>NC_134400.1:33738169-35216277 GCF_050003625.1 Haematobia irritans | reverse complement strand
CCATGCAAAAATTGGTCCACATCGGTCCATAATTATATATAGCCCCCATATAAACCGATCCCCCGATTTGGCTTGCGAGGCCCCTAAGAGAAGCAAATTTCATCCGATCCGGCTGAAATTTGGTACATGGTGTCAGTGTATGGTCCCTAACAATCATGCAAAAATTGGTCCACATCGGTCCATAATTATATATAGCCCCCATATAAACCGATCCCCCGATTTGGCTTGCGAGGCCTCTAAGAGAAGGAAATTTCATCCGATCCGGCTGAAATTTTGTACATGGTGTTAGTATATGGTCTCTAACAACCATGCAAAAATTGGTCGACATCGGTCCATAATTATATATAGCCCGCATATAAACCGATCCCCCGATTTGGCTTGCGAGGCCGCTAAGAGAAGCAAATTTCATCCGATCCGGCTGAAATTTTGTACGTGATGTTAGTATATGGTCTATAACCACCATGCAAAAATTGGTCCACATCGGTTCATAATTATATATAACCCCCATATAAACCGATCACCAGATTTGACTTCCGGAACATATTGGAAGACCAAAATCATCTGATTCAGTTGAAATTTGGTATGTGGTGTTAATATATGGCCTCAAACTCCCATGCAAAAATTGGTCCATATCGGTCCATAATTACATATAGGCCCCATATAAACCGATCCCCAGATTTGACCTCCAGAGCCCCTTGGAAGAGCAAAATTCTTGCCATTCGGTTGAAATTTGGTACGTGATGTTAGTATATGGTATCCAACAACCATGCAGGAATTAGTTCCTATCAGTCCATAATTATATATAGCTCCCATATAAACCGATCCCCAGATTTGACCTCCGGTGCCTTTTGGAGAAGCAAAATTCATCCGATCTGCGTGAAATTTGGTACGTGGTGGTAGTATATGATATTTAACAACCATGCCAAAAGTGGTCCAACACAGTCTTTCGTAGAAGTTTCTACGCAATCCATGGTGGTGGGTACATAAGATTCGGCCTGGCCGAACTTGCGGCCGTATGTACTTGTTGAAATTGATATTGATATTGTTTAAAACTATTTTTGAGTGAATTAAACAAAATGAATTAAAAATTTTTAAAAATTACACCCACAAAAATAAACCCACTATGAAGGAATATTTAGTTTTTTTTCAGAAAATTTAACAATAATATTGTACTTGTTACAACATGACCCAAATAAGTTTATAATTTTTATTAAATTGAAGAAAATTTATTAGAAGTATAGCTGATAGCCTAAGTAGCTAATGCTAAATTTTTCTCTATTATTCTTATATTTACTATAAGTTTAATAAATAAATAAATAAATTATTAGATGTAATATTTTTACCCGTTCTTTGAAGAAATTTTACTATTTTGAAGGAAAAGATGAAGTTCACGGCAGATTCAATTTAAGGAAAATTTACTCATTTAAGAAATTTTTGAACTCATTTTAAGTAAACTTCATTCATTTTAAGAAATATGAACTATTTTAAAGTTTAGTATAATTGTGTACTTCATTAGTCTATAACGTTTTTATACCCTTCACCACTACTGTACTACAGGGTTTATGCATTTGTATGTAACGCCTAGAAGGAAAAGTCTGAGACCCCTCATTTAGTATACCGATCGTCTTCGAATTAAATTCTGAGCAGATTTAGCGATGTCCGTCTGTCTATCTGTCTGTCTGTATATGTAAATTTGTGTGCAAAATACAGCTCACAGTTTAAGTCCGATCACCCTCAAATTTGGCACATAGTTCTAGTTTGTCTCCAAGACAATAGCTATTGATTTTGAAAACAATCGGTTCAGATTTAGATATGGTTGCCATATATATTTATCACCGATCTTGTCATAATTGACGTATTTATCAACGTATTTTCCAAGTGTTTTGGGACTCTCGTCAAATATGCAAAATATCAGCCAAATCAGTTCAGATTTAGATATAGCTCCCATATATATCTTTCGTCCGATTTGCACTTATATGGTCTTAAAAACCAGAGTTTTGCCCTGATTTTGGTTCAAATTTTGTACAAGGAGTATGTTTAATATTATCGTTAAGTGTGCCAAATGTTGGTTGAAATCGGTTCAGATTTAAATATGGCTCCCATATATATCTTTCGCCCGATTTACGCTCATATGACCACGGAGGCCAAAGTTATACTCCCATTTACGTGAAATTTTGCAGAGATAGCAGAATTATTATTCTAACTATGCATTTAAAATTTAGTCAAAATCGGTTCAGATTTAGATATAGCTCCCATATACATGTAAGCCAGAGTTGGGGAAATATGGTAGAATGTGTCATATTCTAGATCCATTTTCATTGGTATTTTCATCCAATGGACTCCACTCAGTTTGCACAGACATTTAGATAAAGCCTCCATTTATTTGTTCTTCCGGTTTATACAAATGTGGCCAAACTACCTACATTTCACACAAAATTCTGTGATGATTTCCCCATATCGTAGTCAAATCCCACACACTGTAAAGCCAGAACACAATGGTTGAGTTTTAAATAAGGCTTGTGGAAATATCGTCCGACTTGACCTAATAATATATCACAATCCCCAATTGACCACATATCTCAGCGAGATCTAACCAATATCCTTGTAAAATCGTCACTGCTAAGTAGCAAAAATTTTAAATATGACTCAAAATGTCCTATATATCGAATACACATGTGTCGCCCGATAAATCATAAATGATTTTTGGCACAATTGCATTAAAATTGTATTCGACTCATGTTGTATTTTTTACTAAAATTTTTTTCATCCCAGGGCGTTAGCCGATTTAAATTTTAATTCAAGAGATTTTGTAGAAGTACAAAAAATTGTCTCCAAATCGGTTAAGTTATAAATATTTGTATATGAGAATATAAACCTTCATAATAACTCCCAACAAATTTGAAGGAGTTGAAATGGTAACACAAATTTTGGTCTACATTGTGGTGAAGGGTATAATATAGTCGCCCTCGCCCAACTTTAGACTTTACTTACTTGTTTTTCTTTGAAATAAGCAAAAAATTATTAAAATAAACAAGTGAGCTAAGTAGAAAGTTGGGCGGGGCCGACTATATCACCAACCACCCCTACTGATTTAGTAAGCATAAGCATTTTTGGGGTATCATTGGTTTAGATTTTGAAGTATCATTGGTATAGGTTTTGGAGAACATAAAGGGGGGTACATGCTTATGGGTGTCTTGTCACAATCTGAGCAGAAATGTCTAATATTAGGAGCTATAGTTTATTTTGCAGCAAAAGAGTTAGTATGCCTCTAATATTGAGTCCATTATTAAAAAAGAGTAAATCGGTCAATTAGTTGTGGGTAATACATCCAAATTTCTGCAAATAGGGCAATAGATTTATGTAAGAGCTACATGTTAAGGGTGATACGGTCAAAATTTGGTCAATATAAACTTGACGTATTTCTTTCAATTTTGCATTTAAAAAACCTGAACACCCCTCATTTTGAAGGTGTATGTGTGTGTAGAATGTTGCTCCTATTTTGATTTTGGAATTCACTCTTCAGTTGTCAAAATGCCGTCCAAGCAAGAAGAGCAGCGTATCAAAATTTTGCTCGCGCATCGCGAAAATCCGAGCTACTCGCAGGCAAAATCGCTAAAAGTTGCCAAATCAACCGTTACAAATGTAATTAAAGTGTTTGGGGAACGTTTGTCGATAGCCAGGAAGTCTGGATCGGGGGGAAATCGAAAACCGGAAGCCGCTAAGACGACAAAGGGAGTTGCCGGTAGTTTCAAGCGAAACCCTTACCTCTCTCTCCGAGATGCCGGTGTATCGTCTACAACCGTGCATCGAGCCAAAAAACGAGCCGGACTATCGACTTACAAGAAGGTAGTGACTCCAAATCGCGATGATAAACAAAATACGACGGCCAAAGCGCGATCCCGGAGGCTGTACACGACGATGCTGACGAAGTTTGAATGCGTGGTAATGGGCGACGAAACCTACGTCATAGCCGAATACACACAAAAAAAATTTTTTTTGATTCAATCACGAAATTAATTGATCCAATTAATTTTTAATTGAAATGTCTTCAATCACAGAAATGATAGTATCAATTAAAAAATTAATTGAAGGTCAATTAAAAAGTTAATTGATCCAATTAAAAAATTAATTGATACTATTATTTTTGTGATTGATTTTTGTTTCAATTAAAAAATTTGTTGAATCAATTAAATTTTTAATTGAAAATTTTTTAAAACTCAATTAAAATTTTAATTGGAAAAATTTTCGTGAAATTTTTTTGTGTGTACAAGCAGCTTCCGGGACAGGAGTTTCGCAAAGAAATATGTATCTGGTTTGGCAAGCCATCTGTACCTGTGGCTTGAAAAGCAGCATTTCCATAGCTTCCGGGACTGTCAACCAAGAAATTTACGTGAAAGAGTGTTTGAATAAACGTCTGCTGCCTTTCCTGAAGAAACACGGTTGTTCCGTACTGTTTTGGCCGGATTTGGCGTCTTGCCATTACGGTAAAAAGGCCATGGATTGGTACGCCGCCAACAACGTGCAGGTGGTTCCCAAGGACAAGAACCCTCCCAACACGCCAGAGCTCCGCCCAATTGAGAAATACTGGGCTATTGTCAAGCGGAACCTAAAGAAGACCAAAAAAACTGCTAAGGACGAGCAGCAGTTCAAGGCAAACTGGCTTTCTGCGGCGAAGAAGGTGGACAAGGTGGCTGTACAAAATCTGATGGCAGGTGTCAAGCGTGAGGCCCGGCAATTCGGATTTGGAAAAGCGAAAGCCTAACTGAATATTTTTCCTGAATTTTATACTAATTGAACTTGAAAAAGAAATTTAATTTGATTTTTTAAATAAACGATTTCACCGATTTACACGCGTTTTTCCTTGACCAAATTTTGACCGTATCACCCTTTAAGTCTAAATACGATCAGCTAGTACATCAAAATGTGAAATTTGAATAACATAGGTTAATAAATAAGAGTATTATGGCCAAATATGACAAAATCAAGCGATGCATATATATGGGACCTATATCTAAATCTGAACCAATTTGATTAAATTTTGGCAGGTATGATTGATACCAGAGAAGGTCACTTTGTGTAAAATTTGATTACGATCAGTTAATAAATGAGGCCCCTATGGTCAAAAATAATGTTATTAGGGGCAAATTTTCCAAAATCGGGCGATACATATATATGGAAGCTGTATCTAAATTTGAACCGATTTTGATGAAATTTTGCACATACAGTTAGTGCTATAGAAGATTACATTTAGCCAACCTTGGTTACAATCGGTTGATAAATAAGGGTTTTACGGCCAAATTTGGCAAAATCGGGCGATAAATATATATGGGAGGTATATCTAAATCTGAACCGATTTCAATGAAATTTCGCACACACAGTTAGAGATATATAAGATTACATTTAGCCAACTTTGAGTACGATCGGTTGATAAATAAGGGTTTTACGGCCAAATTTGGCAAAATCTGGCGATACATATATATGGGAGTTATATCTAAATCTGAACCGATTTCGATGAAATTGCGCACATACAGTTAGAGGTATAGAAGATTATATTTAGCCAACTTTGAGTACTATCGGTTGATAAATAAGGGTTTTACGGCCAAATTTGGCAAAATCGGGCGATATATATATATATATATATATATATATATATATATATATATATATATATATATATATATATATATATATATATATATATATATATATATATATATATATATATATATATATATATATATATATATATATATATATATATATATATATATATATATATATATATATATATATATGGGAGCTATATCTAAATCTGAATCAATTTCGATTATTTTTTTCACATATTGTCAGTATCATAAAAGATTACAGTTAGCCAAGTTTGAGTAAGATCGCTTAATAAATAAGGTTTTTATGGCCAAATTTGGGAAAATCGGGCGATACATATATATGGGAGCTATATCTAAATCTGAACCGATTTCAATGAAATTTTGCAGACTTAAAGGTTGATGAAAAAGTTTACTATGTGCAAAATTTGATGATGATCGGTTTGTAAAAAAGCGCAACGTGACTCCATTTGTCGAAATCGGCCGATACATATATATGGGAGCTATATCTAAATTTGGGAGCTATATCAATTTCAATAGCGTTCGTCCTTGTGCCCACAAACCACCCTGTACCAAATTTCATCCAAATCGGTTAATAATTGCGACCGGAATCATGTGAACAACAAATACATGGACAGACGGACGGACGGACGGATGGACACCAAGCGCTAGATCGACTCAGGAGGTGATTCTGAGTCGATCGGTATATATTTTATGGGGTCTAAAATCAATATTTCTGGTAGGCACATTTTTTGGGCGATCAAAGTTATTATACCCTGACCACTATGTGGTTTAGGGTATAAATAGCATACTTTATACTTGAAGCGAATTTTAAATTGCGATTAGTCGCTTGCTTGGCACAACATGAATACCAAAATATCTTAAGTAAAGAACGAATCCTTGGATCTGGCTGAATCTTTTTGCTTCAACGTAGACTTTTTGGCAAATAACATTTCAATATTATATGGATCCATCTTTCGTTTTTCTGGTTTCAAGTTAGAAATTAACCAATGTATGGTTACTCTTTTCTACCTGATGAAAAAAGGACACATTAGAATGCATTTGTAGCAATCTTTGTATTAGAAAAGGATATAGAGAGATTTCTTCATCTTTTACTCTAGTACTACAGACACAAAGCCCATATCCTTATTAAGGGTTGTTTGGTGTTCTCATGTCAGGGACTAAATCGTATAAAAAGGTCACTCTACGAAGAGTTCAACATCATTCAACGTTAACATCTACCCCAGTTAACATCATCTGAAGAAGCATAAGAGCTATTTAAAGAAAAATGGCTGATATTATTACTCAACTTTTATACCCGAAGAAATCTTCTATGCCCTTCTTTAATCGCGGCATTAAGAAATTTGTGAAAAATTGCACAAATTTCTTTCTCAAATATGAAGTTCAACAACATCTCAAGAAGTCTTTGAATGCTAAGCAGCCTGAGCAATTGCTAACCTGTTTAACAGAAGAGGAACATCAAAATTGGCTCAATGAACAATTGGATCAGCATCAGATAGAACTCAAATAGGAGAAGATGACATGAAGAAGTTCCAAGGAATTAAAAATAATAATCATCATAAGAACGAAAAACGCTTTAATAGTAGATGCTTGAAAAGCATTCACTGTATCCTGATTCTCTGGTTTCATACAAACAGGGGAGTTGCGAAAAGTTTGTGTCATCAAAACCCGACCTTAGTAATGGCTCATCTTGGTGGTTCTACGAATGTTTTGCGGGATCGAGATATTGTAATTAAAATTTTTTAAAAGCTTTAATTTAAAAGAAAACGAAATGTGATTTAGTATTGTAAAGATTTATAGAATTTCTATTTATATTAAGGAACAAAAAATTTAAGTCTTTCAATTTAGTTCTAATTTTAAATTTTAATGATAATGTCTTCCGGTTTGTTTTGCAAAATGTAAATATGTAAATAAAACAATGAATATATTAAAAAAAAATGCATTAACATTTTTCAATTAATAACAATGGTTAAAAGGCTTTCGATACTACTGCAGTGAAAAAAAATACATTGCCTTTATAAAAAAGATTATGTATTCTCAATTTTAGGAAACAAAACTTACACAATATAAAGGACAATTTGCTTTAGGGTAAACGTTTCCAAACTTGGTAAAAAGTCCACATTATAGACTCCTATCCTAATATGTCCTAATGCGTTAGGAAATTTCATTTGTTTTACTATTTTATTATATTATTTTAAAAGTGGAAAAGTTATTGACTGAACGGCTTGAATTATGCCCTTTAAATTGTGTTGGGTTTTGCAAAGGAAAGCGGTGTCTTTATTTTTGTTTTGCATCTTTAAATTCTGTTGGGTTTTGCAAAGGAAAGTGTTAGTTTTATTTTTATTTTGCATTATTAGTTTTGGTTTCCACTTTTGAAATGCGAACTTACAGCGGCCTTAAAGCCGAAATATATCATCTGGGAAAAAATAATTTTTATTTTCAATAATTTTCAATTTCTTCAATCAGAGAAATCTTAATATCGTTCACCAATTAAATTTTGAATTCAAAGTTTTTATATATTATACTTGAAATTTTAATTTGAAAAATGTTGAAGATATTTTTTTTTGTTGCTATTAGATGAGTAAAATTCAATCATCATACATTGAAAAAAAAAAAAAAAATACGTTCGGAATCACAAAGATGTCATGACCTTAAAATACCAATGCAAATATTGCATATTACCTGTCTGACACAAAGATATTTTACTTGATCCAAATTTGATAAATTGTCCATAGTCCTTCTAGTTAGGTAGGAAATAAATTTTTATTGGGCTATGGGCAGTTTGGCTTTAATAATTCCGAAAAATTATGAACAATTCATGAAATCGTCCTTAAATACATTGATCTTTTGTATTTTGACTACAAAGCTAAAAAGCAATAAAAACATAGGAGATCTCTTTCAGAACCTTATTTTAAAGACGAGTTTTATTTAAAAAACTTGTATGCATGAAGTCGAGTTTTAAGTTGCGGTTAATACGATAGCACGAATATATAGGTCCGTAAGTTCAGCGAGGGTGAATCTTAGGTACCCTACACCGTTGATAGCGTAGAAAGCTCTACTAAAACTATCATGCACAATCGAATTAAAGGGTGATACGGTCAACATTTGGTCAAGGGAAAACGCGTGTAAATCGGTGAAATCGTTTATTTAAAAAATCAAATTAAATTTCTTTTTCAAGTTCAATTAGTATAAAATTCAGGAAAAATATTCAGTTAGGCTTTCGCTTTTCCAAATCCGAATTGCCGGGCCTCACGCTTGACACCTGCCATCAGATTTTATACAGCCACCTTGTCCACCTTCTTTGCCGCAGAAAGCCAGTTTGCCTTGAACTGCTGCTCGTCCTTAGCAGTTTTTTGGTCTTCTTTAGGTTCCGCTTGACAATAGCCCAGTATTTCTCAATTGGGCGGAGCTCTGGCGTGTTGGGAGGGTTCTTGTCCTTGGGAACCACCTGCATGTTAGGTTAAAGGTTAAAGTGGCAGCCCGATTAAGATTCAGGCTCACTTAGACTATTCAGTCCATTGTGATAATGCATGTTGTTGGCGGCGTACCACTCCATGGCCTTTTTACCGTAATGGCAAGATGCCAAATCCGGCCAAAACAGTACGGAACAACCGTTTTTCTTCAGGAAAGGCAGCAGACGTTTACTCAAACACTCTTCCACGTAAATTTCTTGGTTGACAGTCCCGGAAGCTATGAAAATGCTGCTTTTCAAGCCACAGGTACAGATGGCTTGCCAAACCAGATATTTCTTTGCGAACTTTGACAGTTTTATGTACTTGAAAATATCTGCTACTTTTCCCCTTCCTTTTGCCGTATAAAACTCCTGTCCCGGAAGCTGCTTGTAGTCGGCTTTGACGTATGTTTCGTCGTCCATTACCACGCAGTCAAACTTCGTAAGCATCGTCGTGTACAGCCTCCGGGATCACGCTTTGGCCGTCGTATTTTGTTTATCATCGCGATTTGGAGTCACTACCTTCTTGTAAGTCGATAGTCCGGCTCGTTTTTTGGCTCGATGCACGGTTGTAGACGATACACCCAGCTTATTTGCGGCATCTCGGAGAGAGAGGTTAGGGTTTCGCTTGAAACTACCGGCAACTCTCTTTGTCGTCTCAGCGGCTTCCGGTTTTCGATTTCCCCCCGATCCAGACTTCCTGGCTGTCCCCAAACACTTTAATTACATTCGTAACGGTTGATTTGGCAACTTTTAGCGATTTTGCCAGCTTTGCGTGCGAGTAGCTCGGATTTTCGCCATGCGCGAGCAAAATTTTGATACGCTGCTTGGACGGCATTTTGACAACTGAAGAGTGAATTCCAAAACCAAATAGGAGCAACATTCTACACACACACACACCTTCAAAATGAGGGGTGTTCAGGTTTTTTAAATGCAAAATTGAAAGAAATACGTCAAGTTTATATTGTCTTCCGTAGAAGTTTAGAAACTTCTACGGAAGACTGCCATCCACAATCGAATTACTTGGGTTGCGGTAACACTTGCCGATGGCAAGGTATCTTAACACTTCCTAACACCGTCTTCTAAATTGCAAGGTAGTCCATAAGTGGTATACATTAAACTATAAAAAGGCCGATTAAATACGTATATAATTAAGTTTGACAAAATTTTTTTATAGAAATAAAATTTTGACAACATTTTCTACAGAAGTAAAATTTGGACAAAATTTTCTATAGAAATAAAATTTTGACAAAATTTTCTATAGAAATAAAATTTTGGTAGATTATTTTTGGCTCGAGTGGCAACCATGATTATGAACCGATATGGACCAATTTTTGTATGATTGGGGATCGGCTATATATATAAATATACACCGATATGGATCAATTCTTGCATGGTTGTTAGAGACCATATACTAACACCACGTTCCAAATTTCAACCGGGTCGGATGAATTTTGCTCCTCCAAAGGCTCCAGAGGACAAATCTGGGGTTCGGTTTATATGGGGGCTATATATAATTATGGACCGATATGAACCAATTCTTGCATGGCTGTTAGAGACCATATACTTATACCATGTACCAAATTTCAGCCGGATCTGATGAAATTTGCTTCTCTTAGGGGCACCACAAGCCAAATCGGGGGATCGGTTTATATGGGGGCTATATATAATTATGGACCGATGAGACCATATACTTACAGCATGTACCAAATTTCAGCCGAATCAAATAAAATTTGGTTCTCTTAGAGGCTCCGCAAGCCAAATCTGGGGATCGGTTTATATGGGGGCTATATATAATTATGGACCCATGTGGACCAATTTTTACATGTTTTTTAAAGACCATATACTTGCTCTATATACCAAATTTCAGCCGAATCGGAGAAAATTTGCTTCTCTTAGAGGCTCCGCAAGCCAAATCTGGGGACCGGTTTATATCGGGGCTATATATAATTATGGACCGATTTGGACCAATTTTTGCATGGTTGTGAGAGACCCTATACAAACTCCATGTCCCAAACTTCAACCGGACCGGATGAATTTTGCTCCTCCAAGAGGATCCGCAAGCCAAATCTGAGCGTCGGTTTATATGGGGGCTACGTAAAAGTGATCCGATATGGCCCATTTGCAATACCATCTGACCTACATCAATAACAACTACTTGTGCCAAGTTTCAAGGCTATAGCTTGTTTCCTTCGGAAGTTAGCGTGATTTCAACAGACAGACGGACGGCCGGACATGCTTAGATCGACTCAGAATTTCACCACGACCCAGAATATATATACTTTATGGGGTCTTAGAGCAAGATTACGAGGTGTTACAAACGGAATGACAAAGTTAATATACCCCCCTTCCTATGGTACAGGGTATAAATATGGGAAATATTAAGCTGGAGCAATTTTAATGCAATTGTACTAAAAAACATTTATGATTTATCGGGCATATATTCGAGATATAGGAAAATTTGAGTAACATTTAATATTTTTGCTACATATCAGAGGCGATTTTACAAGGATATTGGTTAGATCTCGCCAATATATGTGATCATTTGGGGGTTGTGATATATTATTTGGCCATGCCGAGCGATATTTCCACAAGTCGGAGATTTATTTAAAACTCGACTGTTCTGTGGAAAGTCTGGTATTACAGTGTATGGGATATAACTACGAAATGGGGAAATCATCATAGAATTTTGTGTAAGATGTGGGTATTTTGGTCATATTTGTATAAGCCGGAAGGCCAAATATATGGAGGCATTATCTATCTATCAGGTCAATTGGAGGAAACTCCCATTGAAAATGGGTCTAACATATGAAACATTCTACCCAACTCTGGCGTACATATATATGAAAGATATATCTAAATCTGGACCAAATTTAACATGCATATATAGAATAATAATTCTGCTATCTCTGCAAAATTTCACGTAAATAGGAGAGTAAGTTTGACCTCCGCGGTCATATGAGTGTAAATCGGGCGAAAGATGTATGTGTAGGCTATTTATAAATCTCAACCGATTTCAAATTGGTAGACACTAATGAGACTATTAAATCTGAACCGATTTGACTAATATTTTCCACATTTGACAAGAGCCCCAAAACATTTGGTTATACGAAATTCGGACTTTAACTGCGAGCTCCACAGACAGGCGGACGGACAGACAGACAGACGGACATCGCTAAATCGACTCAGAATTTAATTATGAGTCGATCGGTATACTAAACGATGGGTATCAGACTTTTCTTTCTTGGCGTTACATACAAATGCACAAATTTATTATACCCTGTACCACAGTAGTGGTAAAGGGTATAAAAAACATGATCAAAGATCACCCCCTTATTAGGAGTATATTTCATACCAGCTCAATATGTTTTTCAGTTTAGATAAAAATCTTTCACCTTCATTAACAACTAATTCAGTTTCATAACAGGAAGTTAATTTTCAACATGTACTTGTTCTAAACTAAATATAATAATTTATGGAATTAATATTTTAAATCAGGAAATTTCTAAATTTCCTCACTAAATAAAATTTAAACAAAGGTCATTGTTATATTTGCATTAAATAAAAATCACTTTTTACGATCTTACAATGCTGGGGAAGAAAACGATAAACACAATATTAGCTATACAGTAATCTTTCTTAATTTTCCCAATTAGTTTTACGTTGCCGTTCTACGAGTAAAACCAGCCATCAACATTCTACCTGTTGACATTCTCTTATCATGGAAACTCAATGAAACAACCCTTAGAATTTATTAAAGTAAGACTAAGAAAGCACGTATACAGTTTCCTTGTCTAACTCATGGAGGCCGCAAAACAAAGAAAATTCTTATGGTTTAGAGAAAAAATCGTATAAAAGTCAGTGCAAGGGAAAACTCAAACATCAGTCAACGTTAGCAACTGCAAACGTGTATAACATAGCTCCCTAAAAAAAAGAATACAAATAAAATCATGGTCTACGCTATTGCATTTTCATCAAATCCCAAAAAATACTCTATGAGGGTTGGTATGAGGAAAATCGTGAAAAACTGTAGAGAGTTTTTCAAACTCGAATATCATCATAGCAGCAAATCCATCCACAGTCTGGACGCCATCATCTCTGCAGAGGAATATCAAAATTTCCTTAACGAACAATTGGAAAAGTAACCGTTGATGATGCTGTAAGGCAACCTGAAGAGGTTCGATGTTCCAAGGAATTAAAAATTATTTTTTGTTCGAGCAAACAAAACAAAAATCCATAAATGCTTTAATACAGAAACTGCTTGGAAAGCAGAAACGTTTCCGTTGGACGTTATGTCCTATGAAGCTGGCTGTAATCTCCCATTTTACCATAGCAACGAAGAGTTTTTGCCTAAACTCCCGACTTTAATAAGGCACTACTTGGTTGTGGTTGTAATGACGGATGGCTGTCCCGCAATCATTGGCAAGCTGAAAAATTATAAAACTGATGTGAAAATTAAATTTTTGTGTAGTTTTTTTTTTCTTTTTTTGTTAATGCAATGAAAGCTTTAATATTGTAATCTTCAATGTGATTTAAATTGAATAATTTTAATTTACAAATTTTCATTTCTAATAATTTTAGATTAGTAATCAATGTCTTCCATTTCTTATGCATAAGTTTAGTTTAAGGTTTAGTATAATGTCTTCCGGTTTGTTTGTTTTGCAAGTTGTATATATGTATATAAAAATAAATAAAGAAAAATTATTTTAAATTTTTGTCTAAAAAACATAATTCTTATGATTGTTTCTATTGTTTATTAGAAGGGAAGGTAAACTCCTTAAAAATAGGAAAATCAACTACTTCGTCCAAAATTTAAATAACATCTCCTTCATCTTTTGAGAGTTCCACATAAGGAAAATGTTATGATCACAAGAGAAACAAGTATATACGGCCGTAAGTTCGGCCAGGCCGAAGCTTATGTACCCTCCATCATGGATTGCGTAGAAACTTCTTCTAAAGACTGCCATCCACAATCGAATTACTTAAGTTGCGGTAACGCTTGCCGGTGGCAAGGTATCTTAAAACCTCCTAACATCTTCTAAATTGCATATGTGGTATATATTAAATCAAAAAAGATCGATCCAATACGTATATAATTCAGTTTGACAAAGTAGACATAAAATTTTCACAAAATTTTCTACAGAAATAAAATTTTAACAAAATTTTCTATAGAAATAAAATTTTCACAAAATTTTCTATAGAAATAAAAATTTTGACAAAATTTTCTATAGAAATAAAATTTTCTATAGAAATAACATTTTGACAAAATTTTCTATAGAAATAAAATTTTGGTAGATTATTTTTGGCTCTAGTGGCAACCATGATTATGAACCGATATGGACCACTTTTTGTGTGACTGGACCAATTTTGGTATGGTTCTTAGCGACCATATACTAACACCACGTTCCTAATTTGAACCGGATCGGATGAATTTTGCTCCTCCAAGAGGCTCCGGAGGTCAAATTTGGAGAACGTTTTATATGGGGGCTATATATAATTATGGACCGATATGGACCAATTCTGGCACGGTTGTTTCTTTAACCACCGTATACTAACACCAAGTTCCTAATTTGAACCGGATCGGATGAATTTTGCTCCTACAAGAGGCTCCGGAGGTCAAATCTGGAGAACGTTTTATATTGGGGCTATATGTAATTATGGACTGATAGGGACCAATTTTTGCATGGTGATTAGAGACCATATACTAACACCATGTACCAAATTTCAACCGGATCGGATGAAATTTGCTTCTCTTGGAGACTTCGCAAGCCAAATCTGGGGATCGGTTTATATGGGGGCTATATATAATTATGAACCGATGTGGACCAATTTTTGCACGGTTGTTAGAGACCATATACCAATACCATGTACCAAATTTCAGCCGGATCGGATGCAATTTGCTTCTTTTTGAGGCTTCGCAAGCCAAAACTGGAGATCGGTTTATATGGGGTCTATATATAATTATGGACCGATGTGCACCAATTTTTGCATGATTGTTAGAGACCATATACCAACATCATGTACCAAATTTCAGCCGGATCGGATGAAATTTTCTTCCCTTTGAGGCTCCGCAAGCCAAATCTGGGGATCGGTTTATATGGGGGCTATATATAATTGTGGACCGATGTGGACCAATTTTTGCATGGTTGTTAGAGACCACATACCAACACAATGTACCAAATTTCAGCCGTATCGGATGAAATATGCTTCTGTTAGGGGCTCCACAAGCCAAATCTGTGGATCGGTTTATATGGGGGCTATATATAATTGTGGACGATGTGGACCAATTTTTGCATGGTTGTTAGAGACCACATACCAACACCATGTACCAAATTTCAGCCGTATCGGATGAAATATGCTTCTGTTAGGGGCTCCACAAGCCAAATCTGAGGGTCCCTTTATATGGGGGCTATACGTAAAAGTGGACCGATATGGCCCATTTGCAATACCATCTGATCTACATCAATAACAACTATTTGTGCCAAGTTTGAAGTCGATAGCTTCTTTCGTTCGAAAAGTTAGCGTGATTTCAACAGACGGACGAACGGACACTCTTAGATCAAATCAGAATTTCACCACGATCCCGAATATATATACTTTATGGGGTCTTAGAGCAATATTTCGATGTGTTACAAACGGAATGACATACTTAATACACCCCCCCCCCCCCCCCCTCCTATGGTGGATGGTATAACAAGTTCCAAAAAAATCATCATATTTAAGTACAACGATAAAGTTTTTGAACATTTGTTCCTAATTTTGTTCCACAAAATTACCTCAGTTCAATTCAATTTTCTTTAAAGCGGAATCTCCTAGCCTTTAGGGCAAAAAGTCTTCATTGAAAATGTTATCCACTTTTCGTGTCTTTCTGTCTGAAATAACTAAGATAAGCAAAATCTGCATTCGGCTTTCAGTTAATAAACTACGTAAAAATTATATAAAATATGAAGATCCCCTTCTGCGATACGAATATGCTCAGTGGAACCACATTTCCCTAACCACACACACACATACCGAGTAATGCAGTTTTGAGTTATTGCCTTCAAGACAAATGCTTATAGAATATGTAATTCATGTTGAAGGATAGATAAAATTAATTCAGTTTCATAATGTGAAGTGAATTTTCAAATTCATAATTTATAAAATCAATATTTAATATTATCATATTCAATTAGCATTGGATAAATATCTCTGTTTAGAATTTTACAATGTTGTGAAAGAAAGAGCTATGCATTACATTAGCTATGCGGCAATATTTCTCCCGTTTTCCAATTAGTTTTATGTTTTCTATATGACTAAAACCAACTACCATTGATCTACCTGTTGACATTCTCTTAGCATAGAAACTCAATAAAACAACCCCTAGAATTTATTAAAGTAAGACGAAGTAAGCAATACTATACATTTTCCCTTTTCAACTCATGGAGGCCGTAGTACAAAGAAAATTTTTATGGTTAGGAAAAAATCGTATAAAAGTCAGTGTAAGGGAAAACTCAAACATCAGTCAACGTTAGCAACTGCAAACGTGTATAACATAGCTAAAGACTAAAAATAAAATCATGGCCTACGCTATAGCATTTTCTTCAAATCCCAAAAAATACTCTATGAGTGTTGGTATGAAGAAAATCATGAAGAACTGTAGAGAGTTTTTCAAACTCGACTATCATCATAGCAGCAAATCCCTCCACAGTATTGACACAATCACCTCTGACGAGGAATATCAAAATTACCTTAACGAAAAATTGGAATTGTAGCCGTTGATGATGCTGTAAGGCAACCTGAATAGGTTCGATGTTCCAAGGAATTAAAAATGATTTTTTGTTGGAGCAAAAAAAAAATCCATAAGTGCTTTAATACAGAAACTGCTTGGAAAGCAGAAACGTTTCCGTTGGCCGTTGTATCCCATGAAGTTGGCTGGATTCTCCCATTTTACCTTAACAACGAATAGTTATTTGCCTAAAATCCCGACTTTAATAAGGCACTACTTGGTTGTGGTTCTAATGAAGGATGACTCCTCCGCAATCAATGGCAAGCTGAAAAGTTATAAAACTAATGTGAAAATTTAATTTTTGTATATGTTTATTCTATTTCAAAGAACGCTTTAATATTGTAATCGTTAATGTGATTTAAATTGAATAATTTTAATTAACAAATGTTCATTTGAATTTGTAACAATTTTAGTTTGGTAATCAATGTCTTCCATTTCATATGCATAAGTTTAGTTTAAGGTTTAGTATAATGTCTTCCGGTTTGTTTGTTTTGCAACTTGTATAAATGTATATATAAATAAATAAAGAAAAAATATTTTAATATTTTTATGAAACATAATTCTTATGGTTGTTTTTCTTGTTTATTAGAAAGGAAGGTAAACTCATTAAAAAAGGAAAGTGTTTTAAGGCAAAACGATCCACTTCGTGCAAAAAATGAACTAAATTTTACTTCATCTTTTGAAAGTTCCACAAAAGGTTATTAACCCTTTCGACCCCGAATTTTTATTGATATCGCTAAAAAAATTTGTATACTCTTAATCATGCTTAAGTCATTTAAGAAGCGTCTAGCCAACATTTCGGGTCGCCACGCCCATTCGTTTGGGCGGTAGAGAATGTTGCCTGTGGGCAACTTTGGGCAATTGTGGCCATAAAATGGTTTGTTTTGTAATTAAAGACGTATTACGTTTTTAGGATTTTTAAAATTTTTTATCCCTTCACCATAGGATGGGGTATATTAACTTTGTCAGTCCGTTTGTAACACATCGAAATATTGTTCTAAAACCCCATAAAGTATATACATTCTGGGTCATGGTGAAATTCAGAGTCGATCTGAGCATGTCCGTCCTAACTTCCGAACGAAACAAACTATCGACTTGAAACTTGGTACAAGTAGTTGTTATTGATGTAGGTCGGATGGTGTTGCAAATGGGCCATATCAGTCCACTTTTACGTATAGCCCCCATATAAAGGGACACTCAGATTTGGCTTGCGGAGCCTCAAAGAGAAGCAAATTTCATCCGATCCGCCTGAAATTTGGTACATGATTTTGTTATATGGTTTCTAACAACCATGCAAAAATTGATCCACATCGGTTCAAAATTATTTATCGCCCCCATATAAACCGATCCCTAGATTTGGCTTGCGGAGTTTCTAA
Source organism: Haematobia irritans (assembly GCF_050003625.1). Classification (NCBI taxonomy): domain Eukaryota; kingdom Metazoa; phylum Arthropoda; class Insecta; order Diptera; family Muscidae; genus Haematobia; species Haematobia irritans. Next base: position 35,198,058 of record NC_134400.1, on the reverse strand, counting down.
GAGAAGCAAATTTCATCCAATCTGGTTGTAATTTGGAACATGGTGTTAGTATATGATCTTTAACAACCGTGCCAGAATTGATCCATATCGGTCCATAATTATATATAGCCCCCATATTAAACGTTCTCCAGATTTCACCTCCGGAGCCTCTGGAGGAGCAAAATTCATCCGATCCGGTTCAAATATGGAACGTGGAGTTAGTATATGGTATCTAACATCCATGCAAAAATTGGTCCACATCGGTTCACAATTATATATAGCCCCCATATAAACCGATCCCCAAATTTGGCTTGCGGTGCCTCTAAGAGAACCAAATTTCATCCAATCCGGTTGTAATTTGGAACATGGTGTTAGTATATGATCTTTAACAACCGTGCCAGAATTGGTCCATATCGGTCCATAATTATATAGCCCCCATATAAACCGTTCTCCAGATTTGACCTCCGGAGCCTCTTGTTCGATATCGGTTCATAATCATGGTTGCCACTCGAGCTAATAATAGTCTACCAAAATTTTATTTCAATAGAAAATTTTGTCAAAATTTTATTTCCATAGAAAATTTTGTTAAAACTTTATTTCTATAGAAAATTTTTATTAAACTTTTATTTCTATGGAAAATTTTGTCAAAATGTTATTTCTGTAGAAAATTTTGTCAAAATTTTATTTCTATAGAAAATTTTGTTAAAATTTTATTTCAATAGAAAATTTTGTTAAAATTTTATTTCTATAGAAAATTTAATCTAAATTTTATGTCTATAGAAAATTTCGTCAAACTGAGATATTTGATCGATCTTTTTTGATTTAATATATACCACGTATGGACTTACGTACAATTTAGAAGACGATGTTAGGAGGTTTTAAGATACCTTGCCATCGGCAAGCGTTACCGCAACTTAAGTAATTCGATTGTGGACCGATCGACCGATTGGTCGAAATCGGTCCATAATTATATATAGCCCCCACATAAATCGATCCCCAGATTTGACCTCCGGAGCCACTTGGAAGAGCAAAATTCATCCGATTCGGTTGAAATTTGGTACGTGATGTTAGTATATGATTTTTAACAACCATGCCAAATGTGGTCCATATCAGTCCATAATCATATATAGCCCCCATATAAACCGATCCCAAGATTTGGTTTTGGAGCAGAGAATGAAGCCGCCGAGTCGCGCCGCTAATTTCAGTCGCCGCCGATCATTTTGTGCCAGTCGACGCCGCCGCCGAATATGTCCACTCATCTCGACTCAATTTAAGCCGCCAATTAATCAAAAATATCGATTTAAATCAGAAAAATATAATAATAATTGTAGTATTTTTGCCAAAATGTTGAACCTTCCACCCACAATCAATCAATTTCAAACTGCTATAACATTTTTGACAATATCTAGCTCAGAAATTTTTAACTAAATGTAAATTTGATTGTAAGATTGGTTGTACAACTAATCTCATTACCATTCGAATAACTTCAAATCGATTTTATAATGGATGATTGTGCGCCGCCGAATGGACAAATTTATATCGGCTTAGCCGTCAAGCCGCTGCCGCCAGAGGTAAAACTTTAGTGTCAGCCGCCGCCGACAAAAATGGATCGGCTTCATTCTCTGTTTTGGAGCTACTTGGAGGAGCAAATTTCATCCTAGTCAGTTAAAATTTGGTACATTGTGCTAGTATATGGCCACTAACAACCATGCCTAACTAGGTCCATATCGGTCTATAGTTATATATAGCCCTCAGATAAATCCATCCCCAATCACATAAAAATTGGTTCATATCAAGTTCATAATTGCATATAGCCCCCATATAAGCAACCGCCATATTTCAATTCTGGCTCTCTACGTACCGTGCAAAAGTCCATATCGATTCGTATTTATTTGTAGACTTATGTTACCTCCACATAACTTTTTGTCTAATATATACCACGTATGGACTAACTCACAATTTAGAAAACGATGTTAAGAAGTTTTAACATACCATAACCAATTAATTCGATTGTGGATGACAGTCTTTCGTAGAAGTTTCTACGCAATCCATGGTGGAGGGTACATAAGATTCGGCCTGGCCGATCTTACGGCCGTATATACTTGTTTCAATTTGATAATGTAAAGTTAATTTTAAATACGTTGTTGTTCTCAACTAAAATTCATAATTTATAGAATGAATATTTTAGAGCAGAAAATTCCTCACTAAATAATCTATAAAAACACAAAAAAATATTATCTCACATTTAGCATAAAAATTAATATTATCATGTTCTATTGGTATTGGATAAAGGTCTCTGATTACGATTTTACAATGTGGTGGAAGAAGATCGATTTTACAATGTTGTGGAAGAAAGAGCCGGACATTCTATTAACTATACTTGCAATATTTTCCAAGTTTTATTTTTTCCTTGTACGAGTAACACCAACCATCACTGATCTACCTGTTAACGTTCTCTTAACATGGAAACTCAATGAAACAACCCCTAGAATTTACGAAAGTAAGACAAAGAAAGCATGTATACATTTTCCTTTTCCAACTCATGGAGGTCCTAGTATGAAGAAAATTTGTTTGATTTGGAAAAAATCGTATAAAAGTCCGAGTAAGGGAAAACTCAAACAACAATCAACGTTAGCAACTGCAAACGAGTATAACATAGCTCCCTAAAAAGAATAAAAATAAAATCATGGCCTACGCTATTGCATTTTCATCAAATCCCAAAAAATATTCTATGAGTGTTGGTATGAAGAAAATCATGAAGAACTGTAAAGAGTTTTTCAAACTCGACTATCATCATAGCAGCAAATCCCTCCACAGTATTGACACAATCACCTCTGACGAGGAATATCAAAATTACCTCAACGAACAATTGGTACTGTAGCCACTGATGATGCTGTGAGGCAACCTGAAGAGGTTCGAAGTTCCAAGGAATAAAAAATAACTTTTGTTCGAGCAAAAAAATCCATAAACGCTTTAACACAGAAACTGCTTGGAAAGCAGAAACGTTTCCGTTGGCCGTTGTATTCCATGAAGCTGGCTAGATTCTCCCATTTTACCTTAACAACGAATAGTTATTTGCCTAAAATCCCGACTTTAATAAGGCACTACTTGGTTGTAGTTCTAATGAAGGATGACTCCCCCGCAATCAATGGCAAGCTGAAAAGTTATAAAACTAATGTGAAAATTTAATTTTTGTATATGTTTATTCTATTTCAATGAAAGCTTTAATATTGTAATCTTTAATGTGATTTAAATTGAATAATTTTAATTAACAACTGTTCATTTGAGTTTGTAATAGTTTAATGTTAATAATCAATGTCTTCCATTTCGTATGCATAAGTTTAGTTTAAGGTTTAGTATAATGTCTTCCGGTTTGTTTGTTTTGCAACTTGTATATATGTATATAAAAATAAAATTATTTTAATTTTTTGTCTAAGAAACATAATTTTTATGGTTGTTGTTCTTGTTTATTAGAAGGAAAGGTAAACTCATTTAAAAAAAGGAAAGTGTTTAAAGGCAACACGAATTACTTCGTGCAAAAGTTTAAATAATTTTTACTCCATCTTTTGAGAGTTCCACAAAGAGTTTTTATAACAAAGAAAATATTATGATAACAAGAGAAAAACAAATAATAATGTCTAATAAATTTATAAGAATTTGTCCAAAAACATTTATTTATTTTTATCGTATCATTGAATTTTAATTAAAAATGTCTAAATTTTGTCTCTTTTGCTAGTAGAAATCCAGTGAAACCAAACCTCCTAACTCTAAGGGCAAAACGCCTTCATAGCAAATTTTGTCCCCTTTTGGTCAAAATAAAAGAAATTTCTGTCTGAAAAATGCGTATTCTCTATTAAGCAAAATTTTCATTCATATCTCAGTGTATAAAAAAAATACCGTAAAATATGAGGATCCCCAATGTACAATACGAAGATGATCAGAGCTAGCCCTTTTTTCAAATGTTCCAATTTTTTCAAACGTTGATACTTTTGTGCCACTAAATACCATATTTTTTATCATTTTGTACAACCGCTTTGTTATGTAGTGCTATTTTTATATTTCCTATTTTTACGAATTTGTGCAACTTTCTTGTCACGTTGTGCCACTTTTTAAATAATTAAGTTTTACATTTCAAAATATTTTGTAAATTTTTATTCCAAATCCTTTTACAAATCGGATAGGATGAAATTTATGACCTCTGGAGGGTCCAGAATTGAAATCTGGGTGCTATACCTAAAAGTATTCCGATATCGATCATTTGCCAACCATCCGACCTATATCAAGCCGATAACTTGTTTCGCTCGAAATTTAGCATGATTTCAATAGAGAGACGGACGGAAATAAATAGTGGAATCGACACAAAATTATACCACGACCCGTTTGTAACACATGGAAATATTGCTCCATAGAGTATATATATTCTGGGTCGTGGTGAAATTCTGAGACGATCTGAGCATGTCCGTCCGTCCGTCCGTCCGTCTGTTGAAATCACGCTAACTTCCGAACGAAACAAGCTATCTTCTTGAAACTTGGCAGAAGTAGTTGTTATTGATGTAGGTCGGATGGTATTGCAAATGGGCCATATCGGTCCACTTTTACGTATAGCCCCCATATAAACGGACCCCCAAATTTGGCTTGCGATTGCTCTAAGAGAAGCAAATTTCATCCGATCCGGCTGAAATTTGGTACATGCTGTAAGTATATGGTCTCTAACAACCATGCAAAAATTGATCCACATCGGTCCATAATTATATATAGCCCCCATATAAACCGATCCCCCGATTTGGCTTGCGGAGCCTCTAAGAGAAGAAAATTTCATCCGATCCGGCTGAAATTTGGTACATGGTGTTGGTATATGTTCTCTAATGACCATGCAAAAATTGGTCCACTTCGACCCACAATTATATATATCCCCCATATAAGCCGATCCCCAGATTTGACCTCCGGAGCCTCTTAGAGGAGTAAAATTCATCCGATCCGTTTGAATTTTGGAACATGGTGTTAGAATGTGGTCTCTAACAAACACACAAAAATTGGTCCATATCGCTTCATAATCATGGTTGCCACTTGATCCAAAAATAATCTACCAATTTTTTTTTTATAGAAAACATTGTCAAAATGTTATTTCTATAAAAAATTTTGTCAAAATGTTATTTCTATAGAAAATTTTTTCCAAATTTTATTTCTATAGAAAATTTTTTCCAAATTTTATTTCTACAGCAAATTTTGTCAAAATTTTATTTCTATAGAAAATTTTTTCCAAATTTTATTTCTATAGAAAATTTTGTCAAAATTTTATTTCTATAGAAACTTTAAACTTAATTATATACGTATTTAATGGGCCCTTTTGTAGTTTCATATATACCACGTATGTACTATGTGGTATATATTACGTTGTTAGGAAGTTTTATGATACCTTGCCATCGGCTTCAGTAGACGTTTCTAGGCAATCCATGGTGAAGGGTACATAAGCTTCGGCCTGGCCGAACTTACGGCCGTATATACTTGTTAAAAATAATGTGTCAATTTTTATAGTGGGGTGGCAAATTTTAAGCCTCTTTTTAGAAATTCTCAACGGTAAATATGTACCTGGTATATTTTCGAATATGACATGTGCTGCTTAAAATTCATGTAATTCTGATATAAGCCATTGTCACCAATTGCTGATGGTTGGTTTCGACTTCTTGGTCACCAGACAAACTATAATTCAAGTACTGCATAATACAGTATATTATGTATATTATATTATTATATATTATATTATATTATTATTATTATATATTATTATATTATACTGTATATTAATTAAATTCGAATCTAACAGCACCGAAAAGTTTGAAGCTACATTTTCCTGACCACACACACACACCCAGGAATGAATTTTTGTGTTATTGCCTTCAAGAGAAGTTCCTATAGGATATGTAATTCATGATTCATGAAAGATTTTTTCGGCTGTCTGTACTATTATTTTAGTTTGATAATTTGAAGTAAATTTTAAATATGTTGTTGTTTTAACTAAAATACATCATTTAAAAAATGGAAAATTTAGAGCAAGAAATTTTTAAATTTCCTTGCTAAATAAAATCCCATAAATCATTAATTGACACTTAGTATAAAAATTAACATTGTCCTGTTCTATGAGGTCTCAGTCTCTGTTTACGATTTTACACTATTGTGGATGAAAGAGTTAGGCATTATATTAGCTATGCTGTAATCGCTCTCAATTTTCCCAATTAGTTTTCTGTTTTCGTTCTACGAGTAAAACCAACCATCACTGATCTACCTGTTGACATTCTCTTAACATGGAAACTCAATGAAACAACCCCTAGAATTTATGAAAGTAAGACAAAGAAAGCATCTATATATTTTCCTTTTCCAACTCATGGAGGTCCTAGTATGACGAAAATTTGTATGATTTGGAAAAAATCGTATAAAAGTCCGAGTAAGGGAAACTCAAACATCAATCAACGTTAGCAACTGCAAACGAGTATAACATAGCTCCCTAAAAAGAATAAAAATAAAATCATGGCCTACGCTATTGCATTTTCATCAAATCCCAAAAAATATTCTATGAGTGTTGGTATGAAGAAAATCATGAAGAACTGTAAAGAGTTTTTCAAACTCGACTATCATCATAACAACAAATTAGTCCACAACCTCGACACCATCATTTCCGAGGAGGAATATCAAAATTACCTCAACGAACAATTGGAATTGTAGCCACTGATGATGCTGTAAGGCAACCTGAAGAGGTTCGAAGTTCCAAGGAATTAAAAATAACTTTTGCTCGAGCAAAAACATCCATAAACGCTTTAATACAGAAACTGCTTGGAAAGCAGAAACGTTTCCGTTGGCCGTTGTATCCCATGAAGCTGGCTGGATTCTCCCATTTTACCTTAACAACGAATAGTTACTTGCCTAAAATCCCGACTTTAATAAGGCACTACTTGGTTGTGGTTCTATTGAAGGATGACTCCCCCGCAATCATTGGCAAGCTGAAAAGTTATAAAACTAACATGAAAATTTAATTTTTGTATATGTTTTTTCTCCTTAAATTCAATGAAAGCTTTAATATTGTAATCTTTAATGTGATTTAAATTGAATAATTTTAATTTACAAATTTTCATTTGAATTTGTAACAATTTTAGTTTAGTAATCTATGTCTTCCAATTCGTATGCATAAGTTTAGTTTAAGGTCTAGTATAATGTCTTCCGGTTTGTTTGTTTTGCAACTTGTATATATGTATATAAAAATAAATAAAGAAAAATTTTATTAATTTTTTTACTAAGAAACATAATATTTTGATTGTTTTTATTGTTTATTACAAGGGATGGTAAACTCATTCAAAAAATAAATGAACTGCTTCGGGCAAAATCTGAACCAATTCCTACACCATCTTTAGAGAGCTCCCAAAATGGTTTGTGAAAGCAAGGAAAGTGTAATGGTCTTGTATTGTGTTTAACTACGATTTAGAGAATTTTTCCTTCACATAAAGGGAAAATGTGAACCAAAAGAAAAAATCATTGGCATCTAATCATGGCTGTAGCTCATTCTTACTTTTGTTTTGAAATTTATATAAAGATTTTCCTTTAGTTTATATCGATTTTCTTTTTAGGGTCATTGGTTAGTTCATAAAATGTTTGAGACATGCTTAGGGATTATGAATATTTCATTTTGCTGTGGGTGGATATTATCGAAAAAAAAAAAAATATAAAATTTTACTCAAGAAAAATATAGTTTTTCAATTCAAAATTAAAGTTAAATTTAGCATTAATTTAACGATGGACCAGGGTACCAGATAATAACCTAAATATTCTAAATATTCTATGCAACTTTCACATAAAAAAAGTAAATTATGTTATAGGAAAAATGAAATATCTCTGGATAATTGAATTAACGAAAATGTTCTGACATTTATAACCACCATTTACGAAGTGCATCCTTTTCGAAAAGCAAAAATGAACCACAAATAAAGAAACACTCTTATGAGCCAGACCATTACCATTTTATTCACTATGTAGTTCATTCTTACTAATTTTTAGAGGTGTACGCACAACTTCTTCTGCTTTAGTTAGCATTGAACTTATTTGCATGTCATTGAAACTTGACAAGCATTTAGTTCATAAAATTTTTGAGACATATTCGTGAAAAGAAAAATTCGTTGCACTGGGGAAAATTTCTTATAAAATTAAAAAGAAAAAAAAATAAAACAAAATAAAGTTTATTTTCATATTAAAATTTCCAATTTTTTGGAATTTGGATGGAATTTTAACATTTTTGGTGGCAGTCACGAACTAAAGTCCTTTTCGCACTAGGCCACTTAGTTTTGGAGATATGGCAAAAAGAAGTTTTTCATATAAAAATTTAAATTTTTTTAGGTTTTGGGTGGATTTTTAAATTTTTTGGGGGTGGTCACGAATTAAAGTCCTTTTCGCTCTAGGACGCTTAGTTTAGAAGATATGGGCAAAAGAAGTTTTTCATATAAAAATTTCAATTTTTTTAGGTTTTGGGTGGATTTTTCAATTTTTGGGGTGGTCACGAATTAAAGTCCTTTTCGCTCTAGGACGCTTATATTAGAAGATATGGCCAAAAGAAGTTTTTCATATAAAAATTTCAATTTTTTAGGTTTTGGGTGGATTTTTAAATTTTTTGGGGGTGGTCACGAATTAAAGTCCTTTTTGCTCTAGGACGCATATTTAAGGAGATATGGGCACAAAAAGTTTTCCATATAAACATTTCAATTTTTTAGGATTTGGGAGGATTTTTCAATTTTTTGAGGGTCGTCACGAATTATCGTCCTTTTCGCTTTAGGACGCATATTTAAGGAGATATGGGCAAGAGAAGTTTTTCATATAAAAATTTCAATTTTTTAGGATTTGGGAGGATTTTTCAATTTTATTGAGGGTGGTCACGAATTAAAGTCCTTTTCGTTTTAGGACGCTTAGTTTAGAAGATATTGGCAAAAGAAGTTTTTCATATAAAAATTTCAATTTTTTTAAGTATTGGGTGGATTTTTCAATTTTTTGGGGTGGTCACGAATTATCGTCCTTTTCGCTCTAGAACGCTTAGTTTATGAGATATGGCCAAAAGAAGTTTTTCATATAAAAATTAAATTTTTTTAGGTTTTGGGTGGATTTTTCAATTTTTTGGGGTGGTCACAAATTATCGTCCTTTTCGCTCTAGGACGTTTAGTTTAGGAGATATGGCCAAAAGATGTTTTTCATATAAAAATTTCAATTTTTTTTAGGATTTGGGAGGATTTGTTGAGGGTGGTCACGAATTATCGTCCTTTTCGCTCTAGGACGCTTAGTTCAGGAGATATGGCCAAAAGAAATTTTTCATATAAAAATTCATTTTTTTTAGGTTTTGGGTAGATTTTTCAATTTTTTGGGGTGGTCACAAATTATCGTCCTTTTCGCTCTAGGACGTTTAGTTTAGGAGATATGGCCAAAAGAGGTTTTTCATATATAAAAATTTCAATTTTTTTTAGGTTTTGGGCGGATTTTTAAATTTTTTGGGGTGGTCACGAATTAAAGTCCTTTTCGCTCTAGGACGCTTAATTTAGGAGATATGGGCAAAAGAAGTTTTTCATATAAAAATTTCAATTTTTTTAGGTTTTGGGTGGATTTTTCAATTTTTGGGGTGGTCACGAATCAAAGTGCTTTTCGCTCTAGGACGCTTAGTTTAGGAGATATGGGCAAAAGAAGTTTTTCATATAAAAATTTCAATTTTTTTAGGTGTTGGGTGGATTTTTCAATTTTTTGGGGTGGTCACGAATTAAAGTCCTTTTCGCTCTGGGACGCTTAGTTTAGGAGATATGGGCAAAAGAAGTTTTTCATATAAAAAATCAATTGTTTTAGGTTTTGGGTGGATTTTTCAATTTTTTGGGGTGGTCACGAATTAAAGTCCTTTTCGCTCTAGAACGCTTAGTTTAGGAGATATGGGCAAAAGAAGTTTTTTATATAAAAATTTCAACTTTTTTGGTTTTGGGTGGATTTTTCAATTTTTTGGGGTGGTCACGAATTATCGTCCTTTTCGCTCTAGGACGCATATTTAAGGAGATATGGGCAAAATAAGTTTTTCATATAAAAATTTCAATTTTTTTAGGTTTTGGGTAGATTTTTCAATTTTTTGGGGTGGTCACAAATTATCGTCCTTTTCGCTCTAGTACGTTTAGTTTAGGAGATATGGCCAAAAGAGGTTTTTCATATATAAAAATTTAAATTTTTTTTAGGTTTTGGGTGGATTTTTAAATTTTTTGGGGGTGGTCACGAATTAAAGTCCTTTTCGCTCTAGGACGCTTAGTTTAGGAGATATGGGCAAAAGAAGTTTTTCATATAAAAATTTAAATTTTTTTAGGTTTTGGGTGGATTTTTCAATTTTTTGGGGTGGTCACGAATCAAAGTGCTTTTCGCTCTAGGACGCTTAGTTTAGGAGATATAAAAATTTAAATTTTTTTAGGTTTTGGGTGGATTTTTCAATTTTTTGGGGTGGTCACGAATTAAAGTCCTTTTCGCTCTAGGACGCTTAGTTTAGGAGATATGGGCAAAAGAAGTTTTTCATATAAAAATTTCAATTTTTTTGGGTTTGTGTGGATTTTTCAATTTTTTGGGGTGGTCACGAATTAAAGTCCTTTTCGCTCTAGGACGCATATTTAAGGAGATATGGGCAAAAGAAGTTTTTCATATAAAAATTTCAATTTTTTTAGGTTTTAGGTGGATTTTTCAATTTTTTGGGGTGGTCACGAATTAAAGTCCTTTTCGCTCTAGGACGCTTAGTTTAGGAGATATGGGCAAAAGAAGTTTTTCATATAACAATTCAATTTTTTTAGGTTTTGGGTGGATTTTTCAATTTTTTGGGGGTGGTCACGAATTATCGTCCTTTTCGCTCTAGGACGCATATTTATTTGGGTGGTATTTTTTTGGGTGGTCACGACTTAAAGTCCTTTTCGATCTAGGACGCTTAGTTTAGGAGATATGGGCAAAAGAAGTTTTTTATATAAAACTTTCAACTTTTTTAAGTTTTGGGTGGATTTTTCACGTTTTTTGGGTGGTCACGAATTAAAGTCCTTTTCGCTCTAGGACGCATATTTAAGGAGATATGGACAAAAGAAGTTTTTCATATAAAAATTTAAATTTTTTTAGGTTTTGGGTGGATTTTTCAATTTTTTGGGGTGGTCACGAATTAAAGTCCTTTTCGCTCTAGGACGCTTAGTTTAGGAGATATTTGCAAAAGAAGTTTTTCATATAAAAATTTCAATTTTTTTAGGTTTTGGGTGGATTTTTCAATTTTTTGGGGTGGTCACGAATTAAAGTCCTTTTCGCTCTAGGACGCATATTTAAGGTGATATGGACAAAAGAAGTTTTTCATATAAAAATTCAATTTTTTTAGGTTTTGGGTGGATTTTTCAATTTTTTGGGGTGGTCACGAATTAAAGTCCTTTTCGCTCTAGGACGCTTAGTTTAGAAGATATGGGCAAAAGAAGTTTTTCATATAAAAATTTCAAATTTTTTAGGTTTTGGGTGGATTTTTCAATTTTTGGGGTGGTCACGAATTAAAGTCCTTTTCGCTCTAGGACGCTTATTTTAGAAGATATGGCCAAAAGAAGTTTTTCATATAAAAATTTAAATTTTTTAGGTTTTGGGTGGATTTTTAAATTTTTTGGGGGTGGTCACGAATTAAAGTCCTTTTCGCTCTAGGACGCTTAGTTTAGAAGATATGGGCAAAAGAAGTTTTTCATATAAAAATTTCAATTTTTTTAGGTTTTGGGTGGATTTTTCAATTTTTGGGGTGGTCACGAATTAAAGTCCTTTTTGCTCTAGGACGCATATTTAAGGAGATATGGGCACAAAAAGTTTTCCATATAAACATTTCAATTTTTTAGGATTTGGGAGGATTTTTCAATTTTTTGAGGGTCGTCACGAATTATCGTCCTTTTCGCTTTAGGACGCATATTTAAGGAGATATGGGCAAGAGAAGTTTTTCATATAAAAATTTCAATTTTTTAGGATTTGGGAGGATTTTTCAATTTTATTGAGGGTGGTCACGAATTAAAGTCCTTTTCGTTCTAGGACGCTTAGTTTAGAAGATATTGGCAAAAGAAGTTTTTCATATAAAAATTCAATTTTTTTAAGTATTGGGTGGATTTTTCAATTTTTTGGGGTGGTCACGAATTATCGTCCTTTTCGCTCTAGGACGCTTAGTTTATGAGATATGGCCAAAAGAAGTTTTTCATATAAAAATTCAATTTTTTTAGGTTTTGGGTGGATTTTTCAATTTTTTGGGGTGGTCACAAATTATCGTCCTTTTCGCTCTAGGACGTTTAGTTTAGGAGATATGGCCAAAAGAGGTTTTTCATATAAAAATTTCAATTTTTTTTAGGATTTGGGAGGATTTGTTGAGGGTGGTCACGAATTATCGTCCTTTTCGCTCTAGGACGCTTAGTTCAGGAGATATGACCAAAAGAAATTTTTCATATAAAAATTCAATTTTTTTAGGTTTTGGGTAGATTTTGCAATTTTTTGGGGTGGTCACAAATTATCGTCCTTTTCGCTCTAGGACGTTTAGTTTAGGAGATATGGGCAAAAGAAGTTTTTCATATATAAAAATTTCAATTTTTTTTAGGTTTTGGGTGGATTTTTAAATTTTTTGGGGTGGTCACGAATTAAAGTCCTTTTCGCTCTAGGACGCTTAGTTTAGGAGATATGGGCAAAAGAAGTTTTTCATATAAAAATTTCAATTTTTTTAGGTTTTGGGTGGATTTTTCAATTTTTTGGGGTGGTCACGAATCAAAGTGCTTTTCGCTCTAGGACGCTTAGTTTAGGAGATATGGGCAAAAGAAGTTTTTCATATAAAAATTTCAATTTTTTAGGTTTTGGGTGGATTTTTCAATTTTTTGGGGTGGTCACGAATCGAAGTGCTTTTCGCTCTAGGACGCTTAGTTTAGGAGATATGGGCAAAAGAAGTTTTTCATATAAAAATTTCAATTTTTTTATGTTTTGGGTGGATTTTTCAATTTTTTGGGGTGGTCACGAATTAAAGTCCTTTTCGCTCTAGGACGCTTAGTTTAGGAGATATGGGCAAAAGAAGTTTTTTATATAAAAATTTCAACTTTTTTGGTTTTAGGTGGATTTTTCAATTTTTTGGGGTGGTCACGAATTATCGTCCTTTTCGCTCTAGGACGCATATTTAAGGAGATATGGGCAAAAGAAGTTTTTCATATAAAAATTTCAATTTTTTAGGTTTTGGGTGGATTTTTCAATTTTTTGGGGTGGTCACGAATTAAAGTCCTTTTCGCTCTAGGACGCTTAGTTTAGGAGATATGGGCAAAAGAAGTTTTTCATATAAAAATTTCAATTTTTAGGTTTTTGGGTGGATTTTTCAATTTTTTGGGGTGGTCACGAATTAAAGTCCTTTTCGCTCTAGGACGCATATTTAAGGAGATATGGGCAAAAGAAGTTTTTCATATAAAAATTTCAATTTTTTTAGGTTTTGGGTGGATTTTTCAATTTTTTGGGGTGGTCACGAATTAAAGTCCTTTTCGCTCTAGGACGCTTAGTTTAGGAGATATGGGCAAAAGAAGTTTTTCATATAACAATTCAATTTTTTTAGGTTTTGGGTGGATTTTTCAATTTTTTGGGGTGGTCTCGAATTAAAGTCCTTTTCGCTCTAGGACGCTTAGTTTAGGAGATATGGGCAAAAGAAGTTTTTCATATAAAAATTTCAATTTTTGTAGGTTTTGGGTGGATTTTTCAATTTTTTGGGGTGGTCACGAATTAAAGTCCTTTTCGCTCTAGGACGCATATTTAAGGAGATATGGGCAAAAGAAGTTTTTCATATAAAAATTTTAATTTTTTTAGGTTTTGGGTGGATTTTTCAATTTTTTTGGGTGGTCACGAATTATCGTCCTTTTCGCTCTAGGACGCTTAGTTTAGGAGATATGGGCAAAAGAAGTTTTTCATATAAAAATTTCAATTTTTTTAGGTTTTGGGTGGATTTTTCAATTTTTTGGGGTGGTCACGAATTATCGTCCTTTTCGCTCTAGGACGCTTAGTTTAGGAGATATGGGCAAAAGAAGTTTTTCATATAAAAATTTCAATTTTTTTAGGTTTTGGGTGGATTTTTCAATTTTTTGGGGTAGTCACGAATTAAAGTCCTTTTCGCTCTAGGCCGCATATTTAAGGAGATATGGGCAAAAGAAGTTTTTCATATAAAAATTTCAATTTTGTTAGGTTTTGGGTGGATTTTTCAATTTTTTTGGGTGGTCACGAATTAAAGTCCTTTTCGCTCTAGGACGCTTAGTTTAGGAGATATGGGCAAAAGAAGTTTTTCATATAAAAATTTCAATTTTTTTAGGTTTTGGGTGGATTTTTCAATGTTTTGGGGTAGTCACGAATTAAAGTCCTTTTCGCTCTAGGCCGCATATTTAAGGAGATATGGGCAAAAGAAGTTTTTCATATAAAAATTTCAATTTTTTTAGGTTTTGGGTGGATTTTTCAATTTTTTGGGGTAGTCACGAATTAAAGTCTTTTTCGCTCTAGGACGCATATTTAAGGAGATATGGGCAAAAGAAGTTTTTCATATAAAAATTTCAATTTTTTTAGGTTTTGGGTGGATTTTTCAATTTTTTTGAGTGGTCACGAATTAAAGTCCTTTTCGCTCTAGGACGCTTAGTTTAGGAGATATGGGCAAAAGAAGTTTTTCATATAAAAATTTCAATTTTTATAGGTTTTGGGTGGATTTTTCAAAGTTTTGGGGTAGTCACGAATTAAAGTCCTTTTCGCTCTAGGCCGCATATTTAAGGAGATATGGGCAAAAGAAGTTTTTCATATAAAAATTTCAATTTTGTTAGGTTTTGGGTGGATTTTTCAATTTTTTTGGGTCGTCACGAATTAAAGTCCTTTTCGCTCTAGGACGCTTAGTTTAGGAGATATGGGCAAAAGAAGTTTTTCATATAAAAATTTCAATTTTTTTAGGTTATGGGTGGATTTTTCAATTTTTTGGGGTGGTCACGAATTAAAGTCCTTTTCGCTCTAGGACGCTTAGTTTAGGAGATATGGGCAAAAGAAGTTTTTCATATAAAAATTTAAATTTTTTTAGGTTTTGGGTGGATTTTTCAATTTTTTGGGGGTGGTCACGAATTAAAGTCTTTTTCGCTCTAGGACGCTTAGTTTAAGAGATATGGGCAAAAGAAGTTTTTCATACAAAAATTTCAATTTTTTTAGGTTTTTGGTGGATTTTTCAATTTTTTGGGGTGGTCACGAATTATCGTCCTTTTCGCTCTAGGACGCTTAGTTTAGGAGATATGGGCAAAAGAAGTTTTTCATATAAAAATTTCAATTTTTTTAGGTTTTGGGTGGATTTTTCAATTTTTTGGGGGGTGGTCACGAATTAAAGTCCTTTTCGCTCTAGGACGCTTAGTTTAGGAGATATGGACAAAAGAAGTTTTTCATATAAAAATTTCAATTTTTTTAGGTTTTGGGTGGATTTTTCAATTTTTTGGGGTGGTCACGAATTAAAGTCCTTTTCGCTCTAGGACGCTTAGTTTAGGAGATATGGGCAAAAGAAGTTTTTCATATAAAAATTTCAATTTTTTTAGGTTTTGGGTGGATTTTTAAATTTTTTGGGGTGGTCACGAATTAAAGTCCTTTTCGCTCTAGGACGCATATTTAAGGAGATATGGGCAAAATAAGTTTTTCATATAAAAATTTTAATTTTTTTAGGTTTTGGGTGGATTATTCAATTTTTTTGGGTGGTCACGAATTATCGTCCTTTTCGCTCTAGGACGCTTAGTTTAGGAGATATGGGCAAAAGAAGTTTTTCATATAAAAATTTCAATTTTTTTAGGTTTTGGGTGGATTTTTCAATTTTTTGGGGTGGTCACGAATTATCGTCCTTTTCGCTCTAGGACGCTTAGTTTAGGAGATATGGGCAAAAGAAGTTTTTCATATAAAAATTTCAATTTTTTTAGGTTTTGGGTGAATTTTTCAATTTTTTTGGGGTGGTCACGAATTAAAGTCCTTTTTGCTCTAGGACGCTTAGTTTAGGAGATATGGGCAAAAGAAGTTTTTCATATAAAAATTTCATTTTTTTTAGGTTTTGGGTGGATTTTTCAATTTTTTGGGGTGGTCACGAATTAAAGTCCTTTTCGCTCTAGGACGCATATTTAAGGAGATATGGGCAAAAGAAGTTTTTCATATAAAAATTTCAATTTTTTTAGGTTTTGGGTGGATTTGTCAATTTTTTGGGGTAGTCACGAATTAAAGTCCTTTTCGCTCTAGGACGCATATTTAAGGAGATATGGGCAAAAGAAGTTTTTCATATAAAAATTTCAATTTTTTTAGGTTTTGGGTGGATTTTTCAATTTTTGGGGTAGTCACGAATTAAAGTCCTTTTCGCTCTAGGACGCATATTTAAGGAGATATGGGCAAAAGAAGTTTTTCATATAAAAATTTCAATTTTTTTAGGTTTTGGGTGGATTTTTCAATTTTTTGGGGTAGTCACGAATTAAAGTCTTTTTCGCTCTAGGACGCATATTTAAGGAGATATGGGCAAAAGAAGTTTTTCATATAAAAATTTCAATTTTTTTAGGTTTTGGGTGGATTTTTAAATTTTTTGGGGTGGTCACGAATTAAAGTCCTTTTCGCTCTAGGACGCTTAGTTTAGGAGATATGGGCAAAAGAAATTTTTCATATAAAAATTTCAATTTTTTTAGGTTTTGGGTGGATTTTTCAATTTTTTTGGGTGGTCACGAATTAAAGTCCTTTTCGCTCTAGGACGCTTAGTTTAGGAGATATGGGCAAAAGAAGTTTTTCATATAAAAATTTCAATTTTTTTAGGTTTTAGGTAGATTTTGCAATTTTTTGGGGTGGTCACGAATTAAAGTCCTTTTCGCTCTAGGACGCATATTTAAGGAGATATGGGCAAAAGAAGTTTTTCATATAAAAATTTCAATTTTTTTAGGTTTTGGGTGGATTTTTCAATTTTTTGGGGTGGTCATGAATTAAAGTCCTTTTCGCTCTAGGACGCATATTTAAGGAGATATGGGCAAAAGAAGTTTTTCATATAAAAATTTCAATTTTTTTAGGTTTTGGGTGGATTTTTCAATTTTTTTGGGTGGTCACGAATTAAAGACCTTTTCGCTCTAGGACGCTTAGTTTAGGAGATATGGGCAAAAGAATTTTTTCAAATAAAAATTTCAATTTTTTGGGGTAGTCACGAATTAAAGTCCTTTTCGCTCTAGGACGCATATTTAAGGAGATATGGGCAAAATAAGTTTTTCATATAAAAATTTCAATTTTTTTAGGTTTTGGGTGGATTTTTCAATTTTTTGGGGTGGTCACGAATTAAAGTCCTTTTCGCTCTAGGACGCTTAGTTTAGGAGATATGAGCAAAAGAAGTTTTTCATATAAAAATTTCAATTTTTTTAGGTTTTGGGTGGATTTTTCAATTTTTTGGGATGGTCACGAATTAAAGTCCTTTTCGCTCTAGGACGCATATTTAAGGAGATATGGGCAAAAGAAGTTTTTCATATAAAAATTTCAATTTTTTTAGGTTTTGGGTGGATTTTTCAATTTTTTTGGGTGGTCACGAATTAAAGTCCTTTTCGCTCTAGGACGCTTAGTTTAGGAGATATGGGCAAAAGAAGTTTTTCGTATAAAAATTTCAATTTTTGTAGGTTTTGGGTGGATTTTTCAATTTTTTGGGGTGGTCACGAATTAAAGTCCTTTTCGCTCTAGGACGCATATTTAAGGAGATATGGGCAAAAGAAGTTTTTCATATAAAAATTTCAATTTTTTTAGGTTTTGGGTGGATTTTTCAATTTTTTTGGGTGGTCACGAATTAAAGTCCTTTTCGCTCTAGGACGCTTAGTTTAGGAGATATGGGCAAAAGAAGTTTTTCATATAAAAATTTCAATTTTTTTAGGTTTTGGGTGGATTTTTCAATTTTTGGGGTGGTAGCGAATTAAAGTCCTTTTCGCTCTAGGACGCTTAGTTTAGGAGATATGGGCAAAAGAAGTTTTTCATATAAAAATTTCAATTTTTTTAGGTTTTGGGTGGATTTTTAAATTTTTTGGGGTGGTCACGAATTAAAGTCCTTTTCGCTCTAGGACGCTTAGTTTAGGAGATATGGACAAAAGAAGTTTTTCATATAAAAATTTAAATTTTTTTATTTAAGGAGATATTGCAAAGGAGATATGGGCAAAAGAAGTTTTTCATATAAAAATTTGAATTTTTTTAGGTTTTGGGTGGATTTTGCAATTTTTTGGGGTAGTCACGAATTAAAGTCCTTTTCGCTCTAGGACGCATATTTAAGGAGATATGGGCAAAAGAAGTTTTTCATATAAAAATTTCAATTTTTTTAAGGTTTGGGTGGATTTTTCAATTTTTTTTGGGTGGTCGCGAATTAAAGTCCTTTTCGCTCTAGGACGCTTAGTTTAGGAGATATGGGCAAAAGAAGTTTTTCATATAAAAATTTCAATTTTTTTAGGTTTTGGGTGGATTTTTCAATGTTTTGGGGTAGTCACGAATTAAAGTCCTTTTCGCACTAGGCCGCATATTTAAGGAGATATGGGCAAAAGAAGTTTTTCATATAAAAATTTCAATTTTTTTAGGTTTTGGGTGGATTTTTCAATTTTTTGGGGTGGTCACGAATTAAAGTCCTTTTCGCTCTAGGACGCATATTTAAGGAGATATGGACAAAAGAAGTTTTTCATATAAAAATTTCAATTTTTTTTAGGTTTTGGGTGGATTTTTCAATTTTTTGGGTGGTCACGAATTAAAGACCTTTTCGCTCTAGGACGCTTAGTTTAGGAGATATGGGCAAAAGAATTTTTTCAAATAAAAATTTCAATTTTTTGGGGTAGTCACGAATTAAAGTCCTTTTCGCTCTAGGACGCATAGTTAAGGAGATATGGGCAAAATAAGTTTTTCATATAAAAATTTCAATTTTTTTAGGTTTTGGGTGGATTTTTCAATTTTTTGGGGTGGTCACGAATTAAAGTCCTTTTCGCTCTAGGACGCTTAGTTTAGGAGATATGAGCAAAAGAAGTTTTTCATATAAAAATTTCAATTTTTTTAGGTTTGGGTGGATTTTTCAATTTTTTGGGATGGTCACGAATTAAAGTCCTTTTCGCTCTAGGACGCATATTTAAGGAGATATGGGCAAAAGAAGTTTTTCATATAAAAATTTCAATTTTTTTAGGTTTTGGGTGGATTTTTCAATTTTTTTGGGTGGTCACGAATTAAAGTCCTTTTCGCTCTAGGACGCTTAGTTTAGGAGATATGGGCAAAAGAAGTTTTTCGTATAAAAATTTCAATTTTTGTAGGTTTTGGGTGGATTTTTCAATTTTTTGGGGTGGTCACGAATTAAAGTCCTTTTCGCTCTAGGACGCATATTTAAGGAGATATGGGCAAAAGAAGTTTTTCATATAAAAATTTCAATTTTTTTAGGTTTTGGGTGGATTTTTCAATTTTTTTGGGTGGTCACGAATTAAAGTCCTTTTCGCTCTAGGACGCTTAGTTTAGGAGATATGGGCAAAAGAAGTTTTTCATATAAAAATTTCAATTTTTTTAGGTTTTGGGTGGATTTTTCAATTTTTGGGGTGGTAGCGAATTAAAGTCCTTTTCGCTCTAGGACGCTTAGTTTAGGAGATATGGGCAAAAGAAGTTTTTCATATAAAAATTTCAATTTTTTTAGGTTTTGGGTGGATTTTTCAATTTTTTGGGGGTGGTCACGAATTAAAGTCCTTTTCGCTCTAGGACGCTTAGTTTAGGAGATATGGACAAAAGAAGTTTTTCATATAAAAATTTCAATTTTTTTATTTAAGGAGATATTGCAAAGGAGATATGGGCAAAAGAAGTTTTTCATATAAAAATTTGAATTTTTTTAGGTTTTGGGTGGATTTTGCAATTTTTTGGGGTAGTCACGAATTAAAGTCCTTTTCGCTCTAGGACGCATATTTAAGGAGATATGGGCAAAAGAAGTTTTTCATATAAAAATTTCAATTTTTTTAGGTTTGGGTGGATTTTTCAATTTTTTTTGGGTGGTCACGAATTAAAGTCCTTTTCGCTCTAGGACGCTTAGTTTAGGAGATATGGGCAAAAGAAGTTTTTCATATAAAAATTTCAATTTTTTTAGGTTTTGGGTGGATTTTTCAATGTTTTGGGGTAGTCACGAATTAAAGTCCTTTTCGCTCTAGGCCGCATATTTAAGGAGATATGGGCAAAAGAAGTTTTTCATATAAAAATTTCAAATTTTTTAGGTTTGGGTGGATTTTTCAATTTTTTTTGGGTGGTCACGAATTAAAGTCCTTTTCGCTCTAGGACGCTTAGTTTAGGAGATATTGGCAAGAAGTTTTTCATATAAAAATTTCAATTTTTGGAGGTTTTGGGTGGATTTTTCAATTTTTGGGGTGGTCACGAATTAAAGTCCTTTTCGCTCTAGGACGCTTAGTTTAGGAGATATGGGCAAAAGAAGTTTTTCATATAAAAATTTCAATTTTTTTAGGTTTTGGGTGGATTTTTCAATTTTTTTGGGTGGTCACGAATTAAAGTCCTTTTCGCTCTAGGACGCTTAGTTTAGGAGATATGGGCAAAAGAAGTTTTTCATATAAAAATTTCAATTTTTTTAGGTTTTGGGTGGATTTTTCAATTTTTTGGGGTGGTCACGAATTAAAGTCCTTTTCGCTCTAGGACGCTTAGTTTAGGAGATATGGGCAAAAGAAGTTTTTCATATAAAAATTTCAATTTTTTTAGGTTTTGGGTGGATTTTTCAATTTTTTTGGGTGGTCACGAATTAAAGTCCTTTTCGCTCTAGGACGCTTAGTTTAGGAGATATGGGCAAAAGAAGTTTTTCATATAAAAATTTCAATTTTTTTAGGTTTTGGGTGGATTTTTCAATTTTTTGGGGTGGTCACGAATTAAAGTCCTTTTCGCTCTAGGACGCATATTTAAGGAGATATGGGCAAAAGAAGTTTTTCATATAAAAATTTCAATTTTTTTAGGTTTTGGGTGGATTTTTCAATTTTTTTTGGGTGGTCACGAATTAAAGTCCTTTTCACTCTAGGACGCTTAGTTTAGGAGATATGGGCAAAAGAAGTTTTTCATATAAAAATTTCAATTTTTTTAGGTTTTGGGTGGATTTTTAAATTTTTTGGGGTGGTCACGAATTAAAGTCCTTTTCGCTCTAGGACGCATATTTAAGGAGATATGGACAAAAGAAGTTTTTCATATAAAAATTTCAATTTTTTTAGGTTTTGGGTGGATTTTTCAATTTTTTGGGGTGGTCACGAATTAAAGTCCTTTTCGCTCTAGGACGCTTAGTTTAGGAGATATGGGCAAAAGAAGTTTTTCATATAAAAATTTCAATTTTTTTAGGTTTTGGGTGGATTTTTAAATTTTTTGGGGTGGTCACGAATTAAAGTCCTTTTCGCTCTAGGACGCATATTTAAGGAGATATGGGCAAAATAAGTTTTTCATATAAAAATTTTAATTTTTTTAGGTTTTGGGTGGATTATTCAATTTTTTTGGGTGGTCACGAATTATCGTCCTTTTCGCTCTAGGACGCTTAGTTTAGGAGATATGGGCAAAAGAAGTTTTTCATATAAAAATTTCAATTTTTTTAGGTTTTGGGTGGATTTTTCAATTTTTTGGGGTGGTCACGAATTATCGTCCTTTTCGCTCTAGGACGCTTAGTTTAGGAGATATGGGCAAAAGAAGTTTTTCATATAAAAATTTCAATTTTTTTAGGTTTTGGGTGAATTTTTCAATTTTTTGGGGGTGGTCACGAATTAAAGTCCTTTTCGCTCTAGGACGCTTAGTTTAGGAGATATGAGCAAAAGAAGTTTTTCATATAAAAATTTCAATTTTTTTAGGTTTGGGTGGATTTTTCAATTTTTTGGGATGGTCACGAATTAAAGTCCTTTTCGCTCTAGGACGCATAGTTAAGGAGATATGGGCAAAATAAGTTTTTCATATAAAAATTTCAATTTTTTTAGGTTTTGGGTGGATTTTTCAATTTTTTGGGGTGGTCACGAATTAAAGTCCTTTTCGCTCTAGGACGCTTAGTTTAGGAGATATGAGCAAAAGAAGTTTTTCATATAAAAATTTCAATTTTTTTAGGTTTGGGTGGATTTTTCAATTTTTTGGGATGGTCACGAATTAAAGTCCTTTTCGCTCTAGGACGCATATTTAAGGAGATATGGGCAAAAGAAGTTTTTCATATAAAAATTTCAATTTTTTTAGGTTTTGGGTGGATTTTTCAATTTTTTTGGGTGGTCACGAATTAAAGTCCTTTTCGCTCTAGGACGCTTAGTTTAGGAGATATGGGCAAAAGAAGTTTTTCGTATAAAAATTTCAATTTTTGTAGGTTTTGGGTGGATTTTTCAATTTTTTGGGGTGGTCACGAATTAAAGTCCTTTTCGCTCTAGGACGCATATTTAAGGAGATATGGGCAAAAGAAGTTTTTCATATAAAAATTTCAATTTTTTTAGGTTTTGGGTGGATTTTTCAATTTTTTTGGGTGGTCACGAATTAAAGTCTTTTTCGCTCTAGGACGCATATTTAAGGAGATATGGGCAAAAGAAGTTTTTCATATAAAAATTTCAATTTTGTTAGGTTTTGGGTGGATTTTTCAATTTTTTGGGGTGGTCACGAATTAAATTCCTTTTCGCTCTAGGACGCATATTTAAGGAGATATGGGCAAAAGAAGTTTTTCATATAAAAATTTCAATTTTTTAGGTTTTGGGTGGATTTTTCAATTTTTTTGGGTGGTCACGAATTATCGTCCTTTTCGCTCTAGGACGCTTAGTTTAGGAGATATGGGCAAAAGAAGTTTTTCATATAAAAATTTCAATTTTTTTAGGTTTTGGGTGGATTTTTCAATTTTTTGGGGTGGTCACGAATTATCGTCCTTTTCGCTCTAGGACGCTTAGTTTAGGAGATATGGGCAAAAGAAGTTTTTCATATAAAAATTTCAATTTTTTTAGGTTTTGGGTGAATTTTTCAATTTTTTGGGGGTGGTCACGAATTAAAGTCCTTTTTGCTCTAGGACGCTTAGTTTAGGAGATATGGGCAAAAGAAGTTTTTCATATAAAAATTTCAATTTTTTTAGGTTTTGGGTGGATTTTTCAATTTTTTGGGGTGGTCACGAATTAAAGTCCTTTTCGCTCTAGGACGCATATTTAAGGAGATATGGGCAAAAGAAGTTTTTCATATAAAAATTTCAATTTTTTTAGGTTTTGGGTGGATTTGTCAATTTTTTGGGGTAGTCACGAATTAAAGTCCTTTTCGCTCTAGGACGCATATTTAAGGAGATATGGGCAAAAGAAGTTTTTCATATAAAAATTTCAATTTTTTTAGGTTTTGGGTGGATTTTTCAATTTTTGGGGTAGTCACGAATTAAAGTCCTTTTCGCTCTAGGACGCATATTTAAGGAGATATGGGCAAAAGAAGTTTTTCATATAAAAATTTCAATTTTTTTAGGTTTTGGGTGGATTTTTCAATTTTTTGGGGTAGTCACGAATTAAAGTCTTTTTCGCTCTAGGACGCATATTTAAGGAGATATGGGCAAAAGAAGTTTTTCATATAAAAATTTCAATTTTGTTAGGTTTTGGGTGGATTTTTCAATTTTTTGGGGTGGTCACGAATTAAATTCCTTTTCGCTCTAGGACGCATATTTAAGGAGATATGGGCAAAAGAAGTTTTTCATATAAAAATTTCAATTTTTTAGGTTTTGGGTGGATTTTTCAATTTTTTGGGGTGGTCACGAATTAAAGTCCTTTTCGGTCTAGGACGCATATTTAAGGAGATATGGGCAAAAGAAGTTTTTCATATAAAAATTCAATTTTTTTTAGGTTTTGTGTGGATTTTTCAATTTTTTGGGGGTGGTCACGAATTAAAGTCCTTTTCGCTCTAGGACGCTTAGTTTAGGAGATATGGGCAAAAGAAGTTTTTCATATAAAAATTTCAATTTTTTTAGGTTTGGGTGGATTTTTCAATTTTTTTTGGGTGGTCACGAATTAAAGTCCTTTTCGCTCTAGGACGCTTAGTTTAGGAGATATGGGCAAAAGAAGTTTTTCATATAAAAATTTCAATTTTTTTAGGTTTTGGGTGGATTTTTCAATGTTTTGGGGTAGTCACGAATTAAAGTCCTTTTCGCTCTAGGCCGCATATTTAAGGAGATATGGGCAAAAGAAGTTTTTCATATAAAAATTTCAAATTTTTTAGGTTTGGGTGGATTTTTCAATTTTTTTTGGGTGGTCACGAATTAAAGTCCTTTTCGCTCTAGGACGCTTAGTTTAGGAGATATTGGCAAGAAGTTTTTCATATAAAAATTTCAATTTTTGGAGGTTTTGGGTGGATTTTTCAATTTTTGGGGTGGTCACGAATTAAAGTCCTTTTCGCTCTAGGACGCTTAGTTTAGGAGATATGGGCAAAAGAAGTTTTTCATATAAAAATTTCAATTTTTTTAGGTTTTGGGTGGATTTTTCAATTTTTTTGGGTGGTCACGAATTAAAGTCCTTTTCGCTCTAGGACGCTTAGTTTAGGAGATATGGGCAAAAGAAGTTTTTCATATAAAAATTTCAATTTTTTTAGGTTTTGGGTGGATTTTTCAATTTTTTGGGGTGGTCACGAATTAAAGTCCTTTTCGCTCTAGGACGCTTAGTTTAGGAGATATGGGCAAAAGAAGTTTTTCATATAAAAATTTCAATTTTTTTAGGTTTTGGGTGGATTTTTCAATTTTTTTGGGTGGTCACGAATTAAAGTCCTTTTCGCTCTAGGACGCTTAGTTTAGGAGATATGGGCAAAAGAAGTTTTTCATATAAAAATTTCAATTTTTTTAGGTTTTGGGTGGATTTTTCAATTTTTTGGGGTGGTCACGAATTAAAGTCCTTTTCGCTCTAGGACGCATATTTAAGGAGATATGGGCAAAAGAAGTTTTTCATATAAAAATTTCAATTTTTTTAGGTTTTGGGTGGATTTTTCAATTTTTTTTGGGTGGTCACGAATTAAAGTCCTTTTCACTCTAGGACGCTTAGTTTAGGAGATATGGGCAAAAGAAGTTTTTCATATAAAAATTTCAATTTTTTTAGGTTTTGGGTGGATTTTTAAATTTTTTGGGGTGGTCACGAATTAAAGTCCTTTTCGCTCTAGGACGCATATTTAAGGAGATATGGACAAAAGAAGTTTTTCATATAAAAATTTCAATTTTTTTAGGTTTTGGGTGGATTTTTCAATTTTTTGGGGTGGTCACGAATTAAAGTCCTTTTCGCTCTAGGACGCTTAGTTTAGGAGATATGGGCAAAAGAAGTTTTTCATATAAAAATTTCAATTTTTTTAGGTTTTGGGTGGATTTTTAAATTTTTTGGGGTGGTCACGAATTAAAGTCCTTTTCGCTCTAGGACGCATATTTAAGGAGATATGGGCAAAATAAGTTTTTCATATAAAAATTTTAATTTTTTTAGGTTTTGGGTGGATTATTCAATTTTTTTGGGTGGTCACGAATTATCGTCCTTTTCGCTCTAGGACGCTTAGTTTAGGAGATATGGGCAAAAGAAGTTTTTCATATAAAAATTTCAATTTTTTTAGGTTTTGGGTGGATTTTTCAATTTTTTGGGGTGGTCACGAATTATCGTCCTTTTCGCTCTAGGACGCTTAGTTTAGGAGATATGGGCAAAATAAGTTTTTCATATAAAAATTTCAATTTTTTTAGGTTTTGGGTGAATTTTTCAATTTTTTGGGGGTGGTCACGAATTAAAGTCCTTTTCGCTCTAGGACGCTTAGTTTAGGAGATATGAGCAAAAGAAGTTTTTCATATAAAAATTTCAATTTTTTTAGGTTTGGGTGGATTTTTAAATTTTTTGGGATGGTCACGAATTAAAGTCCTTTTCGCTCTAGGACGCATAGTTAAGGAGATATGGGCAAAATAAGTTTTTCATATAAAAATTTCAATTTTTTTAGGTTTTGGGTGGATTTTTCAATTTTTTGGGGTGGTCACGAATTAAAGTCCTTTTCGCTCTAGGACGCTTAGTTTAGGAGATATGAGCAAAAGAAGTTTTTCATATAAAAATTTCAATTTTTTTAGGTTTGGGTGGATTTTTCAATTTTTTGGGATGGTCACGAATTAAAGTCCTTTTCGCTCTAGGACGCATATTTAAGGAGATATGGGCAAAAGAAGTTTTTCATATAAAAATTTCAATTTTTTTAGGTTTTGGGTGGATTTTTCAATTTTTTTGGGTGGTCACGAATTAAAGTCCTTTTCGCTCTAGGACGCTTAGTTTAGGAGATATGGGCAAAAGAAGTTTTTCGTATAAAAATTTCAATTTTTGTAGGTTTTGGGTGGATTTTTCAATTTTTTGGGGTGGTCACGAATTAAAGTCCTTTTCGCTCTAGGACGCATATTTAAGGAGATATGGGCAAAAGAAGTTTTTCATATAAAAATTTCAATTTTTTTAGGTTTTGGGTGGATTTTTCAATTTTTTTGGGTGGTCACGAATTAAAGTCTTTTTCGCTCTAGGACGCATATTTAAGGAGATATGGGCAAAAGAAGTTTTTCATATAAAAATTTCAATTTTGTTAGGTTTTGGGTGGATTTTTCAATTTTTTGGGGTGGTCACGAATTAAATTCCTTTTCGCTCTAGGACGCATATTTAAGGAGATATGGGCAAAAGAAGTTTTTCATATAAAAATTTCAATTTTTTAGGTTTTGGGTGGATTTTTCAATTTTTTTGGGTGGTCACGAATTATCGTCCTTTTCGCTCTAGGACGCTTAGTTTAGGAGATATGGGCAAAAGAAGTTTTTCATATA
This sequence comes from Haematobia irritans, assembly GCF_050003625.1. Classification (NCBI taxonomy): domain Eukaryota; kingdom Metazoa; phylum Arthropoda; class Insecta; order Diptera; family Muscidae; genus Haematobia; species Haematobia irritans. The sequence goes on along the minus strand of NC_134400.1, from coordinate 35,171,270 downwards.
AAAATTTCAATTTTTTTAGGTTTTGGGTGGATTTTTCAATTTTTTGGGGTGGTCACGAATTATCGTCCTTTTCGCTCTAGGACGCTTAGTTTAGGAGATATGGGCAAAAGAAGTTTTTCATATAAAAATTTCAATTTTTTTAGGTTTTGGGTGAATTTTTCAATTTTTTGGGGGTGGTCACGAATTAAAGTCCTTTTTGCTCTAGGACGCTTAGTTTAGGAGATATGGGCAAAAGAAGTTTTTCATATAAAAATTTCAATTTTTTTAGGTTTTGGGTGGATTTTTCAATTTTTTGGGGTGGTCACGAATTAAAGTCCTTTTCGCTCTAGGACGCATATTTAAGGAGATATGGGCAAAAGAAGTTTTTCATATAAAAATTTCAATTTTTTTAGGTTTTGGGTGGATTTGTCAATTTTTTGGGGTAGTCACGAATTAAAGTCCTTTTCGCTCTAGGACGCATATTTAAGGAGATATGGGCAAAAGAAGTTTTTCATATAAAAATTTCAATTTTTTTAGGTTTTGGGTGGATTTTTCAATTTTTGGGGTAGTCACGAATTAAAGTCCTTTTCGCTCTAGGACGCATATTTAAGGAGATATGGGCAAAAGAAGTTTTTCATATAAAAATTTCAATTTTTTTAGGTTTTGGGTGGATTTTTCAATTTCTTGGGGTAGTCACGAATTAAAGTCTTTTTCGCTCTAGGACGCATATTTAAGGAGATATGGGCAAAAGAAGTTTTTCATATAAAAATTTCAATTTTGTTAGGTTTTGGGTGGATTTTTCAATTTTTTGGGGTGGTCACGAATTAAATTCCTTTTCGCTCTAGGACGCATATTTAAGGAGATATGGGCAAAAGAAGTTTTTCATATAAAAATTTCAATTTTTTAGGTTTTGGGTGGATTTTTCAATTTTTTGGGGTGGTCACGAATTAAAGTCCTTTTCGGTCTAGGACGCATATTTAAGGAGATATGGGCAAAAGAAGTTTTTCATATAAAAATTCAATTTTTTTTAGGTTTTGTGTGGATTTTTCAATTTTTTGGGGGTGGTCACGAATTAAAGTCCTTTTCGCTCTAGGACGCTTAGTTTAGGAGATATGGGCAAAAGAAGTTTTTCATATAAAAATTTCAATTTTTTTAGGTTTTGGGTGGATTTTTCAATTTTTTGGGGTAGTCACGAATTAAAGTCCTTTTCGCTCTAGGACGCATATTTAAGGAGATGTGGGCAAAAGAAGTTTTTCATATAAAAATTCAATTTTTTTTAGGTTTTGTGTGGATTTTTCAATTTTTTGGGGGTGGTCACGAATTAAAGTCCTTTTCGCTCTAGGACGCTTAGTTTAGGAGATATGGGCAAAAGAAGTTTTTCATATAAAAATTTCGATTTTTTAGGTTTTGGGTGGATTTTTCAATTTTTCTGGGGTGGTCACGAATTAAAGTCCTTTTCGCTCTAGGACGCTTAGTTTAGGAGATATGTGCAAAAGAAGTTTTTTATATAAAAATTTCAATTTTTGTAGGTTTTGGGTGGATTTTTCAATTTTTTGGGGTGGTCACGAATTAAAGTCCTTTTCGCTCTAGGACGCATATTTAAGGAGATATGGGCAAAAGAAGTTTTTCATATAAAAATTTCAATTTTTTTAGGTTTTGGGTGGATTTTTCAATTTTTTTGGGTGGTCACGAATTAAAGTCCTTTTCGCTCTAGGACGCCTAGTTTAGGAGGGCAAAAGAAGTTTTTCATATAAAAATTTCAATTTTTGTAGGTTTTAGGTAGATTTTGCAATTTTTTGGGGTGGTCACGAATTAAAGTCCTTTTCGCTCTAGGACGCATATTTAAGGAGATATGGGCAAAAGAAGTTTTTCATATAAAAATTTCAATTTTTTTAGGTTTTGGGTGGATTTTTCAATTTTTTGGGGTGGTCACGAATTAAAGTCCTTTTCGCTCTAGGACGCATATTTAAGGAGATATGGGCAAAAGAAGTTTTTCATATAAAAATTTCAATTTTTTTAGGTTTTGGGTGGATTTTTCAATTTTTTTGGGTGGTCACGAATTAAAGACCTTTTCGCTCTAGGACGCTTAGTTTAGGAGATATGGGCAAAAGAATTTTTTCAAATAAAAATTTCAATTTTTTGGGGTAGTCACGAATTAAAGTCCTTTTCGCTCTAGGACGCATATTTAAGGAGATATGGGCAAAATAAGTTTTTCATATAAAAATTTCAATTTTTTTAGGTTTTGGGTGGATTTTTCAATTTTTTGGGATGGTCACGAATTAAAGTCCTTTTCGCTCTAGGCCGCATATTTAAGGAGATATGGGCAAAAGAAGTTTTTCATATAAAAATTTCAATTTTTTTAGGTTTTGGGTGGATTTTTCAATTTTTTTGGGTGGTCACGAATTAAAGTCCTTTTCGCTCTAGAACGCTTAGTTTAGGAGATATGGGCAAAAGAAGTTTTTCATATAAAAATTTCAATTTTTTTAGGTTTTGGGTGGATTTTTAAATTTTTTGGGGTGGTCGCGAATTAAAGTCCTTTTCGCTCTAGGACGCTTAGTTTAGGAGATATGGGCAAAAGAAGTTTTTCATATAAAAATTTCAATTTTTTTAGGTTTTGGGTGGATTTTTCAATTTTTTGGGGGTGGTCACGAATTAAAGTCCTTTTAGCTCTAGGACGCTTAGTTTAGGAGATATGGGCAAAAGAAGTTTTTCATATAAAAATTTCAATTTTTTTAGGTTTTGGGTGGATTTTTCAATTTTTTGGGGTGGTCACGAGTTATCGTCCTTTTCGCTCTAGGACGCTTAGTTTTGGAGATATGGGCAAAAGAAGTTTTTCATATAAAAATTTCAATTTTTTTAGGTTTTGGGTGGATTTTTCAATTTTTTGGGAGTGGTCACGAATTAAAGTCCTTTTCGCTCTAGGACGCTTAGTTTAGGAGATATGGGCAAAAGAAGTTTTTCATATAAAAATTTCAATTTTTTTAGGTTTTGGGTGGATTTTTCAATTTTTTGGGGTGGTTACGAATTAAAGTCCTTTTCGCTCTAGGACGCATATTTAAGGAGATATGGGCAAAAGAAGTTTTTCATATAAAAATTTCAATTTTTTTAGGTTTTGGGTGGATTTTTCAATTTTTTTGGGGTAGTCACGAATTAAAGTCCTTTTCGCTCTATGACGCTTAGTTTAGGAGATATGGGCAAAAGAAGTTTTTCATATAAAAATTTCAATTTTTTTAGGTTTTGGGTGGATTTTTCAATTTTTTGGGGTGGTCACGAATTAAAGTCCTTTTCGCTCTAGGACGCATATTTAAGGAGATATGGGCAAAATAAGTTTTTCATATAAAAATTTCAATTTTGTAGGTTTTTGGTGGATTTTTCAATTTTTTGGGGTGGTCACGAATTAAAGTCCTTTTCGCTCTAGGACGCTTAGTTTAGGAGATATGGGCAAAAGAAGTTTTTCATATAAAAACTTCAATTTTTTTAGGTTTTGGGTGGATTTTTCAATTTTTTGGGATAGTCACGAATTAAAGTCCTTTTCGCTCTAGGACGCATATTTAAGGAGATATGGGCAAAAGAAGTTTTTCATATAAAAATTTCAATTTTTTTAGGTTTTGGGTGGATTTTTCAATTTTTTGGGGTAGTCACGAACTAAAGTCCTTTTCGCTCTAGGACGCATATTTAAGGAGATATGGGCAAAAGAAGTTTTTCATATAAAAATTTCAATTTTTTTAGGTTTTGGGTGGATTTTTCAATTTTTTGGGGTGGTCACGAATTAAAGTCCTTTTCGCTCTAGGACGCATATTTAAGGAGATATGGGCAAAATAAGTTTTTCATATAAAAATTTCAATTTTTTAGGTTTTGGGTGGATTTTTCAATTTTTTTGGGTGGTCACGAATTAAAGTCCTTTTCGCTCTAGGACGCTTAGTTTAGGAGATATGGGCAAAAGAAGTTTTTCATATAAAAATTTCAAATTTTAGGTTTTGGGTGGATTTTTCAATTTTTTTGGGTGGTCACGAATTAAAGCCCTTTTCGCTCTAGGACGCATATTTAAGGAGATATGGGCAAAAGAAGTTTTTCATATAAAAATTTCAATTTTTTTAGGTTTTGGGTGGATTTTTCAATTTTTTTGGGGTAGTCACGAATTAAAGTCCTTTTCGCTCTAGGACGCATATTTAAGGAGATATGGGCAAAAGAAGTTTTTCATATAAAAATTTCAATTTTTTTAGGTTTTGGGTGGATTTTTCAATTTTTTGGGGTGGTCACGAATTAAAGTCCTTTTCGCTCTAGGACGCATATTTAAGGAGATATGGGCAAAATAAGTTTTTCATATAAAAATTTCAATTTTTTAGGTTTTGGGTGGATTTTTCAATTTTTTGGGGTGGTCACGAATTAAAGTCCTTTTCGCTCTAGGACGCATATTTAAGGAGATATGGGCAAAAGAAGTTTTTCATATAAAAATTTAAATTTTTTTAGGTTTTGGGTGGATTTTTCAATTTTTTGGGGTAGTCACGAATTAAAGTCCTTTTCGCTCTAGGACGCATATTTAAGGAGATATGGGCAAAAGAAGTTTTTCATATAAAAATTTCAATTTTTTTAGGTTTTGGGTGGATTTTTCAATTTTTTTGGGTGGTCACGAATTAAAGTCCTTTTCGCTCTAGGACGCTTAGTTTAGGAGATATGGGCAAAAGAAGTTTTTCATATAAAAATTTCAATTTTTTTAGGCTTTGGGTGGATTTTTCAATTTTTTGGGGTGGTCACGAATGAAAGCCCTTTTCGCTCTAGGACGCATATTTAAGGAGATATGGGCAAAAGAAGTTTTTCATGTAAAAATTTCAATTTTTTTAGGTTTTGGGTGGATTTTTCAATTTTTTTGGGTGGTCACGAATTAAAGTCCTTTTCGCTCTAGGACGCTTAGTTTAGGAGATATGGGCAAAAGAAGTTTTTCATATAAAAATTTAAATTTTTTTAGGTTTTGGGTGAATTTTTCAATTTTTTTGGGGTGGTCGCGAATTAAAGTCCTTTTCGCTCTAGGACGCTTAGTTTAGGAGATATGGGCAAAAGAAGTTTTTCATAAAAAATTTCAATTTTTTTAGGTTTTGGGTGGATTTTTCAATTTTTTGGGGGTGGTCACGAATTAAAGTCCTTTTCGCTCTAGGACGCTTAGTTTAGGAGATATGGGCAAAAGAAGTTTTTCATATAAAAATTTCAATTTTTTTAGGTTTTGGGTGGATTTTTCAATTTTTTGGGGTGGTCACGAGTTATCGTCCTTTTCGCTCTAGGACGCTTAGTTTTGGAGATATGGGCAAAAGAAGTTTTTCATATAAAAATTTCAATTTTTTTAGGTTTTGGGTGGATTTTTCAATTTTTTGGGGTGGTCACGAATTATAGTCCTTTTCGCTCTAGGACGCATATTTAAGGAGATATGGGCAAAAGAAGTTTTTCATATAAAAATTTCAATTTTTTTAGGTTTTGGGTGGATTTTTCAATTTTTTGGGGTAGTCACGAATTAAAGTCCTTTTCGCTCTAGGACGCATATTTAAGGAGATATGGGCAAAAGAAGTTTTTCATATAAAAATTTCAATTTTTTAGGTTTTGGGTGGATTTTTCAATTTTTTTGGGTGGTCACGAATTAAAGTCCTTTTCGCTCTAGGACGCTTAGTTTAGGAGATATGGGCAAAAGAAGTTTTTCATATAAAAATTTCAATTTTTTTAGGTTTTGGGTGGATTTTTCAATTTTTTGGGGTGGTTACGAATTAAAGTCCTTTTCGCTCTAGGACGCATATTTAAGGAGATATGGGCAAAAGAAGTTTTTCATATAAAAATTTCAATTTTTTTAGGTTTTGGGTGGATTTTTCAATTTTTTTGGGGTAGTCACGAATTAAAGTCCTTTTCGCTCTAGGACGCATATTTAAGGAGATATGGGCAAAAGAAGTTTTTCATATAAAAATTTCAATTTTTTTAGGTTTTGGGTGGATTTTTCAATTTTTTGGGGTGGTCACGAATTAAAGTCCTTTTCGCTCTAGGACGCATATTTAAGGAGATATGGGCAAAATAAGTTTTTCATATAAAAATTTCAATTTTTTAGGTTTTGGGTGGATTTTTCAATTTTTTGGGGTGGTCACGAATTAAAGTCCTTTTCGCTCTAGGACGCTTAGTTTAGGAGATATGGGCAAAAGAAGTTTTTCATATAAAAACTTCAATTTTTTTAGGTTTTGGGTGGATTTTTCAATTTTTTGGGGTAGTCACGAATTAAAGTCCTTTTCGCTCTAGGACGCATATTTAAGGAGATATGGGCAAAAGAAGTTTTTCATATAAAAATTTCAATTTTTTTAGGTTTTGGGTGGATTTTTCAATTTTTTGGGGTAGTCACGAATTAAAGTCCTTTTCGCTCTAGGACGCATATTTAAGGAGATATGGGCAAAAGAAGTTTTTCATATAAAAATTTCAATTTTTTTAGGTTTTGGGTGGATTTTTCAATTTTTTGGGGTGGTCACGAATTAAAGTCCTTTTCGCTCTAGGACGCATATTTAAGGAGATATGGGCAAAATAAGTTTTTCATATAAAAATTTCAATTTTTTAGGTTTTGGGTGGATTTTTCAATTTTTTTGGGTGGTCACGAATTAAAGTCCTTTTCGCTCTAGGACGCATATTTAAGGAGATATGGGCAAAAGAAGTTTTTCATATAAAAATTTCAAATTTTAGGTTTTGGGTGGATTTTTCAATTTTTTTGGGTGGTCACGAATTAAAGCCCTTTTCGCTCTAGGACGCTTAGTTTAGGAGATATGGGCAAAAGAAGTTTTTCATATAAAAATTTCAATTTTTTAAGTTTTGGGTGGAATTTTCAATTTTTTGGGGTGGTCGCGAATTAAAGTCCTTTTCGCTCTAGGACGCATATTCAAGGAGATATGGGCAAAAGAAGTTTTTCATATAAAAATTTAAATTTTTTTAGGTTTTGGGTGGATTTTTCAATTTTTTAGGGGTGGTCACGAATTAAAGTCCTTTTCGCTCTAGGACGCTTAGTTTAGGAGATATGGGCAAAAGAAGTTTTTCATATAAAAATTTCAATTTTTTTAGGTTTTGGGTGGATTTTTCAATTTTTTGGGGTGGTCACGAATTAAAGTCCTTTTCGCTCTAGGACGCATATTTAAGGAGATATGGGCAAAAGAAGTTTTTCATATAAAAATTTCAATTTTTTTAGGTTTTGGGTGGATTTTTCAATTTTTTTGGGTGGTCACGAATTAAAGTCCTTTTCGCTCTAGGACGCTTAGTTTAGGAGATATGGGCAAAAGAAGTTTTTCATATAAAAATTTCAATTTTTTTAGGCTTTGGGTGGATTTTTCAATTTTTTGGGGTGGTCACGAATGAAAGCCCTTTTCGCTCTAGGACGCATATTTAAGGAGATATGGGCAAAAGAAGTTTTTCATGTAAAAATTTCAATTTTTTTAGGTTTTGGGTGGATTTTTCAATTTTTTTGGGTGGTCACGAATTAAAGTCCTTTTCGCTCTAGGACGCTTAGTTTAGGAGATATGGGCAAAAGAAGTTTTTCATATAAAAATTTAAATTTTTTTAGGTTTTGGGTGAATTTTTCAATTTTTTTGGGGTGGTCGCGAATTAAAGTCCTGTTCGCTCTAGGACGCTTAGTTTAGGAGATATGGGCAAAAGAAGTTTTTCATAAAAAATTTAAATTTTTTTAGGTTTTGGGTGGATTTTTCAATTTTTTGGGGGTGGTCACGAATTAAAGTCATTTTCGCTCTAGGACGCTTAGTTTAGGAGATATGGGCAAAAGAAGTTTTTCATATAAAAATTTCAATTTTTTTAGGTTTTGGGTGGATTTTTCAATTTTTTGGGGTGGTCACGAGTTATCGTCCTTTTCGCTCTAGGACGCTTAGTTTTGGAGATATGGGCAAAAGAAGTTTTTCATATAAAAATTTCAATTTTTTTAGGTTTTGGGTGGATTTTTCAATTTTTTGGGGTGGTCACGAATTAAAGTCCTTTTCGCTCTAGGACGCATATTTAAGGAGATATGGGCAAAAGAAGTTTTTCATATAAAAATTTCAATTTTTTTAGGTTTTGGGTGGATTTTTCAATTTTTTGGGGTAGTCACGAATTAAAGTCCTTTTCGCTCTAGGACGCATATTTAAGGAGATATGGGCAAAAGAAGTTTTTCATATAAAAATTTCAATTTTTTAAGGTTTTGGGTGGATTTTTCAATTTTTTTGGGTGGTCACGAATTAAAGTCCTTTTCGCTCTAGGACGCTTAGTTTAGGAGATATGGGCAAAAGAAGTTTTTCATATAAAAATTTCAATTTTTTTAGGTTTTGGGTGGATTTTTCAATTTTTTGGGGTGGTTACGAATTAAAGTCCTTTTCGCTCTAGGACGCATATTTAAGGAGATATGGGCAAAAGAAGTTTTTCATATAAAAATTTCAATTTTTTTAGGTTTTGGGTGGATTTTTCAATTTTTTTGGGGTAGTCACGAATTAAAGTCCTTTTCGCTCTAGGACGCATATTTAAGGAGATATGGGCAAAAGAAGTTTTTCATATAAAAATTTCAATTTTTTTAGGTTTTGGGTGGATTTTTCAATTTTTTGGGGTGGTCACGAATTAAAGTCCTTTTCGCTCTAGGACGCATATTTAAGGAGATATGGGCAAAATAAGTTTTTCATATAAAAATTTCAATTTTTTAGGTTTTGGGTGGATTTTTCAATTTTTTGGGGTGGTCACGAATTAAAGTCCTTTTCGCTCTAGGACGCTTAGTTTAGGAGATATGGGCAAAAGAAGTTTTTCATATAAAAACTTCAATTTTTTTAGGTTTTGGGTGGATTTTTCAATTTTTTGGGGTAGTCACGAATTAAAGTCCTTTTCGCTCTAGGACGCATATTTAAGGAGATATGGGCAAAAGAAGTTTTTCATATAAAAATTTCAATTTTTTTAGGTTTTGGGTGGATTTTTCAATTTTTTGGGGTGGTCACGAATTAAAGTCCTTTTCGCTCTAGGACGCATATTTAAGGAGATATGGGCAAAAGAAGTTTTTAATATAAAAATTTCAATTTTTTTTAGGTTTTGGGTGGATTTTTCAATTTTTTGGGGGTGGTCACGAATTAATGTCCTTTTCGCTCTAGGACGCTTAGTTTAGGAGATATGGGCAAAAGAAGTTTTTCATATCAAAATTTAAATTTTTTTAGGTTTTGGGTGGATTTTTCAATTTTTTGGGGTAGTCACGAATTAAAGTCCTTTTCGCTCTAGGACGCATATTTAAGGAGATATGGGCAAAAGAAGTTTTTCATATAAAAATTTCAATTTTTTTAGGTTTTGGGTGGATTTTTAAATTTTTTGGGGTAGTCACGAATTAAAGTCCTTTTCGCTCTAGGACGCATATTTAAGGAGATATGGGCAAAAGAAGTTTTTCATATAAAAATTTCAATTTTTTAGGTTTTCGGTCGATTTTTCAATTTTTTGGGGTGGTCACGAATTAAAGTCCTTTTCGCTCTAGGACGCTTAGTTTAGGAGATATGGGCAAAAGAAGTTTTTCATATAAAAATTTCAATTTTTTAGGTTTTGGGTGGATTTTTCAATTTTTTGGGGTGGTCACGAATTAAAGTCCTTTTCGCTCTAGGCCGCATATTTAAGGAGATATGGGCAAAAGAAGTTTTTCATATAAAATTTTCAATTTTTTTTAGGTTTTGGGTGGATTTTTCAATTTTTTTGGGTGGTCACGAATTATCGTCCTTTTCGCTCTAGGACGCTTAGTTTAGGAGATATGGGCAAAAGAAGTTTTTCATATAAAAATTTCAATTTTTTTAGGTTTTGGGTGGATTTTTAATTTTTTGGGGTAGTCACGAATTAAAGTCCTTTTCGCTCTAGGACGCATATTTAAGGAGATATGGGCAAAAGAAGTTTTTCATATAAAAATTTCAATTTTTTTAGGTTTTGGGTGGATTTTTCAATTTTTTGGGGGTGGTCACGAATTAAAGTCCTTTTCGCTCTAGGACGCTTAGTTTAGGAGATATGGGCAAATGAAGTTTTTCATATAAAAATTTCAATTTTTTTAGGCTTTGGGTGGATTTTTCAATTTTTTGGGGTGGTCACGAATTAAAGTCCTTTTCGCTCTAGGACGCATATTTAAGGAGATATGGGCAAAAGAAGTTTTTCATATAAAAATTTCAATTTTTTTTAGGTTTTGGGTGGATTTTTCAATTTTTTGGGGTGGTCACGAACTATCGTCCTTTTCGCTCTAGGACGCTTAGTTTAGGAGATATGGGCAAAAGAAGTTTTTCATATAAAAATTTCAATTTTTTTAGGTTTTGGGTGGATTTTTAATTTTTTGGGGTAGTCACGATTTAAAGTCCTTTTCGCTCTAGGACGCATATTTAAGGAGATATGGGCAAAAGAAGTTTTTCATATAAAAATTTCATTTTTTTTTTAGGTTTTGGGTGGATTTTTCAATTTTTTGGGGTAGTCACGAATTAAAGTCCTTTTCGCTCTAGGACGCATATTTAAGGAGATATGGGAAAAAGAAGTTTTTCATATAAAAATTTCAATTTTTTTAGGTTTTGGGTCGATTTTTCAATTTTTTGGGGTGGCCACGAATTAAAGTCCTTTTCGCTCTAGGACGCTTAGTTTAGGAGATATGGGCAAAAGAAGTTTTTCATATAAAAATTTCAATTTTTTTAGGTTTTGGGTGGATTTTTCAATTTTTTGGGGTGGTCACGAATTATCGTCCTTTTCGCTCTAGGCCGCATATTTAAGGAGATATGGGCAAAAGAAGTTTTTCATATAAAATTTTCAATTTTTTTAGGTTTTGGGTGGATTTTTCAATTTTTTTGGGTGGTCACGAATTAAAGTCCTTTACGCTCTAGGACGCTTAGTTTAGGAGATATGGGCAAAAGAAGTTTTTCATATAAAAATTTAAATTTTTTTAGGTTTTGGGTGGATTTTTCAATTTTTTGGGGGTGGTCACGAATTAAAGTCCTTTTCGCTCTAGGACGCTTAGTTTAGGAGATATGGGCAAAAGAAGTTTTTCATATAAAAATTTCAATTTTTTTAGGTTTTGGGTGGATTTTTCAATTTTTTGGGGTGGTCACGAATTATCGTCCTTTTCGCTCTAGGACGCTTAGTTTAGGAGATATGGGCAAAAGAAGTTTTTCATATAAAAATTTAAATTTGTGTAGGTTTTGGGTGGATTTTTCAATTTTTTGGGGTGGTCACGAATTAAAGTCCTTTACGCTCTAGGACGCTTAGTTTAGGAGATATGGGCAAAAGAAGTTTTTCATATAAAAATTTCAATTTTTTTAGGTTTTGGGTGGATTTTTCAATTTTTTGGGGTAGTCACGAATTAAAGTCCTTTTCGCTCTAGGACGCATATTTAAGGAGATGTGGGCAAAAGAAGTTTTTCATATAAAAATTCAATTTTTTTTAGGTTTTGTGTGGATTTTTCAATTTTTTGGGGGTGGTCACGAATTAAAGTCCTTTTCGCTCTAGGACGCTTAGTTTAGGAGATATGGGCAAAAGAAGTTTTTCATATAAAAATTTCGATTTTTTAGGTTTTGGGTGGATTTTTCAATTTTTCTGGGGTGGTCACGAATTAAAGTCATTTTCGCTCTAGGACGCTTAGTTTAGGAGATATGTGCAAAAGAAGTTTTTCATATAAAAATTTCAATTTTTGTAGGTTTTGGGTGGATTTTTCAATTTTTTGGGGTGGTCACGAATTAAAGTCCTTTTCGCTCTAGGACGCATATTTAAGGAGATATGGGCAAAAGAAGTTTTTCATATAAAAATTTCAATTTTTTTAGGTTTTGGGTGGATTTTTCAATTTTTTTGGGTGGTCACGAATTAAAGTCCTTTTCGCTCTAGGACGCCTAGTTTAGGAGGGCAAAAGAAGTTTTTCATATAAAAATTTCAATTTTTGTAGGTTTTAGGTAGATTTTGCAATTTTTTGGGGTGGTCACGAATTAAAGTCCTTTTCGCTCTAGGACGCATATTTAAGGAGATATGGGCAAAAGAAGTTTTTCATATAAAAATTTCAATTTTTTTAGGTTTTGGGTGGATTTTTCAATTTTTTGGGGTGGTCACGAATTAAAGTCCTTTTCGCTCTAGGACGCATATTTAAGGAGATATGGGCAAAAGAAGTTTTTCATATAAAAATTTCAATTTTTTTAGGTTTTGGGTGGATTTTTCAATTTTTTTGGGTGGTCACGAATTAAAGACCTTTTCGCTCTAGGACGCTTAGTTTAGGAGATATGGGCAAAAGAATTTTTTCAAATAAAAATTTCAATTTTTTGGGGTAGTCACGAATTAAAGTCCTTTTCGCTCTAGGACGCATATTTAAGGAGATATGGGCAAAATAAGTATTTCATATAAAAATTTCAATTTTTTTAGGTTTTGGGTGGATTTTTCAATTTTTTGGGATGGTCACGAATTAAAGTCCTTTTCGCTCTAGGCCGCATATTTAAGGAGATATGGGCAAAAGAAGTTTTTCATATAAAAATTTCAATTTTTTTAGGTTTTGGGTGGATTTTTCAATTTTTTTGGGTGGTCACGAATTAAAGTCCTTTTCGCTCTAGAACGCTTAGTTTAGGAGATATGGGCAAAAGAAGTTTTTCATATAAAAATTTCAATTTTTTTAGGTTTTGGGTGGATTTTTAAATTTTTTGGGGTGGTCGCGAATTAAAGTCCTTTTCGCTCTAGGACGCTTAGTTTAGGAGATATGGGCAAAAGAAGTTTTTCATATAAAAATTTCAATTTTTTTAGGTTTTGGGTGGATTTTTCAATTTTTTGGGGGTGGTCACGAATTAAAGTCCTTTTAGCTCTAGGACGCTTAGTTTAGGAGATATGGGGAAAAGAAGTTTTTCATATAAAAATTTCAATTTTTTTAGGTTTTGGGTGGATTTTTCAATTTTTTGGGGTGGTCACGAGTTATCGTCCTTTTCGCTCTAGGACGCTTAGTTTTGGAGATATGGGCAAAAGAAGTTTTTCATATAAAAATTTCAATTTTTTTAGGTTTTGGGTGGATTTTTCAATTTTTTGGGAGTGGTCACGAATTAAAGTCCTTTTCGCTCTAGGACGCTTAGTTTAGGAGATATGGGCAAAAGAAGTTTTTCATATAAAAATTTCAATTTTTTTAGGTTTTGGGTGGATTTTTCAATTTTTTGGGGTGGTTACGAATTAAAGTCCTTTTCGCTCTAGGACGCATATTTAAGGAGATATGGGCAAAAGAAGTTTTTCATATAAAAATTTCAATTTTTTTAGGTTTTGGGTGGATTTTTCAATTTTTTTGGGGTAGTCACGAATTAAAGTCCTTTTCGCTCTAGGACGCATATTTAAGGAGATATGGGCAAAAGAAGTTTTTCATATAAAAATTTCAATTTTTTTAGGTTTTGGGTGGATTTTTCAATTTTTTGGGGTGGTCACGAATTAAAGTCCTTTTCGCTCTAGGACGCATATTTAAGGAGATATGGGCAAAATAAGTTTTTCATATAAAAATTTCAATTTTGTAGGTTTTGGGTGGATTTTTCAATTTTTTGGGGTGGTCACGAATTAAAGTCCTTTTCGCTCTAGGACGCTTAGTTTAGGAGATATGGGCAAAAGAAGTTTTTCATATAAAAACTTCAATTTTTTTAGGTTTTGGGTGGATTTTTCAATTTTTTGGGATAGTCACGAATTAAAGTCCTTTTCGCTCTAGGACGCATATTTAAGGAGATATGGGCAAAAGAAGTTTTTCATATAAAAATTTCAATTTTTTTAGGTTTTGGGTGGATTTTTCAATTTTTTGGGGTAGTCACGAACTAAAGTCCTTTTCGCTCTAGGACGCATATTTAAGGAGATATGGGCAAAAGAAGTTTTTCATATAAAAATTTCAATTTTTTTAGGTTTTGGGTGGATTTTTCAATTTTTTGGGGTGGTCACGAATTAAAGTCCTTTTCGCTCTAGGACGCATATTTAAGGAGATATGGGCAAAATAAGTTTTTCATATAAAAATTTCAATTTTTTAGGTTTTGGGTGGATTTTTCAATTTTTTTGGGTGGTCACGAATTAAAGTCCTTTTCGCTCTAGGACGCTTAGTTTAGGAGATATGGGCAAAAGAAGTTTTTCATATAAAAATTTCAAATTTTAGGTTTTGGGTGGATTTTTCAATTTTTTTGGGTGGTCACGAATTAAAGCCCTTTTCGCTCTAGGACGCATATTTAAGGAGATATGGGCAAAAGAAGTTTTTCATATAAAAATTTCAATTTTTTTAGGTTTTGGGTGGATTTTTCAATTTTTTTGGGGTAGTCACGAATTAAAGTCCTTTTCGCTCTAGGACGCATATTTAAGGAGATATGGGCAAAAGAAGTTTTTCATATAAAAATTTCAATTTTTTTAGGTTTTGGGTGGATTTTTCAATTTTTTGGGGTGGTCACGAATTAAAGTCCTTTTCGCTCTAGGACGCATATTTAAGGAGATATGGGCAAAATAAGTTTTTCATATAAAAATTTCAATTTTTTAGGTTTTGGGTGGATTTTTCAATTTTTTGGGGTGGTCACGAATTAAAGTCCTTTTCGCTCTAGGACGCATATTTAAGGAGATATGGGCAAAAGAAGTTTTTCATATAAAAATTTAAATTTTTTTAGGTTTTGGGTGGATTTTTCAATTTTTTGGGGTAGTCACGAATTAAAGTCCTTTTCGCTCTAGGACGCATATTTAAGGAGATATGGGCAAAAGAAGTTTTTCATATAAAAATTTCAATTTTTTTAGGTTTTGGGTGGATTTTTCAATTTTTTTGGGTGGTCACGAATTAAAGTCCTTTTCGCTCTAGGACGCTTAGTTTAGGAGATATGGGCAAAAGAAGTTTTTCATATAAAAATTTCAATTTTTTTAGGCTTTGGGTGGATTTTTCAATTTTTTGGGGTGGTCACGAATGAAAGCCCTTTTCGCTCTAGGACGCATATTTAAGGAGATATGGGCAAAAGAAGTTTTTCATATAAAAATTTCAATTTTTTTAGGTTTTGGGTGGATTTTTCAATTTTTTTGGGTGGTCACGAATTAAAGTCCTTTTCGCTCTAGGACGCTTAGTTTAGGAGATATGGGCAAAAGAAGTTTTTCATATAAGAATTTAAATTTTTTTAGGTTTTGGGTGAATTTTTCAATTTTTTTGGGGTGGTCGCGAATTAAAGTCCTTTTCGCTCTAGGACGCTTAGTTTAGGAGATATGGGCAAAAGAAGTTTTTCATAAAAAATTTCAATTTTTTTAGGTTTTGGGTGGATTTTTCAATTTTTTGGGGGTGGTCACGAATTAAAGTCCTTTTCGCTCTAGGACGCTTAGTTTAGGAGATATGGGCAAAAGAAGTTTTTCATATAAAAATTTCAATTTTTTTAGGTTTTGGGTGGATTTTTCAATTTTTTGGGGTGGTCACGAGTTATCGTCCTTTTCGCTCTAGGACGCTTAGTTTTGGAGATATGGGCAAAAGAAGTTTTTCATATAAAAATTTCAATTTTTTTAGGTTTTGGGTGGATTTTTCAATTTTTTGGGGTGGTCACGAATTATAGTCCTTTTCGCTCTAGGACGCATATTTAAGGAGATATGGGCAAAAGAAGTTTTTCATATAAAAATTTCAATTTTTTTAGGTTTTGGGTGGATTTTTCAATTTTTTGGGGTAGTCACGAATTAAAGTCCTTTTCGCTCTAGGACGCATATTTAAGGAGATATGGGCAAAAGAAGTTTTTCATATAAAAATTTCAATTTTTTAGGTTTTGGGTGGATTTTTCAATTTTTTTGGGTGGTCACGAATTAAAGTCCTTTTCGCTCTAGGACGCTTAGTTTAGGAGATATGGGCAAAAGAAGTTTTTCATATAAAAATTTCAATTTTTTTAGGTTTTGGGTGGATTTTTCAATTTTTTGGGGTGGTTACGAATTAAAGTCCTTTTCGCTCTAGGACGCATATTTAAGGAGATATGGGCAAAAGAAGTTTTTCATATAAAAATTTCAATTTTTTTAGGTTTTGGGTGGATTTTTCAATTTTTTTGGGGTAGTCACGAATTAAAGTCCTTTTCGCTCTAGGACGCATATTTAAGGAGATATGGGCAAAAGAAGTTTTTCATATAAAAATTTCAATTTTTTTAGGTTTTGGGTGGATTTTTCAATTTTTTGGGGTGGTCACGAATTAAAGTCCTTTTCGCTCTAGGACGCATATTTAAGGAGATATGGGCAAAATAAGTTTTTCATATAAAAATTTCAATTTTTTAGGTTTTGGGTGGATTTTTCAATTTTTTGGGGTGGTCACGAATTAAAGTCCTTTTCGCTCTAGGACGCTTAGTTTAGGAGATATGGGCAAAAGAAGTTTTTCATATAAAAACTTCAATTTTTTTAGGTTTTGGGTGGATTTTTCAATTTTTTGGGGTAGTCACGAATTAAAGTCCTTTTCGCTCTAGGACGCATATTTAAGGAGATATGGGCAAAAGAAGTTTTTCATATAAAAATTTCAATTTTTTTAGGTTTTGGGTGGATTTTTCAATTTTTTGGGGTAGTCACGAATTAAAGTCCTTTTCGCTCTAGGACGCATATTTAAGGAGATATGGGCAAAAGAAGTTTTTCATATAAAAATTTCAATTTTTTTAGGTTTTGGGTGGATTTTTCAATTTTTTGGGGTGGTCACGAATTAAAGTCCTTTTCGCTCTAGGACGCATATTTAAGGAGATATGGGCAAAATAAGTTTTTCATATAAAAATTTCAATTTTTTAGGTTTTGGGTGGATTTTTCAATTTTTTTGGGTGGTCACGAATTAAAGTCCTTTTCGCTCTAGGACGCATATTTAAGGAGATATGGGCAAAAGAAGTTTTTCATATAAAAATTTCAAATTTTAGGTTTTGGGTGGATTTTTCAATTTTTTTGGGTGGTCACGAATTAAAGCCCTTTTCGCTCTAGGACGCTTAGTTTAGGAGATATGGGCAAAAGAAGTTTTTCATATAAAAATTTCAATTTTTTAAGTTTTGGGTGGAATTTTCAATTTTTTGGGGTGGTCGCGAATTAAAGTCCTTTTCGCTCTAGGACGCATATTCAAGGAGATATGGGCAAAAGAAGTTTTTCATATAAAAATTTAAATTTTTTTAGGTTTTGGGTGGATTTTTCAATTTTTTTGGGGTAGTCACGAATTAAAGTCCTTTTCGCTCTAGGACGCATATTTAAGGAGATATGGGCAAAAGAAGTTTTTCATATAAAAATTTCAATTTTTTTAGGTTTTGGGTGGATTTTTCAATTTTTTGGGGTGGTCACGAATTAAAGTCCTTTTCGCTCTAGGACGCATATTTAAGGAGATATGGGCAAAATAAGTTTTTCATATAAAAATTTCAATTTTTTAGGTTTTGGGTGGATTTTTCAATTTTTTTGGGTGGTCACGAATTAAAGTCCTTTTCGCTCTAGGACGCTTAGTTTAGGAGATATGGGCAAAAGAAGTTTTTCATATAAAAATTTCAATTTTTTTAGGCTTTGGGTGGATTTTTCAATTTTTTGGGGTGGTCACGAATGAAAGTCCTTTTCGCTCTAGGACGCTTAGTTTAGGAGATATGGGCAAAAGAAGTTTTTCATATAAAAATTTAAATTTTTTTAGGTTTTGGGTGAATTTTTCAATTTTTTTGGGGTGGTCGCGAATTAAAGTCCTGTTCGCTCTAGGACGCTTAGTTTAGGAGATATGGGCAAAAGAAGTTTTTCATAAAAAATTTAAATTTTTTTAGGTTTTGGGTGGATTTTTCAATTTTTTGGGGGTGGTCACGAATTAAAGTCATTTTCGCTCTAGGACGCTTAGTTTAGGAGATATGGGCAAAAGAAGTTTTTCATATAAAAATTTCAATTTTTTTAGGTTTTGGGTGGATTTTTCAATTTTTTGGGGTGGTCACGAGTTATCGTCCTTTTCGCTCTAGGACGCTTAGTTTTGGAGATATGGGCAAAAGAAGTTTTTCATATAAAAATTTCAATTTTTTTAGGTTTTGGGTGGATTTTTCAATTTTTTGGGGTGGTCACGAATTAAAGTCCTTTTCGCTCTAGGACGCATATTTAAGGAGATATGGGCAAAAGAAGTTTTTCATATAAAAATTTCAATTTTTTTAGGTTTTGGGTGGATTTTTCAATTTTTTGGGGTAGTCACGAATTAAAGTCCTTTTCGCTCTAGGACGCATATTTAAGGAGATATGGGCAAAAGAAGTTTTTCATATAAAAATTTCAATTTTTTTAGGTTTTGGGTGGATTTTTCAATTTTTTGGGGTGGTTACGAATTAAAGTCCTTTTCGCTCTAGGACGCATATTTAAGGAGATATGGGCAAAAGAAGTTTTTCATATAAAAATTTCAATTTTTTTAGGTTTTGGGTGGATTTTTCAATTTTTTTGGGGTAGTCACGAATTAAAGTCCTTTTCGCTCTAGGACGCATATTTAAGGAGATATGGGCAAAAGAAGTTTTTCATATAAAAATTTCAATTTTTTTAGGTTTTGGGTGGATTTTTCAATTTTTTGGGGTGGTCACGAATTAAAGTCCTTTTCGCTCTAGGACGCATATTTAAGGAGATATGGGCAAAATAAGTTTTTCATATAAAAATTTCAATTTTTTAGGTTTTGGGTGGATTTTTCAATTTTTTGGGGTGGTCACGAATTAAAGTCCTTTTCGCTCTAGGACGCTTAGTTTAGGAGATATGGGCAAAAGAAGTTTTTCATATAAAAACTTCAATTTTTTTAGGTTTTGGGTGGATTTTTCAATTTTTTGGGGTAGTCACGAATTAAAGTCCTTTTCGCTCTAGGACGCATATTTAAGGAGATATGGGCAAAAGAAGTTTTTCATATAAAAATTTCAATTTTTTTAGGTTTTGGGTGGATTTTTCAATTTTTTGGGGTGGTCACGAATTAAAGTCCTTTTCGCTCTAGGACGCATATTTAAGGAGATATGGGCAAAAGAAGTTTTTAATATAAAAATTTCAATTTTTTTTAGGTTTTGGGTGGATTTGTCAATTTTTTGGGGGTGGTCACGAATTAATGTCCTTTTCGCTCTAGGACGCTTAGTTTAGGAGATATGGGCAAAAGAAGTTTTTCATATCAAAATTTAAATTTTTTTAGGTTTTGGGTGGATTTTTCAATTTTTTGGGGTAGTCACGAATTAAAGTCCTTTTCGCTCTAGGACGCATATTTAAGGAGATATGGGCAAAAGAAGTTTTTCATATAAAAATTTCAATTTTTTTAGGTTTTGGGTGGATTTTTAAATTTTTTGGGGTAGTCACGAATTAAAGTCCTTTTCGCTCTAGGACGCATATTTAAGGAGATATGGGCAAAAGAAGTTTTTCATATAAAAATTTCAATTTTTTAGGTTTTCGGTCGATTTTTCAATTTTTTGGGGTGGTCACGAATTAAAGTCCTTTTCGCTCTAGGACGCTTAGTTTAGGAGATATGGGCAAAAGAAGTTTTTCATATAAAAATTTCAATTTTTTAGGTTTTGGGTGGATTTTTCAATTTTTTGGGGTGGTCACGAATTAAAGTCCTTTTCGCTCTAGGCCGCATATTTAAGGAGATATGGGCAAAAGAAGTTTTTCATATAAAATTTTCAATTTTTTTTAGGTTTTGGGTGGATTTTTCAATTTTTTTGGGTGGTCACGAATTAAAGTCCTTTTCGCTCTAGGACGCTTAGTTTAGGAGATATGGGCAAAAGAAGTTTTTCATATAAAAATTTCAATTTTTTTAGGTTTTGGGTGGATTTTTAATTTTTTGGGGTAGTCACGAATTAAAGTCCTTTTCGCTCTAGGACGCATATTTAAGGAGATATGGGCAAAAGAAGTTTTTCATATAAAAATTTCAATTTTTTTAGGTTTTGGGTGGATTTTTCAATTTTTTGGGGGTGGTCACGAATTAAAGTCCTTTTCGCTCTAGGACGCTTAGTTTAGGAGATATGGGCAAATGAAGTTTTTCATATAAAAATTTCAATTTTTTTAGGCTTTGGGTGGATTTTTCAATTTTTTGGGGTGGTCACGAATTAAAGTCCTTTTCGCTCTAGGACGCATATTTAAGGAGATATGGGCAAAAGAAGTTTTTCATATAAAAATTTCAATTTTTTTTAGGTTTTGGGTGGATTTTTCAATTTTTTGGGGTGGTCACGAACTATCGTCCTTTTCGCTCTAGGACGCTTAGTTTAGGAGATATGGGCAAAAGAAGTTTTTCATATAAAAATTTCAATTTTTTTAGGTTTTGGGTGGATTTTTAATTTTTTGGGGTAGTCACGAATTAAAGTCCTTTTCGCTCTAGGACGCATATTTAAGGAGATATGGGCAAAAGAAGTTTTTCATATAAAAATTTCATTTTTTTTTAGGTTTTGGGTGGATTTTTCAATTTTTTGGGGTAGTCACGAATTAAAGTCCTTTTCGCTCTAGGACGCATATTTAAGGAGATATGGGAAAAAGAAGTTTTTCATATAAAAATTTCAATTTTTTTAGGTTTTGGGTCGATTTTTCAATTTTTTGGGGTGGCCACGAATTAAAGTCCTTTTCGCTCTAGGACGCTTAGTTTAGGAGATATGGGCAAAAGAAGTTTTTCATATAAAAATTTCAATTTTTTTAGGTTTTGGGTGGATTTTTCAATTTTTTGGGGTGGTCACGAATTATCGTCCTTTTCGCTCTAGGCCGCATATTTAAGGAGATATGGGCAAAAGAAGTTTTTCATATAAAATTTTCAATTTTTTTAGGTTTTGGGTGGATTTTTCAATTTTTTTGGGTGGTCACGAATTAAAGTCCTTTACGCTCTAGGACGCTTAGTTTAGGAGATATGGGCAAAAGAAGTTTTTCATATAAAAATTTAAATTTTTTTAGGTTTTGGGTGGATTTTTCAATTTTTTGGGGGTGGTCACGAATTAAAGTCCTTTTCGCTCTAGGACGCTTAGTTTAGGAGATATGGGCAAAAGAAGTTTTTCATATAAAAATTTCAATTTTTTTAGGTTTTGGGAGGATTTTTCAATTTTTTGGGGTGGTCACGAATTATCGTCCTTTTCGCTCTAGGACGCTTAGTTTAGGAGATATGGGCAAAAAAAGTTTTTCATATAAAAATTTAAATTTGTGTAGGTTTTGGGTGAATTTTTCAATTTTTTGGGGGTGGTCACGAATTAAAGTCCTTTTCGCTCTAGGACGCTTAGTTTAGGAGATATGGGCAAAAGAAGTTTTTCATATAAAAATTTCAATTTTTTTAGGTTTTGGGTGGATTTTTCAATTTTTTGGGGTGGTCACGAATTATCGTCCTTTTCGCTCTAGGACGCTTAGTTTAGGAGATATGGGCAAAAGAAGTTTTTCATATAAAAATTTCAATTTTTTTAGGTTTTGGGTGGATTTTTCAATTTTTTGGGGTGGTCACGAATTAAAGTCCCTTCGCTCTAGGACGCATATTTAAGGAGATATGGGCAAAAGAAGTTTTTCATATAAAAATTTCAATTTTTTTAGGTTTTGGGTGGATTTTTCAATTTTTTGGGGTAGTCACGAATTAAACTCCTTTTCGCTCTAGGACGCATATTTAAGGAGATATGGGCAAAATAAGTTTTTCATATAAAAATTTCAATTTTTTTAGGTTTTGGGTGGATTTTTCAATTTTTTTGGGTGGTCACGAATTAAAGTCCTTTTCGCTCTAGGACGCTTAGTTTAGGAGATATGGGCAAAAGAAGTTTTTCATATAAAAATTTCAATTTTTTTAGGTTTTAGGTGGATTTTGCAATTTTTTGGGGTGGTCACGAATTAAAGTCGTTTTCGCTCTAGGACGCATATTTAAGGAGATATGGGGAAAAGAAGTTTTTCATATAAAAATTTCAATTTTTTTAGGTTTTGGGTGGATTTTTCAATTTTTTGGGGTGGTCACGAATTAAAGTCCTTTTCGCTCTAGGACGCTTAGTTTAGGAGATATGGGCAAAAGAAGTTTTTCATATAAAAATTTCAATTTTTTTAGGTTTTGGGTGGATTTTTCAATTTTTTGGGGGTGGTCACGAATTAAAGTCCTTTTCGCTCTAGGACGCTTAGTTTAGGAGATATGGACAAAAGAAGTTTTTCATATAAAAATTTCAATTTTTTTAGGTTTTGGGTGGATGTTTCAATTTTTTGGGGTGGTCACGAATTATCGTCCTTTTCGCTCTAGGACGCTTAGTTTAGGATATATGGGCAAAAGAAGTTTTTCATATAAAAATTTCAATTTTTTTAGGTTTTGGGTGGATTTTTCAATTTTTTGGGGGTGGTCACGAATTAAAGTTCTTTTCGCTCTAGGACGCTTAGTTTAGGAGATATGGGCAAAAGAAGTTTTTCATATAAAAATTTCAATTTTTTTATTTAAGGAGATATTGCAAAGGAGATATGGGCAAAAGAAGTTTTTCATATAAAAATTTCAATTTTTTTAGGTTTGGGTGGATTTTTCAATTTTTTTTGGGTGGTCACGAATTAAAGTCCTTTTCGCTCTAGTACGCTTACTTTAGGAGATATGGGCAAAAGAAGTTTTTCATATAAAAATTTCAATTTTTTTAGGTTTTGGGTGGATTTTTCAATTTTTTGGGGTGGTCACGAATTAAAGTCCTTTTCGCTCTAGGCCGCATATTTAGGAGATATGGGCAAAAGAAGTTTTTCATATAAAAATTTCAATTTTTTTTAGGTTTTGGGTGGATTTTTCAATTTTTTTGGGTGGTCACGAATTAAAGTCCTTTTCGCTCTAGGACGCTTAGTTTAGGAGATATGGGCAAAAGAAGTTTTTCATATAAAAATTTAAATTTTTTTAGGACGCTTAGTTTAGGAGATATGGGCAAAAGAAGTTTTTCATATAAAAATTTCAATTTTTTAGGTTTTGGGTGGATTTTTCAATTTTTTGGGGTGGTCACGAATTATCGTCCTTTTCGCTCTAGGACGCTTAGTTTAGGAGATATGGGCAAAAGAAGTTTTTCATATAAAAATTTCAATTTTTTTAGGTTTTGGGTGGATTTTTCAATTTTTTGGGGTAGTCACGAATTAAACTCCTTTTCGGTCTAGGACGCATATTTAAGGAGATATGGGCAAAAGAAGTTTTTCATATAAAAATTTAAATTTTTTTAGGTTTTGGGTGGATTTTTCAATTTTTTTGGGTGGTCACGAATTAAAGTCCTTTACGCTCTAGGACGCATATTTAAGGAGATATGGGAAAAAGAAGTTTTTCATATAAAAATTTCATTTTTTTTTAGGTTTTGGGTGGATTTTTCAATTTTTTGGGGTAGTCACGAATTAAAGTCCTTTTCGCTCTAGGACGCATATTTAAGGAGATATGGGAAAAAGAAGTTTTTCATATAAAAATTTCAATTTTTTTAGGTTTTGGGTCGATTTTTCAATTTTTTGGGGTGGCCACGAATTAAAGTCCTTTTCGCTCTAGGACGCTTAGTTTAGGAGATATGGGCAAAAGAAGTTTTTCATATAAAAATTTCAATTTTTTTAGGTTTTGGGTGGATTTTTAATTTTTTGGGGTAGTCACGAATTAAAGTCCTTTTCGCTCTAGGACGCATATTTAAGGAGATATGGGCAAAAGAAGTTTTTCATATAAAAATTTCAATTTTTTTAGGTTTTGGGTGGATTTTTCAATTTTTTGGGGTGGTCACGAACTATCGTCCTTTTCGCTCTAGGACGCTTAGTTTAGGAGATATGGGCAAAAGAAGTTTTTCATATAAAAATTTCAATTTTTTTAGGTTTTGGGTGGATTTTTAATTTTTTGGGGTAGTCACGAATTAAAGTCCTTTTCGCTCTAGGACGCATATTTAAGGAGATATGGGCAAAAGAAGTTTTTCATATAAAAATTTCATTTTTTTTTAGGTTTTGGGTGGATTTTTCAATTTTTTGGGGTAGTCACGAATTAAAGTCCTTTTCGCTCTAGGACGCATATTTAAGGAGATATGGGAAAAAGAAGTTTTTCATATAAAAATTTCAATTTTTTTAGGTTTTGGGTCGATTTTTCAATTTTTTGGGGTGGCCACGAATTAAAGTCCTTTTCGCTCTAGGACGCTTAGTTTAGGAGATATGGGCAAAAGAAGTTTTTCATATAAAAATTTCAATTTTTTTAGGTTTTGGGTGGATTTTTCAATTTTTTGGGGTGGTCACGAATTATCGTCCTTTTCGCTCTAGGCCGCATATTTAAGGAGATATGGGCAAAAGAAGTTTTTCATATAAAATTTTCAATTTTTTTAGGTTTTGGGTGGATTTTTCAATTTTTTTGGGTGGTCACGAATTAAAGTCCTTTACGCTCTAGGACGCTTAGTTTAGGAGATATGGGCAAAAGAAGTTTTTCATATAAAAATTTAAATTTTTTTAGGTTTTGGGTGGATTTTTCAATTTTTTGGGGGTGGTCACGAATTAAAGTCCTTTTCGCTCTAGGACGCTTAGTTTAGGAGATATGGGCAAAAGAAGTTTTTCATATAAAAATTTCAATTTTTTTAGGTTTTGGGTGGATTTTTCAATTTTTTGGGGTGGTCACGAATTATCGTCCTTTTCGCTCTAGGACGCTTAGTTTAGGAGATATGGGCAAAAAAAGTTTTTCATATAAAAATTTAAATTTGTGTAGGTTTTGGGTGGATTTTTCAATTTTTTGGGGGTGGTCACGAATTAAAGTCCTTTTCGCTCTAGGACGCTTAGTTTAGGAGATATGGGCAAAAGAAGTTTTTCATATAAAAATTTCAATTTTTTTAGGTTTTGGGTGGATTTTTCAATTTTTTGGGGTGGTCACGAATTATCGTCCTTTTCGCTCTAGGACGCTTAGTTTAGGAGATATGGGCAAAAGAAGTTTTTCATATAAAAATTTCAATTTTTTTAGGTTTTGGGTGGATTTTTCAATTTTTTGGGGTGGTCACGAATTAAAGTCCCTTCGCTCTAGGACGCATATTTAAGGAGATATGGGCAAAAGAAGTTTTTCATATAAAAATTTCAATTTTTTTAGGTTTTGGGTGGATTTTTCAATTTTTTGGGGTAGTCACGAATTAAACTCCTTTTCGCTCTAGGACGCATATTTAAGGAGATATGGGCAAAATAAGTTTTTCATATAAAAATTTCAATTTTTTTAGGTTTTGGGTGGATTTTTCAATTTTTTTGGGTGGTCACGAATTAAAGTCCTTTTCGCTCTAGGACGCTTAGTTTAGGAGATATGGGCAAAAGAAGTTTTTCATATAAAAATTTCAATTTTTTTAGGTTTTAGGTGGATTTTGCAATTTTTTGGGGTGGTCACGAATTAAAGTCGTTTTCGCTCTAGGACGCATATTTAAGGAGATATGGGGAAAAGAAGTTTTTCATATAAAAATTTCAATTTTTTTAGGTTTTGGGTGGATTTTTCAATTTTTTGGGGTGGTCACGAATTAAAGTCCTTTTCGCTCTAGGACGCTTAGTTTAGGAGATATGGGCAAAAGAAGTTTTTCATATAAAAATTTCAATTTTTTTAGGTTTTGGGTGGATTTTTCAATTTTTTGGGGGTGGTCACGAATTAAAGTCCTTTTCGCTCTAGGACGCTTAGTTTAGGAGATATGGACAAAAGAAGTTTTTCATATAAAAATTTCAATTTTTTTAGGTTTTGGGTGGATGTTTCAATTTTTTGGGGTGGTCACGAATTATCGTCCTTTTCGCTCTAGGACGCTTAGTTTAGGATATATGGGCAAAAGAAGTTTTTCATATAAAAATTTCAATTTTTTTAGGTTTTGGGTGGATTTTTCAATTTTTTGGGGGTGGTCACGAATTAAAGTTCTTTTCGCTCTAGGACGCTTAGTTTAGGAGATATGGGCAAAAGAAGTTTTTCATATAAAAATTTCAATTTTTTTATTTAAGGAGATATTGCAAAGGAGATATGGGCAAAAGAAGTTTTTCATATAAAAATTTCAATTTTTTTAGGTTTGGGTGGATTTTTCAATTTTTTTTGGGTGGTCACGAATTAAAGTCCTTTTCGCTCTAGTACGCTTACTTTAGGAGATATGGGCAAAAGAAGTTTTTCATATAAAAATTTCAATTTTTTTAGGTTTTGGGTGGATTTTTCAATTTTTTGGGGTGGTCACGAATTAAAGTCCTTTTCGCTCTAGGCCGCATATTTAGGAGATATGGGCAAAAGAAGTTTTTCATATAAAAATTTCAATTTTTTTTAGGTTTTGGGTGGATTTTTCAATTTTTTTGGGTGGTCACGAATTAAAGTCCTTTTCGCTCTAGGACGCTTAGTTTAGGAGATATGGGCAAAAGAAGTTTTTCATATAAAAATTTAAATTTTTTTAGGACGCTTAGTTTAGGAGATATGGGCAAAAGAAGTTTTTCATATAAAAATTTCAATTTTTTAGGTTTTGGGTGGATTTTTCAATTTTTTGGGGTGGTCACGAATTATCGTCCTTTTCGCTCTAGGACGCTTAGTTTAGGAGATATGGGCAAAAGAAGTTTTTCATATAAAAATTTCAATTTTTTTAGGTTTTGGGTGGATTTTTCAATTTTTTGGGGTAGTCACGAATTAAACTCCTTTTCGGTCTAGGACGCATATTTAAGGAGATATGGGCAAAAGAAGTTTTTCATATAAAAATTTAAATTTTTTTAGGTTTTGGGTGGATTTTTCAATTTTTTTGGGTGGTCACGAATTAAAGTCCTTTACGCTCTAGGACGCATATTTAAGGAGATATGGGAAAAAGAAGTTTTTCATATAAAAATTTCATTTTTTTTTAGGTTTTGGGTGGATTTTTCAATTTTTTGGGGTAGTCACGAATTAAAGTCCTTTTCGCTCTAGGACGCATATTTAAGGAGATATGGGAAAAAGAAGTTTTTCATATAAAAATTTCAATTTTTTTAGGTTTTGGGTCGATTTTTCAATTTTTTGGGGTGGCCACGAATTAAAGTCCTTTTCGCTCTAGGACGCTTAGTTTAGGAGATATGGGCAAAAGAAGTTTTTCATATAAAAATTTCAATTTTTTTAGGTTTTGGGTGGATTTTTCAATTTTTTGGGGTGGTCACGAATTATCGTCCTTTTCGCTCTAGGCCGCATATTTAAGGAGATATGGGCAAAAGAAGTTTTTCATATAAAATTTTCAATTTTTTTAGGTTTTGGGTGGATTTTTCAATTTTTTTGGGTGGTCACGAATTAAAGTCCTTTACGCTCTAGGACGCTTAGTTTAGGAGATATGGGCAAAAGAAGTTTTTCATATAAAAATTTAAATTTTTTTAGGTTTTGGGTGGATTTTTCAATTTTTTGGGGGTGGTCACGAATTAAAGTCCTTTTCGCTCTAGGACGCTTAGTTTAGGAGATATGGGCAAAAGAAGTTTTTCATATAAAAATTTCAATTTTTTTAGGTTTTGGGTGGATTTTTCAATTTTTTGGGGTGGTCACGAATTATCGTCCTTTTCGCTCTAGGACGCTTAGTTTAGGAGATATGGGCAAAAGAAGTTTTTCATATAAAAATTTAAATTTGTGTAGGTTTTGGGTGGATTTTTCAATTTTTTGGGGGTGGTCACGAATTAAAGTCCTTTTCGCTCTAGGACGCTTAGTTTAGGAGATATGGGCAAAAGAAGTTTTTCATATAAAAATTTCAATTTTTTTAGGTTTTGGGTGGATTTTTCAATTTTTTGGGGTGGTCACGAATTATCGTCCTTTTCGCTCTAGGACGCTTAGTTTAGGAGATATGGGCAAAAGAAGTTTTTCATATAAAAATTTCAATTTTTTTAGGTTTTGGGTGGATTTTTCAATTTTTTGGGGTGGTCACGAATTAAAGTCCCTTCGCTCTAGGACGCATATTTAAGGAGATATGGGCAAAAGGAGTTTTTCATATAAAAATTTCAATTTTTTTAGGTTTTGGGTGGATTTTTCAATTTTTTGGGGTAGTCACGAATTAAACTCCTTTTCGCTCTAGGACGCATATTTAAGGAGATATGGGCAAAAGAAGTTTTTCATATAAAAATTTCAATTTTTTTAGGTTTTGGGTGGATTTTTCAATTTTTTTGGGTGGTCACGAATTAAAGTCCTTTTCGCTCTAGGACGCTTAGTTTAGGAGATATGGGCAAAAGAAGTTTTTCATATAAAAATTTCAATTTTTTTAGGTTTTAGGTGGATTTTGCAATTTTTTGGGGTGGTCACGAATTAAAGTCGTTTTCGCTCTAGGACGCATATTTAAGGAGATATGGGGAAAAGAAGTTTTTCATATAAAAATTTCAATTTTTTTAGGTTTTGGGTGGATTTTTCAATTTTTTGGGGTGGTCACGAATTAAAGTCCTTTTCGCTCTAGGACGCTTAGTTTAGGAGATATGGGCAAAAGAAGTTTTTCATATAAAAATTTCAATTTTTTTAGGTTTTGGGTGGATTTTTCAATTTTTTGGGGGTGGTCACGAATTAAAGTCCTTTTCGCTCTAGGACGCTTAGTTTAGGAGATATGGACAAAAGAAGTTTTTCATATAAAAATTTCAATTTTTTTAGGTTTTGGGTGGATGTTTCAATTTTTTGGGGTGGTCACGAATTATCGTCCTTTTCGCTCTAGGACGCTTAGTTTAGGATATATGGGCAAAAGAAGTTTTTCATATAAAAATTTCAATTTTTTTAGGTTTTGGGTGGATTTTTCAATTTTTTGGGGGTGGTCACGAATTAAAGTTCTTTTCGCTCTAGGACGCTTAGTTTAGGAGATATGGGCAAAAGAAGTTTTTCATATAAAAATTTCAATTTTTTTATTTAAGGAGATATTGCAAAGGAGATATGGGCAAAAGAAGTTTTTCATATAAAAATTTCAATTTTTTTAGGTTTGGGTGGATTTTTCAATTTTTTTTGGGTGGTCACGAATTAAAGTCCTTTTCGCTCTAGTACGCTTACTTTAGGAGATATGGGCAAAAGAAGTTTTTCATATAAAAATTTCAATTTTTTTAGGTTTTGGGTGGATTTTTCAATTTTTTGGGGTGGTCACGAATTAAAGTCCTTTTCGCTCTAGGCCGCATATTTAGGAGATATGGGCAAAAGAAGTTTTTCATATAAAAATTTCAATTTTTTTTAGGTTTTGGGTGGATTTTTCAATTTTTTTGGGTGGTCACGAATTAAAGTCCTTTTCGCTCTAGGACGCTTAGTTTAGGAGATATGGGCAAAAGAAGTTTTTCATATAAAAATTTAAATTTTTTTAGGACGCTTAGTTTAGGAGATATGGGCAAAAGAAGTTTTTCATATAAAAATTTCAATTTTTTAGGTTTTGGGTGGATTTTTCAATTTTTTGGGGTGGTCACGAATTATCGTCCTTTTCGCTCTAGGACGCTTAGTTTAGGAGATATGGGCAAAAGAAGTTTTTCATATAAAAATTTCAATTTTTTTAGGTTTTGGGTGGATTTTTCAATTTTTTGGGGTAGTCACGAATTAAACTCCTTTTCGGTCTAGGACGCATATTTAAGGAGATATGGGCAAAAGAAGTTTTTCATATAAAAATTTAAATTTTTTTAGGTTTTGGGTGGATTTTTCAATTTTTTTTGGTGGTCACGAATTAAAGTCCTTTTCGCTCTAGGACGCTTAGTTTAGGAGATATGGGCAAAAGAAGTTTTTCATATAAAAATTTAAATTTTTTTAGGTTTTGGGTGGATTTTTCAATTTTTTGGGGTAGCCACGAATATAACTGCTTTTCGCTCTAGGACGCATATTTAAGGAGATATGGGCAAAAGAAGTTTTTCATATAAAAATTTCAATTTTTTTAGGTTTTGGGTGGATTTTTCAATTTTTTTGGGTGGTCACGAATTAAAGTCCTTTTCGCTCTAGGACGCTTAGTTTAGGAGATATGGGCGAAAGAAGTTTTTCATATAAAAATTTCAATTTTTTTAGGTTTTGGGTGGATTTTTAAATTTTTTGGGGTGGTCACGAATTAAAGTCCTTTTCGCTCTAGGACGCATATTTAAGGAGATATGGGAAAAATAAGTTTTTCATATAAAAATTTTAATTTTTTTAGGTTTTGGGTGGATTTTTCAATTTTTTTGGGTGGTCACGAATTATCGTCCTTTTCGCTCTAGGACGCTTAGTTTAGGAGATATGGGCAAAAGAAGTTTTTCATATAAAAATTTCAATTTTTTTAGGTTTTGGGTGGATTTTTCAATTTTTTTGGGGTGGTCATGAATTATCGTCCTTTTCGCTCTAGGACGCTTAGTTTAGGAGATATGGGCAAAAGAAGTTTTTCATATAAAAATTTCATTTTTTTTAGGTTTTGGGTGAATTTTTCAATTTTTTGGGGGTGGTCACGAATTAAAGTCCTTTTCGCTCTAGGACGCTTAGTTTAGGAGATATGGGCAAAAGAAGTTTTTCATATAAAAATTTCAATTTTTTTAGGTTTTGGGTGGATTTTTCAATTTTTTGGGGTAGTCACGAATTAAAGTCCTTTTCGCTCTAGGACGCTTAGTTTAGGAGATATGGGCAAAAGAAGATTTTCATATAAAAATTTCAATTTTTTTAGGCTTTGGGTGGATTTTTCAATTTTTTGGGGTGGTCACAAATGAAAGCCCTTTTCGCTCTAGGACGCATATTTAAGGAGATATGGGCAAAAGAAGTTTTTGATATAAAAATTTCAATTTTTTTAGTTTTTGGGTGGATTTTTCAATTTTTTGGGGGTGGTCACGAATTAATGTCCTTTTCGCTCTAGGACGCTTAGTTTAGGAGATATGGGCAAAAGAAGTTTTTCATATAAAAATTTCAATTTTTTAAGGTTTTGGGTGGATTTTTCAATTTTTTTGGGGTGGTCGCGAATTAAAGTCCTTTTCGCTCTAGGACGCTTAGTTTAGGAGATATGGGCAAAAGAATTTTTTCATATAAAAATTTAAATTTTTTTAGGTTTTGGGTGGATTTTTCAATTTTTTGGGGGTGGTCACGAATTAAAGTCCTTTTCGCTCTAGGACGCTTAGTTTAGGAGATATGGGCAAAAGAAGTTTTTCATATAAAAATTTCAATTTTTTTAGGTTTTGGGTGAATTTTTAAATTTTTTGAGGTGGTCACGAATTATCGTCCTTTTCGCTCTAGGACGCTTAGTTTAGGAGATATGGGCAAAAGAAATTTTTCATATAAAAATTTCAATTTTGTTAAGTTTTGGGTGTATTTTTCAATTTTTTTGGGTGGTCACGAATTAAAGTCCTTTTCGCTCTATGACGCTTAGTTTAGGAGATATGGGCAAAAGAAGTTTTTCATATAAAAATTTCAATTTTTTTAGGTTTTGGGTGGATTTTTCAATTTTTTTGGGTGGTCACGAATTAAAGTCCTTTTCGCTCTAGAACGCTTAGTTTAGGAGATATGGGCAAAAGAAGTTTTTTATATAAAAATTTCAATTTTTTTAGGTTTTGGGTGGATTTTTCAATTTTTTGGGTGGTCGCGAATTAAAGTCCTTTTCGCTCTAGGACGCTTAGTTTAGGAGATATGGGCAAAAGAAGTTTTTCATATAAAAATTTCAATTTTTTTAGGTTTTGGGTGGATTTTTCAATTTTTTGAGGGTGGTCACGAATTAAAGTCCTTTTAGCTCTAGGACGCTTAGTTTAGGAGATATGGGCAAAAGAAGTTTTTCATATAAAAATTTCAATTTTTTTAGGTTTTGGGTGGATTTTTCAATTTTTTGGGGTGGTCACGAGTTATCGTCCTTTTCGCTCTAGGACGCTTAGTTTAGGAGATATGGGCAAAAGAAGTTTTTCATATAAAAATTTCAATTTTTTTAGGTTTTGGGTGGATTTTTCAATTTTTTTGGGTGGTCACGAATTAAAGTCCTTTTCGCTCTAGGACGCTGAGTTTAGGAGATATGGGCAAAAGAAGTTTTTCATATAAAAATTTCAATTTTTTTAGGTTTTGGGTGGATTTTTCAATTTTTTGGGGTGGTCGCGAATTAAAGTCCTTTTCGCTCTAGGACGCTAAGTTTAGGAGATATGGGCAAAAGAAGTTTTTCATATAAAAATTTAAATTTTTTTAGGTTTTGGGTGGATTTTTCAATTTTTTGGGGGTGGTCACGAATTAAAGTCCTTTTCGCTCTAGGACGCTTAGTTTAGGAGATATGGGCAAAAGAAGTTTTTCATATAAAAATTTCAATTTTTTTAGGTTTTGGGTGAATTTTTCAATTTTTTTGGGGTGGTCGCGAATTAAAGTCCTTTTCGCTCTAGGACGCTTAGTTTAGGAGATATGGGCAAAAGAATTTTTTCATATAAAAATTTAAATTTTTTTAGGTTTTGGGTGGATTTTTCAATTTTTTGGGGGTGGTCACGAATTAAAGTCCTTTTCGCTCTAGGACGCTTAGTTTAGGAGATATGGGCAAAAGAAGTTTTTCATATAAAAATTTCAATTTTTTTAGGTTTTGGGTGAATTTTTAAATTTTTTGAGGTGGTCACGAATTATCGTCCTTTTCGCTCTAGGACGCTTAGTTTAGGAGATATGGGCAAAAGAAATTTTTCATATAAAAATTTCAATTTTGTTAAGTTTTGGGTGTATTTTTCAATTTTTTTGGGTGGTCACGAATTAAAGTCCTTTTCGCTCTATGACGCTTAGTTTAGGAGATATGGGCAAAAGAAGTTTTTCATATAAAAATTTCAATTTTTTTAGGTTTTGGGTGGATTTTTCAATTTTTTTGGGTGGTCACGAATTAAAGTCCTTTTCGCTCTAGAACGCTTAGTTTAGGAGATATGGGCAAAAGAATTTTTTCATATAAAAATTTAAATTTTTTTAGGTTTTGGGTGGATTTTTCAATTTTTTGGGGGTGGTCACGAATTAAAGTCCTTTTCGCTCTAGGACGCTTAGTTTAGGAGATATGGGCAAAAGAAGTTTTTCATATAAAAATTTCAATTTTTTTAGGTTTTGGGTGAATTTTTAAATTTTTTGAGGTGGTCACGAATTATCGTCCTTTTCGCTCTAGGACGCTTAGTTTAGGAGATATGGGCAAAAGAAATTTTTCATATAAAAATTTCAATTTTGTTAAGTTTTGGGTGTATTTTTCAATTTTTTTGGGTGGTCACGAATTAAAGTCCTTTTCGCTCTATGACGCTTAGTTTAGGAGATATGGGCAAAAGAAGTTTTTCATATAAAAATTTCAATTTTTTTAGGTTTTGGGTGGATTTTTCAATTTTTTTGGGTGGTCACGAATTAAAGTCCTTTTCGCTCTAGAACGCTTAGTTTAGGAGATATGGGCAAAAGAAGTTTTTCATATAAAAATTTCAATTTTTTTAGGTTTTGGGTGGATTTTTCAATTTTTTGGGTGGTCGCGAATTAAAGTCCTTTTCGCTCTAGGACGCTTAGTTTAGGAGATATGGGCAAAAGAAGTTTTTCATATAAAAATTTCAATTTTTTTAGGTTTTGGGTGGATTTTTCAATTTTTTGAGGGTGGTCACGAATTAAAGTCCTTTTAGCTCTAGGACGCTTAGTTTAGGAGATATGGGCAAAAGAAGTTTTTCATATAAAAATTTCAATTTTTTTAGGTTTTGGGTGGATTTTTCAATTTTTTGGGGTGGTCACGAGTTATCGTCCTTTTCGCTCTAGGACGCTTAGTTTA
This sequence comes from Haematobia irritans, assembly GCF_050003625.1. NCBI lineage: Eukaryota > Metazoa > Arthropoda > Insecta > Diptera > Muscidae > Haematobia > Haematobia irritans. The sequence continues at coordinate 35,137,851 of NC_134400.1, read as the reverse complement.
GGAGATATGGGCAAAAGAAGTTTTTCATATAAAAATTTCAATTTTTTTAGGTTTTGGGTGGATTTTTCAATTTTTTTGGGTGGTCACGAATTAAAGTCCTTTTCGCTCTAGGACGCTGAGTTTAGGAGATATGGGCAAAAGAAGTTTTTCATATAAAAATTTCAATTTTTTTAGGTTTTGGGTGGATTTTTCAATTTTTTGGGGTGGTCGCGAATTAAAGTCCTTTTCGCTCTAGGACGCTAAGTTTAGGAGATATGGGCAAAAGAAGTTTTTCATATAAAAATTTAAATTTTTTTAGGTTTTGGGTGGATTTTTCAATTTTTTGGGGGTGGTCACGAATTAAAGTCCTTTTCGCTCTAGGACGCTTAGTTTAGGAGATATGGGCAAAAGAAGTTTTTCATATAAAAATTTCAATTTTTTTAGGTTTTGGGTGAATTTTTCAATTTTTTTGGGGTGGTCGCGAATTAAAGTCCTTTTCGCTCTAGGACGCTTAGTTTAGGAGATATGGGCAAAAGAATTTTTTCATATAAAAATTTAAATTTTTTTAGGTTTTGGGTGGATTTTTCAATTTTTTGGGGGTGGTCACGAATTAAAGTCCTTTTCGCTCTAGGACGCTTAGTTTAGGAGATATGGGCAAAAGAAGTTTTTCATATAAAAATTTCAATTTTTTTAGGTTTTGGGTGAATTTTTAAATTTTTTGAGGTGGTCACGAATTATCGTCCTTTTCGCTCTAGGACGCTTAGTTTAGGAGATATGGGCAAAAGAAATTTTTCATATAAAAATTTCAATTTTGTTAAGTTTTGGGTGTATTTTTCAATTTTTTTGGGTGGTCACGAATTAAAGTCCTTTTCGCTCTATGACGCTTAGTTTAGGAGATATGGGCAAAAGAAGTTTTTCATATAAAAATTTCAATTTTTTTAGGTTTTGGGTGGATTTTTCAATTTTTTTGGGTGGTCACGAATTAAAGTCATTTTCGCTCTAGAACGCTTAGTTTAGGAGATATGGGCAAAAGAAGTTTTTCATATAAAAATTTCAATTTTTTTAGGTTTTGGGTGGATTTTTCAATTTTTTGGGTGGTCGCGAATTAAAGTCCTTTTCGCTCTAGGACGCTTAGTTTAGGAGATATGGGCAAAAGAAGTTTTTCATATAAAAATTTCAATTTTTTTAGGTTTTGGGTGGATTTTTCAATTTTTTGAGGGTGGTCACGAATTAAAGTCCTTTTAGCTCTAGGACGCTTAGTTTAGGAGATATGGGCAAAAGAAGTTTTTCATATAAAAATTTCAATTTTTTTAGGTTTTGGGTGGATTTTTCAATTTTTTGGGGTGGTCACGAGTTATCGTCCTTTTCGCTCTAGGACGCTTAGTTTAGGAGATATGGGCAAAAGAAGTTTTTCATATAAAAATTTCAATTTTTTTAGGTTTTGGGTGGATTTTTCAATTTTTTTGGGTGGTCACGAATTAAAGTCCTTTTCGCTCTAGGACGCTGAGTTTAGGAGATATGGGCAAAAGAAGTTTTTCATATAAAAATTTCAATTTTTTTAGGTTTTGGGTGGATTTTTCAATTTTTTGGGGTGGTCGCGAATTAAAGTCCTTTTCGCTCTAGGACGCTAAGTTTAGGAGATATGGGCAAAAGAAGTTTTTCATATAAAAATTTAAATTTTTTTAGGTTTTGGGTGGATTTTTCAATTTTTTGGGGGTGGTCACGAATTAAAGTCCTTTTCGCTCTAGGACGCTTAGTTTAGGAGATATGGGCAAAAGAAGTTTTTCATATAAAAATTTCAATTTTTTTAGGTTTTGGGTGGATTTTTCAATTTTTTGGGGTGGTCACGAATTAAAGTCCTTTTCGCTCTAGGACGCATATTTAAGGAGATATGGGCAAAAGAAGTTTTTCATATAAAAATTTCAATTTTTTTAGGTTTTGGGTGGATTTTTCAATTTTTTGGGGTAGTCACGAATTAAAGTCCTTTTCGCTCTTGGACGCATATTTAAGGAGATATGGGCAAAAGAAGTTTTTCATATAAAAATTTCAATTTTTTTAGGTTTTGGGTGGATTTTTCAATTTTTTTGGGTGGTCACGAATTAAAGTCCTTTTCGCTCTAGGACGCTTAGTTTAGGAGACATGGGCAAAAGAAGTTTTTCATATAAAAATTTCAAATTTTAGGTTTTGGGTGGATTTTTCAATTTTTTTGGGTGGTCACGAATTAAAGTCCTTTTCGCTCTAGGACGCTGAGTTTAGGAGATATGGGCAAAAGAAGTTTTTCATATAAAAATTTCAATTTTTTTAGGTTTTGGGTGGAATTTTCAATTTTTTGGGGTGGTCGCGAATTAAAGTCCTTTTCGCTCTAGGACGCTAAGTTTAGGAGATATGGGCAAAAGAAGTTTTCATATAAAAATTTAATTTTTTTTAGGTTTTGGGTGGATTTTTCAATTTTTTGGGGGTGGTCACGAATTAAAGTCCTTTTCGCTCTAGGACGCTTAGTTTAGGAGATATGGGCAAAAGAAGTTTTTCATATAAAAATTTCAATTTTTTTAGGTTTTGGGTGGATTTTTCAATTTTTTGGGGTGGTCACGAATTAAAGTCCTTTTCGCTCTAGGACGCATATTTAAGGAGATATGGGCAAAAGAAGTTTTTCATATAAAAATTTCAATTTTTTTAGGTTTTGGGTGGATTTTTCAATTTTTTGGGGTAGTCACGAATTAAAGTCCTTTTCGCTCTAGGATGCATATTTAAGGAGATATGGGCAAAAGAAGTTTTTCATATAAAAATTTCAATTTTTTTAGGTTTTGGGTGGATTTTTCAATTTTTTTGGGTGGTCACGAATTAAAGTCCTTTTCGCTCTAGGACGCTTAGTTTAGGAGATATGGACAAAAGAAGTTTTTCATATAAAAATTTAAATTTTTTTAGGTTTTGGGTGGATTTTTCAATTTTTTTGGGGTGGTCACGAATTAAAGTCCTTTTCGCTCTAGGACGCATATTTAAGGAGATATGGGCAAAAGAAGTTTTTCATATAAAAATTTCAATTTTTTTAGGTTTTGGGTGGATTTTTCAATTTTTTGGGGTGGTCACGAATTAAAGTCCTTTTCGCTCTAGGACGCATATTTAAGGAGATATGGGCAAAAGAAGTTTTTCATATAAAAATTTCAATTTTTTTAGGTTTTGGGTGGATTTTTCAATTTTTTGGGGTAGTCACGAATTAAAGTCCTTTTCGCTCTAGGATGCATATTTAAGGAGATATGGGCAAAAGAAGTTTTTCATATAAAAATTTCAATTTTTTTAGGTTTTGGGTGGATTTTTCAATTTTTTTGGGTGGTCACGAATTAAAGTCCTTTTCGCTCTAGGACGCTTAGTTTAGGAGATATGGACAAAAGAAGTTTTTCATATAAAAATTTAAATTTTTTTAGGTTTTGGGTGGATTTTTCAATTTTTTTGGGGTGGTCACGAATTAAAGTCCTTTTCGCTCTAGGACGCATATTTAAGGAGATATGGGCAAAAGAAGTTTTTCATATAAAAATTTCAATTTTTTTAGGTTTTGGGTGGATTTTTCAATTTTTTGGGGTGGTCACGAATTAAAGTCCTTTTCGCTCTAGGATGCATATTTAAGGAGATATGGGCAAAAGAAGTTTTTCATATAAAAATTTCAATTTTTTTAGGTTTTGGGTGGATTTTTCAATTTTTTTGGGTGGTCACGAATTAAAGTCCTTTTCGCTCTAGGACGCTTAGTTTAGGAGATATGGACAAAAGAAGTTTTTCATATAAAAATTTAAATTTTTTTAGGTTTTGGGTGGATTTTTCAATTTTTTGGGGTGGTCACGAATTAAAGTCCTTTTCGCTCTAGGACGCATATTTAAGGAGATATGGGCAAAATAAGTTTTTCATATAAAAATTTCAATTTTTTTAGGTTTTGGGTGGATTTTTCAATTTTTTGGGGGTGGTCACGAATTAATGTCCTTTTCGCTCTAGGACGCTTAGTTTAGGAGATATGGGCAAAAGAAGTTTTTCATATAAAAATTTCAATTTTTTTAGGTTTTGGGTGGATTTTTCAATTTTTTGGGGTAGTCACGAATTAAAGTCCTTTTCGCTCTAGGGCGCATATTTAAGGAGATATGGGCAAAAGAAGTTTTTCATATAAAAATTTCAATTTTTTTAGGTTTTGGGTGGATTTTTCAATTTTTTGGGGTAGTCACGAATTAAAGTCCTTTTCGCTCTAGGACGCATATTTAAGGAGATATGGGCAAAAGAAGTTTTTCATATAAAAATTTCAATTTTTTTAGGTTTTCGGTCGATTTTTCAATTTTTTGGGGTGGTCACGAATTAAAGTCCTTTTCGCTCTAGGACGCTTAGTTTAGGAGATATGGGCAAAAGAAGTTTTTCATATAAAAATTTCAATTTTTTAGGTTGTGGGTGGATTTTTCAATTTTTTGGGGTGGTCACGAATTAAAGTCCTTTTCGCTCTAGGCCGCATATTTAAGGAGATATGGGCAAAAGAAGTTTTTCATATAAAATTTTCAATTTTTTTAGGTTTTGGGTGGATTTTTCAATTTTTTTGGGTGGTCACGAATTAAAGTCCTTTTCGCTCTAGGACGCTTAGTTTAGGCGATATGGGCAAAAGAAGTTTTTCATATAAAAATTTAAATTTTTTTAGGTTTTGGGTGGATTTTTCAATTTTTTGGGGTGGTCACGAATTAAAGTCCTTTTCGCTCTAGGACGCATATTTAAGGAGATATGGGCAAAATAAGTTTTTCATATAAAAATTTCAATTTTTTTAGGTTTTGGGTGGATTTTTCAATTTTTTGGGGTAGTCACGAATTAAAGTCCTTTTCGCTCTAGGACGCATATTTAAGGAGATATGGGCAAAAGAAGTTTTTCATATAAAAATTTCAATTTTTTTAGGTTTTGGGTGGATTTTTCAATTTTTTGGGGTAGTCACGAATTAAAGTCCTTTTCGCTCTAGGACGCATATTTAAGGAGATATGGGCAAAATAAGTTTTTCATATAAAAATTTCAATTTTTTTAGGATTTGGGTGGATTTTTCAATTTTTTTGGGTGGTCACGAATTAAAGTCCTTTTCGCTCTAGGACGCTTAGTTTAGGAGATATGGGCAAAAGAAGTTTTTCATATAAAAATTTCAATTTTTTTAGGCTTTGGGTGGATTTTTAAATTTTTTGGGGTGGTCACGAATTAAAGTCCTTTTCGCTCTAGGACGCATATTTAAGGAGATATGGGCAAAAGAAGTTTTTAATATAAAAATTTCAATTTTTTTTAGGTTTTGGGTGGATTTTTCAATTTTTTGGGGGTGGTCACGAATTAATGTCCTTTTCGCTCTAGGACGCTTAGTTTAGGAGATATCGGCAAAAGAAGTTTTTCATATAAAAATTTAAATTTTTTTAGGTTTTGGGTGGATTTTTCAATTTTTTGGGGTAGTCACGAATTAAAGTCCTTTTCGCTCTAGGGCGCATATTTAAGGAGATATGGGCAAAAGAAGTTTTTCATATAAAAATTTCAATTTTTTTAGGTTTTGGGTGGATTTTTCAATTTTTTGGGGTAGTCACGAATTAAAGTCCTTTTCGCTCTAGGACGCATATTTAAGGAGATATGGGCAAAAGAAGTTTTTCATATAAAAATTTCAATTTTTTTAGGTTTTGGGTGGATTTTTCAATTTTTTGGGGTGGTCACGAATTAAAGTCCTTTTCGCTCTAGGACGCTTAGTTTAGGAGATATGGGCAAAAGAAGTTTTTCATATAAAAATTTCAATTTTTTAGGTTTTGGGTGGATTTTTCAATTTTTTGGGGTGGTCACGAATTAAAGTCCTTTTCGCTCTAGGACGCTTAGTTTAGGAGATATGGGCAAAAGAAGTTTTTCATATAAAAATTTCAATTTTTTAGGTTGTGGGTGGATTTTTCAATTTTTTGGGGTGGTCACGAATTAAAGTCCTTTTCGCTCTAGGCCGCATATTTAAGGAGATATGGGCAAAAGAAGTTTTTCATATAAAATTTTCAATTTTTTTAGGTTTTGGGTGGATTTTTCAATTTTTTTGGGTGGTCACGAATTAAAGTCCTTTTCGCTCTAGGACGCTTAGTTTAGGCGATATGGGCAAAAGAAGTTTTTCATATAAAAATTTAAATTTTTTTAGGTTTTGGGTGGATTTTTCAATTGTTTGGGGGTGGTCACGAATTAAAGTCCTTTTCGCTCTAGGACGCTTAGTTTAGGAGATATGGGCAAATGAAGTTTTTCATATAAAAATTTCAATTTTTTTAGGCTTTGGGTGGATTTTTCAATTCTTTGGGGTGGTCACGAATTAAAGTCCTTTTCGCTCTAGGACGCATATTTAAGGAGATATGGGCAAAAGAAGTTTTTCATATAAAAATTTCAATTTTTTTAGGTTTTGGGTGGATTTTTCAATTTTTTGGGGTAGTCACGAATTAAAGTCCTTTTCGCTCTAGGACGCATATTTAAGGAGATATGGGCAAAAGAAGTTTTTCATATAAAAATTTCAATTTTTTTAGGTTTTGGGTGGATTTTTCAATTTTTTGGGGTAGTCACGAATTAAAGTCCTTTTCGCTCTTGGACGCATATTTAAGGAGATATGGGCAAAAGAAGTTTTTCATATAAAAATTTCAATTTTTTTAGGTTTTGGGTGGATTTTTCAATTTTTTTGGGTGGTCACGAATTAAAGTCCTTTTCGCTCTAGGATGCATATTTAAGGAGATATGGGCAAAAGAAGTTTTTCATATAAAAATTTCAATTTTTTTAGGTTTTGGGTGGATTTTTCAATTTTTTTGGGTGGTCACGAATTAAAGTCCTTTTCGCTCTAGGACGCTTAGTTTAGGAGATATGGACAAAAGAAGTTTTTCATATAAAAATTTAAATTTTTTTAGGTTTTGGGTGGATTTTTCAATTTTTTGGGGTGGTCACGAATTAAAGTCCTTTTCGCTCTAGGACGCATATTTAAGGAGATATGGGCAAAATAAGTTTTTCATATAAAAATTTCAATTTTTTTAGGTTTTGGGTGGATTTTTCAATTTTTTGGGGTAGTCACGAATTAAAGTCCTTTTCGCTCTAGGACGCATATTTAAGGAGATATGGGCAAAAGAAGTTTTTCATATAAAAATTTCAATTTTTTTAGGTTTTGGGTGGATTTTTCAATTTTTTGGGGTAGTCACGAATTAAAGTCCTTTTCGCTCTAGGACGCATATTTAAGGAGATATGGGCAAAAGAAGTTTTTCATATAAAAATTTCAATTTTTTTAGGTTTTGGGTGGAATTTTCAATTTTTTGGGGTGGTCGCGAATTAAAGTCCTTTTCGCTCTAGGACGCTTAGTTTAGGAGATATGGGCAAAAGAAGTTTTTCATATATAAATTTCAATTTTTTAGGTTTTGGGTGGATTTTTCAATTTTTTGGGGTGGTCACGAATTAAAGTCCTTTTCGCTCTAGGACGCTTAGTTTAGGAGATATGGGCAAAAGAAGTTTTTCATATAAAAATTTCAATTTTTTTAGGTTTTGGGTGGATTTTTCAATTTTTTGGGGTGGTCACGAATTAAAGTCCTTTTCGCTCTAGGACGCATATTTAAGGAGATATGGGCAAAAGAAGTTTTTCATATAAAAATTTCAATTTTTTTAGGTTTTGGGTGGATTTTTCAATTTTTTTGGGTGGTCACGAATTAAAGTCCTTTTCGCTCTAGGACGCTTAGTTTAGGAGATATGGACAAAAGAAGTTTTTCATATAAAAATTTCAATTTTTTTAGGTTTTGGGTGGATTTTTCAATTTTTTGGGGTGGTCACGAATTAAAGTCCTTTTCGCTCTAGGACGCTTAGTTTAGGAGATATGGGCAAAAGAAGTTTTTCATATATAAATTTCAATTTTTTAGGTTTTGGGTGGATTTTTCAATTTTTTGGGGTGGTCACGAATTAAAGTCCTTTTCGCTCTAGGACGCTTAGTTTAGGAGATATGGGCAAAAGAAGTTTTTCATATAAAAATTTCAATTTTTTAGGTTTTGGGTGGATTTTTAAATTTTTTGGGGTGGTCACGAATTAAAGTCCTTTTCGCTCTAGGCCGCATATTTAAGGAGATATGGGCAAAAGAAGTTTTTCATATAAAATTTTCAATTTTTTTAGGTTTTGGGTGGATTTTTCAATTTTTTTGGGTGGTCACGAATTAAAGTCCTTTTCGCTCTAGGACGCTTAGTTTAGGCGATATGGGCAAAAGAAGTTTTTCATATAAAAATTTCAATTTTTTTAGGTTTTGGGTGGATTTTTCAATTTTTTGGGGGTGGTCACGAATTAAAGTCCTTTTCGCTCTAGGACGCTTAGTTTAGGAGATATTGGCAAATGAAGTTTTTCATATAAAAATTTCAATTTTTTTAGGCTTTGGGTGGATTTTTCAATTCTTTGGGGTGGTCACGAATTAAAGTCCTTTTCGCTCTAGGACGCATATTTAAGGAGATATGGGCAAAAGAAGTTTTTCATATAAAAATTTCAATTTTTTTAGGTTTTGGGTGGATTTTTCAATTTTTTGGGGTAGTCACGAATTAAAGTCCTTTTCGCTCTAGGACGCATATTTAAGGAGATATGGGCAAAAGAAGTTTTTCATATAAAAATTTCAATTTTTTTAGGTTTTGGGTGGATTTTTCAATTTTTTGGGGTAGTCACGAATTAAAGTCCTTTTCGCTCTTGGACGCATATTTAAGGAGATATGGGCAAAAGAAGTTTTTCATATAAAAATTTCAATTTTTTTAGGTTTTGGGTGGATTTTTCAATTTTTTTGGGTGGTCACGAATTAAAGTCCTTTTCGCTCTAGGACGCTTAGTTTAGGAGATATGGGCAAAAGAAGTTTTTCATATAAAAATTTCAAATTTTAGGTTTTGGGTGGATTTTTCACTTTTTTGGGTGGTCACGAATTAAAGTCCTTTTCGCTCTAGGACGCTGAGTTTAGGAGATATGGGCAAAAGAAGTTTTTCATATAAAAATTTCAATTTTTTAGGTTTTGGGTGGAATTTTCAATTTTTTGGGGTGGTCGCGAATTAAAGTCCTTTTCGCTCTAGGACGCTAAGTTTAGGAGATATGGGCAAAAGAAGTTTTTCATATAAAAATTTAAATTTTTTTAGGTTTTGGGTGGATTTTTCAATTTTTTGGGGGTGGTCACGAATTAAAGTCCTTTTCGCTCTAGGACGCTTAGTTTAGGAGATATGGGCAAAAGAAGTTTTTCATATAAAAATTTCAATTTTTTTAGGTTTTGGGTGGATTTTTCAATTTTTTGGGGTGGTCACGAATTAAAGTCCTTTTCGCTCTAGGACGCATATTTAAGGAGATATGGGCAAAAGAAGTTTTTCATATAAAAATTTCAATTTTTTTAGGTTTTGGGTGGATTTTTCAATTTTTTGGGGTAGTCACGAATTAAAGTCCTTTTCGCTCTAGGATGCATATTTAAGGAGATATGGGCAAAAGAAGTTTTTCATATAAAAATTTCAATTTTTTTAGGTTTTGGGTGGATTTTTCAATTTTTTTGGGGGTGGTCACGAATTAAAGTCCTTTTCGCTCTAGGACGCTTAGTTTAGGAGATATGGACAAAAGAAGTTTTTCATATAAAAATTTAAATTTTTTTAGGTTTTGGGTGGATTTTTCAATTTGTTGGGGTGGTCACGAATTAAAGTCCTTTTCGCTCTAGGACGCATATTTAAGGAGATATGGGCAAAATAAGTTTTTCATATAAAAATTTCAATTTTTTTAGGTTTTGGGTGGATTTTTAAATTTTTTGGGGTAGTCACGAATTAAAGTCCTTTTCGCTCTAGGACGCATATTTAAGGAGATATGGGCAAAAGAAGTTTTTCATATAAAAATTTCAATTTTTTTAGGTTTTGGGTGGATTTTTCAATTTTTTGGGGTAGTCACGAATTAAAGTCCTTTTCGCTCTAGGACGCATATTTAAGGAGATATGGGCAAAAGAAGTTTTTCATATAAAAATTTCAATTTTTTTAGGTTTTGGGTGGATTTTTCAATTTTTTTGGGTGGTCACGAATTAAAGTCCTTTTCGCTCTAGGACGCTTAGTTTAGGAGATATGGGCAAAAGAAGTTTTTCATATAAAAATTTCAATTTTTTTAGGCTTTGGGTGGATTTTTAAATTTTTTGGGGTGGTCACGAATTAAAGTCCTTTTCGCTCTAGGACGCATATTTAAGGAGATATGGGCAAAAGAAGTTTTTAATATAAAAATTTCAATTTTTTTTAGGTTTTGGGTGGATTTTTCAATTTTTTGGGGGTGGTCACGAATTAATGTCCTTTTCGCTCTAGGACGCTTAGTTTAGGAGATATGGGCAAAAGAAGTTTTTCATATAAAAATTTAAATTTTTTTAGGTTTTGGGTGGATTTTTCAAATTTTTGGGGTAGTCACGAATTAAAGTCCTTTTCGCTCTAGGGCGCATATTTAAGGAGATATGGGCAAAAGAAGTTTTTCATATAAAAATTTCAATTTTTTTAGGTTTTGGGTGGATTTTTCAATTTTTTGGGGTAGTCACGAATTAAAGTCCTTTTCGCTCTAGGACGCATATTTAAGGAGATATGGGCAAAAGAAGTTTTTCATATAAAAATTTCAATTTTTTTAGGTTTTCGGTCGATTTTTCAATTTTTTGGGGTGGTCACGAATTAAAGTCCTTTTCGCTCTAGGACGCTTAGTTTAGGAGATATGGGCAAAAGAAGTTTTTCATATAAAAATTTCAATTTTTTAGGTTTTGGGTGGATTTTTCAATTTTTTGGGGTGGTCACGAATTAAAGTCCTTTTCGCTCTAGGACGCTTAGTTTAGGAGATATGGGCAAAAGAAGTTTTTCATATAAAAATTTAAATTTGTGTAGGTTTTGGGTGGATTTTTCAATTTTTTGGGGTAGTCACGAATTAAAGTCCTTTTCGCTCTTGGACGCATATTTAAGGAGATATGGGCAAAAGAAGTTTTTCATATAAAAATTTCAATTTTTTTAGGTTTTGGGTGGATTTTTCAATTTTTTTGGGTGGTCACGAATTAAAGTCCTTTTCGCTCTAGGACGCTTAGTTTAGGAGATATGGGCAAAAGAAGTTTTTCATATAAAAATTTCAATTTTTTTAGGTTTTGGGTGGATTTTTCAATTTTTTTGGGGTGGTCACGAATTAAAGTCCTTTTCGCTCTAGGACGCTTAGTTTAGGAGATATGGGCAAATGAAGTTTTTCATATAAAAATTTCAATTTTTTTAGGCTTTGGGTGGATTTTTCAATTCTTTGGGGTGGTCACGAATTAAAGTCCTTTTCGCTCTAGGACGCATATTTAAGGAGATATGGGCAAAAGAAGTTTTTCATATAAAAATTTCAATTTTTTTAGGTTTTGGGTGGATTTTTCAATTTTTTGGGGTAGTCACGAATTAAAGTCCTTTTCGCTCTTGGACGCATATTTAAGGAGATATGGGCAAAAGAAGTTTTTCATATAAAAATTTCAATTTTTTTAGGTTTTGGGTGGATTTTTCAATTTTTTTGGGTGGTCACGAATTAAAGTCCTTTTCGCTCTAGGACGCTTAGTTTAGGAGATATGGGCAAAAGAAGTTTTTCATATAAAAATTTCAAATTTTAGGTTTTGGGTGGATTTTTCAATTTTTTTGGGTGGTCACGAATTAAAGTCCTTTTCGCTCTAGGACGCTGAGTTTAGGAGATATGGGCAAAAGAAGTTTTTCATATAAAAATTTCAATTTTTTTAGGTTTTGGGTGGAATTTTCAATTTTTTGGGGTGGTCGCGAATTAAAGTCCTTTTCGCTCTAGGACGCTTAGTTTAGGAGATATGGGCAAAAGAAGTTTTTCATATAAAAATTTCAATTTTTTTAGGTTTTGGGTGGATTTTTCAATTTTTTGGGGGTGGTCACGAATTAAAGTCCTTTTCGCTCTAGAACGCTTAGTTTAGGAGATATGGGCAAAAGAAGTTTTTCATATAAAAATTTCAATTTTTTTAGGTTTTCGGTCGATTTTTCAATTTTTTGGGGTGGTCACGAATTAAAGTCCTTTTCGCTCTAGGACGCATATTTAAGGAGATATGGGCAAAAGAAGTTTTTCATATAAAAATTTCAATTTTTTTAGGCTTTGGGTGGATTTTTAAATTTTTTGGGGTGGTCACGAATTAAAGTCCTTTTCGCTCTAGGACGCATATTTAAGGAGATATGGGCAAAAGAAGTTTTTCATATAAAAATTTCAATTTTTTTAGGCTTTGGGTGGATTTTTAAATTTTTTGGGGTGGTCACGAATTAAAGTCCTTTTCGCTCTAGGACGCATATTTAAGGAGATATGGGCAAAAGAAGTTTTTAATATAAAAATTTCAATTTTTTTAGGTTTTGGGTGGATTTTTAAATTTTTTTGGGTGGTCACGAATTAAAGTCCTTTTCGCTCTAGGACGCTTAGTTTAGGAGATATGGGCAAAAGAAGTTTTTCATATAAAAATTTCAATTTTTTTAGGCTTTGGGTGGATTTTTAAATTTTTTGGGGTGGTCACGAATTAAAGTCCTTTTCGCTCTAGGACGCATATTTAAGGAGATATGGGCAAAAGAAGTTTTTAATATACAAATTTCAATTTTTTTTAGGTTTTGGGTGGATTTTTCAATTTTTTGGGTGTGGTCACGAATTAATGTCCTTTTCGCTCTAGGACGCTTAGTTTAGGAGATATGGGCAAAAGAAGTTTTTCATATAAAAATTTCAATTTTTTTAGGTTTTGGGTGGATTTTTCAATTTTTTGGGGTAGTCACGAATTAAAGTCCTTTTCGCTCTAGGGCGCATATTTAAGGAGATATGGGCAAAAGAAGTTTTTCATATAAAAATTTCAATTTTTTTAGGTTTTGGGTGGATTTTTCAATTTTTTGGGGTAGTCACGAATTAAAGTCCTTTTCGCTCTAGGACGCATATTTAAGGAGATATGGGCAAAAGAAGTTTTTCATATAAAAATTTCAATTTTTTTAGGTTTTCGGTCGATTTTTCAATTTTTTGGGGTGGTCACGAATTAAAGTCCTTTTCGCTCTAGGACGCTTAGTTTAGGAGATATGGGCAAAAGAAGTTTTTCATATAAAAATTTCAATTTTTTAGGTTTTGGGTGGATTTTTCAATTTTTTGGGGTGGTCACGAATTAAAGTCCTTTTCGCTCTAGGACGCTTAGTTTAGGAGATATGGGCAAAAGAAGTTTTTCATATAAAAATTTCAATTTTTTAGGTTTTGGGTGGATTTTTCAATTCTTTGGGGTGGTCACGAATTAAAGTCCTTTTCGCTCTAGGACGCATATTTAAGGAGATATGGGCAAAAGAAGTTTTTCATATAAAAATTTCAATTTTTTTAGGTTTTGGGTGGATTTTTCAATTTTTTGGGGTAGTCACGAATTAAAGTCCTTTTCGCTCTAGGACGCTGAGTTTAGGAGATATGGGCAAAAGAAGTTTTTCATATAAAAATTTCAATTTTTTTAGGTTTTGGGTGGAATTTTCAATTTTTTGGGGTGGTCGCGAATTAAAGTCCTTTTCGCTCTAGGACGCTTAGTTTAGGAGATATGGGCAAAAGAAGTTTTTCATATAAAAATTTCAATTTTTTTAGGTTTTGGGTGGATTTTTCAATTTTTTGGGGGTGGTCACGAATTAAAGTCCTTTTCGCTCTAGAACGCTTAGTTTAGGAGATATGGGCAAAAGAAGTTTTTCATATAAAAATTTCAATTTTTTTAGGTTTTCGGTCGATTTTTCAATTTTTTGGGGTGGTCACGAATTAAAGTCCTTTTCGCTCTAGGACGCATATTTAAGGAGATATGGGCAAAAGAAGTTTTTCATATAAAAATTTCAATTTTTTTAGGCTTTGGGTGGATTTTTAAATTTTTTGGGGTGGTCACGAATTAAAGTCCTTTTCGCTCTAGGACGCATATTTAAGGAGATATGGGCAAAAGAAGTTTTTAATATAAAAATTTCAATTTTTTTAGGTTTTGGGTGGATTTTTAAATTTTTTTGGGTGGTCACGAATTAAAGTCCTTTTCGCTCTAGGACGCTTAGTTTAGGAGATATGGGCAAAAGAAGTTTTTCATATAAAAATTTCAATTTTTTTAGGCTTTGGGTGGATTTTTAAATTTTTTGGGGTGGTCACGAATTAAAGTCCTTTTCGCTCTAGGACGCATATTTAAGGAGATATGGGCAAAAGAAGTTTTTAATATACAAATTTCAATTTTTTTTAGGTTTTGGGTGGATTTTTCAATTTTTTGGGTGTGGTCACGAATTAATGTCCTTTTCGCTCTAGGACGCTTAGTTTAGGAGATATGGGCAAAAGAAGTTTTTCATATAAAAATTTCAATTTTTTTAGGTTTTGGGTGGATTTTTCAATTTTTTGGGGTAGTCACGAATTAAAGTCCTTTTCGCTCTAGGGCGCATATTTAAGGAGATATGGGCAAAAGAAGTTTTTCATATAAAAATTTCAATTTTTTTAGGTTTTGGGTGGATTTTTCAATTTTTTGGGGTAGTCACGAATTAAAGTCCTTTTCGCTCTAGGACGCATATTTAAGGAGATATGGGCAAAAGAAGTTTTTCATATAAAAATTTCAATTTTTTTAGGTTTTCGGTCGATTTTTCAATTTTTTGGGGTGGTCACGAATTAAAGTCCTTTTCGCTCTAGGACGCTTAGTTTAGGAGATATGGGCAAAAGAAGTTTTTCATATAAAAATTTCAATTTTTTAGGTTTTGGGTGGATTTTTCAATTTTTTGGGGTGGTCACGAATTAAAGTCCTTTTCGCTCTAGGACGCTTAGTTTAGGAGATATGGGCAAAAGAAGTTTTTCATATAAAAATTTCAATTTTTTAGGTTTTGGGTGGATTTTTCAATTTTTTGGGGTGGTCACGAATTAAAGTCCTTTTCGCTCTAGGCCGCATATTTAAGGAGATATGGGCAAAAGAAGTTTTTCATATAAAATTTTCAATTTTTTTAGGTTTTGGGTGGATTTTTCAATTTTTTGGGGGTGGTCACGAATTAAAGTCCTTTTCGCTCTAGGACGCTTAGTTTAGGCGATATGGGCAAAAGAAGTTTTTCATATAAAAATTTCAATTTTTTTAGGTTTTGGGTGGATTTTTCAATTTTTTGGGGGTGGTCACGAATTAAAGTCCTTTTCGCTCTAGGACGCTTAGTTTAGGAGATATGGGCAAATGAAGTTTTTCATATAAAAATTTCAATTTTTTTAGGTTTTGGTTGGATTTTTCAATTTTTTGGGGTAGTCACGAATGAAAGTCCTTTTCGCTCTAGGACGCATATTTAAGGAGATATGGGCAAAAGAAGTTGTTCATATAAAAATTAAATTTTTTTTAGGTTTTGGGTGGATTTTTCAATTTGTTGGGGGTGGTCACGAATTAAAGTCCTTTTCGCTCTAGGACGCTTAGTTTAGGAGATATGGGCAAAAGAAGTTTTTCATATAAAAATTTCAATTTTTTTAGGTTTTGGGTGGATTTTTCAATTTTTTGGGGTAGTCACGAATTAAAGTCCTTTTCGCTCTAGGACGCATATTTAAGGAGATATGGGAAAAAGAAGTTTTTCATATAAAAATTTCAATTTTTTTAGGTTTTGGGTGGATTTTTCAATTTTTTGGGGTGGTCACGAATTAAAGTCCTTTTCGCTCTAGGCCGCATATTTAAGGAGATATGGGCAAAAGAAGTTTTTTATATAAAATTTTCAATTTTTTTAGGTTTTGGGTGGATTTTTCAATTTTTTGGGGGTGGTCACGAATTAAAGTCCTTTTCGCTCTAGGACGCTTAGTTTAGGAGATATGGGCAAAAGAAGTTTTTCATATAAAAATTTCAATTTTTTTAGGTTTTGGGTGGATTTTTCAATTTTTTGGGGTGGTCACGAATTATCGTCCTTTTCGCTCTAGGACGCTTAGTTTAGGAGATATGGGCAAAAGAAGTTTTTCATATAAAAATTTAAATTTTTTTAGGTTTTGGGTGGATTTTTCAATTTTTTGGGGTGGTCACGAATTAAAGTCCTTTTCGCTCTAGGACGCATATTTAAGGAGATATGGGCAAAAGAAGTTTTTCATATAAAAATTTCAATTTTTTTAGGTTTTGGGTGGATTTTTCAATTTTTTTGGGTGGTCACGAATTAAAGTCCTTTTCGCTCTAGGACGCTTAGTTTAGGAGATATGGGCAAAAGAAGTTTTTCATATAAAAATTTCAATTTTTTTAGGTTTTGGGTGGATTTGTCAATTTTTTGGGGTGGTCACGAATTATCGTCCTTTTCGCTCCAGGACGCTTAGTTTAGGAGATATGGGCAAAACAAGTTTTTCATATAAAAATTTAAATTTTTTTAGGTTTTGGGTGGATTTTTCAATTTTTTGGGGGTGGTCACGAATTAAAGTCCTTTTCGCTCTAGGACGCATATTTAAGGAGATATGGGCAAAAGAAGTTTTTCATATAAAAATTTCAATTTTTTTAGGTTTTGGGTGGATTTTTCAATTTTTTGGGGTAGTCACGAATTAAAGTCCTTTTCGCTCTAGGACGCATATTTAAGGAGATATGGGCAAAAGAAAATTTTCATATAAAAATTTCAATTTTTTTAGGTTTTGGGTGGATTTTTCAATTTTTTTGGGTGGTCACGAATTAAAGTCCTTTTCGCTCTAGGACGCTTAGTTTAGGAGATATGGGCAAAGGAAGTTTTTCATATAAAAATTTCATTTTTTTTAGGTTTTGGGTGGATTTTTCAATTTTTTTGGGGTGGTCACGAATTAAAGTCGTTTTCGCTCTAGGACGCATATTTAAGGAGATATGGGCAAAAGAAGTTTTTCATATAAAAATTTCAATTTTTTTAGGTTTTGGGTGGATTTTTCAATTTTTTGGGGTAGTCACGAATTAAAGTCCTTTTCGCTCTAGGACGCATATTTAAGGAGATATGGGAAAAAGAAGTTTTTCATATAAAAATTTCAATTTTTTTAGGTTTTGGGTCGATTTTTCAATTTATGGGGTGGTCACGAATTAAAGTCCTTTTCGCTCTAGGACGCTTAGTTTAGGAGATATGGGCAAAAGAAGTTTTTCATATAAAAATTTCAATTTTTTTAGGTTTTGGGTGGATTTTTCAATTTTTTTGGGTGGTCACGAATTAAAGTCCTTTTCGCTCTAGGACGCTTAGTTTAGGAGATATGGGCAAAAGAAGTTTTTCATATAAAAATTTCAATTTTTTAGGCTTTGGGTGGATTTTTCAATTTTTTGGGGTGGTCACGAATTAAAGTCCTTTTCGCTCTAGGCCGCATATTTAAGGAGATATGGGCAAAAGAAGTTTTTAATATAAAAATTTCAATTTTTTTTAGGTTTTGGGTGGATTTTTCAATTTTTTGGGGGTGGTCACGAATTAATGTCCTATTCGCTCTAGGACGCTTAGTTTAGGAGATATGGGCAAAAGAAGTTTTTCATATAAAAATTTAAATTTTTTTAGGTTTTGGTTGGATTTTTCAATTTTTTGGGGTAGTCACGAATTAAAGTCCTTTTCGCTCTAGGGCGCATATTTAAGGAGATATGGGCAAAAGAAGTTTTTCATATAAAAATTTCAATTTTTTTAGGTTTTGGGTGGATTTTTCAATTTTTTGGGGTAGTCACGAATTAAAGTCCTTTTCGCTCTAGGACGCATATTTAAGGAGATATGGGCAAAAGAAGTTTTTCATATAAAATTTTCAATTTTTTTAGGTTTTCGGTCGATTTTTCAATTTTTTGGGGTGGTCACGAATTAAAGTCCTTTTCGCTCTAGGACGCTTAGTTTAGGAGATATGGGCAAAAGAAGTTTTTCATATAAAAATTTCAATTTTTTAGGTTTTGGGTGGATTTTTCAATTTTTTGGGGTGGTCACGAATTAAAGTCCTTTTCGCTCTAGGCCGCATATTTAAGGAGATATGGGCAAAAGAAGTTTTTCATATAAAATTTTCAATTTTTTTAGGTTTTGGGTGGATTTTTCAATTTTTTTGGGTGGTCACGAATTAAAGTCCTTTTCGCTCTAGGACGCTTAGTTTAGGAGATATGGGCAAATGAAGTTTTTCATATAAAAATTTCAATTTTTTTAGGCTTTGGGTGGATTTTTCAATTCTTTGGGGTGGTCACGAATTAAAGTCCTTTTCGCTCTAGGACGCATATTTAAGGAGATATGGGCAAAAGAAGTTTTTCATATAAAAATTTCAATTTTTTTAGGTTTTGGGTGGGTTTTTCAATTTTTTGGGGTGGTCACGAATTAAAGTCCTTTTCGCTCTAGGACGCTTAGTTTAGGAGATATGGGCAAAAGAGGTTTTTCATATAAAAATTTAAATTTTTTTAGGTTTTGGTTGGATTTTTAAATTTTTTGGGGTAGTCACGAATGAAAGTCCTTTTCGCTCTAGGACGCATATTTAAGGAGATATGGCAAAAGAAGTTGTTCATATAAAAATTCAATTTTTTTTAGGTTTTGGGTGGATTTTTCAATTTGTTGGGGGTGGTCACGAATTAAAGTCCTTTTCGCTCTAGGACGCTTAGTTTAGGAGATATGGGCAAAAGAAGTTTTTCATATAAAAATTTCAATTTTTTTAGGTTTTGGATGTATTTTTCAATTTTTTGGGGTAGTCACGAATTAAAGTCCTTTTCGCTCTAGGACGCATATTTAAGGAGATATGGGAAAAAGAAGTTTTTCATATAAAAATTTCAATTTTTTTAGGTTTTGGGTCGATTTTTCAATTTATGGGGTGGTCACGAATTAAAGTCCTTTTCGCTCTAGGACGCTTAGTTTAGGAGATATGGGCAAAAGAAGTTTTTCATATAAAAATTTCAATTTTTTTAGGTTTTGGGTGGATTTTTCAATTTTTTGGGGTGGTCACGAATTAAAGTCCTTTTCGCTCTAGGCCGCATATTTAAGGAGATATGGGCAAAAGAAGTTTTTTATATAAAATTTTCAATTTTTTTAGGTTTTGGGTGGATTTTTCAATTTTTTTGGGGTGGTCACGAATTAAAGTCCTTTTCGCTCTAGGACGCTTAGTTTAGGAGATATGGGCAAAAGAAGTTTTTCATATAAAAATTTAAATTTTTTTAGGTTTTGGGTGGATTTTTAAATTTTTTGGGGGTGGTCACGAATTAAAGTCCTTTTCGCTCTAGGACGCTTAGTTTAGGAGATATGGGCAAAAGAAGTTTTTCATATAAAAATTTCAATTTTTTTAGGTTTTGGGTGGATTTTTCAATTTTTTGGGGTGGTCACGAATTATCGTCCTTTTCGCTCTAGGACGCTTAGTTTAGGAGATATGGGCAAAAGAAGTTTTTCATATAAAAATTTAAATTTTTTTAGGTTTTGGGTGGATTTTTCAATTTTTTGGGGGTGGTCACGAATTAAAGTCCTTTTCGCTCTAGGACGCTTAGTTTAGGAGATATGGGCAAAATAAGTTTTTCATATAAAAATTTTAATTTTTTTAGGTTTTGGGTGGATTTTTCAATTTTTTTGGGTGGTCACGAATTATCGTCTTTTTCGCTCTAGGACGCTTAGTTTAGGAGATATGGGCAAAAGAAGTTTTTCATATAAAAATTTCAATTTTTTTAGGTTTTGGGTGGATTTTTCAATTTTTTGGGGTGGTCACGAATTATCGTCCTTTTCGCTCTAGGACGCTTAGTTTAGGAGATATGGGCAAAAGAAGTTTTTCATATAAAAATTTAATTTTTTTTAGGTTTTGGGTGGATTTTTCAATTTTTTGGGGGTGGTCACGAATTAAAGTCCTTTTCGCTCTAGGACGCATATTTAAGGAGATATGGGCAAAAGAAGTTTTTCATATAAAAATTTCAATTTTTTTAGGTTTTGGGTGGATTTTTCAATTTTTTGGGGTAGTCACGAATTAAAGTCCTTTTCGCTCTAGGACGCATATTTAAGGAGATATGGGCAAAAGAAAATTTTCATATAAAAATTTCAATTTTTTTAGGTTTTGGGTGGATTTTTCAATTTTTTTGGGTGGTCACGAATTAAAGTCCTTTTCGCTCTAGGACGCTTAGTTTAGGAGATATGGGCAAAAGAAGTTTTTCATATAAAAATTTCAATTTTTTTAGGTTTTGGGTGGATTTTTCAATTTTTTGGGGTAGTCACGAATTAAAGTCCTTTTCGCTCTAGGACGCATATTTAAGGAGATATGGGAAAAAGAAGTTTTTCATATAAAAATTTCAATTTTTTTAGGTTTTGGGTCGATTTTTCAATTTATGGGGTGGTCACGAATTAAAGTCCTTTTCGCTCTAGGACGCTTAGTTTAGGAGATATGGGCAAAAGAAGTTTTTCATATAAAAATTTCAATTTTTTTAGGTTTTGGGTGGATTTTTAAATTTTTTGGGGTGGTCACGAATTAAAGTCCTTTTCGCTCTAGGACGCATATTTAAGGAGATATGGGCAAAATAAGTTTTTCATATAAAAATTTTAATTTTTTTAGGTTTTGGGTGGATTTTTCAATTTTTTTGGGTGGTCACGAATTATCGTCTTTTTCGCTCTAGGACGCTTAGTTTAGGAGATATGGGCAAAAGAAGTTTTTCATATAAAAATTTCAATTTTTTTAGGTTTTGGGTGGATTTTTCAATTTTTTGGGGTGGTCACGAATTATCGTCCTTTTCGCTCTAGGACGCATATTTAAGGAGATATGGGCAAAAGAAAATTTTCATATAAAAATTTCAATTTTTTTAGGTTTTGGGTGGATTTTTCAATTTTTTTGGGTGGTCACGAATTAAAGTCCTTTTCGCTCTAGGACGCTTAGTTTAGGAGATATGGGCAAAAGAAGTTTTTCATATAAAAATTTCATTTTTTTTAGGTTTTGGGTGGATTTTTCAATTTTTTGGGGTGGTCACGAATTAAAGTCGTTTTCGCTCTAGGACGCATATTTAAGGAGATATGGGCAAAAGAAGTTTTTCATATAAAAATTTCAATTTTTTTAGGTTTTGGGTGGATTTTTCAATTTTTTGGGGTAGTCACGAATTAAAGTCCTTTTCGCTCTAGGACGCATATTTAAGGAGATATGGGAAAAAGAAGTTTTTCATATAAAAATTTCAATTTTTTTAGGTTTTGGGTCAATTTTTCAATTTATGGGGTGGTCACAAATTAAAGTCCTTTTCGCTCTAGGACGCTTAGTTTAGGAGATATGGGCAAAAGAAGTTTTTCATATAAAAATTTCAATTTTTTTAGGTTTTGGGTTGATTTTTCAATTTTTTGGGGTGGTCACGAATTAAAGTCCTTTTCGCTCTAGGACGCATATTTAAGGAGATATGGGCAAAAGAAGTTTTTCATATAAAAATTTCAATTTTTTTAGGTTTTGGGTGGATTTTTCAATTTTTTTGGGTGGTCACGAATTAAAGTCCTTTTCGCTCTAGGACGCTTAGTTTAGGAGATATGGGCAAAAGAAGTTTTTCATATAAAAATTTCAATTCTTTAGACTTTGGGTGGATTTTTCAATTTTTTGGGGTGGTCACGAATTAAAGTCCTTTTCGCTCTAGGACGCATATTTAATGAGATATGGGCAAAAGAAGTTTTTAATATAAAAATTTCAATTTTTTTTAGGTTTTGGGTGGATTTTTCAATTTTTTGGGGGTGGTCACGAATTAATGTCCTTTTCGCTCTAGGACGCTTAGTTTAGGAGATATGGGCAAAAGAAGTTTTTCATATAAAAATTTAAATTTTTTTAGGTTTTGGTTGGATTTTTCAATTTTTTGGGGTAGTCACGAATTAACGTCCTTTTCGCTCTAGGGCGCATATTTAAGGAGATATGGGCAAAAGAAGTTTTTCATATAAAAATTTCAATTTTTTTAGGTTTTGGGTGGATTTTTCAATTTTTTGGGGTAGTCACGAATTAAAGTCCTTTTCGCTCTAGGACGCATATTTAAGGAGATATGGGCAAAAGAAGTTTTTCATATAAAAATTTCAATTTTTTTAGGTTTTCGGTCGATTTTTCAATTTATGGGGTGGTCACGAATTAAAGTCCTTTTCGCTCTAGGACGCTTAGTTTAGGAGATATGGGCAAAAGAAGTTTTTCATATAAAAATTTCAATTTTGTTAGGTTTTGGGTGGATTTTTAAATTTTTTGGGGTGGTCACGAATTAAAGTCCTTTTCGCTCTAGGACGCTTAGTTTAGGAGATATGGGCAAAAGAAGTTTTTCATATAAAAATTTCAATTTTTTAGGCTTTGGGTGGATTTTTCAATTTTTTTGGGTGGTCACGAATTAAAGTCCTTTTCGCTCTAGGACGCTTAGTTTAGGAGATATGGGCAAAGGAAGTTTTTCATATAAAAATTTCATTTTTTTTAGGTTTTGGGTGGATTTTTCAATTTTTTGGGGTGGTCACGAATTAAAGTCGTTATCGCTCTAGGACGCATATTTAAGGAGATATGGGCAAAAGAAGTTTTTCATATAAAAATTTCAATTTTTTTAGGTTTTGGGTGGATTTTTCAATTTTTTGGGGTAGTCACGAATTAAAGTCCTTTTCGCTCTAGGACGCATATTTAAGGAGATATGGGAAAAAGAAGTTTTTCATATAAAAATTTCAATTTTTTTAGGTTTTGGGTCGATTTTTCAATTTATGGGGTGGTCACGAATTAAAGTCCTTTTCGCTCTAGGACGCTTAGTTTAGGAGATATGGGCAAAAGAAGTTTTTCATATAAAAATTTCAATTTTTTTAGGTTTTGGGTGGATTTTTAAATTTTTTGGGGTGGTCACGAATTAAAGTCCTTTTCGCTCTAGGACGCATATTTAAGGAGATATGGGCAAAATAAGTTTTTCATATAAAAATTTTAATTTTTTTAGGTTTTGGGTGGATTTTTCAATTTTTTTGGGTGGTCACGAATTATCGTCTTTTTCGCTCTAGGACGCTTAGTTTAGGAGATATGGGCAAAAGAAGTTTTTCATATAAAAATTTCAATTTTTTTAGGTTTTGGGTGGATTTTTCAATTTTTTGGGGTGGTCACGAATTATCGTCCTTTTCGCTCTAGGACGCATATTTAAGGAGATATGGGCAAAAGAAAATTTTCATATAAAAATTTCAATTTTTTTAGGTTTTGGGTGGATTTTTCAATTTTTTTGGGTGGTCACGAATTAAAGTCCTTTTCGCTCTAGGACGCTTAGTTTAGGAGATATGGGCAAAGGAAGTTTTTCATATAAAAATTTCATTTTTTTTTAGGTTTTGGGTGGATTTTTCAATTTTTTTGGGTGGTCACGAATTAAAGTCGTTTTCGCTCTAGGACGCATATTTAAGGAGATATGGGCAAAAGAAGTTTTTCATATAAAAATTTCAATTTTTTTAGGTTTTGGGTGGATTTTTCAATTTTTTGGGGTAGTCACGAATTAAAGTCCTTTTCGCTCTAGGACGCATATTTAAGGAGATATGGGAAAAAGAAGTTTTTCATATAAAAATTTCAATTTTTTTAGGTTTTGGGTCAATTTTTCAATTTATGGGGTGGTCACGAATTAAAGTCCTTTTCGCTCTAGGACGCTTAGTTTAGGAGATATGGGCAAAAGAAGTTTTTCATATAAAAATTTCAATTTTTTTAGGTTTTGGGTGGATTTTTCAATTTTTTGGGGTGGTCACGAATTAAAGTCCTTTTCGCTCTAGGACGCATATTTAAGGAGATATGGGCAAAAGAAGTTTTTCATATAAAAATTTCAATTTTTTTAGGTTTTGGGTGGATTTTTCAATTTTTTTGGGTGGTCACGAATTAAAGTCCTTTTCGCTCTAGGACGCTTAGTTTAGGAGATATGGGCAAAAGAAGTTTTTCATATAAAAATTTCAATTTTTTAGGCTTTGGGTGGATTTTTCAATTTTTTGGGGTGGTCACGAATTAAAGTCCTTTTCGCTCTAGGACGCATATTTAAGGAGATATGGGCAAAAGAAGTTTTTAATATAAAAATTTCAATTTTTTTTAGGTTTTGGGTGGATTTTTCAATTTTTTGGGGGTGGTCACGAATTAATGTCCTTTTCGCTCTAGGACGCTTAGTTTAGGAGATATGGGCAAAAGAAGTTTTTCATATAAAAATTTAAATTTTTTTAGGTTTTGGTTGGATTTTTCAATTTCTTGGGGTAGTCACGAATTAAAGTCCTTTTCGCTCTAGGGCGCATATTTAAGGAGATATGGGCAAAAGAAGTTTTTCATATAAAAATTTCAATTTTTTTAGGTTTTGGGTGGATTTTTCAATTTTTTGGGGTAGTCACGAATTAAAGTCCTTTTCGCTCTAGGACGCATATTTAAGGAGATATGGGCAAAAGAAGTTTTTCATATAAAAATTTCAATTTTTTTAGGTTTTCGGTCGATTTTTCAATTTATGGGGTGGTCACGAATTAAAGTCCTTTTCGCTCTAGGACGCTTAGTTTAGGAGATATGGGCAAAAGAAGTTTTTCATATAAAAATTTCAATTTTTTTAGGTTTTGGGTGGATTTTTAAATTTTTTGGGGTGGTCACGAATTAAAGTCCTTTTCGCTCTAGGACGCATATTTAAGGAGATATGGGCAAAATAAGTTTTTCATATAAAAATTTTAATTTTTTTAGGTTTTGGGTGGATTTTTCAATTTTTTTGGGTGGTCACAAATTATCGTCTTTTTCGCTCTAGGACGCTTAGTTTAGGAGATATGGGCAAAAGAAGTTTTTCATATAAAAATTTCAATTTTTTTAGGTTTTGGGTGGATTTTTCAATTTTTTGGGGTGGTCACGAATTATCGTCCTTTTCGCTCTAGGACGCATATTTAAGGAGATATGGGCAAAAGAAAATTTTCATATAAAAATTTCAATTTTTTTAGGTTTTGGGTGGATTTTTCAATTTTTTTGGGTGGTCACGAATTAAAGTCCTTTTCGCTCTAGGACGCTTAGTTTAGGAGATATGGGCAAAGGAAGTTTTTCATATAAAAATTTCATTTTTTTTAGGTTTTGGGTGGATTTTTCAATTTTTTAGGGTGGTCACGAATTAAAGTCGTTTTCGCTCTAGGACGCATATTTAAGGAGATATGGGCAAAAGAAGTTTTTCATATAAAAATTTCAATTTTTTTAGGTTTTGGGTGGATTTTTCAATTTTTTGGGGTAGTCACGAATTAAAGTCCTTTTCGCTCTAGGACGCATATTTAAGGAGATATGGGAAAAAGAAGTTTTTCATATAAAAATTTCAATTTTTTTAGGTTTTGGGTCAATTTTTCAATTTATGGGGTGGTCACGAATTAAAGTCCTTTTCGCTCTAGGACGCTTAGTTTAGGAGATATGGGCAAAAGAAGTTTTTCATATAAAAATTTCAATTTTTTTAGGTTTTGGGTGGATTTTTCAATTTTTTGGGGTGGTCACGAATTAAAGTCCTTTTCGCTCTAGGACGCATATTTAAGGAGATATGGGCAAAAGAAGTTTTTCATATAAAAATTTCAATTTTTTAGGCTTTGGGTGGATTTTTCAATTTTTTGGGGTGGTCACGAATTAAAGTCCTTTTCGCTCTAGGACGCATATTTAAGGAGATATGGGCAAAAGAAGTTTTGAATATAAAAATTTCAATTTTTTTTAGGTTTTGGGTGGATTTTTCAATTTTTTGGGGGTGGTCACGAATTAAAGTCCTTTTCGCTCTAGGACGCTTAGTTTAGGAGATATGGGCAAAAGAAGTTTTTCATATAAAAATTTAAATTTTTTTAGGTTTTGGTTGGATTTTTCAATTTTTTGGGGTAGTCACGAATTAAAGTCCTTTTCGCTCTAGGACGCATATTTAAGGAGATATGGGCAAAAGAAGTTTTTCATATAAAAATTTCAATTTTTTTAGGTTTTGGGTGGATTTTTCAATTTTTTGGGGGTGGTCACGAATTAAAGTCCTTTTCGCTCTAGGACGCTTAGTTTAGGAGATATGGGCAAATGAAGTTTTTCATATAAAAATTTCAATTTTTTTAGGCTTTGGGTGGATTTTTCAATTCTTTGGGGTGGTCACGAATTAAAGTCCTTTTCGCTCTAGGACGCATATTTAAGGAGATATGGGCAAAAGAAGTTTTTTAAGTTTTGGGTGGGTTTTTCAATTTTTTGGGGTGGTCACGAATTAAAGTCCTTTTCGCTCTAGGACGCTTAGTTTAGGAGATATGGGCAAAAGAAGTTTTTCATATAAAAATTTCATTTTTTTTTAGGTTTTGGTTGGATTTTTCAATTTTTTGGGGTAGTCACGAATGAAAGTCCTTTTCGCTCTAGGACGCATATTTAAGGAGATATGGGCAAAAGAAGTTGTTCATATAAAAATTCAATTTTTTTAGGTTTTGGGTGGATTTTTCAATTTGTTGGGGGTGGTCACGAATTAAAGTCCTTTTCGCTCTAGGACGCTTAGTTTAGGAGATATGGGCAAAAGAAGTTTTTCATATACAAATTTAAATTTTTTTAGGTTTTGGGTGGATTTTTCAATTTTTTGGGGTAGTCACGAATTAAAGTCCTTTTCGCTCTAGGACGCATATTTAAGGAGATATGGGAAAAAGAATTTTTTTAGGTTTTGGTTGGATTTTTCAATTTTTTGGGGTAGTCACGAATGAAAGTCCTTTTCGCTCTAGGACGCATATTTAAGGAGATATGGGCAAAAGAAGTTGTTCATATAAAAATTCAATTTTTTTAGGTTTTGGGTGGATTTTTCGATTTGTTGGGGGTGGTCACGAATTAAAGTCCTTTTCGCTCTAGGACGCTTAGTTTAGGAGATATGGGCAAAAGAAGTTTTTCATATACAAATTTCAATTTTTTTAGGTTTTGGGTGGATTTTTCAATTTTTTGGGGTAGTCACGAATTAAAGTCCTTTTCGCTCTAGGACGCATATTTAAGGAGATATGGGAAAAAGAAGTTTTTCATATAAAAATTTCAATTTTTTTAGGTTTTGGGTCGATTTTTCAATTTATGGGGTGGTCACGAATTAAAGTCCTTTTCGCTCTAGGACGCTTAGTTTAGGAGATATGGGCAAAAGAAGTTTTTCATATAAAAATTTCAATTTTTTTAGGTTTTGGGTGGATTTTTCAATTTTTTGGGGTGGTCACGAATTAAAGTCCTTTTCGCTCTAGGCCGCATATTTAAGGAGATATGGGCAAAAGAAGTTTTTCATATAAAAATTTAAATTTTTTTAGGTTTTGGGTGGATTTTTCAATTTTTTGGGGGTGGTCACGAATTAAAGTCCTTTTCGCTCTAGGACGCTTAGTTTAGGAGATATGGGCAAAAGAAGTTTTTCATATAAAAATTTCAATTTTTTTAGGTTTTGGGTGGATTTTTCAATTTTTTGGGGTGGTCACGAATTATCGTCCTTTTCGCTCTAGGACGCTTAGTTTAGGAGATATGGGCAAAAGAAGTTTTTCATATAAAAATTTAAATTTGTGTAGGTTTTGGGTGGATTTTTCAATTTTTTGGGGGTGGTCACGAATTAAAGTCCTTTTCGCTCTAGGACGCTTAGTTTAGGAGA
The DNA here is from genome assembly GCF_050003625.1 of Haematobia irritans. Classification (NCBI taxonomy): domain Eukaryota; kingdom Metazoa; phylum Arthropoda; class Insecta; order Diptera; family Muscidae; genus Haematobia; species Haematobia irritans. Next base: position 35,110,475 of record NC_134400.1, on the reverse strand, counting down.
TATGGGCAAAAGAAGTTTTTCATATAAAAATTTCAATTTTTTTAGGTTTTGGGTGGATTTTTCAATTTTTTGGGGTGGTCACGAATTAAAGTCCTTTTCGCTCTAGGACGCATATTTAAGGAGATATGGGCAAAAGAAGTTTTTCATATAAAAATTTAAATTTTTTTAGGTTTTGGGTGGATTTTTCAATTTTTTGGGGTAGTCACGAATTAAAGTCCTTTTCGCTCTAGGACGCATATTTAAGGAGATATGGGCAAAAGAAGTTTTTCATATAAAAATTTCAATTTTTTTAGGTTTTGGGTGGATTTTTCAATTTTTTTGGGTGGTCACGAATTAAAGTCCTTTTCGCTCTAGGACGCTTAGTTTAGGAGATATGGGCAAAAGAAGTTTTTCATATAAAAATTTCAAATTTTAGGTTTTGGGTGGTTTTTTTCAATTTTTTTGGGTGGTCACGAATTAAAGTCCTTTTCGCTCTAGGACGCATATTTAAGGAGATATGGGCAAAAGAAGTTTTTTATATAAAATTTTCAATTTTTTTAGGTTTTGGGTGGATTTTTCAATTTTTTGGGGTGGTCACGAATTAAAGTCCTTTTCGCTCTAGGACGCATATTTAAGGAGATATGGGCAAAAGAAGTTTTGAATATAAAAATTTCAATTTTTTTTAGGTTTTGGGTGGATTTTTCAATTTTTTGGGGGTGGTCACGAATTAAAGTCCTTTTCGCTCTAGGACGCTTAGTTTAGGAGATATGGGCAAAAGAAGTTTTTCATATAAAAATTTCAATTTTTTTAGGTTTTGGATGGATTTTTCAATTTTTTGGGGTAGTCACGAATTAAAGTCCTTTTCGCTCTAGGACGCATATTTAAGGAGATATGGGAAAAGAAGTTTTTCATATAAAAATTTCAATTTTTTTAGGTTTTGGGTCGATTTTTCAATTTATGGGGTGGTCACGAATTAAAGTCCTTTTCGCTCTAGGACGCTTAGTTTAGGAGATATGGGCAAAAGAAGTTTTTCATATAAAAATTTCAATTTTTTTAGGTTTTGGGTGGATTTTTCAATTTTTTGGGGTGGTCACGAATTAAAGTCCTTTTCGCTCTAGGCCGCATATTTAAGGAGATATGGGCAAAAGAAGTTTTTTATATAAAATTTTCAATTTTTTTAGGTTTTGGGTGGATTTTTCAATTTTTTTGGGGTGGTCACGAATTAAAGTCCTTTTCGCTCTAGGACGCTTAGTTTAGGAGATATGGGCAAAAGAAGTTTTTCATATAAAAATTTAAATTTTTTTAGGTTTTGGGTGGATTTTTAAATTTTTTGGGGGTGGTCACGAATTAAAGTCCTTTTCGCTCTAGGACGCTTAGTTTAGGAGATATGGGCAAAAGAAGTTTTTCATATAAAAATTTCAATTTTTTTAGGTTTTGGGTGGATTTTTCAATTTTTTGGGGTGGTCACGAATTATCGTCCTTTTCGCTCTAGGACGCTTAGTTTAGGAGATATGGGCAAAAGAAGTTTTTCATATAAAAATTTAAATTTTTTTAGGTTTTGGGTGGATTTTTCAATTTTTTGGGGGTGGTCACGAATTAAAGTCCTTTTCGCTCTAGGACGCTTAGTTTAGGAGATATGGGCAAAATAAGTTTTTCATATAAAAATTTTAATTTTTTTAGGTTTTGGGTGGATTTTTCAATTTTTTTGGGTGGTCACGAATTATCGTCTTTTTCGCTCTAGGACGCTTAGTTTAGGAGATATGGGCAAAAGAAGTTTTTCATATAAAAATTTCAATTTTTTTAGGTTTTGGGTGGATTTTTCAATTTTTTGGGGTGGTCACGAATTATCGTCCTTTTCGCTCTAGGACGCTTAGTTTAGGAGATATGGGCAAAAGAAGTTTTTCATATAAAAATTTAATTTTTTTTAGGTTTTGGGTGGATTTTTCAATTTTTTGGGGGTGGTCACGAATTAAAGTCCTTTTCGCTCTAGGACGCATATTTAAGGAGATATGGGCAAAAGAAGTTTTTCATATAAAAATTTCAATTTTTTTAGGTTTTGGGTGGATTTTTCAATTTTTTGGGGTAGTCACGAATTAAAGTCCTTTTCGCTCTAGGACGCATATTTAAGGAGATATGGGCAAAAGAAAATTTTCATATAAAAATTTCAATTTTTTTAGGTTTTGGGTGGATTTTTCAATTTTTTTGGGTGGTCACGAATTAAAGTCCTTTTCGCTCTAGGACGCTTAGTTTAGGAGATATGGGCAAAGGAAGTTTTTCATATAAAAATTTCATTTTTTTTAGGTTTTGGGTGGATTTTTCAATTTTTTGGGGTGGTCACGAATTAAAGTCGTTATCGCTCTAGGACGCATATTTAAGGAGATATGGGCAAAAGAAGTTTTTCATATAAAAATTTCAATTTTTTTAGGTTTTGGGTGGATTTTTCAATTTTTTGGGGTAGTCACGAATTAAAGTCCTTTTCGCTCTAGGACGCATATTTAAGGAGATATGGGAAAAAGAAGTTTTTCATATAAAAATTTCAATTTTTTTAGGTTTTGGGTCGATTTTTCAATTTATGGGGTGGTCACGAATTAAAGTCCTTTTCGCTCTAGGACGCTTAGTTTAGGAGATATGGGCAAAAGAAGTTTTTCATATAAAAATTTCAATTTTTTTAGGTTTTGGGTGGATTTTTAAATTTTTTGGGGTGGTCACGAATTAAAGTCCTTTTCGCTCTAGGACGCATATTTAAGGAGATATGGGCAAAATAAGTTTTTCATATAAAAATTTTAATTTTTTTAGGTTTTGGGTGGATTTTTCAATTTTTTTGGGTGGTCACGAATTATCGTCTTTTTCGCTCTAGGACGCTTAGTTTAGGAGATATGGGCAAAAGAAGTTTTTCATATAAAAATTTCAATTTTTTTAGGTTTTGGGTGGATTTTTCAATTTTTTGGGGTGGTCACGAATTATCGTCCTTTTCGCTCTAGGACGCATATTTAAGGAGATATGGGCAAAAGAAAATTTTCATATAAAAATTTCAATTTTTTAGGTTTTGGGTGGATTTTTCAATTTTTTTGGGTGGTCACGAATTAAAGTCCTTTTCGCTCTAGGACGCTTAGTTTAGGAGATATGGGCAAAAGAAGTTTTTCATATAAAAATTTCATTTTTTTTAGGTTTTGGGTGGATTTTTCAATTTTTTGGGGTGGTCACGAATTAAAGTCGTTTTCGCTCTAGGACGCATATTTAAGGAGATATGGGCAAAAGAAGTTTTTCATATAAAAATTTCAATTTTTTTAGGTTTTGGGTGGATTTTTCAATTTTTTGGGGTAGTCACGAATTAAAGTCCTTTTCGCTCTAGGACGCATATTTAAGGAGATATGGGAAAAAGAAGTTTTTCATATAAAAATTTCAATTTTTTTAGGTTTTGGGTCAATTTTTCAATTTATGGGGTGGTCACGAATTAAAGTCCTTTTCGCTCTAGGACGCTTAGTTTAGGAGATATGGGCAAAAGAAGTTTTTCATATAAAAATTTAAATTTTTTTAGGTTTTGGGTGGATTTTTCAATTTTTTGGGGTGGTCACGAATTAAAGTCCTTTTCGCTCTAGGACGCATATTTAAGGAGATATGGGCAAAAGAAGTTTTTCATATAAAAATTTCAATTTTTTAGGTTTTGGGTGGATTTTTCAATTTTTTTGGGTGGTCACGAATTAAAGTCCTTTTCGCTCTAGGACGCTTAGTTTAGGAGATATGGGCAAAAGAAGTTTTTCATATAAAAATTTCAATTCTTTAGACTTTGGGTGGATTTTTCAATTTTTTGGGGTGGTCACGAATTAAAGTCCTTTTCGCTCTAGGACGCATATTTAATGAGATATGGGCAAAAGAAGTTTTTAATATAAAAATTTCAATTTTTTTTAGGTTTTGGGTGGATTTTTCAATTTTTTGGGGGTGGTCACGAATTAATGTCCTTTTCGCTCTAGGACGCTTAGTTTAGGAGATATGGGCAAAAGAAGTTTTTCATATAAAAATTTAAATTTTTTTAGGTTTTGGTTGGATTTTTCAATTTTTTGGGGTAGTCACGAATTAACGTCCTTTTCGCTCTAGGGCGCATATTTAAGGAGATATGGGCAAAAGAAGTTTTTCATATAAAAATTTCAATTTTTTTAGGTTTTGGGTGGATTTTTCAATTTTTTGGGGTAGTCACGAATTAAAGTCCTTTTCGCTCTAGGACGCATATTTAAGGAGATATGGGCAAAAGAAGTTTTTCATATAAAAATTTCAATTTTTTTAGGTTTTCGGTCGATTTTTCAATTTATGGGGTGGTCACGAATTAAAGTCCTTTTCGCTCTAGGACGCTTAGTTTAGGAGATATGGGCAAAAGAAGTTTTTCATATAAAAATTTCAATTTTTTTAGGTTTTGGGTGGATTTTTAAATTTTTTGGGGTGGTCACGAATTAAAGTCCTTTTCGCTCTAGGACGCTTAGTTTAGGAGATATGGGCAAAAGAAGTTTTTCATATAAAAATTTCAATTTTTTAGGCTTTGGGTGGATTTTTCAATTTTTTTGGGTGGTCACGAATTAAAGTCCTTTTCGCTCTAGGACGCTTAGTTTAGGAGATATGGGCAAAGGAAGTTTTTCATATAAAAATTTCATTTTTTTTAGGTTTTGGGTGGATTTTTCAATTTTTTGGGGTGGTCACGAATTAAAGTCGTTATCGCTCTAGGACGCATATTTAAGGAGATATGGGCAAAAGAAGTTTTTCATATAAAAATTTCAATTTTTTTAGGTTTTGGGTGGATTTTTCAATTTTTTGGGGTAGTCACGAATTAAAGTCCTTTTCGCTCTAGGACGCATATTTAAGGAGATATGGGAAAAAGAAGTTTTTCATATAAAAATTTCAATTTTTTTAGGTTTTGGGTCGATTTTTCAATTTATGGGGTGGTCACGAATTAAAGTCCTTTTCGCTCTAGGACGCTTAGTTTAGGAGATATGGGCAAAAGAAGTTTTTCATATAAAAATTTCAATTTTTTTAGGTTTTGGGTGGATTTTTAAATTTTTTGGGGTGGTCACGAATTAAAGTCCTTTTCGCTCTAGGACGCATATTTAAGGAGATATGGGCAAAATAAGTTTTTCATATAAAAATTTTAATTTTTTTAGGTTTTGGGTGGATTTTTCAATTTTTTTGGGTGGTCACGAATTATCGTCTTTTTCGCTCTAGGACGCTTAGTTTAGGAGATATGGGCAAAAGAAGTTTTTCATATAAAAATTTAAATTTTTTTAGGTTTTGGGTGGATTTTTCAATTTTTTGGGGTGGTCACGAATTATCGTCCTTTTCGCTCTAGGACGCATATTTAAGGAGATATGGGCAAAAGAAAATTTTCATATAAAAATTTCAATTTTTTTAGGTTTTGGGTGGATTTTTCAATTTTTTTGGGTGGTCACGAATTAAAGTCCTTTTCGCTCTAGGACGCTTAGTTTAGGAGATATGGGCAAAGGAAGTTTTTCATATAAAAATTTCATTTTTTTTAGGTTTTGGGTGGATTTTTCAATTTTTTGGGGTGGTCACGAATTAAAGTCGTTTTCGCTCTAGGACGCATATTTAAGGAGATATGGGCAAAAGAAGTTTTTCATATAAAAGTTTCAATTTTTTTAGGTTTTGGGTGGATTTTTCAATTTTTTGGGGTAGTCACGAATTAAAGTCCTTTTCGCTCTAGGACGCATATTTAAGGAGATATGGGAAAAAGAAGTTTTTCATATAAAAATTTCAATTTTTTTAGGTTTTGGGTCAATTTTTCAATTTATGGGGTGGTCACGAATTAAAGTCCTTTTCGCTCTAGGACGCTTAGTTTAGGAGATATGGGCAAAAGAAGTTTTTCATATAAAAATTTCAATTTTTTTAGGTTTTGGGTGGATTTTTCAATTTTTTGGGGTGGTCACGAATTAAAGTCCTTTTCGCTCTAGGACGCATATTTAAGGAGATATGGGCAAAAGAAGTTTTTCATATAAAAATTTCAATTTTTTTAGGTTTTGGGTGGATTTTTCAATTTTTTTGGGTGGTCACGAATTAAAGTCCTTTTCGCTCTAGGACGCTTAGTTTAGGAGATATGGGCAAAAGAAGTTTTTCATATAAAAATTTCAATTTTTTAGGCTTTGGGTGGATTTTTCAATTTTTTGGGGTGGTCACGAATTAAAGTCCTTTTCGCTCTAGGACGCATATTTAAGGAGATATGGGCAAAAGAAGTTTTTAATATAAAAATTTCAATTTTTTTTAGGTTTTGGGTGGATTTTTCAATTTTTTTGGGTGGTCACGAATTAAAGTCCTTTTCGCTCTAGGACGCTTAGTTTAGGAGATATGGACAAAAGAAGTTTTTCATATAAAAATTTAAATTTTTTTAGGTTTTGGGTGGATTTTTCAATTTTTTTGGGTGGTCACGAATTATCGTCTTTTTCGCTCTAGGACGCTTAGTTTAGGAGATATGGGCAAAAGAATTTTTTCATATAAAAATTTCAATTTTTTTAGGTTTTGGGTGGATTTTTCAATTTTTTGGGGTGGTCACGAATTATCGTCCTTTTCGCTCTAGGACGCATATTTAAGGAGATATGGGCAAAAGAAAATTTTCATATAAAAATTTCAATTTTTTTAGGTTTTGGGTGGATTTTTCAATTTTTTTGGGTGGTCACGAATTAAAGTCCTTTTCGCTCTAGGACGCTTAGTTTAGGAGATATGGGCAAAGGAAGTTTTTCATATAAAAATTTCATTTTTTTTAGGTTTTGGGTGGATTTTTCAATTTTTTGGGGTGGTCACGAATTAAAGTCGTTTTCGCTCTAGGACGCATATTTAAGGAGATATGGGCAAAAGAAGATTTTCATATAAAAATTTCAATTTTTTTAGGTTTTGGGTGGATTTTTCAATTTTTTGGGGTAGTCACGAATTAAAGTCCTTTTCGCTCTAGGACGCATATTTAAGGAGATATGGGAAAAAGAAGTTTTTCATATAAAAATTTCAATTTTTTTAGGTTTTGGGTCAATTTTTCAATTTATGGGGTGGTCACGAATTAAAGTCCTTTTCGCTCTAGGACGCTTAGTTTAGGAGATATGGGCAAAAGAAGTTTTTCATATAAAAATTTCAATTTTTTTAGGTTTTGGGTGGATTTTTCAATTTTTTGGGGTGGTCACGAATTAAAGTCCTTTTCGCTCTAGGACGCATATTTAAGGAGATATGGGCAAAAGAAGTTTTTCATATAAAAATTTCAATTTTTTAGGCTTTGGGTGGATTTTTCAATTTTTTGGGGTGGTCACGAATTAAAGTCCTTTTCGCTCTAGGACGCATATTTAAGGAGATATGGGCAAAAGAAGTTTTGAATATAAAAATTTCAATTTTTTTTAGGTTTTGGGTGGATTTTTCAATTTTTTGGGGGTGGTCACGAATTAAAGTCCTTTTCGCTCTAGGACGCTTAGTTTAGGAGATATGGGCAAAAGAAGTTTTTCATATAAAAATTTAAATTTTTTTAGGTTTTGGTTGGATTTTTCAATTTTTTGGGGTAGTCACGAATTAAAGTCCTTTTCGCTCTAGGACGCATATTTAAGGAGATATGGGCAAAAGAAGTTTTTCATATAAAAATTTCAATTTTTTTAGGTTTTGGGTGGATTTTTCAATTTTTTGGGGGTGGTCACGAATTAAAGTCCTTTTCGCTCTAGGACGCTTAGTTTAGGAGATATGGGCAAATGAAGTTTTTCATATAAAAATTTCAATTTTTTTAGGCTTTGGGTGGATTTTTCAATTCTTTGGGGTGGTCACGAATTAAAGTCCTTTTCGCTCTAGGACGCATATTTAAGGAGATATGGGCAAAAGAAGTTTTTTAAGTTTTGGGTGGGTTTTTCAATTTTTTGGGGTGGTCACGAATTAAAGTCCTTTTCGCTCTAGGACGCTTAGTTTAGGAGATATGGGCAAAAGAAGTTTTTCATATAAAAATTTCATTTTTTTTAGGTTTTGGTTGGATTTTTCAATTTTTTGGGGTAGTCACGAATGAAAGTCCTTTTCGCTCTAGGACGCATATTTAAGGAGATATGGGCAAAAGAAGTTGTTCATATAAAAATTCAATTTTTTTAGGTTTTGGGTGGATTTTTCAATTTGTTGGGGGTGGTCACGAATTAAAGTCCTTTTCGCTCTAGGACGCTTAGTTTAGGAGATATGGGCAAAAGAAGTTTTTCATATACAAATTTAAATTTTTTTAGGTTTTGGGTGGATTTTTCAATTTTTTGGGGTAGTCACGAATTAAAGTCCTTTTCGCTCTAGGACGCATATTTAAGGAGATATGGGAAAAAGAATTTTTTTAGGTTTTGGTTGGATTTTTCAATTTTTTGGGGTAGTCACGAATGAAAGTCCTTTTCGCTCTAGGACGCATATTTAAGGAGATATGGGCAAAAGAAGTTGTTCATATAAAAATTCAATTTTTTTAGGTTTTGGGTGGATTTTTCAATTTGTTGGGGGTGGTCACGAATTAAAGTCCTTTTCGCTCTAGGACGCTTAGTTTAGGAGATATGGGCAAAAGAAGTTTTTCATATACAAATTTCAATTTTTTTAGGTTTTGGGTGGATTTTTCAATTTTTTGGGGTAGTCACGAATTAAAGTCCTTTTCGCTCTAGGACGCATATTTAAGGAGATATGGGAAAAAGAAGTTTTTCATATAAAAATTTCAATTTTTTTAGGTTTTGGGTCGATTTTTCAATTTATGGGGTGGTCACGAATTAAAGTCCTTTTCGCTCTAGGACGCTTAGTTTAGGAGATATGGGCAAAAGAAGTTTTTCATATAAAAATTTCAATTTTTTTAGGTTTTGGGTGGATTTTTCAATTTTTTGGGGTGGTCACGAATTAAAGTCCTTTTCGCTCTAGGCCGCATATTTAAGGAGATATGGGCAAAAGAAGTTTTTCATATAAAAATTTAAATTTTTTTAGGTTTTGGGTGGATTTTTCAATTTTTTGGGGGTGGTCACGAATTAAAGTCCTTTTCGCTCTAGGACGCTTAGTTTAGGAGATATGGGCAAAAGAAGTTTTTCATATAAAAATTTCAATTTTTTTAGGTTTTGGGTGGATTTTTCAATTTTTTGGGGTGGTCACGAATTATCGTCCTTTTCGCTCTAGGACGCTTAGTTTAGGAGATATGGGCAAAAGATGTTTTTCATATAAAAATTTAAATTTGTGTAGGTTTTGGGTGGATTTTTCAATTTTTTGGGGGTGGTCACGAATTAAAGTCCTTTTCGCTCTAGGACGCTTAGTTTAGGAGATATGGGCAAAAGAAGTTTTTCATATAAAAATTTCAATTTTTTTAGGTTTTGGGTGGATTTTTCAATTTTTTGGGGTGGTCACGAATTAAAGTCCTTTTCGCTCTAGGACGCATATTTAAGGAGATATGGGCAAAAGAAGTTTTTCATATAAAAATTTCAATTTTTTTAGGTTTTGGGTGGATTTTTCAATTTTTTGGGGTAGTCACGAATTAAAGTCCTTTTCGCTCTAGGACGCATATTTATGGAGATATGGGCAAAAGAAGTTTTTCATATAAAAATTTCAATTTTTTTAGGTTTTGGGTGGATTTTTCAATTTTTTTGGGTGGTCACGAATTAAAGTCCTTTTCGCTCTAGGACGCTTAGTTTAGGAGATATGGGCAAAAGAAGTTTTTCATATAAAAATTTCAAATTTTAGGTTTTGGGTGGTTTTTTCAATTTTTTTGGGTGGTCACGAATTAAAGTCCTTTTCGCTCTAGGACGCTGAGTTTAGGAGATATGGGCAAAAGAAGTTTTTCATATAAAAATTTCAATTTTTTAGGGTTTTGGGTGGAATTTTCAATTTTTTGGGGTGGTCGCGAATTAAAGTCCTTTTCGCTCTAGGACGCTAAGTTTAGGAGATATGGGCAAAAGAAGTTTTTCATATAAAAATTTAAATTTTTTTAGGTTTTGGGTGGATTTTTCAATTTTTTGGGGGTGGTCACGAATTAAAGTCCTTTTCGCTCTAGGACGCTTAGTTTAGGAGATATGGGCAAAAGAAGTTTTTCATATAAAAATTTCAATTTTTTTAGGTTTTGGGTGGATTTTTCAATTTTTTGGGGTGGTCACGAATTAAAGTCCTTTTCGCTCTAGGACGCATATTTAAGGAGATATGGGCAAAAGAAGTTTTTCATATAAAAATTTCAATTTTTTTAGGTTTTGGGTGGATTTTTCAATTTTTTGGGGTAGTCACGAATTAAAGTTCTTTTCGCTCTAGGATGCATATTTAAGGAGATATGGGCAAAAGAAGTTTTTCATATAAAAATTTCAATTTTTTTAGGTTTTGGGTGGATTTTTCAATTTTTTTGGGTGGTCACGAATTAAAGTCCTTTTCGCTCTAGGACGCATATTTAAGGAGATATGGGCAAAATAAGTTTTTCATATAAAAATTTTAATTTTTTTAGGTTTTGGGTGGATTTTTCAATTTTTTTGGGTGGTCACAAATTATCGTCTTTTTCGCTCTAGGACGCTTAGTTTAGGAGATATGGGCAAAAGAAGTTTTTCATATAAAAATTTCAATTTTTTTAGGTTTTGGGTGGATTTTTCAATTTTTTGGGGTGGTCACGAATTATCGTCCTTTTCGCTCTAGGACGCATATTTAAGGAGATATGGGCAAAAGAAAATTTTCATATAAAAATTTCAATTTTTTTAGGTTTTGGGTGGATTTTTCAATTTTTTTGGGTGGTCACGAATTAAAGTCCTTTTCGCTCTAGGACGCTTAGTTTAGGAGATATGGGCAAAGGAAGTTTTTCATATAAAAATTTCATTTTTTTTAGGTTTTGGGTGGATTTTTCAATTTTTTGGGGTGGTCACGAATTAAAGTCGTTTTCGCTCTAGGACGCATATTTAAGGAGATATGGGCAAAAGAAGTTTTTCATATAAAAATTTCAATTTTTTTAGGTTTTGGGTGGATTTTTCAATTTTTTGGGGTAGTCACGAATTAAAGTCCTTTTCGCTCTAGGACGCATATTTAAGGAGATATGGGAAAAAGAAGTTTTTCATATAAAAATTTCAATTTTTTTAGGTTTTGGGTCAATTTTTCAATTTATGGGGTGGTCACGAATTAAAGTCCTTTTCGCTCTAGGACGCTTAGTTTAGGAGATATGGGCAAAAGAAGTTTTTCATATAAAAATTTCAATTTTTTTAGGTTTTGGGTGGATTTTTCAATTTTTTGGGGTGGTCACGAATTAAAGTCCTTTTCGCTCTAGGACGCATATTTAAGGAGATATGGGCAAAAGAAGTTTTTCATATAAAAATTTCAATTTTTTAGGCTTTGGGTGGATTTTTCAATTTTTTGGGGTGGTCACGAATTAAAGTCCTTTTCGCTCTAGGACGCATATTTAAGGAGATATGGGCAAAAGAAGTTTTGAATATAAAAATTTCAATTTTTTTTAGGTTTTGGGTGGATTTTTCAATTTTTTGGGGGTGGTCACGAATTAAAGTCCTTTTCGCTCTAGGACGCTTAGTTTAGGAGATATGGGCAAAAGAAGTTTTTCATATAAAAATTTAAATTTTTTTAGGTTTTGGTTGGATTTTTCAATTTTTTGGGGTAGTCACGAATTAAAGTCCTTTTCGCTCTAGGACGCATATTTAAGGAGATATGGGCAAAAGAAGTTTTTCATATAAAAATTTCAATTTTTTTAGGTTTTGGGTGGATTTTTCAATTTTTTGGGGGTGGTCACGAATTAAAGTCCTTTTCGCTCTAGGACGCTTAGTTTAGGAGATATGGGCAAAAGAAGTTTTTCATATAAAAATTTCAATTTTTTTAGGCTTTGGGTGGATTTTTCAATTCTTTGGGGTGGTCACGAATTAAAGTCCTTTTCGCTCTAGGACGCATATTTAAGGAGATATGGGCAAAAGAAGTTTTTTAAGTTTTGGGTGGGTTTTTCAATTTTTTGGGGTGGTCACGAATTAAAGTCCTTTTCGCTCTAGGACGCTTAGTTTAGGAGATATGGGCAAAAGAAGTTTTTCATATAAAAATTTCATTTTTTTTAGGTTTTGGTTGGATTTTTCAATTTTTTGGGGTAGTCACGAATGAAAGTCCTTTTCGCTCTAGGACGCATATTTAAGGAGATATGGGCAAAAGAAGTTGTTCATATAAAAATTCAATTTTTTTAGGTTTTGGGTGGATTTTTCAATTTGTTGGGGGTGGTCACGAATTAAAGTCCTTTTCGCTCTAGGACGCTTAGTTTAGGAGATATGGGCAAAAGAAGTTTTTCATATACAAATTTAAATTTTTTTAGGTTTTGGGTGGATTTTTCAATTTTTTGGGGTAGTCACGAATTAAAGTCCTTTTCGCTCTAGGACGCATATTTAAGGAGATATGGGCAAAAGAAGTTTTTCATATAAAAATTTCAATTTTTTTAGGTTTTGGGTGGATTTTTCAATTTTTTGGGGGTGGTCACGAATTAAAGTCCTTTTCGCTCTAGGACGCTTAGTTTAGGAGATATGGGCAAATGAAGTTTTTCATATAAAAATTTCAATTTTTTTAGGCTTTGGGTGGATTTTTCAATTCTTTGGGGTGGTCACGAATTAAAGTCCTTTTCGCTCTAGGACGCATATTTAAGGAGATATGGGCAAAAGAAGTTTTTTAAGTTTTGGGTGGGTTTTTCAATTTTTTGGGGTGGTCACGAATTAAAGTCCTTTTCGCTCTAGGACGCTTAGTTTAGGAGATATGGGCAAAAGAAGTTTTTCATATAAAAATTTCATTTTTTTTAGGTTTTGGTTGGATTTTTCAATTTTTTGGGGTAGTCACGAATGAAGTCCTTTTCGCTCTAGGACGCATATTTAAGGAGATATGGGCAAAAGAAGTTGTTCATATAAAAATTCAATTTTTTTAGGTTTTGGGTGGATTTTTCAATTTTTTGGGGTAGTCACGAATTAAAGTCCTTTTCGCTCTAGGACGCATATTTAAGGAGATATGGGAAAAAGAATTTTTTTAGGTTTTGGTTGGATTTTTCAATTTTTTGGGGTAGTCACGAATGAAAGTCCTTTTCGCTCTAGGACGCATATTTAAGGAGATATGGGCAAAAGAAGTTGTTCATATAAAAATTCAATTTTTTTAGGTTTTGGGTGGATTTTTCAATTTGTTGGGGGTGGTCACGAATTAAAGTCCTTTTCGCTCTAGGACGCTTAGTTTAGGAGATATGGGCAAAAGAAGTTTTTCATATACAAATTTCAATTTTTTTAGGTTTTGGGTGGATTTTTCAATTTTTTGGGGTAGTCACGAATTAAAGTCCTTTTCGCTCTAGGACGCATATTTAAGGAGATATGGGAAAAAGAAGTTTTTCATATAAAAATTTCAATTTTTTTAGGTTTTGGGTCGATTTTTCAATTTATGGGGTGGTCACGAATTAAAGTCCTTTTCGCTCTAGGACGCTTAGTTTAGGAGATATGGGCAAAAGAAGTTTTTCATATAAAAATTTCAATTTTTTTAGGTTTTGGGTGGATTTTTCAATTTTTTGGGGTGGTCACGAATTAAAGTCCTTTTCGCTCTAGGCCGCATATTTAAGGAGATATGGGCAAAAGAAGTTTTTCATATAAAAATTTAAATTTTTTTAGGTTTTGGGTGGATTTTTCAATTTTTTGGGGGTGGTCACGAATTAAAGTCCTTTTCGCTCTAGGACGCTTAGTTTAGGAGATATGGGCAAAAGAAGTTTTTCATATAAAAATTTCAATTTTTTTAGGTTTTGGGTGGATTTTTCAATTTTTTGGGGTGGTCACGAATTATCGTCCTTTTCGCTCTAGGACGCTTAGTTTAGGAGATATGGGCAAAAGAAGTTTTTCATATAAAAATTTAAATTTGTGTAGGTTTTGGGTCGATTTTTCAATTTTTTGGGGGTGGTCACGAATTAAAGTCCTTTTCGCTCTAGGACGCTTAGTTTAGGAGATATGGGCAAAAGAAGTTTTTCATATAAAAATTTCAATTTTTTTAGGTTTTGGGTGGATTTTTCAATTTTTTGGGGTGGTCACGAATTAAAGTCCTTTTCGCTCTAGGACGCATATTTAAGGAGATATGGGCAAAAGAAGTTTTTCATATAAAAATTTCAATTTTTTTAGGTTTTGGGTGGATTTTTCAATTTTTTGGAGTAGTCACGAATTAAAGTCCTTTTCGCTCTAGGACGCATATTTAAGGAGATATGGGCAAAAGAAGTTTTTCATATAAAAATTTCAATTTTTTTAGGTTTTGAGTGGATTTTTCAATTTTTTTGGGTGGTCACGAATTAAAGTCCTTTTCGCTCTAGGACGCTTAGTTTAGGAGATATGGGCAAAAGAAGTTTTTCATATAAAAATTTCAAATTTTAGGGTTTGGGTGGTTTTTTCAATTTTTTTGGGTGGTCACGAATTAAAGTCCTTTTCGCTCTAGGACGCTGAGTTTAGGAGATATGGGCAAAAGAAGTTTTTCATATAAAAATTTCAATTTTTTTAGGTTTTGGGTGGAATTTTCAATTTTTTGGGGTGGTCGCGAATTAATGTCCTTTTCGCTCTAGGACGCTAAGTTTAGGAGATATGGGCAAAAGAAGTTTTTCATATAAAAATTTAAATTTTTTTAGGTTTTGGGTGGATTTTTCAATTTTTTGGGGGTGGTCACGAATTAAAGTCCTTTTCGCTCTAGGACGCTTAGTTTAGGAGATATGGGCAAAAGAAGTTTTTCATATAAAAATTTCAATTTTTTTAGGTTTTGGGTGGATTTTTCAATTTTTTGGGGTGGTCACGAATTAAAGTCCTTTTCGCTCTAGGACGCATATTTAAGGAGATATGGGCAAAAGAAGTTTTTCATATAAAAATTTCAATTTTTTTAGGTTTTGGGTGGATTTTTCAATTTTTTGGGGTAGTCACGAATTAAAGTTCTTTTCGCTCTAGGATGCATATTTAAGGAGATATGGGCAAAAGAAGTTTTTCATATAAAAATTTCAATTTTTTTAGGTTTTGGGTGGATTTTTCAATTTTTTTGGGTGGTCACGAATTAAAGTCCTTTTCGCTCTAGGACGCATATTTAAGGAGATATGGACAAAAGAAGTTTTTCATATAAAAATTTAAATTTTTTTTAGGTTTTGGGTGGATTTTTCAATTTTTTGGGGTGGTCACGAATTAAAGTCCTTTTCGCTCTAGGACGCATATTTAAGGAGATATGGGCAAAATAAGTTTTTCATATAAAAATTTCAATTTTTTTAGGTTTTGGGTGGATTTTTCAATTTTTTGGGGTAGTCACGAATTAAAGTCCTTTTCGCTCTAGGACGCATATTTAAGGAGATATGGGCAAAAGAAGTTTTTCATATAAAAATTTCAATTTTTTTAGGTTTTGGGTGGATTTTTCAATTTTTTGGGGTAGTCACGAATTAAAGTCCTTTTCGCTCTAGGACGCATATTTAAGGAGATATGGGCAAAAGAAGTTTTTCATATAAAAATTTCAATTTTTTTAGGTTTTGGGTGGATTTTTCAATTTTTTTGGGTGGTCACGAATTAAAGTCCTTTTCGCTCTAGGACGCTTAGTTTAGGAGATATGGGCAAAAGAAGTTTTTCATATAAAAATTTCAATTTTTTTAGGCTTTGGGTGGATTTTTAAATTTTTTGGGGTGGTCACGAATTAAAGTCCTTTTCGCTCTAGGACGCATATTTAAGGAGATATGGGCAAAAGAAGTTTTTAATATAAAAATTTCAATTTTTTTTAGGTTTTGGGTGGATTTTTCAATTTTTTGGGGGTGGTCACGAATTAATGTCCTTTTCGCTCTAGGACGCTTAGTTTAGGAGATATGGGCAAAAGAAGTTTTTCATATAAAAATTTAAATTTTTTTAGGTTTTGGGTGGATTTTTCAATTTTTTGGGGTAGTCACGAATTAAAGTCCTTTTCGCTCTAGGGCGCATATTTAAGGAGATATGGGCAAAAGAAGTTTTTCATATAAAAATTTCAATTTTTTTAGGTTTTGGGTGGATTTTTCAATTTTTTGGGGTAGTCACGAATTAAAGTCCTTTTCGCTCTAGGACGCATATTTAAGGAGATATGGGCAAAAGAAGTTTTTCATATAAAAATTTCAATTTTTTTAGGTTTTCGGTCGATTTTTCAATTTTTTGGGGTGGTCACGAATTAAAGTCCTTTTCGCTCTAGGACGCTTAGTTTAGGAGATATGGGCAAAATAAGTTTTTCATATAAAAATTTCAATTTTTTTAGGTTTTGGGTGGATTTTTCAATTTTTTGGGGGTGGTCACGAATTAAAGTCCTTTTCGCTCTAGGACGCTTAGTTTAGGAGATATGGGCAAAAGAAGTTTTTCATATAAAAATTTAAATTTTTTTAGGTTTTGGGTGGATTTTTCAATTTTTTTGGGTGGTCACGAATTAAAGTCCTTTTCGCTCTAGGACGCTTAGTTTAGGAGATATGGGCAAAAGAAGTTTTTCATATAAAAATTTCAATTTTTTTAGGTTTTGGGTGGATTTTTCAATTTTTTGGGGTAGTCACGAATTAAACTCCTTTTCGCTCTAGGACGCATATTTAAGGAGATATGGGCAAAAGAAGTTTTTCATATAAAAATTTAAATTTTTTTAGGTTTTGGTTGGATTTTTTCAATTTTTTTGGGTGGTCACGAATTAAAGTCCTTTTCGCTCTAGGACGATTAGTTTAGGAGATATGGGCAAAAGAAGTTTTTCATATAAAAATTTCAATTTTTTTAGGTTTTGGGTGGATTTTTAAATTTTTTGGGGTGGTCACGAATTAAAGTCCTTTTCGCTCTAGGACGCTTAGTTTAGGAGATATGGGCAAAAGAAGTTTTTCATATAAAAATTTCAATTTTTTTAGGTTTTGGGGTGGTCACGAATTATCGTCCTTTTCGCTCTAGGACGCTTAGTTTAGGAGATATGGGCAAAAGAAGTTTTTCATATAAAAATTTCATTTTTTTTAGGTTTTGGGTGAATTTTTCAATTTTTTGAGTGTGGTCACGAATTAAAGTCCTTTTCGCTCTAGGACGCTTAGTTTAGGAGATATGGGCAAAAGAAGTTTTTATATAAAAATTTCAATTTTTTTAGGTTTTGGGTGGATTTTTCAATTTTTTTGGGGTAGTCACGAATTAAAGTCCTTTTCGCTCTAGGACGCATATTTAAGGAGATATGGGCAAAAGAAGTTTTTCATATAAAAATTTCAATTTTTTTAGGTTTTGGGTGGATTTTTCAATTTTTTGGGGTAGTCACGAATTAAAGTCCTTTTCGCTCTAGGACGCATATTTAAGGAGATATGGGCAAAAGAAGTTTTTCATATAAAAATTTAAATTTTTTTAGGTTTTGGGTGGATTTTTCAATTTTTTTGGGTGGTCACGAATTAAAGTCCTTTTCGCTCTAGGACGCTTAGTTTAGGAGATATGGGCAAAAGAAGTTTTTCATATAAAAATTTCAATTTTTTTAGGTTTTGGGTGGATTTTTCAATTTTTTTGGGGTGGTCGCGAATTAAAGTCCTTTTCGCTCTAGGACGCTAAGTTTAGGAGATATGGGCAAAAGAAGTTTTTCATATAAAAATTTCAATTTTTTTAGGTTTTGGGTGGATTTTTCAATTTTTTTGGGTGGTCACGAATTAAAGTCCTTTTCGCTCTAGGACGCTTAGTTTAGGAGATATGGGCAAAAGAAGTTTTTCATATAAAAATTTCAATTTTTTTAGGTTTTGGGTGGATTTTTCAATTTTTTGGGGTGGTCACGAATTAAAGTCCTTTTCGCTCTAGGACGCATATTTAAGGAGATATGGGCAAAAGAAGTTTTTCATATAAAAATTTCAATTTTTTTAGGTTTAGGGTGGATTTTTCAATTTTTTTGGGTGGTCACGAATTAAAGTCCTTTTCGCTCTAGGACGCTTAGTTTAGGAGATATGGGCAAAAGAAGTTTTTCATATAAAAATTTCAATTTTTTTAGGTTTTGGGTGGATTTTTCAATTTTTTGGGGTGGTCACGAATTAAAGTCCTTTTCGCTCTATGACGCATATTTAAGGAGATATGGGCAAAAGAAGTTTTTCATACAAAAATTTCAATTTTTTTAGGCTTTGGGTGGATTTTTCAATTTTTTGGCGTGGTCACGAATGAAAGCCCTTTTCGCTCTAGGACGCATATTTAAGGAGATATGGGCAAAAGAAGTTTTTAATATAAAAATTTCAATTTTTTTTAGGTTTTGGGTGGATTTTTCAATTTTTTGGGGGTGGTCACGAATTAATGTCCTTTTCGCTCTAGGACGCTTAGTTTAGGAGATATGGGAAAAAGAAGTTTTTCATATAAAAATTTCAATTTTTTTAGGTTTTGGGTGGATTTTTCAATTTTTTGGGGTAGTCACGAATTAAAGTCCTTTTCGCTCTAGGACGCTTAGTTTAGGAGATATGGGCAAAAGAAGTTTTTCATATAAAAATTTCAATTTTTTTAGGTTTTGGGTGGATTTTTCAATTTTTTTGGGTGGTCACGAATTAAAGTCCTTTTCGCTCTAGGACGCTTAGTTTAGGAGATATGGGCAAAGGAAGTTTTTCATATAAAAATTTAAATTTTTTTAGGTTTTGGGTGGATTTTTCAATTTTTTTGGGTGGTCACGAATTAAAGTCCTTTTCGCTCTAGGACGCATATTTAAGGAGATATGGGCAAAAGAAGTTTTTCATATAAAAATTTCAATTTTTTTAGGTTTTGGGTGGATTTTTCAATTTTTTTGGGTGGTCACGAATTAAAGTCCTTTTCGCTCTAGGACGCTTAGTTTAGGAGATATGGGCAAAAGAAGTTTTTCATATAAAAATTTCAATTTTTTTAGGTTTTGGGTGGATTTTTCAATTTTTTGGGGTGGTCACGAATTAAAGTCCTTTTCGCTCTAGGACGCATATTTAAGGAGATATGGGCAAAAGAAGTTTTTCATACAAAAATTTCAATTTTTTTAGGCTTTGGGTGGATTTTTCAATTTTTTGGCGTGGTCACGAATGAAAGCCCTTTTCGCTCTAGGACGCATATTTAAGGAGATATGGGCAAAAGAAGTTTTTAATATAAAAATTTCAATTTTTTTTAGGTTTTGGGTGGATTTTTCAATTTTTTGGGGGTGGTCACGAATTAATGGCCTTTTCGCTCTAGGACGCTTAGTTTAGGAGATATGGGCAAAAGAAGTTTTTCATATAAAAATTTCAATTTTTTTAGGTTTTGGGTGGATTTTTCAATTTTTTGGGGTGGTCACGAATTATCGTCCTTTTCGCTCTAGGACGCTTAGTTTAGGAGATATGGGCAAAAGAAGTTTTTCATATAAAAATTTCAATTTTTTAAGGTTTTGGGTGGATTTTTCAATTTTTTTGGGGTAGTCACGAATTAAAGTCCTTTTCGCTCTAGGACGCATATTTAAGGAGATATGGGCAAAAGAAGTTTTTCATATAAAAATTTCAATTTTTTTAGGTTTTGGGTGGATTTTTCAATTTTTTGGGGTAGTCACGAATTAAAGTCCTTTTCGCTCTAGGACGCATATTTAAGGAGATATGGGCAAAAGAAGTTTTTCATATAAAAATTTCAATTTTTTTAGGTTTTGGGTGGATTTTTCAATTTTTTTGGGTGGTCACGAATTAAAGTCCTTTTCGCTCTAGGACGCTTAGTTTAGGAGATATGGGCAAAAGAAGTTTTTCATATAAAAATTTAAATTTTTTTAGGCTTTGGGTGGATTTTTAAATTTTTTGGGGTGGTCACGAATTAAAGTCCTTTTCGCTCTAGGACGCATATTTAAGGAGATATGGGCAAAAGAAGTTTTTAATATAAAAATTTCAATTTTTTTTAGGTTTTAGGTGGATTTTTCAATTTTTTGGGGGTGGTCACGAATTAATGTCCTTTTCGCTCTAGGACGCTTAGTTTAGGAGATATGGGCAAAAGAAGTTTTTCATATAAAAATTTAAATTTTTTTAGGTTTTGGGTGGATTTTTCAATTTTTTGGGGTAGTCACGAATTAAAGTCCTTTTCGCTCTAGGGCGCATATTTAAGGAGATATGGGCAAAAGAAGTTTTTCATATAAAAATTTCAATTTTTTTTAGGTTTTGGGTGGATTTTTCAATTTTTTGGGGTAGTCACGAATTAAAGTCCTTTTCGCTCTAGGACGCTTAGTTTAGGAGATATGGGCAAAAGAAGTTTTTCATATAAAAATTTAAATTTTTTTAGGTTTTCGGTCGATTTTTCAATTTTTTGGGGTGGTCACGAATTAAAGTCCTTTTCGCTCTAGGACGCTTAGTTTAGGAGATATGGGCAAAAGAAGTTTTTCATATAAAAATTTAAATTTTTTTAGGTTTTGGGTGGATGTTTCAATTTTTTGGGGGTGGTCACGAATTAAAGTCCTTTTCGCTCTAGGACGCTTAGTTTAGGAGATATGGGCAAAAGAAGTTTTTCATATAAAAATTTCAATTTTTTTAGGTTTTGGGTGGATTTTTCAATTTTTTGGGGTGGTCACGAATTAAACTCCTTTTCGCTCTAGGATGCATATTTAAGGAGATATGGGCAAAAGAAGTTTTTCATATAAAAATTTAAATTTTTTTAGGTTTTGGGTGGATTTTTCAATTTTTTTGGGTGGTCACGAATTAAAGTCCTTTTCGCTCTAGGACGCTTAGTTTAGGAGATATGGGCAAAAGAAGTTTTTCATATAAAAATTTCAATTTTTTTAGGTTTTGGGTGGATTTTTCAATTTTTTGGGGTAGTCACGAATTAAACTCCTTTTCGCTCTAGGACGCATATTTAAGGAGATATGGGCAAAAGAAGTTTTTCATATAAAAATTTAAATTTTTTTAGGTTTTGGTTGGATTTTTTCAATTTTTTTGGGTGGTCACGAATTAAAGTCCTTTTCGCTCTAGGACGATTAGTTTAGGAGATATGGGCAAAAGAAGTTTTTCATATAAAAATTTCAATTTTTTTAGGTTTTGAGTGGATTTTTAAATTTTTTGGGGTGGTCACGAATTAAATTCCTTTTCCCTCTAGGACGCATATTTAAGGAGATAAGGGAAAAATAAGTATTTCATATAAAAATTTTAATTTTTTTAGGTTTTGGGTGGATTTTTCAATTTTTTGGGTGGTCACGAATTATCGTCCTTTTCGCTCTAGGACGCTTAGTTTAGGAGATATGGGCAAAAGAAGTTTTTCATATAAAAATTTCAATTTTTTTAGGTTTTGGGGTGGTCACGAATTATCGTCCTTTTCGCTCTAGGACGCTTAGTTTAGGAGATATGGGCAAAAGAAGTTTTTCATATAAAAATTTCATTTTTTTTAGGTTTTGGGTGAATTTTTCAATTTTTTGAGGGTGGTCACGAATTAAAGTCCTTTTCGCTCTAGGACGCATATTTAAGGAGATATGGGCAAAAGAAGTTTTTCATATAAAAATTTCAATTTTTTTAGGTTTTGGGTGGATTTTTCAATTTTTTGGGGTGGTCACGAATTAAAGTCCTTTTCGCTCTAGGACGCATATTTAAGGAGATATGGGCAAAAGAAGTTTTTCATACAAAAATTTCAATTTTTTTAGGCTTTGGGTGGATTTTTCAATTTTTTGGCGTGGTCACGAATGAAAGCCCTTTTCGCTCTAGGACGCATATTTAAGGAGATATGGGCAAAAGAAGTTTTTAATATAAAAATTTCAATTTTTTTTAGGTTTTGGGTGGATTTTTCAATTTTTTGGGGGTGGTCACGAATTAATGTCCTTTTCGCTCTAGGACGCTTAGTTTAGGAGATATGGGCAAAAGAAGTTTTTCATATAAAAATTTAAATTTTTTTAGGTTTTGGGTGGATTTTTCAATTTTTTGGGGGTGGTCACGAATTAATGTCCTTTTCGCTCTAGGACGCTTAGTTTAGGAGATATGGGCAAAAGAAGTTTTTCATATAAAAATTTAAATTTTTTTAGGTTTTGGGTGGATTTTTCAATTTTTTGGGGTAGTCACGAATTAATGTCCTTTTCGCTCTAGGACGCTTAGTTTAGGAGATATGGGAAAAAGAAGTTTTTCATATAAAAATTTCAATTTTTTTAGGTTTTGGGTGGATTTTTCAATTTTTTTGGATAGTCACGAATTAAAGTCCTTTTCGCTCTAGGACGCTTAGTTTAGGAGATATGGGCAAAAGAAGTTTTTCATATAAAAATTTCAATTTTTTTAGGTTTTGGGTGGATTTTTCATTTTTTTTGGGTGGTCACGAATTAAAGTCCTTTTCGCTCTAGGGCGCATATTTAAGGAGATATGGGCAAAAGAAGTTTTTCATATAAAAATTTCAATTTTTTTAGGTTTTGGGTGGATTTTTCAATTTTTTGGGGTAGTCACGAATTAAAGTCCTTTTCGCTCTAGGACGCATATTTAAGGAGATATGGGCAAAAGAAGTTTTTCATATAAAAATTTCAATTTTTTTAGGTTTTCGGTCGATTTTTCAATTTTTTGGGGTGGTCACGAATTAAAGTCCTTTTCGCTCTAGGACGCTTAGTTTAGGAGATATGGGCAAAAGAAGTTTTTCATATAAAAATTTCAATTTTTTTAGGTTTTGGGTGGATTTTTCAATTTTTTGGGGGTGGTCACGAATTAAAGTCCTTTTCGCTCTAGGACGCTTAGTTTAGGAGATATGGGCAAAAGAAGTTTTTCATATAAAAATTTCAATTTTTTTAGGTTTTGGGTGGATTTTTCAATTTTTTGGGGTGGTCACGAATTAAACTCCTTTTCGCTCTAGGACGCATATTTAAGGAGATATGGGCAAAAGAAGTTTTTCATATAAAAATTTAAATTTTTTTAGGTTTTGGGTGGATTTTTCAATTTTTTTGGGTGGTCACGAATTAAAGTCCTTTTCGCTCTAGGACGCTTAGTTTAGGAGATATGGGCAAAAGAAGTTTTTCATATAAAAATTTCAATTTTTTTAGGTTTTGGGTGGATTTTTCAAATTTTTGGGGTAGTCACGAATTAAAGTCCTTTTCGCTCTAGGACGCATATTTAAGGAGATATGGGCAAAAGAAGTTTTTCATATAAAAATTTAAATTTTTTTAGGTTTTGGTTGGATTTTTTCAATTTTTTTGGGTGGTCACGAATTAAAGTCCTTTTCGCTCTAGGACGATTAGTTTAGGAGATATGGGCAAAAGAAGTTTTTCATATAAAAATTTCAATTTTTTTAGGTTTTGGGTGGATTTTTAAATTTTTTGGGGTGGTCACGAATTAAAGTCCTTTTCGCTCTAGGACGCATATTTAAGGAGATAAGGGCAAAATAAGTTTTTCATATAAAAATTTTAATTTTTTTAGGTTTTGGGTGGATTTTTCAATTTTTTGGGTGGTCACGAATTATCGTCCTTTTCGCTCTAGGACGCTTAGTTTAGGAGATATGGGCAAAAGAAGTTTTTCATATAAAAATTTCAATTTTTTTAGGTTTTGGGGTGGTCACGAATTATCGTCCTTTTCGCTCTAGGACGCTTAGTTTAGGAGATATGGGCAAAAGAAGTTTTTCATATAAAAATTTCATTTTTTTTAGGTTTTGGGTGAATTTTTCAATTTTTTGAGGGTGGTCACGAATTAAAGTCCTTTTCGCTCTAGGACGCTTAGTTTAGGAGATATGGGCAAAAGAAGTTTTTCATATAAAAATTTCAATTTTTTTAGGTTTTGGGTGGATTTTTCAATTTTTTGGGGGTGGTCACGAATTAAAGTCCTTTTCGCTCTAGGACGCATATTTAAGGAGATATGGGCAAAAGAAGTTTTTCATATAAAAATTTCAATTTTTTTTAGGTTTTGGGTGGATTTTTCAATTTTTTTGGGTGGTCACGAATTAAAGTCCTTTTCGCTCTAGGACGCTTAGTTTAGGAGATATGGGCAAAAGAAGTTTTTCATATAAAAATTTAAATTTTTTTAGGTTTTGGGTGGATTTTTCAATTTTTTTGGGTGGTCACGAATTAAAGTCCTTTTCGCTCTATGACGCTTAGTTTAGGAGATATGGGCAAAAGAAGTTTTTCATATAAAAATTTCAATTTTTTTAGGTTTTGGGTGGATTTTTCAATTTTTTTGGGTGGTCACGAATTAAAGTCCTTTTCGCTCTAGGACGCTTAGTTTAGGAGATATGGGCAAAAGAAGTTTTTCATATAAAAATTTCAATTTTTTTAGGTTTTGGGTGGATTTTTCAATTTTTTGGGGTGGTCACGAATTAAAGTCCTTTTCGCTCTAGGACGCTTAGTTTAGGAGATATGGGCAAAAGAAGTTTTTCATATAAAAAGTCCTTTTCGCTCTAGGACGCTTAGTTTAGGAGATATGGGCAAAATAAGTTTTTCATATAAAAATTTCAATTTTTTTAGGTTTTGGGTGGATTTTTCAATTTTTTTGGGGTGGTCGCGAATTAAAGTCCTTTTCGCTCTAGGACGCTAAGTTTAGGAGATATGGGCAAAAGAAGTTTTTCATATAAAAATTTAATTTTTTTAGGTTTTGGGTGGATTTTTCAATTTTTTGGGGGTGGTCACGAATTAAAGTCCTTTTCGCTCTAGGACGCTTAGTTTAGGAGATATGGGCAAAAGAAGTTTTTCATATAAAAATTTCAATTTTTTTTAGGTTTTGGGTGGATTTTCCAATTTTTTGGGGTGGTCACGAATTAAAGTCCTTTTCGCTCTAGGACGCTTAGTTTAGGAGATATGGGCAAAAGAAGTTTTTCATATAAAAATTTCAATTTTTTTAGGTTTTGGGTGGATTTTTCAATTTTTTGGGGTGGTCACGAATTAAAGTCCTTTTCGCTCTAGGACGCATATTTAAGGAGATATGGGCAAAAGAAGTTTTTCATACAAAAATTTCAATTTTTTTAGGCTTTGGGTGGATTTTTCAATTTTTTGGCGTGGTCACGAATGAAAGCCCTTTTCGCTCTAGGACGCATATTTAAGGAGATATGGGCAAAAGAAGTTTTTAATATAAAATTTCAATTTTTTTTAGATTTTGGGTGGATTTTTCAATTTTTTGGGGGTGGTCACGAATTAATGTCCTTTTCGCTCTAGGACGCTTAGTTTAGGAGATATGGGAAAAGAAGTTTTTCATATAAAAATTTCAATTTTTTTAGGTTTTGGGTGGATTTTTCAATTTTTTGGGGTAGTCACGAATTAAAGTCCTTTTCGCTCTAGGACGCTTACTTTAGGAGATATGGGCAAAAGAAGTTTTTCATATAAAAATTTCAATTTTTTTAGGTTTTGGGTGGATTTTTCAATTTTT
Source organism: Haematobia irritans (assembly GCF_050003625.1). NCBI lineage: Eukaryota > Metazoa > Arthropoda > Insecta > Diptera > Muscidae > Haematobia > Haematobia irritans. The sequence continues at coordinate 35,085,319 of NC_134400.1, read as the reverse complement.
TTGGGTGGTCACGAATTAAAGTCCTTTTCGCTCTAGGACGCTTAGTTTAGGAGATATGGGCAAAGGAAGTTTTTCATATAAAAATTTAAATTTTTTTAGGTTTTGGGTGGATTGTTCAATTTTTTTGGGTGGTCACGAATTAAAGTCCTTTTCGCTCTAGGACGCATATTTAAGGAGATATGGGCAAAAGAAGTTTTTCATATAAAAAATTCAATTTTTTTAGGTTTTGGGTGGATTTTTCAATTTTTTTGGGTGGTCACGAATTAAAGTCCTTTTCGCTCTAGGACGCTTAGTTTAGGAGATATGGGCAAAAGAAGTTTTTCATATAAAAATTTCAATTTTTTTAGGTTTTGGGTGGATTTTTCAATTTTTTGGGGTGGTCACGAATTAAAGTCCTTTTCGCTCTAGGACGCATATTTAAGGAGATATGGGCAAAAGAAGTTTTTCATACAAAAATTTCAATTTTTTTAGGCTTTGGGTGGATTTTTCAATTTTTTGGCGTGGTCACGAATGAAAGCCCTTTTCGCTCTAGGACGCATATTTAAGGAGATATGGGCAAAAGAAGTTTTTAATATAAAAATTTCAATTTTTTTTAGGTTTTGGGTGGATTTTTCAATTTTATGGGGGTGGTCACGAATTAATGTCCTTTTCGCTCTAGGACGCTTAGTTTAGGAGATATGGGCAAAAGAAGTTTTTCATATAAAAATTTCAATTTTTTTAGGTTTTGGGTGGATTTTTCAATTTTTTGGGGTGGTCACGAATTATCGTCCTTTTCGCTCTAGGACGCTTAGTTTAGGAGATATGGGCAAAAGAAGTTTTTCATATAAAAATTTCAATTTTTTTAGGTTTGGGTGGATTTTTCAATTTTTTTTGGGTGGTCACGAATTAAAGTCCTTTTCGCTCTAGGCCGCATATTTAAGGAGATATGGGCAAAAGAATTTTTTCATATAAAAATTTCAATTTTTTTAGGTTTTGGGTGGATTTTTCAATTTTTTTGGGTGGTCACGAATTAAAGTCCTTTTCGCTCTAGGACGCTTAGTTTAGGAGATATGGGCAAAAGAAGTTTTTCATATAAAAATTTCATTTTTTTAGGTTTTGGGTGGATTTTTCAATTTTTTAGGGTGGTCGCGAATTAAAGTCCTTTTTTCATATAAAAATTTCAATTTTTTTAGGTTTTGGGTGGATTTTTCAATTTTTTGGGGTGGTCACGAATTAAAGTCCTTTTCGCTCTAGGACGCATATTTAAGGAGATATGGGCAAAAGAAGTTTTTCATACAAAAATTTCAATTTTTTTAGGCTTTGGGTGGATTTTTCAATTTTTTGGCGTGGTCACGAATGAAAGCCCTTTTCGCTCTAGGACGCATATTTAAGGAGATATGGGCAAAAGAAGTTTTTAATATAAAAATTTCAATTTTTTTTAGGTTTTGGGTGGATTTTTCAATTTTTTGGGGGTGGTCACGAATTAATGTCCTTTTCGCTCTAGGACGCTTAGTTTAGGAGATATGGGCAAAAGAAGTTTTTCATATAAAAATTTCAATTTTTTTAGGTTTTGGGTGGATTTTTCAATTTTTTGGGGTGGTCACGAATTATCGTCCTTTTCGCTCTAGGACGCTTAGTTTAGGAGATATGGGCAAAAGAAGTTTTTCATATAAAAATTTCAATTTTTTTAGGTTTGGGTGGATTTTTCAATTTTTTTTGGGTGGTCACGAATTAAAGTCCTTTTCGCTCTAGGCCGCATATTTAAGGAGATATGGGCAAAAGAATTTTTTCATATAAAAATTTCAATTTTTTTAGGTTTTGGGTGGATTTTTCAATTTTTTTGGGTGGTCACGAATTAAAGTCCTTTTCGCTCTAGGACGCTTAGTTTAGGAGATATGGGCAAAAGAAGTTTTTCATATAAAAATTTCATTTTTTTAGGTTTTGGGTGGATTTTTCAATTTTTTAGGGTGGTCGCGAATTAAAGTCCTTTTCGCTCTAGGACGCTTAGTTTAGGAGATATGGGCAAAAGAAGTTTTTCATATAAAAATTTAAATTTTTTTAGGTTTTGGGTGGATTTTTCAATTTTTTGGGGGTGATCACGAATTAAAGTCCTTTTCGCTCTAGGACGCTTAGTTTAGGAGATATGGGCAAAAGAAGTTTTTCATATAAAAATTTCAATTTTTTTAGGTTTTGGGTGGATTTTTCAATTTTTTGGGGTGGTCACGAGTTATCGTCCTTTTCGCTCTAGGACGCTTAGTTTAGGAGATATGGGCAAAAGAAGTTTTTCATATAAAAATTTCAATTTTTTTAGGTTTTGGGTGGATTTTTCAATTTTTTGGGGGTGGTCACGAATTAAAGTCCTTTTCGCTCTAGGACGCTTAGTTTAGGAGATATGGGCAAAAGAAGTTTTTCATATAAAAATTTCAATTTTTTTAGGTTTTGGGTGGATTTTTCAATTTTTTGGGGTGGTCACGAATTAAAGTCCTTTTCGCTCTAGGACGCATATTTAAGGAGATATGGGCAAAAGAAGTTTTTCATATAAAAATTTCAATTTTTTTAGGTTTTGGGTGGATTTTTCAATTTTTTGGGGTAGTCACGAATTAATGTCCTTTTCGCTCTAGGACGCATATTTAAGGAGATATGGGCAAAAGAAGTTTTTCATATAAAAATTTCAATTTTTTTAGGTTTTGGGTGGATTTGTCAATTTTTTTGGGTGGTCACGAATTAAAGTCCTTTTCGCTCTAGGACGCTTAGTTTAGGAGATATGGGCAAAAGAAGTTTTTCATATAAAAATTTCATTTTTTTTTAGGTTTTGGGTGGATTTTTCAATTTTTTTGGGTGGTCACGAGTTAAAGTCCTTTTCGCTCTATGACGCTTTGTTTAGGAGATATGGGCAAAAGAAGTTTTTCATATAAAAATTGCAATTTTTTTAGGTTTTGGGTGGATTTTTCAATTTTTTTGGGGTGGTCGCGAATTAAAGTCCTTTTCGCTCTAGGACGCTAAGTTTAGGAGATATGGGCAAAAGAAGTTTTTCATATAAAAATTTCAATTTTTTTAGGTTTTGGGTGGATTTTTCAATTTTTTTGGGTGGTCACGAACTTAAGTCCTTTTCGCTCTAGGACGCTTAGTTTAGGAGATATGGGCAAAAGAAGTTTTTCATATAAAAATTTCAATTTTTTTAGGTTTTGGGTGGATTTTTCAATTTTTTTGGGTGGTCACGAATTAAAGTCCTTTTCGCTCTATGACGCTTAGTTTAGGAGATATGGGCAAAAGAAGTTTTTCATATAAAAATTTCAATTTTTTTAGGTTTTGGGTGGATTTTTCAATTTTTTTGGGGTGGTCGCGAATTAAAGTCCTTTTCGCTCTAGGACGCTTAGTTTAGGAGATATGGGCAAAAGAAGTTTTTCATATAAAAATTTCAATTTTTTTAGGTTTTGGGTGGATTTTTCAATTTTTTGGGGGTGGTCACGAATGAAAGCCCTTTTCGCTCTAGGACGCATATTTAAGGAGATATGGGCAAAAGAAGTTTTTAATATAAAAATTTAAATTTTTTTTAGGTTTTTGGTGGATTTTTCAATTTTTTGGGGGTGGTCACGAATTAATGTCCTTTTCGCTCTAGGACGCTTAGTTTAGGAGATATGGGCAAAAGAAGTTTTTCATATAAAAATTTCAATTTTTTTAGGTTTTGGGTGGATTTTTCAATTTTTCGGGGTAGTCACGAATTAAAGTCCTTTTCGCTCTAGGACGCATATTTAAGGAGATATGGACAAAAGAAGTTTTTCATATAAAAATTTAATTTTTTTTAGGTTTTGGGTGGATTTTTCAATTTTTTTGGGTGGTCACGAATTAAAGTCCTTTTCGCTCTAGGACGCTAAGTTTAGGAGATATGGGCAAAAGAAGTTTTTCATATAAAAATTTCAATTTTTTTAGGTTTTGGGTGGATTTTTCAATTTTTTTGGGGTGGTCGCGAATTAAAGTCCTTTTCGCTCTAGGACGCTAAGTTTAGGAGATATGGGCAAAAGAAGTTTTTCATATAAAAATTTAAATTTTTTTAGGTTTTGGGTGGATTTTTCAATTTTTTGGGGGTGGTCACGAATTAAAGTCCTTTTCGCTCTAGGACGCTTAGTTTAGGAGATATGGGCAAAAGAAGTTTTTCATATAAAAATTTCAATTTTTTTAGGTTTTGGATAGATTTTTCAATTTTTTGGGGTGGTCACGAGTTATCGTCCTTTTCGCTCTAGGACGCTTAGTTTAGGAGATATGGGCAAAAGAAGTTGTTCATATAAAAAGTCCTTTTCGCTCTAGGACGCTTAGTTTAGGAGATATGGGCAAAATAAGTTTTTCATATAAAAATTTCAATTTTTTTAGGTTTTGGGTGGATTTTTCAATTTTTTTGGGGTGGTCGCGAATTAAAGTCCTCTTCGCTCTAGGACGCTTAGTTTAGGAGATATGGGCAAAAGAAGTTTTTCATATAAAAATTTCAATTTTTTTAGGTTTTGGGTGGATTTTTCAATTTTTTGGGGTGGTCACGAATGAAAGCCCTTTTCGCTCTAGGACGCATATTTAAGGAGATATGGGCAAAAGAAGTTTTTAATATAAAAATTTCAATTTTTTTTAGGTTTTTGGTGGATTTTTCAATTTTTTGGGGGTGGTCACGAATTAATGTCCTTTCGCTCTAGGACGCTTAGTTTAGGAGATATGGGCAAAAGAAGTTTTTCATATAAAAATTTCAATTTTTTTAGGTTTTGGGTGGATTTTTCAATTTTTCGGGGTAGTCACGAATTAAAGTCCTTTTCGCTCTAGGACGCATATTTAAGGAGATATGGACAAAAGAAGTTTTTCATATAAAAATTTAATTTTTTTTAGGTTTTGGGTGGATTTTTCAATTTTTTTGGGTGGTCACGAATTAAAGTCCTTTTCGCTTAGTTTAGGAGATATGGGCAAAAGAAGTTTTTCATATAAAAATTTCAATTTTTTTAGGTTTTGGGTGGATTTTTCAATTTTTTGGGGTGGTCACGAATTAAAGTCCTTTTCGCTCTAGGACGCTTAGTTTAGGAGATATGGGCAAAAGAAGTTTTTCATATAAAAATTTCAATTTTTTTAGGTTTTGGGTGGATTTTTCAATTTTTTGGGGTGGTCGCGAATTAAAGTCCTTTTCGCTCTAGGACGCTTAGTTTAGGAGATATGGGCAAAAGAAGTTTTTCATATAAAAATTTAAATTTTTTTTAGGTTTTGGGTGGATTTTTCAATTTTTTGGGGGTGGTCACGAATTAAAGTCCTTTTCGCTCTAGGACGCTTAGTTTAGGAGATATGGGCAAAAGAAGTTTTTCATATAAAAATTTCAATTTTTTTAGGTTTTGGGTGGATTTTTCAATTTTTTGGGGTGGTCACGAGTTATCGTCCTTTTCGCTCTAGGACGCTTAGTTTAGGAGATATGGGCAAAAGAAGTTTTTCATATAAAAAGTCCTTTTCACTCTAGGACGCTTAGTTTAGGAGATATGGGCAAAATAAGTTTTTCATATAAAAATTTCAATTTTTTTAGGTTTTGGGTGGATTTTTCAATTTTTTTGGGGTGGTCGCGAATTAAAGTCCTTTTCGCTCTAGGACGCTTAGTTTAGGAGATATGGGCAAAAGAAGTTTTTCATATAAAAATTTCAATTTTTTAGGTTTGGGTGGATTTTTCAATTTTTTTGGGTGGTCACGAATTAAAGTCCTTTTCGCTCTATGACGCTTAGTTTAGGAGATATGGGCAAAAGAAGTTTTTCATATAAAAATTTCAATTTTTTAGGTTTTGGGTGGATTGTTCAATTTTTTGGGGTGGTCACGAATTAAAGTCCTTTTCGCTCTAGGACGCTTAGTTTAGGAGATATGGGCAAAAGAAGTTTTTCATATAAAAATTTCAATTTTTTAGGTTTGGGTGGATTTTTCAATTTTTTTGGGTGGTCACGAATTAAAGTCCTTTTCGCTCTATGACGCTTAGTTTAGGAGATATGGGCAAAAGAAGTTTTTCATATAAAAATTTCAATTTTTTAGGTTTTGGGTGGATTGTTCAATTTTTTGGGGTGGTCACGAATTAAAGTCCTTTTCGCTCTAGGCCGCATATTTAAGGAAATATGGCCAAAAGAAGTTTTTCATATAAAAATTTAAATTTTTTTAGGTTTTGGGTGGATTTTTCAATTTTTTGGGGTAGTCACGAATTAAAGTCCTTTTCGCTCTAGGACGCATATTTAAGGAGATATGGGCAAAAAAAGTTTTTCATATAAAAATTTCAATTTTTTTAGGTTTTGGGTGGATTTGTCAATTTTTTTGGGTGGTCACGAATTAAAGTCCTTTTCGCTCTAGGACGCTTAGTTTAGGAGATATGGGCAAAAGAAGTTTTTCATATAAAAATTTCAATTTTTTTAGGTTTTGGGTGGATTTTTCAATTTTTTTGGGTGGTCACGAATTAAAGTCCTTTTCGCTCTATGACGCTTTGTTTAGGAGATATGGGCAAAAGAAGTTTTTCATATAAAAATTTCAATTTTTTTAGGTTTTGGGTGGATTTTTCAATTTTTTTGGGGTGGTCGCGAATTAAAGTCCTTTTCGCTCTAGGACGCTAAGTTTAGGAGATATGGGCAAAAGAAGTTTTTCATATAAAAATTTCAATTTTTTTAGGTTTTGGGTGGATTTTTCAATTTTTTTGGGTGGTCACGAATTAAAGTCCTTTTCGCTCTAGGACGCTTAGTTTAGGAGATATGGGCAAAAGAAGTTTTTCATATAAAAATTTCAATTTTTTTAGGTTTTGGGTGGATTTTTCAATTTTTTTGGGTGGTCACGAATTAAAGTCCTTTTCGCTCTATGACGCTTAGTTTAGGAGATATGGGCAAAAGAAGTTTTTCATATAAAAATTTCAATTTTTTTAGGTTTTGGGTGGATTTTTCAATTTTTTTGGGGTGGTCGCGAATTAAAGTCCTTTTCGCTCTAGGACGCTTAGTTTAGGAGATATGGGCAAAAGAAGTTTTTCATATAAAAATTTCAATTTTTTTAGGTTTTGGGTGGATTTTTCAATTTTTTGGGGTGGTCACGAATGAAAGCCCTTTTCGCTCTAGGACGCATATTTAAGGAGATATGGGCAAAAGAAGTTTTTAATATAAAAATTTCAATTTTTTTTAGGTTTTTGGTGGATTTTTCAATTTTTTGGGGGTGGTCACGAATTAATGTCCTTTTCGCTCTAGGACGCTTAGTTTAGGAGATATGGGCAAAAGAAGTTTTTCATATAAAAATTTCAATTTTTTTAGGTTTTGGGTGGATTTTTCAATTTTTCGGGGTGGTCACGAATTAAAGTCCTTTTCGCTCTAGGACGCATATTTAAGGAGATATGGACAAAAGAAGTTTTTCATATAAAAATTTAATTTTTTTTAGGTTTTGGGTGGATTTTTCAATTTTTTTGGGTGGTCACGAATTAAAGTCCTTTTCGCTTAGTTTAGGAGATATGGGCAAAAGAAGTTTTTCATATAAAAATTTCAATTTTTTTAGGTTTTGGGTGGATTTTTCAATTTTTTTGGGGTGGTCGCGAATTAAAGTCCTTTTCGCTCTAGAACGCTAAGTTTAGGAGATATGGGCAAAAGAAGTTTTTCATATAAAAATTTAAATTTTTTTAGGTTTTGGGTGGATTTTTCAATTTTTTGGGGGTGGTCACGAATTAAAGTCCTTTTCGCTCTAGGACGCTTAGTTTAGGAGATATGGGCAAAAGAAGTTTTTCATATAAAAATTTCAATTTTTTTAGGTTTTGGGTAGATTTTTCAATTTTTTGGGGTGGTCACGAATTATCGTCCTTTTCGCTCTAGGACGCTTAGTTTAGGAGATATGGGCAAAAGAAGTTTTTCATATAAAAATTTCAATTTTTTTAGGTTTGGGTGGATTTTTCAATTTTTTTTTTGGGTGGTCACGAATTAAAGTCCTTTTCGCTCTATGACGCTTAGTTTAGGAGATATGGGCAAAAGAAGTTTTTCATATAAAAATTTCAATTTTTTTAGGTTTTGGGTGGATTGTTCAATTTTTTGGGGTGGTCACGAATTAAAGTCCTTTTCGCTCTAGGCCGCATATTTAAGGAGATATGGGCAAAAGAAGTTTTTCATATAAAAATTTCAATTTTTTTAGGTTTTGGGTGGATTTTTCAATTTTTTGGGGTGGTCGCGAATTAAAGTCCTTTTCGCTCTAGGACGCTTAGTTTAGGAGATATGGGCAAAAGAAGTTTTTCATATAAAAATTTAAATTTTTTTAGGTTTTGGGTGGATTTTTCAATTTTTTGGGGGTGGTCACGAATTAAAGTCCTTTTCGCTCTAGGACGCTTAGTTTAGGAGATATGGGCAAAAGAAGTTTTTCATATAAAAATTTCAATTTTTTTAGGTTTTGGGTGGATTTTTCAATTTTTTGGGGTGGTCACGAGTTATCGTCCTTTTCGCTCTAGGACGCTTAGTTTAGGAGATATGGGCAAAAGAAGTTTTTCATATAAAAATTTCAATTTTTTAGGTTTTGGGTGGATTGTTCAATTTTTTGGGGTGGTCACGAATTAAAGTCCTTTTCGCTCTAGGCCGCATATTTAAGGAGATATGGGCAAAAGAATTTTTTCATATAAAAATTTCAATTTTTTTAGGTTTTGGGTGGATTTTTCAATTTTTTTGGGTGGTCACGAATTAAAGTCCTTTTCGCTCTAGGACGCTTAGTTTAGGAGATATGGGCAAAAGAAGTTTTTCATATAAAAATTTCAATTTTTTTAGGTTTTGGGTGGATTTTTCAATTTTTTTGGGTGGTCACGAATTAAAGTCCTTTTCGCTCTAGGACGCTTAGTTTAGGAGATATGGGCAAAAGAAGTTTTTCATATAAAAATTTCATTTTTTTAGGTTTTGGGTGGATTTTTCAATTTTTTGGGGTGGTCGCGAATTAAAGTCCTTTTCGCTCTAGGACGCTTAGTTTAGGAGATATGGGCAAAAGAAGTTTTTCATATAAAAATTTCAATTTTTTTAGGTTTTGGGTGGAGTTTTCAATTTTTTGGGGTGGTCACGAGTTATCGTCCTTTTCGCTCTAGGACGCTTAGTTTAGGAGATATGGGCAAAAGAAGTTTTTCATATAAAAATTTCAATTTTTTTAGGTTTTGGGTGGATTTTTCAATTTTTTGGGGGTGGTCACGAATTAAAGTCCTTTTCGCTCTAGGACGCTTAGTTTAGGAGATATGGGCAAAAGAAGTTTTTCATATAAAAATTTCAATTTTTTTTAGGTTTTGGGTGGATTTTTCAATTTTTTGGGGTGGTCACGAATTAAAGTCCTTTTCGCTCTAGGACGCATATTTAAGGAGATATGGCCAAAAGAAGTTTTTCATATAAAAATTTCAATTTTTTTAGGTTTTGGGTGGATTTGTCAATTTTTTTGGGTGGTCACGAATTAAAGTCCTTTTCGCTCTAGGACGCTTAGTTTAGGAGATATGGGCAAAAGAAGTTTTTCATATAAAAATTTCAATTTTTTTAGGTTTTGGGTGGATTTTTCAATTTTTTTGGGTGGTCACGAATTAAAGTCCTTTTCGCTCTATGACGCTTTGTTTAGGAGATATGGGCAAAAGAAGTTTTTCATATAAAAATTTCAATTTTTTTAGGTTTTGGGTGGATTTTTCAATTTTTTTGGGGTGGTCGCGAATTAAAGTCCTTTTCGCTCTAGGACGCTAAGTTTAGGAGATATGGGCAAAAGAAGTTTTTCATATAAAAATTTAAATTTTTTTAGGTTTTGGGTGGATTTTTCAATTTTTTGGGGGTGGTCACGAATTAAAGTCCTTTTCGCTCTAGGACGCTTAGTTTAGGAGATATGGGCAAAAGAAGTTTTTCATATAAAAATTTCAATTTTTTTAGGTTTTGGGTGGATTTTTCAATTTTTTTGGGTGGTCACGAATTAAAGTCCTTTTCGCTCTATGACGCTTAGTTTAGGAGATATGGGCAAAAGAAGTTTTTCATATAAAAATTTCAATTTTTTTAGGTTTTGGGTGGAATTTTCAATTTTTTTGGGGTGGTCGCGAATTAAAGTCCTTTTCGCTCTAGGACGCTTAGTTTAGGAGATATGGGCAAAAGAAGTTTTTCATATAAAAATTTCAATTTTTTTAGGTTTTGGGTGGATTTTTCAATTTTTTGGGGTGGTCACGAATGAAAGCCCTTTTCGCTCTAGGACGCATATTTAAGGAGATATGGGCAAAAGAAGTTTTTAATATAAAAATTTCAATTTTTTTTAGGTTTTTGGTGGATTTTTCAATTTTTTGGGGGTGGTCACGAATTAATGTCCTTTTCGCTCTAGGACGCTTAGTTTAGGAGATATGGGCAAAAGAAGTTTTTCATATAAAAATTTAAATTTTTTTAGGTTTTGGGTGAATTTTTCAATTTTTCGGGGTAGTCACGAATTAAAGTCCTTTTCGCTCTAGGACGCATATTTAAGGAGATATGGACAAAAGAAGTTTTTCATATAAAAATTTAATTTTTTTTAGGTTTTGGGTGGATTTTTCAATTTTTTTGGGTGGTCACGAATTAAAGTCCTTTTCGCTTAGTTTAGGAGATATGGGCAAAAGAAGTTTTTCATATAAAAATTTCAATTTTTTTAGGTTTTGGGTGGATTTTTCAATTTTTTTGGGGTGGTCGCGAATTAAAGTCCTTTTCGCTCTAGGACGCTAAGTTTAGGAGATATGGGCAAAAGAAGTTTTTCATATAAAAATTTAAATTTTTTTAGGTTTTGGGTGGATTTTTCAATTTTTTGGGGGTGGTCACGAATTAAAGTCCTTTTCGCTCTAGGACGCTTAGTTTAGGAGATATGGGCAAAAGAAGTTTTTCATATAAAAATTTCAATTTTTTTAGGTTTTGGGTAGATTTTTCAATTTTTTGGGGTGGTCACGAATTATCGTCCTTTTCGCTCTAGGACGCTTAGTTTAGGAGATATGGGCAAAAGAAGTTTTTCATATAAAAATTTAAATTTTTTTAGGTTTGGGTGGATTTTTCAATTTTTTTTTGGGTGGTCACGAATTAAAGTCCTTTTCGCTCTATGACGCTTAGTTTAGGAGATATGGGCAAAAGAAGTTTTTCATATAAAAATTTCAATTTTTTTAGGTTTGGGTGGATTGTTCAATTTTTTGGGGTGGTCACGAATTAAAGTCCTTTTCGCTCTAGAACGCTTAGTTTAGGAGATATGGGCAAAAGAAGTTTTTCATATAAAAATTTCAATTTTTTTAGGTTTTGGGTGGATTTTTCAATTTTTTTGGGTGGTCACGAATTAAAGTCCTTTTCGCTCTAGGACGCTTAGTTTAGGAGATATGGGCAAAAGAAGTTTTTCATATAAAAATTTCAATTTTTTTAGGTTTTGGGTGGATTTTTCAATTTTTTGGGGTGGTCACGAGTTATCGTCCTTTTCGCTATAGGACGCTTAGTTTAGGAGATATGGGCAAAAGAAGTTTTTCATATAAAAATTTCAATTTTTTAGGTTTTGGGTGGATTTTTCAATTTTTTGGGGGTGGTCACGAATTAAAGTCCTTTTCGCTCTAGGACGCTTAGTTTAGGAGATATGGGCAAAAGAAGTTTTTCATATAAAAATTTCAATTTTTTTAGGTTTTGGGTGGATTTTTCAATTTTTTGGGGTGGTCACGAATTAAAGTCCTTTTCGCTCTAGGACGCATATTTAAGGAGATATGGGCAAAAGAAGTTTTTCATATAAAAATTTAAATTTTTTTAGGTTTTGGGTGGATTTTTCAATTTTTTGGGGTAGTCGCGAATTAAAGTCCTTTTCGCTCTAGGACGCATATTTAAGGAGATATGGGCAAAAGAAGTTTTTCATATAAAAATTTCAATTTTTTTAGGTTTTGGGTGGATTTTTCAATTTTTTTGGGTGGTCACGAATTAAAGTCCTTTTCGCTCTATGACGCTTTGTTTAGGAGATATGGGCAAAAGAAGTTTTTCATATAAAAATTTCAATTTTTTTAGGTTTTGGGTGGATTTTTCAATTTTTTTGGGGTGGTCGCGAATTAATGTCCTTTTCGCTCTAGGACGCTAAGTTTAGGAGATATGGACAAAAGAAGTTTTTCATATAAAAATTTCAATTTTTTTAGGTTTTGGGTGGATTTTTCAATTTTTTTGGGTGGTCACGAATTAAAGTTCTTTTCGCTCTAGGACGCTTAGTTTAGGAGATATGGGCAAAAGAAGTTTTTCATATAAAAATTTCAATTTTTTTAGGTTTTGGGTGGATTTTTCAATGTTTTGGGGGTGGTCACGAATTAAAGTCCTTTTCGCTCTAGGCCGCATATTTAAGGAGATATGGGCAAAAGAAGTTTTTCATATAAAAATTTAAATTTTTTTAGGTTTTGGGTGGATTTTTCAATTTTTTGGGGGTGGTCACGAATTAAAGTCCTTTTCGCTCTAGGACGCTTAGTTTAGGAGATATGGGCAAAAGAAGTTTTTCATATAAAAATTTCAATTTTTTTAGGTTTTGGGTGGATTTTTCAATTTTTTGGGGTGGTCACGAATTATCGTCCTTTTCGCTCTAGGACGCTTAGTTTAGGAGATATGGGCAAAAGAAGTTTTTCATATAAAAATTTCAATTTTTTTAGGTTTTGGGTGGATTTTTAAATTTTTTGGGGGTGGTCACGAATTAAAGTCCTTTTCGCTCTAGGACGCTTAGTTTAGGAGATATGGGCAAAAGAAGTTTTTCATATAAAAATTTCAATTTTTTTAGGTTTTGGGTGGATTTTTCAATTTTTTGGGGTGGTCACGAATTAAAGTCCTTTTCGCTCTAGGACGCATATTTAAGGAGATATGGGCAAAAGAAGTTTTTCATATAAAAATTTCAATTTTTTTAGGTTTTGGGTGGATTTTTCAATTTTTTGGGGTAGTCACGAATTAAAGTCCTTTTCGCTCTAGGACGCATATTTAAGGAGATATGGGCAAAAGAAGTTTTTCATATAAAAATTTCAATTTTTTTAGGTTTTGGGTGGATTTTTCAATTTTTTGGGGGTGGTCACGAATTAAAGTCCTTTTCGCTCTAGGACGCTTAGTTTAGGAGATATGGGCAAAAGAAGTTTTTCATATAAAAATTTCAATTTTTTTAGGTTTTGGGTGGATTTTTCAATTTTTTGGGGGTGGTCACGAATTAAAGTCTTTTTCGCTCTAGGACGCTTAGTTTAGGAGATATGGGCAAAAGAAGTTTTTCATATAAAAATTTCAATTTTTTTAGGTTTTGGTGGATTTTTCAATTTTTTGGGGTGGTCACGAATTATCGTCCTTTTCGCTCTAGGACGCTTAGTTTAGGAGATATGGGCAAAAGAAGTTTTTCATATAAAAATTTCAATTTTTTTAGGTTTTGGGTGGATTTTTCAATTTTTTTGGGGTGGTCGCGAATTAAAGTCCTTTTCGCTCTAGGACGCTTAGTTTAGGAGATATGGGCAAAAGAAGTTTTTCATATAAAAATTTCAATTTTTTTAGGTTTTGGGTGGATTTTTCAATTTTTTTGGGTGGTCACGAATTAAAGTCCTTTTCGCTCTATGACGCTTAGTTTAGGAGATATGGGCAAAATAAGTTTTTCATATAAAAATTTCAATTTTTTTAGGTTTTGGGTGGATTTTTCAATTTTTTTGGGGTGGTCGCGAATTAAAGTCCTTTTCGCTCTAGGACGCTTAGTTTAGGAGATATGGGCAAAAGAAGTTTTTCATATAAAAATTTCAATTTTTTTAGGTTTTGGGTGGATTTTTCAATTTTTTGGGGGTGGTCACGAATTAAAGTCCTTTTCGCTCTAGGACGCTTAGTTTAGGAGATATGGGCAAAAGAAGTTTTTCATATAAAAATTTAAATTTTTTTAGGTTTTGGGTGGATTTTTCAATTTTTTGGGGGTGGTCACGAATTAAAGTCCTTTTCGCTCTAGGACGCTTAGTTTAGGAGATATGGGCAAAAGAAGTTTTTCATATAAAAATTTCAATTTTTTTAGGTTTTGGGTGGATTTTTCAATTTTTTTGGGTGGTCACGAATTAAAGTTCTTTTCGCTCTAGGACGCTTAGTTTAGGAGATATGGGCAAAAGAAGTTTTTCATATAAAAATTTAAATTTTTTTAGGTTTTGGGTGGATTTTTCAATTTTTTGGGGGTGGTCACGAATTAAAGTCCTTTTCGCTCTAGGACGCTTAGTTTAGGAGATATGGGCAAAAGAAGTTTTTCATATAAAAATTTAAATTTTTTTAGGTTTTGGGTGGATTTTTCAATTTTTTGGGGGTGGTCACGAATTAAAGTCCTTTTCGCTCTAGGACGCTTAGTTTAGGAGATATGGGCAAAAGAAGTTTTTCATATAAAAATTTCAATTTTTTTTAGGTTTTGGGTGGATTTTCCAATTTTTTGGGGTGGTCACGAATTATCGTCCTTTTCGCTCTAGGACGCTTAGTTTAGGAGATATGGGCAAAAGAAGTTTTTCATATAAAAATTTCAATTTTTTAGGTTTGGGTGGATTTTTCAATTTTTTTGGGTGGTCACGAATTAAAGTCCTTTTCGCTCTATGACGCTTAGTTTAGGAGATATGGGCAAAAGAAGTTTTTCATATAAAAATTTCAATTTTTTTAGGTTTTGGGTGGATTTTTCAATTTTTTTGGGTGGTCACGAATTAAAGTCCTTTTCGCTCTAGGACGCTTAGTTTAGGAGATATGGGCAAAAGAAGTTTTTCATATAAAAAGTCCTTTTCGCTCTAGGACGCTTAGTTTAGGAGATATGGGCAAAATAAGTTGTTCATATAAAAATTCCAATTTTTTTAGGTTTTGGGTGGATTTTTCAATTTTTTTGGGGTGGTCGCGAATTAAAGTCCTTTTCGCTCTAGGACGCTTAGTTTAGGAGATATGGGCAAAAGAAGTTTATCATATAAAAATTTAAATTTTTTTAGGTTTTGGGTGGATTTTTCAATTTTTTGGGGTGGTCGCGAATTAAAGTCCTTTTCGCTCTAGGACGCTTAGTTTAGGAGATATGGGCAAAAGAAGTTTTTCATATAAAAATTTAAATTTTTTTAGGTTTTGGGTGGATTTTTCAATTTTTTGGGGGTGGTCACGAATTAAAGTCCTTTTCGCTCTAGGACGCTTAGTTTAGGAAATATGGGCAAAAGAAGTTTTTCATATAAAAATTTCAATTTTTTTTAGGTTTTGGGTGGATTTTCCAATTTTTTGGGGTGGTCACGAATTATCGTCCTTTTCGCTCTAGGACGCTTAGTTTAGGAGATATGGGCAAAAGAAGTTTTTCATATAAAAATTTCAATTTTTTTAGGTTTTGGGTGGATTTTTCAATTTTTTGGGGTGGTCGCGAATTAAAGTCCTTTTCGCTCTAGGACGCTTAGTTTAGGAGATATGGGCAAAAGAAGTTTTTCATATAAAAATTTAAATTTTTTTAGGTTTTGGGTGGATTTTTCAATTTTTTGGGGGTGGTCACGAATTAAAGTCCTTTTCGCTCTAGGACGCTTAGTTTAGGAAATATGGGCAAAAGAAGTTTTTCATATAAAAATTTCAATTTTTTTTAGGTTTTGGGTGGATTTTCCAATTTTTTGGGGTGGTCACGAATTATCGTCCTTTTCGCTCTAGGACGCTTAGTTTAGGAGATATGGGCAAAAGAAGTTTTTCATATAAAAATTTCAATTTTTTAGGTTTGGGTGGATTTTTCAATTTTTTTGGGTGGTCACGAATTAAAGTCCTTTTCGCTCTATGACGCTTAGTTTAGGAGATATGGGCAAAAGAAGTTTTTCATATAAAAATTTCAATTTTTTTAGGTTTTGGGTGGATTTTTCAATTTTTTTGGGTGGTCACGAATTAAAGTCCTTTTCGCTCTAGGACGCTTAGTTTAGGAGATATGGGCAAAAGAAGTTTTTCATAAAAAATTTCAATTTTTTTAGGTTTTGGGTGGATTTTTCAATTTTTTGGGTGGTCACGAATTAAAGTCCTTATCGATCTAGGACGCTTAGTTTAGGAGATATGGGCAAAAGAAGTTTTTCATATAAAAATTTCATTTTTTTAGGTTTTGGGTGGATTTTTCAATTTTTTGGGGTGGTCACGAGTTATCGTCCTTTTCGCTCTAGGACGCTTAGTTTAGGAGATATGGGCAAAAGAAGTTTTTCATATAAAAATTTCAATTTTTTTAGGTTTTGGGTGGATTTTTCAATTTTTTTGGGTGGTCACGAATTAAAGTCCTTTTCGCTCTAGGACGCTTAGTTTAGGAGATATGGGCAAAAGAAGTTTTTCATAAAAAATTTCAATTTTTTTAGGCTTTGGGTGGATTTTTCAATTTTTTTGGGTGGTCACGAATTAAAGTCCTTTTCGCTCTATGACGCTTAGTTTAGGAGATATGGGCAAAAGAAGTTTTTCATATAAAAATTTCAATTTTTTTAGGTTTTGGGTGGATTTTTCAATTTTTTTGGGTGGTCACGAATTAAAGTCCTTTTCGCTCTAGGACGCTTAGTTTAGGAGATATGGGCAAAAGAAGTTTTTCATATACAAATTTCAATTTTTTTAGGTTTTGGGTGGATTTTTCAATTTTTTTGGGTGGTCACGAATTAAAGTCCTTATCGATCTAGGACGCTTAGTTTAGGAGATATGGGCAAAAGAAGTTTTTCATATAAAAATTTAAATTTGTGTAGGTTTTGGGTGGATTTTTCAATTTTTTGGGGGTGGTCACGAATTAAAGTCCTTTTCGCTCTAGGACGCTTAGTTTAGGAGATATGGGCAAAAGAAGTTTTTCATATAAAAATTTCAATTTTTTTTAGGTTTTGGGTGGATTTTTCAATTTTTTGGGGGTGGTCACGAATTAAAGTCCTTTTCGCTCTAGGACGCTTAGTTTAGGAGATATGGGCAAAAGAAGTTTTTCATATAAAAATTTCAATTTTTTTAGGTTTTGGGTGGATTTTTCAATTTTTTGGGGTGGTCACGAATTAAAGTCCTTTTCGCTCTAGGACGCATATTTAAGGAGATATGGGCAAAAGAAGTTTTTCATATAAAAATTTAAATTTTTTTAGGTTTTGGGTGGATTTTTCAATTTTTTGGGGTAGTCACGAATTAAAGTCCTTTTCGCTCTAGGACGCATATTTAAGGAGATATGGGCAAAAGAAGTTTTTCATATAAAAATTTCAATTTTTTTAGGTTTTGGGTGGATTTTTCAATTTTTTTGGGTGGTCACGAATTAAAGTCCTTTTCGCTCTAGGACGCTTAGTTTAGGAGATATGGGCAAAAGAAGTTTTTCATATAAAAATTTCAATTTTTTTAGGTTTTGGGTGGATTTTTCAATTTTTTGGGGGTGGTCACGAATTAAAGTCCTTTTCGCTCTAGGACGCTTAGTTTAGGAGATATGGACAAGAGAAGTTTTTCATATAAAAATTTCAATTTTTTTAGGTTTTGGGTGGATTTTTCAATTTTTTGGGGTGGTCACGAATTATCGTCCTTTTCGCTCTAGGACGCTTAGTTTAGGAGATATGGGCAAAAGAAGTTTTTCATATAAAAATTTCATTTTTTTTAGGTTTTGGGTGGATTTTTAAATTTTTTGGGGGTGGTCATGAATTAAAGTCCTTTTCGCTCTAGGACGCTTAGTTTAGGAGATATGGGCAAAAGAAGTTTTTCATATAAAAATTTCAATTTTTTTAGGTTTGGGTGGATTTTTCAATTTTTTTTGGGTGGTCACGAATTAAAGTCCTTTTCGCTCTAGGACGCATATTTAAGGAGATATGGGCAAAAGAAGTTTTTCATATAAAAATTTCAATTTTTTTTAGGTTTGGGTGGATTTTTCAATTTTTTTTGGGTGGTCACGAATTAAAGTCCTTTTCGCTCTAGGACGCTTAGTTTAGGAGATATGGGCAAAAGAAGTTTTTCATATAAAAATTTCAATTTTTTTAGGTTTTGGGTGGATTTTTCAATGTTTTGGGGGTGGTCACGAGGAGATATGGGCAAAAGAAGTTTTTCATATAAAAATTTCAATTTTTTTTAGGTTTGGGTGGATTTTTCAATTTTTTTTGGGTGGTCACGAATTAAAGTCCTTTTCGCTCTAGGACGTTTAGTTTAGGAGATATGGGCAAAAGAAGTTTTTCATATAAAAATTTCAATTTTTTTAGGTTTGGGTGGATTTTTCAATTTTTTTTGGGTGGTCACGAATTAAAGTCCTTTTCGCTCTAGGACGCATATTTAAGGAGATATGGGCAAAAGAAGTTTTTTCATATAAAAATTTCAATTTTTTTTAGGTTTGGGTGGATTTTTCAATTTTTTTTGGGTGGTCACGAATTAAAGTCCTTTTCGCTCTAGGACGCTTAGTTTAGGAGATATGGGCAAAAGAAGTTTTTCATATAAAAATTTCAATTTTTTTAGGTTTGGGTGGATTTTTCAATTTTTTTTGGGTGGTCACGAATTAAAGTCCTTTTCGCTCTAGGACGCATATTTAAGGAGATATGGGCAAAAGAAGTTTTTCATATAAAAATTTCAATTTTTTTAGGTTTTGGGTGGATTTTTCAATTTTTTTGGGTGGTCACGAATTAAAGTCCTTTTCGCTCTAGGACGCTTAGTTTAGGAGATATGGGCAAAAGAAGTTTTTCATATAAAAATTTCAATTTTTTTAGGTTTTGGGTGGATTTTTCAATGTTTTGGGGGTGGTCACGAATTAAAGTCCTTTTCGCTCTAGGCCGCATATTTAAGGAGATATGGGCAAAAGAAGTTTTTCATATAAAAATTTAAATTTTTTTAGGTTTTGGGTGGATTTTTCAATTTTTTGGGGGTGGTCACGAATTAAAGTCCTTTTCGCTCTAGGACGCTTAGTTTAGGAGATATGGGCAAAAGAAGTTTTTCATATAAAAATTTCAATTTTTTTAGGTTTTGGGTGGATTTTTCAATTTTTTGGGGTGGTCACGAATTATCGTCCTTTTCGCTCTAGGACGCTTAGTTTAGGAGATATGGGCAAAAGAAGTTTTTCATATAAAAATTTAAATTTTTTTAGGTTTTGGGTGGATTTTTAAATTTTTTGGGGGTGGTCACGAATTAAAGTCCTTTTCGCTCTAGGACGCTTAGTTTAGGAGATATGGGCAAAAGAAGTTTTTCATATAAAAATTTCAATTTTTTTAGGTTTTGGGTGGATTTTTCAATTTTTTGGGGTGGTCACGAATTAAAGTCCTTTTCGCTCTAGGACGCATATTTAAGGAGATATGGGCAAAAGAAGTTTTTCATATAAAAATTTCAATTTTTTTAGGTTTTGGGTGGATTTTTCAATTTTTTGGGGTAGTCACGAATTAGAGTCCTTTTCGCTCTAGGACGCATATTTAAGGAGATATGGGCAAAAGAAGTTTTTCATATAAAAATTTCAATTTTTTTAGGGTTTGGGTGGATTTTTCAATTTTTTGGGGTAGTCACGAATTAGAGTCCTTTTCGCTCTAGGACGCATATTTAAGGAGATATGGGCAAAAGAAGTTTTTCATATAAAAATTTCAATTTTTTTAGGTTTTGGGTGGATTTTTCAATTTTTTGGGGGTGGTCACGAATTAAAGTCCTTTTCGCTCTAGGACGCTTAGTTTAGGAGATATGGGCAAAAGAAGTTTTTCATATAAAAATTTCAATTTTTTTAGGTTTTGGGTGGATTTTTCAATTTTTTGGGGGTGGTCACGAATTAAAGTCTTTTTCGCTCTAGGACGCTTAGTTTAGGAGATATGGGCAAAAGAAGTTTTTCATATAAAAATTTCAATTTTTTTAGGTTTTGGGTGGATTTTTCAATTTTTTGGGGTGGTCACGAATTATCGTCCTTTTCGCTCTAGGACGCTTAGTTTAGGAGATATGGGCAAAAGAAGTTTTTCATATAAAAATTTCAATTTTTTTAGGTTTTGGGTGGATTTTTCAATTTTTTTGGGGTGGTCGCGAATTAAAGTCCTTTTCGCTCTAGGACGCTTAGTTTAGGAGATATGGGCAAAAGAAGTTTTTCATATAAAAATTTCAATTTTTTTTTAGGTTTTGGGTGGATTTTTCAATTTTTTGGGGTGGTCACGAATTATCGTCCTTTTCGCTCTAGGACGCTTAGTTTAGGAGATATGGGCAAAAGAAGTTTTTCATATAAAAATTTCAATTTTTTTAGGTTTGGGTGGATTTTTCAATTTTTTTTGGGTGGTCACGAATTAAAGTCCTTTTCGCTCTAGGACGCATATTTAAGGAGATATGGGCAAAAGAAGTTTTTCATATAAAAATTTCAATTTTTTTAGGTTTTGGGTGGATTTTTCAATTTTTTTGGGTGGTCACGAATTAAAGTCCTTTTCGCTCTAGGACGCTTAGTTTAGGAGATATGGGCAAAAGAAGTTTTTCATATAAAAATTTCAATTTTTTTAGGTTTTGGGTGGATTTTTCAATGTTTTGGGGGTGGTCACGAATTAAAGTCCTTTTCGCTCTAGGCCGCATATTTAAGGAGATATGGGCAAAAGAAGTTTTTCATATAAAAATTTAAATTTTTTTAGGTTTTGGGTGGATTTTTCAATTTTTTGGGGGTGGTCACGAATTAAAGTCCTTTTCGCTCTAGGACGCTTAGTTTAGGAGATATGGGCAAAAGAAGTTTTTCATATAAAAATTTCAATTTTTTTAGGTTTTGGGTGGATTTTTCAATTTTTTGGGGTGGTCACGAATTATCGTCCTTTTCGCTCTAGGACGCTTAGTTTAGGAGATATGGGCAAAAGAAGTTTTTCATATAAAAATTTAAATTTTTTTAGGTTTTGGGTGGATTTTTAAATTTTTTGGGGGTGGTCACGAATTAAAGTCCTTTTCGCTCTAGGACGCTTAGTTTAGGAGATATGGGCAAAAGAAGTTTTTCATATAAAAATTTCAATTTTTTTAGGTTTTGGGTGGATTTTTCAATTTTTTGGGGTGGTCACGAATTAAAGTCCTTTTCGCTTTAGGACGCATATTTAAGGAGATATGGGCAAAAGAAGTTTCTCATATAAAAATTTCAATTTTTTTAGGTTTTGGGTGGATTTTTCAATTTTTTGGGGTAGTCACGAATTAGAGTCCTTTTCGCTCTAGGACGCATATTTAAGGAGATATGGGCAAAAGAAGTTTTTCATATAAAAATTTCAATTTTTTTAGGGTTTGGGTGGATTTTTCAATTTTTTGGGGTAGTCACGAATTAGAGTCCTTTTCGCTCTAGGACGCATATTTAAGGAGATATGGGCAAAAGAAGTTTTTCATATAAAAATTTCAATTTTTTTAGGTTTTGGGTGGATTTTTCAATTTTTTGGGGGTGGTCACGAATTAAAGTCCTTTTCGCTCTAGGACGCTTAGTTTAGGAGATATGGGCAAAAGAAGTTTTTCATATAAAAATTTCAATTTTTTTAGGTTTTGGGTGGATTTTTCAATTTTTTGGGGGTGGTCACGAATTAAAGTCTTTTTCGCTCTAGGACGCTTAGTTTAGGAGATATGGGCAAAAGAAGTTTTTCATATAAAAATTTCAATTTTTTTAGGTTTTGGGTGGATTTTTCAATTTTTTGGGGTGGTCACGAATTATCGTCCTTTTCGCTCTAGGACGCTTAGTTTAGGAGATATGGGCAAAAGAAGTTTTTCATATAAAAATTTCAATTTTTTTAGGTTTTGGGTGGATTTTTCAATTTTTTTGGGGTGGTCGCGAATTAAAGTCCTTTTCGCTCTAGGACGCTTAGTTTAGGAGATATGGGCAAAAGAAGTTTTTCATATAAAAATTTCAATTTTTTTAGGTTTTGGGTGGATTTTTCAATTTTTTGGGGTGGTCACGAATTATCGTCCTTTTCGCTCTAGGACGCTTAGTTTAGGAGATATGGGCAAAAGAAGTTTTTCATATAAAAATTTCAATTTTTTTAGGTTTTGGGTGGATTTTTCAATTTTTTTGGGGTGGTCGCGAATTAAAGTCCTTTTCGCTCTAGGACGCTTAGTTTAGGAGATATGGGCAAAAGAAGTTTTTCATATAAAAATTTCATTTTTTTTAGGTTTTGGGTGGATTTTTCAATTTTTTTGGGTGGTCACGAATTAAAGTCCTTTTCGCTCTATGACGCTTAGTTTAGGAGATATGGGCAAAAGAAGTTTTTCATATAAAAATTTCAATTTTTTTAGGTTTTGGGTGGATTTTTCAATTTTTTTGGGGTGGTCGCGAATTAAAGTCCTTTTCGCTCTAGGACGCTTAGTTTAGGAGATATGGGCAAAAGAAGTTTTTCATATAAAAATTTCAATTTTTTTAGGTTTTGGGTGGATTTTTCAATTTTTTGGGGGTGGTCACGAATTAAAGTCCTTTTCGCTCTAGGACGCTTAGTTTAGGAGATATGGGCAAAAGAAGTTTTTCATATAAAAATTTAAATTTTTTTAGGTTTTGGGTGGATTTTTCAATTTTTGGGGGTGGTCACGAATTAAAGTCCTTTTCGCTCTAGGACGCTTAGTTTAGGAGATATGGGCAAAAGAAGTTTTTCATATAAAAATTTCAATTTTTTTTAGGTTTTGGGTGGATTTTCCAATTTTTTGGGGTGGTCACGAATAATCGTCCTTTTCGCTCTAGGACGCTTAGTTTAGGAGATATGGGCAAAAGAAGTTTTTCATATAAAAATTTAAATTTTTTTAGGTTTTGGGTGGATTTTTCAATTTTTTGGGGGTGGTCACGAATTAAAGTCCTTTTCGCTCTAGGACGCTTAGTTTAGGAGATATGGGCAAAAGAAGTTTTTCATATAAAAATTTCAATTTTTTTAGGTTTTGGGTGAATTTTTCAATTTTTTTGGGGTGGTCGCGAATTAAAGTCCTTTTCGCTCTAGGACGCTTAGTTTAGGAGATATGGGCAAAAGAAGTTTTTCATATAAAAATTTCAATTTTTTTAGGTTTTGGGTGGATTTTTCAATTTTTTTTGGGTGGTCACGAATTAAAGTCCTTTTCGCTCTATGACGCTTAGTTTAGGAGATATGGGCAAAAGAAGTTTTTCATATAAAAATTTCAATTTTTTTAGGTTTTGGGTGGATTTTTCAATTTTTCGGGGTGGTCACGAATTAAAGTCCTTTTCGCTCTAGGACGCTTAGTTTAGGAGATATGGGCAAAAGAAGTTTTTCATATAAAAATTTCAATTTTTTTTAGGTTTGGGTGGATTTTTCAATTTTTTTTTGGGTGGTCACGAATTAAAGTCCTTTTCGCTCTAGGACGCTTAGTTTAGGAGATATGGGCAAAAGAAGTTTTTCATATAAAAATTTCAATTTTTTTAGGTTTGGGTGGATTTTTCAATTTTTTTTGGGTGGTCACGAATTAAAGTCCTTTTCGCTCTAGGACGCATATTTAAGGAGATATGGGCAAAAGAAGTTTTTCATATAAAAATTTCAATTTTTTTTAGGTTTGGGTGGATTTTTCAATTTTTTTTGGGTGGTCACGAATTAAAGCCCTTTTCGCTCTAGGACGCTTAGTTTAGGAGATATGGGCAAAAGAAGTTTTTCATATAAAAATTTCAATTTTTTTAGGTTTGGGTGGATTTTTCAATTTTTTTTGGGTGGTCACGAATTAAAGTCCTTTTCGCTCTAGGACGCATATTTAAGGAGATATGGGCAAAAGAAGTTTTTCATATAAAAATTTCAATTTTTTTAGGTTTTGGGTGGATTTTTCAATTTTTTTGGGTGGTCACGAATTAAAGTCCTTTTCGCTCTAGGACGCTTAGTTTAGGAGATATGGGCAAAAGAAGTTTTTCATATAAAAATTTCAATTTTTTTAGGTTTTGGGTGGATTTTTCAATGTTTTGGGGGTGGTCACGAATTAAAGTCCTTTTCGCTCTAGGCCGCATATTTAAGGAGATATGGGCAAAAGAAGTTTTTCATATAAAAATTTAAATTTTTTTAGGTTTTGGGTGGATTTTTCAATTTTTTGGGGGTGGTCACGAATTAAAGTCCTTTTCGCTCTAGGACGCTTAGTTTAGGAGATATGGGCAAAAGAAGTTTTTCATATAAAAATTTCAATTTTTTTAGGTTTTGGGTGGATTTTTCAATTTTTTGGGGTGGTCACGAATTATCGTCCTTTTCGCTCTAGGACGCTTAGTTTAGGAGATATGGGCAAAAGAAGTTTTTCATATAAAAATTTAAATTTTTTTAGGTTTTGGGTGGATTTTTCAATTTTTTGGGGGTGGTCACGAATTAAAGTCCTTTTCGCTCTAGGACGCTTAGTTTAGGAGATATGGGCAAAAGAAGTTTTTCATATAAAAATTTCAATTTTTTTAGGTTTTGGGTGGATTTTTCAATTTTTTGGGGTGGTCACGAATTAAAGTCCTTTTCGCTCTAGGACGCATATTTAAGGAGATATGGGCAAAAGAAGTTTTTCATATAAAAATTTCAATTTTTTTAGGTTTTGGGTGGATTTTTCAATTTTTTGGGGTAGTCACGAATTAGAGTCCTTTTCGCTCTAGGACGCATATTTAAGGAGATATGGGCAAAAGAAGTTTTTCATATAAAAATTTTAATTTTTTTAGGGTTTGGGTGGATTTTTCAATTTTTTGGGGTAGTCACGAATTAGAGTCCTTTTCGCTCTAGGACGCATATTTAAGGAGATATGGGCAAAAGAAGTTTTTCATATAAAAATTTCAATTTTTTTAGGTTTTGGGTGGATTTTTCAATTTTTTGGGGGTGGTCACGAATTAAAGTCCTTTTCGCTCTAGGACGCTTAGTTTAGGAGATATGGGCAAAAGAAGTTTTTCATATAAAAATTTCAATTTTTTTAGGTTTTGGGTGGATTTTTCAATTTTTTGGGGGTGGTCACGAATTAAAGTCTTTTTCGCTCTAGGACGCTTAGTTTAGGAGATATGGGCAAAAGAAGTTTTTCATATAAAAATTTCAATTTTTTTAGGTTTTGGGTGGATTTTTCAATTTTTTGGGGTGGTCACGAATTATCGTCCTTTTCGCTCTAGGACGCTTAGTTTAGGAGATATGGGCAAAAGAAGTTTTTCATATAAAAATTTCAATTTTTTTAGGTTTTGGGTGGATTTTTCAATTTTTTTGGGGTGGTCGCGAATTAAAGTCCTTTTCGCTCTAGGACGCTTAGTTTAGGAGATATGGGCAAAAGAAGTTTTTCATATAAAAATTTCAATTTTTTTAGGTTTTGGGTGGATTTTTCAATTTTTTGGGGTGGTCACGAATTATCGTCCTTTTCGCTCTAGGACGCTTAGTTTAGGAGATATGGGCAAAAGAAGTTTTTCATATAAAAATTTCAATTTTTTTAGGTTTTGGGTGGATTTTTCAATTTTTTTGGGGTGGTCGCGAATTAAAGTCCTTTTCGCTCTAGGACGCTTAGTTTAGGAGATATGGGCAAAAGAAGTTTTTCATATAAAAATTTCATTTTTTTTAGGTTTTGGGTGGATTTTTCAATTTTTTTGGGTGGTCACGAATTAAAGTCCTTTTCGCTCTATGACGCTTAGTTTAGGAGATATGGGCAAAAGAAGTTTTTCATATAAAAATTTCAATTTTTTTAGGTTTTGGGTGGATTTTTCAATTTTTTTGGGGTGGTCGCGAATTAAAGTCCTTTTCGCTCTAGGACGCTTAGTTTAGGAGATATGGGCAAAAGAAGTTTTTCATATAAAAATTTCAATTTTTTTAGGTTTTGGGTGGATTTTTCAATTTTTTGGGGGTGGTCACGAATTAAAGTCCTTTTCGCTCTAGGACGCTTAGTTTAGGAGATATGGGCAAAAGAAGTTTTTCATATAAAAATTTAAATTTTTTTAGGTTTTGGGTGGATTTTTCAATTTTTTGGGGGTGGTCACGAATTAAAGTCCTTTTCGCTCTAGGACGCTTAGTTTAGGAGATATGGGCAAAAGAAGTTTTTCATATAAAAATTTCAATTTTTTTTAGGTTTTGGGTGGATTTTCCAATTTTTTGGGGTGGTCACGAATAATCGTCCTTTTCGCTCTAGGACGCTTAGTTTAGGAGATATGGGCAAAAGAAGTTTTTCATATAAAAATTTAAATTTTTTTAGGTTTTGGGTGGATTTTTCAATTTTTTGGGGGTGGTCACGAATTAAAGTCCTTTTCGCTCTAGGACGCTTAGTTTAGGAGATATGGGCAAAAGAAGTTTTTCATATAAAAATTTCAATTTTTTTAGGTTTTGGGTGAATTTTTCAATTTTTTTGGGGTGGTCGCGAATTAAAGTCCTTTTCGCTCTAGGACGCTTAGTTTAGGAGATATGGGCAAAAGAAGTTTTTCATATAAAAATTTCAATTTTTTTAGGTTTTGGGTGGATTTTTCAATTTTTTTTTGGGTGGTCACGAATTAAAGTCCTTTTCGCTCTATGACGCTTAGTTTAGGAGATATGGGCAAAAGAAGTTTTTCATATAAAAATTTCAATTTTTTTAGGTTTTGGGTGGATTTTTCAATTTTTCGGGGTGGTCACGAATTAAAGTCCTTTTCGCTCTAGGACGCTTAGTTTAGGAGATATGGGCAAAAGAAGTTTTTCATATAAAAATTTCAATTTTTTTAGGTTTTGGGTGGATTTTTAAAATTTTTGGGGTGGTCACGAATTAAAGTCCTTTTCGCTCTAGGACGCATATTTAAGGAGATATGGGCAAAATAAGTTTTTCATATAAAAATTCTAATTTTTTTAGGTTTTGGGTGGATTATTCAATTTTTTTGGGTGGTCACGAATTAAAGTCCTTTTCGCTCTAGGACGCTTAGTTTAGGAGATATGGGCAAAAGAAGTTTTTCATATAAAAATTTCAATTTTTTAGGTTTTGGGTGGATTTTTCAATTTTTTGGGGTGGTCACGAATTATCGTCCTTTTCGCTCTAGGACGCTTAGTTTAGGAGATATGGGCAAAAGAAGTTTTTCATATAAAAATTTCAATTTTTTTAGGTTTTGGGTGGATTTTTCAATTTTTTTGGGTGGTCACGAATTAAAGTCCTTTTCGCTCTAGGACGCATATTTAAGGAGATATGGGCAAAAGAAGTTTTTCATATAAAAATTTCAATTTTTTTAGGTTTTGGGTGGATTTTTCAATTTTTTGGGGTAGTCACGAATTAAAGTCCTTTTCGCTCTAGGACGCATATTTAAGGAGATATGGGCAAAAGAAGTTTTTCATATAAAAATTTAAATTTTTTTAGGTTTTGGGTGGATTTTTCAATTTTTTTGGGTGGTCACGAATTAAAGTCCTTTTCGCTCTAGGACGCTTAGTTTAGGAGATATGGGCAAAAGAAGTTTTTCATATAAAAATTTCAATTTTTTTAGGTTTTGGGTGGATTTTTCAATTTTTTGAGGGTGGTCACGAATTAAAGTCCTTTTCGCTCTAGGACGCTTAGTTTAGGAGATATGGACCAAAGAAGTTTTTCATATAAAAATTTCAATTTTTTTAGGTTTTGGGTAGATTTTTCAATTTTTTGGGGTGGTCACGAATTATCGTCCTTTTCGCTCTAGGACGCTTAGTTTAGGAGATATGGGCAAAAGAAGTTTTTCATATAAAAATTTCAATTTTTTTAGGTTTTGGGTGGATTTATCAATTTTTTGGGGGTGGTCACGAATTAAAGTCCTTTTCGCTCTAGGACGCTTAGTTTAGGAGATATGGGCAAAAGAAGTTTTTCATATAAAAATTTCAATTTTTTTAGGTTTGGGTGGATTTTTCAATTTTTTTTGGGTGGTCACGAATTAAAGTCCTTTTCGCTCTAGGACGCTTAGTTTAGGAGATATGGGCAAAAGAAGTTTTTCATATAAAAATTTCAATTTTTTTAGGTTTGGGTGGATTTTTCAATTTTTTTTGGGTGGTCACGAATTAAAGTCCTTTTCGCTCTAGGACGCATATTTAAGGAGATATGGGCAAAAGAAGTTTTTCATATAAAAATTTCAATTTTTTTAGGTTTGGGTGGATTTTTCAATTTTTTTTGGGTGGTCACGAATTAAAGTCCTTTTCGCTCTAGGACGCTTAGTTTAGGAGATATGGGCAAAAGAAGTTTTTCATATAAAAATTTCAATTTTTTTAGGTTTTGGGTGGATTTTTCAATGTTTTGGGGGTGGTCACGAGGAGATATGGGCAAAAGAAGTTTTTCATATAAAAATTTCAATTTTTTTAGGTTTTGGGTGGATTTTTCAATTTTTTTGGGTGGTCACGAATTAAAGTCCTTTTCGCTCTAGGACGCTTAGTTTAGGAGATATGGGCAAAAGAAGTTTTTCATATAAAAATTTCAATTTTTTTAGGTTTTGGGTGGATTTTTCAATGTTTTGGGGGTGGTCACGAATTAAAGTCCTTTTCGCTCTAGGCCGCATATTTAAGGAGATATGGGCAAAAGAAGTTTTTCATATAAAAATTTAAATTTTTTTAGGTTTTGGGTGGATTTTTCAATTTTTTGGGGGTGGTCACGAATTAAAGTCCTTTTCGCTCTAGGACGCTTAGTTTAGGAGATATGGGCAAAAGAAGTTTTTCATATAATAATTTCAATTTTTTTAGGTTTTGGGTGGATTTCTCAATTTTTTGGGGTGGTCACGAATTATCGTCCTTTTCGCTCTAGGACGCTTAGTTTAGGAGATATGGGCAAAAGAAGTTTTTCATATAAAAATTTAAATTTTTTTAGGTTTTGGGTGGATTTTTAAATTTTTTGGGGGTGGTCACGAATTAAAGTCCTTTTCGCTCTAGGACGCTTAGTTTAGGAGATATGGGCAAAAGAAGTTTTTCATATAAAAATTTCAATTTTTTTAGGTTTTGGGTGGATTTTTCAATTTTTTGGGGTGGTCACGAATTAAAGTCCTTTTCGCTCTAGGACGCATATTTAAGGAGATATGGGCAAAAGAAGTTTTTCATATAAAAATTTCAATTTTTTTAGGTTTTGGGTGGATTTTTCAATTTTTTGGGGTAGTCACGAATTAGAGTCCTTTTCGCTCTAGGACGCATATTTAAGGAGATATGGGCAAAAGAAGTTTTTCATATAAAAATTTCAATTTTTTTAGGGTTTGGGTGGATTTTTCAATTTTTTGGGGTAGTCACGAATTAGAGTCCTTTTCGCTCTAGGACGCATATTTAAGGAGATATGGGCAAAAGAAGTTTTTCATATAAAAATTTCAATTTTTTTAGGTTTTGGGTGGATTTTTCAATTTTTTGGGGGTGGTCACGAATTAAAGTCCTTTTCGCTCTAGGACGCTTAGTTTAGGAGATATGGGCAAAAGAAGTTTTTCATATAAAAATTTCAATTTTTTTAGGTTTTGGGTGGATTTTTCAATTTTTTGGGGGTGGTCACGAATTAAAGTCTTTTTCGCTCTAGGACGCTTAGTTTAGGAGATATGGGCAAAAGAAGTTTTTCATATAAAAATTTCAATTTTTTTAGGTTTTGGGTGGATTTTTCAATTTTTTGGGGTGGTCACGAATTATCGTCCTTTTCGCTCTAGGACGCTTAGTTTAGGAGATATGGGCAAAAGAAGTTTTTCATATAAAAATTTCAATTTTTTTAGGTTTTGGGTGGATTTTTCAATTTTTTTGGGGTGGTCGCGAATTAAAGTCCTTTTCGCTCTAGGACGCTTAGTTTAGGAGATATGGGCAAAAGAAGTTTTTCATATAAAAATTTCAATTTTTTTAGGTTTTGGGTGGATTTTTCAATTTTTTGGGGTGGTCACGAATTATCGTCCTTTTCGCTCTAGGACGCTTAGTTTAGGAGATATGGGCAAAAGAAGTTTTTCATATAAAAATTTCAATTTTTTTAGGTTTTGGGTGGATTTTTCAATTTTTTTGGGGTGGTCGCGAATTAAAGTCCTTTTCGCTCTAGGACGCTTAGTTTAGGAGATATGGGCAAAAGAAGTTTTTCATATAAAAATTTCATTTTTTTTTAGGTTTTGGGTGGATTTTTCAATTTTTTTGGGTGGTCACGAATTAAAGTCCTTTTCGCTCTATGACGCTTAGTTTAGGAGATATGGGCAAAAGAAGTTTTTCATATAAAAATTTCAATTTTTTTAGGTTTTGGGTGGATTTTTCAATTTTTTTGGGGTGGTCGCGAATTAAAGTCCTTTTCGCTCTAGGACGCTTAGTTTAGGAGATATGGGCAAAAGAAGTTTTTCATATAAAAATTTCAATTTTTTTAGGTTTTGGGTGGATTTTTCAATTTTTTGGGGGTGGTCACGAATTAAAGTCCTTTTCGCTCTAGGACGCTTAGTTTAGGAGATATGGGCAAAAGAAGTTTTTCATATAAAAATTTAAATTTTTTTAGGTTTTGGGTGGATTTTTCAATTTTTTGGGGGTGGTCACGAATTAAAGTCCTTTTCGCTCTAGGACGCTTAGTTTAGGAGATATGGGCAAAAGAAGTTTTTCATATAAAAATTTCAATTTTTTTTAGGTTTTGGGTGGATTTTCCAATTTTTTGGGGTGGTCACGAATAATCGTCCTTTTCGCTCTAGGACGCTTAGTTTAGGAGATATGGGCAAAAGAAGTTTTTCATATAAAAATTTAAATTTTTTTAGGTTTTGGGTGGATTTTTCAATTTTTTGGGGGTGGTCACGAATTAAAGTCCTTTTCGCTCTAGGACGCTTAGTTTAGGAGATATGGGCAAAAGAAGTTTTTCATATAAAAATTTCAATTTTTTTAGGTTTTGGGTGGATTTTTCAATTTTTTTGGGTGGTCACGAATTAAAGTCCTTTTCGCTCTATGACGCTTAGTTTAGGAGATATGGGCAAAAGAAGTTTTTCATATAAAAATTTCAATTTTTTTAGGTTTTCGGTGGATTTTTCAATTTTTTTGGGGTGGTCGCGAATTAAAGTCCTTTTCGCTCTAGGACGCTTAGTTTAGGAGATATGGGCAAAAGAAGTTTTTCATATAAAAATTTCAATTTTTTTAGGTTTTGGGTGGATTTTTCAATTTTTCGGGGTGGTCACGAATTAAAGTCCTTTTCGCTCTAGGACGCTTAGTTTAGGAGATATGGGCAAAAGAAGTTTTTCATATAAAAATTTCAATTTTTTTAGGTTTTGGGTGGATTTTTCAATTTTTTTGGGTGGTCACGAATTAAAGTCCTTTTCGCTCTAGGACGCATATTTAAGGAGATATGGGCAAAATAAGTTTTTCATATAAAAATTTCAATTTTTTTAGGTTTTGGGTGGATTTTTCAATTTTTTGGGGTAGTCACGAATTAAAGTCCTTTTCGCTCTAGGACGCATATTTAAGGAGATATGGGCAAAAGAAGTTTTTCATATAAAAA
Organism: Haematobia irritans; assembly: GCF_050003625.1. Taxonomy (NCBI): domain Eukaryota; kingdom Metazoa; phylum Arthropoda; class Insecta; order Diptera; family Muscidae; genus Haematobia; species Haematobia irritans. Next base: position 35,054,210 of record NC_134400.1, on the reverse strand, counting down.
TTTAAATTTTTTTAGGTTTTGGGTGGATTTTTCAATTTTTTTGGGTGGTCACGAATTAAAGTCCTTTTCGCTCTAGGACGCTTAGTTTAGGAGATATGGGCAAAAGAAGTTTTTCATATAAAAATTTCAATTTTTTTAGGTTTTGGGTGGATTTTTCAATTTTTTGAGGGTGGTCACGAATTAAAGTCCTTTTCGCTCTAGGACGCTTAGTTTAGGAGATATGGACAAAAGAAGTTTTTCATATAAAAATTTCAATTTTTTTAGGTTTTGGGTGGATTTTTCAATTTTTTGGGGTGGTCACGAATTATCGTCCTTTTCGCTCTAGGACGCTTAGTTTAGGAGATATGGGCAAAAGAAGTTTTTCATATAAAAATTTCAATTTTTTTAGGTTTTGGGTGGATTTTTCAATTTTTTGGGGGTGGTCACGAATTAAAGTCCTTTTCGCTCTAGGACGCTTAGTTTAGGAGATATGGGCAAAAGAAGTTTTTCATATAAAAATTTCAATTTTTTTAGGTTTGGGTGGATTTTTCAATTTTTTTTGGGTGGTCACGAATTAAAGTCCTTTTCGCTCTAGGACGCATATTTAAGGAGATATGGGCAAAAGAAGTTTTTCATATAAAAATTTCAATTTTTTTAGGTTTGGGTGGATTTTTCAATTTTTTTTGGGTGGTCACGAATTAAAGTCCTTTTCGCTCTAGGACGCTTAGTTTAGGAGATATGGGCAAAAGAAGTTTTTCATATAAAAATTTCAATTTTTTTAGGTTTTGGGTGGATTTTTCAATGTTTTGGGGGTGGTCACGAGGAGATATGGGCAAAAGAAGTTTTTCATATAAAAATTTAAATTTTTTTAGGTTTTGGGTGGATTTTTCAATTTTTTTGGGTGGTCACGAATTAAAGTCCTTTTCGCTCTAGGACGCTTAGTTTAGGAGATATAGCCAAAAGAAGTTTTTCATATAAAAATTTCAATTTTTTTAGGTTTTGGGTGGATTTTTCAATGTTTTGGGGGTGGTCACGAATTAAAGTCCTTTTCGCTCTAGGCCGCATATTTAAGGAGATATGGGCAAAAGAAGTTTTTCATATAAAAATTTAAATTTTTTTAGGTTTTGGGTGGATTTTTCAATTTTTTGGGGGTGGTCACGAATTAAAGTCCTTTTCGCTCTAGGACGCTTAGTTTAGGAGATATGGGCAAAAGAAGTTTTTCATATAAAAATTTCAATTTTTTTAGGTTTTGGGTGGATTTTTCAATTTTTTGGGGTGGTCACGAATTATCGTCCTTTTCGCTCTAGGACGCTTAGTTTAGGAGATATGGGCAAAAGAAGTTTTTCATATAAAAATTTCAATTTTTTTAGGTTTTGGGTGGATTTTTCAATTTTTTGGGGGTGGTCACGAATTAAAGTCCTTTTCGCTCTAGGACGCTTAGTTTAGGAGATATGGGCAAAAGAAGTTTTTCATATAAAAATTTCAATTTTTTTAGGTTTTGGGTGGATTTTTCAATTTTTTGGGGTGGTCACGAATTAAAGTCCTTTTCGCTCTAGGACGCATATTTAAGGAGATATGGGCAAAAGAAGTTTTTCATATAAAAATTTCAATTTTTTTAGGTTTTGGGTGGATTTTTCAATTTTTTGGGGTAGTCACGAATTAAAGTCCTTTTCGCTCTAGGACGCATATTTAAGGAGATATGGGCAAAAGAAGTTTTTCATATAAAAATTTCAATTTTTTTAGGTTTTGGGTGGATTTTTCAATTTTTTGGGGGTGGTCACGAATTAAAGTCCTTTTCGCTCTAGGACGCTTAGTTTAGGAGATATGGGCAAAAGAAGTTTTTCATATAAAAATTTCAATTTTTTTAGGTTTTGGGTGGATTTTTCAATTTTTTGGGGGTGGTCACGAATTAAAGTCCTTTTCGCTCTAGGACGCTTAGTTTAGGAGATATGGGCAAAAGAAGTTTTTCATATAAAAATTTCAATTTTTTTAGGTTTGGGTGGATTTTTCAATTTTTTTTGGGTGGTCACGAATTAAAGTCCTTTTCGCTCTAGGACGCATATTTAAGGAGATATGGGCAAAAGAAGTTTTTCATATAAAAATTTCAATTTTTTTAGGTTTGGGTGGATTTTTCAATTTTTTTTGGGTGGTCACGAATTAAAGTCCTTTTCGCTCTAGGACGCTTAGTTTAGGAGATATGGGCAAAAGAAGTTTTTCATATAAAAATTTCAATTTTTTTAGGTTTTGGGTGGATTTTTCAATGTTTTGGGGGTGGTCACGAGGAGATATGGGCAAAAGAAGTTTTTCATATAAAAATTTCAATTTTTTTAGGTTTTGGGTGGATTTTTCAATTTTTTTGGGTGGTCACGAATTAAAGTCCTTTTCGCTCTAGGACGCTTAGTTTAGGAGATATGGGCAAAAGAAGTTTTTCATATAAAAATTTCAATTTTTTTAGGTTTTGGGTGGATTTTTCAATTTTTTGGGGGTGGTCACGAATTAAAGTCCTTTTCGCTCTAGGACGCTTAGTTTAGGAGATATGGGCAAAAGAAGTTTTTCATATAAAAATTTCAATTTTTTTAGGTTTTGGGTGGATTTTTAAATTTTTTGGGGTGGTCACGAATTATCGTCCTTTTCGCTCTAGGACGCTTAGTTTAGGAGATATGGGCAAAAGAAGTTTTTCATATAAAAATTTCAATTTTTTTAGGTTTTGGGTGGATTTTTCAATTTTTTGGGGGTGGTCACGAATTAAAGTCCTTTTCGCTCTAGGACGCTTAGTTTAGGAGATATGGGCAAAAGAAGTTTTTCATATAAAAATTTCAATTTTTTTAAGTTTTGGGTGGATTTTTCAATTTTTTGGGGTGGTCACGAATTAAAGTCCTTTTCGCTCTAGGACGCATATTTAAGGAGATATGGGCAAAAGAAGTTTTTCATATAAAAATTTCAATTTTTTAGGTTTTGGGTGGATTTTTCAATTTTTTGGGGTAGTCACGAATTAAAGTCCTTTTCGCTCTAGGACGCATATTTAAGGAGATATGGGCAAAAGAAGTTTTTCATATAAAAATTTCAATTTTTTTAGGTTTTGGGTGGATTTTTCAATTTTTTGGGGGTGGTCACGAATTAAAGTCCTTTTCGCTCTAGGACGCTTAGTTTAGGAGATATGGCAAAAGAAGTTTTTCATATAAAAATTTCAATTTTTTTAGGTTTTGGGTGGATTTTTCAATTTTTTGGGGGTGGTCACGAATTAAAGTCTTTTTCGCTCTAGGACGCTTAGTTTAGGAGATATGGGCAAAAGAAGTTTTTCATATAAAAATTTCAATTTTTTTAGGTTTTGGGTGGATTTTTCAATTTTTTTGGGTGGTCACGAATTAAAGTCCTTTTCGCTCTATGACGCTTAGTTTAGGAGATATGGGCAAAAGAAGTTTTTCATATAAAAATTTCAATTTTTTTTAGGTTTTGGGTGGATTTTTCAATTTTTTTGGGGTGGTCGCGAATTAAAGTCCTTTTCGCTCTAGGACGCTTAGTTTAGGAGATATGGGCAAAAGAAGTTTTTCATATAAAAATTTCAATTTTTTTAGGTTTTGGGTGGATTTTTCAATTTTTTGGGGGTGGTCACGAATTAAAGTCCTTTTCGCTCTAGGACGCTTAGTTTAGGAGATATGCGCAAAAGAAGTTTTTCATATAAAAATTTAAATTTTTTTAGGTTTTGGGTGGATTTTTCAATTTTTTGGGGGTGGTCACGAATTAAAGTCCTTTTCGCTCTAGGACGCTTAGTTTAGGAGATATGGGCAAAAGAAGTTTTTCATATAAAAATTTCAATTTTTTTAGGTTTTGGGTGGATTTTCCAATTTTTTGGGGTGGTCACGAATTATCGTCCTTTTCGCTCTAGGACGCTTAGTTTAGGAGATATGGGCAAAAGAAGTTTTTCATATAAAAATTTAAATTTTTTTTAGGTTTTGGGTGGATTTTTCAATTTTTTTGGGGTGGTCGCAAATTAAAGTCCTTTTCGCTCTAGGACGCTTAGTTTAGGAGATATGGGCAAAAGAAGTTTTTCATATAAAAATTTCAATTTTTTTTAGGTTTTGGGTGGATTTTCCAATTTTTGGGGGTGGTCACGAATTATCGTCCTTTTCGCTCTAGGACGCTTAGTTTAGGAGATATGGGCAAAAGAAGTTTTTCATATAAAAATTTCAATTTTTTAGGTTTGGGTGGATTTTTCAATTTTTTTGGGTGGTCACGAATTAAAGTCCTTTTCGCTCTAGGACGCTTAGTTTAGGAGATATGGGCAAAAGAAGTTTTTCATATAAAAATTTCAATTTTTTTAGGTTTTGGGTGGATTTTTCAATTTTTTTGGGTGGTCACGAATTAAAGTCCTTTTCGCTCTATGACGCTTAGTTTAGGAGATATGGGCAAAAGAAGTTTTTCATATAAAAATTTCAATTTTTTTAGGTTTTGGGTGGATTTTTCAATTTTTTTGGGGTGGTCGCGAATTAAAGTCCTTTTCGCTCTAGGACGCTTAGTTTAGGAGATATGGGCAAAAGAAGTTTTTCATATAAAAATTTCAAATTTTTTAGGTTTTGGGTGGATTTTCCAATTTTTTGGGGTGGTCACGAATTATCGTCCTTTTCGCTCTAGGACGCTTAGTTTAGGAGATATGGGCAAAAGAAGTTTTTCATATAAAAATTTAAATTTTTTTAGGTTTTGGGTGGATTTTTCAATTTTTTGGGGTAGTCACGAATTAAAGTCCTTTTCGCTCTAGGACGCATATTTAAGGAGATATGGGCAAAAGAAGTTTTTCATATAAAAATTTCAATTTTTTTAGGTTTTGGGTGGATTTTTCAATTTTTTGGGGGTGGTCACGAATTAAAGTCCTTTTCGCTCTAGGACGCTTAGTTTAGGAGATATGGGCAAAAGAAGTTTTTCATATAAAAATTTCAATTTTTTTAGGTTTTGAGTGGATTTTTAAAATTTTTTGGGGTGGTCACGAATTAAAGTCCTTTTCGCTCTAGGACGCTTAGTTTAGGAGATATGGGCAAAATAAGTTTTTCATATAAAAATTTTAATTTTTTTAGGTTTTGGGTGGATTATTCAATTTTTTTGGGTGGTCACGAATTATCGTCCTTTTCGCTCTAGGACGCTTAGTTTAGGAGATATGGGCAAAAGAAGTTTTTCATATAAAAATTTCAATTTTTTTAGGTTTTGGGTGGATTTTTCAATTTTTTGGGGTGGTCACGAATTATCGTCCTTTTCGCTCTAGGACGCTTAGTTTAGGAGATATGGGCAAAAGAAGTTTTTCATATAAAAATTTCAATTTTTTTAGGTTTTGGGTGGATTTTTCAATTTTTTTGGGTGGTCACGAATTAAAGTCGTTTTCGCTCTAGGACGCATATTTAAGGAGATATGGGCAAAAGAAGTTTTTCATATAAAAATTTCAATTTTTTTAGGTTTTGGGTGGATTTTTCAATTTTTTGGGGTAGTCACGAATTAAAGTCCTTTTCGCTCTAGGACGCATATTTAAGGAGATATGGGCAAAAGAAGATTTTCATATAAAAATTTAAATTTTTTTAGGTTTTGGGTGGATATTTCAATTTTTTTGGGTGGTCACGAATTAAAGTCCTTTTCGCTCTAGGACGCTTAGTTTAGGAGATATGGGCAAAAGAAGTTTTTCATATAAAAATTTCAATTTTTTTAGGTTTTGGGTGGATTTTTCAATTTTTTGGGGGTGGTCACGAATTAAAGTCCTTTTCGCTCTAGGACGCTTAGTTTAGGAGATATGGACAAAAGAAGTTTTTCATATAAAAATTTCAATTTTTTTAAGTTTTGGGTGGATTTTTCAATTTTTTGGGGTGGTCACGAATTATCGTCCTTTTCGCTCTAGGACGCTTAGTTTAGGAGATATGGGCAAAAGAAGTTTTTCAAATAAAAATTTCAATTTTTTTAGGTTTTGGGTGGATTTTTCAATTTTTTGGGGGTGGTCACGAATTAAAGTCCTTTTCGCTCTAGGACGCTTAGTTTAGGAGATATGGGCAAAAGAAGTTTTTCATATAAAAATTTCAATTTTTTTAGGTTTTGGGTGGATTTTTCAATTTTTTGGGGGTGGTCACGAATTAAAGTCCTTTTCGCTCTAGGACGCTTAGTTTAGGAGATATGGACAAAAGAAGTTTTTCATATAAAAATTTCAATTTTTTTAAGTTTTGGGTGGATTTTTCAATTTTTTGGGGTGGTCACGAATTATCGTCCTTTTCGCTCTAGGACGCTTAGTTTAGGAGATATGGGCAAAAGAAGTTTTTCAAATAAAAATTTCAATTTTTTTAGGTTTTGGGTGGATTTTTCAATTTTTTTGGGTGGTCACGAATTAAAGTCCTTTTCGCTCTATGACGCTTAGTTTAGGAGATATGGGCAAAAGAAGTTTTTCATATAAAAATTTCAATTTTTTTAGGTTTTGGGTGGATTTTTCAATTTTTTTGGGGTGGTCGCGAATTAAAGTCCTTTTCGCTCTAGGACGCTTAGTTTAGGAGATATGGGCAAAAGAAGTTTTTCATATAAAAATTTCAAATTTTTTTAGGTTTTGGGTGGATTTTCCAATTTTTTGGGGTGGTCACGAATTATCGTCCTTTTCGCTCTAGGACGCTTAGTTTAGGAGATATGGGCAAAAGAAGTTTTTCATATAAAAATTTCAATTTTTTTAGGTTTTGGGTGGATTTTTCAATTTTTTGGGGTAGTCACGAATTAAAGTCCTTTTCGCTCTAGGACGCATATTTAAGGAGATATGGGCAAAAGAAGTTTTTCATATAAAAATTTCAATTTTTTTAGGTTTTGGGTGGATTTTTCAATTTTTTGGGGGTGGTCACGAATTAAAGTCCTTTTCGCTCTAGGACGCTTAGTTTAGGAGATATGGGCAAAAGAAGTTTTTCATATAAAAATTTCAATTTTTTTAGGTTTTGAGTGGATTTTTAAAATTTTTTGGGGTGGTCACGAATTAAAGTCCTTTTCGCTCTAGGACGCTTAGTTTAGGAGATATGGGCAAAATAAGTTTTTCATATAAAAATTTTAATTTTTTTAGGTTTTGGGTGGATTATTCAATTTTTTTGGGTGGTCACGAATTATCGTCCTTTTCGCTCTAGGACGCTTAGTTTAGGAGATATGGGCAAAAGAAGTTTTTCATATAAAAATTTCAATTTTTTTAGGTTTTGGGTGGATTTTTCAATTTTTTGGGGTGGTCACGAATTATCGTCCTTTTCGCTCTAGGACGCTTAGTTTAGGAGATATGGGCAAAAGAAGTTTTTCATATAAAAATTTCAATTTTTTTAGGTTTGGGTGGATTTTTCAATTTTTTTTGGGTGGTCACGAATTAAAGTCCTTTTCGCTCTAGGACGCATATTTAAGGAGATATGGGCAAAAGAAGTTTTTCATATAAAAATTTCAATTTTTTTAGGTTTGGGTGGATTTTTCAATTTTTTTTGGGTGGTCACGAATTAAAGTCCTTTTCGCTCTAGGACGCTTAGTTTAGGAGATATGGGCAAAAGAAGTTTTTCATATAAAAATTTCAATTTTTTTAGGTTTTGGGTGGATTTTTCAATGTTTTGGGGGTGGTCACGAGGAGATATGGGCAAAAGAAGTTTTTCATATAAAAATTTAAATTTTTTTAGGTTTTGGGTGGATTTTTCAATTTTTTTGGGTGGTCACGAATTAAAGTCCTTTTCGCTCTAGGACGCTTAGTTTAGGAGATATAGCCAAAAGAAGTTTTTCATATAAAAATTTCAATTTTTTTAGGTTTTGGGTGGATTTTTCAATGTTTTGGGGGTGGTCACGAATTAAAGTCCTTTTCGCTCTAGGCCGCATATTTAAGGAGATATGGGCAAAAGAAGTTTTTCATATAAAAATTTAAATTTTTTTAGGTTTTGGGTGGATTTTTCAATTTTTTGGGGGTGGTCACGAATTAAAGTCCTTTTCGCTCTAGGACGCTTAGTTTAGGAGATATGGGCAAAAGAAGTTTTTCATATAAAAATTTCAATTTTTTTAGGTTTTGGGTGGATTTTTCAATTTTTTGGGGTGGTCACGAATTATCGTCCTTTTCGCTCTAGGACGCTTAGTTTAGGAGATATGGGCAAAAGAAGTTTTTCATATAAAAATTTCAATTTTTTTAGGTTTTGGGTGGATTTTTCAATTTTTTGGGGGTGGTCACGAATTAAAGTCCTTTTCGCTCTAGGACGCTTAGTTTAGGAGATATGGGCAAAAGAAGTTTTTCATATAAAAATTTCAATTTTTTTAGGTTTTGGGTGGATTTTTCAATTTTTTGGGGTGGTCACGAATTAAAGTCCTTTTCGCTCTAGGACGCATATTTAAGGAGATATGGGCAAAAGAAGTTTTTCATATAAAAATTTCAATTTTTTTAGGTTTTGGGTGGATTTTTCAATTTTTTGGGGTAGTCACGAATTAAAGTCCTTTTCGCTCTAGGACGCATATTTAAGGAGATATGGGCAAAAGAAGTTTTTCATATAAAAATTTCAATTTTTTTAGGTTTTGGGTGGATTTTTCAATTTTTTGGGGGTGGTCACGAATTAAAGTCCTTTTCGCTCTAGGACGCTTAGTTTAGGAGATATGGGCAAAAGAAGTTTTTCATATAAAAATTTCAATTTTTTTAGGTTTTGGGTGGATTTTTCAATTTTTTGGGGGTGGTCACGAATTAAAGTCCTTTTCGCTCTAGGACGCTTAGTTTAGGAGATATGGGCAAAAGAAGTTTTTCATATAAAAATTTCAATTTTTTTAGGTTTGGGTGGATTTTTCAATTTTTTTTGGGTGGTCACGAATTAAAGTCCTTTTCGCTCTAGGACGCATATTTAAGGAGATATGGGCAAAAGAAGTTTTTCATATAAAAATTTCAATTTTTTTAGGTTTTGGGTGGATTTTTCAATTTTTTTTGGGTGGTCACGAATTAAAGTCCTTTTCGCTCTAGGACGCTTAGTTTAGGAGATATGGGCAAAAGAAGTTTTTCATATAAAAATTTCAATTTTTTTAGGTTTTGGGTGGATTTTTCAATGTTTTGGGGGTGGTCACGAGGAGATATGGGCAAAAGAAGTTTTTCATATAAAAATTTCAATTTTTTTAGGTTTTGGGTGGATTTTTCAATTTTTTTGGGTGGTCACGAATTAAAGTCCTTTTCGCTCTAGGACGCTTAGTTTAGGAGATATGGGCAAAAGAAGTTTTTCATATAAAAATTTCAATTTTTTTAGGTTTTGGGTGGATTTTTCAATTTTTTGGGGGTGGTCACGAATTAAAGTCCTTTTCGCTCTAGGACGCTTAGTTTAGGAGATATGGGCAAAAGAAGTTTTTCATATAAAAATTTCAATTTTTTTAGGTTTTGGGTGGATTTTTAAATTTTTTGGGGTGGTCACGAATTATCGTCCTTTTCGCTCTAGGACGCTTAGTTTAGGAGATATGGGCAAAAGAAGTTTTTCATATAAAAATTTCAATTTTTTTAGGTTTTGGGTGGATTTTTCAATTTTTTGGGGGTGGTCACGAATTAAAGTCCTTTTCGCTCTAGGACGCTTAGTTTAGGAGATATGGGCAAAAGAAGTTTTTCATATAAAAATTTCAATTTTTTTAAGTTTTGGGTGGATTTTTCAATTTTTTGGGGTGGTCACGAATTAAAGTCCTTTTCGCTCTAGGACGCATATTTAAGGAGATATGGGCAAAAGAAGTTTTTCATATAAAAATTTCAATTTTTTAGGTTTTGGGTGGATTTTTCAATTTTTTGGGGTAGTCACGAATTAAAGTCCTTTTCGCTCTAGGACGCATATTTAAGGAGATATGGGCAAAAGAAGTTTTTCATATAAAAATTTCAATTTTTTTAGGTTTTGGGTGGATTTTTCAATTTTTTGGGGGTGGTCACGAATTAAAGTCCTTTTCGCTCTAGGACGCTTAGTTTAGGAGATATGGCAAAAGAAGTTTTTCATATAAAAATTTCAATTTTTTTAGGTTTTGGGTGGATTTTTCAATTTTTTGGGGGTGGTCACGAATTAAAGTCTTTTTCGCTCTAGGACGCTTAGTTTAGGAGATATGGGCAAAAGAAGTTTTTCATATAAAAATTTCAATTTTTTTAGGTTTTGGGTGGATTTTTCAATTTTTTTGGGTGGTCACGAATTAAAGTCCTTTTCGCTCTATGACGCTTAGTTTAGGAGATATGGGCAAAAGAAGTTTTTCATATAAAAATTTCAATTTTTTTTAGGTTTTGGGTGGATTTTTCAATTTTTTTGGGGTGGTCGCGAATTAAAGTCCTTTTCGCTCTAGGACGCTTAGTTTAGGAGATATGGGCAAAAGAAGTTTTTCATATAAAAATTTCAATTTTTTTAGGTTTTGGGTGGATTTTTCAATTTTTTGGGGGTGGTCACGAATTAAAGTCCTTTTCGCTCTAGGACGCTTAGTTTAGGAGATATGCGCAAAAGAAGTTTTTCATATAAAAATTTAAATTTTTTTAGGTTTTGGGTGGATTTTTCAATTTTTTGGGGGTGGTCACGAATTAAAGTCCTTTTCGCTCTAGGACGCTTAGTTTAGGAGATATGGGCAAAAGAAGTTTTTCATATAAAAATTTCAATTTTTTTAGGTTTTGGGTGGATTTTCCAATTTTTTGGGGTGGTCACGAATTATCGTCCTTTTCGCTCTAGGACGCTTAGTTTAGGAGATATGGGCAAAAGAAGTTTTTCATATAAAAATTTAAATTTTTTTTAGGTTTTGGGTGGATTTTTCAATTTTTTTGGGGTGGTCGCAAATTAAAGTCCTTTTCGCTCTAGGACGCTTAGTTTAGGAGATATGGGCAAAAGAAGTTTTTCATATAAAAATTTCAATTTTTTTTAGGTTTTGGGTGGATTTTCCAATTTTTGGGGGTGGTCACGAATTATCGTCCTTTTCGCTCTAGGACGCTTAGTTTAGGAGATATGGGCAAAAGAAGTTTTTCATATAAAAATTTCAATTTTTTAGGTTTGGGTGGATTTTTCAATTTTTTTGGGTGGTCACGAATTAAAGTCCTTTTCGCTCTAGGACGCTTAGTTTAGGAGATATGGGCAAAAGAAGTTTTTCATATAAAAATTTCAATTTTTTTAGGTTTTGGGTGGATTTTTCAATTTTTTTGGGTGGTCACGAATTAAAGTCCTTTTCGCTCTATGACGCTTAGTTTAGGAGATATGGGCAAAAGAAGTTTTTCATATAAAAATTTCAATTTTTTTAGGTTTTGGGTGGATTTTTCAATTTTTTTGGGGTGGTCGCGAATTAAAGTCCTTTTCGCTCTAGGACGCTTAGTTTAGGAGATATGGGCAAAAGAAGTTTTTCATATAAAAATTTCAAATTTTTTTAGGTTTTGGGTGGATTTTCCAATTTTTTGGGGTGGTCACGAATTATCGTCCTTTTCGCTCTAGGACGCTTAGTTTAGGAGATATGGGCAAAAGAAGTTTTTCATATAAAAATTTAAATTTTTTTAGGTTTTGGGTGGATTTTTCAATTTTTTGGGGTAGTCACGAATTAAAGTCCTTTTCGCTCTAGGACGCATATTTAAGGAGATATGGGCAAAAGAAGTTTTTCATATAAAAATTTCAATTTTTTTAGGTTTTGGGTGGATTTTCCAATTTTTTGGGGTGGTCACGAATTATCGTCCTTTTCGCTCTAGGACGCTTAGTTTAGGAGATATGGGCAAAAGAAGTTTTTCATATAAAAATTTAAATTTTTTTTAGGTTTTGGGTGGATTTTTCAATTTTTTTGGGGTGGTCGCAAATTAAAGTCCTTTTCGCTCTAGGACGCTTAGTTTAGGAGATATGGGCAAAAGAAGTTTTTCATATAAAAATTTCAATTTTTTTTAGGTTTTGGGTGGATTTTCCAATTTTTGGGGGTGGTCACGAATTATCGTCCTTTTCGCTCTAGGACGCTTAGTTTAGGAGATATGGGCAAAAGAAGTTTTTCATATAAAAATTTCAATTTTTTAGGTTTGGGTGGATTTTTCAATTTTTTTGGGTGGTCACGAATTAAAGTCCTTTTCGCTCTAGGACGCTTAGTTTAGGAGATATGGGCAAAAGAAGTTTTTCATATAAAAATTTCAATTTTTTTAGGTTTTGGGTGGATTTTTCAATTTTTTTGGGTGGTCACGAATTAAAGTCCTTTTCGCTCTATGACGCTTAGTTTAGGAGATATGGGCAAAAGAAGTTTTTCATATAAAAATTTCAATTTTTTTAGGTTTTGGGTGGATTTTTCAATTTTTTTGGGGTGGTCGCGAATTAAAGTCCTTTTCGCTCTAGGACGCTTAGTTTAGGAGATATGGGCAAAAGAAGTTTTTCATATAAAAATTTCAAATTTTTTTAGGTTTTGGGTGGATTTTCCAATTTTTTGGGGTGGTCACGAATTATCGTCCTTTTCGCTCTAGGACGCTTAGTTTAGGAGATATGGGCAAAAGAAGTTTTTCATATAAAAATTTAAATTTTTTTAGGTTTTGGGTGGATTTTTCAATTTTTTGGGGTAGTCACGAATTAAAGTCCTTTTCGCTCTAGGACGCATATTTAAGGAGATATGGGCAAAAGAAGTTTTTCATATAAAAATTTCAATTTTTTTAGGTTTTGGGTGGATTTTTCAATTTTTTGGGGGTGGTCACGAATTAAAGTCCTTTTCGCTCTAGGACGCTTAGTTTAGGAGATATGGGCAAAAGAAGTTTTTCATATAAAAATTTCAATTTTTTTAGGTTTTGAGTGGATTTTTAAAATTTTTTGGGGTGGTCACGAATTAAAGTCCTTTTCGCTCTAGGACGCTTAGTTTAGGAGATATGGGCAAAATAAGTTTTTCATATAAAAATTTTAATTTTTTTAGGTTTTGGGTGGATTATTCAATTTTTTTGGGTGGTCACGAATTATCGTCCTTTTCGCTCTAGGACGCTTAGTTTAGGAGATATGGGCAAAAGAAGTTTTTCATATAAAAATTTCAATTTTTTTAGGTTTTGGGTGGATTTTTCAATTTTTTGGGGTGGTCACGAATTATCGTCCTTTTCGCTCTAGGACGCTTAGTTTAGGAGATATGGGCAAAAGAAGTTTTTCATATAAAAATTTCAATTTTTTTAGGTTTTGGGTGGATTTTTCAATTTTTTTGGGTGGTCACGAATTAAAGTCGTTTTCGCTCTAGGACGCATATTTAAGGAGATATGGGCAAAAGAAGTTTTTCATATAAAAATTTCAATTTTTTTAGGTTTTGGGTGGATTTTTCAATTTTTTGGGGTAGTCACGAATTAAAGTCCTTTTCGCTCTAGGACGCATATTTAAGGAGATATGGGCAAAAGAAGATTTTCATATAAAAATTTAAATTTTTTTAGGTTTTGGGTGGATATTTCAATTTTTTTGGGTGGTCACGAATTAAAGTCCTTTTCGCTCTAGGACGCTTAGTTTAGGAGATATGGGCAAAAGAAGTTTTTCATATAAAAATTTCAATTTTTTTAGGTTTTGGGTGGATTTTTCAATTTTTTGGGGGTGGTCACGAATTAAAGTCCTTTTCGCTCTAGGACGCTTAGTTTAGGAGATATGGACAAAAGAAGTTTTTCATATAAAAATTTCAATTTTTTTAAGTTTTGGGTGGATTTTTCAATTTTTTGGGGTGGTCACGAATTATCGTCCTTTTCGCTCTAGGACGCTTAGTTTAGGAGATATGGGCAAAAGAAGTTTTTCAAATAAAAATTTCAATTTTTTTAGGTTTTGGGTGGATTTTTCAATTTTTTGGGGGTGGTCACGAATTAAAGTCCTTTTCGCTCTAGGACGCTTAGTTTAGGAGATATGGGCAAAAGAAGTTTTTCATATAAAAATTTCAATTTTTTTAGGTTTGGGTGGATTTTTCAATTTTTTTTGGGTGGTCACGAATTAAAGTCCTTTTCGCTCTAGGACGCATATTTAAGGAGATATGGGCAAAAGAAGTTTTTCATATAAAAATTTCAATTTTTTTAGGTTTGGGTGGATTTTTCAATTTTTTTTGGGTGGTCACGAATTAAAGTCCTTTTCGCTCTAGGACGCTTAGTTTAGGAGATATGGGCAAAAGAAGTTTTTCATATAAAAATTTCAATTTTTTTAGGTTTTGGGTGGATTTTTCAATGTTTTGGGGGTGGTCACGAGGAGATATGGGCAAAAGAAGTTTTTCATATAAAAATTTCAATTTTTTTAGGTTTTGGGTGGATTTTTCAATTTTTTTGGGTGGTCACGAATTAAAGTCCTTTTCGCTCTAGGACGCTTAGTTTAGGAGATATGGGCAAAAGAAGTTTTTCATATAAAAATTTCAATTTTTTTAGGTTTTGGGTGGATTTTTCAATTTTTTGGGGGTGGTCACGAATTAAAGTCCTTTTCGCTCTAGGCCGCATATTTAAGGAGATATGGGCAAAAGAAGTTTTTCATATAAAAATTTAAATTTTTTTAGGTTTTGGGTGGATTTTTCAATTTTTTGGGGGTGGTCACGAATTAAAGTCCTTTTCGCTCTAGGACGCTTAGTTTAGGAGATATGGGCAAAAGAAGTTTTTCATATAAAAATTTCAATTTTTTTAGGTTTGGGTGGATTTTTCAATTTTTTGGGGTGGTCACGAATTATCGTCCTTTTCGCTCTAGGACGCTTAGTTTAGGAGATATGGGCAAAAGAAGTTTTTCATATAAAAATTTCAATTTTTTTAGGTTTTGGGTGGATTTTTCAATGTTTTGGGGGTGGTCACGAGGAGATATGGGCAAAAGAAGTTTTTCATATAAAAATTTCAATTTTTTTAGGTTTTGGGTGGATTTTTCAATTTTTTTGGGTGGTCACGAATTAAAGTCCTTTTCGCTCTAGGACGCTTAGTTTAGGAGATATAGCCAAAAGAAGTTTTTCATATAAAAATTTCAATTTTTTTAGGTTTTGGGTGGATTTTTCAATGTTTTGGGGGTGGTCACGAATTAAAGTCCTTTTCGCTCTAGGACGCTTAGTTTAGGAGATATGGGCAAAAGAAGTTTTTCATATAAAAATTTCAATTTTTTTAGGTTTTGGGTGGATTTTTCAATTTTTTGGGGGTGGTCACGAATTAAAGTCCTTTTCGCTCTAGGACGCTTAGTTTAGGAGATATGGACAAAAGAAGTTTTTCATATAAAAATTTCAATTTTTTTAGGTTTTGGGTGGATTTTTCAATTTTTTGGGGTGGTCACGAATTATCGTCCTTTTCGCTCTAGGACGCTTAGTTTAGGAGATATGGGCAAAAGAAGTTTTTCATATAAAAATTTCAATTTTTTTAGGTTTTGGGTGGATTTTTCAATTTTTTGGGGGTGGTCACGAATTAAAGTCCTTTTCGCTCTAGGACGCTTAGTTTAGGAGATATGGGCAAAAGAAGTTTTTCATATAAAAATTTCAATTTTTTTAGGTTTGGGTGGATTTTTCAATTTTTTTTGGGTGGTCCCGAATTAAAGTCCTTTTCGCTCTAGGACGCATATTTAAGGAGATATGGGCAAAAGAAGTTTTTCATATAAAAATTTCAATTTTTTTAGGTTTGGGTGGATTTTTCAATTTTTTTTGGGTGGTCCCGAATTAAAGTCCTTTTCGCTCTAGGACGCTTAGTTTAGGAGATATGGGCAAAAGAAGTTTTTCATATAAAAATTTCAATTTTTTTAGGTTTTGGGTGGATTTTTCAATGTTTTGGGGGTGGTCACGAGGAGATATGGGCAAAAGAAGTTTTTCATATAAAAATTTCAATTTTTTTAGGTTTTGGGTGGATTTTTCAATTTTTTTGGGTGGTCACGAATTAAAGTCCTTTTCGCTCTAGGACGCTTAGTTTAGGAGATATGGGCAAAAGAAGTTTTTCATATAAAAATTTCAATTTTTTTAGGTTTTGGGTGGATTTTTCAATGTTTTGGGGGTGGTCACGAATTAAAGTCCTTTTCGCTCTAGGCCGCATATTTAAGGAGATATGGGCAAAAGAAGTTTTTCATATAAAAATTTAAATTTTTTTAGGTTTTGGGTGGATTTTTCAATTTTTTGGGGGTGGTCACGAATTAAAGTCCTTTTCGCTCTAGGACGCTTAGTTTAGGAGATATGGGCAAAAGAAGTTTTTCATATAAAAATTTCAATTTTTTTAGGTTTGGGTGGATTTTTCAATTTTTTGGGGTGGTCACGAATTATCGTCCTTTTCGCTCTAGGACGCTTAGTGTAGGAGATATGGGCAAAAGAAGTTTTTCATATAAAAATTTCAATTTTTTTAGGTTTTGGGTGGATTTTTCAATGTTTTGGGGGTGGTCACGAGGAGATATGGGCAAAAGAAGTTTTTCATATAAAAATTTCAATTTTTTTAGGTTTTGGGTGGATTTTTCAATTTTTTTGGGTGGTCACGAATTAAAGTCCTTTTCGCTCTAGGACGCTTAGTTTAGGAGATATAGCCAAAAGAAGTTTTTCATATAAAAATTTCAATTTTTTTAGGTTTTGGGTGGATTTTTCAATGTTTTGGGGGTGGTCACGAATTAAAGTCCTTTTCGCTCTAGGCCGCATATTTAAGGAGATATGGGCAAAAGAAGTTTTTCATATAAAAATTTAAATTTTTTTAGGTTTTGGGTGGATTTTTCAATTTTTTGGGGGTGGTCACGAATTAAAGTCCTTTTCGCTCTAGGACGCTTAGTTTAGGAGATATGGGCAAAAGAAGTTTTTCATATAAAAATTTCAATTTTTTTAGGTTTTGGGTGGATTTTTCAATTTTTTGGGGTGGTCACGAATTATCGTCCTTTTCGCTCTAGGACGCTTAGTTTAGGAGATATGGGCAAAAGAAGTTTTTCATATAAAAATTTCAATTTTTTTAGGTTTTGGGTGGATTTTTCAATTTTTTGGGGGTGGTCACGAATTAAAGTCCTTTTCGCTCTAGGACGCTTAGTTTAGGAGATATGGGCAAAAGAAGTTTTTCATATAAAAATTTCAATTTTTTTAGGTTTAGGGTGGATTTTTCAATTTTTTGGGGTGGTCACGAATTAAAGTCCTTTTCGCTCTAGGACGCATATTTAAGGAGATATGGGCAAAAGAAGTTTTTCATATAAAAATTTCAATTTTTTTAGGTTTTGGGTGGATTTTTCAATTTTTTGGGGTAGTCACGAATTAAAGTCCTTTTCGCTCTAGGACGCATATTTAAGGAGATATGGGCAAAAGAAGTTTTTCATATAAAAATTTCAATTTTTTTAGGTTTTGGGTGGATTTTTCAATTTTTTGGGGGTGGTCATGAATTAAAGTCCTTTTCGCTCTAGGACGCTTAGTTTAGGAGATATGGGCAAAAGAAGTTTTTCATATAAAAATTTCAATTTTTTTAGGTTTTGGGTGGATTTTTCAATTTTTTGGGGGTGGTCACGAATTAAAGTCCTTTTCGCTCTAGGACGCTTAGTTTAGGAGATATGGGCAAAAGAAGTTTTTCATATAAAAATTTCAATTTTTATAGGTTTGGGTGGATTTTTCAATTTTTTTTGGGTGGTCACGAATTAAAGTCCTTTTCGCTCTAGGACGCATATTTAAGGAGATATGGGCAAAAGAAGTTTTTCATATAAAAATTTCAATTTTTTTAGGTTTGGGTGGATTTTTCAATTTTTTTTGGGTGGTCACGAATTAAAGTCCTTTTCGCTCTAGGACGCTTAGTTTAGGAGATATGGGCAAAAGAAGTTTTTCATATAAAAATTTCAATTTTTTTAGGTTTTGGGTGGATTTTTCAATGTTTTGGGGGTGGTCACGAGGAGATATGGGCAAAAGAAGTTTTTCATATAAAAATTTCAATTTTTTTAGGTTTTGGGTGGATTTTTCAATTTTTTTGGGTGGTCACGAATTAAAGTCCTTTTCGCTCTAGGACGCTTAGTTTAGGAGATATGGGCAAAAGAAGTTTTTCATATAAAAATTTAAATTTTTTTAGGTTTTGGGTGGATTTTTCAATTTTTTGGGGGTGGTCACGAATTAAAGTCCTTTTCGCTCTAGGACGCTTAGTTTAGGAGATATGGGCAAAAGAAGTTTTTCATATAAAAATTTCAATTTTTTTAGGTTTTGGGTGGATTTTTAAATTTTTTGGGGTGGTCACGAATTATCGTCCTTTTCGCTCTAGGACGCTTAGTTTAGGAGATATGGGCAAAAGAAGTTTTTCATATAAAAATTTCAATTTTTTTAGGTTTTGGGTGGATTTTTCAATTTTTTGGGGGTGGTCACGAATTAAAGTCCTTTTAGCTCTAGGACGCTTAGTTTAGGAGATATGGGCAAAAGAAGTTTTTCATATAAAAATTTCAATTTTTTTAAGTTTTGGGTGGATTTTTCAATTTTTTGGGGTGGTCACGAATTAAAGTCCTTTTCGCTCTAGGACGCATATTTAAGGAGATATGGGCAAAAGAAGTTTTTCATATAAAAATTTCAATTTTTTAGGTTTTGGGTGGATTTTTCAATTTTTTGGGGGTGGTCACGAATTAAAGTCTTTTTCGCTCTAGGACGCTTAGTTTAGGAGATATGGGCAAAAGAAGTTTTTCATATAAAAATTTCAATTTTTTTAGGTTTTGGGTGGATTTTTCAATTTTTTGGGGTGGTCACGAATTATCGTCCTTTTCGCTCTAGGACGCTTAGTTTAGGAGATATGGGCAAAAGAAGTTTTTCATATAAAAATTTCAATTTTTTTAGGTTTTGGGTGGACTTTTCAATTTTTTTGGGGTGGTCGCGAATTAAAGTCCTTTTCGCTCTAGGACGCTTAGTTTAGGAGATATGGGCAAAAGAAGTTTTTCATATAAAAATTTCAATTTTTTTAGGTTTTGGGTGGATTTTTCAATTTTTTTGGGTGGTCACGAATTAAAGTCCTTTTCGCTCTATGACGCTTAGTTTAGGAGATATGGGCAAAAGAAGTTTTTCATATAAAAATTTCAATTTTTTTTAGGTTTTGGGTGGATTTTTCAATTTTTTTGGGGTGGTCGCGAATTAAAGTCCTTTTCGCTCTAGGACGCTTAGTTTAGGAGATATGGGCAAAAGAAGTTTTTCATATAAAAATTTCAATTTTTTTTAGGTTTTGGGTGGATTTTCCAATTTTTTGGGGTGGTCACGAATTATCGTCCTTTTCGCTCTAGGACGCTTAGTTTAGGAGATATGGGCAAAAGAAGTTTTTCATATAAAAATTTAAATTTTTTTAGGTTTTGGGTGGATTTTTCAATTTTTTGGGGGTGGTCACGAATTAAAGTCCTTTTCGCTCTAGGACGCTTAGTTTAGGAGATATGGGCAAAAGAAGTTTTTCATATAAAAATTTCAATTTTTTTTAGGTTTTGGGTGGATTTTCCAATTTTTTGGGGTGGTCACGAATTATCGTCCTTTTCGCTCTAGGACGCTTAGTTTAGGAGATATGGGCAAAAGAAGTTTTTCATATAAAAATTTAAATTTTTTTAGGTTTTGGGTGGATTTTTCAATTTTTTGGGGGTGGTCACGAATTAAAGTCCTTTTCGCTCTAGGACGCTTAGTTTAGGAGATATGGGCAAAAGAAGTTTTTCATATAAAAATTTCAATTTTTTTTAGGTTTTGGGTGGATTTTCCAATTTTTTGGGGTGGTCACGAATTATCGTCCTTTTCGCTCTAGGACGCTTAGTTTAGGAGATATGGGCAAAAGAAGTTTTTCATATAAAAATTTCAATTTTTTAGGTTTGGGTGGATTTTTCAATTTTTTGGGGGTGGTCACGAATTAAAGTCCTTTTCGCTCTAGGACGCTTAGTTTAGGAGATATGGGCAAAAGAAGTTTTTCATATAAAAATTTCAATTTTTTTAGGTTTTGGGTGGATTTTTCAATTTTTTGGGGGTGGTCACGAATTAAAGTCCTTTTCGCTCTAGGACGCTTAGTTTAGGAGATATGGGCAAAAGAAGTTTTTCATATAAAAATTTCAATTTTTTTAGGTTTTGGGTGGATTTTTCAATTTTTTTGGGGTGGTCGCGAATTAAAGTCCTTTTCGCTCTAGGACGCTTAGTTTAGGAGATATGGGCAAAAGAAGTTTTTCATATAAAAATTTAAATTTTTTTAGGTTTTGGGTGGATTTTTCAATTTTTTGGGGTAGTCACGAATTAAAGTCCTTTTCGCTCTAGGACGCATATTTAAGGAGATATGGGCAAAATAAGTTTTTCATATAAAAATTTCAATTTTTTTAGGTTTTGGGTGGATTTTTCAATTTTTTGGGGGTGGTCACGAATTAAAGTCCTTTTCGCTCTAGGACGCTTAGTTTAGGAGATATGGGCAAAAGAAGTTTTTCATATAAAAATTTCAATTTTTTTAGGTTTTGAGTGGATTTTTAAAATTTTTTGGGGTGGTCACGAATTAAAGTCCTTTTCGCTCTAGGACGCTTAGTTTAGGAGATATGGGCAAAATAAGTTTTTCATATAAAAATTTTAATTTTTTTAGGTTTTGGGTGGATTATTCAATTTTTTTGGGTGGTCACGAATTATCGTCCTTTTCGCTCTAGGACGCTTAGTTTAGGAGATATGGGCAAAAGAAGTTTTTCATATAAAAATTTCAATTTTTTTAGGTTTTGGGTGGATTTTTCAATTTTTTGGGGTGGTCACGAATTATCGTCCTTTTCGCTCTAGGACGCTTAGTTTAGGAGATATGGGCAAAAGAAGTTTTTCATATAAAAATTTCAATTTTTTTAGGTTTTGGGTGGATTTTTCAATTTTTTTGGGTGGTCACGAATTAAAGTCGTTTTCGCTCTAGGACGCATATTTAAGGAGATATGGGCAAAAGAAGTTTTTCATATAAAAATTTCAATTTTTTTAGGTTTTGGGTGGATTTTTCAATTTTTTGGGGTAGTCACGAATTAAAGTCCTTTTCGCTCTAGGACGCATATTTAAGGAGATATGGGCAAAAGAAGTTTTTCATATAAAAATTTCAATTTTTTTAGGTTTTGGGTGGATTTTTCAATTTTTTGGGGGTGGTCACGAATTAAAGTCCTTTTCGCTCTAGGACGCTTAGTTTAGGAGATATGGGCAAAAGAAGTTTTTCATATAAAAATTTCAATTTTTTTAGGTTTTGGGTGGTCACGAATTAAAGTCGTTTTCGCTCTAGGACGCATATTTAAGGAGATATGGGCAAAAGAAGTTTTTCATATAAAAATTTCAATTTTTTTAGGTTTTGGGTGGATTTTTCAATTTTTTGGAGTAGTCACGAATTAAAGTCCTTTTCGCTCTAGGACGCATATTTAAGGAGATATGGGCAAAAGAAGTTTTTCATATAAAAATTTAAATTTTTTTAGGTTTTGGGTGGATTTTTCAATTTTTTTGGGTGGTCACGAATTATCGTCCTTTTCGCTCTAGGACGCTTAGTTTAGGAGATATGGGCAAAAGAAGTTTTTCATATAAAAATTTCAATTTTTTTAGGTTTTGGGTGGATTTTTCAATTTTTTTGGGTGGTCACGAATTAAAGTCCTTTTCGCTCTAGGACGCTTAGTTTAGGAGATATGGGCAAAAGAAGTTTTTCATATAAAAATTTCAATTTTTTTAGGTTTTGGGTGGATTTTTCAATGTTTTGGGGGTGGTCACGAATTAAAGTCCTTTTCGCTCTAGGCCGCATATATAAGGAGATATGGGCAAAAGAAGTTTTTCATATAAAAATTTCAATTTTTTTAGGTTTTGGGTGGATTTTTCAATTTTTTGGGGTAGTCACGAATTAAAGTCCTTTTCGCTCTAGGACGCATATTTAAGGAGATATGGGCAAAAGAAGTTTTTCATATAAAAATTTCAATTTTTTTAGGTTTTGGGTGGATTTTTCAATTTTTTGGGGGTGGTCACGAATTAAAGTCTTTTTCGCTCTAGGACGCTTAGTTTAGGAGATATGGGCAAAAGAAGTTTTTCATATAAAAATTTCAATTTTTTTAGGTTTTGGGTGGATTTTTCAATTTTTTGGGGGTGGTCACGAATTAAAGTCCTTTTCGCTCTAGGACGCTTAGTTTAGGAGATATGGGCAAAAGAAGTTTTTCATATAAAAATTTCAATTTTTTTAGGTTTTGGGTGGATTTTTCAATTTTTTGGGGGTGGTCACGAATTAAAGTCTTTTTCGCTCTAGGACGCTTAGTTTAAGAGATATGGGCAAAAGAAGTTTTTCATATAAAAATTTCAATTTTTTTAGGTTTTGGGTGGATTTTTCAATTTTTTGGGGTGGTCACGAATTATCGTCCTTTTCGCTCTAGGACGCTTAGTTTAGGAGATATGGGCAAAAGAAGTTTTTCATATAAAAATTTCAATTTTTTTAGGTTTTGGGTGGACTTTTCAATTTTTTTGGGGTGGTCGCGAATTAAAGTCCTTTTCGCTCTAGGACGCTTAGTTTAGGAGATATGGGCAAAAGAAGTTTTTCATATAAAAATTTCAATTTTTTTAGGTTTTGGGTGGATTTTTCAATTTTTTTGGGTGGTCACGAATTAAAGTCCTTTTCGCTCTATGACGCTTAGTTTAGGAGATATGGGCAAAAGAAGTTTTTCATATAAAAATTTCAATTTTTTTTAGGTTTTGGGTGGATTTTTCAATTTTTTTGGGGTGGTCGCGAATTAAAGTCCTTTTCGCTCTAGGACGCTTAGTTTAGGAGATATGGGCAAAAGAAGTTTTTCATATAAAAATTTCAATTTTTTTTAGGTTTTGGGTGGATTTTCCAATTTTTTGGGGTGGTCACGAATTATCGTCCTTTTCGCTCTAGGACGCTTAGTTTAGGAGATATGGGCAAAAGAAGTTTTTCATATAAAAATTTCAATTTTTTTAGGTTTTGGGTGGATTTTTCAATTTTTTGGGGGTGGTCACGAATTAAAGTCCTTTTCGCTCTAGGACGCTTAGTTTAGGAGATATGGGCAAAAGAAGTTTTTCATATAAAAATTTCAATTTTTTTAGGTTTTGGGTGGATTTTTCAATTTTTTGGGGTGGTCACGAATTATCGTCCTTTTCGCTCTAGGACGCTTAGTTTAGGAGATATGGGCAAAAGAAGTTTTTCATATAAAAATTTCAATTTTTTTAGGTTTTGGGTGGATTTTTCAATTTTTTGGGGTAGTCACGAATTAAAGTCCTTTTCGCTCTAGGACGCATATTTAAGGAGATATGGGCAAAAGAAGTTTTTCATATAAAAATTTCAATTTTTTTAGGTTTTGGGTGGATTTTTCAATTTTTTGGGGTGGTCACGAATTAAAGTCCTTTTCGCTCTAGGACGCTTAGTTTAGGAGATATGGGCAAAAGAAGTTTTTCATATAAAAATTTCAATTTTTTTAGGTTTTGGGTGGATTTTTCAATTTTTTGGGGGTGGTCACGAATTAAAGTCTTTTTCGCTCTAGGACGCTTAGTTTAGGAGATATGGGCAAAAGAAGTTTTTCATATAAAAATTTCATTTTTTTTAGGTTTTGGGTGGATTTTTCAATTTTTTGGGGTGGTCACGAATTATCGTCCTTTTCGCTCTAGGACGCTTAGTTTAGGAGATATGGGCAAAAGAAGTTTTTCATATAAAAATTTCAATTTTTTTAGGTTTTGGGTGGATTTTTCAATTTTTTTGGGGTGGTCGCGAATTAAAGTCCTTTTCGCTCTAGGACGCTTAGTTTAGGAGATATGGGCAAAAGAAGTTTTTCATATAAAAATTTCAATTTTTTTAGGTTTTGGGTGGATTTTTCAATTTTTTTGGGTGGTCACGAATTAAAGTCCTTTTCGCTCTATGACGCTAAGTTTAGGAGATATGGGCAAAAGAAGTTTTTCATATAAAAATTTCAATTTTTTTAGGTTTTGGGTGGATTTTTCAATTTTTTTGGGGTGGTCGCGAATTAAAGTCCTTTTCGCTCTAGGACGCTTAGTTTAGGAGATATGGGCAAAAGAAGTTTTTCATATAAAAATTTCAATTTTTTTAGGTTTTGGGTGGATTTTTCAATTTGTCGGGGTGGTCACGAATTAAAGTCCTTTTCGCTCTAGGACGCTTAGTTTAGGAGATATGGGCAAAAGAAGTTTTTCATATAAAAATTTCAATTTTTTTAGGTTTTGGGTGGATTTTTAAAATTTTTGGGGTGGTCACGAATTAAAGTCCTTTTCGCTCTAGGACGCATATTTAAGGAGATATGGGCAAAATAAGTTTTTCATATAAAAATTTTAATTTTTTTAGGTTTTGGGTGGATTATTCAATTTTTTTGGGTGGTTACGAATTATCGTCCTTTTCGCTCTAGGACGCTTAGTTTAGGAGATATGGGCAAAAGAAGTTTTTCATATAAAAATTTCAATTTTTTAGGTTTTGGGTGGATTTTTCAATTTTTTGGGGTAGTCACGAATTAAAGTCCTTTTCGCTCTAGGACGCATATTTAAGGAGATATGGGCAAAAGAAGTTTTTCATATAAAAATTTCAATTTTTTTAGGTTTTGGGTGGATTTTTCAATTTTTTTGGGTGGTCACGAATTAAAGTCCTTTTCGCTCTATGACGCTTAGTTTAGGAGATATGGGCAAAAGAAGTTTTTCATATAAAAATTTCAATTTTTTAGGTTTTGGGTGGATTTTTCAATTTTTTTGGGGTGGTCGCGAATTAAAGTCCTTTTCGCTCTAGGACGCTTAGTTTAGGAGATATGGGCAAAAGAAGTTTTTCATATAAAAATTTCAATTTTTTTAGGTTTTGGGTGGATTTTTCAATTTTTTTGGGTGGTCACGAATTAAAGTCCTTTTCGCTCTATGACGCTTAGTTTAGGAGATATGGGCAAAAGAAGTTTTTCATATAAAAATTTCAATTTT
This sequence comes from Haematobia irritans, assembly GCF_050003625.1. Taxonomy (NCBI): domain Eukaryota; kingdom Metazoa; phylum Arthropoda; class Insecta; order Diptera; family Muscidae; genus Haematobia; species Haematobia irritans. Next base: position 35,029,523 of record NC_134400.1, on the reverse strand, counting down.
TTTTAGGTTTTGGGTGGATTTTTCAATTTTTTTGGGGTGGTCGCGAATTAAAGTCCTTTTCGCTCTAGGACGCTTAGTTTAGGAGATATGGGCAAAAGAAGTTTTTCATATAAAAATTTCAATTTTTTTTAGGTTTTGGGTGGATTTTCCAATTTTTTGGGGTGGTCACGAATTATCGTCCTTTTCGCTCTAGGACGCTTAGTTTAGGAGATATGGGCAAAAGAAGTTTTTCATATAAAAATTTAAATTTTTTTAGGTTTTGGGTGGATTTTTCAATTTTTTGGGGGTGGTCACGAATTAAAGTCCTTTTCGCTCTAGGACGCTTAGTTTAGGAGATATGGGCAAAAGAAGTTTTTCATATAAAAATTTCAATTTTTTTTAGGTTTTGGGTGGATTTTCCAATTTTTTGGGGTGGTCACGAATTATCGTCCTTTTCGCTCTAGGACGCTTAGTTTAGGAGATATGGGCAAAAGAAGTTTTTCATATAAAAATTTAAATTTTTTTAGGTTTTGGGTGGATTTTTCAATTTTTTGGGGGTGGTCACGAATTAAAGTCCTTTTCGCTCTAGGACGCTTAGTTTAGGAGATATGGGCAAAAGAAGTTTTTCATATAAAAATTTCAATTTTTTTTAGGTTTTGGGTGGATTTTCCAATTTTTTGGGGTGGTCACGAATTATCGTCCTTTTCGCTCTAGGACGCTTAGTTTAGGAGATATGGGCAAAAAAACTTTTTCATATAAAAATTTCAATTTTTTTAGGTTTTGGGTGGATTTTTCAATTTGTCGGGGTGGTCACGAATTAAAGTCCTTTTCGCTCTAGGACGCTTAGTTTAGGAGATATGGGCAAAAGAAGTTTTTCATATAAAAATTTCAATTTTTTTAGGTTTTGGGTGGATTTTTAAAATTTTTGGGGTGGTCACGAATTAAAGTCCTTTTCGCTCTAGGACGCATATTTAAGGAGATATGGGCAAAATAAGTTTTTCATATAAAAATTTTAATTTTTTTAGGTTTTGGGTGGATTATTCAATTTTTTTGGGTGGTTACGAATTATCGTCCTTTTCGCTCTAGGACGCTTAGTTTAGGAGATATGGGCAAAAGAAGTTTTTCATATAAAAATTTCAATTTTTTAGGTTTTGGGTGGATTTTTCAATTTTTTGGGGTAGTCACGAATTAAAGTCCTTTTCGCTCTAGGACGCATATTTAAGGAGATATGGGCAAAAGAAGTTTTTCATATAAAAATTTCAATTTTTTTAGGTTTTGGGTGGATTTTTCAATTTTTTGGGTGTGGTCACGAATTAAAGTCCTTTTCGCTCTAGGACGCTTAGTTTAGGAGATATGGGCAAAAGAAGTTTTTCATATAAAAATTTCAAGTTTTTTAGGTTTTGGGTGGATTTTTCAATTTTTTGGGGGTGGTCACGAATTAAAGTCTTTTTCGCTCTAGGACGCTTAGTTTAGGAGATATGGGCAAAAGAAGTTTTTCATATAAAAATTTCAATTTTTTTAGGTTTTGGGTGGATTTTTCAATTTTTTGGGGTGGTCACGAATTATCGTCCTTTTCGCTCTAGGACGCTTAGTTTAGGAGATATGGGCAAAAGAAGTTTTTCATATAAAAATTTCAATTTTTTTAGGTTTTGGGTGGACTTTTCAATTTTTTTGGGGTGGTCGCGAATTAAAGTCCTTTTCGCTCTAGGACGCTTAGTTTAGGAGATATGGGCAAAAGAAGTTTTTCATATAAAAATTTCAATTTTTTTAGGTTTTGGGTGGATTTTTCAATTTTTTTGGGTGGTCACGAATTAAAGTCCTTTTCGCTCTATGACGCTTAGTTTAGGAGATATGGGCAAAAGAAGTTTTTCATATAAAAATTTCAATTTTTTTTAGGTTTTGGGTGGATTTTTCAATTTTTTTGGGGTGGTCGCGAATTAAAGTCCTTTTCGCTCTAGGACGCTTAGTTTAGGAGATATGGGCAAAAGAAGTTTTTCATATAAAAATTTCAATTTTTTTTAGGTTTTGGGTGGATTTTCCAATTTTTTGGGGTGGTCACGAATTATCGTCCTTTTCGCTCTAGGACGCTTAGTTTAGGAGATATGGGCAAAAGAAGTTTTTCATATAAAAATTTAAATTTTTTTAGGTTTTGGGTGGATTTTTCAATTTTTTGGGGGTGGTCACGAATTAAAGTCCTTTTCGCTCTAGGACGCTTAGTTTAGGAGATATGGGCAAAAGAAGTTTTTCATATAAAAATTTCAATTTTTTTTAGGTTTTGGGTGGATTTTCCAATTTTTTGGGGTGGTCACGAATTATCGTCCTTTTCGCTCTAGGACGCTTAGTTTAGGAGATATGGGCAAAAGAAGTTTTTCATATAAAAATTTAAATTTTTTTAGGTTTTGGGTGGATTTTTCAATTTTTTGGGGGTGGTCACGAATTAAAGTCCTTTTCGCTCTAGGACGCTTAGTTTAGGAGATATGGGCAAAAGAAGTTTTTCATATAAAAATTTCAATTTTTTTTAGGTTTTGGGTGGATTTTTCAATTTTTTTGGGGTGGTCGCGAATTAAAGTCCTTTTCGCTCTAGGACGCTTAGTTTAGGAGATATGGGCAAAAGAAGTTTTTCATATAAAAATTTCAATTTTTTTAGGTTTTGGGTGGATTTTTCAATTTTTTTGGGTGGTCACGAATTAAAGTCCTTTTCGCTCTAGGCCGCATATTTAAGGAGATATGGGCAAAAGAAGTTTTTCATATAAAAATTTCAATTTTTTTAGGTTTTGGGTGGATTTTTCAATTTTTTGGGGTAGTCACGAATTAAAGTCCTTTTCGCTCTAGGACGCATATTTAAGGAGATATGGGCAAAAGAAGTTTTTCATATAAAAATTTCAATTTTTTTAGGTTTTGGGTGGATTTTTCAATTTTTTGGGGGTGGTCACGAATTAAAGTCCTTTTCGCTCTAGGACGCTTAGTTTAGGAGATATGGGCAAAAGAAGTTTTTCATATAAAAATTTCAATTTTTTTAGGTTTTGGGAGGATTTTTCAATTTTTTGGGGTGGTCACGAATTAAAGTCCTTTTCGCTCTAGGACGCATATTTAAGGAGATATGGGCAAAAGAAGTTTTTCATATAAAAATTTCAATTTTTTTAGGTTTTGGGTGGATTTTTCAATTTTTTGGGGTAGTCACGAATTAAAGTCCTTTTCGCTCTAGGACGCATATTTAAGGAGATATGGGCAAAAGAAGTTTTTCATATAAAAATTTCAATTTTTTTAGGTTTTGGGTGGATTTTTCAATTTTTTGGGGTGGTCACGAATTAAAGTCCTTTTCGCTCTAGGACGCATATTTAAGGAGATATGGGCAAAAGAAGTTTTTCATATAAAAATTTCAATTTTTTTAGGTTTTGGGTGGATTTTTCAATTTTTTGGGGTAGTCACGAATTAAAGTCCTTTTCGCTCTAGGACGCATATTTAAGGAGATATGGGCAAAAGAAGTTTTTCATATAAAAATTTCAATTTTTTTAGGTTTTGGGTGGATTTTTCAATTTTTTGGGGGTGGTCACGAATTAAAGTCCTTTTCGCTCTAGGACGCTTAGTTTAGGAGATATGGGCAAAAGAAGTTTTTCATATAAAAATTTCAATTTTTTTAGGTTTTGGGTGGATTTTTCAATTTTTTGGGGGTGGTCACGAATTAAAGTCTTTTTCGCTCTAGGACGCTTAGTTTAGGAGATATGGGCAAAAGAAGTTTTTCATATAAAAATTTCAATTTTTTTAGGTTTTGGGTGGATTTTTCAATTTTTTGGGGGTGGTCACGAATTAAAGTCCTTTTCGCTCTAGGACGGTTAGTTTAGGAGATATGGGCAAAAGAAGTTTTTCATATAAAAATTTCAATTTTTTTAGGTTTTGGGAGGATTTTTCAATTTTTTTGGGTGGTCACGAATTAAAGTCGTTTTCGCTCTAGGACGCATATTTAATGAGATATGGGCAAAAGAAGTTTTTCATATAAAAATTTCAATTTTTTTAGGTTTTGGGTGGATTTTTCAATTTTTTGGGGGTGGTCACGAATTAAAGTCCTTTTCGCTCTAGGACGCATATTTAAGGAGATATGGGCAAAAGAAGTTTTTCATATAAAAATTTCAATTTTTTTAGGTTTTGGGTGGATTTTTCAATTTTTTTGGGTGGTCACGAATTATCGTCCTTTTCGCTCTAGGACGCATATTTAAGGAGATATGGGCAAAAGAAGTTTTTCATATAAAAATTTAAATTTTTTTAGGTTTTGGGTGGATTTTTCAATTTTTTTGGGTGGTCACGAATTATCGTCCTTTTCGCTCTAGGACGCTTAGTTTAGGAGATATGGGCAAAAGAAGTTTTTCATATAAAAATTTCAATTTTTTTAGGTTTTGGGTGGATTTTTCAATTTTTTTGGGTGGTCACGAATTAAAGTCCTTTTCGCTCTAGGACGCTTAGTTTAGGAGATATGGGCAAAAGAAGTTTTTCATATAAAAATTTCAATTTTTTTAGGTTTTGGGTGGATTTTTCAATGTTTTGGGGGTGGTCACGAATTAAAGTCCTTTTCGCTCTAGGCCGCATATTTAAGGAGATATGGGCAAAAGAAGTTTTTCATATAAAAATTTAAATTTTTTTAGGTTTTGGGTGGATTTTTCAATTTTTTGGGGGTGGTCACGAATTAAAGTCCTTTTCGCTCTAGGACGCTTAGTTTAGGAGATATGGGCAAAAGAAGTTTTTCATATAAAAATTTCAATTTTTTTAGGTTTTGGGTGGATTTTTCAATTTTTTGGGGTGGTCACGAATTATCGTCCTTTTCGCTCTAGGACGCTTAGTTTAGGAGATATGGGCAAAAGAAGTTTTTCATATAAAAATTTCAATTTTTTTAGGTTTTGGGTGGATTTTTCAATTTTTTGGGGGTGGTCACGAATTAAAGTCCTTTTCGCTCTAGGACGCTTAGTTTAGGAGATATGGGCAAAAGAAGTTTTTCATATAAAAATTTCAATTTTTTTAGGTTTTGGGTGGATTTTTCAATTTTTTGGGGTGGTCACGAATTAAAGTCCTTTTCGCTCTAGGACGCATATTTAAGGAGATATGGGCAAAAGAAGTTTTTCATATAAAAATTTAAATTTTTTTAGGTTTTGGGTGGATTTTTCAATTTTTTGGGGTAGTCACGAATTAAAGTCCTTTTCGCTCTAGGACGCATATTTAAGGAGATATGGGCAAAAGAAGTTTTTCATATAAAAATTTCAATTTTTTTAGGTTTTGGGTGGATTTTTCAATTTTTTGGGGGTGGTCACGAATTAAAGTCCTTTTCGCTCTAGGACGCTTAGTTTAGGAGATATGGGCAAAAGAAGTTTTTCATATAAAAATTTCAATTTTTTTAGGTTTTGGGTGGATTTTTCAATTTTTTGGGGGTGGTCACGAATTAAAGTCTTTTTCGCTCTAGGACGCTTAGTTTAGGAGATATGGGCAAAAGAAGTTTTTCATATAAAAATTTCAATTTTTTTAGGTTTTGGGTGGATTTTTCAATTTTTTGGGGTGGTCACGAATTATCGTCCTTTTCGCTCTAGGACGCTTAGTTTAGGAGATATGGGCAAAAGAAGTTTTTCATATAAAAATTTCAATTTTTTTAGGTTTTGGGTGGATTTTTCAATTTTTTTGGGGTGGTCGCGAATTAAAGTCCTTTTCGCTCTAGGACGCTTAGTTTAGGAGATATGGGCAAAAGAAGTTTTTCATATAAAAATTTCAATTTTTTTAGGTTTTGGGTGGATTTTTCAATTTTTTTGGGTGGTCACGAATTAAAGTCCTTTTCGCTCTATGACGCTTAGTTTAGGAGATATGGGCAAAAGAAGTTTTTCATATAAAAATTTCAATTTTTTTAGGTTTTGGGTGGATTTTTCAATTTTTTTGGGGTGGTCGCGAATTAAAGTCCTTTTCGCTCTAGGACGCTTAGTTTAAGATATGGGCAAAAGAAGTTTTTCATATAAAAATTTCAATTTTTTTAGGTTTTGGGTGGATTTTTCAATTTTTTGGGGGTGGTCACGAATTAAAGTCCTTTTCGCTCTAGGACGCTTAGTTTAGGAGATATGGGCAAAAGAAGTTTTTCATATAAAAATTTAAATTTTTTTAGGTTTTGGGTGGATTTTTCAATTTTTTGGGGGTGGTCACGAATTAAAGTCCTTTTCGCTCTAGGATGCTTAGTTTAGGAGATATGGGCAAAAGAAGTTTTTCATATAAAAATTTCAATTTTTTTTAGGTTTTGGGTGGATTTTCCAATTTTTTGGGGTGGTCACGAATTATCGTCCTTTTCGCTCTAGGACGCTTAGTTTAGGAGATATGGGCAAAAGAAGTTTTTCATATAAAAATTTCAATTTTTTTAGGTTTTGGGTGGATTTTTCAATTTTTTTGGGGTGGTCGCGAATTAAAGTCCTTTTCGCTCTAGGACGCTTAGTTTAGGAGATATGGGCAAAAGAAGTTTTTCATATAAAAATTTCAATTTTTTTAGGTTTTGGGTGGATTTTTCAATTTTTTTGGGGTGGTCGCGAATTAAAGTCCTTTTCGCTCTAGGACGCTTAGTTTAGGAGATATGGGCAAAAGAAGTTTTTCATATAAAAATTTCAATTTTTTTTAGGTTTTGGGTGGATTTTTCAATTTTTTTGGGTGGTCACGAATTAAAGTCCTTTTCGCTCTATGACGCTTAGTTTAGGAGATATGGGCAAAAGAAGTTTTTCATATAAAAATTTCAATTTTTTTAGGTTTTGGGTGGATTTTTCAATTTTTTTGGGGTGGTCGCGAATTAAAGTCCTTTTCGCTCTAGGACGCTTAGTTTAGGAGATATGGGCAAAAGAAGTTTTTCATATAAAAATTTCAATTTTTTTAGGTTTTGGGTGGATTTTTCAATTTTTCGGGGTGGTCACGAATTAAAGTCCTTTTCGCTCTAGGACGCTTAGTTTAGGAGATATGGGCAAAAGAAGTTTTTCATATAAAAATTTCAATTTTTTTAGGTTTTGGGTGGATTTTTAAAATTTTTGGGGTGGTCACGAATTAAAGTCCTTTTCGCTCTAGGACGCATATTTAAGGAGATATGGGCAAAATAAGTTTTTCATATAAAAATTTTAATTTTTTTAGGTTTTGGGTGGATTATTCAATGTTTTTGGGTGGTCTCGAATTATCGTCCTTTTCGCTCTAGGACGCTTAGTTTAGGAGATATGGGCAAAAGAAGTTTTTCATATAAAAATTTCAATTTTTTTAGGTTTTAGGTGGATTTTTCAATTTTTTGGGGTGGTCACGAATTATCGTCCTTTTCGCTCTAGGACGCTTAGTTTAGGAGATATGGGCAAAAGAAGTTTTTCATATAAAAATTTCAATTTTTTTAGGTTTTGGGTGGATTTTTCAATTTTTTTGGGTGGTCACGAATTAAAGTCGTTTTCGCTCTAGGACGCATATTTAAGGAGATATGGGCAAAAGAAGTTTTTCATATAAAAATTTCAATTTTTTTAGGTTTTGGGTGGATTTTTCAATTTTTTGGGGTAGTCACGAATTAAAGTCCTTTTCGCTCTAGGACGCATATTTAAGGAGATATGGGCAAAAGAAGTTTTTCATATAAAAATTTAAATTTTTTTAGGTTTTGGGTGGATTTTTCAATTTTTTTGGGTGGTCACGAATTAAAGTCCTTTTCGCTCTAGGACGCTTAGTTTAGGAGATATGGGCAAAAGAAGTTTTTCATATAAAAATTTCAATTTTTTTAGGTTTTGGGTGGATTTTTCAATTTTTTGGGGGTGGTCACGAATTAAAGTCCTTTTCGCTCTAGGACGCTTAGTTTAGGAGATATGGACAAAAGAAGTTTTTCATATAAAAATTTGAATTTTTTTAGGTTTTGGGTGGATTTTTCAATTTTTTGGGGTGGTCACGAATTATCGTCCTTTTCGCTCTAGGACGCTTAGTTTAGGAGATATGGGCAAAAGAAGTTTTTCATATAAAAATTTCATTTTTTTTAGGTTTTGGGTGGATTTTTCAATTTTTTTTGGGTGGTCACGAATTAAAGTCCTTTTCGCTCTAGGACGCATATTTAAGGAGATATGGGCAAAAGAAGTTTTTCATATAAAAATTTCAATTTTTTTAGGTTTGGGTGGATTTTTCAATTTTTTTTGGGTGGTCACGAATTAAAGTCCTTTTCGCTCTAGGACGCTTAGTTTAGGAGATATGGGCAAAAGAAGTTTTTCATATAAAAATTTCAATTTTTTTAGGTTTTGGGTGGATTTTTCAATGTTTTGGGGGTGGTCACGAGGAGATATGGGCAAAAGAAGTTTTTCATATAAAAATTTCAATTTTTTTAGGTTTTGGGTGGATTTTTCAATTTTTTTGGGTGGTCACGAATTAAAGTCCTTTTCGCTCTAGGACGCTTAGTTTAGGAGATATGGGCAAAAGAAGTTTTTCATATAAAAATTTCAATTTTTTTAGGTTTTGGGTGGAGTTTTCAATGTTTTGGGGGTGGTCACGAATTAAAGTCCTTTTCGCTCTAGGCCGCATATTTAAGGAGATATGGGCAAAAGAAGTTTTTCATATAAAAATTTAATTTTTTTTAGGTTTTGGGTGGATTTTTCAATTTTTTGGGGGAGGTCACGAATTAAAGTCCTTTTCGCTCTAGGACGCTTAGTTTAGGAGATATGGACAAAAGAAGTTTTTCATATAAAAATTTCAATTTTTTTAGGTTTTGGGTGGATTTTTCAATTTTTTGGGGTGGTCACGAATTATCGTCCTTTTCGCTCTAGGACGCTTAGTTTAGGAGATATGGGCAAAAGAAGTTTTTCATATAAAAATTTCAATTTTTTTAGGTTTTGGGTGGATTTTTCAATTTTTTGGGGGTGGTCACGAATTAAAGTCCTTTTCGCTCTAGGACGCTTAGTTTAGGAGATATGGGCAAAAGAAGTTTTTCATATAAAAATTTCAATTTTTTTTAGGTTTTGGGTGGATTTTCCAATTTTTTGGGGTGGTCACGAATTATCGTCCTTTTCGCTCTAGGACGCTTAGTTTAGGAGATATGGGCAAAAGAAGTTTTTCATATAAAAATTTAAATTTTTTTAGGTTTTGGGTGGATTTTTCAATTTTTTGGGGGTGGTCACGAATTAAAGTCCTTTTCGCTCTAGGACGCTTAGTTTAGGAGATATGGGCAAAAGAAGTTTTTCATATAAAAATTTCAATTTTTTTTAGGTTTTGCGTGGATTTTCCAATTTTTTGGGGTGGTCACGAATTATCGTCCTTTTCGCTCTAGGACGCTTAGTTTAGGAGATATGGGCAAAAGAAGTTTTTCATATAAAAATTTCAATTTTTTAGGTTTGGGTGGATTTTTCAATTTTTTGGGGGTGGTCGCGAATTAAAGTCCTTTTCGCTCTAGGACGCTTAGTTTAGGAGATATGGGCAAAAGAAGTTTTTCATATAAAAATTTCAATTTTTTTAGGTTTTGGGTGGATTTTTCAATTTTTTTGGGGTGGTCGCGAATTAAAGTCCTTTTCGCTCTAGGACGCTTAGTTTAGGAGATATGGGCAAAAGAAGTTTTTCATATAAAAATTTCAATTTTTTTTAGGTTTTGGGTGGATTTTTCAATTTTTTTGGGTGGTCACGAATTAAAGTCCTTTTCGCTCTATGACGCTTAGTTTAGGAGATATGGGCAAAAGAAGTTTTTCATATAAAAATTTCAATTTTTTTAGGTTTTGGGTGGATTTTTCAATTTTTTTGGGGTGGTCGCGAATTAAAGTCCTTTTCGCTCTAGGACGCTTAGTTTAGGAGATATGGGCAAAAGAAGTTTTTCATATAAAAATTTCAATTTTTTTAGGTTTTGGGTGGATTTTTCAATTTTTCGGGGTGGTCACGAATTAAAGTCCTTTTCGCTCTAGGACGCTTAGTTTAGGAGATATGGGCAAAAGAAGTTTTTCATATAAAAATTTCAATTTTTTTAGGTTTTGGGTGGATTTTTAAAATTTTTGGGGTGGTCACGAATTAAAGTCCTTTTCGCTCTAGGACGCATATTTAAGGAGATATGGGCAAAATAAGTTTTTCATATAAAAATTTTAATTTTTTTAGGTTTTGGGTGGATTATTCAATGTTTTTGGGTGGTCTCGAATTATCGTCCTTTTCGCTCTAGGACGCTTAGTTTAGGAGATATGGGCAAAAGAAGTTTTTCATATAAAAATTTCAATTTTTTTAGGTTTTAGGTGGATTTTTCAATTTTTTGGGGTGGTCACGAATTATCGTCCTTTTCGCTCTAGGACGCTTAGTTTAGGAGATATGGGCAAAAGAAGTTTTTCATATAAAAATTTCAATTTTTTTAGGTTTTGGGTGGATTTTTCAATTTTTTTGGGTGGTCACGAATTAAAGTCGTTTTCGCTCTAGGACGCATATTTAAGGAGATATGGGCAAAAGAAGTTTTTCATATAAAAATTTCAATTTTTTTAGGTTTTGGGTGGATTTTTCAATTTTTTGGGGTAGTCACGAATTAAAGTCCTTTTCGCTCTAGGACGCATATTTAAGGAGATATGGGCAAAAGAAGTTTTTCATATAAAAATTTAAATTTTTTTAGGTTTTGGGTGGATTTTTCAATTTTTTTGGGTGGTCACGAATTAAAGTCCTTTTCGCTCTAGGACGCTTAGTTTAGGAGATATGGGCAAAAGAAGTTTTTCATATAAAAATTTCAATTTTTTTAGGTTTTGGGTGGATTTTTCAATTTTTTGGGGGTGGTCACGAATTAAAGTCCTTTTCGCTCTAGGACGCTTAGTTTAGGAGATATGGACAAAAGAAGTTTTTCATATAAAAATTTCAATTTTTTTAGGTTTTGGGTGGATTTTTCAATTTTTTGGGGTGGTCACGAATTATCGTCCTTTTCGCTCTAGGACGCTTAGTTTAGGAGATATGGGCAAAAGAAGTTTTTCATATAAAAATTTCATTTTTTTTAGGTTTTGGGTGGATTTTTCAATTTTTTTTGGGTGGTCACGAATTAAAGTCCTTTTCGCTCTAGGACGCATATTTAAGGAGATATGGGCAAAAGAAGTTTTTCATATAAAAATTTCAATTTTTTTAGGTTTGGGTGGATTTTTCAATTTTTTTTGGGTGGTCACGAATTAAAGTCCTTTTCGCTCTAGGACGCTTAGTTTAGGAGATATGGGCAAAAGAAGTTTTTCATATAAAAATTTCAATTTTTTTAGGTTTTGGGTGGATTTTTCAATGTTTTGGGGGTGGTCACGAGGAGATATGGGCAAAAGAAGTTTTTCATATAAAAATTTCAATTTTTTTAGGTTTTGGGTGGATTTTTCAATTTTTTTGGGTGGTCACGAATTAAAGTCCTTTTCGCTCTAGGACGCTTAGTTTAGGAGATATGGGCAAAAGAAGTTTTTCATATAAAAATTTCAATTTTTTTAGGTTTTGGGTGGAGTTTTCAATGTTTTGGGGGTGGTCACGAATTAAAGTCCTTTTCGCTCTAGGCCGCATATTTAAGGAGATATGGGCAAAAGAAGTTTTTCATATAAAAATTTAATTTTTTTTAGGTTTTGGGTGGATTTTTCAATTTTTTGGGGGTGGTCACGAATTAAAGTCCTTTTCGCTCTAGGACGCTTAGTTTAGGAGATATGGACAAAAGAAGTTTTTCATATAAAAATTTCAATTTTTTTAGGTTTTGGGTGGATTTTTCAATTTTTTGGGGTGGTCACGAATTATCGTCCTTTTCGCTCTAGGACGCTTAGTTTAGGAGATATGGGCAAAAGAAGTTTTTCATATAAAAATTTCAATTTTTTTAGGTTTTGGGTGGATTTTTCAATTTTTTGGGGGTGGTCACGAATTAAAGTCCTTTTCGCTCTAGGACGCTTAGTTTAGGAGATATGGGCAAAAGAAGTTTTTCATATAAAAATTTCAATTTTTATAGGTTTTGGGTGGATTTTTCAATTTTTTGGGGTGGTCACGAATTAAAGTCCTTTTCGCTCTAGGACGCTTAGTTTAGGAGATATGGGCAAAAGAAGTTTTTCATATAAAAATTTCAATTTTTTTAGGTTTTGGGTGGATTTTTCAATTTTTTTGGGGTGGTCGCGAATTAAAGTCCTTTTCGCTTTGGACGCTTAGTTTAGGAGATATGGGCAAAAGAAGTTTTTCATATAAAAATTTCAATTTTTTTAGGTTTTGGGTGGATTTTTCAATTTTTTTGGGTGGTCACGAATTAAAGTCCTTTTCGCTCTATGACGCTTAGTTTAGGAGATATGGGCAAAAGAAGTTTTTCATATAAAAATTTCAATTTTTTTAGGTTTTGGGTGGATTTTTCAATTTTTTTGGGGTGGTCGCGAATTAAAGTCCTTTTCGCTCTAGGACGCTTAGTTTAGGAGATATGGGCAAAAGAAGTTTTTCATATAAAAATTTCAATTTTTTTAGGTTTTGGGTGGATTTTTCAATTTTTTGGAGGTGGTCACGAATTAAAGTCCTTTTCGCTCTAGGACGCTTAGTTTAGGAGATATGGGCAAAAGAAGTTTTTCATATAAAAATTTCACTTTTTTTAGGTTTTGGGTGGATTTTTGAATTTTTTTGGGTGGTCACGAATTAAAGTCGTTTTCGCTCTAGGACGCATATTTAAGGAGATATGGGCAAAAGAAGTTTTTCATATAAAAATTTCAATTTTTTTAGGTTTTGGGTGGATTTTTCAATTTTTTGGGGTAGTCACGAATTAAAGTCCTTTTCGCTCTAGGACGCATATTTAAGGAGATATGGGCAAAAGCAGTTTTTCATATAAAAATTTAAATTTTTTTAGGTTTTGGGTGGATTTTTCAATTTTTTTGGGTGGTCACGAATTAAAGTCCTTTTCGCTCTAGGACGCTTAGTTTAGGAGATATGGGCAAAAGAAGTTTTTCATATAAAAATTTCAATTTTTTTAGGTTTTGGGTGGATTTTTCAATTTTTTGGGGGTGGTCACGAATTAAAGTCCTTTTCGCTCTAGGACGCTTAGTTTAGGAGATATGGACAAAAGAAGTTTTTCATATAAAAATTTCAATTTTTTTAGGTTTTGGGTGGATTTTTCAATTTTTTGGGGTGGTCACGAATTATCGTCCTTTTCGCTCTAGGACGCTTAGTTTAGGAGATATGGGCAAAAGAAGTTTTTCATATAAAAATTTAAATTTTTTTAGGTTTTGGGTGGATTTTTCAATTTTTTGGGGGTGGTCACGAATTAAAGTCCTTTTCGCTCTATGACGCTTAGTTTAGGAGATATGGGCAAAAGAAGTTTTTCATATAAAAATTTCAATTTCTTTAGGTTTTGGGTGGATTTTTCAATTTTTTGGGGTGGTCACGAATTATCGTCCTTTTCGCTCTAGGACGCTTAGTTTAGGAGATATGGGCAAAAGAAGTTTTTCATATAAAAATTTCAATTTTTTTAGGTTTTGGGTGGATTTTTCAATGTTTTGGGGGTGGTCACGAGGAGATATGGGCAAAAGAAGTTTTTCATATAAAAATTTCAATTTTTTTAGGTTTTGGGTGGATTTTTCAATTTTTTTGGGTGGTCACGATTTAAAGTCCTTTTCGCTCTAGGACGCTTAGTTTAGGAGATATGGGCAAAAGAAGTTTTTCATATAAAAATTTCAATTTTTTTAGGTTTTGGGTGGATTTTTCAATGTTTTGGGGTGGTCACGAATTAAAGTCCTTTTCGCTCTAGGCCGCATATTTAAGGAGATATGGGCAAAAGAAGTTTTTCATATAAAAATTTAAATTTTTTTAGGTTTTGGGTGGATTTTTCAATTTCTTGGGGGTGGTCACGAATTAAAGTCCTTTTCGCTCTAGGACGCTTAGTTTAGGAGATATGGGCAAAAGAAGTTTTTCATATAAAAATTTCAATTTTTTTAGGTTTTGGGTGGATTTTTCAATTTTTTGGGGTGGTCACGAATTATCGTCCTTTTCGCTCTAGGACGCTTAGTTTAGGAGATATGGGCAAAAGAAGTTTTTCATATAAAAATTTCAATTTTTTTAGGTTTTGGGTGGATTTTTCAATTTTTTGGGGGTGGTCACGAATTAAAGTCCTTTTCGCTCTAGGACGCTTAGTTTAGGAGATATGGGCAAAAGAAGTTTTTCATATAAAAATTTCAATTTTTTTAGGTTTTGGGTGGATTTTTCAATTTTTTGGGGTGGTCACGAATTAAAGTCCTTTTCGCTCTAGGACGCATATTTAAGGAGATATGGGCAAAAGAAGTTTTTCATATAAAAATTTCAATTTTTTTAGGTTTTGGGTGGATTTTTCAATTTTTTGGGGTAGTCACGAATTAAAGTCCTTTTCGCTCTAGGACGCATATTTAAGGAGATATGGGCAAAAGAAGTTTTTCATATAAAAATTTAAATTTTTTTAGGTTTTGGGTGGATTTTTCAATTTTTTGGGGGTGGTCACGAATTAAAGTCCTCTTCGCTCTAGGACGCTTAGTTTAGGAGATATGGGCAAAAGAAGTTTTTCATATAAAAATTTCAATTTTTTTAGGTTTTGGGTGGATTTTTCAATTTTTTGGGGGTGGTCACGAATTAAAGTCTTTTTCGCTCTAGGACGCTTAGTTTAGGAGATATGGGCAAAAGAAGTTTTTCATATAAAAATTTCAATTTTTTTAGGTTTTGGGTGGATTTTTCAATTTTTTGGGGTGGTCACGAATTATCGTCCTTTTCGCTCTAGGACGCTTAGTTTAGGAGATATGGGCAAAAGAAGTTTTTCATATAAAAATTTCAATTTTTTTAGGTTTTGGGTGGATTTTTCAATTTTTTTGGGGTGGTCGCGAATTAAAGTCCTTTTCGCTCTAGGACGCTAAGTTTAGGAGATATGGGCAAAAGAAGTTTTTCATATAAAAATTTCAATTTTTTTAGGTTTTGGGTGGATTTTTCAATTTTTTTGGGGTGGTCGCGAATTAAAGTCCTTTTCGCTCTAGGACGCTTAGTTTAGGAGATATGGGCAAAAGAAGTTTTTCATATAAAAATTTCAATTTTTTTAGGTTTTGGGTGGATTTTTCAATTTTTTGGGGGTGGTCACGAATTAAAGTCCTTTTCGCTCTAGGACGCTTAGTTTAGGAGATATGGGCAAAAGAAGTTTTTCATATAAAAATTTAAATTTTTTTAGGTTTTGGGTGGATTTTTCAATTTTTTGGGGGTGGTCACGAATTAAAGTCCTTTTCGCTCTAGGACGCTTAGTTTAGGAGATATGGGCAAAAGAAGTTTTTCATATAAAAATTTCAATTTTTTTAGGTTTTGGGTGGATTTTTCAATTTTTTTGGGGTGGTCGCGAATTAAAGTCCTTTTCGCTCTAGGACGCTTAGTTTAGGAGATATGGGCAAAAGAAGTTTTTCATATAAAAATTTCAATTTTTTTAGGTTTTGGGTGGATTTTTCAATTTTTTTGGGTGGTCACGAATTAAAGTCCTTTTCGCTCTATGACGCTTAGTTTAGGAGATATGGGCAAAAGAAGTTTTTCATATAAAAATTTCAATTTTTTTAGGTTTTGGGTGGATTTTTCAATTTTTTTGGGGTGGTCGCGAATTAAAGTCCTTTTCGCTCTAGGACGCTTAGTTTAGGAGATATGGGCAAAAGAAGTTTTTCATATAAAAATTTCAATTTTTTTAGGTTTTGGGTGGATTTTTCAATTTTATTTGGGTGGTCACGAATTAAAGTCCTTTTCGCTCTAGGACGCTTAGTTTAGGAGATATGGGCAAAAGAAGTTTTTCATATAAAAATTTCAATTTTTTTAGGTTTTGGGTGGATTTTTAAAATTTTTGGGGTGGTCACGAATTAAAGTCCTTTTCGCTCTAGGACGCATATTTAAGGAGATATGGGCAAAATAAGTTTTTCATATAAAAATTTTAATTTTTTTAGGTTTTGGGTGGATTATTCAATTTTTTTGGGTGGTCACGCTCTAGGACGCTTAGTTTAGGAGATATGGGCAAAAGAAGTTTTTCATATAAAAATTTCAATTTTTTTAGGTTTTGGGTGGATTTTTCAATTTTTTGGGGTGGTCACGAATTATCGTCCTTTTCGCTCTAGGACGCTTAGTTTAGGAGATATGGGCAAAAGAAGTTTTTCATATAAAAATTTCAATTTTTTTAGGTTTTGGGTTGATTTTTCAATTTTTTGGGGGTGGTCACGAATTAAAGTCCTTTTCGCTCTAGGACGCATATTTAAGGAGATATGGGCAAAATAAGTTTTTCATATAAAAATTTTAATTTTTTTAGGTTTTGGGTGGATTATTCAATTTTTTTGGGTGGTCACGCTCTAGGACGCTTAGTTTAGGAGATATGGGCAAAAGAAGTTTTTCATATAAAAATTTCAATTTTTTTAGGTTTTGGGTGGATTTTTCAATTTTTTTGGGTGGTCACGAATTAAAGTCGTTTTCGCTCTAGGACGCATATTTAAGGAGATATGGGCAAAAGAAGTTTTTCATATAAAAATTTCAATTTTTTTAGGTTTTGGGTGGATTTTTCAATTTTTTGGGGTAGTCACGAATTAAAGTCCTTTTCGCTCTAGGACGCATATTTAAGGAGATATGGGCAAAAGAAGTTTTTCATATAAAAATTTAAATTTTTTTAGGTTTTGGGTGGATTTTTCAATTTTTTTGGGTGGTCACGAATTAAAGTCCTTTTCGCTCTAGGACGCTTAGTTTAGGAGATATGGGCAAAAGAAGTTTTTCATATAAAAATTTCAATTTTTTTAGGTTTTGGGTTGATTTTTCAATTTTTTGGGGGTGGTCACGAATTAAAGTCCTTTTCGCTCTAGGACGCTTAGTTTAGGAGATATGGACAAAAGAAGTTTTTCATATAAAAATTTCAATTTTTTTAGGTTTTGGGTGGATTTTTCAATTTTTTGGGGTGGTCACGAATTATCGTCCTTTTCGCTCTAGGACGCTTAGTTTAGGAGATATGGGCAAAAGAAGTTTTTCATATAAAAATTTCAATTTTTTTAGGTTTTGGGTGGATTTTTCAATTTTTTGGGGGTGGTCACGAATTAAAGTCCTTTTCGCTCTAGGACGCTTAGTTTAGGAGATATGGGCAAAAGAAGTTTTTCACATAAAAATTTCAATTTTTTTAGGTTTGGGTGGATTTTTCAATTTTTTTTGGGTGGTCACGAATTAAAGTCCTTTTCGCTCTAGGACGCATATTTAAGGAGATATGGGCAAAAGAAGTTTTTCATATAAAAATTTCAATTTTTTTAGGTTTTGGGTGGATTTTTCAATTTTTTTGGGTGGTCACGAATTAAAGTCCTTTTCGCTCTATGACGCTTAGTTTAGGAGATATGGGCAAAAGAAGTTTTTCATATAAAAATTTCAATTTTTTTAGGTTTTGGGTGGATTTTTCAATTTTTTTGGGGTGGTCGCGAATTAAAGTCCTTTTCGCTCTAGGACGCTTAGTTTAGGAGATATGGGCAAAAGAAGTTTTTCATATAAAAATTTCAATTTTTTTAGGTTTTGGGTGGATTTTTCAATTTTTCGGGGTGGTCACGAATTAAAGTCCTTTTCGCTCTAGGACGCTTAGTTTAGGAGATATGGGCAAAAGAAGTTTTTCATATAAAAATTTCAATTTTTTTAGGTTTTGGGTGGATTTTTAAAATTTTTGGGGTGGTCACGAATTAAAGTCCTTTTCGCTCTAGGACGCATATTTAAGGAGATATGGGCAAAATAAGTTTTTCATATAAAAATTTTAATTTTTTTAGGTTTTGGGTGGATTATTCAATTTTTTTGGGTGGTCACGCTCTAGGACGCTTAGTTTAGGAGATATGGGCAAAAGAAGTTTTTCATATAAAAATTTCAATTTTTTTAGGTTTTGGGTGGATTTTTCAATTTTTTGGGGTGGTCACGAATTATCGTCCTTTTCGCTCTAGGACGCTTAGTTTAGGAGATATGGGCAAAAGAAGTTTTTCATATAAAAATTTCAATTTTTTTAGGTTTTGGGTTGATTTTTCAATTTTTTGGGGGTGGTCACGAATTAAAGTCCTTTTCGCTCTAGGACGCATATTTAAGGAGATATGGGCAAAATAAGTTTTTCATATAAAAATTTTAATTTTTTTAGGTTTTGGGTGGATTATTCAATTTTTTTGGGTGGTCACGCTCTAGGACGCTTAGTTTAGGAGATATGGGCAAAAGAAGTTTTTCATATAAAAATTTCAATTTTTTTAGGTTTTGGGTGGATTTTTCAATTTTTTTGGGTGGTCACGAATTAAAGTCGTTTTCGCTCTAGGACGCATATTTAAGGAGATATGGGCAAAAGAAGTTTTTCATATAAAAATTTCAATTTTTTTAGGTTTTGGGTGGATTTTTCAATTTTTTGGGGTAGTCACGAATTAAAGTCCTTTTCGCTCTAGGACGCATATTTAAGGAGATATGGGCAAAAGAAGTTTTTCATATAAAAATTTAAATTTTTTTAGGTTTTGGGTGGATTTTTCAATTTTTTTGGGTGGTCACGAATTAAAGTCCTTTTCGCTCTAGGACGCTTAGTTTAGGAGATATGGGCAAAAGAAGTTTTTCATATAAAAATTTCAATTTTTTTAGGTTTTGGGTTGATTTTTCAATTTTTTGGGGGTGGTCACGAATTAAAGTCCTTTTCGCTCTAGGACGCTTAGTTTAGGAGATATGGACAAAAGAAGTTTTTCATATAAAAATTTCAATTTTTTTAGGTTTTGGGTGGATTTTTCAATTTTTTGGGGTGGTCACGAATTATCGTCCTTTTCGCTCTAGGACGCTTAGTTTAGGAGATATGGGCAAAAGAAGTTTTTCATATAAAAATTTCAATTTTTTTAGGTTTTGGGTGGATTTTTCAATTTTTTGGGGGTGGTCACGAATTAAAGTCCTTTTCGCTCTAGGACGCTTAGTTTAGGAGATATGGGCAAAAGAAGTTTTTCACATAAAAATTTCAATTTTTTTAGGTTTGGGTGGATTTTTCAATTTTTTTTGGGTGGTCACGAATTAAAGTCCTTTTCGCTCTAGGACGCATATTTAAGGAGATATGGGCAAAAGAAGTTTTTCATATAAAAATTTCAATTTTTTTAGGTTTGGGTGGATTTTTCAATTTTTTTTTGGGTGGTCACGAATTAAAGTCCTTTTCGCTCTAGGACGCTTAGTTTAGGAGATATGGGCAAAGGAAGTTTTTCATATAAAAATTTCAATTTTTTTAGGTTTTGGGTGGATTTTTCAATGTTTTGGGGGTGGTCACGAGGAGATATGGGCAAAAGAAGTTTTTCATATAAAAATTTCAATTTTTTTAGGTTTTGGGTGGATTTTTCAATTTTTTTGGGTGGTCACGAATTAAAGTCCTTTTCGGTCTAGGACGCTTAGTTTAGGAGATATGGGCAAAAGAAGTTTTTCATATAAAAATTTCAATTTTTTTAGGTTTTGGGTGGATTTTTCAATGTTTTGGGGGTGGTCACGAATTAAAGTCCTTTTCGCTCTAGGCCGCATATTTAAGGAGATATGGGCAAAAGAAGTTTTTCATATAAAAATTTAAATTTTTTTAGGTTTTGTGTGGATTTTTCAATTTTTTTGGGTGGTCACGAATTAAAGTCCTTTTCGCTCTAGGACGCTTAGTTTAGGAGATATGGGCAAAAGAAGTTTTTCATATAAAAATTTCAATTTTTTTAGGTTTTGGGTGGATTTTTCAATTTTTTTGGGTGGTCACGAATTAAAGTCCTTTTCGCTCTATGACGCTTAGTTTAGGAGATATGGGCAAAAGAAGTTTTTCATATAAAAATTTCAATTTTTTTAGGTTTTGGGTGGATTTTTCAATTTTTTTGGGGTGGTCGCGAATTAAAGTCCTTTTCGCTCTAGGACGCTTAGTTTAGGAGATATGGGCAAAAGAAGTTTTTCATATAAAAATTTCAATTTTTTTAGGTTTTGGGTGGATTTTTCAATTTTTTGGGGGTGGTCACGAATTAAAGTCCTTTTCGCTCTAGGACGCTTAGTTTAGGAGATATGGGCAAAAGAAGTTTTTCATATAAAAATTTCAATTTTTTTAGGTTTTGGGTGGATTTTTCAATTTTTTGGGGGTGGTCACGAATTAAAGTCCTTTTCGCTCTAGGACGCTTAGTTTAGGAGATATGGGCAAAAGAAGTTTTTCATATAAAAATTTCAATTTTTTTTAGGTTTTGGGTGGATTTTCCAATTTTTTGGGGTGGTCACGAATTATCGTCCTTTTCGCTCTAGGACGCTTAGTTTAGGAGATATGGGCAAAAGAAGTTTTTCATATATAAATTTAAATTTTTTTAGGTTTTGGGTGGATTTTTCAATTTTTTGGGGGTGGTCACGAATTAAAGTCCTTTTCGCTCTAGGACGCTTAGTTTAGGAGATATGGGCAAAAGAAGTTTTTCATATAAAAATTTCAATTTTTTTAGGTTTTGGGTGAATTTTTCAATTTTTTTGGGGTGGTCGCGAATTAAAGTCCTTTTCGCTCTAGGACGCTTAGTTTAGGAGATATGGGCAAAAGAAGTTTTTCATATAAAAATTTCATTTTTTTTAGGTTTTGGGTGGATTTTTCAATTTTTTTGGGTGGTCACGAATTAAAGTCCTTTTCGCTCTAGGACGCATATTTAAGGAGATATGGGCAAAAGAAGTTTTTCATATAAAAATTTCAATTTTTTTAGGTTTTGGGTGGATTTTTCAATTTTTTGGGGTAGTCACGAATTAAAGTCCTTTTCGCTCTAGGACGCATATTTAAGGAGATATGGGCAAAAGAAGTTTTTCATATAAAAATTTCAATTTTTTTAGGTTTTGGGTGGATTTTTCAATTTTTTGGGGTAGTCACGAATTATCGTCCTTTTCGCTCTAGGACGCTTAGTTTAGGAGATATGGGCAAAAGAAGTTTTTCATATAAAAATTTCAATTTTTTTAGGTTTTGGGTGGATTTTTCAATTTTTTGGGGGTGGTCACGAATTAAAGTCTTTTTCGCTCTAGGACGCTTAGTTTAGGAGATATGGGCAAAAGAAGTTTTTCATATAAAAATTTCAATTTTTTTAGGTTTTGGGTGGATTTTTCAATTTTTTGGGGTGGTCACGAATTATCGTCCTTTTCGCTCTAGGACGCTTAGTTTAGGAGATATGGGCAAAAGAAGTTTTTCATATAAAAATTTCAATTTTTTTAGGTTTTGGGTGGATTTTTCAATTTTTTTGGGGTGGTCGCGAATTAAAGTCCTTTTCGCTCTAGGACGCTTAGTTTAGGAGATATGGGCAAAAGAAGTTTTTCATATAAAAATTTCAATTTTTTTAGGTTTTGGGTGGATTTTTCAATTTTTTGGGGGTGGTCACGAATTAAAGTCCTTTTCGCTCTAGGACGCTTAGTTTAGGAGATATGGACAAAAGAAGTTTTTCATATAAAAATTTCAATTTTTTTAGGTTTTGGGTGGATTTTTCAATTTTTTGGGGTGGTCACGAATTATCGTCCTTTTCGCTCTAGGACGCTTAGTTTAGGAGATATGGGCAAAAGAAGTTTTTCATATAAAAATTTCAATTTTTTTAGGTTTTGGGTGGATTTTTCAATTTTTTGGGGGTGGTCACGAATTAAAGTCCTTTTCGCTCTAGGACGCTTAGTTTAGGAGATATGGGCAAAAGAAGTTTTTCATATAAAAATTTCATTTTTTTAAGGTTTGGGTGGATTTTTCAATTTTTTTTGGGTGGTCACGAATTAAAGTCCTTTTCGCTCTAGGACGCATATTTAAGGAGATATGGGCAAAAGAAGTTTTTCATATAAAAATTTCAATTTTTTTAGGTTTTGGGTGGATTTTTCAATGTTTTGGGGGTGGTGACGAGGAGATATGGGCGAAAGAAGTTTTTCATATAAAAATTTCAATTTTTTTAGGTTTTGGGTGGATTTTTCAATTTTTTTGGGTGGTCACGAATTAAAGTCCTTTTCGGTCTAGGACGCTTAGTTTAGGAGATATGGGCAAAAGAAGTTTTTCATATAAAAATTTCAATTTTTTTAGGTTTTGGGTGGATTTTTCAATGTTTTGGGGGTGGTCACGAATTAAAGTCCTTTTCGCTCTAGGCCGCATATTTAAGGAGATATGGGCAAAAGAAGTTTTTCATATAAAAATTTAAATTTTTTTAGGTTTTGGGTGGATTTTTCAATTTTTTGGGGGTGGTCACGAATTAAAGTCCTTTTCGCTCTAGGACGCTTAGTTTAGGAGATATGGGCAAAAGAAGTTTTTCATATAAAAATTTCAATTTTTTTTAGGTTTTGGGTGGATTTTGCAATTTTTTGGGGTGGTCACGAATTATCGTCCTTTTCGCTCTAGGACGCTTAGTTTAGGAGATATGGGCAAAAGAAGTTTTTCATATAAAAATTTCAATTTTTTTAGGTTTTGGGTGGATTTTTCAATTTTTTGGGAGTGGTCACGAATTAAAGTCCTTTTCGCTCTAGGACGCTTAGTTTAGGAGATATGGGCAAAAGAAGTTTTTCATATAAAAATTTCAATTTTTTTAGGTTTTGGGTGGATTTTTCAATTTTTTGGGGTGGTCACGAATTAAAGTCCTTTTCGCTCTAGGACGCATATTTAAGGAGATATGGGCAAAAGAAGTTTTTCATATAAAAATTTCAATTTTTTTAGGTTTTGGGTGGATTTTTCAATTTTTTGGGGGTGGTCACGAATTAAAGTCCTTTTCGCTCTAGGACGCTTAGTTTAGGAGATATGGGCAAAAGAAGTTTTTCATATAAAAATTTCAATTTTTTTAGGTTTTGGGTGGATTTTTCAATTTTTTTGGGTGGTCACGAATTAAAGTCCTTTTCGCTCTAGGACGCTTAGTTTAGGAGATATGGGCAAAAGAAGTTTTTCATATAAAAATTTCAATTTTTTTAGGTTTTGGGTGGATTTTTCAATTTTTTGGGGGTGGTCACGAATTAAAGTCCTTTTCGCTCTAGGACGCTTAGTTTAGGAGATATGGACAAAAGAAGTTTTTCATATAAAAATTTCAATTTTTTTAGGTTTTGGGTGGATTTTTCAATTTTTTGGGGGTGGTCACGAATTAAAGTCCTTTTCGCTCTAGGACGCTTAGTTTAGGAGATATGGGCAAAAGAAGTTTTTCATAAAAAAATTTCAATTTTTTTAGGTTTTGGGTGGATTTTTCAATTTTTTTGGGGTGGTCGCGAATTAAAGTCATTTTCGCTCTAGGACGCTTAGTTTAGGAGATATGGGCAAAAGAAGTTTTTCATATAAAAATTTCAATTTTTTTAGGTTTTGGGTGGATTTTTCAATTTTTTTGGGTGGTCACGAATTAAAGTCCTTTTCGCTCTATGACGCTTAGTTTAGGAGATATGGGCAAAAGAAGTTTTTCATATAAAAATTTCAATTTTTTTAGGTTTTGGGTGGATTTTTCAATTTTTTTGGGGTGGTCGCGAATTAAAGTCCTTTTCGCTCTAGGACGCTTAGTTTAGGAGATATGGGCAAAAGAAGTTTTTCATATAAAAATTTCAATTTTTTTAGGTTTTGGGTGGATTTTTCAATTTTTTGGGGGTGGTCACGAATTAAAGTCCTTTTCGCTCTAGGACGCTTAGTTTAGGAGATATGGGCAAAAGAAGTTTTTCATATAAAAATTTCAATTTTTTTAGGTTTTGGGTGGATTTTTCAATTTTTTGGGGGTGGTCACGAATTAAAGTCCTTTTCGCTCTAGGACGCTTAGTTTAGGAGATATGGGCAAAAGAAGTTTTTCATATAAAAATTTCAATTTTTTTTAGGTTTTGGGTGGATTTTCCAATTTTTTGGGGTGGTCACGAATTATCGTCCTTTTCGCTCTAGGACGCTTAGTTTAGGAGATATGGGCAAAAGAAGTTTTTCATATAAAAATTTAAATTTTTTTTAGGTTTTGGGTGGATTTTTCAATTTTTTGGGGGTGGTCACGAATTAAAGTCCTTTTCGCTCTAGGACGCTTAGTTTAGGAGATATGGGCAAAAGAAGTTTTTCATATAAAAATTTCAATTTTTTTAGGTTTTGGGTGGATTTTTCAATTTTTTTGGGGTGGTCGCGAATTAAAGTCCTTTTCGCTCTATGACGCTTAGTTTAGGAGATATTGGCAAAAGAAGTTTTTCATATAAAAATTTCAATTTTTTTAGGTTTTGGGTGGATTTTTCAATTTTTTTGGGTGGTCACGAATTAAAGTCCTTTTCGCTCTAGGACGCTTAGTTTAGGAGATATGGGCAAAAGAAGTTTTTCATATAAAAATTTCAATTTTTTTAGGTTTTGGGTGGATTTTTAAAATTTTTGGGGTGGTCACGAATTAAAGTCCTTTCCGCTCTAGGACGCATATTTAAGGAGATATGGGCAAAATAAGTTTTTCATATAAAAATTTTAATTTTTTTAGGTTTTGGGTGGATTATTCAATTTTTTTGGGTGGTCACGAATTATCGTCCTTTTCGCTCTAGGACGCTTAGTTTAGGAGATATGGGCAAAAGAAGTTTTTCATATAAAAATTTCAATTTTTTTAGGTTTTGGGTGGATTTTTCAATTTTTTGGGGTGGTCACGAATTATCGTCCTTTTCGCTCTAGGACGCTTAGTTTAGGAGATATGGGCAAAAGAAGTTTTTCATATAAAAATTTCAATTTTTTTAGGTTTTGGGTGGATTTTTCAATTTTTTTGGGTGGTCACGAATTAAAGTCGTTTTCGCTCTAGGACGCATATTTAAGGAGATATGGGCAAAAGAAGTTTTTCATATAAAAATTTCAATTTTTTTAGGTTTTGGGTGGATTTTTCAATTTTTTGGGGTAGTCACGAATTAAAGTCCTTTTCGCTCTAGGACGCTTAGTTTAGGAGATATGGGCAAAAGAAGTTTTTCATATAAAAATTTCAATTTTTTTAGGTTTTGGGTGGATTTTTCAATTTTTTGGGGGTGGTCACGAATTAAAGTCCTTTTCGCTCTAGGACGCTTAGTTTAGGAGATATGGGCAAAAGAAGTTTTTCATATAAAAATTTCAATTTTTTTAGGTTTTGGGTGGATTTTTCAATTTTTTTGGGTGGTCACGAATTAAAGTCGTTTTCGCTCTAGGACGCATATTTAAGGAGATATGGGCAAAAGAAGTTTTTCATATAAAAATTTCAATTTTTTTAGGTTTTGGGTGGATTTTTCAATTTTTTGGGGTAGTCACGAATTAAAGTCCTTTTCGCTCTAGGACGCATATTTAAGGAGATATGGGCAAAAGAAGTTTTTCATATAAAAATTTCAATTTTTTTAGGTTTTGGGTGGATTTTTCAATTTTATTTGGGTGGTCACGAATTAAAGTCCTTTTCGCTCTAGGACGCTTAGTTTAGGAGATATGGGCAAAAGAAGTTTTTCATATAAAAATTTCAATTTTTTTAGGTTTTGGGTGGATTTTTCAATTTTTTGGGGGTGGTCACGAATTAAAGTCCTTTTCGCTCTAGGACGCTTAGTTTAGGAGATATGGACAAAAGAAGTTTTTCATATAAAAATTTAAATTTTTTTAGGTTTTGGGTGGATTTTTCAATTTTTTGGGGGTGGTCACGAATTAAAGTCCTTTTCGCTCTAGGACGCTTAGTTTAGGAGATATGGGCAAAAGAAGTTTTTCATATAAAAATTTCAATTTTTTTTAGGTTTTGGGTGGATTTTCCAATTTTTTGGGGTGGTCACGAATTATCGTCCTTTTCGCTTTAGGACGCTTAGTTTAGGAGATATGGGCAAAAGAAGTTTTTCATATAAAAATTTAAATTTTTTTTAGGTTTTGGGTGGATTTTTCAATTTTTTGGGGGTGGTCACGAATTAAAGTCCTTTTCGCTCTAGGACGCTTAGTTTAGGAGATATGGGCAAAAGAAGTTTTTCATATAAAAATTTCAATTTTTTTAGGTTTTGGGTGGATTTTTCAATTTTTTTGGGGTGGTCGCGAATTAAAGTCCTTTTCGCTCTATGACGCTTAGTTTAGGAGATATGGGCAAAAGAAGTTTTTCATATAAAAATTTCAATTTTTTTAGGTTTTGGGTGGATTTTTCAATTTTTTTGGGTGGTCACGAATTAAAGTCGTTTTCGCTCTAGGACGCATATTTAAGGAGATATGGGCAAAAGAAGTTTTTCATATAAAAATTTCAATTTTTTTAGGTTTTGGGTGGATTTTTCAATTTTTTTGGGTAGTCACGAATTAAAGTCCTTTTCGCTCTAGGACGCATATTTAAGGAGATATGGGCAAAAGAAGTTTTTCATATAAAAATTTAAATTTTTTTAGGTTTTGGGTGGATTTTTCAATTTTTTTTGGGTGGTCACGAATTAAAGTCCTTTTCGCTCTAGGACGCTTAGTTTAGGAGATATGGGCAAAAGAAGTTTTTCATATAAAAATTTCAATTTTTTTAGGTTTTGGGTGGATTTTTCAATTTTTTGGGGGTGGTCACGAATTAAAGTCCTTTTCGCTCTAGGACGCTTAGTTTAGGAGATATGGACAAAAGAAGTTTTTCATATAAAAATTTAAATTTTTTTAGGTTTTGGGTGGATTTTTCAATTTTTTGGGGGTGGTCACGAATTAAAGTCCTTTTCGCTCTAGGACGCTTAGTTTAGGAGATATGGGCAAAAGAAGTTTTTCATATAAAAATTTCAATTTTTTTTAGGTTTTGGGTGGATTTTCCAATTTTTTGGGGTGGTCACGAATTATCGTCCTTTTCGCTCTAGGACGCTTAGTTTAGGAGATATGGACAAAAGAAGTTTTTCATATAAAAATTTCAATTTTTTTAGGTTTTGGGTGGATTTTTCAATTTTTTTGGGTGGTCACGAATTAAAGTCGTTTTCGCTCTAGGACGCATATTTAAGGAGATATGGGCAAAAGAAGTTTTTCATATAAAAATTTCAATTTTTTTAGGATTTGGGTGGATTTTTCAATTTTTTGGGGTAGTCACGAATTAAAGTCCTTTTCGCTCTAGGACGCATATTTAAGGAGATATGGGCAAAAGAAGTTTTTCATATAAAAATTTAAATTTTTTTAGGTTTTGGGTGGATTTTTCAATTTTTTTTGGGTGGTCACGAATTAAAGTCCTTTTCGCTCTAGGACGCTTAGTTTAGGAGATATGGGCAAAAGAAGTTTTTCATATAAAAATTTCAATTTTTTTAGGTTTTGGGTGGATTTTTCAATTTTTTGGGGTAGTCACGAATTAAAGTCCTTTTCGCTCTAGGACGCATATTTAAGGAGATATGGGCAAAAGAAGTTTTTCATATAAAAATTTAAATTTTTTTAGGTTTTGGGTGGATTTTTCAATTTTTTTTGGGTGGTCACGAATTAAAGTCCTTTTCGCTCTAGGACGCTTAGTTTAGGAGATATGGGCAAAAGAAGTTTTTCATATAAAAATTTCAATTTTTTTAGGTTTTGGGTGGATTTTTCAATTTTTTGGGGGTGGTCACGAATTAAAGTCCTTTTCGCTCTAGGACGCTTAGTTTAGGAGATATGGACAAAAGAAGTTTTTCATATAAAAATTTAAATTTTTTTAGGTTTTGGGTGGATTTTTCAATTTTTTGGGGGTGGTCACGAATTAAAGTCCTTTTCGCTCTAGGACGATTAGTTTAGGAGATATGGGCAAAAGAAGTTTTTCATATAAAAATTTCAATTTTTTTTAGGTTTTGGGTGGATTTTCCAATTTTTTGGGGTGGTCACGAATTATCGTCCTTTTCGCTCTAGGACGCTTAGTTTAGGAGATATGGGCAAAAGAAGTTTTTCATATAAAAATTTCAATTTTTTTTAGGTTTTGGGTGGATTTTTCAATTTTTTGGGGGTGGTCACGAATTAAAGTCCTTTTCGCTCTAGGACGCTTAGTTTAGGAGATATGGGCAAAAGAAGTTTTTCATATAAAAATTTCAATTTTTTTAGGTTTTGGGTGGATTTTTCAATTTTTTTGGGGTGGTCGCGAATTAAAGTCCTTTTCGCTCTATGACGCTTAGTTTAGGAGATATGGGCAAAAGAAGTTTTTCATATAAAAATTTCAATTTTTTTAGGTTTTGGGTGGATTTTTCAATTTTTTTGGGTGGTCACGAATTAAAGTCCTTTTCGCTCTAGGACGCTTAGTTTAGGAGATATGGGCAAAAGAAGTTTTTCATATAAAAATTTCAATTTTTTTAGGTTTTGGGTGGATTTTTAAAATTTTTGGGGTGGTCACGAATTAAAGTCCTTTCCGCTCTAGGACGCATATTTAAGGAGATATGGGCAAAATAAGTTTTTCATATAAAAATTTTAATTTTTTTAGGTTTTGGGTGGATTATTCAATTTTTTTGGGTGGTCACGAATTATCGTCCTTTTCGCTCTAGGACGCTTAGTTTAGGAGATATGGGCAAAAGAAGTTTTTCATATAAAAATTTCAATTTTTTTAGGTTTTGGGTGGATTTTTCAATTTTTTGGGGTGGTCACGAATTATCGTCCTTTTCGCTCTAGGACGCATATTTAAGGAGATATGGGCAAAAGAAGTTTTTCATATAAAAATTTCAATTTTTTTAGGTTTTGGGTGGATTTTTCAATTTTTTGGGGTAGTCACGAATTAAAGTCCTTTTCGCTCTAGGACGCTTAGTTTAGGAGATATGGGCAAAAGAAGTTTTTCATATAAAAATTTCAATTTTTTTAGGTTTTGGGTGGATTTTTCAATTTTTTGGGGGTGGTCACGAATTAAAGTCCTTTTCGCTCTAGGACGCTTAGTTTAGGAGATATGGGCAAAAGAAGTTTTTCATATAAAAATTTCAATTTTTTTAGGTTTTGGGTGGATTTTTCAATTTTTTTGGGTGGTCACGAATTAAAGTCGTTTTCGCTCTAGGACGCATATTTAAGGAGATATGGGCAAAAGAAGTTTTTCATATAAAAATTTCAATTTTTTTAGGTTTTGGGTGGATTTTTCAATTTTTTGGGGTAGTCACGAATTAAAGTCCTTTTCGCTCTAGGACGCATATTTAAGGAGATATGGGCAAAAGAAGTTTTTCATATAAAAATTTAAATTTTTTTAGGTTTTGGGTGGATTTTTCAATTTTTTTGGGTGGTCACGAATTAAAGTCCTTTTCGCTCTAGGACGCTTAGTTTAGGAGATATGGGCAAAAGAAGTTTTTCATATAAAAATTTCAATTTTTTTAGGTTTTGGGTGGATTTTTCAATTTTTTGGGGGTGGTCACGAATTAAAGTCCTTTTCGCTCTAGGACGCTTAGTTTAGGAGATATGGACAAAAGAAGTTTTTCATATAAAAATTTCAATTTTTTTAGGTTTTGGGTGGATTTTTCAATTTTTTGGGGGTGGTCACGAATTAAAGTCCTTTTCGCTCTAGGACGCTTAGTTTAGGAGATATGGGCAAAAGAAGTTTTTCATATAAAAATTTCAATTTTTTTAGGTTTTGGGTGGATTTTTCAATTTTTTTGGGGTGGTCGCGAATTAAAGTCCTTTTCGCTCTAGGACGCTTAGTTTAGGAGATATGGGCAAAAGAAGTTTTTCATATAAAAATTTCAATTTTTTTAGGTTTTGGGTGGATTTTTCAATTTTTTTGGGTGGTCACGAATTAAAGTCCTTTTCGCTCTATGACGCTTAGTTTAGGAGATATGGGCAAAAGAAGTTTTTCATATAAAAATTTCAATTTTTTTAGGTTTTGGGTGGATTTTTCAATTTTTTTGGGGTGGTCGCGAATTAAAGTCCTTTTCGCTCTAGGACGCTTAGTTTAGGAGATATGGGCAAAAGAAGTTTTTCATATAAAAATTTCAATTTTTTTAGGATTTGGGTGGATTTTTCAATTTTTTGGGGGTGGTCACGAATTAAAGTCCTTTTCGCTCTAGGACGCTTAGTTTAGGAGATATGGGCAAAAGAAGTTTTTCATATAAAAATTTCAATTTTTTTTAGGTTTTGGGTGGATTTTCCAATTTTTTGGGGTGGTCACGAATTATCGTCCTTTTCGCTCTAGGACGCTTAGTTTAGGAGATATGGGCAAAAGAAGTTTTTCATATAAAAATTTAAATTTTTTTTAGGTTTTGGGTGGATTTTTCAATTTTTTGGGGGTGGTCACGAATTAAAGTCCTTTTCGCTCTAGGACGCTTAGTTTAGGAGATATGGGCAAAAGAAGTTTTTCATATAAAAATTTCAATTTTTTTAGGTTTTGGGTGGATTTTTCAATTTTTTTGGGGTGGTCGCGAATTAAAGTCCTTTTCGCTCTATGACGCTTAGTTTAGGAGATATGGGCAAAAGAAGTTTTTCATATAAAAATTTCAATTTTTTTAGGTTTTGGGTGGATTTTTCAATTTTTTTGGGTGGTCACGAATTAAAGTCCTTTTCGCTCTAGGACGCTTAGTTTAGGAGATATGGGCAAAAGAAGTTTTTCATATAAAAATTTCAATTTTTTTAGGTTTTGGGTGGATTTTTAAAATTTTTGGGGTGGTCACGAATTAAAGTCCTTTCCGCTCTAGGACGCATATTTAAGGAGATATGGGCAAAATAAGTTTTTCATATAAAAATTTTAATTTTTTTAGGTTTTGGGTGGATTATTCAATTTTTTTGGGTGGTCACGAATTATCGTCCTTTTCGCTCTAGGACGCTTAGTTTAGGAGATATGGGCAAAAGAAGTTTTTCATATAAAAATTTCAATTTTTTTAGGTTTTGGGTGGATTTTTCAATTTTTTGGGGTGGTCACGAATTATCGTCCTTTTCGCTCTAGGACGCTTAGTTTAGGAGATATGGGCTAAAGAAGTTTTTCATATAAAAATTTCAATTTTTTTAGGTTTTGGGTGGATTTTTCAATTTTTTTGGGTGGTCACGAATTAAAGTCGTTTTCGCTCTAGGACGCATATTTAAGGAGATATGGGCAAAAGAAGTTTTTCATATAAAAATTTCAATTTTTTTAGGTTTTGGGTGGATTTTTCAATTTTTTGGGGTAGTTACGAATTAAAGTCCTTTTCGCTCTAGGACGCATATTTAAGGAGATATGGGCAAAAGAAGTTTTTCATATAAAAATTTAAATTTTTTTAGGTTTTGGGTGGATTTTTCAATTTTTTGGGGGTGGTCACGAATTAAAGTCCTTTTCGCTCTAGGACGCTTAGTTTAGGAGATATGGACAAAAGAAGTTTTTCATATAAAAATTTCAATTTTTTTAGGTTTTGGGTGGATTTTTCAATTTTTTGGGGTGGTCACGAATTATCGTCCTTTTCGCTCTAGGACGCTTAGTTTAGGAGATATGGGCAAAAGAAGTTTTTCATATAAAAATTTCAATTTTTTTAGGTTTTGGGTGGATTTTTCAATTTTTTGGGGGTGGTCACGAATTAAAGTCCTTTTCGCTCTAGGACGCTTAGTTTAGGAGATATGGGCAAAAGAAGTTTTTCATATAAAAATTTAAATTTTTTTAGGTTTGGGTGGATTTTTCAATTTTTTTTGGGTGGTCACGAATTAAAGTCCTTTTCGCTCTAGGACGCATATTTAAGGAGATATGGGCAAAAGAAGTTTTTCATATAAAAATTTCAATTTTTTTAGGTTTGGGTGGATTTTTCAATTTTTTTTGGGTGGTCACGAATTAAAGTCGTTTTCGCTCTAGGACGCATATTTAAGGAGATATGGGCAAAAGAAGTTTTTCATATAAAAATTTCAATTTTTTTAGGTTTTGGGTGGATTTTTCAATGTTTTGGGGGTGGTCACGAGGAGATATGGGCAAAAGAAGTTTTTCATATAAAAATTTCAATTTTTTTAGGTTTTGGGTGGATTTTTCAATTTTTTTGGGTGGTCACGAATTAAAGTCCTTTTCGCTCTAGGACGCTTAGTTTAGGAGATATGGGCAAAAGAAGTTTTTCATATAAAAATTTCAATTTTTTTAGGTTTTGGGTGGATTTTTCAATGTTTTGGGGGTGGTCACGAATTAAAGTCCTTTTCGCTCTAGGCCGCATATTTAAGGAGATATGGGCAAAAGAAGTTTTTCATATAAAAATTTAAATTTTTTTAGGTTTTGGGTGGATTTTTCAATTTTTTGGGGGTGGTCACGAATTAAAGTCCTTTTCGCTCTAGGACGCTTAGTTTAGGAGATATGGGCAAAAGAAGTTTTTCATATAAAAATTTCAATTTTTTTAGGATTTGGGTGGATTTTTCAATTTTTTGGGGTGGTCACGAATTATCGTCCTTTTCGCTCTAGGACGCTTAGTTTAGGAGATATGGGCAAAAGAAGTTTTTCATATAAAAATTTCAATTTTTTTAGGTTTTGGGTGGATTTTTCAATTTTTTTGGGTGGTCACGAATTAAAGTCCTTTTCGCTCTATGACGCTTAGTTTAGGAGATATGGGCAAAAGAAGTTTTTCATATAAAAATTTCAATTTTTTTAGGTTTTGGGTGGATTTTTCAATTTTTTTGGGGTGGTCGCGAATTAAAGTCCTTTTCGCTCTAGGACGCTTAGTTTAGGAGATATGGGCAAAAGAAGTTTTTCATATAAAAATTTCAATTTTTTTAGGTTTTGGGTGGATTTTTCAATTTTTTGGGGGTGGTCACGAATTAAAGTCCTTTTCGCTCTAGGACGCTTAGTTTAGGAGATATGGGCAAAAGAAGTTTTTCATATAAAAATTTAAATTTTTTTAGGTTTTGGGTGGATTTTTCAATTTTTTGGGGGTGGTCACGAATTAAAGTCCTTTTCGCTCTAGGACGCTTAGTTTAGGAGATATGGGCAAAAGAAGTTTTTCATATAAAAATTTCAATTTTTTTTAGGTTTTGGGTGGATTTTCCAATTTTTTGGGGTGGTCACGAATTATCGTTCTTTTCGCTCTAGGACGCTTAGTTTAGGAGATATGGGCAAAAGAAGTTTTTCATATAAAAATTTAAATTTTTTTTAGGTTTTGGGTGGATTTTTCAATTTTTTGGGGGTGGTCACGAATTAAAGTCCTTTTCGCTCTAGGACGCTTAGTTTAGGAGATATGGGCAAAAGAAGTTTTTCATATAAAAATTTCAATTTTTTTAGGTTTTGGGTGGATTTTTCAATTTTTTTGGGGTGGTCGCGAATTAAAGTCCTTTTCGCTCTATGACGCTTAGTTTAGGAGATATGGGCAAAAGAAGTTTTTCATATAAAAATTTCAATTTTTTTAGGTTTTGGGTGGATTTTTCAATTTTTTTGGGTGGTCACGAATTGAAGTCCTTTTCGCTCTAGGACGCTTAGTTTAGGAGATATGGGCAAAAGAAGTTTTTCATATAAAAATTTCAATTTTTTTAGGTTTTGGGTGGATTTTTAAAATTTTTGGGGTGGTCACGAATTAAAGTCCTTTCCGCTCTAGGACGCATATTTAAGGAGATATGGGCAAAATAAGTTTTTCATATAAAAATTTTAATTTTTTTAGGTTTGGGTGGATTATTCAATTTTTTTGGGTGGTCACGAATTATCGTCCTTTTCGCTCTAGGACGCTTAGTTTAGGAGATATGGGCAAAAGAAGTTTTTCATATAAAAATTTCAATTTTTTTAGGTTTTGGGTGGATTTTTCAATTTTTTGGGGTGGTCACGAATTATCGTCATTTTCGCTCTAGGACGCTTAGTTTAGGAGATATGGGCAAAAGAAGTTTTTCATATAAAAATTTCAATTTTTTTAGGTTTTGGGTGGATTTTTCAATTTTTTTGGGTGGTCACGAATTAAAGTCGTTTTCGCTCTAGGACGCATATTTAAGGAGATATGGGCAAAAGAAGTTTTTCATATAAAAATTTCAATTTTTTTAGGTTTTGGGTGGATTTTTCAATTTTTTGGGGTAGTCACGAATTAAAGTCCTTTTCGCTCTAGGACGCATATTTAAGGAGATATGGGCAAAAGAAGTTTTTCATATAAAAATTTAAATTTTTTTAGGTTTTGGGTGGATTTTTCAATTTTTTGGGGGTGGTCACGAATTAAAGTCCTTTTCGCTCTAGGACGCTTAGTTTAGGAGATATGGACAAAAGAAGTTTTTCATATAAAAATTTCAATTTTTTTAGGTTTTGGGTGGATTTTTCAATTTTTTGGGGTGGTCACGAATTATCGTCCTTTTCGCTCTAGGACGCTTAGTTTAGGAGATATGGGCAAAAGAAGTTTTTCATATAAAAATTTCAATTTTTTTAGGTTTTGGGTGGATTTTTCAATTTTTTGGGGGTGGTCACGAATTAAAGTCCTTTTCGCTCTAGGACGCTTAGTTTAGGAGATATGGGCAAAAGAAGTTTTTCATATAAAAATTTAAATTTTTTTAGGTTTGGGTGGATTTTTCAATTTTTTTTGGGTGGTCACGAATTAAAGTCCTTTTCGCCCTAGGATGCATATTTAAGGAGATATGGGCAAAAGAAGTTTTTTATATAAAAATTTCAATTTTTTTAGGTTTGGGTGGATTTTTCAATTTTTTTTGGGTGGTCACGAATTAAAGTCGTTTTCGCTCTAGGACGCATATTTAAGGAGATATGGGCAAAAGAAGTTTTTCATATAAAAATTTCAATTTTTTTAGGTTTTGGGTGGATTTTTCAATGTTTTGGGGGTGGTCACGAGGAGATATGGGCAAAAGAAGTTTTTCATATAAAAATTTCAATTTTTTTAGGTTTTGGGTGGATTTTTCAATTTTTTTGGGTGGTCACGAATTAAAGTCCTTTTCGCTCTAGGACGCTTAGTTTAGGAGATATGGGCAAAAGAAGTTTTTCATATAAAAATTTCAATTTTTTTAGGTTTTGGGTGGATTTTTCAATGTTTTGGGGGTGGTCACGAATTAAAGTCCTTTTCGCTCTAGGCCGCATATTTAAGGAGATATGGGCAAAAGAAGTTTTTCATAGAAAAATTTAAATTTTTTTAGGTTTTGGGTGGATTTTTCAATTTTTTGGGGGTGGTCACGAATTAAAGTCCTTTTCGCTCTAGGACGCTTAGTTTAGGAGATATGGGCAAAAGAAGTTTTTCATATAAAAATTTCAATTTTTTTAGGTTTTGGGTGGATTTTTCAATTTTTTGGGGTGGTCACGAATTATCGTCCTTTTCGCTCTAGGACGCTTAGTTTAGGAGATATGGGCAAAAGAAGTTTTTCATATAAAAATTTCAATTTTTTTAGGTTTTGGGTGGATTTTTCAATTTTTTTGGGGGTGGTCACGAATTAAAGTCCTTTTCGCTCTAGGACGCATATTTAAGGAGATATGGGCAAAAGAAGTTTTTCATATAAAAATTTAAATTTTTTTAGGTTTTGGGTGGATTTTTAAATTTTATTTGGGTGGTCACGAATTAAAGTCCTTTTCGCTCTAGGACGCTTAGTTTAGGAGATATGGGCAAAAGAAGTTTTTCATATAAAAATTTCAATTTTTTTAGGTTTTGGGTGGATTTTTCAATTTTTTGGGGGTGGTCACGAATTAAAGTCCTTTTCGCTCTAGGACGCATATTTAAGGAGATATGGGCAAAAGAAGTTTTTCATATAAAAATTTAAATTTTTTTAGGTTTTGGGTGGATTTTTCAATTTTATTTGGGTGGTCACGAATTAAAGTCCTTTTCGCTCTAGGACGCTTAGTTTAGGAGATATGGGCAAAAGAAGTTTTTCATATAAAAATTTCAATTTTTTTAGGTTTTGGGTGGATTTTTCAATTTTTTGGGGTGGTCACGAATTAAAGTCCTTTTCGCTCTAGGACGCATATTTAAGGAGATATGGGCAAAAGAAGATTTTCATATAAAAATTTCAATTTTTTTAGGTTTTGGGTGGATTTTTCAATTTTTTGGGGTAGTCACGAATTAAAGTCCTTTTCGCTCTAGGACGCATATTTAAGGAGATATGGGCAAAAGAAGTTTTTCATATAAAAATTTCAATTTTTTTAGGTTTTGGGTGGATTTTTCAATTTTTTGGGGGTGGTCACGAATTAAAGTCCTTTTCGCTCTAGGACGCTTAGTTTAGGAGATATGGGCAAAAGAAGTTTTTCATATAAAAATTTCAATTTTTTTAGGTTTTGGGTGGATTTTTCAATTTTTTGGGGGTGGTCACGAATTAAAGTCTTTTTCGCTCTAGGACGCTTAGTTTAGGAGATATGGGCAAAAGAAGTTTTTCATATAAAAATTTCAATTTTTTTAGGTTTTGGGTGGATTTTTCAATTTTTTGGGGTGGTCACGAATTATCGTCCTTTTCGCTCTAGGACGCTTAGTTTAGGAGATATGGGCAAAAGAAGTTTTTCATATAAAAATTTCAATTTTTTTAGGTTTTGGGTGGATTTTTCAATTTTTTTTGGGGTGGTCGCGAATTAAAGTCCTTTTCGCTCTAGGACGCTTAGTTTAGGAGATATGGGCAAAAGAAGTTTTTCATATAAAAATTTCAATTTTTTTAGGTTTTGGGTGGATTTTTCAATTTTTTTGGGTGGTCACGAATTAAAGTCCTTTTCGCTCTATGACGCTTAGTTTAGGAGATATGGGCAAAAGAAGTTTTTCATATAAAAATTTCAATTTTTTTAGGTTTTGGGTGGATTTTTCAATTTTTTTGGGGTGGTCGCGAATTAAAGTCCTTTTCGCTCTAGGACGCTTAGTTTAGGAGATATGGGCAAAAGAAGTTTTTCATATAAAAATTTCAATTTTTTTAGGTTTTGGGTGGTTTTTACAATTTTTTGGGGGTGGTCACGAATTAAAGTCCTTTTCGCTCTAGGACGCTTAGTTTAGGAGATATGGGCAAAAGAAGTTTTTCATATAAAAATTTCAATTTTTTTAGGTTTTGGGTGGATTTTTCAATTTTTTTGGGTGGTCACGAATTAAAGTCGTTTTCGCTCTAAGACGCATATTTAAGGAGATATGGGCAAAAGAAGTTTTTCATATAAAAATTTCAATTTTTTTAGGTTTTGGGTGGATTTTTCAATTTTTTGGGGTAGTCACGAATTAAAGTCCTTTTCGCTCTAGGACGCATATTTAAGGAGATATGGGCAAAAGAAGTTTTTCATATAAAAATTTAAATTTTTTTAGGTTTTGGGTGGATTTTTCAATTTTTTTGGGTGGTCACGAATTAAAGTCCTTTTCGCTCTAGGACGCTTAGTTTAGGAGATATGGGCAAAAGAAGTTTTTCATATAAAAATTTAAATTTTTTTAGGTTTTGGGTGGATTTTTCAATTTTATTTGGGTGGTCACGAATTAAAGTCCTTTTCGCTCTAGGACGCTTAGTTTAGGAGATATGGGCAAAAGAAGTTTTTCATATAAAAATTTCAATTTTTTTAGGTTTTGGGTGGATTTTTCAATTTTTTGGGGGTGGTCACGAATTAAAGTCCTTTTCGCTCTAGGACGCATATTTAAGGAGATATGGGCAAAAGAAGTTTTTCATATAAAAATTTAAATTTTTTTAGGTTTGGGTGGATTTTTCAATTTTTTTTGGGTGGTCACGAATTAAAGTCCTTTTCGCCCTAGGATGCATATTTAAGGAGATATGGGCAAAAGAAGTTTTTTATATAAAAATTTCAATTTTTTTAGGTTTGGGTGGATTTTTCAATTTTTTTTGGGTGGTCACGAATTAAAGTCGTTTTCGCTCTAGGACGCATATTTAAGGAGATATGGGCAAAAGAAGTTTTTCATATAAAAATTTCAATTTTTTTAGGTTTTGGGTGGATTTTTCAATGTTTTGGGGGTGGTCACGAGGAGATATGGGCAAAAGAAGTTTTTCATATAAAAATTTCAATTTTTTTAGGTTTTGGGTGGATTTTTCAATTTTTTTGGGTGGTCACGAATTAAAGTCCTTTTCGCTCTAGGACGCTTAGTTTAGGAGATATGGGCAAAAGAAGTTTTTCATATAAAAATTTCAATTTTTTTAGGTTTTGGGTGGATTTTTCAATGTTTTGGGGGTGGTCACGAATTAAAGTCCTTTTCGCTCTAGGCCGCATATTTAAGGAGATATGGGCAAAAGAAGTTTTTCATAGAAAAATTTAAATTTTTTTAGGTTTTGGGTGGATTTTTCAATTTTTTGGGGGTGGTCACGAATTAAAGTCCTTTTCGCTCTAGGACGCTTAGTTTAGGAGATATGGGCAAAAGAAGTTTTTCATATAAAAATTTCAATTTTTTTAGGTTTTGGGTGGATTTTTCAATTTTTTGGGGTGGTCACGAATTATCGTCCTTTTCGCTCTAGGACGCTTAGTTTAGGAGATATGGGCAAAAGAAGTTTTTCATATAAAAATTTCAATTTTTTTAGGTTTTGGGTGGATTTTTCAATTTTTTTGGGGGTGGTCACGAATTAAAGTCCTTTTCGCTCTAGGACGCATATTTAAGGAGATATGGGCAAAAGAAGTTTTTCATATAAAAATTTAAATTTTTTTAGGTTTTGGGTGGATTTTTCAATTTAATTTGGGTGGTCACGAATTAAAGTCCTTTTCGCTCTAGGACGCTTAGTTTAGGAGATATGGGCAAAAGAAGTTTTTCATATAAAAATTTCAATTTTTTTAGGTTTTGGGTGGATTTTTCAATTTTTTGGGGGTGGTCACGAATTAAAGTCCTTTTCGCTCTAGGACGCATATTTAAGGAGATATGGGCAAAAGAAGTTTTTCATATAAAAATTTAAATTTTTTTTCGGTTTTGGGTGGATTTTTCAATTTTATTTGGGTGGTCACGAATTAAAGTCCTTTTCGCTCTAGGACGCTTAGTTTAGGAGATATGGGCAAAAGAAGTTTTTCATATAAAAATTTCAATTTTTTTAGGTTTTGGGTGGATTTTTCAATTTTTTGGGGTGGTCACGAATTAAAGTCCTTTTCGCTCTAGGACGCATATTTAAGGAGATATGGGCAAAAGAAGATTTTCATATAAAAATTTCAATTTTTTTAGGTTTTGGGTGGATTTTTCAATTTTTTGGGGTAGTCACGAATTAAAGTCCTTTTCGCTCTAGGACGCATATTTAAGGAGATATGGGCAAAAGAAGTTTTTCATATAAAAATTTCAATTTTTTTAGGTTTTGGGTGGATTTTTCAATTTTTTGGGGGTGGTCACGAATTAAAGTCCTTTTCGCTCTAGGACGCTTAGTTTAGGAGATATGGGCAAAAGAAGTTTTTCATATAAAAATTTCAATTTTTTTAGGTTTTGGGTGGATTTTTCAATTTTTTGGGGGTGGTCACGAATTAAAGTCTTTTTCGCTCTAGGACGCTTAGTTTAGGAGATATGGGCAAAAGAAGTTTTTCATATAAAAATTTCAATTTTTTTAGGTTTTGGGTGGATTTTTCAATTTTTTGGGGTGGTCACGAATTATCGTCCTTTTCGCTCTAGGACGCTTAGTTTAGGAGATATGGGCAAAAGAAGTTTTTCATATAAAAATTTCAATTTTTTTAGGTTTTGGGTGGATTTTTCAATTTTTTTTGGGGTGGTCGCGAATTAAAGTCCTTTTCGCTCTAGGACGCTTAGTTTAGGAGATATGGGCAAAAGAAGTTTTTCATATAAAAATTTCAATTTTTTTAGGTTTTGGGTGGATTTTTCAATTTTTTTGGGTGGTCACGAATTAAAGTCCTTTTCGCTCTATGACGCTTAGTTTAGGAGATATGGGCAAAAGAAGTTTTTCATATAAAAATTTCAATTTTTTTAGGTTTTGGGTGGATTTTTCAATTTTTTTGGGGTGGTCGCGAATTAAAGTCCTTTTCGCTCTAGGACGCTTAGTTTAGGAGATATGGGCAAAAGAAGTTTTTCATATAAAAATTTCAATTTTTTTAGGTTTTGGGTGGTTTTTACAATTTTTTGGGGGTGGTCACGAATTAAAGTCCTTTTCGCTCTAGGACGCTTAGTTTAGGAGATATGGGCAAAAGAAGTTTTTCATATAAAAATTTCAATTTTTTTAGGTTTTGGGTGGATTTTTCAATTTTTTTGGGTGGTCACGAATTAAAGTCGTTTTCGCTCTAAGACGCATATTTAAGGAGATATGGGCAAAAGAAGTTTTTCATATAAAAATTTCAATTTTTTTAGGTTTTGGGTGGATTTTTCAATTTTTTGGGGTAGTCACGAATTAAAGTCCTTTTCGCTCTAGGACGCATATTTAAGGAGATATGGGCAAAAGAAGTTTTTCATATAAAAATTTAAATTTTTTTAGGTTTTGGGTGGATTTTTCAATTTTTTTGGGTGGTCACGAATTAAAGTCCTTTTCGCTCTAGGACGCTTAGTTTAGGAGATATGGGCAAAAGAAGTTTTTCATATAAAAATTTCAATTTTTTTAGGTTTTGGGTGGATTTTTCAATTTTTTGGGTTTGGTCACGAATTAAAGTCCTTTTCGCTCTAGGACGCTTAGTTTAGGAGATATGGACAAAAGAAGTTTTTCATATAAAAATTTCAATTTTTTTAGGTTTTGGGTGGATTTTTCAATTTTTTGGGGTGGTCACGAATTATCGTCCTTTTCGCTCTAGGACGCTTAGTTTAGGAGATATGGGCAAAAGAAGTTTTTCATATAAAAATTTAAATTTTTTTTAGGTTTTGGGTGGATTTTTCAATTTTTTGGGGGTGGTCACGAATTAAAGTCCTTTTCGCTCTAGGACGCTTAGTTTAGGAGATATGGGCAAAAGAAGTTTTTCATATAAAAATTTCAATTTTTTTAGGTTTTGGGTGGATTTTTCAATTTTTTTGGGGTGGTCGCGAATTAAAGTCCTTTTCGCTCTATGACGCTTAGTTTAGGAGATATGGGCAAAAGAAGTTTTTCATATAAAAATTTCAATTTTTTTAGGTTTTGGGTGGATTTTTCAATTTTTTTGGGTGGTCACGAATTAAAGTCCTTTTCGCTCTAGGACGCTTAGTTTAGGAGATATGGGCAAAAGAAGTTTTTCATATAAAAATTTCAATTTTTTTAGGTTTTGGGTGGATTTTTAAAATTTTTGGGGTGGTCACGAATTAAAGTCCTTTCCGCTCTAGGACGCATATTTAAGGAGATATGGGCAAAATAAGTTTTTCATATAAAAATTTTAATTTTTTTAGGTTTTGGGTGGATTATTCAATTTTTTTGGGTGGTCACGAATTAAAGTCCTTTTCGCTCTAGGACGCTTAGTTTAGGAGATATGGGCAAAAGAAGTTTTTCATATAAAAATTTCAATTTTTTTAGGTTTTGGGTGGATTTTTCAATTTTTTGGGGTGGTCACGAATTATCGTCCTTTTCGCTCTAGGACGCTTAGTTTAGGAGATATGGGCAAAAGAAGTTTTTCATATAAAAATTTCAATTTTTTTAGGTTTTGGGTGGATTTTTCAATTTTTTTGGGTGGTCACGAATTAAAGTCGTT
Organism: Haematobia irritans; assembly: GCF_050003625.1. Classification (NCBI taxonomy): domain Eukaryota; kingdom Metazoa; phylum Arthropoda; class Insecta; order Diptera; family Muscidae; genus Haematobia; species Haematobia irritans. The sequence continues at coordinate 34,988,466 of NC_134400.1, read as the reverse complement.
TTCGCTCTAGGACGCATATTTAAGGAGATATGGGCAAAAGAAGTTTTTCATATAAAAATTTCAATTTTTTTAGGTTTTGGGTGGATTTTTCAATTTTTTGGGGTAGTCACGAATTAAAGTCCTTTTCGCTCTAGGACGCATATTTAAGGAGATATGGGCAAAAGAAGTTTTTCATATAAAAATTAAATTTTTTTAGGTTTTGGGTGGATTTTTCAATTTTTTGGGGGTGGTCACGAATTAAAGTCCTTTTCGCTCTAGGACGCTTAGTTTAGGAGATATGGACAAAAGAAGTTTTTCATATAAAAATTTCAATTTTTTTAGGTTTTGGGTGGATTTTTCAATTTTTTGGGGTGGTCACGAATTATCGTCCTTTTCGCTCTAGGACGCTTAGTTTAGGAGATATGGGCAAAAGAAGTTTTTCATATAAAAATTTCAATTTTTTTAGGTTTTGGGTGGATTTTTCAATTTTTTGGGGGTGGTCACGAATTAAAGTCCTTTTCGCTCTAGGACGCTTAGTTTAGGAGATATGGGCAAAAGAAGTTTTTCATATAAAAATTTAAATTTTTTTAGGTTTGGGTGGATTTTTCAATTTTTTTTGGGTGGTCACGAATTAAAGTCCTTTTCGCTCTAGGACGCATATTTAAGGAGATATGGGCAAAAGAAGTTTTTCATATAAAAATTTAAATTTTTTTAGGTTTGGGTGGATTTTTCAATTTTTTTTGGGTGGTCACGAATTAAAGTCGTTTTCGCTCTAGGACGCATATTTAAGGAGATATGGGCAAAAGAAGTTTTTCATATAAAAATTTCAATTTTTTTAGGTTTTGGGTGGATTTTTCAATGTTTTGGGGGTGGTCACGAGGAGATATGGGCAAAAGAAGTTTTTCATATAAAAATTTCAATTTTTTTAGGTTTTGGGTGGATTTTTCAATTTTTTTGGGTGGTCACGAATTAAAGTCCTTTTCGCTCTAGGACGCTTAGTTTAGGAGATATGGGCAAAAGAAGTTTTTCATATAAAAATTTCAATTTTTTTAGGTTTTGGGTGGATTTTTCAATGTTTTGGGGGTGGTCACGAATTAAAGTCCTTTTCGCTCTAGGCCGCATATTTAAGGAGATATGGGCAAAAGAAGTTTTTCATATAAAAATTTCAATTTTTTTAGGTTTTGGGTGGATTTTTCAATTTTTTTGGGGGTGGTCACGAATTAAAGTCCTTTTCGCTCTAGGACGCTTAGTTTAGGAGATATGGGCAAAAGAAGTTTTTCATATAAAAATTTCAATTTTTTTAGGTTTTGGGTGGATTTTTCAATTTTTTTGGGTGGTCACGAATTAAAGTCCTTTTCGCTCTAGGACGCATATTTAAGGAGATATGGGCAAAAGAAGTTTTTCATATAAAAATTTCAATTTTTTTAGGTTTTGGGTGGATTTTTCAATTTTTTGGGGTAGTCACGAATTAAAGTCCTTTTCGCTCTAGGACGCATATTTAAGGAGATGTGGGCAAAAGAAGTTTTTCATATAAAAATTTCAATTTTTTTAGGTTTTGGGTGGATTTTTCAATTTTTTGGGGGTGGTCACGAATTAAAGTCCTTTTCGCTCTAGGACGCTTAGTTTAGGAGATATGGGCAAAAGAAGTTTTTCATATAAAAATTTCAATTTTTTTAGGTTTTGGGTGGATTTTTCAATTTTTTGGGGGTGGTCACGAATTAAAGTCTTTTTCGCTCTAGGACGCTTAGTTTAGGAGATATGGGCAAAAGAAGTTTTTCATATAAAAATTTCAATTTTTTTAGGTTTTGGGTGGATTTTTCAATTTTTTGGGGTGGTCACGAATTATCGTCCTTTTCGCTCTAGGACGCTTAGTTTAGGAGATATGGGCAAAAGAAGTTTTTCATATAAAAATTTCAATTTTTTTAGGTTTTGGGTGGATTTTTCAATTTTTTTGGGGTGGTCGCGAATTAAAGTCCTTTTCGCTCTAGGACGCTTAGTTTAGGAGATATGGGCAAAAGAAGTTTTTCATATAAAAATTTCAATTTTTTTAGGTTTTGGGTGGATTTTTCAATTTTTTTGGGTGGTCACGAATTAAAGTCCTTTTCGCTCTATGACGCTTAGTTTAGGAGATATGGGCAAAAGAAGTTTTTCATATAAAAATTTCAATTTTTTTAGGTTTTGGGTGGATTTTTCAATTTTTTTGGGGTGGTCGCGAATTAAAGTCCTTTTCGCTCTAGGACGCTTAGTTTAGGAGATATGGGCAAAAGAAGTTTTTCATATAAAAATTTCAATTTTTTTAGGTTTTGGGTGGATTTTTCAATTTTTTGGGGGTGGTCACGAATTAAAGTCCTTTTCGCTCTAGGACGCTTAGTTTAGGAGATATAGGCAAAAGAAGTTTTTCATATAAAAATTTCAATTTTTTTAGGTTTTGGGTGGATTTTTAAATTTTTTTGGGTGGTCACGAATTAAAGTCGTTTTCGCTCTAGGACGCATATTTAAGGAGATATGGGCAAAAGAAGTTTTTCATATAAAAATTTCAATTTTTTTAGGTTTTGGGTGGATTTTTCAATTTTTTGGGGTAGTCACGAATTAAAGTCCTTTTCGCTCTAGGACGCATATTTAAGGAGATATGGGCAAAAGAAGTTTTTCATATAAAAATTTAAATTTTTTTAGGTTTTGGGTGGATTTTTCAATTTTTTTGGGTGGTCACGAATTAAAGTCCTTTTCGCTCTAGGACGCTTAGTTTAGGAGATATGGGCAAAAGAAGTTTTTCATATAAAAATTTCAATTTTTTTAGGTTTTGGGTGGATTTTTCAATTTTTTGGGGGTGGTCACGAATTAAAGTCCTTTTCGCTCTAGGACGCTTAGTTTAGGAGATATGGACAAAAGAAGTTTTTCATATAAAAATTTCAATTTTTTTAGGTTTTGGGTGGATTTTTCAATTTTTTGGGGTGGTCACGAATTATCGTCCTTTTCGCTCTAGGACGCTTAGTTTAGGAGATATGGGCAAAAGAAGTTTTTCATATAAAAATTTCAATTTTTTTAGGTTTTGGGTGGATTTTTCAATTTTTTGGGGGTGGTCACGAATTAAAGTCCTTTTCGCTCTAGGACGCTTAGTTTAGGAGATATGGGCAAAAGAAGTTTTTCATATAAAAATTTCAATTTTTTTAGGTTTTGGGTGGATTTTTCAATGTTTTGGGGGTGGTCACGAGGAGATATGGGCAAAAGAAGTTTTTCATATAAAAATTTCAATTTTTTTAGGTTTTGGGTGGATTTTTCAATTTTTTTGGGTGGTCACGAATTAAAGTCCTTTTCGCTCTAGGACGCTTAGTTTAGGAGATATGGGCAAAAGAAGTTTTTCATATAAAAATTTCAATTTTTTTAGGTTTTGGGTGGATTTTTCAATGTTTTGGGGGTGGTCACGAATTAAAGTCCTTTTCGCTCTAGGCCGCATATTTAAGGAGATATGGGCAAAAGAAGTTTTTCATATAAAAATTTAAATTTTTTTAGGTTTTGGGTGGATTTTTCAATTTTTTGGGGGTGGTCACGAATTAAAGTCCTTTTCGCTCTAGGACGCTTAGTTTAGGAGATATGGGCAAAAGAAGTTTTTCATATAAAAATTTCAATTTTTTTAGGTTTTGGGTGGATTTTTCAATTTTTTGGGGTGGTCACGAATTATCGTCCTTTTCGCTCTAGGACGCTTAGTTTAGGAGATATGGGCAAAAGAAGTTTTTCATATAAAAATTTCAATTTTTTTAGGTTTTGGGTGGATTTTTCAATTTTTTGGGGGTGGTCACGAATTAAAGTCCTTTTCGCTCTAGGACGCATATTTAAGGAGATATGGGCAAAAGAAGTTTTTCATATAAAAATTTCAATTTTTTTAGGTTTTGGGTGGATTTTTCAATTTTTTGGGGTGGTCACGAATTAAAGTCCTTTTCGCTCTAGGACGCTTAGTTTAGGAGATATGGGCAAAAGAAGTTTTTCATATAAAAATTTCAATTTTTTTAGGTTTTGGGTGGATTTTTCAATTTTTTGGGGTGGTCACGAATTATCGTCCTTTTCGCTCTAGGACGCTTAGTTTAGGAGATATGGGCAAAAGAAGTTTTTCATATAAAAATTTCAATTTTTTTAGGTTTTGGGTGGATTTTTCAATTTTTTTGGGGTGGTCGCGAATTAAAGTCCTTTTCGCTCTAGGACGCTTAGTTTAGGAGATATGGGCAAAAGAAGTTTTTCATATAAAAATTTCAATTTTTTTAGGTTTTGGGTGGATTTTTCAATTTTTTGGGGTGGTCACGAATTATCGTCCTTTTCGCTCTATGACGCTTAGTTTAGGAGATATGGGCAAAAGAAGTTTTTCATATAAAAATTTCAATTTTTTTAGGTTTTGGGTGGATTTTTCAATTTTTTTGGGGTGGTCGCGAATTATAGTCCTTTTCGCTCTAGGACGCTTAGTTTAGGAGATATGGGCAAAAGAAGTTTTTCATATAAAAATTTCATTTTTTTTAGGTTTTGGGTGGATTTTTCAATTTTTTGGGGGTGGTCACGAATTAAAGTCCTTTTCGCTCTAGGACGCTTAGTTTAGGAGATATGGGCAAAAGAAGTTTTTCATATAAAAATTTAAATTTTTTTAGGTTTTGGGTGGATTTTTCAATTTTTTGGGGGTGGTCACGAATTAAAGTCCTTTTCGCTCTAGGACGCTTAGTTTAGGAGATATGGGCAAAAGAAGTTTTTCATATAAAAATTTCAATTTTTTTTAGGTTTTGGGCGGATTTTCCAATTTTTTGGGGTGGTCACGAATTATCGTCCTTTTCGCTCTAGGACGCTTAGTTTAGGAGATATGGGCAAAAGAAGTTTTTCATATAAAAATTTAAATTTTTTTAGGTTTTGGGTGGATTTTTCAATTTTTTGGGGGTGGTCACGAATTAAAGTCCTTTTCGCTCTAGGACGCTTAGTTTAGGAGATATGGGCAAAAGAAGTTTTTCATATAAAAATTTCAATTTTTTTAGGTTTTGGGTGGATTTTTCAATTTTTTTGGGGTGGTCGCGAATTAAAGTCCTTTTCGCTCTAGGACGCTTAGTTTAGGAGATATGGGCAAAAGAAGTTTTTCATATAAAAATTTCAATTTTTTTAGGTTTTGGGTGGATTTTTCAATTTTTTTGGGTGGTCACGAATTAAAGTCCTTTTCGCTCTATGACGCTTAGTTTAGGAGATATGGGCAAAAGAAGTTTTTCATATAAAAATTTCAATTTTTTTAGGTTTTGGGTGGATTTTTCAATTTTTTTGGGGTGGTCGCGAATTAAAGTCCTTTTCGCTCTAGGACGCTTAGTTTAGGAGATATGGGCAAAAGAAGTTTTTCATATAAAAATTTCAATTTTTTTAGGTTTTGGGTGGATTTTTCAATTTTTTTGGGGTGGTCACGAATTAAAGTCCTTTTCGCTCTAGGACGCTTAGTTTAGGAGATATGGGCAAAATAAGTTTTTCATATAAAAATTTTAATTTTTTTAGGTTTTGGGTGGATTTTTAAAATTTTTGGGGTGGTCACGAATTAAAGTCCTTTTCGCTCTAGGACGCATATTTAAGGAGATATGGACAAAATAAGTTTTTCATATAAAAATTTTAATTTTTTTAGGTTTTGGGTGGATTATTCAAATTTTTGGGTGGTCACGAATTATCGTCCTTTTCGCTCTAGTACGCTTTGTTTAGGAGATATGGGCAAAAGAAGTTTTTCATATAAAAATTTCAATTTTTTTAGGTTTTGGGTGGATTTTTCAATTTTTTGGGGTGGTCACGAATTATCGTCCTTTTCGCTCTAGGACGCTTAGTTTAGGAGATATGGGCAAAAGAAGTTTTTCATATAAAAATTTCAATTTTTTTAGGTTTTGGGTGGATTTTTCAATTTTTTTGGGTGGTCACGAATTAAAGTCGTTTTCGCTCTAGGACGCATATTTAAGGAGATATGGGCAAAAGAAGTTTTTCATATAAAAATTTCAATTTTTTTAGGTTTTGGGTGGATTTTTCAATTTTTTGGGGTAGTCACGAATTAAAGTCCTTTTCGCTCTAGGACGCATATTTAAGGAGATATGGGCAAAAGAAGTTTTTCATATAAAAATTTCAATTTTTTTAGGTTTTGGGTGGATTTTTCAATTTTTTGGGGTGGTCACGAATTATCGTCCTTTTCGCTCTAGGACGCTTAGTTTAGGAGATATGGGCAAAAGAAGTTTTTCATATAAAAATTTCAATTTTTTTAGGTTTTGGGTGGATTTTTCAATTTTTTGGGGGTGGTCACGAATTAAAGTCCTTTTCGCTCTAGGACGCTTAGTTTAGGAGATATGGGCAAAAGAAGTTTTTCATATAAAAATTTCAATTTTTTTAGGTTTTGGGTGGATTTTTCAATTTTTTGGGGGTGGTCACGAATTAAAGTCCTTTTCGCTCTAGGACGCATATTTAAGGAGATATGGGCAAAAGAAGTTTTTCATATAAAAATTTCAATTTTTTTAGGTTTTGGGTGGATTTTTCAATTTTTTGGGGTAGTCACGAATTAAAGTCCTTTTCGCTCTAGGACGCATATTTAAGGAGATATGGGCAAAAGAAGTTTTTCATATAAAAATTTCAATTTTTTTAGGTTTTGGGTGGATTTTTCAATTTTTTGGGGTGGTCACGAATTATCGTCCTTTTCGCTCTAGGACGCTTAGTTTAGGAGATATGGGCAAAAGAAGTTTTTCATATAAAAATTTCAATTTTTTTAGGTTTTGGGTGGATTTTTCAATGTTTTGGGGGTGGTCACGAGGAGATATGGGCAAAAGAAGTTTTTCATATAAAAATTTCAATTTTTTTAGGTTTTGGGTGGATTTTTCAATTTTTTTGGGTGGTCACGAATTAAAGTCCTTTTCGCTCTAGGACGCTTAGTTTAGGAGATATGGGCAAAAGAAGTTTTTCATATAAAAATTTCAATTTTTTTAGGTTTTGGGTGGATTTTTCAATGTTTTGGGGGTGGTCACGAGTTAAAGTCCTTTTCGCTCTAGGCCGCATATATAAGGAGATATGGGCAAAAGAAGTTTTTCATATAAAAATTTAAATTTTTTTAGGTTTTGGGTGGATTTTTCAATTTTTTGGGGGTGGTCACGAATTAAAGTCCTTTTCGCTCTAGGACGCTTAGTTTAGGAGATATGGGCAAAAGAAGTTTTTCATATAAAAATTTCAATTTTTTTAGGTTTTGGGTGGATTTTTCAATTTTTTGGGGTGGTCACGAATTATCGTCCTTTTCGCTCTAGGACGCTTAGTTTAGGAGATATGGGCAAAAGAAGTTTTTCATATAAAAATTTCAATTTTTTTAGGTTTTGGGTGGATTTTTCAATTTTTTGGGGGTGGTCACGAATTAAAGTCCTTTTCGCTCTAGGACGCTTAGTTTAGGAGATATGGGCAAAAGAAGTTTTTCATATAAAAATTTCAATTTTTTTAGGTTTTGGGTGGATTTTTCAATTTTTTGGGGTGGTCACGAATTAAAGTCCTTTTCGCTCTAGGACGCATATTTAAGGAGATATGGGCAAAAGAAGTTTTTCATATAAAAATTTCAATTTTTTTAGGTTTTGGGTGGATTTTTCAATTTTTTGGGGTAGTCACGAATTAAAGTCCTTTTCGCTCTAGGACGCATATTTAAGGAGATATGGGCAAAAGAAGTTTTTCATATAAAAATTTCAATTTTTTTAGGTTTTGGGTGGATTTTTCAATTTTTTGGGGGTGGTCACGAATTAAAGTCCTTTTCGCTCTAGGACGCTTAGTTTAGGAGATATGGGCAAAAGAAGTTTTTCATATAAAAATTTCAATTTTTCTAGGTTTTGGGTGGATTTTTCAATTTTTTGGGGGTGGTCACGAATTAAAGTCTTTTTCGCTCTAGGACGCTTAGTTTAGGAGATATGGGCAAAAGAAGTTTTTCATATAAAAATTTCAATTTTTTTAGGTTTTGGGTGGATTTTTCAATTTTTTGGGGTGGTCACGAATTATCGTCCTTTTCGCTCTAGGACGCTTAGTTTAGGAGATATGGGCAAAAGAAGTTTTTCATATAAAAATTTCAATTTTTTTAGGTTTTGGGTGGATTTTTCAATTTTTTTGGGGTGGTCGCGAATTAAAGTCCTTTTCGCTCGAGGACGCTTAGTTTAGGAGATATGGGCAAAAGAAGTTTTTCATATAAAAATTTCAATTTTTTTCGGTTTTGGGTGGATTTTTCAATTTTTTTGGGTGGTCACGAATTAAAGTCCTTTTCGCTCTATGACGCTTAGTTTAGGAGATATGGGCAAAAGAAGTTTTTCATATAAAAATTTCAATTTTTTTAGGTTTTGGGTGGATTTTTCAATTTTTTTGGGGTGGTCGCGAATTAAAGTCCTTTTCGCTCTAGGACGCTTAGTTTAGGAGATATGGGCAAAAGAAGTTTTTCATATAAAAATTTCAATTTTTTTAGGTTTTGGGTGGATTTTTCAATTTTTTGGGGGTGGTCACGAATTAAAGTCCTTTTCGCTCTAGGACGCTTAGTTTAGGAGATATGGGCAAAAGAAGTTTTTCATATAAAAATTTCAATTTTTTTAGGTTTTGGGTGGATTTTTCAATTTTTTGGGGTGGTCACGAATTATCGTCCTTTTCGCTCTAGGACGCTTAGTTTAGGAGATATGGGCAAAAGAAGTTTTTCATATAAAAATTTCAATTTTTTTAGGTTTTGGGTGGATTTTTCAATTTTTTGGGGGTGGTCACGAATTAAAGTCCTTTTCGCTCTAGGACGCTTAGTTTAGGAGATATGGGCAAAAGAAGTTTTTCATATAAAAATTTCAATTTTTTTAGGTTTTGGGTGGATTTTTCAATTTTTTTGGGTGGTCACGAATTAAAGTCCTTTTCGCTCTAGGACGCTTAGTTTAGGAGATATGGGCAAAAGAAGTTTTTCATATAAAAATTTCAATTTTTTTAGGTTTTGGGTGGATTTTTCAATTTTTTGGGGGTGGTCACGAATTAAAGTCCTTTTCGCTCTAGGACGCTTAGTTTAGGAGATATGGGCAAAAGAAGTTTTTCATATAAAAATTTCAATTTTTTTAGGTTTGGGTGGATTTTTCAATTTTTTTTGGGTGGTCACGAATTAAAGTCCTTTTCGCTCTAGGACGCTTAGTTTAGGAGATATGGGCAAAAGAAGTTTTTCATATAAAAATTTCAATTTTTTTAGGTTTTGGGTGGATTTTTCAATGTTTTGGGGGTGGTCACGAGGAGATATGGGCAAAAGAAGTTTTTCATATAAAAATTTCAATTTTTTTAGGTTTTGGGTGGATTTTTCAATTTTTTTGGGTGGTCACGAATTAAAGTCCTTTTCGCTCTAGGACGCTTAGTTTAGGAGATATGGGCAAAAGAAGTTTTTCATATAAAAATTTCAATTTTTTTAGGTTTTGGGTGGATTTTTCAATTTTTTGGGGTGGTCACGAATTATCGTCCTTTTCGCTCTAGGACGCTTAGTTTAGGAGATATGGGCAAAAGAAGTTTTTCATATAAAAATTTCAATTTTTTTAGGTTTTGGGTGGATTTTTCAATTTTTTTGGGGTGGTCGCGAATTAAAGTCCTTTTCGCTCGAGGACGCTTAGTTTAGGAGATATGGGCAAAAGAAGTTTTTCATATAAAAATTTCAATTTTTTTCGGTTTTGGGTGGATTTTTCAATTTTTTTGGGTGGTCACGAATTAAAGTCCTTTTCGCTCTATGACGCTTAGTTTAGGAGATATGGGCAAAAGAAGTTTTTCATATAAAAATTTCAATTTTTTTAGGTTTTGGGTGGATTTTTCAATTTTTTTGGGGTGGTCGCGAATTAAAGTCCTTTTCGCTCTAGGACGCTTAGTTTAGGAGATATGGGCAAAAGAAGTTTTTCATATAAAAATTTCAATTTTTTTAGGTTTTGGGTGGATTTTTCAATTTTTTGGGGGTGGTCACGAATTAAAGTCCTTTTCGCTCTAGGACGCTTAGTTTAGGAGATATGGGCAAAAGAAGTTTTTCATATAAAAATTTCAATTTTTTTAGGTTTTGGGTGGATTTTTCAATTTTTTGGGGTGGTCACGAATTATCGTCCTTTTCGCTCTAGGACGCTTAGTTTAGGAGATATGGGCAAAAGAAGTTGTTCATATAAAAATTTCAATTTTTTTAGGTTTTGGGTGGATTTTTCAATTTTTTGGGGGTGGTCACGAATTAAAGTCCTTTTCGCTCTAGGACGCTTAGTTTAGGAGATATGGGCAAAAGAAGTTTTTCATATAAAAATTTCAATTTTTTTAGGTTTTGGGTGGATTTTTCAATTTTTTTGGGTGGTCACGAATTAAAGTCCTTTTCGCTCTAGGACGCTTAGTTTAGGAGATATGGGCAAAAGAAGTTTTTCATATAAAAATTTCAATTTTTTTAGGTTTTGGGTGGATTTTTCAATTTTTTGGGGGTGGTCACGAATTAAAGTCCTTTTCGCTCTAGGACGCTTAGTTTAGGAGATATGGGCAAAAGAAGTTTTTCATATAAAAATTTCAATTTTTTTAGGTTTGGGTGGATTTTTCAATTTTTTTTGGGTGGTCACGAATTAAAGTCCTTTTCGCTCTAGGACGCTTAGTTTAGGAGATATGGGCAAAAGAAGTTTTTCATATAAAAATTTCAATTTTTTTAGGTTTTGGGTGGATTTTTCAATGTTTTGGGGGTGGTCACGAGGAGATATGGGCAAAAGAAGTTTTTCATATAAAAATTTCAATTTTTTTAGGTTTTGGGTGGATTTTTCAATTTTTTTGGGTGGTCACGAATTAAAGTCCTTTTCGCTCTAGGACGCTTAGTTTAGGAGATATGGGCAAAAGAAGTTTTTCATATAAAAATTTCAATTTTTTTAGGTTTTGGGTGGATTTTTCAATGTTTTGGGGGTGGTCACGAATTAAAGTCCTTTTCGCTCTAGGCCGCATATTTAAGGAGATATGGGCAAAAGAAGTTTTTCATATAAAAATTTAAATTTTTTTAGGTTTTGGGTGGATTTTTCAATTTTTTGGGGGTGGTCACGAATTAAAGTCCTTTTCGCTCTAGGACGCTTAGTTTAGGAGATATGGGCAAAAGAAGTTTTTCATATAAAAATTTCAATTTTTTTAGGTTTTGGGTGGATTTTTCAATTTTTTGGGGTGGTCACGAATTATCGTCCTTTTCGCTCTAGGACGCTTAGTTTAGGAGATATGGGCAAAAGAAGTTTTTCATATAAAAATTTCAATTTTTTTAGGTTTTGGGTGGATTTTTCAATTTTTTGGGGGTGGTCACGAATTAAAGTCCTTTTCGCTCTAGGACGCTTAGTTTAGGATATATGGGCAAAAGAAGTTTTTCATATAAAAATTTCAATTTTTTTAGGTTTTGGGTGGATTTTTCAATTTTTTGGAGTGGTCACGAATTAAAGTCCTTTTCGCTCTAGGACGCATATTTAAGGAGATATGGGCAAAAGAAGTTTTTCATATAAAAATTTCAATTTTTTTAGGTTTTGGGTGGATTTTTCAATTTTTTGGGGTAGTCACGAATTAAAGTCCTTTTCGCTCTAGGACGCATATTTAAGGAGATATGGGCAAAAGAAGTTTTTCATATAAAAATTTCAATTTTTTTAGGTTTTGGGTGGATTTTTCAATTTTTTGGGGGTGGTCACGAATTAAAGTCCTTTTCGCTCTAGGACGCTTAGTTTAGGAGATATGGGCAAAAGAAGTTTTTCATATAAAAATTTCAATTTTTTTAGGTTTTGGGTGGATTTTTCAATTTTTTGGGGGTGGTCACGAATTAAAGTCTTTTTCGCTCTAGGACGCTTAGTTTAGGAGATATGGGCAAAAGAAGTTTTTCATATAAAAATTTCAATTTTTTTAGGTTTTGGGTGGATTTTTCAAATTTTTGGGGTGGTCACGAATTATCGTCCTTTTCGCTCTAGGACGCTTAGTTTAGGAGATATGGGCAAAAGAAGTTTTTCATATAAAAATTTCAATTTTTTTAGGTTTTGGGTGGATTTTTCAATTTTTTTGGGGTGGTCGCGAATTAAAGTCCTTTTCGCTCTAGGACGCTTAGTTTAGGAGATATGGGCAAAAGAAGTTTTTCATATAAAAATTTCAATTTTTTTAGGTTTTGGGTGGATTTTTCAATTTTTTTGGGTGGTCACGAATTAAAGTCCTTTTCGCTCTATGACGCTTAGTTTAGGAGATATGGGCAAAAGAAGTTTTTCATATAAAAATTTCAATTTTTTTAGGTTTTGGGTGGATTTTTCAATTTTTTTGGGGTGGTCGCGAATTAAAGTCCTTTTCGCTCTAGGACGCTTAGTTTAGGAGATATGGGCAAAAGAAGTTTTTCATATAAAAATTTCAATTTTTTTAGGTTTTGGGTGGATTTTTCAATTTTTTGGGGGTGGTCACGAATTAAAGTCCTTTTCGCTCTAGGACGCTTAGTTTAGGAGATATGGGCAAAAGAAGTTTTTCATATAAAAATTTCAATTTTTTTAGGTTTTGGGTGGATTTTTCAATTTTTTTTGGGTGGTCACGAATTAAAGTCGTTTTCGCTCTAGGACGCATATTTAAGGAGATATGGGCAAAAGAAGTTTTTCATATAAAAATTTCAATTTTTTTAGGTTTTGGGTGGATTTTTCAATTTTTTGGGGGTGGTCACGAATTAAAGTCTTTTTCGCTCTAGGACGCTTAGTTTAGGAGATATGGGCAAAAGAAGTTTTTCATATAAAAATTTAAATTTTTTTAGGTTTTGGGTGGATTTTTCAATTTTTTTGGGTGGTCACGAATTAAAGTCCTTTTCGCTCTAGGACGCTTAGTTTAGGAGATATGGGCAAAAGAAGTTTTTCATATAAAAATTTCAATTTTTTTAGGTTTTGGGTGGATTTTTCAATTTTTTGGGGGTGGTCACGAATTAAAGTCCTTTTCGCTCTAGGACGCTTAGTTTAGGAGATATGGACAAAAGAAGTTTTTCATATAAAAATTTCAATTTTTTTAGGTTTTGGGTGGATTTTTCAATTTTTTGGGGTGGTCACGAATTATCGTCCTTTTCGCTCTAGGACGCTTAGTTTAGGAGATATGGGCAAAAGAAGTTTTTCATATAAAAATTTCAATTTTTTTAGGTTTTGGGTGGATTTTTCAATTTTTTGGGGGTGGTCACGAATTAAAGTCCTTTTCGCTCTAGGACGCTTAGTTTAGGAGATATGGGCAAAAGAAGTTTTTCATATAAAAATTTCAATTTTTTTAGGTTTGGGTGGATTTTTCAATTTTTTTTGGGTGGTCACGAATTAAAGTCCTTTTCGCTCTAGGACGCTTAGTTTAGGAGATATGGGCAAAAGAAGTTTTTCATATAAAAATTTCAATTTTTTTAGGTTTTGGGTGGATTTTTCAATGTTTTGGGGGTGGTCACGAGGAGATATGGGCAAAAGAAGTTTTTCATATAAAAATTTCAATTTTTTTAGGTTTTGGGTGGATTTTTCAATTTTTTTGGGTGGTCACGAATTAAAGTCCTTTTCGCTCTAGGACGCTTAGTTTAGGAGATATGGGCAAAAGAAGTTTTTCATATAAAAATTTCAATTTTTTTAGGTTTTGGGTGGATTTTTCAATGTTTTGGGGGTGGTCACGAATTAAAGTCCTTTTCGCTCTAGGCCGCATATTTAAGGAGATATGGGCAAAAGAAGTTTCTCATATAAAAATTTCAATTTTTTTAGGTTTTGGGTGGATTTTTCAATTTTTTGGGGTAGTCACGAATTAAAGTCCTTTTCGCTCTAGGACGCATATTTAAGGAGATATGGGCAAAAGAAGTTTTTCATATAAAAATTTAAATTTTTTTAGGTTTTGGGTGGATTTTTCAATTTTTTTGGGTGGTCACGAATTAAAGTCCTTTTCGCTCTAGGACGCTTAGTTTAGGAGATATGGGCAAAAGAAGTTTTTCATATAAAAATTTCAATTTTTTTAGGTTTTGGGTGGATTTTTCAATTTTTTGGGGGTGGTCACGAATTAAAGTCCTTTTCGCTCTAGGACGCTTAGTTTAGGAGATATGGACAAAAGAAGTTTTTCATATAAAAATTTCAATTTTTTTAGGTTTTGGGTGGATTTTTCAATTTTTTGGGGTGGTCACGAATTATCGTCCTTTTCGCTCTAGGACGCTTAGTTTAGGAGATATGGGCAAAAGAAGTTTTTCATATAAAAATTTCAATTTTTTTAGGTTTTGGGTGGATTTTTCAATTTTTTGGGGGTGGTCACGAATTAAAGTCCTTTTCGCTCTAGGACGCTTAGTTTAGGAGATATGGGCAAAAGAAGTTTTTCATATAAAAATTTCAATTTTTTTAGGTTTTGGGTGGATTTTTCAATTTTTTTTGGGTGGTCACGAATTAAAGTCCTTTTCGCTCTAGGACGCTTAGTTTAGGAGATATGGGCAAAAGAAGTTTTTCATATAAAAATTTCAATTTTTTTAGGTTTTGGGTGGATTTTTCAATGTTTTGGGGGTGGTCACGAGGAGATATGGGCAAAAGAAGTTTTTCATATAAAAATTTCAATTTTTTTAGGTTTTGGGTGGATTTTTCAATTTTTTTGGGTGGTCACGAATTAAAGTCCTTTTCGCTCTAGGACGCTTAGTTTAGGAGATATGGGCAAAAGAAGTTTTTCATATAAAAATTTCAATTTTTTTAGGTTTTGGGTGGATTTTTCAATGTTTTGGGGGTGGTCACGAATTAAAGTCCTTTTCGCTCTAGGCCGCATATTTAAGGAGATATGGGCAAAAGAAGTTTCTCATATAAAAATTTCAATTTTTTAGGTTTTGGGTGGATTTTTCAATTTTTTGGGGTAGTCACGAATTAAAGTCCTTTTCGCTCTAGGACGCATATTTAAGGAGATATGGGCAAAAGAAGTTTTTCATATAAAAATTTAAATTTTTTTAGGTTTTGGGTGGATTTTTCAATTTTTTTGGGTGGTCACGAATTAAAGTCCTTTTCGCTCTAGGACGCTTAGTTTAGGAGATATGGGCAAAAGAAGTTTTTCATATAAAAATTTCAATTTTTTTAGGTTTTGGGTGGATTTTTCAATGTTTTGGGGGTGGTCACGAGGAGATATGGGCAAAAGAAGTTTTTCATATAAAAATTTCAATTTTTTTAGGTTTTGGGTGGATTTTTCAATTTTTTTGGGTGGTCACGAATTAAAGTCCTT
The DNA here is from genome assembly GCF_050003625.1 of Haematobia irritans. Lineage (NCBI taxonomy): Eukaryota > Metazoa > Arthropoda > Insecta > Diptera > Muscidae > Haematobia > Haematobia irritans. The sequence goes on along the minus strand of NC_134400.1, from coordinate 34,973,307 downwards.
TTCGCTCTAGGACGCTTAGTTTAGGAGATATGGGCAAAAGAAGTTTTTCATATAAAAATTTCAATTTTTTTAGGTTTTGGGTGGATTTTTCAATGTTTTGGGGGTGGTCACGAATTAAAGTCCTTTTCGCTCTAGGCCGCAAATTTAAGGAGATATGGGCAAAAGAAGTTTCTCATATAAAAATTTCAATTTTTTTAGGTTTTGGGTGGATTTTTCAATTTTTTGGGGTAGTCACGAATTAAAGTCCTTTTCGCTCTAGGACGCATATTTAAGGAGATATGGGCAAAAGAAGTTTTTCATATAAAAATTTAAATTTTTTTAGGTTTTGGGTGGATTTTTCAATTTTTTTGGGTGGTCACGAATTAAAGTCCTTTTCGCTCTAGGACGCTTAGTTTAGGAGATATGGACAAAAGAAGTTTTTCATATAAAAATTTCAATTTTTTTAGGTTTTGGGTGGATTTTTCAATTTTTTGGGGTGGTCACGAATTATCGTCCTTTTCGCTCTAGGACGCTTAGTTTAGGAGATATGGGCAAAAGAAGTTTTTCATATAAAAATTTCAATTTTTTTAGGTTTTGGGTGGATTTTTCAATTTTTTGGGGTGGTCACGAATTATCGTCCTTTTCGCTCTAGGACGCTTAGTTTAGGAGATATGGGCAAAAGAAGTTTCTCATATAAAAATTTCAATTTTTTTAGGTTTTGGGTGGATTTTTCAATTTTTTGGGGTAGTCACGAATTAAAGTCCTTTTCGCTCTAGGACGCATATTTAAGGAGATATGGGCAAAAGAAGTTTTTCATATAAAAATTTAAATTTTTTTAGGTTTTGGGTGGATTTTTCAATTTTTTTGGGTGGTCACGAATTAAAGTCCTTTTCGCTCTAGGACGCTTAGTTTAGGAGATATGGGCAAAAGAAGTTTTTCATATAAAAATTTCAATTTTTTTAGGTTTTGGGTGGATTTTTCAATGTTTTGGGGGTGGTCACGAGGAGATATGGGCAAAAGAAGTTTTTCATATAAAAATTTCAATTTTTTTAGGTTTTGGGTGGATTTTTCAATTTTTTTGGGTGGTCACGAATTAAAGTCCTTTTCGCTCTAGGACGCTTAGTTTAAGAGATATGGGCAAAAGAAGTTTTTCATATAAAAATTTCAATTTTTTTAGGTTTTGGGTGGATTTTTCAATGTTTTGGGGGTGGTCACGAATTAAAGTCCTTTTCGCTCTAGGCCGCATATTTAAGGAGATATGGGCAAAAGAAGTTTCTCATATAAAAATTTCAATTTTTTTAGGTTTTGGGTGGATTTTTCAATTTTTTGGGGTAGTCACGAATTAAAGTCCTTTTCGCTCTAGGACGCATATTTAAGGAGATATGGGCAAAAGAAGTTTTTCATATAAAAATTTAAATTTTTTTAGGTTTTGGGTGGATTTTTCAATTTTTTTGGGTGGTCACGAATTAAAGTCCTTTTCGCTCTAGGACGCTTAGTTTAGGAGATATGGGCAAAAGAAGTTTTTCATATAAAAATTTCAATTTTTTTAGGTTTTGGGTTGATTTTTCAATTTTTTGGGGGTGGTCACGAATTAAAGTCCTTTTCGCTCTAGGACGCTTAGTTTAGGAGATATGGACAAAAGAAGTTTTTCATATAAAAATTTCAATTTTTTTAGGTTTTGGGTGGATTTTTCAATTTTTTGGGGTGGTCACGAATTATCGTCCTTTTCGCTCTAGGACGCTTAGTTTAGGAGATATGGGCAAAAGAAGTTTTTCATATAAAAATTTCAATTTTTTTAGGTTTTGGGTGGATTTTTCAATTTTTTGGGGGTGGTCACGAATTAAAGTCCTTTTCGCTCTAGGACGCTTAGTTTAGGAGATATGGGCAAAAGAAGTTTTTCATATAAAAATTTCAATTTTTTAGGTTTGGGTGGATTTTTCAATTTTTTTTGGGTGGTCACGAATTAAAGTCCTTTTCGCTCTAGGACGCTTAGTTTAGGAGATATGGGCAAAAGAAGTTTTTCATATAAAAATTTCAATTTTTTTAGGTTTTGGGTGGATTTTTCAATGTTTTGGGGGTGGTCACGAGGAGATATGGGCAAAAGAAGTTTTTCATATAAAAATTTCAATTTTTTTAGGTTTTGGGTGGATTTTTCAATTTTTTTGGGTGGTCACGAATTAAAGTCCTTTTCGCTCTAGGACGCTTAGTTTAGGAGATATGGGCAAAAGAAGTTTTTCATATAAAAATTTCAATTTTTTTAGGTTTTGGGTGGATTTTTCAATGTTTTGGGGGTGGTCACGAATTAAAGTCCTTTTCGCTCTAGGCCGCATATTTAAGGAGATATGGGCAAAAGAAGTTTCTCATATAAAAATTTAAATTTTTTTAGGTTTTGGGTGGATTTTTCAATTTTTTGGGGGTGGTCACGAATTAAAGTCCTTTTCGCTCTAGGACGCTTAGTTTAGGAGATATGGACAAAAGAAGTTTTTCATATAAAAATTTCAATTTTTTTAGGTTTTGGGTGGATTTTTCAATTTTTTGGGGTGGTCACGAATTATCGTCCTTTTCGCTCTAGGACGCTTAGTTTAGGAGATATGGGCAAAAGAAGTTTTTCATATAAAAATTTCAATTTTTTTAGGTTTTGGGTGGATTTTTCAATTTTTTGGGGGTGGTCACGAATTAAAGTCCTTTTCGCTCTAGGACGCTTAGTTTAGGAGATATGGGCAAAAGAAGTTTTTCATATAAAAATTTCAATTTTTTTAGGTTTTGGGTGGATTTTTCAATTTTTTGGGGTGGTCACGAATTAAAGTCCTTTTCGCTCTAGGACGCATATTTAAGGAGATATGGGCAAAAGAAGTTTTTCATATAAAAATTTCAATTTTTTTAGGTTTTGGGTGGATTTTTCAATTTTTTGGGGTAGTCACGAATTAAAGTCCTTTTCGCTCTAGGACGCATATTTAAGGAGATATGGGCAAAAGAAGTTTTTCATATAAAAATTTCAATTTTTTTAGGTTTTGGGTGGATTTTTCAATTTTTTGGGGGTGGTCACGAATTAAAGTCCTTTTCGCTCTAGGACGCTTAGTTTAGGAGATATGGGCAAAAGAAGTTTTTCATATAAAAATTTCAATTTTTTTAGGTTTTGGGTGGATTTTTCAATTTTTTGGGGGTGGTCACGAATTAAAGTCTTTTTCGCTCTAGGACGCTTAGTTTAGGAGATATGGGCAAAAGAAGTTTTTCATATAAAAATTTCAATTTTTTTAGGTTTGGGTGGATTTTTCAATTTTTTGGGGTGGTCACGAATTATCGTCCTTTTCGCTCTAGGACGCTTAGTTTAGGAGATATGGGCAAAAGAAGTTTTTCATATAAAATTTTCAATTTTTTTAGGTTTGGGTGGATTTTTCAATTTTTTGGGGTGGTCACGAATTATCGTCCTTTTCGCTCTAGGACGCTTAGTTTAGGAGATATGGGCAAAAGAAGTTTTTCATATAAAAATTTCAATTTTTTTAGGTTTTGGGTGGATTTTTCAATTTTTTTGGGGTGGTCGCGAATTAAAGTCCTTTTCGCTCTAGGACGCTTAGTTTAGGAGATATGGGCAAAAGAAGTTTTTCATATAAAAATTTCAATTTTTTGGGTGGTCACGAATTAAAGTCCTTTTCGCTCTATTACGCTTAGTTTAGGAGATATGGGCAAAAGAAGTTTTTCATATAAAAATTTCAATTTTTTTAGGTTTTGGGTGGATTTTTCAATTTTTTTGGGGTGGTCGCGAATTAAAGTCCTTTTCGCTCTAGGACGCTTAGTTTAGGAGATATGGGCAAAAGAAGTTTTTCATATAAAAATTTCAATTTTTTTAGGTTTTGGGTGGATTTTTCAATTTTTCGGGGTGGTCACGAATTAAAGTCCTTTTCGCTCTAGGACGCTTAGTTTAGGAGATATGGGCAAAAGAAGTTTTTCATATAAAAATTTCAATTTTTTTAGGTTTTGGGTGGATTTTTAAAATTTTTGGGGTGGTCACGAATTAAAGTCCTTTTCGCTCTAGGACGCATATTTAAGGAGATATGGGCAAAATAAGTTTTTCATATAAAAATTTTAATTTTTTTAGGTTTTGGGTGGATTATTCAATTTTTTTGGGTGGTCACGAATTATCGTCCTTTTCGCTCTAGGACGCTTAGTTTAGGAGATATGGGCAAAAGAAGTTTTTCATATAAAAATTTAATTTTTTTAGGTTTTGGGTGGATTTTTCAATTTTTTGGGGTGGTCACGAATTATCGTCCTTTTCGCTCTAGGACGCTTAGTTTAGGAGATATGGGCAAAAGAAATTTTTCATATAAAAATTTCAATTTTTTTAGGTTTTGGGTGGATTTTTCAATTTTTTTGGGTGGTCACGAATTAAAGTCGTTTTCGCTCTAGGACGCATATTTAAGGAGATATGGGCAAAAGAAGTTTTTCATATAAAAATTTCAATTTTTTTAGGTTTTGGGTGGATTTTTCAATTTTTTGGGGTAGTCACGAATTAAAGTCCTTTTCGCTCTAGGACGCTTAGTTTAGGAGATATGGGCAAAAGAAGTTTTTCATATAAAAATTTCAATTTTTTTAGGTTTTGGGTGGATTTTTCAATTTTTTTGGGTGGTCACGAATTAAAGTCCTTTTCGCTCTAGGACGCTTAGTTTAGGAGATATGGGCAAAAGAAGTTTTTCATATAAAAATTTCAATTTTTTGGGTGGTCACGAATTAAAGTCCTTTTCGCTCTATGACGCTTAGTTTAGGAGATATGGGCAAAAGAAGTTTTTCATATAAAAATTTCAATTTTTTTAGGTTTTGGGTGGATTTTTCAATTTTTTTGGGGTGGTCGCGAATTAAAGTCCTTTTCGCTCTAGGACGCTTAGTTTAGGAGATATGGGCAAAAGAAGTTTTTCATATAAAAATTTCAATTTTTTTAGGTTTTGGGTGGATTTTTCAATTTTTCGGGGTGGTCACGAATTAAAGTCCTTTTCGCTCTAGGACGCTTAGTTTAGGAGATATGGGCAAAAGAAGTTTTTCATATAAAAATTTCAATTTTTTTAGGTTTTGGGTGGATTTTTAAAATTTTTGGGGTGGTCACGAATTAAAGTCCTTTTCGCTCTAGGACGCATATTTAAGGAGATATGGGCAAAATAAGTTTTTCATATAAAAATTTTAATTTTTTTAGGTTTTGGGTGGATTATTCAATTTTTTTGGGTGGTCACGAATTATCGTCCTTTTCGCTCTAGGACGCTTAGTTTAGGAGATATGGGCAAAAGAAGTTTTTCATATAAAAATTTCATTTTTTTTAGGTTTTGGGTGGATTTTTCAATTTTTTTGGGTGGTCACGAATTAAAGTCGTTTTCGCTCTAGGACGCATATTTAAGGAGATATGGGCAAAAGAAGTTTTTCATATAAAAATTTCAATTTTTTTAGGTTTTGGGTGGATTTTTCAATTTTTTGGGGTAGTCACGAATTAAAGTCCTTTTCGCTCTAGGACGCATATTTAAGGAGATATGGGCAAAAGAAGTTTTTCATATAAAAATTTAAATTTTTTTAGGTTTTGGGTGGATTTTTCAATTTTTTTGGGTGGTCACGAATTAAAGTCCTTTTCGCTCTAGGACGCTTAGTTTAGGAGATTTGGGCAAAAGAAGTTTTTCATATAAAAATTTCAATTTTTTTAGGTTTTGGGTGGATTTTTCAATTTTTTGGGGGTGGTCACGAATTAAAGTCCTTTTCGCTCTAGGACGCTTAGTTTAGGAGATATGGACAAAAGAAGTTTTTCATATAAAAATTTCAATTTTTTTAGGTTTTGGGTGGATTTTTCAATTTTTTGGGGTGGTCACGAATTATCGTCCTTTTCGCTCTAGGACGCTTAGTTTAGGAGATATGGGCAAAAGAAGTTTTTCATATAAAAATTTAAATTTTTTTAGGTTTTGGGTGGATTTTTCAATTTTTTGGGGGTGGTCACGAATTAAAGTCCTTTTCGCTCTAGTTTAGGAGATATGGGCAAAAGAAGTTTTTCATATAAAAATTTCAATTTTTTTAGGTTTGGGTGGATTTTTCAATTTTTTTTGGGTGGTCACGAATTAAAGTCCTTTTCGCTCTAGGACGCATATTTAAGGAGATATGGGCAAAAGAAGTTTTTCATATAAAAATTTCAATTTTTTTAGGTTTGGGTGGATTTTTCAATTTTTTTTTGGGTGGTCACGAATTAAAGTCCTTTTCGCTCTAGGACGCTTAGTTTAGGAGATATGGGCAAAAGAAGTTTTTCATATAAAAATTTCAATTTTTTTAGGTTTTGGGTGGATTTTTCAATTTTTTTGGGTGGTCACGAATTAAAGTCCTTTTCGCTCTAGGACGCTTAGTTTAGGAGATATGGGCAAAAGAAGTTTTTCATATAAAAATTTCAATTTTTTTAGGTTTTGGGTGGATTTTTCAATGTTTTGGGGGTGGTCACGAATTAAAGTCCTTTTCGCTCTAGGCCGCATATTTAAGGAGATATGGGTAAAAGAAGTTTTTCATATAAAAATTTCAATTTTTTTAGGTTTTGGGTGGATTTTTCAATTTTTTGGGGGTGGTCACGAATTAAAGTCCTTTTCGCTCTAGGACGCTTAGTTTAGGAGATATGGGCAAAAGAAGTTTTTCATATAAAAATTTCAATTTTTTTAGGTTTTGGGTGAATTTTTCAATTTTTTGGGGTGGTCACGAATTAAAGTCCTTTTCGCTCTAGGACGCATATTTAAGGAGATATGGGCAAAAGAAGTTTTTCATATAAAAATTTCAATTTTTTTAGGTTTTGGGTGGATTTTTCAATTTTTTGGGGTAGTCACGAATTAAAGTCCTTTTCGCTCTAGGACGCATATTTAAGGAGATATGGGCAAAAGAAGTTTTTCATATAAAAATTTCAATTTTTTTAGGTTTTGGGTGGATTTTTCAATTTTTTGGGGGTGGTCACGAATTAAAGTCCTTTTCGCTCTAGGACGCTTAGTTTAGGAGATATGGGCAAAAGAAGTTTTTCATATAAAAATTTCAATTTTTTTAGGTTTTGGGTGGATTTTTCAATTTTTTGGGGGTGGTCACGAATTAAAGTCTTTTTCGCTCTAGGACGCTTAGTTTAGGAGATATGGGCAGAAGAAGTTTTTCATATAAAAATTTCAATTTTTTTTGGGTTTTGGGTGGATTTTTCAATTTTTTGGGGTGGTCACGAATTAAAGTCCTTTTCGCTCTAGGACGCATATTTAAGGAGATATGGGCAAAAGAAGTTTTTCATATAAAAATTTCAATTTTTTTAGGTTTTGGGTGGATTTTTCAATTTTTTGGGGTAGTCACGAATTAAAGTCCTTTTCGCTCTAGGACGCATATTTAAGGAGATATGGGCAAAAGAAGTTTTTCATATAAAAATTTCAATTTTTTTAGGTTTTGGGTGGATTTTTCAATTTTTTGGGGGTGGTCACGAATTAAAGTCCTTTTCGCTCTAGGACGCTTAGTTTAGGAGATATGGGCAAAAGAAGTTTTTCATATAAAAATTTCAATTTTTTTAGGTTTTGGGTGGATTTTTCAATTTTTTGGGGGTGGTCACGAATTAAAGTCTTTTTCGCTCTAGGACGCTTAGTTTAGGAGATATGGGCAAAAGAAGTTTTTCATATAAAAATTTCAATTTTTTAGGTTTGGGTGGATTTTTCAATTTTTTTTGGGTGGTCACGAATTAAAGTCCTTTTCGCTCTAGGACGCTTAGTTTAGGAGATATGGGCAAAAGAAGTTTTTCATATAAAAATTTCAATTTTTTTAGGTTTTGGGTGGATTTTTCAATGTTTTGGGGGTGGTCACGAGGAGATATGGGCAAAAGAAGTTTTTCATATAAAAATTTCAATTTTTTTAGGTTTTGGGTGGATTTTTCAATTTTTTTGGGTGGTCACGAATTAAAGTCCTTTTCGCTCTAGGACGCTTAGTTTAGGAGATATGGGCAAAAGAAGTTTTTCATATAAAAATTTCAATTTTTTTAGGTTTTGGGTGGATTTTTCAATGTTTTGGGGGTGGTCACGAATTAAAGTCCTTTTCGCTCTAGGCCGCATATTTAAGGAGATATGGGCAAAAGAAGTTTCTCATATAAAAATTTAAATTTTTTTAGGTTTTGGGTGGATTTTTCAATTTTTTGGGGGTGGTCACGAATTAAAGTCCTTTTCGCTCTAGGACGCTTAGTTTAGGAGATATGGACAAAAGAAGTTTTTCATATAAAAATTTCAATTTTTTTAGGTTTTGGGTGGATTTTTCAATTTTTTGGGGTGGTCACGAATTATCGTCCTTTTCGCTCTAGGACGCTTAGTTTAGGAGATATGGGCAAAAGAAGTTTTTCATATAAAAATTTCAATTTTTTTAGGTTTTGGGTGGATTTTTCAATTTTTTGGGGGTGGTCACGAATTAAAGTCCTTTTCGCTCTAGGACGCTTAGTTTAGGAGATATGGGCAAAAGAAGTTTTTCATATAAAAATTTCAATTTTTTTAGGTTTTGGGTGGATTTTTCAATTTTTTGGGGTGGTCACGAATTAAAGTCCTTTTCGCTCTAGGACGCATATTTAAGGAGATATGGGCAAAAGAAGTTTTTCATATAAAAATTTCAATTTTTTTAGGTTTTGGGTGGATTTTTCAATTTTTTGGGGTAGTCACGAATTAAAGTCCTTTTCGCTCTAGGACGCATATTTAAGGAGATATGGGCAAAAGAAGTTTTTCATATAAAAATTTCAATTTTTTTAGGTTTTGGGTGGATTTTTCAATTTTTTGGGGGTGGTCACGAATTAAAGTCCTTTTCGCTCTAGGACGCTTAGTTTAGGAGATATGGGCAAAAGAAGTTTTTCATATAAAAATTTCAATTTTTTTAGGTTTTGGGTGGATTTTTCAATTTTTTGGGGGTGGTCACGAATTAAAGTCTTTTTCGCTCTAGGACGCTTAGTTTAGGAGATATGGGCAAAAGAAGTTTTTCATATAAAAATTTCAATTTTTTTAGGTTTGGGTGGATTTTTCAATTTTTTGGGGTGGTCACGAATTATCGTCCTTTTCGCTCTAGGACGCTTAGTTTAGGAGATATGGGCAAAAGAAGTTTTTCATATAAAAATTTCAATTTTTTTAGGTTTTGGGTGGATTTTTCAATTTTTTTGGGTGGTCACGAATTAAAGTCCTTTTCGCTCTAGGACGCTTAGTTTAGGAGATATGGGCAAAAGAAGTTTTTCATATAAAAATTTCAATTTTTTTAGGTTTTGGGTGGATTTTTCAATTTTTTTGGGGTGGTCGCGAATTAAAGTCCTTTTCGCTCTAGGACGCTTAGTTTAGGAGATATGGGCAAAAGAAGTTTTTCATATAAAAATTTCAATTTTTTGGGTGGTCACGAATTAAAGTCCTTTCCTCTCTATGACGCTTAGTTTAGGAGATATGGGCAAAAGAAGTTTTTCATATAAAAATTTCAATTTTTTTAGGTTTTGGGTGAATTTTTCAATTTTTTTGGGGTGGTCGCGAATTAAAGTCCTTTTCGCTCTAGGACGCTTAGTTTAGGAGATATGGGCAAAAGAAGTTTTTCATATAAAAATTTCAATTTTTTTAGGTTTTGGGTGGATTTTTCAATTTTTCGGGGTGGTCACGAATTAAAGTCCTTTTCGCTCTAGGACGCTTAGTTTAGGAGATATGGGCAAAAGAAGTTTTTCATATAAAAATTTCAATTTTTTTAGGTTTTGGGTGGATTTTTAAAATTTTTGGGGTGGTCACGAATTAAAGTCCTTTTCGCTCTAGGACGCATATTTAAGGAGATATGGGCAAAATAAGTTTTTCATATAAAAATTTTAATTTTTTTAGGTTTTGGGTGGATTATTCAATTTTTTTGGGTGGTCACGAATTATCGTCCTTTTCGCTCTAGGACGCTTAGTTTAGGAGATATGGGCAAAAGAAGTTTTTCATATAAAAATTTCATTTTTTTTAGGTTTTGGGTGGATTTTTCAATTTTTTGGGGTGGTCACGAATTATCGTCCTTTTCGCTCTAGGACGCTTAGTTTAGGAGATATGGGCAAAAGAAGTTTTTCATATAAAAATTTCAATTTTTTTAGGTTTTGGGTGGATTTTTCAATTTTTTTGGGTGGTCACGAATTAAAGTCGTTTTCGCTCTAGGACGCATATTTAAGGAGATATGGGCAAAAGAAGTTTTTCATATAAAAATTTCAATTTTTTTAGGTTTTGGGTGGATTTTTCAATTTTTTGGGGTAGTCACGAATTAAAGTCCTTTTCGCTCTAGGACGCATATTTAAGGAGATATGGGCAAAAGAAGTTTTTCATATAAAAATTTAAATTTTTTTAGGTTTTGGGTGGATTTTTCAATTTTTTTGGGTGGTCACGAATTAAAGTCCTTTTCGCTCTAGGACGCTTAGTTTAGGAGATATGGGCAAAAGAAGTTTTTCATATAAAAATTTCAATTTTTTTAGGTTTTGGGTGGATTTTTCAATTTTTTGGGGGTGGTCACGAATTAAAGTCCTTTTCGCTCTAGGACGCTTAGTTTAGGAGATATGGACAAAAGAAGTTTTTCATATAAAAATTTCAATTTTTTTAGGTTTTGGGTGGATTTTTCAATTTTTTGGGGTGGTCACGAATTATCGTCCTTTTCGCTCTAGGACGCTTAGTTTAGGAGATATGGGCAAAAGAAGTTTTTCATATAAAAATTTCAATTTTTTTAGGTTTTGGGTGGATTTTTCAATTTTTTGGGGGTGGTCACGAATTAAAGTCCTTTTCGCTCTAGTTTAGGAGATATGGGCAAAAGAAGTTTTTCATATAAAAATTTCAATTTTTTTAGGTTTGGGTGGATTTTTCAATTTTTTTTGGGTGGTCACGAATTAAAGTCCTTTTCGCTCTAGGACGCATATTTAAGGAGATATGGGCAAAAGAAGTTTTTCATATAAAAATTTCAATTTTTTTAGGTTTGGGTGGATTTTTCAATTTTTTTTTGGGTGGTCACGAATTAAAGTCCTTTTCGCTCTAGGACGCTTAGTTTAGGAGATATGGGCAAAAGAAGTTTTTCATATAAAAATTTCAATTTTTTTAGGTTTTGGGTGGATTTTTCAATTTTTTTGGGTGGTCACGAATTAAAGTCCTTTTCGCTCTAGGACGCTTAGTTTAGGAGATATGGGCAAAAGAAGTTTTTCATATAAAAATTTCAATTTTTTTAGGTTTTGGGTGGATTTTTCAATGTTTTGGGGGTGGTCACGAATTAAAGTCCTTTTCGCTCTAGGCCGCATATTTAAGGAGATATGGGTAAAAGAAGTTTTTCATATAAAAATTTCAATTTTTTTAGGTTTTGGGTGGATTTTTCAATTTTTTGGGGGTGGTCACGAATTAAAGTCCTTTTCGCTCTAGGACGCTTAGTTTAGGAGATATGGGCAAAAGAAGTTTTTCATATAAAAATTTCAATTTTTTTAGGTTTTGGGTGGATTTTTCAATTTTTTGGGGTGGTCACGAATTAAAGTCCTTTTCGCTCTAGGACGCATATTTAAGGAGATATGGGCAAAAGAAGTTTTTCATATAAAAATTTCAATTTTTTTAGGTTTTGGGTGGATTTTTCAATTTTTTGGGGTAGTCACGAATTAAAGTCCTTTACGCTCTAGGACGCATATTTAAGGAGATATGGGCAAAAGAAGTTTTTCATATAAAAATTTCAATTTTTTTAGGTTTTGGGTGGATTTTTCAATTTTTTGGGGGTGGTCACGAATTAAAGTCCTTTTCGCTCTAGGACGCTTAGTTTAGGAGATATGGGCAAAAGAAGTTTTTCATATAAAAATTTCAATTTTTTTAGGTTTTGGGTGGATTTTTCAATTTTTTGGGGGTGGTCACGAATTAAAGTCTTTTTCGCTCTAGGACGCTTAGTTTAGGAGATATGGGCAGAAGAAGTTTTTCATATAAAAATTTCAATTTTTTTAGGTTTTGGGTGGATTTTTCAATTTTTTGGGGTGGTCACGAATTATCGTCCTTTTCGCTCTAGGACGCTTAGTTTAGGAGATATGGGCAAAAGAAGTTTTTCATATAAAAATTTCAATTTTTTTAGGTTTTGGGTGGATTTTTCAATTTTTTTGGGGTGGTCGCGAATTAAAGTCCTTTTCGCTCTAGGACGCTTAGTTTAGGAGATATGGGCAAAAGAAGTTTTTCATATAAAAATTTCAATTTTTTTAGGTTTTGAGTGGATTTTTCAATTTTTTTGGGTGGTCACGAATTAAAGTCCTTTTCGCTCTATGACGCTTAGTTTAGGAGATATGAAGTTTTTCATATAAAAATTTCAATTTTTTTAGGTTTTGGGTGGATTTTTCAATTTTTTTGGGGTGGTCGCGAATTAAAGTCCTTTTCGCTCTAGGACGCTTAGTTTAGGAGATATGGGCAAAAGAAGTTTTTCATATAAAAATTTCAATTTTTTTAGGTTTTGGGTGGATTTTTCAATTTTTTGGGGGTGGTCACGAATTAAAGTCCTTTTCGCTCTAGGACGCTTAGTTTAGGAGATATGGGCAAAAGAAGTTTTTCATATAAAAATTTCAATTTTTTTAGGTTTTGGGTGGATTTTTCAATTTTTTTGGGTGGTCACGAATTAAAGTCGTTTTCGCTCTAGGACGCATATTTAAGGAGATATAGGCAAAAGAAGTTTTTCATATAAAAATTTCAATTTTTTTAGGTTTGGGTGTATTTTTCAATTTTTTTTGGGTGGTCACGAATTAAAGTCCTTTTCGCTCTAGGACGCATATTTAAGGAGATATGGGCAAAAGAAGTTTTTCATATAAAAATTTCAATTTTTTTAGGTTTGGGTGGATTTTTCAATTTTTTTTTGGGTGGTCACGAATTAAAGTCCTTTTCGCTCTAGGACGCTTAGTTTAGGAGATATGGGCAAAAGAAGTTTTTCATATAAAAATTTCAATTTTTTTAGGTTTTGGGTGGATTTTTCAATTTTTTGGGGGTGGTCACGAATTAAAGTCCTTTTCGCTCTAGGACGCTTAGTTTAGGAGATATGGACAAAAGAAGTTTTTCATATAAAAATTTCAATTTTTTTAGGTTTTGGGTGGATTTTTCAATTTTTTGGGGGTGGTCACGAATTAAAGTCTTTTTCGCTCTAGGACGCTTAGTTTAGGAGATATGGGCAAAAGAAGTTTTTCATATAAAAATTTCAATTTTTTTAGGTTTTGGGTGGATTTTTCAATTTTTTGGGGTGGTCACGAATTAAAGTCCTTTTCGCTCTAGGACGCTTAGTTTAGGAGATATGGGCAAAAGAAGTTTTTCATATAAAAATTTCAATTTTTTTAGGTTTTGGGTGGATTTTTCAATTTTTTTGGGGTGGTCGCGAATTAAAGTCCTTTTCGCTCTAGGACGCTTAGTTTAGGAGATATGGGCAAAAGAAGTTTTTCATATAAAAATTTAAATTTTTTTAGGTTTTGGGTGGATTTTTCAATTTTTTTGGGGTGGTCGCGAATTAAAGTCCTTTTCGCTCTAGGACGCTTAGTTTAGGAGATATGGGCAAAAGAAGTTTTTCATATAAAAATTTCAATTTTTTTAGGTTTTGGGTGGATTTTTCAATTTTTTGGGGGTGGTCACGAATTAAAGTCCTTTTCGCTCTAGGACGCTTAGTTTAGGAGATATGGGCAAAAGAAGTTTTTCATATAAAAATTTCAATTTTTTTAGGTTTTGGGTGGATTTTTCAATTTTTTTGGGTGGTCACGAATTAAAGTCGTTTTCGCTCTAAGACGCATATTTAAGGAGATATGGGCAAAAGAAGTTTTTCATATAAAAATTTCAATTTTTTTAGGTTTTGGGTGGATTTTTCAATTTTTTGGGGTAGTCACGAATTAAAGTCCTTTTCGCTCTAGGACGCATATTTAAGGAGATATGGGCAAAAGAAGTTTTTCATATAAAAATTTAAATTTTTTTAGGTTTTGGGTGGATTTTTCAATTTTTTGGGGGTGGTCACGAATTAAAGTCCTTTTCGCTCTAGGACGCTTAGTTTAGGAGATATGGGCAAAAGAAGTTTTTCATATAAAAATTTCAATTTTTTTAGGTTTTGGGTGGATTTTTCAATTTTTTGGGGGTGGTCACGAATTAAAGTCCTTTTCGCTCTAGGACGCTTAGTTTAGGAGATATGGACAAAAGAAGTTTTTCATATAAAAATTTCAATTTTTTTAGGTTTTGGGTGGATTTTTCAATTTTTTGGGGTGGTTTTTTTAGGTTTTGGGTGGATTTTTCAATTTTTTTGGGTGGTCACGAATTAAAGTCGTTTTCGCTCTAGGACGCATATTTAAGGAGATATGGGCAAAAGAAGTTTTTCATATAAAAATTTCAATTTTTTTAGGTTTTGGGTGGATTTTTCAATTTTTTTGGGTGGTCACGAATTAAAGTCCTTTTCGCTCTATGACGCTTAGTTTAGGAGATATGGGCAAAAGAAGTTTTTCATATAAAAATTTCAATTTTTTTAGGTTTTGGGTGGATTTTTCAATTTTTTTGGGGAGGTCGCGAATTAAAGTCCTTTTCGCTCTAGGACGCTTAGTTTAGGAGATATGGGCAAAAGAAGTTTTTCATATAAAAATTTCAATTTTTTTAGGTTTTGGGTGGATTTTTCAATTTTTTGGGGGTGGTCACGAATTAAAGTCCTTTTCGCTCTAGGACGCTTAGTTTAGGAGATATGGGCAAAAGAAGTTTTTCATATAAAAATTTAAATTTTTTTAGGTTTTGGGTGGATTTTTCAATTTTTTGGGGGTGGTCACGAATTAAAGTCCTTTTCGCTCTAGGACGCTTAGTTTAGGAGATATGGGCAAAAGAAGTTTTTCATATAAAAATTTCAATTTTTTTTTAGGTTTTGGGTGGATTTTCCAATTTTTTGGGGGTGGTCACGAATTAAAGTCCTTTTCGCTCTAGGACGCTTAGTTTAGGAGATATGGGCAAAAGAAGTTTTTCATATAAACATTTTAATTTTTTTAGGTTTTGGGTGGATTTTTCAATTTTTTGGGGGTGGTCACGAATTAAAGTCCTTTTCGCTCTAGGACGCTTAGTTTAGGAGATATGGACAAAAGAAGTTTTTCATATAAAAATTTCAATTTTTTTAGGTTTTGGGTGGATTTTTCAATTTTTTGGGGTGGTCACGAATTATCGTCCTTTTCGCTCTAGGACGCTTAGTTTAGGAGATATGGGCAAAAGAAGTTTTTCATATAAAAATTAAAATTTTTTTAGGTTTTGGGTGGATTTTTCAATTTTTTGGGGGTGGTCACGAATTAAAGTCCTTTTCGCTCTAGGACGCTTAGTTTAGGAGATATGGGCAAAAGAAGTTTTTCATATAAAAATTTCAATTTTTTTAGGTTTGGGTGGATTTTTCAATTTTTTTTGGGTGGTCACGAATTAAAGTCCTTTTCGCTCTAGGACGCATATTTAAGGAGATATGGACAAAAGAAGTTTTTCATATAAAAATTTCAATTTTTTTAGGTTTGGGTGGATTTTTCAATTTTTTTTGGGTGGTCACGAATTAAAGTCCTTTTCGCTCTAGGACGCTTAGTTTAGGAGATATGGGCAAAAGAAGTTTTTCATATAAAAATTTCAATTTTTTTAGGTTTTGGGTGGATTTTTCAATGTTGTGGGGGTGGTCACGAGGAGATATGGGCAAAAGAAGTTTTTCATATAAAAATTTCAATTTTTTTAGGTTTTGGGTGGATTTTTCAATTTTTTTGGGTGGTCACGAATTAAAGTCCTTTTCGCTCTAGGACGCTTAGTTTAGGAGATATGGGCAAAAGAAGTTTTTCATATAAAAATTTCAATTTTTTTAGGTTTTGGGTGGATTTTTCAATGTTTTGGGGGTGGTCACGAATTAAAGTCCTTTTCGCTCTAGGCCGCATATTTAAGGAGATATGGGCAAAAGAAGTTTTTCATATGAAAATTTAAATTTTTTTTGGTTTTGGGTGGATTTTTCAATTTTTTGGGGGTGGTCACGAATTAAAGTCCTTTTCGCTCTAGGACGCTTAGTTTAGGAGATATGGGCAAAAGAAGTTTTTCATATAAAAATTTCAATTTTTTTAGGTTTTGGGTGGATTTTTCAATTTTTTGGGGTGGTCACGAATTATCGTCCTTTTCGCTCTAGGACGCTTAGTTTAGGAGATATGGGCAAAAGAAGTTTTTCATATAAAAATTTAAATTTTTTTAGGTTTTGGGTGGATTTTTCAATTTTTTGGGGGTGGTCACGAATTAAAGTCCTTTTCGCTCTAGGACGCTTAGTTTAGGAGATATGGGCAAAAGAAGTTTTTCATATAAAAATTTCAATTTTTTTAGGTTTTGGGTGGATTTTTCAATTTTTTGGGGTGGTCACGAATTAAAGTCCTTTTCGCTCTAGTCCTTTTCGCTCTAGGATATTTAAGGAGATATGGGCAAAAGAAGTTTTTCATATAAAAATTTCAATTTTTTTAGGTTTTGGGTGGATTTTTCAATTTTTTGGGGTAGTCACGAATTAAAGTCCTTTTCGCTCTAGGACGCTTAGTTTAGGAGATATGGGCAAAAGAAGTTTTTCATATAAAAATTTAAATTTTTTTAGGTTTTGGGTGGATTTTTCAATTTTTTGGGGGTGGTCACGAATTAAAGTCCTTTTCGCTCTAGGACGCTTAGTTTAGGAGATATGGGCAAAAGAAGTTTTTCATATAAAAATTTCAATTTTTTTAGGTTTTGGGTGGATTTTTCAATTTTTTGGGGGTGGTCACGAATTAAAGTCTTTTTCGCTCTAGGACGCTTAGTTTAGGAGATATGGGCAAAAGAAGTTTTTCATATAAAAATTTCAATTTTTTTAGGTTTTGGGTGGATTTTTCAATTTTTTGGGGTGGTCACGAATTATCGTCCTTTTCGCTCTAGGACGCTTAGTTTAGGAGATATGGGCAAAAGAAGTTTTTCATATAAAAATTTCAATTTTTTTAGGTTTTGGGTGGATTTTTCAATTTTTTTGGGGTGGTCGCGAATTAAAGTCCTTTTCGCTCTAGGACGCTTAGTTTAGGAGATATGGGCAAAAGAAGTTTTTCATATAAAAATTTCAATTTTTTTAGGTTTTGGGTGGATTTTTCAATTTTTTTGGGTGGTCACGAATTAAAGTCCTTTTCGCTCTATGACGCTTAGTTTAGGAGATATGGGCAAAAGAAGTGTTTCATATAAAAATTTCAATTTTTTTTAGGTTTTGGGTGGATTTTCCAATTTTTTGGGGTGGTCACGAATTATCGTCCTTTTCGCTCTAGGACGCTTAGTTTAGGAGATATGGGCAAAAGAAGTTTTTCATATAAAAATTTAAATTTTTTTAGGTTTTGGGTGGATTTTTCAATTTTTTGGGGGTGGTCACGAATTAAAGTCCTTTTCGCTCTAGGACGCTTAGTTTAGGAGATATGGGCAAAAGAAGTTTTTCATATAAAAATTTCAATTTTTTTAGGTTTTGGGTGGATTTTTCAATTTTTTTGGGGTGGTCGCGAATTAAAGTCCTTTTCGCTCTAGGACGCTTAGTTTAGGAGATATGGGCAAAAGAAGTTTTTCATATAAAAATTTCAATTTTTTTAGGTTTTGGGTGGATTTTTCAATTTTTTTGGGTGGTCACGAATTAAAGTCCTTTTCGCTCTATGACGCTTAGTTTAGGAGATATGGGCAAAAGAAGTTTTTCATATAAAAATTTCAATTTTTTTAGGTTTTGGGTGGATTTTTCAATTTTTTTGGGGTGGTCGCGAATTAAAGTCCTTTTCGCTCTAGGACGCTTAGTTTAGGAGATATGGGCAAAAGAAGTTTTTCATATAAAAATTTCAATTTTTTTAGGTTTTGGGTGGATTTTTCAATTTTTTGGGGGTGGTCACGAATTAAAGTCCTTTTCGCTCTAGGACGCTTAGTTTAGGAGATATGGGCAAAAGAAGTTTTTCATATAAAAATTTCAATTTTTTTAGGTTTTGGGTGGATTTTTAAAATTTTTGGGGTGGTCACGAATTAAAGTCCTTTTCGCTCTAGGACGCATATTTAAGGAGATATGGGCAAAATAAGTTTTTCATATAAAAATTTTAATTTTTTTAGGTTTTGGGTGGATTATTCAATTTTTTTGGGTGGTCACGAATTATCGTCCTTTTCGCTCTAGGACGCTTAGTTTAGGAGATATGGGCAAAAGAAGTTTTTCATATAAAAATTTCAATTTTTTTAGGTTTTGGGTGGATTTTTCAATTTTTTGGGGTGTTCACGAATTATCGTCCTTTTCGCTCTAGGACGCTTAGTTTAGGAGATATGGGCAAAAGAAGTTTTTCATATAAAAATTTCAATTTTTTTAGGTTTTGGGTGGATTTTTCAATTTTTTTGGGTGGTCACGAATTAAAGTCGTTTTCGCTCTAGGACGCATATTTAAGGAGATATGGGCAAAAGAAGTTTTTCATATAAAAATTTCAATTTTTTTAGGTTTTGGGTGGATTTTTCAATTTTTTGGGGTAGTCACGAATTAAAGTCCTTTTCGCTCTAGGACGCATATTTAAGGAGATATGGGCAAAAGAAGTTTTTCATATAAAAATTTAAATTTTTTTAGGTTTTGGGTGGATTTTTCAATTTTTTTGGGTGGTCACGAATTAAAGTCCTTTTCGCTCTAGGACGCTTAGTTTAGGAGATATGGGCAAAAGAAGTTTTTCATATAAAAATTTCAATTTTTTTAGGTTTTGGGTGGATTTTTCAATTTTTTGGGGGTGGTCACGAATTAAAGTCCTTTTCGCTCTAGGACGCTTAGTTTAGGAGATATGGACAAAAGAAGTTTTTCGTATAAAAATTTCAATTTTTGTAGGTTTTGGGTGGATTTTTCAATTTTTTGGGGTGGTCACGAGGAGATATGGGCAAAAGAAGTTTTTCATATAAAAATTTCAATTTTTTTAGGTTTTGGGTGGATTTTTCAATTTTTTTGGGTGGTCACGAATTAAAGTCCTTTTCGCTCTAGGACGCTTAGTTTAGGAGATATGGGCAAAAGAAGTTTTTCATATAAAAATTTCAATTTTTTTAGGTTTTGGGTGGATTTTTCAATGTTTTGGGGGTGGTCACGAATTAAAGTCCTTTTCGCTCTAGGCCGCATATTTAAGGAGATATGGGCAAAAGAAGTTTTTCATATAAAAATTTCAATTTTTTTAGGTTTTGGGTGGATTTTTCAATTTTTTGGGGTAGTCACGAATTAAAGTCCTTTTCGCTCTAGGACGCATATTTAAGGAGATATGGGCAAAAGAAGTTTTTCATATAAAAATTTCAATTTTTTAGGTTTTGGGTGGATTTTTCAATTTTTTGGGGTGGTCACGAATTATCGTCCTTTTCGCTCTAGGACGCTTAGTTTAGGAGATATGGGCAAAAGAAGTTTTTCATATAAAAATTTCAATTTTTTTAGGTTTTGGGTGGATTTTTCAATTTTTTGGGGGTGGTCACGAATTAAAGTCCTTTTCGCTCTAGGACGCTTAGTTTAGGAGATATGGGCAAAAGAAGTTTTTCATATAAAAATTTCAATTTTTTTAGGTTTTGGGTGGATTTTTCAATTTTTTGGGGTGGTCACGAATTAAAGTCCTTTTCGCTCTAGGACGCATATTTAAGGAGATATGGGCAAAAGAAGTTTTTCATATAAAAATTTCAATTTTTTAGGTTTTGGGTGGATTTTTCAATTTTTTGGGGTAGTCACGAATTAAAGTCCTTTTCGCTCTAGGACGCATATTTAAGGAGATATGGGCAAAAGAAGTTTTTCATATAAAAATTTCAATTTTTTTAGGTTTTGGGTGGATTTTTCAATTTTTTGGGGGTGGTCACGAATTGAAGTCCTTTTCGCTCTAGGACGCTTAGTTTAGGAGATATGGGCAAAAGAAGTTTTTCATATAAAAATTTCAATTTTTTTAGGTTTTGGGTGGATTTTTCAATTTTTTGGGGGTGGTCACGAATTAAAGTCTTTTTCGCTCTAGGACGCTTAGTTTAGGAGATATGGGCAAAAGAAGTTTTTCATATAAAAATTTCAATTTTTTTAGGTTTTGGGTGGATTTTTCAATTTTTTGGGGTGGTCACGAATTATCGTCCTTTTCGCTCTAGGACGCTTAGTTTAGGAGATATGGGCAAAAGAAGTTTTTCATATAAAAATTTCAATTTTTTTAGGTTTTGGGTGGATTTTTCAATTTTTTTGGGGTGGTCGCGAATTAAAGTCCTTTTCGCTCTAGGACGCTTAGTTTAGGTGATATGGGCAAAAGAAGTTTTTCATATAAAAATTTCATTTTTTTTAGGTTTTGGGTGGATTTTTCAATTTTTTTGGGTGGTCACGAATTAAAGTCCTTTTCGCTCTATGACGCTTAGTTTAGGAGATATGGGCAAAAGAAGTTTTTCATATAAAAATTTCAATTTTTTTAGGTTTTGGGTGGATTTTTCAATTTTTTTGGGTGGTCACGAATTAAAGTCGTTTTCGCTCTAGGACGCATATTTAAGGAGATATGGGCAAAAGAAGTTTTTCATATAAAAATTTCAATTTTTTTAGGTTTTGGGTGGATTTTTCAATTTTTTGGGGGTGGTCACGAATTAAAGTCCTTTTCGCTCTAGGACGCTTAGTTTAGGAGATATGGGCAAAAGAAGTTTTTCATATAAAAATTTAAATTTTTTTAGGTTTTGGGTGGATTTTTCAATTTTTTGGGGGTGGTCACGAATTAAAGTCCTTTTCGCTCTAGGACGCTTAGTTTAGGAGATATGGGCAAAAGAAGTTTTTCATATAAAAATTTCAATTCTTTTTAGGTTTTGGGTGGATTTTCCAATTTTTTGGGGTGGTCACGAATTATCGTCCTTTTCGCTCTAGGACGCTTAGTTTAGGAGATATGGGCAAAAGAAGTTTTTCATATAAAAATTTAAATTTTTTTAGGTTTTGGGTGGATTTTTCAATTTTTTGGGGGTGGTCACGAATTAAAGTCCTTTTCGCTCTAGGACGCTTAGTTTAGGAGATATGGGCAAAAGAAGTTTTTCATATAAAAATTTAAATTTTTTTAGGTTTTGGGTGGATTTTTCAATTTTTTTGGGGTGGTCGCGAATTAAAGTCCTTTTCGCTCTAGGACGCTTAGTTTAGGAGATATGGGCAAAAGAAGTTTTTCATATAAAAATTTAAATTTTTTTAGGTTTTGGGTGGATTTTTCAATTTTTTTGGGTGGTCACGAATTAAAGTCCTTTTCGCTCTAGGACGCTTAGTTTAGGAGATATGGGCAAAAGAAGTTTTTCATATAAAAATTTCAATTTTTTTAGGTTTTGGGTGGATTTTTCAATTTTTTTGGGGTGGTCGCGAATTAAAGTCCTTTTCGCTCTAGGACGCTTAGTTTAGGAGATATGGGCAAAAGAAGTTTTTCATATAAAAATTTCAATTTTTTTAGGTTTTGGGTGGATTTTTCAATTTTTCGGGGTGGTCACGAATTAAAGTCGTTTTCGCTCTAGGACGCTTAGTTTAGGAGATATGGGCAAAAGAAGTTTTTCATATAAAAATTTAAATTTTTTTAGGTTTTGGGTGGATTTTTCAATTTTTTGGGGGTGGTCACGAATTAAAGTCCTTTTCGCTCTAGGACGCTTAGTTTAGGAGATATGGGCAAAAGAAGTTTTTCATATAAAAATTTCAATTTTTTTTAGGTTTTGGGTGGATTTTCCAATTTTTTGGGGTGGTCACGAATTATCGTCCTTTTCGCTCTAGGACGCTTAGTTTAGGAGATATGGGCAAAAGAAGTTTTTCATATAAAAATTTAAATTTTTTTAGGTTTTGGGTGGATTTTTCAATTTTTTGGGGGTGGTCACGAATTAAAGTCCTTTTCGCTCTAGGACGCTTAGTTTAGGAGATATGGGCAAAAGAAGTTTTTCATATAAAAATTTCAATTTTTTTAGGTTTTGGGTGGATTTTTCAATTTTTTTGGGGTGGTCGCGAATTAAAGTCCTTTTCGCTCTAGGACGCTTAGTTTAGGAGATATGGGCAAAAGAAGTTTTTCATATAAAAATTTAAATTTTTTTAGGTTTTGGGTGGATTTTTCAATTTTTTTGGGTGGTCACGAATTAAAGTCCTTTTCGCTCTATGACGCTTAGTTTAGGAGATATGGGCAAAAGAAGTTTTTCATATAAAAATTTCAATTTTTTTAGGTTTTGGGTGGATTTTTCAATTTTTTTGGGGTGGTCGCGAATTAAAGTCCTTTTCGCTCTAGGACGCTTAGTTTAGGAGATATGGGCAAAAGAAGTTTTTCATATAAAAATTTCAATTTTTTTAGGTTTTGGGTGGATTTTTCAATTTTTCGGGGTGGTCACGAATTAAAGTCCTTTTCGCTCTAGGACGCTTAGTTTAGGAGATATGGGCAAAAGAAGTTTTTCATATAAAAATTTCAATTTTTTTAGGTTTTGGGTGGATTTTTAAAATTTTTGGGGTGGTCACGAATTAAAGTCCTTTTCGCTCTAGGACGCTTAGTTTAGGAGATATGGGCAAAAGAAGTTTTTCATATAAAAATTTTAATTTTTTTAGGTTTTGGGTGGATTATTCAATTTTTTTGGGTGGTCACGAATTATCGTCCTTTTCGCTCTAGGACGCTTAGTTTAGGAGATATGGGCAAAAGAAGTTTTTCATATAAAAATTTCAATTTTTTTAGGTTTTGGGTGGATTTTTCAATTTTTTGGGGTGGTCACGAATTATCGTCCTTTTCGCTCTAGGACGCTTAGTTTAGGAGATATGGGCAAAAGAAGTTTTTCATATAAAAATTTCAATTTTTTTAGGTTTTGGGTGGATTTTTCAATTTTTTGGGGTAGTCACGAATTAAAGTCGTTTTCGCTCTAGGACGCATATTTAAGGAGATATGGGCAAAAGAAGTTTTTCATATAAAAATTTCAATTTTTTTAGGTTTTGGGTGGATTTTTCAATTTTTTGGGGTAGTCACGAATTAAAGTCCTTTTCGCTCTAGGACGCATATTTAAGGAGATATGGGCAAAAGAAGTTTTTCATATAAAAATTTAAATTTTTTTAGGTTTTGGGTGGATTTTTCAATTTTTTTGGGTGGTCACGAATTAAAGTCCTTTTCGCTCTAGGACGCTTAGTTTAGGAGATATGGGCAAAAGAAGTTTTTCATATAAAAATTTCAATTTTTTTAGGTTTTGGGTGGATTTTTCAATTTTTTGGGGGTGGTCACGAATTAAAGTCCTTTTCGCTCTAGGACGCTTAGTTTAGGAGATATGGACAAAAGAAGTTTTTCGTATAAAAATTTCAATTTTTGTAGGTTTTGGGTGGATTTTTCAATTATTTGGGGTGGTCACGAATTATCGTCCTTTTCGCTCTAGGACGCTTAGTTTAGGAGATATGGGCAAAAGAAGTTTTCATATAAAAATTTCAATTTTTTTAGGTTTTGGGTGGATTTTTCAATTTTTTTTGGTGGTCACGAATTAAAGTCCTTTTCGCTCTAGGACGCTTAGTTTAGGAGATATGGGCAAAAGAAGTTTTTCATATAAAAATTTCAATTTTTTTAGGTTTTGGGTGGATTTTTCAATTTTTCGGGGTGGTCACGAATTAAAGTCCTTTTCGCTCTAGGACGCTTAGTTTAGGAGATATGGGCAAAAGAAGTTTTTCATATAAAAATTTAAATTTTTTTAGGTTTTGGGTGGATTTTTCAATTTTTTGGGGGTGGTCACGAATTAAAGTCCTTTTCGCTCTAGGACGCTTAGTTTAGGAGATATGGGCAAAAGAAGTTTTTCATATAAAAATTTCAATTTTTTTTAGGTTTTGGGTGGATTTTCCAATTTTTTGGGGTGGTCACGAATTATCGTCCTTTTCGCTCTAGGACGCTTAGTTTAGGAGATATGGGCAAAAGAAGTTTTTCATATAAAAATTTAAATTTTTTTAGGTTTTGGGTGGATTTTTCAATTTTTTGGGGTGGTCACGAATTAAAGTCCTTTTCGCTCTAGGACGCTTAGTTTAGGAGATATGGGCAAAAGAAGTTTTTCATATAAAAATTTCAATTTTTTTAGGTTTTGGGTGGATTTTTCAATTTTTTTGGGGTGGTCGCGAATTAAAGTCCTTTTCGCTCTAGGACGCTTAGTTTAGGAGATATGGGCAAAAGAAGTTTTTCATATAAAAATTTAAATTTTTTTAGGTTTTGGGTGGATTTTTCAATTTTTTTGGGTGGTCACGAATTAAAGTCCTTTTCGCTCTATGACGCTTAGTTTAGGAGATATGGGCAAAAGAAGTTTTTCATATAAAAATTTCAATTTTTTTAGGTTTTGGGTGGATTTTTAAAATTTTTGGGGTGGTCACGAATTAAAGTCCTTTTCGCTCTAGGACGCTTAGTTTAGGAGATATGGGCAAAAGAAGTTTTTCATATAAAAATTTTAATTTTTTTAGGTTTTGGGTGGATTATTCAATTTTTTGGGTGGTCACGAATTATCGTCCTTTTCGCTCTAGGACGCTTAGTTTAGGAGATATGGGCAAAAGAAGTTTTTCATATAAAAATTTCAATTTTTTTAGGTTTTGGGTGGATTTTTCAATTTTTTTGGGTGGTCACGAATTATCGTCCTTTTCGCTCTAGGACGCTTAGTTTAGGAGATATGGGCAAAAGAAGTTTTTCATATAAAAATTTCAATTTTTTTAGGTTTTGGGTGGATTTTTCAATTTTTTTGGGTGGTCACGAATTAAAGTCGTTTTCGCTCTAGGACGCATATTTAAGGAGATATGGGCAAAAGAAGTTTTTCATATAAAAATTTCAATTTTTTTAGGTTTTGGGTGGATTTTTCAATTTTTTGGGGTAGTCACGAATTAAAGTCCTTTTCGCTCTAGGACGCATATTTAAGGAGATATGGGCAAAAGAAGTTTTTCATATAAAAATTTAAATTTTTTTAGGTTTTGGGTGGATTTTTCAATTTTTTTGGGTGGTCACGAATTAAAGTCCTTTTCGCTCTAGGACGCTTAGTTTAGGAGATATGGACAAAAGAAGTTTTTCGTATAAAAATTTCAATTTTTGTAGGTTTTGGGTGGATTTTTCAATTTTTTGGGGTGGTCACGAATTATCGTCCTTTTCGCTCTAGGACGCTTAGTTTAGGAGATATGGGCAAAAGAAGTTTTTCATATAAAAATTTCAATTTTTTTAGGTTTTGGGTGGATTTTTCAATTTTTTGGGGGTGGTCACGAATTAAAGATATGGGCAAAAGAAGTTTTTCATATAAAAATTTCAATTTTTTTAGGTTTGGGTGGATTTTTCAATTTTTTTTGGGTGGTCACGAATTAAAGTCCTTTTCGCTCTAGGACGCTTAGTTTAGGAGATATGGGCAAAAGAAGTTTTTCATATAAAAATTTCAATTTTTTTAGGTTTTGGGTGGATTTTTCAATTTTTTTGGGTGGTCACGAATTAAAGTCCTTTTCGCTCTATGACGCTTAGTTTAGGAGATATGGGCAAAAGAAGTTTTTCATATAAAAATTTCAATTTTTTTTAGGTTTTGGGTGGTCACGAATTAAAGTCCTTTTCGCTCTAGGACGCATATTTAAGGAGATATGGGCAAAAGAAGTTTTTCATATAAAAATTTAAATTTTTTTAGGTTTTGGGTGGATTTTTCAATTTTTTTGGGTGGTCACGAATTAAAGTCCTTTTCGCTCTAGGACGCTTAGTTTAGGAGATATGGGCAAAAGAAGTTTTTCATATAAAAATTTCAATTTTTTTAGGTTTTGGGTGGATTTTTCAATTTTTTGGGGGTGGTCACGAATTAAAGTCCTTTTCGCTCTAGGACGCTTAGTTTAGGAGATATGGACAAAAGAAGTTTTTCATATAAAAATTTCAATTTTTTTAGGTTTTGGGTGGATTTTTCAATTTTTTGGGGTGGTCACGAATTATCGTCCTTTTCGCTCTAGGACGCTTAGTTTAGGAGATATGGGCAAAAGAAGTTTTTCATATAAAAATTAAAATTTTTTTAGGTTTTGGGTGGATTTTTCATTTTTTTGGGGGTGGTCACGAATTAAAGTCCTTTTCGCTCTAGGACGCTTAGTTTAGGAGATATGGGCAAAAGAAGTTTTTCATATAAAAATTTCAATTTTTTTAGGTTTGGGTGGATTTTTCAATTTTTTTTGGGTGGTCACGAATTAAAGTCCTTTTCGCTCTAGGACGCATATTTAAGGAGATATGGGCAAAAGAAGTTTTTCATATAAAAATTTCAATTTTTTTAGGTTTGGGTGGATTTTTCAATTTTTTTTGGGTGGTCACGAATTAAAGTCCTTTTCGCTCTAGGACGCTTAGTTTAGGAGATATGGGCAAAAGAAGTTTTTCATATAAAAATTTCAATTTTTTTAGGTTTTGGGTGGATTTTTCAATGTTTTGGGGGTGGTCACGAGGAGATATGGGCAAAAGAAGTTTTTCATATAAAAATTTCAATTTTTTTAGGTTTTGGGTGGATTTTTCAATTTTTTTGGGTGGTCACGAATTAAAGTCCTTTTCGCTCTAGGACGCTTAGTTTAGGAGATATGGGCAAAAGAAGTTTTTCATATAAAAATTTCAATTTTTTTAGGTTTTGGGTGGATTTTTCAATGTTTTGGGGGTGGTCACGAATTAAAGTCCTTTTCGCTCTAGGCCGCATATTTAAGGAGATATGGGCAAAAGAAGTTTTTCATATAAAAATTTCAATTTTTTTAGGTTTTGGGTGGATTTTTCAATTTTTTGGGGGTGGTCACGAATTAAAGTCCTTTTCGCTCTAGGACGCTTAGTTTAGGAGATATGGGCAAAAGAAGTTTTTCATATAAAAATTTCAATTTTTTTAGGTTTTGGGTGGATTTTTCAATTTTTTGGGGTGGTCACGAATTATCGTCCTTTTCGCTCTAGGACGCTTAGTTTAGGAGATATGGGCAAAAGAAGTTTTTCATATAAAAATTTCAATTTTTTTAGGTTTTGGGTGGATTTTTCATTTTTTTGGGGGTGGTCACGAATTAAAGTCCTTTTCGCTCTAGGACGCTTAGTTTAGGAGATATGGGCAAAAGAAGTTTTTCATATAAAAATTTCAATTTTTTTAGGTTTTGGGTGGATTTTTCAATTTTTTGGGGTGGTCACGAATTAAAGTCCTTTTCGCTCTAGGACGCATATTTAAGGAGATATGGGCAAAAGAAGTTTTTCATATAAAAATTTCAATTTTTTTAAGTTTTGGGTGGATTTTTCAATTTTTTGGGGTAGTCACGAATTAAAGTCCTTTTCGCTCTAGGACGCATATTTAAGGAGATATGGGCAAAAGAAGTTTTTCATATAAAAATTTCAATTTTTTTAGGTTTTGGGTGGATTTTTCAATTTTTTGGGGGTGGTCACGAATTAAAGTCCTTTTCGCTCTAGGACGCTTAGTTTAGGAGATATGGGCAAAAGAAGTTTTTCATATAAAAATTTCAATTTTTTTAGGTTTTGGGTGGATTTTTCAATTTTTTGGGGGTGGTCACGAATTAAAGTCTTTTTCGCTCTAGGACGCTTAGTTTAGGAGATATGGGCAAAAGAAGTTTTTCATATAAAAATTTCAATTTTTTTAGGTTTTGGGTGGATTTTTCAATTTTTTGGGGTGGTCACGAATTATCGTCCTTTTCGCTCTAGGACGCTTAGTTTAGGAGATATGGGCAAAAGAAGTTTTTCATATAAAAATTTCAATTTTTTTAGGTTTTGGGTGGATTTTTCAATTTTTTTGGGGTGGTCGCGAATTAAAGTCCTTTTCGCTCTAGGACGCTTAGTTTAGGAGATATGGGCAAAAGAAGTTTTTCATATAAAAATTTCAATTTTTTTAGGTTTTGGGTGGATTTTTCAATTTTTTTGGGTGGTCACGAATTAAAGTCCTTTTCGCTCTATGACGCTTAGTTTAGGAGATATGGGCAAAAGAAGTTTTTCATATAAAAATTTCAATTTTTTTAGGTTTTGGGTGGATTTTTCATTTTTTTGGGGGTGGTCACGAATTAAAGTCCTTTTCGCTCTAGGACGCTTAGTTTAGGAGATATGGGCAAAAGAAGTTTTTCATATAAAAATTTCAATTTTTTTAGGTTTGGGTGGATTTTTCAATTTTTTTTGGGTGGTCACGAATTAAAGTCCTTTTCGCTCTAGGACGCATATTTAAGGAGATATGGGCAAAAGAAGTTTTTCATATAAAAATTTCAATTTTTTTAGGTTTGGGTGGATTTTTCAATTTTTTTTGGGTGGTCACGAATTAAAGTCCTTTTCGCTCTAGGACGCTTAGTTTAGGAGATATGGGCAAAAGAAGTTTTTCATATAAAAATTTCAATTTTTTTAGGTTTTGGGTGGATTTTTCAATTTTTTTGGGTGGTCACGAATTAAAGTTCTTTTCGCTCTATGACGCTTAGTTTAGGAGATATGGGCAAAAGAAGTTTTTCATATAAAAATTTCAATTTTTTTTAGGTTTTGGGTGGTCACGAATTAAAGTCGTTTTCGCTCTAGGACGCATATTTAAGGAGATATGGGCAAAAGAAGTTTTTCATATAAAAATTTCAATTTTTTTAGGTTTTGGGTGGATTTTTCAATTTTTTGGGGTAGTCACGAATTAAAGTCCTTTTCGCTCTAGGACGCATATTTAAGGAGATATGGGCAAAAGAAGTTTTTCATATAAAAATTTAATTTTTTTTAGGTTTTGGGTGGATTTTTCAATTTTTTTGGGTGGTCACGAATTAAAGTCCTTTTCGCTCTAGGACGCTTAGTTTAGGAGATATGGGCAAAAGAAGTTTTTCATATAAAAATTTCAATTTTTTTAGGTTTTGGGTGGATTTTTCAATTTTTTGGGGTGGTCACGAATTATCGTCCTTTTCGCTCTAGGACGCTTAGTTTAGGAGATATGGACAAAAGAAGTTTTTCATATAAAAATTAAAATTTTTTTAGGTTTTGGGTGGATTTTTCATTTTTTTGGGGGTGGTCACGAATTAAAGTCCTTTTCGCTCTAGGACGCTTAGTTTAGGAGATATGGGCAAAAGAAGTTTTTCATATAAAAATTTCAATTTTTTTAGGTTTGGGTGGATTTTTCAATTTTTTTTGGGTGGTCACGAATTAAAGTCCTTTTCGCTCTAGGACGCATATTTAAGGAGATATGGGCAAAAGAAGTTTTTCATATAAAAATTTCAATTTTTTTAGGTTTTGGGTGGATTTTTCAATTTTTTTGGGTGGTCACGAATTAAAGTCCTTTTCGCTCTAGGACGCTTAGTTTAGGAGATATGGGCAAAAGAAGTTTTTCATATAAAAATTTCAATTTTTTTAGGTTTTGGGTGGATTTTTCAATGTTTTGGGGGTGGTCACGAATTAAAGTCCTTTTCGCTCTAGGCCGCATATTTAAGGAGATATGGGCAAAAGAACTTTTTCATATAAAAATTTAAATTTTTTTAGGTTTTGGGTGGATTTTTCAATTTTTTGGGGGTGGTCACGAATTAAAGTCCTTTTCGCTCTAGGACGCTTAGTTTAGGAGATATGGGCAAAAGAAGTTTTTCATATAAAAATTTCAATTTTTTTAGGTTTTGGGTGGATTTTTCAATTTTTTGGGGTGGTCACGAATTATCGTCCTTTTCGCTCTAGGACGCTTAGTTTAGGAGATATGGGCAAAAGAAGTTTTTCATATAAAAATTTCAATTTTTTTAGGTTTTGGGTGGATTTTTCAATTTTTTGGGGGTGGTCACGAATTAAAGTCCTTTTCGCTCTAGGACGCTTAGTTTAGGAGATATGGGCAAAAGAAGTTTTTCATATAAAAATTTCAATTTTTTTAGGTTTTGGGTGGATTTTTCAATTTTTTGGGGTGGTCACGAATTAAAGTCCTTTTCGCTCTAGGACGCATATTTAAGGAGATATGGGCAAAAGAAGTTTTTCATATAAAAATTTCAATTTTTTTAGGTTTTGGGTGGATTTTTCAATTTTTTGGGGTAGTCACGAATTAAAGTCCTTTTCGCTCTAGGGCGCATATTTAAGGAGATATGGGCAAAAGAAGTTTTTCATATAAAAATTTCAATTTTTTTAGGTTTTGGGTGGATTTTTCAATTTTTTGGGGGTGGTCACGAATTAAAGTCTTTTTCGCTCTAGGACGCTTAGTTTAGGAGATATGGGCAAAAGAAGTTTTTCATATAAAAATTTCAATTTTTTTAGGTTTTGGGTGGATTTTTCAATTTTTTGGGGGTGGTCACGAATTAAAGTCTTTTTCGCTCTAGGACGCTTAGTTTAGGAGATATGGGCAAAAGAAGTTTTTCATATAAAAATTTCAATTTTTTTAGGTTTTGGGTGGATTTTTCAATTTTTTGGGGTGGTCACGAATTATCGTCCTTTTCGCTCTAGGACGCTTAGTTTAGGAGATATGGGCAAAAGAAGTTTTTCATATAAAAATTTCAATTTTTTTAGGTTTTGGGTGGATTTTTCAATTTTTTTGGGGTGGTCGCGAATTAAAGTCCTTTTCGCTCTAGGACGCTTAGTTTAGGAGATATGGGCAAAAGAAGTTTTTCATATAAAAATTTCAATTTTTTTAGGTTTTGGGTGGATTTTTCAATTTTTTTGGGTGGTCACGAATTAAAGTCCTTTTCGCTCTATGACGCTTAGTTTAGGAGATATGGGCAAAAGAAGTTTTTCATATAAAAATTTCAATTTTTTTAGGTTTTGGGTGGATTTTTCAATTTTTTTGGGGAGGTCGCGAATTAAAGTCCTTTTCGCTCTAGGACGCTTAGTTTAGGAGATATGGGCAAAAGAAGTTTTTCATATAAAAATTTCAATTTTTTTAGGTTTTGGGTGGATTTTTCAATTTTTTGGGGGTGGTCACGAATTAAAGTCCTTTTCGCTCTAGGACGCTTAGTTTAGGAGATATGGGCAAAAGAAGTTTTTCATATAAAAATTTCAATTTTTTTAGGTTTTGGGTGGATTTTTCAATTTTTTGGGGGTGGTCACGAATTAAAGTCCTTTTCGCTCTAGGACGCTTAGTTTAGGAGATATGGGCAAAAGAAGTTTTTCATATAAAAATTTCAATTTTTTTAGGTTTTGGGGTGGTCACGAATTAAAGTCCTTTTCGCTCTAGGACGCATATTTAAGGAGATATGGGCAAAAGAAGTTTTTCATATAAAAATTTCAATTTTTTTAGGTTTTGGGTGGATTTTTCAATTTTTTGGGGTAGTCACGAATTAAAGTCCTTTTCGCTCTAGGGCGCATATTTAAGGAGATATGGGCAAAAGAAGTTTTTCATATAAAAATTTCAATTTTTTTAGGTTTTGGGTGGATTTTTCAATTTTTTGGGGGTGGTCACGAATTAAAGTCCTTTTCGCTCTAGGACGCTTAGTTTAGGAGATATGGGCAAAAGAAGTTTTTCATATAAAAATTTCAATTTTTTTAGGTTTTGGGTGGATTTTTCAATTTTTTGGGGGTGGTCACGAATTAAAGTCTTTTTCGCTCTAGGACGCTTAGTTTAGGAGATATGGGCAAAAGAAGTTTTTCATATAAAAATTTCAATTTTTTTAGGTTTTGGGTGGATTTTTCAATTTTTTGGGGTGGTCACGAATTATCGTCCTTTTCGCTCTAGGACGCTTAGTTTAGGAGATATGGGCAAAAGAAGTTTTTCATATAAAAATTTCAATTTTTTTAGGTTTTGGGTGGATTTTTCAATTTTTTTGGGGTGGTCGCGAATTAAAGTCCTTTTCGCTCTAGGACGCTTAGTTTAGGAGATATGGGCAAAAGAAGTTTTTCATATAAAAATTTCAATTTTTTTAGGTTTTGGGTGGATTTTTCAATTTTTTTGGGTGGTCACGAATTAAAGTCCTTTTCGCTCTATGACGCTTAGTTTAGGAGATATGGGCAAAAGAAGTTTTTCATATAAAAATTTCAATTTTTTTAGGTTTTGGGTGGATTTTTCAATTTTTTTGGGGAGGTCGCGAATTAAAGTCCTTTTCGCTCTAGGACGCTTAGTTTAGGAGATATGGGCAAAAGAAGTTTTTCATATAAAAATTTCAATTTTTTTAGGTTTTGGGTGGATTTTTCAATTTTTTGGGGGTGGTCACGAATTAAAGTCCTTTTCGCTCTAGGACGCTTAGTTTAGGAGATATGGGCAAAAGAAGTTTTTCATATAAAAATTTAAATTTTTTTAGGTTTTGGGTGGATTTTTCAATTTTTTGGGGGTGGTCACGAATTAAAGTCCTTTTCGCTCTAGGACGCTTAGTTTAGGAGATATGGGCAAAAGAAGTTTTTCATATAAAAATTTCAATTTTTTTTAGGTTTTGGGTGGATTTTCCAATTTTTTGGGGTGGTCACGAATTATCGTCCTTTTCGCTCTAGGACGCTTAGTTTAGGAGATATGGGCAAAAGAAGTTTTTCATATAAAAATTTAAATTTTTTTAGGTTTTGGGTGGATTTTTCAATTTTTTGGGGGTGGTCACGAATTAAAGTCCTTTTCGCTCTAGGACGCTTAGTTTAGGAGATATGGGCAAAAGAAGTTTTTCATATAAAAATTTCAATTTTTTTAGGTTTTGGGTGGATTTTTCAATTTTTTTTGGGGTGGTCGCGAATTAAAGTCCTTTTCGCTCTAGGACGCTTAGTTTAGGAGATATGGGCAAAAGAAGTTTTTCATATAAAAATTTCAATTTTTTTAGGTTTTGGGTGGATTTTTCAATTTTTTTGGGTGGTCACGAATTAAAGTCCTTTTCGCTCTATGACGCTTAGTTTAGGAGATATGGGCAAAAGAAGTTTTTCATATAAAAATTTAAATTTTTTTAGGTTTTGGGTGGATTTTTCAATTTTTTTGGGGTGGTCGCGAATTAAAGTCCTTTTCGCTCTAGGACGCTTAGTTTAGGAGATATGGGCAAAAGAAGTTTTTCATATAAAAATTTCAATTTTTTTAGGTTTTGGGTGGATTTTTCAATTTTTCGGGGTGGTCACGAATTAAAGTCCTTTTCGCTCTAGGACGCATATTTAAGGAGATATGGGCAAAAGAAGTTTTTCATATAAAAATTTCAATTTTTTTAGGTTTTGGGTGGATTTTTCAATTTTTTTGGGGTGGTCGCGAATTAAAGTCCTTTTCGCTCTAGGACGCTTAGTTTAGGAGATATGGGCAAAAGAAGTTTTTCATATAAAAATTTCAATTTTTTTAGGTTTTGGGTGGATTTTTCAATTTTTTTGGGTGGTCACGAATTAAAGTCCTTTTCGCTCTATGACGCTTAGTTTAGGAGATATGGGCAAAAGAAGTTTTTCATATAAAAATTTCAATTTTTTTAGGTTTTGGGTGGATTTTTCATTTTTTTGGGGGTGGTCACGAATTAAAGTCCTTTTCGCTCTAGGACGCTTAGTTTAGGAGATATGGGCAAAAGAAGTTTTTCATATAAAAATTTCAATTTTTTTAGGTTTGGGTGGATTTTTCAATTTTTTTTGGGTGGTCACGAATTAAAGTCCTTTTCGCTCTAGGACGCATATTTAAGGAGATATGGGCAAAAGAAGTTTTTCATATAAAAATTTCAATTTTTTTAGGTTTGGGTGGATTTTTCAATTTTTTTTGGGTGGTCACGAATTAAAGTCCTTTTCGCTCTAGGACGCTTAGTTTAGGAGATATGGGCAAAAGAAGTTTTTCATATAAAAATTTCAATTTTTTTAGGTTTTGGGTGGATTTTTCAATTTTTTTGGGTGGTCACGAATTAAAGTTCTTTTCGCTCTATGACGCTTAGTTTAGGAGATATGGGCAAAAGAAGTTTTTCATATAAAAATTTCAATTTTTTTTAGGTTTTGGGTGGTCACGAATTAAAGTCGTTTTCGCTCTAGGACGCATATTTAAGGAGATATGGGCAAAAGAAGTTTTTCATATAAAAATTTCAATTTTTTTAGGTTTTGGGTGGATTTTTCAATTTTTTGGGGTAGTCACGAATTAAAGTCCTTTTCGCTCTAGGACGCATATTTAAGGAGATATGGGCAAAAGAAGTTTTTCATATAAAAATTTAAATTTTTTTAGGTTTTGGGTGGATTTTTCAATTTTTTTGGGTGGTCACGAATTAAAGTCCTTTTCGCTCTAGGACGCTTAGTTTAGGAGATATGGGCAAAAGAAGTTTTTCATATAAAAATTTCAATTTTTTTAGGTTTTGGGTGGATTTTTCAATTTTTTGGGGTGGTCACGAATTATCGTCCTTTTCGCTCTAGGACGCTTAGTTTAGGAGATATGGACAAAAGAAGTTTTTCATATAAAAATTAAAATTTTTTTAGGTTTTGGGTGGATTTTTCATTTTTTTGGGGGTGGTCACGAATTAAAGTCCTTTTCGCTCTAGGACGCTTAGTTTAGGAGATATGGGCAAAAGAAGTTTTTCATATAAAAATTTCAATTTTTTTAGGTTTGGGTGGATTTTTCAATTTCTTTTGGGTGGTCACGAATTAAAGTCCTTTTCGCTCTAGGACGCATATTTAAGGAGATATGGGCAAAAGAAGTTTTTCATATAAAAATTTCAATTTTTTTAGGTTTGGGTGGATTTTTCAATTTTTTTTGGGTGGTCACGAATTAAAGTCCTTTTCGCTCTAGGACGCTTAGTTTAGGAGATATGGGCAAAAGAAGTTTTTCATATAAAAATTTCAATTTTTTTAGGTTTTGGGTGGATTTTTCAATGTTTTGGGGGTGGTCACGAGGAGATATGGGCAAAAGAAGTTTTTCATATAAAAATTTCAATTTTTTTAGGTTTTGGGTGGATTTTTCAATTTTTTTGGGTGGTCACGAATTAAAGTCCTTTTCGCTCTAGGACGCTTAGTTTAGGAGATATGGGCAAAAGAAGTTTTTCATATAAAAATTTCAATTTTTTTAGGTTTTGGGTGGATTTTTCAATGTTTTGGGGGTGGTCACGAATTAAAGTCCTTTTCGCTCTAGGCCGCATATTTAAGGAGATATGGGCAAAAGAAGTTTTTCATATAAAAATTTAAATTTTTTTAGGTTTTGGGTGGATTTTTCAATTTTTTGGGGGTGGTCACGAATTAAAGTCCTTTTCGCTCTAGGACGCTTAGTTTAGGAGATATGGGCAAAAGAAGTTTTTCATATAAAAATTTCAATTTTTTTAGGTTTTGGGTGGATTTTTCAATTTTATGGGGGTGGTCACGAATTAAAGTCCTTTTCGCTCTAGGACGCTTAGTTTAGGAGATATGGGCAAAAGAAGTTTTTCATATAAAAATTTCAATTTTTTTAGGTTTTGGGTGGATTTTTCAATTTTTTGGGGTGGTCACGAATTATCGTCCTTTTCGCTCTAGGACGCTTAGTTTAGGAGATATGGGCAAAAGAAGTTTTTCATATAAAAATTTCAATTTTTTTAGGTTTTGGGTGGATTTTTCAATTTTTTGGGGGTGGTCACGAATTAAAGTCCTTTTCGCTCTAGGACGCTTAGTTTAGGAGATATGGGCAAAAGAAGTTTTTCATATAAAAATTTCAATTTTTTTAGGTTTTGGGTGGATTTTTCAATTTTTTGGGGGTGGTCACGAATTAAAGTCCTTTTCGCTCTAGGACGCTTAGTTTAGGAGATATGGGCAAAAGAAGTTTTTCATATAAAAATTTCAATTTTTTTAGGTTTTGGGTGGATTTTTCAATTTTTTGGGGTGGTCACGAATTAAAGTCCTTTTCGCTCTAGGACGCATATTTAAGGAGATATGGGCAAAAGAAGTTTTTCATATAAAAATTTCAATTTTTTTAGGTTTTGGGTGGATTTTTCAATTTTTTGGGGTAGTCACGAATTAAAGTCCTTTTCGCTCTAGGGCGCATATTTAAGGAGATATGGGCAAAAGAAGTTTTTCATATAAAAATTTCAATTTTTTTAGGTTTTGGGTGGATTTTTCAATTTTTTGGGGGTGGTCACGAATTAAAGTCCTTTTCGCTCTAGGACGCTTAGTTTAGGAGATATGGGCAAAAGAAGTTTTTCATATAAAAATTTCAATTTTTTTAGGTTTTGGGTGGATTTTTCAATTTTTTGGGGGTGGTCACGAATTAAAGTCTTTTTCGCTCTAGGACGCTTAGTTTAGGAGATATGGGCAAAAGAAGTTTTTCATATAAAAATTTCAATTTTTTTAGGTTTTGGGTGGATTTTTCAATTTTTTGGGGTGGTCACGAATTATCGTCCTTTTCGCTCTAGGACGCTTAGTTTAGGAGATATGGGCAAAAGAAGTTTTTCATATAAAAATTTCAATTTTTTTAGGTTTTGGGTGGATTTTTCAATTTTTTTGGGGTGGTCGCGAATTAAAGTCCTTTTCGCTCTAGGACGCTTAGTTTAGGAGATATGGGCAAAAGAAGTTTTTCATATAAAAATTTCAATTTTTTTAGGTTTTGGGTGGATTTTTCAATTTTTTTGGGTGGTCACGAATTAAAGTCCTTTTCGCTCTATGACGCTTAGTTTAGGAGATATGGGCAAAAGAAGTTTTTCATATAAAAATTTCAATTTTTTTAGGTTTTGGGTGGATTTTTCAATTTTTTTGGGGAGGTCGCGAATTAAAGTCCTTTTCGCTCTAGGACGCTTAGTTTAGGAGATATGGGCAAAAGAAGTTTTTCATATAAAAATTTCAATTTTTTTAGGTTTTGGGTGGATTTTTCAATTTTTTGGGGGTGGTCACGAATTAAAGTCTTTTTCACTCTAGGACGCTTAGTTTAGGAGATATGGGCAAAAGAAGTTTTTCATATAAAAATTTCAATTTTTTTAGGTTTTGGGTGGATTTTTCAATTTTTTGGGGGTGGTCACGAATTAAAGTCCTTTTCGCTCTAGGACGCTTAGTTTAGGAGATATGGGCAAAAGAAGTTTTTCATATAAAAATTTCAATTTTTTTAGGTTTGGGTGGATTTTTCAATTTTTTTTGGGTGGTCACGAATTAAAGTCCTTTTCGCTCTAGGACGCTTAGTTTAGGAGATATGGGCAAAAGAAGTTTTTCATATAAAAATTTCAATTTTTTTAGGTTTTGGGTGGATTTTTCAATGTTTTGGGGTAGTCACGAATTAAAGTCCTTTTCGCTCTAGGACGCATATTTAAGGAGATATGGGCAAAAGAAGTTTTTCATATAAAAATTTAAATTTTTTTAGGTTTTGGGTGGATTTTTCAATTTTTTGGGGGTGGTCACGAATTAAAGTCCTTTTCGCTCTAGGACGCTTAGTTTAGGAGATATGGGCAAAAGAAGTTTTTCATATAAAAATTTCAATTTTTTTAGGTTTTGGGTGGATTTTTCAATTTTTTGGGGTAGTCACGAATTAAAGTCCTTTTCGCTCTAGGACGCATATTTAAGGAGATATGGGCAAAAGAAGTTTTTCATATAAAAATTTAAATTTTTTTAGGTTTTGGGTGGATTTTTCAATTTTTTGGGGGTGGTCACGAATTAAAGTCTTTTTCACTCTAGGACGCTTAGTTTAGGAGATATGGGCAAAAGAAGTTTTTCATATAAAAATTTCAATTTTTTTAGGTTTTGGGTGGATTTTTCAATTTTTTGGGGTAGTCACGAATTAAAGTCTTTTTCACTCTAGGACGCTTAGTTTAGGAGATATGGGCAAAAGAAGTTTTTCATATAAAAATTTCAATTTTTTTAGGTTTTGGGTGGATTTTTCAATTTTTTGGGGGTGGTCACGAATTAAAGTCCTTTTCGCTCTAGGACGCTTAGTTTAGGAGATATGGGCAAAAGAAGTTTTTCATATAAAAATTTCAATTTTTTTAGGTTTTGGGTGGATTTTTCAATTTTTTTGGGGTGGTCGCGAATTAAAGTCCTTTTCGCTCTAGGACGCTTAGTTTAGGAGATATGGGCAAAAGAAGTTTTTCATATAAAAATTTCAATTTTTTTAGGTTTTGGGTGGATTTTTCAATTTTTTTGGGTGGTCACGAATTAAAGTCCTTTTCGCTCTATGACGCTTAGTTTAGGAGATATGGGCAAAAGAAGTTTTTCATATAAAAATTTCAATTTTTTTAGGTTTTGGGTGGATTTTTCAATTTTTTTGGGGAGGTCGCGAATTAAAGTCCTTTTCGCTCTAGGACGCTTAGTTTAGGAGATATGGGCAAAAGAAGTTTTTCATATAAAAATTTCAATTTTTTTAGGTTTTGGGTGGATTTTTCAATTTTTTGGGGGTGGTCACGAATTAAAGTCCTTTTCGCTCTAGGACGCTTAGTTTAGGAGATATGGGCAAAAGAAGTTTTTCATATAAAAATTTCAATTTTTTTAGGTTTTGGGTGGATTTTTCAATTTTTTGGGGGTGGTCACGAATTAAAGTCCTTTTCGCTCTAGGACGCTTAGTTTAGGAGATATGGGCAAAAGAAGTTTTTCATATAAAAATTTCAATTTTTTTAGGTTTTGGGTGGATTTTTCAATTTTTTGGGGTGGTCACGAATTAAAGTCCTTTTCGCTCTAGGACGCATATTTAAGGAGATATGGGCAAAAGAAGTTTTTCATATAAAAATTTCAATTTTTTTAGGTTTTGGGAGGATTTTTCAATTTTTTGGGGTAGTCACGAATTAAAGTCCTTTTCGCTCTAGGGCGCATATTTAAGGAGATATGGGCAAAAGAAGTTTTTCATATAAAAATTTCAATTTTTTTAGGTTTTGGGTGGATTTTTCAATTTTTTGGGGGTGGTCACGAATTAAAGTCCTTTTCGCTCTAGGACGCTTAGTTTAGGAGATATGGGCAAAAGAAGTTTTTCATATAAAAATTTCAATTTTTTTAGGTTTTGGGTGGATTTTTCAATTTTTTGGGGGTGGTCACGAATTAAAGTCCTTTTCGCTCTAGGACGCTTAGTTTAGGAGATATGGGCAAAAGAAGTTTTTCATATAAAAATTTCAATTTTTTTAGGTTTTGGGTGGATTTTTCAATTTTTTGGGGTGGTCACGAATTAAAGTCCTTTTCGCTCTAGGACGCATATTTAAGGAGATATGGGCAAAAGAAGTTTTTCATATAAAAATTTCAATTTTTTTAGGTTTTGGGTGGATTTTTCAATTTTTTGGGGGTGGTCACGAATTAAAGTCCTTTTCGCTCTAGGACGCTTAGTTTAGGAGATATGGGCAAAAGAAGTTTTTCATATAAAAATTTCAATTTTTTTAGGTTTTGGGTGGATTTTTCAATTTTTTGGGGGTGGTCACGAATTAAAGTCTTTTTCGCTCTAGGACGCTTAGTTTAGGAGATATGGGCAAAAGAAGTTTTTCATATAAAAATTTCAATTTTTTTAGGTTTTGGGTGGATTTTTCAATTTTTTGGGGTGGTCACGAATTATCGTCCTTTTCGCTCTAGGACGCTTAGTTTAGGAGATATGGGCAAAAGAAGTTTTTCATATAAAAATTTCAATTTTTTTAGGTTTTGGGTGGATTTTTCAATTTTTTTGGGGTGGTCGCGAATTAAAGTCCTTTTCGCTCTAGGACGCTTAGTTTAGGAGATATGGGCAAAAGAAGTTTTTCATATAAAAATTTCAATTTTTTTAGGTTTTGGGTGGATTTTTCAATTTTTTTGGGTGGTCACGAATTAAAGTCCTTTTCGCTCTATGACGCTTAGTTTAGGAGATATGGGCAAAAGAAGTTTTTCATATAAAAATTTCAATTTTTTTAGGTTTTGGGTGGATTTTTCAATTTTTTTGGGGAGGTCGCGAATTAAAGTCCTTTTCGCTCTAGGACGCTTAGTTTAGGAGATATGGGCAAAAGAAGTTTTTCATATAAAAATTTCAATTTTTTTAGGTTTTGGGTGGATTTTTCAATTTTTTGGGGGTGGTCACGAATTAAAGTCCTTTTCGCTCTAGGACGCTTAGTTTAGGAGATATGGGCAAAAGAAGTTTTTCATATAAAAATTTAAATTTTTTTAGGTTTTGGGTGGATTTTTCAATTTTTTGGGGGTGGTCACGAATTAAAGTCCTTTTCGCTCTAGGACGCTTAGTTTAGGAGATATGGGCAAAAGAAGTTTTTCATATAAAAATTTCAATTTTTTTTAGGTTTTGGGTGGATTTTCCAATTTTTTGGGGTGGTCACGAATTATCGTCCTTTTCGCTCTAGGACGCTTAGTTTAGGAGATATGGGCAAAAGAAGTTTTTCATATAAAAATTTAAATTTTTTTAGGTTTTGGGTGGATTTTTCAATTTTTTGGGGGTGGTCACGAATTAAAGTCCTTTTCGCTCTAGGACGCTTAGTTTAGGAGATATGGGCAAAAGAAGTTTTTCATATAAAAATTTCAATTTTTTTAGGTTTTGGGTGGATTTTTCAATTTTTTTGGGGTGGTCGCGAATTAAAGTCCTTTTCGCTCTAGGACGCTTAGTTTAGGAGATATGGGCAAAAGAAGTTTTTCATATAAAAATTTAAATTTTTTTAGGTTTTGGGTGGATTTTTCAATTTTTTTGGGTGGTCACGAATTAAAGTCCTTTTCGCTCTATGACGCTTAGTTTAGGAGATATGGGCAAAAGAAGTTTTTCATATAAAAATTTAAATTTTTTTAGGTTTTGGGTGGATTTTTCAATTTTTTTGGGGTGGTCGCGAATTAAAGTCCTTTTCGCTCTAGGACGCTTAGTTTAGGAGATATGGGCAAAAGAAGTTTTTCATATAAAAATTTCAATTTTTTTAGGTTTTGGGTGGATTTTTCAATTTTTTTGGGTGGTCACGAATTAAAGTCCTTTTCGCTCTATGACGCTTAGTTTAGGAGATATGGGCAAAAGAAGTTTTTCATATAAAAATTTAAATTTTTTTAGGTTTTGGGTGGATTTTTCAATTTTTTTGGGGTGGTCGCGAATTAAAGTCCTTTTCGCTCTAGGACGCTTAGTTTAGGAGATATGGGCAAAAGAAGTTTTTCATATAAAAATTTCAATTTTTTTAGGTTTTGGGTGGATTTTTCAATTTTTCGGGGTCGTCACGAATTAAAGTCCTTTTCGCTCTAGGACGCTTAGTTTAGGAGATATGGGCAAAAGAAGTTTTTCATATAAAAATTTCAATTTTTTTAGGTTTTGGGTGGATTTTTAAAATTTTTGGGGTGGTCACGAATTAAAGTCCTTTTCGCTCTAGGACGCATATTTAAGGAGATATGGGCAAAATAAGTTTTTCATATAAAAATTTTAATTTTTTTAGGTTTTGGGTGGATTATTCAATTTTTTTGGGTGGTCACGAATTATCGTCCTTTTCGCTCTAGGACGCTTAGTTTAGGAGATATGGGCAAAAGAAGTTTTTCATATAAAAATTTCAATTTTTTTAGGTTTTGGGTGGATTTTTCAATTTTTTGGGGTGGTCACGAATTATCGTCCTTTTCGCTCTAGGACGCTTAGTTTAGGAGATATGGGCAAAAGAAGTTTTTCATATAAAAATTTCAATTTTTTTAGGTTTTGGGTGGATTTTTCAATTTTTTTGGGTGGTCACGAATTAAAGTCGTTTTCGCTCTAGGACGCATATTTAAGGAGATATGGGCAAAAGAAGTTTTTCATATAAAAATTTCAATTTTTTTAGGTTTTGGGTGGATTTTTCAATTTTTTGGGGTAGTCACGAATTAAAGTCCTTTTCGCTCTAGGACGCATATTTAAGGAGATATGGGCAAAAGAAGTTTTTCATATAAAAATTTAAATTTTTTTAGGTTTTGGGTGGATTTTTCAATTTTTTTGGGTGGTCACGAATTAAAGTCCTTTTCGCTCTAGGACGCTTAGTTTAGGAGATATGGGCAAAAGAAGTTTTTCATATAAAAATTTCAATTTTTTGGGTTTTGGGTGGATTTTTCAATTTTTTGGGGGTGGTCACGAATTAAAGTCCTTTTCGCTCTAGGACGCTTAGTTTAGGAGATATGGACAAAAGAAGTTTTTCGTATAAAAATTTCAATTTTTGTAGGTTTTGGGTGGATTTTTCAATTTTTTGGGGTGGTCACGAGGAGATATGGGCAAAAGAAGTTTTTCATATAAAAATTTCAATTTTTTTTAGGTTTTGGGTGGATTTTTCAATTTTTTTGGGTGGTCACGAATTAAAGTCCTTTTCGCTCTAGGACGCTTAGTTTAGGAGATATGGGCAAAAGAAGTTTTTCATATAAAAATTTCAATTTTTTTAGGTTTTGGGTGGATTTTTCAATGTTTTGGGGGTGGTCACGAATTAAAGTCCTTTTCGCTCTAGGACGCTTAGTTTAGGAGATATGGGCAAAAGAAGTTTTTCATATAAAAATTTAAATTTTTTTAGGTTTTGGGTGGATTTTTCAATTTTTTGGGGGTGGTCACGAATTAAAGTCCTTTTCGCTCTAGGACGCTTAGTTTAGG
The DNA here is from genome assembly GCF_050003625.1 of Haematobia irritans. Classification (NCBI taxonomy): domain Eukaryota; kingdom Metazoa; phylum Arthropoda; class Insecta; order Diptera; family Muscidae; genus Haematobia; species Haematobia irritans. Next base: position 34,931,182 of record NC_134400.1, on the reverse strand, counting down.
AGATATGGGCAAAAGAAGTTTTTCATATAAAAATTTCAATTTTTTTAGGTTTTGGGTGGATTTTTCAATTTTTTGGGGTGGTCACGAATTATCGTCCTTTTCGCTCTAGGACGCTTAGTTTAGGAGATATGGGCAAAAGAAGTTTTTCATATAAAAATTTCAATTTTTTTAGGTTTTGGGTGGATTTTTCAATTTTTTGGGGTGGTCACGAATTAAAGTCCTTTTCGCTCTAGGACGCATATTTAAGGAGATATGGGCAAAAGAAGTTTTTCATATAAAAATTTCAATTTTTTTAGGTTTTGGGTGGATTTTTCAATTTTTTGGGGTAGTCACGAATTAAAGTCCTTTTCGCTCTAGGACGCATATTTAAGGAGATATGGGCAAAAGAAGTTTTTCATATAAAAATTTCAATTTTTTTAGGTTTTGGGTGGATTTTTCAATTTTTTGGGGGTGGTCACGAATTGAAGTCCTTTTCGCTCTAGGACGCTTAGTTTAGGAGATATGGGCAAAAGAAGTTTTTCATATAAAAATTTCAATTTTTTTAGGTTTTGGGTGGATTTTTCAATTTTTTGGGGGTGGTCACGAATTAAAGTCTTTTTCGCTCTAGGACGCTTAGTTTAGGAGATATGGGCAAAAGAAGTTTTTCATATAAAAATTTAAATTTTTTTAGGTTTTGGGTGGATTTTTCAATATTTTGGGGTGGTCACGAATTATCGTCCTTTTCGCTCTAGGGCGCTTAGTTTAGGAGATATGGGCAAAAGAAGTTTTTCATATAAAAATTTCAATTTTTTTAGGTTTTGGGTGGATTTTTCAATTTTTTTGGGGTGGTCGCGAATTAAAGTCCTTTTCGCTCTAGGACGCTTAGTTTAGGAGATATGGGCAAAAGAAGTTTTTCATATAAAAATTTCAATTTTTTTAGGTTTTGGGTGGATTTTTCAATTTTTTTGGGTGGTCACGAATTAAAGTCCTTTTCGCTCTATGACGCTTAGTTTAGGAGATATGGGCAAAAGAAGTTTTTCATATAAAAATTTCAATTTTTTTAGGTTTTGGGAGGATTTTTCAATTTTTTTGGGTGGTCACGAATTAAAGTCGTTTTCGCTCTAGGACGCATATTTAAGGAGATATGGGCAAAAGAAGTTTTTCATATAAAAATTTCAATTTTTTTAGGTTTTGGGTGGATTTTTCAATTTTTTGGGGGTGGTCACGAATTAAAGTCCTTTTCGCTCTAGGACGCTTAGTTTAGGAGATATGGGCAAAAGAAGTTTTTCATATAAAAATTTAAATTTTTTTAGGTTTTGGGTGGATTTTTCAATTTTTTGGGGGTGGTCACGAATTAAAGTCCTTTTCGCTCTAGGACGCTTAGTTTAGGAGATATGGGCAAAAGAAGTTTTTCATATAAAAATTTCAATTTTTTTTAGGTTTTGGGTGGATTTTCCAATTTTTTGGGGTGGTCACGAATTATCGTCCTTTTCGCTCTAGGACGCTTAGTTTAGGAGATATGGGCAAAAGAAGTTTTTCATATAAAAATTTAAATTTTTTTAGGTTTTGGGTGGATTTTTCAATTTTTTGGGGGTGGTCACGAATTAAAGTCCTTTTCGCTCTAGGACGCTTAGTTTAGGAGATATGGGCAAAAGAAGTTTTTCATATAAAAATTTCAATTTTTTTAGGTTTTGGGTGGATTTTTCAATTTTTTTGGGGTGGTCGCGAATTAAAGTCCTTTTCGCTCTAGGACGCTTAGTTTAGGAGATATGGGCAAAAGAAGTTTTTCATATAAAAATTTCAATTTTTTTAGGTTTTGGGTGGATTTTTCAATTTTTTTGGGTGGTCACGAATTAAAGTCCTTTTCGCTCTATGACGCTTAGTTTAGGAGATATGGGCAAAAGAAGTTTTTCATATAAAAATTTCAATTTTTTTAGGTTTTGGGTGGATTTTTCAATTTTTTTGGGGTGGTCGCGAATTAAAGTCCTTTTCGCTCTAGGACGCTTAGTTTAGGAGATATGGGCAAAAGAAGTTTTTCATATAAAAATTTCAATTTTTTTAGGTTTTGGGTGGATTTTTCAATTTTTCGGGGTGGTCACGAATTAAAGTCCTTTTCGCTCTAGGACGCTTAGTTTAGGAGATATGGGCAAAAGAAGTTTTTCATATAAAAATTTCAATTTTTTTAGGTTTTGGGTGGATTTTTAAAATTTTTGGGGTGGTCACGAATTAAAGTCCTTTTCGCTCTAGGACGCTTAGTTTAGGAGATATGGGCAAAAGAAGTTTTTCATATAAAAATTTTAATTTTTTTAGGTTTTGGGTGGATTATTCAATTTTTTTGGGTGGTCACGAATTATCGTCCTTTTCGCTCTAGGACGCTTAGTTTAGGAGATATGGGCAAAAGAAGTTTTTCATATAAAAATTTCAATTTTTTTAGGTTTTGGGTGGATTTTTCAATTTTTTTGGGTGGTCACGAATTATCGTCCTTTTCGCTCTAGGACGCTTAGTTTAGGAGATATGGGCAAAAGAAGTTTTTCATATAAAAATTTCAATTTTTTTAGGTTTTGGGTGGATTTTTCAATTTTTTTGGGTGGTCACGAATTAAAGTCGTTTTCGCTCTAGGACGCATATTTAAGGAGATATGGGCAAAAGAAGTTTTTCATATAAAAATTTCAATTTTTTTAGGTTTTGGGTGGATTTTTCAATTTTTTTGGGTGGTCACGAATTAAAGTCCTTTTCGCTCTAGGACGCTTAGTTTAGGAGATATGGGCAAAAGAAGTTTTTCATATAAAAATTTCAATTTTTTTAGGTTTTGGGTGGATTTTTCAATTTTTTGGGGGTGGTCACGAATTAAAGTCCTTTTCGCTCTAGGACGCTTAGTTTAGGAGATATGGACAAAAGAAGTTTTTCGTATAAAAATTTCAATTTTTGTAGGTTTTGGGTGGATTTTTCAATTTTTTGGGGTGGTCACGAATTATCGTCCTTTTCGCTCTAGGACGCTTAGTTTAGGAGATATGGGCAAAAGAAGTTTTTCATATAAAAATTTCAATTTTTTTAGGTTTTGGGTGGATTTTTCAATTTTTTGGGGGTGGTCACGAATTAAAGTCCTTTTCGCTCTAGGACGCTTAGTTTAGGAGATATGGGCAAAAGAAGTTTTTCATATAAAAATTTCAATTTTTTTAGGTTTGGGTGGATTTTTCAATTTTTTTTGGGTGGTCACGAATTAAAGTCCTTTTCGCTCTAGGACGCATATTTAAGGAGATATGGGCAAAAGAAGTTTTTCATATAAAAATTTCAATTTTTTTAGGTTTGGGTGGATTTTTCAATTTTTTTTGGGTGGTCACGAATTAGAGTCCTTTTCGCTCTAGGACGCTTAGTTTAGGAGATATGGGCAAAAGAAGTTTTTCATATAAAAATTTCAATTTTTTAGGTTTTGGGTGGATTTTTCAATGTTTTGGGGGTGGTCACGAGGAGATATGGGCAAAAGAAGTTTTTCATATAAAAATTTCAATTTTTTTAGGTTTTGGGTGGATTTTTCAATTTTTTTGGGTGGTCACGAATTAAAGTCCTTTTCGCTCTAGGACGCTTAGTTTAGGAGATATGGGCAAAAGAAGTTTTTCATATAAAAATTTCAATTTTTTTAGGTTTTGGGTGGATTTTTCAATGTTTTGGGGGTGGTCACGAATTAAAGTCCTTTTCGCTCTAGGCCGTATATTTAAGGAGATATGGGCAAAAGAAGTTTTTCATATAAAAATTTAAATTTTTTTAGGTTTGGGTGGATTTTTCAATTTTTTGGGGGTGGTCACGAATTAAAGTCCTTTTCGCTCTAGGACGCTTAGTTTAGGAGATATGGGCAAAAGAAGTTTTTCATATAAAAATTTCAATTTTTTTAGGTTTTGGGTGGATTTTTCAATTTTTTGGGGTGGTCACGAATTATCGTCCTTTTCGCTCTAGGACGCTTAGTTTAGGAGATATGGGCAAAAGAAGTTTTTCATATAAAAATTTCAATTTTTTTAGGTTTTGGGTGGATTTTTCAATTTTTTGGGGGTGGTCACGAATTAAAGTCCTTTTCGCTCTAGGACGCTTAGTTTAGGAGATATGGGCAAAAGAAGTTTTTCATATAAAAATTTCAATTTTTTTAGGTTTTGGGTGGATTTTTCAATTTTTTGGGGTGGTCACGAATTAAAGTCCTTTTCGCTCTAGGACGCTTAGTTTAGGAGATATGGGCAAAAGAAGTTTTTCATATAAAAATTTCAATTTTTTTAGGTTTTGGGTGGATTTTTCAATTTTTTGGGGGTGGTCACGAATTAAAGTCTTTTTCGCTCTAGGACGCTTAGTTTAGGAGATATGGGCAAAAGAAGTTTTTCATATAAAAATTTCAATTTTTTTAGGTTTTGGGTGGATTTTTCAATTTTTTGGGGTGGTCACGAATTATCGTCCTTTTCGCTCTAGGACGCTTAGTTTAGGAGATATGGGCAAAAGAAGTTTTTCATATAAAAATTTCAATTTTTTTAGGTTTTGGGTGGATTTTTCAATTTTTTTGGGTGGTCACGAATTAAATTCCTTTTCGCTCTATGACGCTTAGTTTAGGAGATATGGGCAAAAGAAGTTTTTCATATAAAAATTTCAATTTTTTTAGGTTTTGGGTGGATTTTTCAATTTTTTTGGGGTGGTCGCGAATTAAAGTCCTTTTCGCTCTAGGACGCTTAGTTTAGGAGATATGGGCAAAAGAAGTTTTTCATATAAAAATTTCAATTTTTTTAGGTTTTGGGTGGATTTTTCAAATTTTTGGGGGTGGTCACGAATTAAAGTCCTTTTCGCTCTAGGACGCTTAGTTTAGGAGATATGGGCAAAAGAAGTTTTTCATATAAAAATTTCAATTTTTTTAGGTTTTGGGTGGATTTTTCAATTTTTTTGGGTGGTCACGAATTAAAGTCGTTTTCGCTCTAGGACGCATATTTAAGGAGATATGGGCAAAAGAAGTTTTTCATATAAAAATTTCAATTTTTTTAGGTTTTGGGTGGATTTTTCAATTTTTTGGGGGTGGTCACGAATTAAAGTCCTTTTCGCTCTAGGACGCTTAGTTTAGGAGATATGGGCAAAAGAAGTTTTTCATATAAAAATTTCAATTTTTTTAGGTTTGGGTGGATTTTTCAATGTTTTGGGGTGGTCACGAGGAGATATGGGCAAAAGAAGTTTTTCATATAAAAATTTCAATTTTTTTAGGTTTTGGGTGGATTTTTCAATTTTTTTTGGGTGGTCACGAATTAAAGTCCTTTTCGCTCTAGGACGCTTAGTTTAGGAGATATGGGCAAAATAAGTTTTTCATATAAAAATTTCAATTTTTTTAGGTTTTGGGTGGATTTTTCAATGTTTTGGGGGTGGTCACGAGGAGATATGGGCAAAAGAAGTTTTTCATATAAAAATTTCAATTTTTTTAGGTTTTGGGTGGATTTTTCAATTTTTTTGGGTGGTCACGAATTAAAGTCCTTTTCGCTCTAGGACGCTTAGTTTAGGAGATATGGGCAAAAGAAGTTTTTCATATAAAAATTTCAATTTTTTTAGGTTTTGGGTGGATTTTTCAATGTTTTGGGGGTGGTCACGAATTAAAGTCCTTTTCGCTCTAGGCCGCATATTTAAGGAGATATGGGCAAAAGAAGTTTTTCATATAAAAATTTAAATTTTTTTAGGTTTTGGGTGGATTTTTCAATTTTTTGGGGTGGTCACGAATTATCGTCCTTTTCGCTCTAGGACGCTTAGTTTAGGAGATATGGGCAAAAGAAGTTTTTCATATAAAAATTTCAATTTTTTTAGGTTTTGGGTGGATTTTTCAATTTTTTGGGGGTGGTCACGAATTAAAGTCCTTTTCGCTCTAGGACGCTTAGTTTAGGAGATATGAGCAAAAGAAGTTTTTCATATAAAAATTTCAATTTTTTTAGGTTTTGGGTGGATTTTTCAATTTTTTGGGGTGGTCACGAATTAAAGTCCTTTTCGCTCTAGGACGCATATTTAAGGAGATATGGGCAAAAGAAGTTTTTCATATAAAAATTTCAATTTTTTTAGGTTTTGGGTGGATTTTTCAATTTTTTGGGGTAGTCACGAATTAAAGTCCTTTTCGCTCTAGGACGCATATTTAAGGAGATATGGGCAAAAGAAGTTTTTCATATAAAAATTTCAATTTTTTTAGGTTTTGGGTGGATTTTTCAATTTTTTGGGGGTGGTCACGAATTAAAGTCCTTTTCGCTCTAGGACGCTTAGTTTAGGAGAATAAAATTAGTTTAGGAAAATAAAAATTTCAATTTTTTTAGGTTTTGGGTGGAGTTTTCAATTTTTTGGGGTGGTCACGAATTATCGTCCTTTTCGCTCTAGGACGCTTAGTTTTGGAGATATGGGCAAAAGAAGTTTTTCATATAAAAATTTCAATTTTTTTAGGTTTTGGGTGGATTTTTCAATTTTTTTGGGGTGGTCGCGAATTAAAGTCCTTTTCGCTCTAGGACGCTTAGTTTAGGAGATATGGGCAAAAGAAGTTTTTCATATAAAAATTTCAATTTTTTTAGGTTTTTGGGTGGATTTTTCAATTTTTTTGGGTGGTCACGAATTAAAGTCCTTTTCGCTCTATGACGCTTAGTTTAGGAGATATGGGCAAAAGAAGTTTTTCATATAAAAATTTCAATTTTTTTAGGTTTTGGGTGGATTTTTCAATTTTTTTGGGGTGGTCGCGAATTATCGTCCTTTTCGCTCTAGGACGCTTAGTTTAGGAGATATGGGCAAAAGAAGTTTTTCATATAAAAATTTCAATTTTTTTAGGTTTTGGGTGGATTTTTCAATTTTTTGGGGGTGGTCACGAATTAAAGTCCTTTTCGCTCTAGGACGCTTAGTTTAGGAGATATGGGCAAAAGAAGTTTTTCATATAAAAATTTCAATTTTTTTAGGTTTTGGGTGGATTTTTCAATTTTTTGGGGGTGGTCACGAATTAAAGTCCTTTTCGCTCTAGGACGCTTAGTTTAGGAGATATGGGCAAAAGAAGTTTTTCATATAAAAATTTCAATTTTTTTTAGGTTTTGGGTGGATTTTCCAATTTTTTGGGGTGGTCACGAATTAAAGTCCTTTTCGCTCTATGACGCTTAGTTTAGGAGATATGGGCAAAAGAAGTTTTTCATATAAAAATTTCAATTTTTTTAGGTTTTGGGTGGATTTTTCAATTTTTTTGGGGTGGTCGCGAATTAAAGTCCTTTTCGCTCTAGGACGCTTAGTTTAGGAGATATGGGCAAAAGAAGTTTTTCATATAAAAATTTCAATTTTTTTAGGTTTTGGGTGGATTTTTCAATTTTTCGGGGTGGTCACGAATTAAAGTCCTTTTCGCTCTAGGACGCTTAGTTTAGGAGATATGGGCAAAAGAAGTTTTTCATATAAAAATTTCAATTTTTTTAGGTTTTGGGTGGATTATTCAATTTTTTTGGGTGGTCACGAACTATCGTCCTTTTCGCTCTAGGACGCATATTTAAGGAGATATGGACAAAAGAAGTTTTTCATATAAAAATTTCAATTTTTTTAGGTTTTGGGTGGATTTTTCAATTTTTTGGGGGTGGTCACGAATTATCGTCCTTTTCGCTCTAGGACGCTTAGTTTAGGAGATATGGGCAAAAGAAGTTTTTCATATAAAAATTTCAATTTTTTTAGGTTTTGGGTGGATTTTTCAATTTTTTGGGGTGGTCACGAATTAAAGTCCTTTTCGCTCTAGGACGCATATTTAAGGAGATATGGGCAAAAGAAGTTTTTCATATAAAAATTTCAATTTTTTTAGGTTTTGGGTGGATTTTTCAATTTTTTGGGGTAGTCACGAATTAAAGTCCTTTTCGCTCTAGGACGCTTAGTTTAGGAGATATGGGCAAAAGAAGTTTTTCATATAAAAATTTCAATTTTTTTAGGTTTTGGGTGGATTTTTCAATTTTTTGGGGGTGGTCACGAATTAAAGTCTTTTTCGCTCTAGGACGCTTAGTTTAGGAGATATGGGCAAAAGAAGTTTTTCATATAAAAATTTCAATTTTTTTAGGTTTTGGGTGGATTTTTCAATTTTTTGGGGTGGTCACGAATTATCGTCCTTTTCGCTCTAGGACGCTTAGTTTAGGAGATATGGGCAAAAGAAGTTTTTCATATAAAAATTTCAATTTTTTTAGGTTTTGGGTGGATTTTTCAATTTTTTTGGGGTGGTCGCGAATTAAAGTCCTTTTCGCTCTAGGACGCTTAGTTTAGGAGATATGGGCAAAAGAAGTTTTTCATATAAAAATTTCAATTTTTTTAGGTTTTGGGTGGATTTTTCAATTTTTTGGGGGTGGTCACGAATTAAAGTCCTTTTCGCTCTAGGACGCTTAGTTTAGGAGATATGGGCAAAAGAAGTTTTTCATATAAAAATTTCAATTTTTTTAGGTTTTGGGTGGATTTTTCAATTTTTTTGGGGTGGTCGCGAATTAAAGTCCTTTTCGCTCTAGGACGCTTAGTTTAGGAGATATGGGCAAAAGAAGTTTTTCATATAAAAATTTCAATTTTTTTAGGTTTTGGGTGGATTTTTCAATTTTTTGGGGGTGGTCACGAATTAAAGTCCTTTTCGCTCTAGGACGCTTAGTTTAGGAGATATGGGCAAAAGAAGTTTTTCATATAAAAATTTAAATTTTTTTAGGTTTTGGGTGGATTTTTAAATTTTTTTGGGTGGTCACGAATTAAAGTCGTTTTCGCTCTAGGACGCATATTTAAGGAGATATGGGCAAAAGAAGTTTTTCATATAAAAATTTCAATTTTTTTAGGTTTTGGGTGGATTTTTCAATTTTTTGGGGTAGTCACGAATTAAAGTCCTTTTCGCTCTAGGACGCATATTTAAGGAGATATGGGCAAAAGAAGTTTTTCATATAAAAATTTAAATTTTTTTAGGTTTTGGGTGGATTTTTCAATTTTTTTGGGTGGTCACGAATTAAAGTCCTTTTCGCTCTAGGACGCTTAGTTTAGGAGATATGGGCAAAAGAAGTTTTTCATATAAAAATTTCAATTTTTTTAGGTTTTGGGTGGATTTATCAATTTTTTGGGGGTGGTCACGAATTAAAGTCCTTTTCGCTCTAGGACGCTTAGTTTAGGAGATATGGGCAAAAGAAGTTTTTCATATAAAAATTTCAATTTTTTTAGGTTTTGGGTGGATTTTTCAATTTTTTGGGGTGGTCACGAATTATCGTCCTTTTCGCTCTAGGACGCTTAGTTTAGGAGATATGGGCAAAAGAAGTTTTTCATATAAAAATTTCAATTTTTTTAGGTTTTGGGTGGATTTTTCAATTTTTTGGGGGTGGTCACGAATTAAAGTCCTTTTCGCTCTAGGACGCTTAGTTTAGGAGATATGGGCAAAAGAAGTTTTTCATATAAAAATTTCAATTTTTTTAGGTTTGGGTGGATTTTTCAATTTTTTTTGGGTGGTCACGAATTAAAGTCCTTTTCGCTCTAGGACGCATATTTAAGGAGATATGGGCAAAAGAAGTTTTTCATATAAAAATTTCAATTTTTTTAGGTTTGGGTGGATTTTTCAATTTTTTTTGGGTGGTCACGAATTAAAGTCCTTTTCGCTCTAGGACGCTTAGTTTAGGAGATATGTGCAAAAGAAGTTTTTCATATAAAAATTTCAATTTTTTTAGGTTTTGGGTGGATTTTTCAATGTTTTGGGGGTGGTCACGAGGAGATATGGGCAAAAGAAGTTTTTCATATAAAAATTTCAATTTTTTTAGGTTTTGGGTGGATTTTTCAATTTTTTTGGGTGGTCACGAATTAAAGTCCTTTTCGCTCTAGGACGCTTAGTTTAGGAGATATGGGCAAAAGAAGTTTTTCATATAAAAATTTCATCTTTTTAGGTTTTGGGTGGATTTTTCAATGTTTTGGGGGTGGTCACGAATTAAAGTCCTTTTCGCTCTAGGCCGCATATTTAAGGAGATATGGGCAAAAGAAGTTTTTCATATAAAAATTTAAATTTTTTTAGGTTTTGGGTGGATTTTTCAATTTTTTGGGGGTGGTCACGAATTAAAGTCCTTTTCGCTCTAGGACGCTTAGTTTAGGAGATATGGGCAAAAGAAGTTTTTCATATAAAAATTTCAATTTTTTTAGGTTTTGGGTGGATTTTTCAATTTTTTGGGGTGGTCACGAATTATCGTCCTTTTCGCTCTAGGACGCTTAGTTTAGGAGATATGGGCAAAAGAAGTTTTTCATATAAAAATTTCAATTTTTTTAGGTTTTGGGTGGATTTTTCAATTTTTTGGGGGTGGTCACGAATTAAAGTCCTTTTCGCTCTAGGACGCTTAGTTTAGGAGATATGGGCAAAAGAAGTTTTTCATATAAAAATTTCAATTTTTTTAGGTTTTGGGTGGATTTTTCAATTTTTTGGGGTGGTCACGAATTAAAGTCCTTTTCGCTCTAGGACGCATATTTAAGGAGATATGGGCAAAAGAAGTTTTTCATATAAAAATTTCAATTTTTTTAGGTTTTGGGTGGATTTTTCAATTTTTTGGGGTAGTCACGAATTAAAGTCCTTTTCGCTCTAGGACGCATATTTAAGGAGATATGGGCAAAAGAAGTTTTTCATATAAAAATTTCAATTTTTTTAGGTTTTGGGTGGATTTTTCAATTTTTTGGGGGTGGTCACGAATTAAAGTCCTTTTCGCTCTAGGACGCTTAGTTTAGGAGATATGGGCAAAAGAAGTTTTTCATATAAAAATTTCAATTTTTTTAGGTTTTGGGTGGATTTTTCAATTTTTTTGGGTGGTCACGAATTAAAGTCCTTTTCGCTCTATGACGCTTAGTTTAGGAGATATGGGCAAAAGAAGTTTTTCATATAAAAATTTCAATTTTTTTAGGTTTTGGGTGGATTTTTCAATTTTTTTGGGGTGGTCGCGAATTAAAGTCCTTTTCGCTCTAGGACGCTTAGTTTAGGAGATATGGGCAAAAGAAGTTTTTCATATAAAAATTTCAATTTTTTTAGGTTTTGGGTGGATTTTTCAATTTTTTGGGGGTGGTCACGAATTAAAGTCCTTTTCGCTCTAGGACGCTTAGTTTAGGAGATATGGGCAAAAGAAGTTTTTCATATAAAAATTTAAATTTTTTTAGGTTTTGGGTGGATTTTTCAATTTTTTGGGGGTGGTCACGAATTAAAGTCCTTTTCGCTCTAGGACGCTTAGTTTAGGAGATATGGGCAAAAGAAGTTTTTCATATAAAAATTTAAATTTTTTTAGGTTTTGGGTGGATTTTTCAATTTTTTGGGGGTGGTCACGAATTAAAGTCCTTTTCGCTCTAGGACGCTTAGTTTAGGAGATATGGGCAAAAGAAGTTTTTCATATAAAAATTTCAATTTTTTTAGGTTTTGGGTGGATTTTTCAATTTTTTTGGGTGGTCACGAATTAAAGTCCTTTTCGCTCTATGACGCTTAGTTTAGGAGATATGGGCAAAAGAAGTTTTTCATATAAAAATTTCAATTTTTTTAGGTTTTGGGTGGATTTTTCAATTTTTTTGGGGTGGTCGCGAATTAAAGTCCTTTTCGCTCTAGGACGCTTAGTTTAGGAGATATGGGCAAAAGAAGTTTTTCATATAAAAATTTCAATTTTTTTAGGTTTTGGGTGGATTTTTCAATTTTTCGGGGTGGTCACGAATTAAAGTCCTTTTCGCTCTAGGACGCTTAGTTTAGGAGATATGGGCAAAAGAAGTTTTTCATATAAAAATTTAAATTTTTTTAGGTTTTGGGTGGATTTTTAAAATTTTTGGGGTGGTCACGAATTAAAGTCCTTTTCGCTCTAGGACGCATATTTAAGGAGATATGGGCAAAATAAGTTTTTCATATAAAAATTTTAATTTTTTTAGGTTTTGGGTGGATTATTCAATTTTTTTGGGTGGTCACGAATTATCGTCCTTTTCGCTCTAGGACGCTTAGTTTAGGAGATATGGGCAAAAGAAGTTTTTCATATAAAAATTTCAATTTTTTTAGGTTTTGGGTGGATTTTTCAATTTTTTGGGGTGGTCACGAATTATCGTCCTTTTCGCTCTAGGACGCTTAGTTTAGGAGATATGGGCAAAAGAAGTTTTTCATATAAAAATTTCAATTTTTTTAGGTTTTGGGTGGATTTTTCAATTTTTTTGGGTGGTCACGAATTAAAGTCGTTTTCGCTCTAGGACGCATATTTAAGGAGATATGGGCAAAAGAAGTTTTTCATATAAAAATTTCAATTTTTTTAGGTTTTGGGTGGATTTTTCAATTTCTTGGGGTAGTCACGAATTAAAGTCCTTTTCGCTCTAGGACGCATATTTAAGGAGATATGGGCAAAAGAAGTTTTTCATATAAAAATTTAAATTTTTTTAGGTTTTGGGTGGATTTTTCAATTTTTTTGGGTGGTCACGAATTAAAGTCGTTTTCGCTCTAGGACGCATATTTAAGGAGATATGGGCAAAAGAAGTTTTTCATATAAAAATTTCAATTTTTTTAGGTTTTGGGTGGATTTTTCAATTTTTTGGGGTAGTCACGAATTAAAGTCCTTTTCGCTCTAGGACGCATATTTAAGGAGATATGGGCAAAAGAAGTTTTTCATATAAAAATTTAAATTTTTTTAGGTTTTGGGTGGATTTTTCAATTTTTTTGGGTGGTCACGAATTAAAGTCCTTTTCGCTCTAGGACGCTTAGTTTAGGAGATATGGGCAAAAGAAGCTTTTCATATAAAAATTTCAATTTTTTTAGGTTTTGGGTGGATTTTTCAATTTTTTGGGGGTGGTCACGAATTAAAGTCCTTTTCGCTCTAGGACGCTTAGTTTAGGAGATATGGGCAAAAGAAGTTTTTCATATAAAAATTTCAATTTTTTTAGGTTTTGTGTGGATTTTTCAATTTTTTGGGGGTGGTCACGAATTAAAGTCCTTTTCGCTCTAGGACGCTTAGTTTAGGAGATATGGGCAAAAGAAGTTTTTCATATAAAAATTTCAATTTTTTTAGGTTTTGGGTGGATTTTTCAATTTTTCGGGGTGGTCACGAATTAAAGTCCTTTTCGGTCTAGGACGCTTAGTTTAGGAGATATGGGCAAAAGAAGTTTTTCATATAAAAATTTCAATTTTTTTAGGTTTTGGGTGGATTTTTAAAATTTTTGGGGTGGTCACGAATTAAAGTCCTTTTCGCTCTAGGACGCATATTTAAGGAGATATGGGCAAAATAAGTTTTTCATATAAAAATTTTAATTTTTTTAGGTTTTGGGTGGATTATTCAATTTTTTTGGGTGGTCACGAATTATCGTCCTTTTCGCTCTAGGACGCTTAGTTTAGGAGATATGGGCAAAAGAAGTTTTTCATATAAAAATTTCAATTTTTTTAGGTTTTGGGTGGATTTTTCAATTTTTTGGGGTAGTCACGAATTAAAGTCCTTTTCGCTCTAGGACGCATATTTAAGGAGATATGGGCAAAAGAAGTTTTTCATATAAAAATTTCAATTTTTTTAGGTTTTGGGTGGATTTTTCAATTTTTGGGGGTGGTCACGAATTAAAGTCCTTTTCGCTCTAGGACGCTTAGTTTAGGAGATATGGGCAAAAGAAGTTTTTCATATAAAAATTTCAATTTTTTTAGGTTTTGGGTGGATTTTTCAATTTTTTGGGGGTGGTCACGAATTAAAGTCTTTTTCGCTCTAGGACGCTTAGTTTAGGAGATATGGGCAAAAGAAGTTTTTCATATAAAAATTTCAATTTTTTTAGGTTTTGGGTGGATTTTTCAATTTTTTGGGGTGGTCACGAATTATCGTCCTTTTCGCTCTAGGACGCTTAGTTTAGGAGATATGGGCAAAAGAAGTTTTTCATATAAAAATTTCAATTTTTTTAGGTTTTGGGTGGATTTTTCAATTTTTTGGGGTAGTCACGAATTAAAGTCCTTTTCGCTCTAGGACGCATATTTAAGGAGATATGGGCAAAAGAAGTTTTTCATATAAAAATTTCAATTTTTTTAGGTTTTGGGTGGATTTTTAAATTTTTTGGGTGTGGTCACGAATTAAAGTCCTTTTCGCTCTAGGACGCTTAGTTTAGGAGATATGGGCAAAAGAAGTTTTTCATATAAAAATTTCAATTTTTTTAGGTTTTGGGTGGATTTTTCAATTTTTCGGGGTGGTCACGAATTAAAGTCCTTTTCGCTCTAGGACGCTTAGTTTAGGAGATATGGGCAAAAGAAGTTTTTCATATAAAAATTTCAATTTTTTTAGGTTTTGGGTGGATTTTTAAAATTTTTGGGGTGGTCACGAATTAAAGTCCTTTTCGCTCTAGGACGCATATTTAAGGAGATATGGGCAAAAGAAGTTTTTCATATAAAAATTTCAATTTTTTTAGGTTTTGGGTGGATTTTTCAATTTTTTGGGGTAGTCACGAATTAAAGTCCTTTTCGCTCTAGGACGCATATTTAAGGAGATATGGGCAAAAGAAGTTTTTCATATAAAAATTTCAATTTTTTTAGGTTTTGGGTGGATTTTTCAATTTTTTGGGGGTGGTCACGAATTAAAGTCCTTTTCGCTCTAGGACGCTTAGTTTAGGAGATATGGGCAAAAGAAGTTTTTCATATAAAAATTTCAATTTTTTTAGGTTTTGGGTGGATTTTTAAAATTTTTGGGGTGGTCACGAATTAAAGTCCTTTTCGCTCTAGGACGCATATTTAAGGAGATATGGGCAAAAGAAGTTTTTCATATAAAAATTTCAATTTTTTTAGGTTTTGGGTGGATTTTTCAATTTTTTGGGGTAGTCACGAATTAAAGTCCTTTTCGCTCTAGGACGCATATTTAAGGAGATATGGGCAAAAGAAGTTTTTCATATAAAAATTTCAATTTTTTTAGGTTTTGGGTGGATTTTTCAATTTCTTGGGGTAGTCACGAATTAAAGTCCTTTTCGCTCTAGGACGCATATTTAAGGAGATATGGGCAAAAGAAGTTTTTCATATAAAAATTTAAATTTTTTTAGGTTTTGGGTGGATTTTTCAATTTTTTTGGGTGGTCACGAATTAAAGTCGTTTTCGCTCTAGGACGCATATTTAAGGAGATATGGGCAAAAGAAGTTTTTCATATAAAAATTTCAATTTTTTTAGGTTTTGGGTGGATTTTTCAATTTTTTGGGGTAGTCACGAATTAAAGTCCTTTTCGCTCTAGGACGCATATTTAAGGAGATATGGGCAAAAGAAGCTTTTCATATAAAAATTTCAATTTTTTTAGGTTTTGGGTGGATTTTTCAATTTTTTTGGGTGGTCACGAATTAAAGTCCTTTTCGCTCTAGGACGCTTAGTTTAGGAGATATGGGCAAAAGAAGTTTTTCATATAAAAATTTCAATTTTTTTAGGTTTTGGGTGGATTTTTCAATTTTTCGGGGTGGTCACGAATTAAAGTCCTTTTCGCTCTAGGACGCTTAGTTTAGGAGATATGGGCAAAAGAAGTTTTTCATATAAAAATTTCAATTTTTTTAGGTTTTGGGTGGATTTTTCAATTTTTTGGGGGTGGTCACGAATTAAAGTCCTTTTCGCTCTAGGACGCTTAGTTTAGGAGATATGGGCAAAAGAAGTTTTTCATATAAAAATTTCAATTTTTTTAGGTTTTGGGTGGATTTTTCAATTTTTCGGGGTGGTCACGAATTAAAGTCCTTTTCGCTCTAGGACGCTTAGTTTAGGAGATATGGGCAAAAGAAGTTTTTCATATAAAAATTTCAATTTTTTTAGGTTTTGGGTGGATTTTTAAAATTTTTGGGGTGGTCACGAATTAAAGTCCTTTTCGCTCTAGGACGCATATTTAAGGAGATATGGGCAAAATAAGTTTTTCATATAAAAATTTTAATTTTTTTAGGTTTTGGGTGGATTATTCAATTTTTTTGGGTGGTCACGAATTATCGTCCTTTTCGCTCTAGGACGCTTAGTTTAGGAGATATGGGCAAAAGAAGTTTTTCATATAAAAATTTCAATTTTTTTAGGTTTTGGGTGGATTTTTCAATTTTTTGGGGTAGTCACGAATTAAAGTCCTTTTCGCTCTAGGACGCATATTTAAGGAGATATGGGCAAAAGAAGTTTTTCATATAAAAATTTCAATTTTTTTAGGTTTTGGGTGGATTTTTCAATTTTTGGGGGTGGTCACGAATTAAAGTCCTTTTCGCTCTAGGACGCTTAGTTTAGGAGATATGGGCAAAAGAAGTTTTTCATATAAAAATTTCAATTTTTTTAGGTTTTGGGTGGATTTTTCAATTTTTTGGGGGTGGTCACGAATTAAAGTCTTTTTCGCTCTAGGACGCTTAGTTTAGGAGATATGGGCAAAAGAAGTTTTTCATATAAAAATTTCAATTTTTTTAGGTTTTGGGTGGATTTTTCAATTTTTTGGGGTGGTCACGAATTATCGTCCTTTTCGCTCTAGGACGCTTAGTTTAGGAGATATGGGCAAAAGAAGTTTTTCATATAAAAATTTCAATTTTTTTAGGTTTTGGGTGGATTTTTCAATTTTTTGGGGTAGTCACGAATTAAAGTCCTTTTCGCTCTAGGACGCATATTTAAGGAGATATGGGCAAAAGAAGTTTTTCATATAAAAATTTCAATTTTTTTAGGTTTTGGGTGGATTTTTCAATTTTTTGGGGGTGGTCACGAATTAAAGTCCTTTTCGCTCTAGGACGCTTAGTTTAGGAGATATGGGCAAAAGAAGTTTTTCATATAAAAATTTCAATTTTTTTAGGTTTTGGGTGGATTTTTCAATTTTTCGGGGTGGTCACGAATTAAAGTCCTTTTCGCTCTAGGACGCATATTTAAGGAGATATGGGCAAAAGAAGTTTTTCATATAAAAATTTCAATTTTTTTAGGTTTTGGGTGGATTTTTCAATTTTTTGGGGTAGTCACGAATTAAAGTCCTTTTCGCTCTAGGACGCATATTTAAGGAGATATGGGCAAAAGAAGTTTTTCATATAAAAATTTCAATTTTTTTAGGTTTTGGGTGGATTTTTCAATTTTTTGGGGGTGGTCACGAATTAAAGTCTTTTTCGCTCTAGGACGCTTAGTTTAGGAGATATGGGCAAAAGAAGTTTTTCATATAAAAATTTCAATTTTTTTAGGTTTTGGGTGGATTTTTCAATTTTTTGGGGGTGGTCACGAATTAAAGTCTTTTTCGCTCTAGGACGCTTAGTTTAGGAGATATGGGCAAAATAAGTTTTTCATATAAAAATTTCAATTTTTTTAGGTTTTGGGTGGATTTTTCAATTTTTTGGGGTGGTCACGAATTATCGTCCTTTTCGCTCTAGGACGCTTAGTTTAGGAGATATGGGCAAAAGAAGTTTTTCATATAAAAATTTCAATTTTTTTAGGTTTTGGGTGGATTTTTCAATTTTTTTGGGGTGGTCGCGAATTAAAGTCCTTTTCGCTCTAGGACGCTTAGTTTAGGAGATATGGGCAAAAGAAGTTTTTCATATAAAAATTTCAATTTTTTTAGGTTTTGGGTGGATTTTTCAATCTTTTGGGGGTGGTCACGAACTAAAGTCCTTTTCGCTCTAGGACGCTTAGTTTAGGAGATATGGGCAAAAGAAGTTTTTCATATAAAAATTTAAATTTTTTTAGGTTTTGGGTGGATTTTTCAATTTTTTGGGGGTGGTCACGAATTAAAGTCCTTTTCGCTCTAGGACGCTTAGTTTAGGAGATATGGGCAAAAGAAGTTTTTCATATAAAAATTTCAATTTTTTTTAGGTTTTGGGTGGATTTTCCAATTTTTTGGGGTGGTCACGAATTATCGTCCTTTTCGCTCTAGGACGCTTAGTTTAGGAGATATGGGCAAAAGAAGTTTTTCATATAAAAATTTAAATTTTTTTAGGTTTTGGGTGGATTTTTCAATTTTTTGGGGGGTGGTCACGAATTAAAGTCCTTTTCGCTCTAGGACGCTTAGTTTAGGAGATATGGGCAAAAGAAGTTTTTCATATAAAAATTTCAATTTTTTTAGGTTTTGGGTGGATTTTTCAATTTTTTTGGGGTGGTCGCGAATTAAAGTCCTTTTCGCTCTAGGACGCTTAGTTTAGGAGATATGGGCAAAAGAAGTTTTTCATATAAAAATTTCAATTTTTTTAGGTTTTGGGTGGATTTTTCAATTTTTTTGGGTGGTCACGAATTAAAGTCCTTTTCGCTCTATGACGCTTAGTTTAGGAGATATGGGCAAAAGAAGTTTTTCATATAAAAATTTCAATTTTTTTAGGTTTTGGGTGGATTTTTCAATTTTTTTGGGGTGGTCGCGAATTAAAGTCTTTTTCGCTCTAGGACGCTTAGTTTAGGAGATATGGGCAAAAGAAGTTTTTCATATAAAAATTTCAATTTTTTTAGGTTTTGGGTGGATTTTTCAATTTTTCGGGGTGGTCACGAATTAAAGTCCTTTTCGCTCTAGGACGCTTAGTTTAGGAGATATGGGCAAAAGAAGTTTTTCATATAAAAATTTCAATTTTTTTAGGTTTTGGGTGGATTTTTAAAATTTTTGGGGTGGTCACGAATTAAAGTCCTTTTCGCTCTAGGACGCATATTTAAGGAGATATGGGCAAAATAAGTTTTTCATATAAAAATTTTAATTTTTTTAGGTTTTGGGTGGATTATTCAATTTTTTTGGGTGGTCACGAATTATCGTCCTTTTCGCTCTAGGACGCTTAGTTTAGGAGATATGGGCAAAAGAAGTTTTTCATATAAAAATTTCAATTTTTTTAGGTTTTGGGTGGATTTTTCAATTTTTTGGGGTGGTCACGAATTATCGTCCTTTTCGCTCTAGGACGCTTAGTTTAGGAGATATGGGCAAAAGAAGTTTTTCATATAAAAATTTCAATTTTTTTAGGTTTTGGGTGGATTTTTCAATTTTTTGGGGGTGGTCACGAATTAAAGTCCTTTTCGCTCTAGGACGCTTAGTTTAGGAGATATGGGCAAAAGATGTTTTTCATATAAAAATTTCAATTTTTTTAGGTTTTGGGTGGATTTTTCAATTTTTCGGGGTGGTCACGAATTAAAGTCCTTTTCGCTCTAGGACGCTTAGTTTAGGAGATATGGGCAAAAGAAGTTTTTCATATAAAAATTTCAATTTTTTTAGGTTTTGGGTGGATTTTTAAAATTTTTGGGGTGGTCACGAATTAAAGTCCTTTTCGCTCTAGGACGCATATTTAAGGAGATATGGGCAAAATAAGTTTTTCATATAAAAATTTTAATTTTTTTAGGTTTTGGGTGGATTATTCAATTTTTTTGGGTGGTCACGAATTATCGTCCTTTTCGCTCTAGGACGCTTAGTTTAGGAGATATGGGCAAAAGAAGTTTTTCATATAAAAATTTAAATTTTTTTAGGTTTTGGGTGGATTTTTCAATTTTTTGGGGTGGTCACGAATTATCATCCTTTTCGCTCTAGGACGCTTAGTTTAGGAGATATGGGCAAAAGAAGTTTTTCATATAAAAATTTCAATTTTTTTAGGTTTTGGGTGGATTTTTCAATTTCTTGGGGTAGTCACGAATTAAAGTCCTTTTCGCTCTAGGACGCATATTTAAGGAGATATGGGCAAAAGAAGTTTTTCATATAAAAATTTAAATTTTTTTAGGTTTTGGGTGGATTTTTCAATTTTTTTGGGTGGTCACGAATTAAAGTCCTTTTCGCTCTAGGACGCTTAGTTTAGGAGATATGGGCAAAAGAAGTTTTTCATATAAAAATTTAAATTTTTTTAGGTTTTGGGTGGATTTTTCAATTTTTTGGGGGTGGTCACGAATTAAAGTCCTTTTCGCTCTAGGACGCTTAGTTTAGGAGATATGGACAAAAGAAGTTTTTCATATAAAAATTTCAATTTTTTTAGGTTTTGGGTGGATTTTTCAATTTTTTGGGGTGGTCACGAATTATCGTCCTTTTCGCTCTAGGACGCTTAGTTTAGGAGATATGGGCAAAAGAAGTTTTTCATATAAAAATTTCAATTTTTTTAGGTTTTGGGTGGATTTTTCAATTTTTTGGGGGTGGTCACGAATTAAAGTCCTTTTCGCTCTAGGACGCTTAGTTTAGGAGATATGGGCAAAAGAAGTTTTTCATATAAAAATTTCAATTTTTTTAGGTTTGGGTGGATTTTTCAATTTTTTTTTGGGTGGTCACGAATTAAAGTCCTTTTCGCTCTAGGACGCATATTTAAGGAGATATGGGCAAAAGAAGTTTTTCATATAAAAATTTCAATTTTTTTAGGTTTGGATGGATTTTTCAATTTTTTTTGGGTGGTCACGAATTAAAGTCCTTTTCGCTCTAGGACGCTTAGTTTAGGAGATATGGGCAAAAGAAGTTTTTCATATAAAAATTTCAATTTTTTTAGGTTTTGGGTGGATTTTTCAATGTTTTGGGGGTGGTCACGAGGAGATATGGGCAAAAGAAGTTTTTCATATAAAAATTTCAATTTTTTTAGGTTTTGGGTGGATTTTTCAATTTTTTTGGGTGGTCACGAATTAAAGTCCTTTTCGCTCTAGGACGCTTAGTTTAGGAGATATGGGCAAAAGAAGTTTTTCATATAAAAATTTCAATTTTTTTAGGTTTTGGGTGGATTTTTCAATGTTTTGGGGGTGGTCACGAATTAAAGTCCTTTTCGCTCTAGGCCGCATATTTAAGGAGATATGGGCAAAAGAAGTTTTTCATATAAAAATTTAAATTTTTTTAGGTTTTGGGTGGATTTTTCAATTTTTTGGGGGTGGTTACGAATTAAAGTCCTTTTCGCTCTAGGACGCTTAGTTTAGGAGATATGGGCAAAAGAAGTTTTTCATATAAAAATTTCAATTTTTTTAGGTTTTGGGTGGATTTTTCAATTTTTTGGGGTGGTCACGAATTATCGTCCTTTTCGCTCTAGGACGCTTAGTTTAGGAGATATGGGCAAAAGAAGTTTTTCATATAAAAATTTCAATTTTTTTAGGTTTTGGGTGGATTTTTCAATTTTTTGGGGGTGGTCACGAATTAAAGTCCTTTTCGCTCTAGGACGCTTAGTTTAGGAGATATGGGCAAAAGAAGTTTTTCATATAAAAATTTCAATTTTTTTAGGTTTTGGGTGGATTTTTCAATTTTTTGGGGTGGTCACGAATTAAAGTCCTTTTCGCTCTAGGACGCATATTTAAGGAGATATGGGCAAAAGAAGTTTTTCATATAAAAATTTCAATTTTTTTAGGTTTTGGGTGGATTTTTCAATTTTTTGGGGTAGTCACGAATTAAAGTCCTTTTCGCTCTAGGACGCATATTTAAGGAGATATGGGCAAAAGAAGTTTTTCATATAAAAATTTCAATTTTTTTAGGTTTTGGGTGGATTTTTCAATTTTTTGGGGGTGGTCACGAATTAAAGTCTTTTTCGCTCTAGGACGCTTAGTTTAGGAGATATGGGCAAAAGAA
Organism: Haematobia irritans; assembly: GCF_050003625.1. Taxonomy (NCBI): domain Eukaryota; kingdom Metazoa; phylum Arthropoda; class Insecta; order Diptera; family Muscidae; genus Haematobia; species Haematobia irritans. Next base: position 34,909,820 of record NC_134400.1, on the reverse strand, counting down.
GTTTTTCATATAAAAATTTCAATTTTTTTAGGTTTTGGGTGGATTTTTCAATTTTTTTGGGGTGGTCGCGAATTAAAGTCCTTTTCGCTCTAGGACGCTTAGTTTAGGAGATATGGGCAAAAGAAGTTTTTCATATAAAAATTTCAATTTTTTTAGGTTTTGGGTGGATTTTTCAATTTTTTGGGGGTGGTCACGAATTAAAGTCGTTTTCGCTCTAGGACGCATATTTAAGGAGATATGGGCAAAAGAAGTTTTTCATATAAAAATTTCAATTTTTTTAGGTTTTGGGTGGATTTTTCAATTTTTTGGGTGGTCACGAATTAAAGTCGTTTTCGCTCTAGGACGCATATTTAAGGAGATATGGGCAAAAGAAGTTTTTCATATAAAAATTTCAATTTTTTTAGGTTTTGGGTGGATTTTTCAATTTTTTGGGGTAGTCACGAATTAAAGTCCTTTTCGCTCTAGGACGCATATTTAAGGAGATATGGGCAAAAGAAGTTTTTCATATAAAAATTTAAATTTTTTTAGGTTTTGGGTGGATTTTTCAATTTTTTTGGGTGGTCACGAATTAAAGTCCTTTTCGCTCTAGGACGCTTAGTTTAGGAGATATGGGCAAAAGAAGTTTTTCATATAAAAATTTCAATTTTTTTAGGTTTTGGGTGGATTTTTCAATTTTTTGGGGGTGGTCACGAATTAAAGTCCTTTTCGCTCTAGGACGCTTAGTTTAGGAGATATGGACAAAAGAAGTTTTTCATATAAAAATTTCAATTTTTTTAGGTTTTGGGTGGATTTTTCAATTTTTTGGGGTGGTCACGAATTATCGTCCTTTTCGCTCTAGGACGCTTAGTTTAGGAGATATGGGCAAAAGAAGTTTTTCATATAAAAATTTCAATTTTTTTAGGTTTTGGGTGGATTTTTCAATTTTTTGGGGGTGGTCACGAATTAAAGTCCTTTTCGCTCTAGGACGCTTAGTTTAGGAGATATGGGCAAAAGAAGTTTTTCATATAAAAATTTCAATTTTTTAGGTTTGGGTGGATTTTTCAATTTTTTTTGGGTGGTCACGAATTAAAGTCCTTTTCGCTCTAGGACGCATATTTAAGGAGATATGGGCAAAAGAAGTTTTTCATATAAAAATTTCAATTTTTTTAGGTTTGGGTGGATTTTTCAATTTTTTTTGGGTGGTCACGAATTAAAGTCCTTTTCGCTCTAGGACGCTTAGTTTAGGAGATATGGGCAAAAGAAGTTTTTCATATAAAAATTTAAATTTTTTTAGGTTTTGGGTGGATTTTTCAATGTTTTGGGGGTGGTCACGAGGAGATATGGGCAAAAGAAGTTTTTCATATAAAAATTTCAATTTTTTTAGGTTTTGGGTGGATTTTTAAATTTTTTTGGGTGGTCACGAATTATCGTCCTTTTCGCTCTAGGACGCTTAGTTTAGGAGATATGGGCAAAAGAAGTTTTTCATATAAAAATTTCAATTTTTTTAGGTTTTGGGTGGATTTTTCAATGTTTTGGGGGGGGTCACGAATTAAAGTCCTTTTCGCTCTAGGCCGCATATTTAAGGAGAATTAAAGTCCTTTTCGCTCTAGGACGCTTAGTTTAGGAGATATGGGCAAAAGAAGTTTTTCATATAAAAATTTCAATTTTTTTAGGTTTTGGGTGGATTTTTCAATTTTTTGGGGTGGTCACGAATTATCGTCCTTTTCGCTCTAGGACGCTTAGTTTAGGAGATATGGGCAAAAGAAGTTTTTCATATAAAAATTTCAATTTTTTTAGGTTTTGGGTGGATTTTTCAATTTTTTGGGGGTGGTCACGAATTAAAGTCCTTTTCGCTCTAGGACGCTTAGTTTAGGAGATATGGGCAAAAGAAGTTTTTCATATAAAAATTTCAATTTTTTTAGGTTTTGGGTGGATTTTTCAATTTTTTGGGGTGGTCACGAATTAAAGTCCTTTTCGCTCTAGGACGCATATTTAAGGAGATATGGGCAAAAGAAGTTTTTCATATAAAAATTTCAATTTTTTTAGGTTTTGGGTGGATTTTTCAATTTTTTGGGGTAGTCACGAATTAAAGTCCTTTTCGCTCTAGGACGCATATTTGAGGAGATATGGGCAAAAGAAGTTTTTCATATAAAAATTTCAATTTTTTTAGGTTTTGGGTGGATTTTTCAATTTTTTCGGGGTGGTCACGAATTAAAGTCCTTTTCGCTCTAGGACGCTTAGTTTAGGAGATATGGGCAAAAGAAGTTTTTCATATAAAAATTTCAATTTTTTTAGGTTTTGGGTGGATTTTTCAATTTTTTGGGGTGGTCACGAATTATCGTCCTTTTCGCTCTAGGACGCTTAGTTTAGGAGATATGGGCAAAAGAAGTTTTTCATATAAAAATTTCAATTTTTTTAGGTTTTGGGTGGATTTTTCAATTTTTTTGGGGTGGTCGCGAATTAAAGTCCTTTTCGCTCTAGGACGCTTAGTTTAGGAGATATGGGCAAAAGAAGTTTTTCATATAAAAATTTCAATTTTTTTAGGTTTTGGGTGGATTTTTCAATTTTTTTGGGTGGTCACGAATTAAAGTCCTTTTCGCTCTATGACGCTTAGTTTAGGAGATATGGGCAAAAGAAGTTTTTCATATAAAAATTTCAATTTTTTTAGGTTTTGGGTGGATTTTTCAATTTTTTTGGGGTGGTCGCGAATTAAAGTCCTTTTCGCTCTAGGACGCTTAGTTTAGGAGATATGGGCAAAAGAAGTTTTTCATATAAAAATTTCAATTTTTTTAGGTTTTGGGTGGATTTTTCAATTTTTTGGGGGTGGTCACGAATTAAAGTCCTTTTCGCTCTAGGACGCTTAGTTTAGGAGATATGGGCAAAAGAAGTTTTTCATATAAAAATTTAAATTTTTTTAGGTTTTGGGTGGATTTTTCAATTTTTTGGGGGTGGTCACGAATTAAAGTCCTTTTCGCTCTAGGACGCTTAGTTTAGGAGATATGGGCAAAAGAAGTTTTTCATATAAAAATTTCAATTTTTTTTAGGTTTTGGGTGGATTTTCCAATATTTTGGGGTGGTCACGAATTATCGTCCTTTTCGCTCTAGGACGCTTAGTTTAGGAGATATGGGCAAAAGAAGTTTTTCATATAAAAATTTCAATTTTTTTAGGTTTTGGGTGGATTTTTCAATTTTTTGGGGTGGTCACGAATTATCATCCTTTTCGCTCTAGGACGCTTAGTTTAGGAGATATGGGCAAAAGAAGTTTTTCATAAAAAATTTCAATTTTATTAGGTTTTGGGTGGATTTTTCAATTTTTTTGGGTGGTCACGAATTAAAGTCGTTTTCGCTCTAGGACGCATATTTAAGGAGATATGGGCAAAAGAAGTTTTTCATATAAAAATTTCAATTTTTTTTAGGTTTTGGGTGGATTTTTCAATTTTTTGGGGTAGTCACGAATTAAAGTCCTTTTCGCTCTAGGACGCATATTTAAGGAGATATGGGCAAAAGAAGTTTTTCATATAAAAATTTAAATTTTTTTAGGTTTTGGGTGGATTTTTCAATTTTTTTGGGTGGTCACGAATTAAAGTCCTTTTCGCTCTAGGACGCTTAGTTTAGGAGATATGGGCAAAAGAAGTTTTTCATATAAAAATTTCAATTTTTTTAGGTTTTGGGTGGATTTTTCAATTTTTTGGGGGTGGTCACGAATTAAAGTCCTTTTCGCTCTAGGACGCTTAGTTTAGGAGATATGGACAAAAGAAGTTTTTCATATAAAAATTTCAATTTTTTTAGGTTTTGGGTGGATTTTTCAATTTTTTGGGGTGGTCACGAATTATCGTCCTTTTCGCTCTAGGACGCTTAGTTTAGGAGATATGGGCAAAAGAAGTTTTTCATATAAAAATTTCAATTTTTTTAGGTTTTGGGTGGATTTTTCAATTTTTTGGGGGTGGTCACGAATTAAAGTCCTTTTCGCTCTAGGACGCTTAGTTTAGGAGATATGGGCAAAAGAAGTTTTTCATATAAAAATTTCAATTTTTTTAGGTTTGGGTGGATTTTTCAATTTTTTTTTGGGTGGTCACGAATTAAAGTCCTTTTCGCTCTAGGACGCATATTTAAGGAGATATGGGCAAAAGAAGTTTTTCATATAAAAATTTCAATTTTTTTAGGTTTGGATGGATTTTTCAATTTTTTTTGGGTGGTCACGAATTAAAGTCCTTTTCGCTCTAGGACGCTTAGTTTAGGAGATATGGGCAAAAGAAGTTTTTCATATAAAAATTTCAATTTTTTTAGGTTTTGGGTGGATTTTTCAATGTTTTGGGGGTGGTCACGAGGAGATATGGGCAAAAGAAGTTTTTCATATAAAAATTTCAATTTTTTTAGGTTTTGGGTGGATTTTTCAATTTTTTTGGGTGGTCACGAATTAAAGTCCTTTTCGCTCTAGGACGCTTAGTTTAGGAGATATGGGCAAAAGAAGTTTTTCATATAAAAATTTCAATTGTTTTAGGTTTTGGGTGGATTTTTCAATGTTTTGGGGGTGGTCACGAATTAAAGTCCTTTTCGCTCTAGGCCGCATATTTAAGGAGATATGGGCAAAAGAAGTTTTTCATATAAAAATTTAAATTTTTTTTAGGTTTTGGGTGGATTTTTCAATTTTTTGGGGGTGGTCACGAATTAAAGTCCTTTTCGCTCTAGGACGCTTAGTTTAGGAGATATGGGCAAAAGAAGTTTTTCATATAAAAATTTCAATTTTTTTAGGTTTTGGGTGGATTTTTCAATTTTTTGGGGTAGTCACGAATTAAAGTCCTTTTCGCTCTAGGACGCATATTTAAGGAGATATGGGCAAAAGAAGTTTTTCATATAAAAATTTCAATTTTTTTAGGTTTTGGGTGGATTTTTCAATTTTTTGGGGGTGGTCACGAATTAAAGTCTTTTTCGCTCTAGGACGCTTAGTTTAGGAGATATGGGCAAAAGAAGTTTTTCATATAAAAATTTCAATTTTTTTAGGTTTTGGGTGGATTTTTCAATTTTTTTGGGGTGGTCGCGAATTAAAGTCCTTTTCGCTCTAGGACGCTTAGTTTAGGAGATATGGGCAAAAGAAGTTTTTCATATAAAAATTTCAATTTTTTTAGGTTTTGGGTGGATTTTTCAATTTTTTGGGGATGGTCACGAATTAAAGTCCTTTTCGCTCTAGGACGCTTAGTTTAGGAGATATGGGCAAAAGAAGTTTTTCATATAAAAATTTCAATTTTTTTAGGTTTTGGGTGGATTTTTCAATTTTTTTGGGTGGTCACGAATTAAAGTCGTTTTCGCTCTAGGGCGCATATTTAAGGAGATATGGGCAAAAGAAGTTTTTCATATAAAAATTTCAATTTTTTTAGGTTTTGGGTGGATTTTTCAATTTTTTGGGTGGTCACGAATTAAAGTCGTTTCGCTCTAGGACGCATATTTAAGGAGATATGGACAAAAGAAGTTTTTCATATAAAAATTTCAATTTTTTTAGGTTTTGGGTGGATTTTTCAATTTTTTGGGGTAGTCACGAATTAAAGTCCTTTTCGCTCTAGGACGCATATTTAAGGAGATATGGGCAAAAGAAGTTTTTCATATAAAAATTTAAATTTTTTTAGGTTTTGGGTGGATTTTTCAATTTTTTTGGGTGGTCACGAATTAAAGTCCTTTTCGCTCTAGGACGCTTAGTTTAGGAGATATGGGCAAAAGAAGTTTTTCATATAAAAATTTCAATTTTTTTAGGTTTTGGGTGGATTTTTCAATTTTTTGGGGGTGGTCACGAATTATCGTCCTTTTCGCTCTAGGACGCTTAGTTTAGGAGATATGGACAAAAGAAGTTTTTCATATAAAAATTTCAATTTTTTTAGGTTTTGGGTGGATTTTTCAATTTTTTGGGGTGGTCACGAATTATCGTCCTTTTCGCTCTAGGACGCTTAGTTTAGGAGATATGGGCAAAAGAAGTTTTTCATATAAAAATTTCAATTTTTTTAGGTTTTGGGTGGATTTTTCAATTTTTTGGGGGTGGTCACGAATTAAAGTCCTTTTCGCTCTAGGACGCTTAGTTTAGGAGATATGGGCAAAAGAAGTTTTTCATATAAAAATTTCAATTTTTTAGGTTTGGGTGGATTTTTCAATTTTTTTTGGGTGGTCACGAATTAAAGTCCTTTTCGCTCTAGGACGCATATTTAAGGAGATATGGGCAAAAGAAGTTTTTCATATAAAAATTTCAATTTTTTTAGGTTTTGGGTGGATTTTTCAATTTTTTCGGGGTGGTCACGAATTAAAGTCCTTTTCGCTCTAGGACGCTTAGTTTAGGAGATATGGGCAAAAGAAGTTTTTCATATAAAAATTTCAATTTTTTTAGGTTTTGGGTGGATTTTTCAATTTTTTTGGGGTGGTCGCGAATTAAAGTCCTTTTCGCTCTAGGACGCTTAGTTTAGGAGATATGGGCAAAAGAAGTTTTTCATATAAAAATTTCAATTTTTTTAGGTTTTGGGTGGATTTTTCAATTTTTCGGGGTGGTCACGAATTAAAGTCCTTTTCGCTCTAGGACGCTTAGTTTAGGAGATATGGGCAAAAGAAGTTTTTCATATAAAAATTTCAATTTTTTTAGGTTTTGGGTGGATTTTTAAAATTTTTGGGGTGGTCACGAATTAAAGTCCTTTTCGCTCTAGGACGCATATTTAAGGAGATATGGGCAAAATAAGTTTTTCATATAAAAATTTTAATTTTTTTAGGTTTTGGGTGGATTATTCAATTTTTTTGAGTGGTCACGAATTATCGTCCTTTTCGCTCTAGGACGCTTAGTTTAGGAGATATGGGCAAAAGAAGTTTTTCATATAAAAATTTCAATTTTTTTAGGTTTTGGGTGGATTTTTCAATTTTTTGGGGTGGTCACGAATTATCGTCCTTTTCGCTCTAGGACGCTTAGTTTAGGAGATATGGGCAAAAGAAGTTTTTCATATAAAAATTTCAATTTTTTTAGGTTTTGGGTGGATTTTTCAATTTTTTTGGGTGGTCACGAATTAAAGTCGTTTTCGCTCTAGGACGCATATTTAAGGAGATATGGGCAAAAGAAGTTTTTCATATAAAAATTTCAATTTTTTTAGGTTTTGGATGGATTTTTCAATTTTTTGGGGTAGTCACGAATTAAAGTCCTTTTCGCTCTAGGACGCTTAGTTTAGGAGATATGGGCAAAAGAAGTTTTTCATATAAAAATTTCAATTTTTTTAGGTTTTGGGTGGATTTTTCAATTTTTTGGGGTGGTCACGAATTATCGTCCTTTTCGCTCTAGGACGCTTAGTTTAGGAGATATGGGCAAAAGAAGTTTTTCATATAAAAATTTCAATTTTTTTAGGTTTTGGGTGGATTTTTCAATTTTTTTGGGTGGTCACGAATTAAAGTCGTTTTCGCTCTAGGACGCATATTTAAGGAGATATGGGCAAAAGAAGTTTTTCATATAAAAATTTAAATTTTTTTAGGTTTTGGGTGGATTTTTCAATTTTTTTGGGTGGTCACGAATTAAAGTCCTTTTCGCTCTAGGACGCTTAGTTTAGGAGATATGGGCAAAAGAAGTTTTTCATATAAAAATTTCAATTTTTTTAGGTTTTGGGTGGATTTTTCAATGTTTTGGGGGTGGTCACGAATTAAAGTCCTTTTCGCTCTAGGCCGCATATTTAAGGAGATATGGGCAAAAGAAGTTTTTCATATAAAAATTTAAATTTTTTTAGGTTTTGGGTGGATTTTTCAATTTTTTGGGGGTGGTCACGAATTAAAGTCCTTTTCGCTCTAGGACGCTTAGTTTAGGAGATATGGGCAAAAGAAGTTTTTCATATAAAAATTTCAATTTTTTTAGGTTTTGGGTGGATTTTTCAATTTTTTGGGGTGGTCACGAATTATCGTCCTTTTCGCTCTAGGACGCTTAGTTTAGGAGATATGGGCAAAAGAAGTTTTTCATATAAAAATTTCAATTTTTTTAGGTTTTGGGTGGATTTTTCAATTTTTTGGGGGTGGTCACGAATTAAAGTCCTTTTCGCTATAGGACGCTTAGTTTAGGAGATATGGGCAAAAGAAGTTATTCATATAAAAATTTCAATTTTTTTAGGTTTTGGGTGGATTTTTCAATGTTTTGGGGGTGGTCACGAATTAAAGTCCTTTTCGCTCTAGGCCGCATATTTAAGGAGATATGGGCAAAAGAAGTTTTTCATATAAAAATTTAAATTTTTTTAGGTTTTGGGTGGATTTTTCAATTTTGTGGGGGTGGTCACGAATTAAAGTCCTTTTCGCTCTAGGACGCTTAGTTTAGGAGATATGGGCAAAAGAAGTTTTTCATATAAAAATTTCAATTTTTTTAGGTTTTGGGTGGATTTTTCAATTTTTTGGGGGTGGTCACGAATTAAAGTCCTTTTCGCTCTAGGACGCTTAGTTTAGGAGATATGGGCAAAAGAAGTTTTTCATATAAAAATTTCAATTTTTTTAGGTTTTGGGTGGATTTTTCAATTTTTTTGGGGTGGTCACGAATTAAAGTCCTTTTCGCTCTAGGACGCTTAGTTTAGGAGATATGGGCAAAAGAAGTTTTTCATATAAAAATTTAAATTTTTTTAGGTTTTGGGTGGATTTTTCAATTTTTTGGGGGTGGTCACGAATTAAAGTCTTTTTCGCTCTAGGACGCTTAGTTTAGGAGATATGGGCAAAAGAAGTTTTTCATATAAAAATTTCAATTTTTTTAGGTTTTGGGTGGATTTTTCAATTTTTTTGGGGTGGTCGCGAATTAAAGTCCTTTTCGCTCTAGGACGCTTAGTTTAGGAGATATGGGCAAAAGAAGTTTTTCATATAAAAATTTAAATTTTTTTAGGTGTGGTCACGAATTAAAGTCCTTTTCGCTCTAGGACGCTTAGTTTAGGAGATATGGGCAAAAGAAGTTTTTCATATAAAAATTTAAATTTTTTTAGGTTTTGGGTGGATTTTTCAATTTTTTGGGGGTGGTCACGAATTAAAGTCCTTTTCGCTCTAGGACGCTTAGTTTAGGAGATATGGGCAAAAGAAGTTTTTCATATAAAAATTTCAATTTTTTTAGGTTTTGGGTGGATTTTTCAATTTTTTTGGGTGGTCACGAATTAAAGTCCTTTTCGCTCTATGACGCTTAGTTTAGGAGATATGGGCAAAAGAAGTTTTTCATATAAAAATTTCAATTTTTTTAGGTTTTGGGTGGATTTTTCAATTTTTTTGGGGTGGTCGCGAATTAAAGTCCTTTTCGCTCTAGGACGCTTAGTTTAGGAGATATGGGCAAAAGAAGTTTTTCATATAAAAATTTCAATTTTTTTAGGTTTTGGGTGGATTTTTCAATTTTTTTGGGTGGTCACGAATTAAAGTCCTTTTCGCTCTATGACGCTTGGTTTAGGAGATATGGGCAAAAGAAGTTTTTCATATAAAAATTTCAATTTTTTTAGGTTTTGGGTGGATTTTTCAATTTTTTTGGGGTGGTCGCGAATTAAAGTCCTTTTCGCTCTAGGACGCTTAGTTTAGGAGATATGGGCAAAAGAAGTTTTTCATATAAAAATTTCAATTTTTTTAGGTTTTGGGTGGATTTTTCAATTTTTTGGGGGTGGTCACGAATTAAAGTCCTTTTCGCTCTAGGACGCTTAGTTTAGGAGATATGGGCAAAAGAAGTTTTTCATATAAAAATTTCAATTTTTTTAGGTTTTGGGTGGATTTTTCAATTTTTTTGGGTGGTCACGAATTAAAGTCGTTTTCGCTCTAGGACGCATATTTAAGGAGATATGGGCAAAAGAAGTTTTTCATATAAAAATTTCAATTTTTTTAGGTTTTGGGTGGATTTTTCAATTTTTTGGGGTAGTCACGAATTAAAGTCCTTTTCGCTCTAGGACGCATATTTAAGGAGATATGGGCAAAAGAAGTTTTTCATATAAAAATTTAAATTTTTTTAGGTTTTGGGTGGATTTTTCAATTTTTTTGGGTGGTCACGAATTAAAGTCCTTTTCGATCTAGGACGCTTAGTTTAGGAGATATGGGCAAAAGAAGTTTTTCATATAAAAATTTCAATTTTTTTAGGTTTTGGGTGGATTTTTCAATTTTTTGGGGTGGTCACGAATTAAAGTCCTTTTCGCTCTAGGACGCTTAGTTTAGGAGATATGGACAAAAGAAGTTTTTCATATAAAAATTTCAATTTTTTTAGGTTTTGGGTGGATTTTTCAATTTTTTGGGGTGGTCACGAATTATCGTCCTTTTCGCTCTAGGACGCTTAGTTTAGGAGATATGGGCAAAAGAAGTTTTTCATATAAAAATTTCAATTTTTTTAGGTTTTGGGTGGATTTTTCAATTTTTGGGGGTGGTCACGAATTAAAGTCCTTTTCGCTCTAGGACGCTTAGTTTAGGAGATATGTGCAAAAGAAGTTTTTCATATAAAAATTTCAATTTTTTTAGGTTTGGGTGGATTTTTCAATTTTTTTTGGGTGGTCACGAATTAAAGTCCTTTTCGCTCTAGGACGCATATTTAAGGAGATATGGGCAAAAGAAGTTTTTCATATAAAAATTTCAATTTTTTTAGGTTTGGGTGGATTTTTCAATTTTTTTTGGGTGGTCACGAATTATCGTCCTTTTCGCTCTAGGACGCTTAGTTTAGGAGATATGGGCAAAAGAAGTTTTTCATATAAAAATTTCAATTTTTTTAGGTTTTGGGTGGATTTTTCAATGTTTTGGGGGTGGTCACGAGGAGATATGGGCAAAAGAAGTTTTTCATATAAAAATTTCAATTTTTTTAGGTTTTGGGTGGATTTTTCAATTTTTTTGGGTGGTCACGAATTAAAGTCCTTTTCGCTCTAGGACGCTTAGTTTAGGAGATATGGGCAAAAGAAGTTTTTCATATAAAAATTTCAATTTTTTTAGGTTTTGGGTGGATTTTTCAATGTTTTGGGGGTGGTCACGAATTAAAGTCCTTTTCGCTCTAGGCCGCATATTTAAGGAGATATGGGCAAAAGAAGTTTTTCATATAAAAATTTAATTTTTTTTAGGTTTTGGGTGGATTTTTCAATTTTGTGGGGGTGGTCACGAATTAAAGTCCTTTTCGCTCTAGGACGCTTAGTTTAGGAGATATGGGCAAAAGACGTTTTTCATATAAAAATTTCAATTTTTTTAGGTTTTGGGTGGATTTTTCAATTTTTTGGGGTGGTCACGAATTATCGTCCTTTTCGCTCTAGGACGCTTAGTTTAGGAGATATGGGCAAAAGAAGTTTTTCATATAAAAATTTTTTTAGGTTTTGGGTGGATTTTTCAATTTTTTGGGGGTGGTCACGAATTAAAGTCTTTTTCGCTCTAGGACGCTTAGTTTAGGAGATATGGGCAAAAGAAGTTTTTCATATAAAAATTTCAATTTTTTTAGGTTTTGGGTGGATTTTTCAATTTTTTGGGTGTGGTCACGAATTAAAGTCCTTTTCGCTCTAGGACGCTTAGTTTAGGAGATATGGGCAAAAGAAGTTTTTCATATAAAAATTTAAATTTTTTTAGGTTTTGGGTGGATTTTTCAATTTTTTGGGGGTGGTCACGAATTAAAGTCCTTTTCGCTCTAGGACGCTTAGTTTAGGAGATATGGGCAAAAGAAGTTTTTCATATAAAAATTTCAATTTTTTTTAGGTTTTGGGTGGATTTTCCAATTTTTTGGGGTGGTCACGAATTATAGTCCTTTTCGCTCTAGGACGCTTAGTTTAGGAGATATGGGCAAAAGAAGTTTTTCATATAAAAATTTCAATTTTTTTAGGTTTTGGGTGGATTTTTCAATTTTTTGGGGGTGGTCACGAATTAAAGTCCTTTTCGCTCTAGGACGCTTAGTTTAGGAGATATGGGCAAAAGAAGTTTTTCATATAAAAATTTCAATTTTTTTAGGTTTTGGGTGGATTTTTCAATTTTTTTGGGTGGTCACGAATTAAAGTCCTTTTCGCTCTATGACGCTTAGTTTAGGAGATATGGGCAAAAGAAGTTTTTCATATAAAAATTTCAATTTTTTTAGGTTTTGGGTGGATTTTTCAATTTTTTTGGGGTGGTCGCGAATTAAAGTCCTTTTCGCTCTAGGACGCTTAGTTTAGGAGATATGGGCAAAAGAAGTTTTTCATATAAAAATTTCAATTTTTTTAGGTTTTGGGTGGATTTTTCAATTTTTCGGGGTGGCCACGAATTAAAGTCCTTTTCGCTCTAGGACGCTTAGTTTAGGAGATATGGGCAAAAGAAGTTTTTCATATAAAAATTTCAATTTTTTTAGGTTTTGGGTGGATTTTTCAATTTTTTGGGGTGGTCACGAATTAAAGTCCTTTTCGCTCTAGGACGCATATTTAAGGAGATATGGGCAAAAGAAGTTTTTCATATAAAAATTTTAATTTTTTTAGGTTTTGGGTGGATTATTCAATTTTTTTGGGTGGTCACGAATTATCGTCCTTTTCGCTCTAGGACGCTTAGTTTAGGAGATATGGGCAAAAGAAGTTTTTCATATAAAAATTTCAATTTTTTTAGGTTTTGGGTGGATTTTTCAATTTTTTGGGGTGGTCACGAATTAAAGTCGTTTTCGCTCTAGGACGCATATTTAAGGAGATATGGGCAAAAGAAGTTTTTCATATAAAAATTTCAATTTTTTTAGGTTTTGGATGGATTTTTCAATTTTTTGGGGTAGTCACGAATTAAAGTCCTTTTCGCTCTAGGACGCATATTTAAGGAGATATGGGCAAAAGAAGTTTTTCATATAAAAATTTCAATTTTTTTAGGTTTTGGGTGGATTTTTCAATTTTTTTGGGTGGTCACGAATTAAAGTCCTTTTCGCTCTATGACGCTTAGTTTAGGAGATATGGGCAAAAGAAGTTTTTCATATAAAAATTTCAATTTTTTTAGGTTTTGGGTGGATTTTTCAATTTTTTTGGGGTGGTCGCGAATTAAAGTCCTTTTCGCTCTAGGACGCTTAGTTTAGGAGATATGGGCAAAAGAAGTTTTTCATATAAAAATTTCAATTTTTTTAGGTTTTGGGTGGATTTTTCAATTTTTCGGGGTGGCCACGAATTAAAGTCCTTTTCGCTCTAGGACGCTTAGTTTAGGAGATATGGGCAAAAGAAGTTTTTCATATAAAAATTTCAATTTTTTTAGGTTTTGGGTGGATTTTTCAATTTTTTGGGGTGGTCACGAATTAAAGTCCTTTTCGCTCTAGGACGCATATTTAAGGAGATATGGGCAAAAGAAGTTTTTCATATAAAAATTTTAATTTTTTTAGGTTTTGGGTGGATTATTCAATTTTTTTGGGTGGTCACGAATTATCGTCCTTTTCGCTCTAGGACGCTTAGTTTAGGAGATATGGGCAAAAGAAGTTTTTCATATAAAAATTTCAATTTTTTTAGGTTTTGGGTGGATTTTTCAATTTTTTGGGGTGGTCACGAATTAAAGTCGTTTTCGCTCTAGGACGCATATTTAAGGAGATATGGGCAAAAGAAGTTTTTCATATAAAAATTTCAATTTTTTTAGGTTTTGGATGGATTTTTCAATTTTTTGGGGTAGTCACGAATTAAAGTCCTTTTCGCTCTAGGACGCATATTTAAGGAGATATGGGCAAAAGAAGTTTTTCATATAAAAATTTAAATTTTTTTAGGTTTTGGGTGGATTTTTCAATTTTTTTGGGTGGTCACGAATTAAAGTCCTTTTCGCTCTAGGACGCTTAGTTTAGGAGATATGGACAAAAGAAGTTTTTCATATAAAAATTTCAATTTTTTTAGGTTTTGGGTGGATTTTTCAATGTTTTGGGGGTGGTCACGAATTAAAGTCCTTTTCGCTCTAGGCCGCATATTTAAGGAGATATGGGCAAAAGAAGTTTTTCATATAAAAATTTTAATTTTTTTAGGTTTTGGGTGGATTTTTCAATTTTTTGGGGGTGGTCACGAATTAAAGTCCTTTTCGCTCTAGGACGCTTAGTTTAGGAGATATGGGCAAAAGAAGTTTTTCATATAAAAATTTCAATTTTTTTAGGTTTTGGGTGGATTTTTCAATTTTTTGGGGTGGTCACGAATTATCGTCCTTTTCGCTCTAGGACGCTTAGTTTAGGAGATATGGGCAAAAGAAGTTTTTCATATAAAAATTTCAATTTTTTTAGGTTTTGGGTGGATTTTTCAATTTTTTGGGGGTGGTCACGAATTAAAATCCTTTTCGCTATAGGACGCTTAGTTTAGGAGATATGGGCAAAAGAAGTTTTTCATATAAAAATTTCAATTTTTTTAGGTTTTGGGTGGATTTTTCAATTTTTTGGGGTGGTCACGAATTAAAGTCCTTTTCGCTCTAGGACGCATATTTAAGGAGATATGGGCAAAAGAAGTTTTTCATATAAAAATTTCAATTTTTTTAGGTTTTGGGTGGATTTTTCAATTTTTTGGGGTAGTCACGAATTAAAGTCCTTTTCGCTCTAGGACGCATATTTAAGGAGATATGGGCAAAAGAAGTTTTTCATATAAAAATTTCAATTTTTTTAGGTTTTGGGTGGATTTTTCAATTTTTTGGGGGTGGTCACGAATTAAAGTCCTTTTCGCTCTAGGACGCTTAGTTTAGGAGATATGGGCAAAAGAAGTTTTTCATATAAAAATTTCAATTTTTTTAGGTTTTGGGTGGTTTTTCAATTTTTTGGGGGTGGTCACGAATTAAAGTCTTTTTCGCTCTAGGACGCTTAGTTTAGGAGATATGGGCAAAAGAAGTTTTTCATATAAAAATTTCAATTTTTTTAGGTTTTGGGTGGATTTTTCAATTTTTTGGGGTGGTCACGAATTATCGTCCTTTTCGCTCTAGGACGCTTAGTTTAGGAGATATGGGCAAAAGAAGTTTTTCATATAAAAATTTCAATTTTTTTAGGTTTTGGGTGGATTTTTCAATTTTTTTGGGGTGGTCGCGAATTAAAGTCCTTTTCGCTCTAGGACGCTTAGTTTAGGAGATATGGGCAAAAGAAGTTTTTCATATAAAAATTTCAATTTTTTTAGGTTTTGGGTGGATTTTTCAATTTTTTGGGGTGGTCACGAATTATCGTCCTTTTCGCTCTAGGACGCTTAGTTTAGGAGATATGGGCAAAAGAAGTTTTTCATATAAAAATTTCAATTTTTTTAGGTTTTGGGTGGATTTTTCAATTTTTTGGGGGTGGTCACGAATTAAAATCCTTTTCGCTATAGGACGCTTAGTTTAGGAGATATGGGCAAAAGAAGTTTTTCATATAAAAATTTCAATTTTTTTAGGTTTTGGGTGGATTTTTCAATTTTTTGGGGTGGTCACGAATTAAAGTCCTTTTCGCTCTAGGACGCATATTTAAGGAGATATGGGCAAAAGAAGTTTTTCATATAAAAATTTCAATTTTTTTAGGTTTTGGGTGGATTTTTCAATTTTTTGGGGTAGTCACGAATTAAAGTCCTTTTCGCTCTAGGACGCATATTTAAGGAGATATGGGCAAAAGAAGTTTTTCATATAAAAATTTCAATTTTTTTAGGTTTTGGGTGGATTTTTCAATTTTTTGGGGGTGGTCACGAATTAAAGTCCTTTTCGCTCTAGGACGCTTAGTTTAGGAGATATGGGCAAAAGAAGTTTTTCATATAAAAATTTCAATTTTTTTAGGTTTTGGGTGGTTTTTCAATTTTTTGGGGGTGGTCACGAATTAAAGTCTTTTTCGCTCTAGGACGCTTAGTTTAGGAGATATGGGCAAAAGAAGTTTTTCATATAAAAATTTCAATTTTTTTAGGTTTTGGGTGGATTTTTCAATTTTTTGGGGTGGTCACGAATTATCGTCCTTTTCGCTCTAGGACGCTTAGTTTAGGAGATATGGGCAAAAGAAGTTTTTCATATAAAAATTTCAATTTTTTTAGGTTTTGGGTGGATTTTTCAATTTTTTTGGGGTGGTCGCGAATTAAAGTCCTTTTCGCTCTAGGACGCTTAGTTTAGGAGATATGGGCAAAAGAAGTTTTTCATATAAAAATTTCAATTTTTTTAGGTTTTGGGTGGATTTTTCAATTTTTTTGGGTGGTCACGAATTAAAGTCCTTTTCGCTCTATGACGCTTAGTTTAGGAGATATGGGCAAAAGAAGTTTTTCATATAAAAATTTCAATTTTTTTAGGTTTTGGGTGGATTTTTCAATTTTTTTGGGGTGGTCGCGAATTAAAGTCCTTTTCGCTCTAGGACGCTTAGTTTAGGAGATATGGGCAAAAGAAGTTTTTCATATAAAAATTTCAATTTTTTTAGGTTTTGGGTGGATTTTTCAATTTTTTTTTGGGTGGTCACGAATTAAAGTCCTTTTCGCTCTAGGACGCTTAGTTTAGGAGATATGGGCAAAAGAAGTTTTTCATATAAAAATTTCAATTTTTTTAGGTTTTGGGTGGATTTTTCAATTTTTTTGGGTGGTCACGAATTAAAGTCCTTTTCGCTCTAGGACGCATATTTAAGGAGATATGGGCAAAAGAAGTTTTTCATATAAAAATTTCAATTTTTTTAGGTTTTGGGTGAATTTTTCAATTTTTTGGGGTAGTCACGAATTAAAGTCCTTTTCGCTCTAGGACGCATATTTAAGGAGATATGGGCAAAAGAAGTTTTTCATATAAAAATTTAAATTTTTTTAGGTTTTGGGTGGATTTTTCAATTTTTTTGGGTGGTCACGAATTAAAGTCCTTTTCGCTCTAGGACGCTTAGTTTAGGAGATATGGGCAAAAGAAGTTTTTCATACAAAAATTTCAATTTTTTAGGTTTTGGGTGGATTTTTCAATTTTTTGGGGTGGTCACGAATTATCGTCCTTTTCGCTCTAGGACGTTTAGTTTAGGAGATATGGGCAAAAGAAGTTTTTCATATAAAAATTTCAATTTTTTTAGGTTTTGGGTGGATTTTTCAATTTTTTGGGGGTGGTCACGAATTAAAGTCCTTTTCGCTCTAGGCCGCATATTTAAGGAGATATGGGCAAAAGAAGTTTTTCATATAAAAATTTAAATTTTTTTAGGTTTTGGGTGGATTTTTCAATTTTTTGGGGGTGGTCACGAATTAAAGTCCTTTTCGCTCTAGGACGCTTAGTTTAGGAGATATGGGCAAAAGAAGTTTTTCATATAAAAATTTCAATTTTTTTAGGTTTTGGGTGGATTTTTCAATTTTTTGGGGTGGTCACGAATTAAAGTCCTTTTCGCTCTAGGCCGCATATTTAAGGAGATATGGGCAAAAGAAGTTTTTCATATAAAAATTTAAATTTTTTTAGGTTTTGGGTGGATTTTTCAATTTTTTGGGGGTGGTCACGAATTAAAGTCCTTTTCGCTCTAGGACGCTTAGTTTAGGAGATATGGGCAAAAGAAGTTTTTCATATAAAAATTTCAATTTTTTTAGGTTTTGGGTGGATTTTTCAATTTTTTGGGGTGGTCACGAATTATCGTCCTTTTCGCTCTAGGACGCTTAGTTTAGGAGATATGGGCAAAAGAAGTTTTTCATATAAAAATTTCAATTTTTTTTGGTTTTGGGTGGATTTTTCAATTTTTTGGGGGTGGTCACGAATTAAAGTCCTTTTCGCTATAGGACGCTTAGTTTAGGAGATATGGGCAAAAGAAGTTTTTCATATAAAAATTTCAATTTTTTTAGGTTTTGGGTGGATTTTTCAATTTTTTGGGGTGGTCACGAATTAAAGTCCTTTTCGCTCTAGGACGCATATTTAAGGAGATATGGGCAAAAGAAGTTTTTCATATAAAAATTTCAATTTTTTTAGGTTTTGGGTGGATTTTTCAATTTTTTGGGGTAGTCACGAATTAAAGTCCTTTTCGCTCTAGGACGCATATTTAAGGAGATATGGGCAAAAGAAGTTTTTCATATAAAAATTTCAATTTTTTTAGGTTTTGGGTGGATTTTTCAATTTTTTGGGGTGGTCACGAATTATCGTCCTTTTCGCTCTAGGACGCTTAGTTTAGGAGATATGGGCAAAAGAAGTTTTTCATATAAAAATTTCAATTTTTTTAGGTTTTGGGTGGATTTTTCAATTTTTTTGGGGTGGTCGCGAATTAAAGTCCTTTTCGCTCTAGGACGCTTAGTTTAGGAGATATGGGCAAAAGAAGTTTTTCATATAAAAATTTCAATTTTTTTAGGTTTTGGGTGGATTTTTCAATTTTTTTGGGTGGTCACGAATTATAGTCCTTTTCGCTCTATGACGCTTAGTTTAGGAGATATGGGCAAAAGAAGTTTTTCATATAAAAATTTCAATTTTTTTAGGTTTTGGGTGGAATTTTCAATTTTTTTGGGGTGGTCGCGAATTAAAGTCCTTTTCGCTCTAGGACGCTTAGTTTAGGAGATATGGGCAAAAGAAGTTTTTCATATAAAAATTTCAATTTTTTTAGGTTTTGGGTGGATTTTTCAATTTTTTGGGGGTGGTCACGAATTAAAGTCCTTTTCGCTCTAGGACGCTTAGTTTAGGAGATATGGGCAAAAGAAGTTTTTCATATAAAAATTTCAATTTTTTTAGGTTTTGGGTGGATTTTTCAATTTTTTTGGGTGGTCACGAATTAAAGTCGTTTTCGCTCTAGGACGCATATTTAAGGAGATATGGGCAAAAGAAGTTTTTCATATAAAAATTTCAATTTTTTTAGGTTTTGGGTGGATTTTTCAATTTTTTGGGGTAGTCACGAATTAAAGTCCTTTTCGCTCTAGGACGCATATTTAAGGAGATATGGGCAAAAGAAGTTTTTCATATAAAAATTTAAATTTTTTTAGGTTTTGGGTGGATTTTTCAATTTTTTTGGGTGGTCACGAATTAAAGTCCTTTTCGCTCTAGGACGCTTAGTTTAGGAGATATGGGCAAAAGAAGTTTTTCATATAAAAATTTCAATTTTTTTAGGTTTTGGGTGGATTTTTCAATTTTTTGGGGTGGTCACGAATTAAAGTCCTTTTCGCTCTAGGACGCTTAGTTTAGGAGATATGGACAAAAGAAGTTTTTCATATAAAAATTTCAATTTTTTTAGGTTTTGGGTGGATTTTTCAATTTTTTGGGGTGGTCACGAATTATCGTCCTTTTCGCTCTAGGACGCTTAGTTTAGGAGATATGGGCAAAAGAAGTTTTTCATATAAAAATTTAAATTTTTTTAGGTTTTGGGTGGATTTTTCAATTTTTTGGGGGTGGTCACGAATTAAAGTCCTTTTCGCTCTAGGACGCTTAGTTTAGGAGATATGTGCAAAAGAAGTTTTTCATATAAAAATTTCAATTTTTTTAGGTTTGGGTGGATTTTTCAATTTTTTTTGGGTGGTCACGAATTAAAGTCCTTTTCGCTCTAGGACGCATATTTAAGGAGATATGGGCAAAAGAAGTTTTTCATATAAAAATTTCAATTTTTTTAGGTTTGGGTGGATTTTTCAATTTTTTTTGGGTGGTCACGAATTAAAGTCCTTTTCGCTCTAGGACGCTTAGTTTAGGAGATATGGGCAAAAGAAGTTTTTCATATAAAAATTTCAATTTTTTTAGGTTTTGGGTGGATTTTTCAATGTTTTGGGGGTGGTCACGAGGAGATATGGGCAAAAGAAGTTTTTCATATAAAAATTTCAATTTTTTTAGGTTTTGGGTGGATTTTTCAATTTTTTTGGGTGGTCACGAATTAAAGTCCTTTTCGCTCTAGGACGCTTAGTTTAGGAGATATGGGCAAAAGAAGTTTTTCATATAAAAATTTCAATTTTTTTAGGTTTTGGGTGGATTTTTCAATGTTTTGGGGGTGGTCACGAATTAAAGTCCTTTTCGCTCTAGGCCGCATATTTAAGGAGATATGGGCAAAAGAAGTTTTTCATATAAAAATTTAAATTTTTTTAGGTTTTGGGTGGATTTTTCAATTTTGTGGGGGTGGTCACGAATTAAAGTCCTTTTCGCTCTAGGACGCTTAGTTTAGGAGATATGGGCAAAAGAAGTTTTTCATATAAAAATTTCAATTTTTTTAGGTTTTGGGTGGATTTTTCAATTTTTTGGGGTGGTCACGAATTATCGTCCTTTTCGCTCTAGGACGCTTAGTTTAGGAGATATGGGCAAAAGAAGTTTTTCATATAAAAATTTCAATTTTTTTAGGTTTTGGGTGGATTTTTCAATTTTTTGGGGGTGGTCACGAATTAAAGTCCTTTTCGCTCTAGGACGCTTAGTTTAGGAGATATGGGCAAAAGAAGTTTTTCATATAAAAATTTCAATTTTTTTAGGTTTTGGGTGGATTTTTCAATTTTTTGGGGGTGGTCACGAATTAAAGTCTTTTTCGCTCTAGGACGCTTAGTTTAGGAGATATGGGCAAAAGAAGTTTTTCATATAAAAATTTCAATTTTTTTAGGTTTTGGGTGGATTTTTCAATTTTTTGGGGGTGGTCACGAATTAAAGTCCTTTTCGCTCTAGGACGCTTAGTTTAGGAGATATGGGCAAAAGAAGTTTTTCATATAAAAATTTAAATTTTTTTAGGTTTTGGGTGGATTTTTCAATTTTTTGGGGGTGGTCACGAATTAAAGTCCTTTTCGCTCTAGGACGCTTAGTTTAGGAGATATGGGCAAAAGAAGTTTTTCATATAAAAATTTCAATTTTTTTTAGGTTTTGGGTGGATTTT
This sequence comes from Haematobia irritans, assembly GCF_050003625.1. NCBI lineage: Eukaryota > Metazoa > Arthropoda > Insecta > Diptera > Muscidae > Haematobia > Haematobia irritans. Next base: position 34,889,251 of record NC_134400.1, on the reverse strand, counting down.
CCAATTTTTTGGGGTGGTCACGAATTATCGTCCTTTTCGCTCTAGGACGCTTAGTTTAGGAGATATGGGCAAAAGAAGTTTTTCATATAAAAATTTCAATTTTTTTAGGTTTTGGGTGGATTTTTCAATTTTTTGGGGGTGGTCACGAATTAAAGTCCTTTTCGCTCTAGGACGCTTAGTTTAGGAGATATGGGCAAAAGAAGTTTTTCATATAAAAATTTCAATTTTTTTAGGTTTTGGGTGGATTTTTCAATTTTTTTTGGGTGGTCACGAATTAAAGTCCTTTTCGCTCTATGACGCTTAGTTTAGGAGATATGGGCAAAAGAAGTTTTTCATATAAAAATTTCAATTTTTTTAGGTTTTGGGTGGATTTTTCAATTTTTTTGGGGTGGTCGCGAATTAAAGTCCTTTTCGCTCTAGGACGCTTAGTTTAGGAGATATGGGCAAAAGAAGTTTTTCATATAAAAATTTAAATTTTTTTAGGTTTTGGGTGGATTTTTCAATTTTTCGGGGTGGTCACGAATTAAAGTCCTTTTCGCTCTAGGACGCTTAGTTTAGGAGATATGGGCAAAAGAAGTTTTTCATATAAAAATTTCAATTTTTTTAGGTTTTGGGTGGATTTTTAAAATTTTTAGGGTGGTCACGAATTAAAGTCCTTTTCGCTCTAGGACGCATATTTAAGGAGATATGGGCAAAATAAGTTTTTCATATAAAAATTTTAATTTTTTTAGGTTTTAGGTGGATTATTCAATTTTTTTGGGTGGTCACGAATTATCGTCCTTTTCGCTCTAGGACGCTTAGTTTAGGAGATATGGGCAAAAGAAGTTTTTCATATAAAAATTTCAATTTTTTTAGGTTTTGGGTGGATTTTTCAATTTTTTGGGGTGGTCACGAATTAAAGTCGTTTTCGCTCTAGGACGCATATTTAAGGAGATATGGGCAAAAGAAGTTTTTCATATAAAAATTTCAATTTTTTTAGGTTTTGGATGGATTTTTCAATTTTTTGGGGCAGTCACGAATTAAATTCCTTTTCGCTCTAGGACGCATATTTAAGGAGATATGGGCAAAAGAAGTTTTTCATATAAAAATTTCAATTTTCTTAGGTTTTGGATGGATTTTTCAATTTTTTGGGGGTGGTCACGAATTAAAGTCCTTTTCGCTCTAGGACGCTTAGTTTAGGAGATATGGGCAAAAGAAGTTTTTCATATAAAAATTTAAATTTTTTTAGGTTTTGGGTGGATTTTTCAATTTTTTGGGGTGGTCACGAATTATCGTCCTTTTCGCTCTAGGACGCTTAGTTTAGGAGATATGGGCAAAAGAAGTTTTTCATATAAAAATTTCAATTTTTTTAGGTTTTGGGTGGATTTTTCAATTTTTTGGGGGTGGTCACGAATTAAAGTCCTTTTCGCTATATGACGCTTAGTTTAGGAGATATGGGCAAAAGAAGTTTTTCATTTAAAAATTACAATTTTTTTAGGTTTTGGGTGGATTTTTCAATTTTTTGGGGTGGTCACGAATTAAAGTCCTTTTCGCTCTAGGACGCATATTTAAGGAGATATGGGCAAAAGAAGTTTTTCATATAAAAATTTCAATTTTTTTAGGTTTTGGGTGGATTTTTCAATTTTTTGGGGTAGTCACGAATTAAAGTCCTTTTCGCTCTAGGACGCATATTTAAGGAGATATGGGCAAAAGAAGTTTTTCATATAAAAATTTCAATTTTTTTAGGTTTTGGGTGGATTTTTCAATTTTTTGGGGGTGGTCACGAATTAAAGTCCTTTTCGCTCTAGGACGCTTAGTTTAGGAGATATGGGCAAAAGAAGTTTTTCATATAAAAATTTCAATTTTTTTAGGTTTTGGGTGGTTTTTCAATTTTTTGGGGGTGGTCACGAATTAAAGTCTTTTTCGCTCTAGGACGCTTAGTTTAGGAGATATGGGCAAAAGAAGTTTTTCATATAAAAATTTCAATTTTTTTAGGTTTTGGGTGGATTTTTCAATTTTTTGGGGTGGTCACGAATTATCGTCCTTTTCGCTCTAGGACGCTTAGTTTAGGAGATATGGGCAAAAGAAGTTTTTCATATAAAAATTTCAATTTTTTTAGGTTTTGGGTGGATTTTTCAATTTTTTTGGGGTGGTCGCGAATTAAAGTCCTTTTCGCTCTAGGACGCTTAGTTTAGGAGATATGGGCAAAAGAAGTTTTTCATATAAAAATTTCAATTTTTTTAGGTTTTGGGTGGATTTTTCAATTTTTTTGGGTGGTCACGAATTAAAGTCCTTTTCGCTCTATGACGCTTAGTTTAGGAGATATGGGCAAAAGAAGTTTTTCATATAAAAATTTCAATTTTTTTAGGTTTTGGGTGGATTTTTCAATTTTTTTGGGGTGGTCGCGAATTAAAGTCCTTTTCGCTCTAGGACGCTTAGTTTAGGAGATATGGGCAAAAGAAGTTTTTCATATAAAAATTTCAATTTTTTTAGGTTTTGGGTGGATTTTTCAATTTTTTGGGGTAGTCACGAATTAAAGTCCTTTTCGCTCTAGGACGCATATTTAAGGAGATATGGGCAAAAGAAGTTTTTCATATAAAAATTTAAATTTTTTTAGGTTTTGGGTGGATTTTTCAATTTTTTTGGGTGGTCACGAATTAAAGTCCTTTTCGCTCTAGGACGCATATTTAAGGAGATATGGGCAAAAGAAGTTTTTCATATAAAAATTTCAATTTTTTTAGGTTTGGGTGGATTTTTCAATTTTTTTTGGGTGGTCACGAATTAAAGTCCTTTTCGCTCTAGGATGCATATTTAAGGAGATATGGGCAAAAGAAGTTTTTCATATAAAAATTTCAATTTTTTTAGGTTTGGGTGGATTTTTCAATTTTTTTTGGGTGGTCACGAATTAAAGTCCTTTTCGCTCTAGGACGCTTAGTTTAGGAGATATGGGCAAAAGAAGTTTTTCATATAAAAATTTCAATTTTTTTAGGTTTTGGGTGGATTTTTCAATGTTTTGGGGGTGGTCACGAATTAAAGTCCTTTTCGCTCTAGGCCGCATATTTAAGGAGATATGGGCAAAACAAGTTTTTCATATAAAAATTTAAATTTTTTTAGGTTTTGGGTGGATTTTTCAATTTTTTGGGGGTGGTCACGAATTAAAGTCCTTTTCGCTCTAGGACGCTTAGTTTAGGAGATATGGGCAAAAGAAGTTTTTCATATAAAAATTTCAATTTTTTTAGGTTTTGGGTGGATTTTTCAATTTTTTGGGGTGGTCACGAATTATCGTCCTTTTCGCTCTAGGACGCTTAGTTTAGGAGATATGGGCAAAAGAAGTTTTTCATATAAAAATTTCAATTTTTTTAGGTTTTGGGTGGATTTTTCAATTTTTTGGGGGTGGTCACGAATTATCGTCCTTTTCGCTCTAGGACGCTTAGTTTAGGAGATATGGGCAAAAGAAGTTTTTCATATAAAAATTTCAATTTTTTTAGGTTTTGGGTGGATTTTTCAATTTTTTGGGGGTGGTCACGAATTAAAGTCCTTTTCGCTCTAGGACGCTTAGTTTAGGAGATATGTGCAAAAGAAGTTTTTCATATAAAAATTTCAATTTTTTTAGGTTTGGGTGGATTTTTCAATTTTTTTTGGGTGGTCACGAATTAAAGTCCTTTTCGCTCTAGGATGCATATTTAAGGAGATATGGGCAAAAGAAGTTTTTCATATAAAAATTTCAATTTTTTTAGGTTTGGGTGGATTTTTCAATTTTTTTTGGGTGGTCACGAATTAAAGTCCTTTTCGCTCTAGGACGCTTAGTTTAGGAGATATGGGCAAAAGAAGTTTTTCATATAAAAATTTCAATTTTTTTAGGTTTTGGGTGGATTTTTCAATGTTTTGGGGGTGGTCACGAATTAAAGTCCTTTTCGCTCTAGGCCGCATATTTAAGGAGATATGGGCAAAACAAGTTTTTCATATAAAAATTTAAATTTTTTTAGGTTTTGGGTGGATTTTTCAATTTTTTGGGGGTGGTCACGAATTAAAGTCCTTTTCGCTCTAGGACGCTTAGTTTAGGAGATATGGGCAAAAGAAGTTTTTCATATAAAAATTTCAATTTTTTTAGGTTTTGGGTGGATTTTTCAATTTTTTGGGGTGGTCACGAATTATCGTCCTTTTCGCTCTAGGACGCTTAGTTTAGGAGATATGGGCAAAAGAAGTTTTTCATATAAAAATTTCAATTTTTTTAGGTTTTGGGTGGATTTTTCAATTTTTTGGGGGTGGTCACGAATTAAAGTCCTTTTCGCTCTAGGACGCTTAGTTTAGGAGATATGGGCAAAAGAAGTTTTTCATATAAAAATTTCAATTTTTTTAGGTTTTGGGTGGATTTTTCAATATTTTGGGGGTGGTCACGAATTAAAGTCCTTTTCGCTCTAGGCCGCATATTTAAGGAGATATGGGCAAAAGAAGTTTTTCATATAAAAATTTAAATTTTTTTAGGTTTTGGGTGGATTTTTCAATTTTTTGGGGGTGGTCACGAATTAAAGTCCTTTTCGCTCTAGGACGCTTAGTTTAGGAGATATGGGCAAAAGAAGTTTTTCATATAAAAATTTCAATTTTTTTAGGTTTTGGGTGGATTTTTCAATTTTTTGGGGTGGTCACGAATTAAAGTCCTTTTCGCTCTAGGACGCATATTTAAGGAGATATGGGCAAAAGAAGTTTTTCATATAAAAATTTCAATTTTTTTAGGTTTTGGGTGGATTTTTCAATTTTTTGGGGTAGTCACGAATTAAAGTCCTTTTCGCTCTAGGACGCATATTTAAGGAGATATGGGCAAAAGAAGTTTTTCATTTAAAAATTTCAATTTTTTTAGGTTTTGGGTGGATTTTTCAATTTTTTGGGGGTGGTCACGAATTAAAGTCTTTTTCGCTCTAGGACGCTTAGTTTAGGAGATATGGGCAAAAGAAGTTTTTCATATAAAAATTTCAATTTTTTTAGGTTTTGGGTGGATTTTTCAATTTTTTGGGGTGGTCACGAATTATCGTCCTTTTCGCTCTAGGACGCTTAGTTTAGGAGATATGGGCAAAAGAAGTTTTTCATATAAAAATTTCAATTTTTTTAGGTTTTGGGTGGATTTTTCAATTTTTTGGGGGTGGTCGCGAATTAAAGTCCTTTTCGCTCTAGGACGCTTAGTTTAGGAGATATGGGCAAAAGAAGTTTTTCATATAAAAATTTCAATTTTTTTAGGTTTTGGGTGGATTTTTCAATTTTTTTGGGGTGGTCACGAATTAAAGTCGTTCTCGCTCTAGGACGCATATTTAAGGAGATATGGGCAAAAGAAGTTTTTCATATAAAAATTTCAATTTTTTTAGGTTTTGGGTGGATTTTTCAATTTTTTTGGGTGGTCACGAATTAAAGTCGTTTTCGCTCTAGGACGCATATTTAAGGAGATATGGGCAAAAGAAGTTTTTCATATAAAAATTTCAATTTTTTTAGGTTTTGGGTGGATTTTTCAATTTTTTGGGGTAGTCACGAATTAAAGTCCTTTTCGCTCTAGGACGCATATTTAAGGAGATATGGGCAAAAGAAGTTTTTCATATAAAAATTTAAATTTTTTTAGGTTTTGGGTGGATTTTTCAATTTTTTTGGGTGGTCACGAATTAAAGTCCTTTTCGCTCTAGGACGCTTAGTTTAGGAGATATGGGCAAAAGAAGTTTTTCATATAAAAATTTCAATTTTTTTAGGTTTTGGGACGCTCTAGGACGCTTAGTTTAGGAGATATGGGCAAAAGAAGTTTTTCATATAAAAATTTCAATTTTTTTAGGTTTTGGGTGGATTTTTCAATGTTTTGGGGGTGGTCACGAATTAAAGTCCTTTTCGCTCTAGGCCGCATATTTAAGGAGATATGGGCAAAAGAAGTTTTTCATATAAAAATTTAAATTTTTTTAGGTTTTGGGTGGATTTTTCAATTTTTTGGGGGTGGTCACGAATTAAAGTCCTTTTCGCTCTAGGACGCTTAGTTTAGGAGATATGGGCAAAAGAAGTTTTTCATATAAAAATTTCAATTTTTTTAGGTTTTGGGTGGATTTTTCAATTTTTTGGGGTGGTCACGAATTAAAGTCCTTTTCGCTCTAGGACGCATATTTAAGGAGATATGGGCAAAAGAAGTTTTTCATATAAAAATTTCAATTTTTTTAGGTTTTGGGTGGATTTTTCAATTTTTTGGGGTAGTCACGAATTAAAGTCCTTTTCGCTCTAGGACGCATATTTAAGGAGATATGGGCAAAAGAAGTTTTTCATATAAAAATTTCAATTTTTTTAGGTTTTGGGTGGATTTTTCAATTTTTTGGGGGTGGTCACGAATTAAAGTCTTTTTCGCTCTAGGACGCTTAGTTTAGGAGATATGGGCAAAAGAAGTTTTTCATATAAAAATTTCAATTTTTTTAGGTTTTGGGTGGATTTTTCAATTTTTTGGGGTGGTCACGAATTATCGTCCTTTTCGCTCTAGGACGCTTAGTTTAGGAGATATGGGCAAAAGAAGTTTTTCATATAAAAATTTCAATTTTTTTAGGTTTTGGGTGGATTTTTCAATTTTTTGGGGGTGGTCACGAATTAAAGTCCTTTTCGCTCTAGGACGCTTAGTTTAGGAGATATGGGCAAAAGAAGTTTTTCATATAAAAATTTCAATTTTTTTAGGTTTTGGGTGGATTTTTCAATATTTTGGGGGTGGTCACGAATTAAAGTCCTTTTCGCTCTAGGCCGCATATTTAAGGAGATATGGGCAAAAGAAGTTTTTCATATAAAAATTTAAATTTTTTTAGGTTTTGGGTGGATTTTTCAATTTTTTGGGGGTGGTCACGAATTAAAGTCCTTTTCGCTCTAGGACGCTTAGTTTAGGAGATATGGGCAAAAGAAGTTTTTCATATAAAAATTTCAATTTTTTTAGGTTTTGGGTGGATTTTTCAATTTTTTGGGGTGGTCACGAATTAAAGTCCTTTTCGCTCTAGGACGCATATTTAAGGAGATATGGGCAAAAGAAGTTTTTCATATAAAAATTTCAATTTTTTTAGGTTTTGGGTGGATTTTTCAATTTTTTGGGGTAGTCACGAATTAAAGTCCTTTTCGCTCTAGGACGCATATTTAAGGAGATATGGGCAAAAGAAGTTTTTCATATAAAAATTTCAATTTTTTTAGGTTTTGGGTGGATTTTTCAATTTTTTGGGGGTGGTCACGAATTAAAGTCTTTTTCGCTCTAGGACGCTTAGTTTAGGAGATATGGGCAAAAGAAGTTTTTCATATAAAAATTTCAATTTTTTTAGGTTTTGGGTGGATTTTTCAATTTTTTGGGGTGGTCACGAATTATCGTCCTTTTCGCTCTAGGACGCTTAGTTTAGGAGATATGGGCAAAAGAAGTTTTTCATATAAAAATTTCAATTTTTTTAGGTTTTGGGTGGATTTTTCAATTTTTTTGGGGTGGTCGCGAATTAAAGTCCTTTTCGCTCTAGGACGCTTAGTTTAGGAGATATGGGCAAAAGAAGTTTTTCATATAAAAATTTCAATTTTTTTAGGTTTTGGGTGGATTTTTCAATTTTTTTGGGTGGTCACGAATTAAAGTCGTTTTCGCTCTAGGACGCATATTTAAGGAGATATGGGCAAAAGAAGTTTTTCATATAAAAATTTCAATTTTTTTAGGTTTTGGGTGGATTTTTCAATTTTTTTGGGTGGTCACGAATTAAAGTCGTTTTCGCTCTAGGACGCATATTTAAGGAGATATGGGCAAAAGAAGTTTTTCATATAAAAATTTCAATTTTTTTAGGTTTTGGGTGGATTTTTCAATTTTTTGGGGTAGTCACGAATTAAAGGCCTTTTCGCTCTAGGACGCATATTTAAGGAGATATGGGCAAAAGAAGTTTTTCATATAAAAATTTAAATTTTTTTAGGTTTTGGGTGGATTTTTCAATTTTTTTGGGTGGTCACGAAATAAAGTCCTTTTCGCTCTAGGACGCTTAGTTTAGGAGATATGGGCAAAAGAAGTTTTTCATATAAAAATTTCAATTTTTTTAGGTTTTGGGACGCTCTAGGACGCTTAGTTTAGGAGATATGGGCAAAAGAAGTTTTTCATATAAAAATTTCAATTTTTTTAGGTTTTGGGTGGATTTTTCAATGTTTTGGGGGTGGTCACGAATTAAAGTCCTTTTCGCTCTAGGCCGCATATTTAAGGAGATATGGGCAAAAGAAGTTTTTCATATAAAAATTTAAATTTTTTTAGGTTTTGGGTGGATTTTTCAATTTTTTGGGGGTGGTCACGAATTAAAGTCCTTTTCGCTCTAGGACGCTTAGTTTAGGAGATATGGGCAAAAGAAGTTTTTCATATAAAAATTTCAATTTTTTTAGGTTTTGGGTGGATTTTTCAATTTTTTGGGGTGGTCACGAATTAAAGTCCTTTTCGCTCTAGGACGCATATTTAAGGAGATATGGGCAAAAGAAGTTTTTCATATAAAAATTTCAATTTTTTTAGGTTTTGGGTGGATTTTTCAATTTTTTGGGGTAGTCACGAATTAAAGTCCTTTTCGCTCTAGGACGCATATTTAAGGAGATATGGGCAAAAGAAGTTTTTCATACAAAAATTTCAATTTTTTTAGGTTTTGGGTGGATTTTTCAATTTTTTGGGGGTGGTCACGAATTAAAGTCTTTTTCGCTCTAGGACGCTTAGTTTAGGAGATATGGGCAAAAGAAGTTTTTCATATAAAAATTTCAATTTTTTTAGGTTTTGGGTGGATTTTTCAATTTTTTGGGGTGGTCACGAATTATCGTCCTTTTCGCTCTAGGACGCTTAGTTTAGGAGATATGGGCAAAAGAAGTTTTTCATATAAAAATTTCAATTTTTTTAGGTTTTGGGTGGATTTTTCAATTTTTTTGGGGTGGTCGCGAATTAAAGTCCTTTTCGCTCTAGGACGCTTAGTTTAGGAGATATGGGCAAAAGAAGTTTTTCATATAAAAATTTCAATTTTTTTAGGTTTTGGGTGGATTTTTCAATTTTTTGGGGTGGTCACGAATTAAAGTCCTTTTCGCTCTATGACGCTTAGTTTAGGAGATATGGGCAAAAGAAGTTTTTCATATAAAAATTTCAATTTTTTTAGGTTTTGGGTGGATTTTTCAATTTTTTTGGGGTGGTCGCGAATTAAAGTCCTTTTCGCTCTAGGACGCTTAGTTTAGGAGATATGGGCAAAAGAAGTTTTTCATATAAAAATTTCAATTTTTTTAGGTTTTGGGTGGATTTTTCAATTTTTTGGGGGTGGTCACGAATTAAAGTCCTTTTCGCTCTAGGACGCTTAGTTTAGGAGATATGGGCAAAAGAAGTTTTTCATATAAAAATTTCAATTTTTTTAGGTTTTGGGTGGATTTTTCAATTTTTTGGGGTAGTCACGAATTAAAGTCCTTTTCGCTCTAGGACGCATATTTAAGGAGATATGGGCAAAAGAAGTTTTTCATATAAAAATTTAAATTTTTTTAGGTTTTGGGTGGATTTTTCAATTTTTTTGGGTGGTCACGAATTAAAGTCCTTTTCGCTCTAGGACGCTTAGTTTAGGAGATATGGGCAAAAGAAGTTTTTCATATAAAAATTTCAATTTTTTTAGGTTTTGGGTGGATTTTTCAATTTTTTGGGGTAGTCACGAATTAAAGTCCTTTTCGCTCTAGGACGCATATTTAAGGAGATATGGGCAAAAGAAGTTTTTCATATAAAAATTTAAATTTTTTTAGGTTTTGGGTGGATTTTTCAATTTTTTTGGGTGGTCACGAATTAAAGTCCTTTTCGCTCTAGGACGCTTAGTTTAGGAGATATGGGCAAAAGAAGTTTTTCATATAAAAATTTCAATTTTTTTAGGTTTTGGGACGCTCTAGGACGCTTAGTTTAGGAGATATGGGCAAAAGAAGTTTTTCATATAAAAATTTCAATTTTTTTAGGTTTTGGGTGGATTTTTCAATGTTTTGGGGGTGGTCACGAATTAAAGTCCTTTTCGCTCTAGGCCGCATATTTAAGGAGATATGGGCAAAAGAAGTTTTTCATATAAAAATTTAAATTTTTTTAGGTTTTGGGTGGATTTTTCAATTTTTTGGGGGTGGTCACGAATTAAAGTCCTTTTCGCTCTAGGACGCTTAGTTTAGGAGATATGGGCAAAAGAAGTTTTTCATATAAAAATTTCAATTTTTTTAGGTTTTGGGTGGATTTTTCAATTTTTTGGGGTGGTCACGAATTAAAGTCCTTTTCGCTCTAGGACGCATATTTAAGGAGATATGGGCAAAAGAAGTTTTTCATATAAAAATTTCAATTTTTTTAGGTTTTGGGTGGATTTTTCAATTTTTTGGGGTAGTCACGAATTAAAGTCCTTTTCGCTCTAGGACGCATATTTAAGGAGATATGGGCAAAAGAAGTTTTTCATATAAAAATTTCAATTTTTTTAGGTTTTGGGTGGATTTTTCAATTTTTTGAGGGTGGTCACGAATTAAAGTCTTTTTCGCTCTAGGACGCTTAGTTTAGGAGATATGGGCAAAAGAAGTTTTTCATATAAAAATTTCAATTTTTTTAGGTTTTGGGTGGATTTTTCAATTTTTTGGGGTGGTCACGAATTATCGTCCTTTTCGCTCTAGGACGCTTAGTTTAGGAGATATGGGCAAAAGAAGTTTTTCATATAAAAATTTCAATTTTTTTAGGTTTTGGGTGGATTTTTCAATTTTTTTGGGGTGGTCGCGAATTAAAGTCCTTTTCGCTCTAGGACGCTTAGTTTAGGAGATATGGGCAAAAGAAGTTTTTCATATAAAAATTTCAATTTTTTTAGGTTTTGGGTGGATTTTTCAATTTTTTGGGGTGGTCACGAATTAAAGTCCTTTTCGCTCTATGACGCTTAGTTTAGGAGATATGGGCAAAAGAAGTTTTTCATATAAAAATTTCAATTTTTTTAGGTTTTGGGTGGATTTTTCAATTTTTTTGGGGTGGTCGCGAATTAAAGTCCTTTTCGCTCTAGGACGCTTAGTTTAGGAGATATGGGCAAAAGAAGTTTTTCATATAAAAATTTCAATTTTTTTAGGTTTTGGGTGGATTTTTCAATTTTTTGGGGGTGGTCACGAATTAAAGTCCTTTTCGCTCTAGGACGCTTAGTTTAGGAGATATGGGCAAAAGAAGTTTTTCATATAAAAATTTCAATTTTTTTAGGTTTTGGGTGGATTTTTCAATTTTTTGGGGTAGTCACGAATTAAAGTCCTTTTCGCTCTAGGACGCATATTTAAGGAGATATGGGCAAAAGAAGTTTTTCATATAAAAATTTAAATTTTTTTAGGTTTTGGGTGGATTTTTCAATTTTTTTGGGTGGTCACGAATTAAAGTCCCTTTCGCTCTAGGACGCTTAGTTTAGGAGATATGGGCAAAAGAAGTTTTTCATATAAAAATTTCAATTTTTTTAGGTTTTGGGTGGATTTTTCAATTTTTTGGGGGTGGTCACGAATTAAAGTCCTTTTCGCTCTAGGACGCTTAGTTTAGGAGATATGGACAAAAGAAGTTTTTCATATAAAAATTTCAATTTTTTTAGGTTTTGGGTGGATTTTTCAATTTTTGGGGTGGTCGCGAATTAAAGTCCTTTTCGCTCTAGGACGCTTAGTTTAGGAGATATGGGCAAAAGAAGTTTTTCATATAAAAATTTCAATTTTTTTAGGTTTTGGGTGGATTTTTCAATTTTTTGGGGGTGGTCACGAATTAAAGTCCTTTTCGCTCTAGGACGCTTAGTTTAGGAGATATGGGCAAAAGAAGTTTTTCATATAAAAATTTCAATTTTTTTAGGTTTTGGGTGGATTTTTCAATTTTTTGGGGGTGGTCACGAATTAAAGTCCTTTTCGCTCTAGGACGCTTAGTTTAGGAGATATGGACAAAAGAAGTTTTTCATATAAAAATTTCAATTTTTTTAGGTTTTGGGTGGATTTTTCAATTTTTGGGGTGGTCACGAATTATCGTCCTTTTCGCTCTAGGACGCTTAGTTTAGGAGATATGGACAAAAGAAGTTTTTCATATAAAAATTTCAATTTTTTTAGGTTTTGGGTGGATTTTTCAATTTTTTGGGGGTGGTCACGAATTAAAGTCCTTTTTGCTCTAGGACGCTTAGTTTAGGAGATATGGGCAAAAGAAGTTTTTCATATAAAAATTTCAATTTTTTTAGGTTTGGGTGGATTTTTAAATTTTTTTTGGGTGGTCACGAATTAAAGTCCTTTTCGCTCTAGGACGCATATTTAAGGAGATATGGGCAAAAGAAGTTTTTCATATAAAAATTTCAATTTTTTTAGGTTTGGGTGGATTTTTCAATTTTTTTGGGTGGTCACGAATTAAAGTCCTTTTCGCTCTAGGACGCTTAGTTTAGGAGATATGGGCAAAAGAAGTTTTTCATATAAAAATTTCAATTTTTTTAGGTTTTGGGTGGATTTTTCAATGTTTTGGGGGTGGTCACGAGGAGATATGGGCAAAAGAAGTTTTTCATATAAAAATTTCAATTTTTTTAGGTTTTGGGTGGATTTTTCAATTTTTTTGGGTGGTCACGAATTAAAGTCCTTTTCGCTCTAGGACGCTTAGTTTAGGAGATATGGGCAAAAGAAGTTTTTCATATAAAAATTTCAATTTTTTTAGGTTTTGGGTGGATTTTTCAATGTTTTGGGGGTGGTCACGAATTAAAGTCCTTTTCGCTCTAGGCCGCATATTTAAGGAGATATGGGCAAAAGAAGTTTTTCATATAAAAATTTAAATTTTTTTAGGTTTTGGGTGGATTTTTCAATTTTTTGGGGGTGGTCACGAATTAAAGTCCTTTTCGCTCTAGGACGCTTAGTTTAGGAGATATGGGCAAAAGAAGTTTTTCATATAAAAATTTCAATTTTTTTAGGTTTTGGGTGGATTTTTCAATTTTTTGGGGTGGTCACGAATTATCGTCCTTTTCGCTCTAGGACGCTTAGTTTAGGAGATATGGGCAAAAGAAGTTTTTCATATAAAAATTTCAATTTTTTTAGGTTTTGGGTGGATTTTTCAATTTTTTGGGGGTGGTCACGAATTAAAGTCCTTTTCGCTCTAGGACGCTTAGTTTAGGAGATATGGGCAAAAGAAGTTTTTCATATAAAAATTTCAATTTTTTTAGGTTTTGGGTGGATTTTTCAATTTTTTGGGGTGGTCACGAATTAAAGTCCTTTTCGCTCTAGGACGCATATTTAAGGAGATATGGGCAAAAGAAGTTTTTCATATAAAAATTTCAATTTTTTTAGGTTTTGGGTGGATTTTTCAATTTTTTGGGGGTGGTCACGAATTAAAGTCCTTTTCGCTCTAGGACGCTTAGTTTAGGAGATATGGGCAAAAGAAGTTTTTCATATAAAAATTTCAATTTTTTTAGGTTTTGGGTGGATTTTTCAATTTTTTGGGGGTGGTCACGAATTAAAGTCTTTTTCGCTCTAGGACGCTTAGTTTAGGAGATATGGGCAAAAGAAGTTTTTCATATAAAAATTTCAATTTTTTTAGGTTTTGGGTGGATTTTTCAATTTTTTGGGGTGGTCACGAATTATCGTCCTTTTCGCTCTAGGACGCTTAGTTTAGGAGATATGGGCAAAAGAAGTTTTTCATATAAAAATTTCAATTTTTTTAGGTTTTGGGTGGATTTTTCAATTTTTTTGGGGTGGTCGCGAATTAAAGTCCTTTTCGCTCTAGGACGCTTAGTTTAGGAGATATGGGCAAAAGAAGTTTTTCATATAAAAATTTAAATTTTTTTAGGTTTTGGGTGGATTTTTCAACTTTTTTGGGTGGTCACGAATTAAAGTCCTTTTCGCTCTATGACGCTTAGTTTAGGAGATATGGGCAAAAGAAGTTTTTCATATAAAAATTTCAATTTTTTTAGGTTTTGGGTGGATTTTTCAATTTTTTTGTTGTGGCCGCGAATTAAAGTCCTTTTCGCTCTAGGACGCTTAGTTTAGGAGATATGGGCAAAAGAAGTTTTTCATATAAAAATTTCAATTTTTTTAGGTTTTGGGTGGATTTTTCAATTTTTTGGGGGTGGTCACGAATTAAAGTCCTTTTCGCTCTAGGACGCTTAGTTTAGGAGATATGGGCAAAAGAAGTTTTTCATATAAAAATTTAAATTTTTTTAGGTTTTGGGTGGATTTTTCAATTTTTTGGGGGTGGTCACGAATTAAAGTCTTTTTCGCTCTAGGACGCTTAGTTTAGGAGATATGGGCAAAAGAAGTTTTTCATATAAAAATTTCAATTTTTTTTAGGTTTTGGGTGGATTTTCCAATTATTTGGGGTGGTCACGAATTATCGTCCTTTTCGCTCTAGGACGCTTAGTTTAGGAGATATGGGCAAAAGAAGTTTTTCATATAAAAATTTCAATTTTTTTAGGTTTTGGGTGGATTTTTCAATTTTTTGGGGGTGGTCACGAATTAAAGTCCTTTTCGCTCTAGGACGCTTAGTTTAGGAGATATGTGCAAAAGAAGTTTTTCATATAAAAATTTCAATTTTTTTAGGTTTTGGGTGGATTTTTCAATTTTTTTGGGGTGGTCGCGAATTAAAGTCCTTTTCGCTCTAGGACGCTTAGTTTAGGAGATATGGGCAAAAGAAGTTTTTCATATAAAAATTTAAATTTTTTTAGGTTTTGGGTGGATTTTTCAATTTTTTTGGGTGGTCACGAATTAAAGTCCTTTTCGCTCTATGACGCTTAGTTTAGGAGATATGGGCAAAAGAAGTTTTTCATATAAAAATTTCAATTTTTTTAGGTTTTGGGTGGATTTTTCAATTTTTTTGGGGTGGTCGCGAATTAAAGTCCTTTTCGCTCTAGGACGCTTAGTTTAGGAGATATGGGCAAAAGAAGTTTTTCATATAAAAATTTCAATTTTTTTAGGTTTTGGGTGGATTTTTCAATTTTTTGGGGGTGGTCACGAATTAAAGTCCTTTTCGCTCTAGGACGCTTAGTTTAGGAGATATGGGCAAAAGAAGTTTTTCATATAAAAATTTCAATTTTTTTAGGTTTTGGGTGGATTTTTCAATTTTTTTGGGTGGTCACGAATTAAAGTCGTTTTCGCTCTAGGACGCATATTTAAGGAGATATGGGCAAAAGAAGTTTTTCATATAAAAATTTCAATTTTTTTAGGTTTTGGGTGGATTTTTCAATTTTTTTGGGTGGTCACGAATTAAAGTCGTTTTCGCTCTAGGACGCATATTTAAGGAGATATGGGCAAAAGAAGTTTTTCATATAAAAATTTCAA
Source organism: Haematobia irritans (assembly GCF_050003625.1). NCBI lineage: Eukaryota > Metazoa > Arthropoda > Insecta > Diptera > Muscidae > Haematobia > Haematobia irritans. Next base: position 34,874,011 of record NC_134400.1, on the reverse strand, counting down.
TTTTTTTAGGTTTTGGGTGGATTTTTCAATTTTTTGGGGTAGTCACGAATTAAAGTCCTTTTCGCTCTAGGACGCATATTTAAGGAGATATGGGCAAAAGAAGTTTTTCATATAAAAATTTAAATTTTTTTAGGTTTTGGGTGGATTTTTCAATTTTTTTGGGTGGTCACGAATTAAAGTCCTTTTCGCTCTAGGACGCTTAGTTTAGGAGATATGGGCAAAAGAAGTTTTTCATATAAAAATTTCAATTTTTTTAGGTTTTGGGTGGATTTTTCAATTTTTTGGGGGTGGTCACGAATTAAAGTCCTTTTCGCTCTAGGACGCTTAGTTTAGGAGATATGGACAAAAGAAGTTTTTCATATAAAAATTTCAATTTTTTTAGGTTTTGGGTGGATTTTTCAATTTTTTGGGGTGGTCACGAATTATCGTCCTTTTCGCTCTAGGACGCTTAGTTTAGGAGATATGGGCAAAAGAAGTTTTTCATATAAAAATTTCAATTTTTTTAGGTTTTGGGTGGATTTTTCAATTTTTTGGGGGTGGTCACGAATTAAAGTCCTTTTCGCTCTAGGACGCTTAGTTTAGGAGATATGGGCAAAAGAAGTTTTTCATATAAAAATTTCAATTTTTTTAGGTTTGGGTGGATTTTTCAATTTTTTTTGGGTGGTCACGCATTAAAGTCCTTTTCGCTCTAGGACGCATATTTAAGGAGATATGGGCAAAAGAAGTTTTTCATATAAAAATTTAAATTTTTTTAGGTTTGGGTGGATTTTTCAATTTTTTTTGGGTGGTCACGAATTAAAGTCCTTTTCGCTCTAGGACGCTTAGTTTAGGAGATATGGGCAAAAGAAGTTTTTCATATAAAAATTTCAATTTTTTTAAGGTTTTGGGTGGATTTTTCAATGTTTTGGGGGTGGTCACGAGGAGATATGGGCAAAAGAAGTTTTTCATATAAAAATTTCAATTTTTTTAGGTTTTGGGTGGATTTTTCAATTTTTTTGGGTGGTCACGAATTAAAGTCCTTTTCGCTCTAGGACGCTTAGTTTAGGAGATATGGGCAAAAGAAGTTTTTCATATAAAAATTTCAATTTTTTTAGGTTTTGGGTGGATTTTTCAATGTTTTGGGGGTGGTCACGAATTAAAGTCCTTTTCGCTCTAGGCCGCATATTTAAGGAGATATGGGCAAAAGAAGTTTTTCATATAAAAATTTAAATTTTTTTAGGTTTTGGGTGGATTTTTCAATTTTTTGGGGGTGGTCACGAATTAAAGTCCTTTTCGCTCTAGGACGCTTAGTTTAGGAGATATGGGCAAAAGAAGTATTTCATATAAAAATTTCAATTTTTTTGTGGTTTTGGGTGGATTTTTCAATTTTTTGGGGTGGTCACGAATTATCGTCCTTTTCGCTCTAGGACGCTTAGTTTAGGAGATATGGGCAAAAGAAGTTTTTCATATAAAAATTTCAATTTTTTTAGGTTTTGGGTGGATTTTTCAATTTTTTGGGGGTGGTCACGAATTAAAGTCCTTTTCGCTCTAGGACGCTTAGTTTAGGAGATATGGGCAAAAGAAGTTTTTCATATAAATATTTCAATTTTTTTAGGTTTTGGGTGGATTTTTCAATTTTTTGGGGTGGTCACGAATTAAAGTCCTTTTCGCTCTAGGACGCATATTTAAGGAGATATGGGCAAAAGAAGTTTTTCATATAAAAATTTCAATTTTTTTAGGTTTTGGGTGGATTTTTCAATTTTTTTGGGTGGTCACGAATTAAAGTCCTTTTCGCTCTAGGACGCATATTTAAGGAGATATGGGCAAAAGAAGTTTTTCATATAAAAATTTCAATTTTTTTAGGTTTTGGGTGGATTTTTAAATTTTTTGGGGGTGGTCACGAATTAAAGTCCTTTTCGCTCTAGGACGCTTAGTTTAGGAGATATGGGCAAAAGAAGTTTTTCATATAAAAATTTCAATTTTTTTAGGTTTTGGGTGGATTTTTCAATTTTTTGGGGGTGGTCACGAATTAAAGTCTTTTTCGCTCTAGGACGCTTAGTTTAGGAGATATGGGCAAAAGAAGTTTTTCATATAAAAATTTCAATTTTTTAGGTTTTGGGTGGATTTTTCAATTTTTTGGGGTGGTCACGAATTATCGTCCTTTTCGCTCTAGGACGCTTAGTTTAGGAGATATGGGCAAAAGAAGTTTTTCATATAAAAATTTCAATTTTTTTAGGTTTTGGGTGGATTTTTCAATTTTTTGGGGGTGGTCACGAATTAAAGTCTTTTTCGCTCTAGGACGCTTAGTTTAGGAGATATGGGCAAAAGAAGTTTTTCATATAAAAATTTAAATTTTTTTAGGTTTTGGGTGGATTTTTCAATTTTTTGGGGTGGTCACGAATTATCGTCCTTTTCGCTCTAAGACGCTTAGTTTAGGAGATATGGGCAAAAGAAGTTTTTCATATAAAAATTTCAATTTTTTTAGGTTTTGGGTGGATTTTTCAATTTTTTTGGGGTGGTCGCGAATTAAAGTCCTTTTCGCTCTAGGACGCTTAGTTTAGGAGATATGGGCAAAAGAAGTTTTTCATATAAAAATTTCAATTTTTTTAGGTTTTGGGTGGATTTTTCAATTTTTTTGGGTGGTCACGAATTAAAGTCCTTTTCGCTCTATGACGCTTAGTTTAGGAGATATGGGCAAAAGAAGTTTTTCATATAAAAATTTCAATTTTTTTAGGTTTTGGGTGGATTTTTCAATTTTTTTGGGGTGGTCGCGAATTAAAGTCCTTTTCGCTCTAGGACGCTTAGTTTAGGAGATATGGGCAAAAGAAGTTTTTCATATAAAAATTTAAATTTTTTTAGGTTTTGGGTGGATTTTCCATTTTTTTGGGGTGGTCACGAATTATCGTCCTTTTCGCTCTAGGACGCTTAGTTTAGGAGATATGGGCAAAAGAAGTTTTTCATATAAAAATTTCAATTTTTTTAGGTTTTGGGTGGATTTTTCAATTTTTTGGGGGTGGTCACGAATTAAAGTCCTTTTCGCTCTAGGACGCTTAGTTTAGGAGATATGGGCAAAAGAAGTTTTTCATATAAAAATTTCAATTTTTTTAGGTTTTGGGTGGATTTTTCAATTTTTTTGGGTGGTCACGAATTAAAGTCCTTTTCGCTCTATGACGCTTAGTTTAGGAGATATGGGCAAAAGAAGTTTTTCATATAAAAATTTCAATTTTTTTAGGTTTTGGGTGGATTTTTCAATTTTTTTGGGGTGGTCGCGAATTAAAGTCCTTTTCGCTCTAGGACGCTTAGTTTAGGAGATATGGGCAAAAGAAGTTTTTCATATAAAAATTTCAATTTTTTTAGGTTTTGGGTGGATTTTTCAATTTTTCGGGGTGGTCACGAATTAAAGTCCTTTTCGCTCTAGGACGCTTAGTTTAGGAGATATGGGCAAAAGAAGTTTTTCATATAAAAATTTCAATTTTTTTAGGTTTTGGGTGGATTTTTAAAATTTTTGGGGTGGTCACGAATTAAAGTCCATTTCGCTCTAGGACGCATATTTAAGGAGATATGGGCAAAATAAGTTTTTCATATAAAAATTTTAATTTTTTTAGGTTTTGGGTGGATTATTCAATTTTTTTGGGTGGTCACGAATTATCGTCCTTTTCGCTCTAGGACGCTTAGTTTAGGAGATATGGGCAAAAGAAGTTTTTCATATAAAAATTTCAATTTTTTTAGGTTTTGGGTGGATTTTTCAATTTTTTGGGGTGGTCACGAATTATCGTCCTTTTCGCTCTAGGACGCTTAGTTTAGGAGATATGGGCAAAAGAAGTTTTTCATATAAAAATTTCAATTTTTTTAGGTTTTGGGAGGATTTTTCAATTTTTTTGGGTGGTCACGAATTAAAGTCGTTTTCGCTCTAGGACGCATATTTAAGGAGATATGGGCAAAAGAAGTTTTTCATATAAAAATTTCAATTTTTTTAGGTTTTGGATGGATTTTTCAATTTTTTGGGGTAGTCACGAATTAAAGTCCTTTTCGCTCTAGGACGCATATTTAAGGAGATATGGGCAAAAGAAGTTTTTCATATAAAAATTTAAATTTTTTTAGGTTTTGGGTAGATTTTTCAATTTTTTTGGGTGGTCACGAATTAAAGTCCTTTTCGCTCTAGGACGCTTAGTTTAGGAGATATGGGCAAAAGAAGTTTTTCATATAAAAATTTAAATTTTTTTAGGTTTTGGGTGGATTTTTCAATGTTTTGGGGGTGGTCACGAATTAAAGTCCTTTTCGCTCTAGGCCGCATATTTAAGGAGATATGGGCAAAAGAAGTTTTTCATATAAAAATTTCAATTTTTTTAGGTTTTGGGTGGATTTTTCAATTTTTTGGGGGTGGTCACGAATTAAAGTCCTTTTCGCTCTAGGACGCTTAGTTTAGGAGATATGGGCAAAAGAAGTTTTTCATATAAAAATTTCAATTTTTTTAGGTTTTGGGTGGATTTTTCAATTTTTTGGGGTGGTCACGAATTATCGTCCTTTTCGCTCTAGTTTAGGAGATATGGGCAAAAGAAGTTTTTCATATAAAAATTTCAATTTTTTTAGGTTTTGGGTGGATTTTTCAATTTTTTGGGGGTGGTCACGAATTAAAGTCCTTTTCGCTATAGGACGCTTAGTTTAGGAGATATGGGCAAAAGAAGTTTTTCATATAAAAATTTCAATTTTTTTAGGTTTTGGGTGGATTTTTCAATTTTTTGGGGTGGTCACGAATTAAAGTCCTTTTCGCTCTAGGACGCATATTTAAGGAGATATGGGCAAAAGAAGTTTTTCATATAAAAATTTCAATTTTTTTAGGTTTTGGGTGGATTTTTCAATTTTTTGGGGTAGTCACGAATTAAAGTCCTTTTCGCTCTAGGACGCATATTTAAGGAGATATGGGCAAAAGAAGTTTTTCATATAAAAATTTCAATTTTTTTAGGTTTTGGGTGGATTTTTCAATTTTTTGGGGGTGGTCACGAATTAAAGTCCTTTTCGCTCTAGGACGCTTAGTTTAGGAGATATGGGCAAAAGAAGTTTTTCATATAAAAATTTCAATTTTTTTAGGTTTTGGGTGGATTTTTCAATTTTTTGGGGGTGGTCACGAATTAAAGTCTTTTTCGCTCTAGGACGCTTAGTTTAGGAGATATGGGCAAAAGAAGTTTTTCATATAAAAATTTCAATTTTTTTAGGTTTTGGGTGGATTTTTCAATTTTTTGGGGTGGTCACGAATTATCGTCCTTTTCGCTCTAGGACGCTTAGTTTAGGAGATATGGGCAAAAGAAGTTTTTCATATAAAAATTTCAATTTTTTTAGGTTTTGGGTGGATTTTTCATTTTTTTTGGGGTGGTCGCGAATTAAAGTCCTTTTCGCTCTAGGACGCTTAGTTTAGGAGATATGGGCAAAAGAAGTTTTTCATATAAAAATTTCAATTTTTTTAGGTTTTGGGTGGATTTTTCAATTTTTTTGGGTGGTCACGAATTAAAGTCCTTTTCGCTCTATGACGCTTAGTTTAGGAGATATGGGCAAAAGAAGTTTTTCATATAAAAATTTCAATTTTTTTAGGTTTTGGGTGGATTTTTCAATTTTTTTGGGGTGGTCGCGAATTAAAGTCCTTTTCGCTCTAGGACGCTTAGTTTAGGAGATATGGGCAAAAGAAGTTTTTCATATAAAAATTTCAATTTTTTTAGGTTTTGGGTGGATTTTTCAATTTTTTGGGGGTGGTCACGAATTAAAGTCCTTTTCGCTCTAGGACGCTTAGTTTAGGAGATATGGGCAAAAGAAGTTTTTCATATAAAAATTTCAATTTTTTTAGGTTTTGGGTGGATTTTTCAATTTTTTTGGGTGGTCACGAATTAAAGTCGTTTTCGCTCTAGGACGCATATTTAAGGAGATATGGGCAAAAGAAGTTTTTCATATAAAAATTTCAATTTTTTTAGGTTTTGGGTGGATTTTTCAATTTTTTGGGGTAGTCACGAATTAAAGTCCTTTTCGCTCTAGGACGCATATTTAAGGAGATATGGGCAAAAGAAGTTTTTCATATAAAAATTTCAATTTTTTTAGGTTTTGGGTGGATTTTTCAATTTTTTGGGGTGGTCACGAATTATCGTCCTTTTCGCTCTAGGACGCTTAGTTTAGGAGATATGGGCAAAAGAAGTTTTTCATATAAAAATTTCAATTTTTTTAGGTTTTGGGTGGATTTTTCAATTTTTTGGGGGTGGTCACGAATTAAAGTCCTTTTCGCTCTAGGACGCTTAGTTTAGGAGATATGTGCAAAAGAAGTTTTTCATATAAAAATTTCAATTTTTTTAGGTTTGGGTGGATTTTTCAATTTTTTTTGGGTGGTCACGAATTAAAGTCCTTTTCGCTCTAGGACGCATATTTAAGGAGATATGGGCAAAAGAAGTTTTTCATATAAAAATTTCAATTTTTTTAGGTTTGGGTGGATTTTTCAATTTTTTTTGGGTGGTCACGAATTAAAGTCCTTTTCGCTCTAGGACGCTTAGTTTAGGAGATATGGGCAAAAGAAGTTTTTCATATAAAAATTTCAATTTTTTTAGGTTTTGGGTGGATTTTTCAATGTTTTGGGGGTGGTCACGGGGAGATATGGGCAAAAGAAGTTTTTCATATAAAAATTTCAATTTTTTTAGGTTTTGGGTGGATTTTTCAATTTTTTTGGGTGGTCACGAATTAAAGTCCTTTTCGCTCTAGGACGCTTAGTTTAGGAGATATGGGCAAAAGAAGTTTTTCATATAAAAATTTCAATTTTTTTAGGTTTTGGGTGGATTTTTCAATGTTTTGGGGGTGGTCACGAATTAAAGTCCTTTTCGCTCTAGGCCGCATATTTAAGGAGATATGGGCAAAAGAAGTTTTTCATATAAAAATTTAAATTTTTTTAGGTTTTGGGTGGATTTTTCAATTTTTTGGGGTGGTCACGAATTATCGTCCTTTTCGCTCTAGGACGCTTAGTTTAGGAGATATGGGCAAAAGAAGTTTTTCATATAAAAATTTCAATTTTTTTAGGTTTTGGGTGGATTTTTCAATTTTTTGGGGGTGGTCACGAATTAAAGTCCTTTTCGCTCTAGGACGCTTAGTTTAGGAGATATGGGCAAAAGAAGTTTTTCATATAAAAATTTCAATTTTTTTAGGTTTTGGGTGGATTTTTCAATTTTTTTTTCGCTCTAGGACGCATATTTAAGGAGATATGGGCAAAAGAAGTTTTTCATATAAAAATTTCAATTTTTTTAGGTTTTGGGTGGATTTTTCAATTTTTTGGGGTAGTCACGAATTAAAGTCCTTTTCGCTCTAGGACGCATATTTAAGGAGATATGGGCAAAAGAAGTTTTTCATATAAAAATTTCAATTTTTTTAGGTTTTGGGTGGATTTTTCAATTTTTTGGGGGTGGTCACGAATTAAAGTCCTTTTCGCTCTAGGACGCTTAGTTTAGGAGATATGGGCAAAAGAAGTTTTTCATATAAAAATTTCAATTTTTTTAGGTTTTGGGTGGATTTTTCAATTTTTTGGGGGTGGTCACGAATTAAAGTCTTTTTCGCTCTAGGACGCTTAGTTTAGGAGATATGGGCAAAAGAAGTTTTTCATATAAAAATTTCAATTTTTTTAGGTTTTGGGTGGATTTTTCAATTTTTTGGGGTGGTCACGAATTATCGTCCTTTTCGCTCTAGGACGCTTAGTTTAGGAGATATGGGCAAAAGAAGTTTTTCATATAAAAATTTCAATTTTTTTAGGTTTTGGGTGGATTTTTCAATTTTTTTGGGGTGGTCGCGAATTAAAGTCCTTTTCGCTCTAGGACGCTTAGTTTAGGAGATATGGGCAAAAGAAGTTTTTCATATAAAAATTTCATTTTTTTTAGGTTTTGGGTGGATTTTTCAATTTTTTTGGGTGGTCACGAATTAAAGTCCTTTTCGCTCTATGACGCTTAGTTTAGGAGATATGGGCAAAAGAAGTTTTTCATATAAAAATTTAAATTTTTTTAGGTTTTGGGTGGATTTTTCAATTTTTTTGGGGTGGTCGCGAATTAAAATCCTTTTCGCTCTAGGACGCTTAGTTTAGGAGATATGGGCAAAAGAAGTTTTTCATATAAAAATTTAAATTTTTTTAGGTTTTGGGTGGATTTTTCAATTTTTTGGGGGTGGTCACGAATTAAAGTCCTTTTCGCTCTAGGACGCTTAGTTTAGGAGATATGGGCAAAAGAAGTTTTTCATATAAAAATTTCAATTTTTTTAGGTTTTGGGTGGATTTTTCAATTTTTTGGGGGTGGTCACGAATTAAAGTCCTTTTCGCTCTAGGACGCTTAGTTTAGGAGATATGGGCAAAAGAAGTTTTTCATATAAAAATTTCAATTTTTTTTAGGTTTTGGGTGGATTCTCCAATTTTTTGGGGTGGTCACGAATTATCGTCCTTTTCGCTCTAGGACGCTTAGTTTAGGAGATATGGGCAAAAGAAGTTTTTCATATAAAAATTTAAATTTTTTTAGGTTTTGGGTGGATTTTTCAATTTTTTGGGGGTGGTCACGAATTAAAGTCCTTTTCGCTCTAGGACGCTTAGTTTAGGAGATATGGGCAAAAGAAGTTTTTCATATAAAAATTTCAATTTTTTTAGGTTTTGGGTGGATTTTTCAATTTTTTGGGGGTGGTCACGAATTAAAGTCCTTTTCGCTCTAGAACGCTTAGTTTAGGAGATATGGGCAAAAGAAGTTTTTCATATAAAAATTTCAATTTTTTTAGGTTTTGGGTGGATTTTTCAATTTTTTGGGGGTGGTCACGAATTAAAGTCCTTTTCGCTCTAGGACGCTTAGTTTAGGAGATATGGGCAAAAGAAGTTTTTCATATAAAAATTTCAATTTTTTTTAGGTTTTGGGTGGATTCTCCAATTTTTTGGGGTGGTCACGAATTATCGTCCTTTTCGCTCTAGGACGCTTAGTTTAGGAGATATGGGCAAAAGAAGTTTTTCATATAAAAATTTAAATTTTTTTAGGTTTTGGGTGGATTTTTCAATTTTTTGGGGGTGGTCACGAATTAAAGTCCTTTTCGCTCTAGGACGCTTAGTTTAGGAGATATGGGCAAAAGAAGTTTTTCATGTAAAAATTTCAATTTTTTTAGGTTTTGGGTGGATTTTTCAATTTTTTTGGGGTGGTCGCGAATTAAAGTCCTTTTCGCTCTAGGACGCTTAGTTTAGGAGATATGGGCAAAAGAAGTTTTTCATATAAAAATTTCAATTTTTTTAGGTTTTGGGTGGATTTTTCAATTTTTTTGGGTGGTCACGAATTAAAGTCCTTTTCGCTCTATGACGCTTAGTTTAGGAGATATGGGCAAAAGAAGTTTTTCATATAAAAATTTCAATTTTTTAGGTTTTGGGTGGATTTTTAATTTTTTTGGGGTGGTCGCGAATTAAAGTCCTTTTCGCTCTAGGACGCTTAGTTTAGGAGATATGGGCAAAAGAAGTTTTTCATATAAAAATTTCAATTTTTTTAGGTTTTGGGTGGATTTTTCAATTTTTCGGGGTGGTCACGAATTAAAGTCCTTTTCGCTCTAGGACGCATATTTAAGGAGATATGGGCAAAAGAGGTTTTTCATATAAAAATTTCAATTTTTTTAGGTTTTGGGTGGATTTTTCAATTTTTTGGGGTAGTCACGAATTAAAGTCCTTTTCGCTCTAGGACGCATATTTAAGGAGATATGGGCAAAAGAAGTTTTTCATATAAAAATTTAAATTTTTTTAGGTTTTGGGTGGATTTTTCAATTTTTTTGGGTGGTCACGAATTAAAGTCCTTTTCGCTCTAGGACGCTTAGTTTAGGAGATATGGGCAAAAGAAGTTTTTCATATAAAAATTTCAATTTTTTTAGGTTTTGGGTGGATTTTTCAATTTTTTGGGGGTGGTCACGAATTAAAGTCCTTTTCGCTCTAGGACGCTTAGTTTAGGAGATATGGACAAAAGAAGATTTTCATATAAAAATTTCAATTTTTTTAGGTTTTGGGTGGATTTTTCAATTTTTTGGGGTGGTCACGAATTATCGTCCTTTTCGCTCTAGGACGCTTAGTTTAGGAGATATGGGCAAAAGAAGTTTTTCATATAAAAATTTCAATTTTTTTAGGTTTTGGGTGGATTTTTCAATTTTTTGGGGGTGGTCACGAATTAAAGTCCTTTTCGCTCTAGGACGCTTAGTTTAGGAGATATGGGCAAAAGAAGTTTTTCATATAAAAATTTCAATTTTTTTAGGTTTGGGTGGATTTTTCAATTTTTTTTGGGTGGTCACGAATTAAAGTCCTTTTCGCTCTAGGACGCATATTTAAGGAGATATGGGCAAAAGAAGTTTTTCATATAAAAATTTCAATTTTTTTAGGTTTGGGTGGATTTTTCAATTTTTTTTGGGTGGTCACGAATTAAAGTCCTTTTCGCTCTAGGACGCTTAGTTTAGGAGATATGGGCAAAAGAAGTTTTTCATATAAAAATTTCAATTTTTTTAGGTTTTGGGTGGATTTTTCAATTTTTTTGGGGTGGTCGCGAATTAAAGTCCTTTTCGCTCTAGGACGCTTAGTTTAGGAGATATGGGCAAAAGAAGTTTTTCATATAAAAATTTCAATTTTTTTAGGTTTTGGGTGGATTTTTCAATTTTTTTGGGTGGTCACGAATTAAAGTCCTTTTCGCTCTATGACGCTTAGTTTAGGAGATATGGGCAAAAGAAGTTTTTCATATAAAAATTTCAATTTTTTAGGTTTTGGGTGGATTTTTCAATTTTTTTGGGGTGGTTGCGAATTAAAGTCCTTTTCGCTCTAGGACGCTTAGTTTAGGAGATATGGGCAAAAGAAGTTTTTCATATAAAATTTCAATTTTTTTAGGTTTTGGGTGGATTTTTCAATTTTTCGGGGTGGTCACGAATTAAAGTCCTTTTCGCTCTAGGACGCTTAGTTTAGGAGATATGGGCAAAAGAAGTTTTTCATATAAAAATTTCAATTTTTTTAGGTTTTGGGTGGATTTTTAAAATTTTTGGGGTGGTCACGAATTAAAGTCCTTTTCGCTCTAGGACGCATATTTAAGGAGATATGGGCAAAATAAGTTTTTCATATAAAAATTTTAATTTTTTTAGGTTTTGGGTGGATTATTCAATTTTTTTGGGTGGTCACGAATTATCGTCCTTTTCGCTCTAGGACGCTTAGTTTAGGAGATATGGGCAAAAGAAGTTTTTCATATAAAAATTTCAATTTTTTTAGGTTTTGGGTGGATTTTTCAATTTTTTTGGGGTGGTCGCGAATTAAAGTCCTTTTCGCTCTAGGACGCTTAGTTTAGGAGATATGGGCAAAAGAAGTTTTTCATATAAAAATTTCAATTTTTTTAGGTTTTGGGTGGATTTTTCAATTTTTTTGGGTGGTCACGAATTAAAGTCCTTTTCGCTCTATGACGCTTAGTTTAGGAGATATGGGCAAAAGAAGTTTTTCATATAAAAATTTCAATTTTTTAGGTTTTGGGTGGATTTTTCAATTTTTTTGGGGTGGTCGCGAATTAAAGTCCTTTTTGCTCTAGGACGCTTAGTTTAGGAGATATGGGCAAAAGAAGTTTTTCATATAAAAATTTCAATTTTTTTAGGTTTTGGGTGGATTTTTCAATTTTTCGGGGTGGTCACGAATTAAAGTCCTTTTCGCTCTAGGACGCTTAGTTTAGGAGATATGGGCAAAAGAAGTTTTTCATATAAAAATTTCAATTTTTTTAGGTTTTGGGTGGATTTTTAAAATTTTTGGGGTGGTCACGAATTAAAGTCCTTTTCGCTCTAGGACGCATATTTAAGGAGATATGGGCAAAATAAGTTTTTCATATAAAAATTTTAATTTTTTTAGGTTTTGGGTGGATTATTCAATTTTTTTGGGTGGTCACGAATTATCGTCCTTTTCGCTCTAGGACGCTTAGTTTAGGAGATATGGGCAAAAGAAGTTTTTCATATAAAAATTTCAATTTTTTTAGGTTTTGGGTGGATTTTTCAATTTTTTGGGGTGGTCACGAATTATCGTCCTTTTCGCTCTAGGACGCTTAGTTTAGGAGATATGGGCAAAAGAAGTTTTTCATATAAAAATTTCAAGTTTTTAGGTTTTGGGTGGATTTTTCAATTTTTTTGGGGTGGTCGCGAATTAAAGTCCTTTTCGCTCTAGGACGCTTAGTTTAGGAGATATGGGCAAAAGAAGTTTTTCATATAAAAATTTCAATTTTTTTAGGTTTTGGGTGGATTTTTCAATTTTTCGGGGTGGTCACGAATTAAAGTCCTTTTCGCTCTAGGACGCTTAGTTTAGGAGATATGGGCAAAAGAAGTTTTTCATATAAAAATTTCAATTTTTTTAGGTTTTGGGTGGATTTTTAAAATTTTTGGGGTGGTCACGAATTAAAGACCTTTTCGCTCTAGGACGCATATTTAAGGAGATATGGGCAAAATAAGTTTTTCATATAAAAATTTTAATTTTTTTAGGTTTTGGGTGGATTATTCAATTTTTTTGGGTGGTCACGAATTATCGTCCTTTTCGCTCTAGGACGCTTAGTTTAGGAGATATGGGCAAAAGAAGTTTTTCATATAAAAATTTCAATTTTTTTAGGTTTTGGGTGGATTTTTCAATTTTTTTGGGTGGTCACGAATTAAAGTCGTTTTCGCTCTAGGACGCATATTTAAGGAGATATGGGCAAAAGAGGTTTTTCATATAAAAATTTCAATTTTTTTAGGTTTTGGGTGGATTTTTCAATTTTTTGGGGTAGTCACGAATTAAAGTCCTTTTCGCTCTAGGACGCATATTTAAGGAGATATGGGCAAAAGAAGTTTTTCATATAAAAATTTAAATTTTTTTAGGTTTTGGGTGGATTTTTCAATTTTTTTGGGTGGTCACGAATTAAAGTCCTTTTCGCTCTAGGACGCTTAGTTTAGGAGATATGGGCAAAAGAAGTTTTTCATATAAAAATTTCAATTTTTTTAGGTTTTGGGTGGATTTTTCAATTTTTTGGGGGTGGTCACGAATTAAAGTCCTTTTCGCTCTAGGACGCTTAGTTTAGGAGATATGGACAAAAGAAGTTTTTCATATAAAAATTTCAATTTTTTTAGGTTTTGGGTGGATTTTTCAATTTTTTGGGGTGGTCACGAATTATCGTCCTTTTCGCTCTAGGACGCTTAGTTTAGGAGATATGGGCAAAAGAAGTTTTTCATATAAAAATTAAAATTTTTTTAGGTTTTGGGTGGATTTTTCAATTTTTTGGGGGTGGTCACGAATTAAAGTCCTTTTCGCTCTAGGACGCTTAGTTTAGGAGATATGGGCAAAAGAAGTTTTTCATATAAAAATTTCAATTTTTTTAGGTTTGGGTGGATTTTTCAATTTTTTTTGGGTGGTCACGAATTAAAGTCCTTTTCGCTCTAGGACGCATATTTAAGGAGATATGGGCAAAAGAAGTTTTTCATATAAAAATTTCAATTTTTTTAGGTTTGGGTGGATTTTTCAATTTTTTTTGGGTGGTCACGAATTAAAGTCCTTTTCGCTCTAGGACGCTTAGTTTAGGAGATATGGGCAAAAGAAGTTTTTCATATAAAAATTTCAATTTTTTTAGGTTTTGGGTGGATTTTTCAATGTTTTGGGGGTGGTCACGAGGAGATATGGGCAAAAGAAGTTTTTCATATAAAAATTTCAATTTTTTTAGGTTTTGGGTGGATTTTTCAATTTTTTGGGTGGTCACGAATTAAAGTTCTTTTCGCTCTAGGACGCTTAGTTTAGGAGATATGTGCAAAAGAAGTTTTTCATATAAAAATTTCAATTTTTTTAGGTTTTGGGTGGATTTTTCAATGTTTTGGGGGTGGTCACGAATTAAAGTCCTTTTCGCTCTAGGCCGCATATTTAAGGAGATATGGGCAAAAGAAGTTTTTCATATAAAAATTTAAATTTTTTTAGGTTTTGGGTGGATTTTTCAATTTTTTGGGGGTGGTCACGAATTAAAGTCCTTTTCGCTCTAGGACGCTTAGTTTAGGAGATATGGGCAAAAGAAGTTTTTCATATAAAAATTTCAATTTTTTTAGGTTTTGGGTGGATTTTTCAATTTTTTGGGGTGGTCACGAATTATCGTCCTTTTCGCTCTAGGACGCTTAGTTTAGGAGATATGGGCAAAAGAAGTTTTTCATATAAAAATTTCAATTTTTTTAGGTTTTGGGTGAATTTTTCAATTTTTTGGGGGTGGTCACGAATTAAAGTCCTTTTCGCTCTAGGACGCTTAGTTTAGGAGATATGGGCAAAAGAAGTTTTTCATATAAAAATTTCAATTTTTTAGGTTTTGGGTGGATTTTTCAATTTTTTGGGGTGGTCACGAATTAAAGTCCTTTTCGCTCTAGGACGCATATTTAAGGAGATATGGGCAAAAGAAGTTTTTCATATAAAAATTTCAATTTTTTTAGGTTTTGGGTGGATTTTTCAATTTTTTGGGTTAGTCACGAATTAAAGTCCTTTTCGCTCTAGGACGCATATTTAAGGAGATATGGGCAAAAGAAGTTTTTCATATAAAAATTTCAATTTTTTTAGGTTTTGGGTGGATTTTTCAATTTTTTGGGGGTGGTCACGAATTAAAGTCCTTTTCGCTCTAGGACGCATATTTAAGGAGATATGGGCAAAAGAAGTTTTTCATATAAAAATTTCAATTTTTTTAGGTTTTGGGTGGATTTTTCAATTTTTTGGGGTAGTCACGAATTAAAGTCCTTTTCGCTCTAGGACGCATATTTAAGGAGATATGGGCAAAATAAGTTTTTCATATAAAAATTTTAATTTTTTTAGGTTTTGGGTGGATTATTCAATTTTTTTGGGTGGTCACGAATTATCGTCCTTTTCGCTCTAGGACGCTTAGTTTAGGAGATATGGGCAAAAGAAGTTTTTCATATAAAAATTTCAATTTTTTTAGGTTTTGGGTGGATTTTTCAATTTTTTTGGGGTGGTCGCGAATTAAAGTCCTTTTCGCTCTAGGACGCTTAGTTTAGGAGATATGGGCAAAAGAAGTTTTTCATATAAAAATTTCAATTTTTTTAGGTTTTGGGTGGATTTTTCAATTTTTTTGGGTGGTCACGAATTAAAGTCCTTTTCGCTCTATGACGCTTAGTTTAGGAGATATGGGCAAAAGAAGTTTTTCATATAAAAATTTCAATTTTTTAGGTTTTGGGTGGATTTTTCAATTTTTTTGGGGTGGTCGCGAATTAAAGTCCTTTTCGCTCTAGGACGCTTAGTTTAGGAGATATGGGCAAAAGAAGTTTTTCATATAAAAATTTCAATTTTTTTAGGTTTTGGGTGGATTTTTCAATTTTTCGGGGTGGTCACGAATTAAAGTCCTTTTCGCTCTAGGACGCTTAGTTTAGGAGATATGGGCAAAAGAAGTTTTTCATATAAAAATTTCAATTTTTTTAGGTTTTGGGTGGATTTTTAAAATTTTTGGGGTGGTCACGAATTAAAGTCCTTTTCGCTCTAGGACGCATATTTAAGGAGATATGGGCAAAATAAGTTTTTCATATAAAAATTTTAATTTTTTTAGGTTTTGGGTGGATTATTCAATTTTTTTGGGTGGTCACGAATTATCGTCCTTTTCGCTCTAGGACGCTTAGTTTAGGAGATATGGGCAAAAGAAGTTTTTCATATAAAAATTTCAATTTTTTTAGGTTTTGGGTGGATTTTTCAATTTTTTGGGGTGGTCACGAATTATCGTCCTTTTCGCTCTAGGACGCTTAGTTTAGGAGATATGGGCAAAAGAAGTTTTTCATATAAAAATTTCAAGTTTTTAGGTTTTGGGTGGATTTTTCAATTTTTTTGGGGTGGTCGCGAATTAAAGTCCTTTTCGCTCTAGGACGCTTAGTTTAGGAGATATGGGCAAAAGAAGTTTTTCATATAAAAATTTCAATTTTTTTAGGTTTTGGGTGGATTTTTCAATTTTTCGGGGTGGTCACGAATTAAAGTCCTTTTCGCTCTAGGACGCTTAGTTTAGGAGATATGGGCAAAAGAAGTTTTTCATATAAAAATTTCAATTTTTTTAGGTTTTGGGTGGATTTTTAAAATTTTTGGGGTGGTCACGAATTAAAGACCTTTTCGCTCTAGGACGCATATTTAAGGAGATATGGGCAAAATAAGTTTTTCATATAAAAATTTTAATTTTTTTAGGTTTTGGGTGGATTATTCAATTTTTTTGGGTGGTCACGAATTATCGTCCTTTTCGCTCTAGGACGCTTAGTTTAGGAGATATGGGCAAAAGAAGTTTTTCATATAAAAATTTCAATTTTTTTAGGTTTTGGGTGGATTTTTCAATTTTTTTGGGTGGTCACGAATTAAAGTCGTTTTCGCTCTAGGACGCATATTTAAGGAGATATGGGCAAAAGAGGTTTTTCATATAAAAATTTCAATTTTTTTAGGTTTTGGGTGGATTTTTCAATTTTTTGGGGTAGTCACGAATTAAAGTCCTTTTCGCTCTAGGACGCATATTTAAGGAGATATGGGCAAAAGAAGTTTTTCATATAAAAATTTAAATTTTTTTAGGTTTTGGGTGGATTTTTCAATTTTTTTGGGTGGTCACGAATTAAAGTCCTTTTCGCTCTAGGACGCTTAGTTTAGGAGATATGGGCAAAAGAAGTTTTTCATATAAAAATTTCAATTTTTTTAGGTTTTGGGTGGATTTTTCAATTTTTTGGGGGTGGTCACGAATTAAAGTCCTTTTCGCTCTAGGACGCTTAGTTTAGGAGATATGGACAAAAGAAGTTTTTCATATAAAAATTTCAATTTTTTTAGGTTTTGGGTGGATTTTTCAATTTTTTGGGGTGGTCACGAATTATCGTCCTTTTCGCTCTAGGACGCTTAGTTTAGGAGATATGGGCAAAAGAAGTTTTTCATATAAAAATTTCAATTTTTTTAGGTTTTGGGTGGATTTTTCAATTTTTTGGGGGTGGTCACGAATTAAAGTCCTTTTCGCTCTAGGACGCTTAGTTTAGGAGATATGGGCAAAAGAAGTTTTTCATATAAAAATTTCAATTTTTTTAGGTTTGGGTGGATTTTTCAATTTTTTTTGGGTGGTCACGAATTAAAGTCCTTTTCGCTCTAGGACGCATATTTAAGGAGATATGGGCAAAAGAAGTTTTTCATATAAAAATTTCAATTTTTTTAGGTTTGGGTGGATTTTTCAATTTTTTTTGGGTGGTCACGAATTAAAGTCCTTTTCGCTCTAGGACGCTTAGTTTAGGAGATATGGGCAAAAGAAGTTTTTCATATAAAAATTTCAATTTTTTTAGGTTTTGGGTGGATTTTTCAATGTTTTGGGGGTGGTCACGAGGAGATATGGGCAAAAGAAGTTTTTCATATAAAAATTTCAATTTTTTTAGGTTTTGGGTGGATTTTTCAATTTTTTTGGGTGGTCACGAATTAAAGTTCTTTTCGCTCTAGGACGCTTAGTTTAGGAGATATGTGCAAAAGAAGTTTTTCATATAAAAATTTCAATTTTTTTAGGTTTTGGGTGGATTTTTCAATGTTTTGGGGGTGGTCACGAATTAAAGTCCTTTTCGCTCTAGGCCGCATATTTAAGGAGATATGGGCAAAAGAAGTTTTTCATATAAAAATTTAAATTTTTTTAGGTTTTGGGTGGATTTTTCAATTTTTTGGGGGTGGTCACGAATTAAAGTCCTTTTCGCTCTAGGACGCTTAGTTTAGGAGATATGGGCAAAAGAAGTTTTTCATATAAAAATTTCAATTTTTTTAGGTTTTGGGTGGATTTTTCAATTTTTTGGGGTGGTCACGAATTATCGTCCTTTTCGCTCTAGGACGCTTAGTTTAGGAGATATGGGCAAAAGAAGTTTTTCATATAAAAATTTCAATTTTTTTAGGTTTTGGGTGAATTTTTCAATTTTTTGGGGGTGGTCACGAATTAAAGTCCTTTTCGCTCTAGGACGCTTAGTTTAGGAGATATGGGCAAAAGAAGTTTTTCATATAAAAATTTCAATTTTTTAGGTTTTGGGTGGATTTTTCAATTTTTTGGGGTGGTCACGAATTAAAGTCCTTTTCGCTCTAGGACGCATATTTAAGGAGATATGGGCAAAAGAAGTTTTTCATATAAAAATTTCAATTTTTTTAGGTTTTGGGTGGATTTTTCAATTTTTTGGGGTAGTCACGAATTAAAGTCCTTTTCGCTCTAGGACGCATATTTAAGGAGATATGGGCAAAAGAAGTTTTTCATATAAAAATTTCAATTTTTTTAGGTTTTGGGTGGATTTTTCAATTTTTTGGGGGTGGTCACGAATTAAAGTCCTTTTCGCTCTAGGACGCTTAGTTTAGGAGATATGGGCAAAAGAAGTTTTTCATATAAAAATTTCAATTTTTTTAGGTTTTGGGTGGATTTTTCAATTTTTTGGGGGTGGTCACGAATTAAAGTCTTTTTCGCTCTAGGACGCTTAGTTTAGGAGATATGGGCAAAAGAAGTTTTTCATATAAAAATTTCAATTTTTTTAGGTTTTGAGTGGATTTTTCAATTTTTTGGGGTGGTCACGAATTATCGTCCTTTTCGCTCTAGGACGCTTAGTTTAGGAGATATGGGCAAAAGAAGTTTTTCATATAAAAATTTCAATTTTTTTAGGTTTTGGGTGGATTTTTCAATTTTTTTGGGGTGGTCGCGAATTAAAGTCCTTTTCGCTCTAGGACGCTTAGTTTAGGAGATATGGGCAAAAGAAGTTTTTCATATAAAAATTTCAATTTTTTTAGGTTTTGGGTGGATTTTTCAATTTTTTTGGGTGGTCACGAATTAAAGTCCTTTTCGCTCTATGACGCTTAGTTTAGGAGATATGGGCAAAAGAAGTTTTTCATATAAAAATTTCAATTTTTTTAGGTTTTGGATGGATTTTTCAATTTTTTTGGGGTGGTCGCGAATTAAAGTCCTTTTCGCTCTAGGACGCTTAGTTTAGGAGATATGGGCAAAAGAAGTTTTTCATATAAAAATTTCAATTTTTTTAGGTTTTGGGTGGATTTTTCAATTTTTTGGGGGTGGTCACGAATTAAAGTCCTTTTCGCTCTAGGACGCTTAGTTTAGGAGATATGGGCAAAAGAAGTTTTTCATATAAAAATTTCAATTTTTTTAGGTTTGGGTGGATTTTTCAATTTTTTTTGGGTGGTCACGAATTAAAGTCCTTTTCGCTCTAGGACGCATATTTAAGGAGATATGGGCAAAAGAAGTTTTTCATATAAAAATTTCAATTTTTTTAGGTTTGGGTGGATTTTTCAATTTTTTTTGGGTGGTCACGAATTAAAGTCCTTTTCGCTCTAGGACGCTTAGTTTAGGAGATATGGGCAAAAGAAGTTTTTCATATAAAAATTTCAATTTTTTTAGGTTTTGGGTGGATTTTTCAATGTTTTGGGGGTGGTCACGAATTAAAGTCCTTTTCGCTCTAGGCCGCATATTTAAGGAGATATGGGCAAAAGAAGTTTTTCATATAAAAATTTCAATTTTTTTAGGTTTGGGTGGATTTTTCAATTTTTTTTGGGTGGTCACGAATTAAAGTCCTTTTCGCTCTAGGACGCTTAGTTTAGGAGATATGGGCAAAAGAAGTTTTTCATATAAAAATTTCAATTTTTTTAGGTTTTGGGTGGATTTTTCAATTTTTTTGGGGTGGTCGCGAATTAAAGTCCTTTTCGCTCTAGGACGCTTAGTTTAGGAGTTATGGGCAAAAGAAGTTTTTCATATAAAAATTTCAATTTTTTTAGGTTTTGGGTGGATTTTTCAATTTTTTTGGGTGGTCACGAATTAAAGTCCTTTTCGCTCTATGACGCTTAGTTTAGGAGATATGGGCAAAAGAAGTTTTTCATATAAAAATTTCAATTTTTTAGGTTTTGGGTGGATTTTTCAATTTTTTTGGGGTGGTTGCGAATTAAAGTCCTTTTCGCTCTAGGACGCTTAGTTTAGGAGATATGGGCAAAAGAAGTTTTTCATATAAAAATTTCAATTTTTTTAGGTTTTGGGTGGATTTTTCAATTTTTCGGGGTGGTCACGAATTAAAGTCCTTTTCGCTCTAGGACGCTTAGTTTAGGAGATATGGGCAAAAGAAGTTTTTCATATAAAAATTTCAATTTTTTTAGGTTTTGGGTGGATTTTTAAAATTTTTGGGGTGGTCACGAATTAAAGTCCTTTTCGCTCTAGGACGCATATTTAAGGAGATATGGGCAAAATAAGTTTTTCATATAAAAATTTTAATTTTTTTAGGTTTTGGGTGGATTATTCAATTTTTTTGGGTGGTCACGAATTATCGTCCTTTTCGCTCTAGGACGCTTAGTTTAGGAGATATGGGCAAAAGAAGTTTTTCATATAAAAATTTCAATTTTTTTAGGTTTTGGGTGGATTTTTCAATTTTTTTGGGGTGGTCGCGAATTAAAGTCCTTTTCGCTCTAGGACGCTTAGTTTAGGAGATATGGGCAAAAGAAGTTTTTCATATAAAAATTTCAATTTTTTTAGGTTTTGGGTGGATTTTTCAATTTTTTTGGGTGGTCACGAATTAAAGTCCTTTTCGCTCTATGACGCTTAGTTTAGGAGATATGGGCAAAAGAAGTTTTTCATATAAAAATTTCAATTTTTTAGGTTTTGGGTGGATTTTTCAATTTTTTTGGGGTGGTCGCGAATTAAAGTCCTTTTCGCTCTAGGACGCTTAGTTTAGGAGATATGGGCAAAAGAAGTTTTTCATATAAAAATTTCAATTTTTTTAGGTTTTGGGTGGATTTTTCAATTTTTCGGGGTGGTCACGAATTAAAGTCCTTTTCGCTCTAGGACGCTTAGTTTAGGAGATATGGGCAAAAGAAGTTTTTCATATAAAAATTTCAATTTTTTTAGGTTTTGGGTGGATTTTTAAAATTTTTGGGGTGGTCACGAATTAAAGTCCTTTTCGCTCTAGGACGCATATTTAAGGAGATATGGGCAAAATAAGTTTTTCATATAAAAATTTTAATTTTTTTAGGTTTTGGGTGGATTATTCAATTTTTTTGGGTGGTCACGAATTATCGTCCTTTTCGCTCTAGGACGCTTAGTTTAGGAGATATGGGCAAAAGAAGTTTTTCATATAAAAATTTCAATTTTTTTAGGTTTTGGGTGGATTTTTCAATTTTTTGGGGTGGTCACGAATTATCGTCCTTTTCGCTCTAGGACGCTTAGTTTAGGAGATATGGGAAAAAGAAGTTTTTCATATAAAAATTTCAATTTTTTTAGGTTTTGGGTGGATTTTTCAATTTTTTTGGGTGGTCACGAATTAAAGTCGTTTTCGCTCTAGGACGCATATTTAAGGAGATATGGGCAAAAGAGGTTTTTCATATAAAAATTTCAATTTTTTTAGGTTTTGGGTGGATTTTTCAATTTTTTGGGGTAGTCACGAATTAAAGTCCTTTTCGCTCTAGGACGCATATTTAAGGAGATATGGGCAAAAGAAGTTTTTCATATAAAAATTTCAATTCTTTTAGGTTTGGGTGGATTTTTCAATTTTTTTTGGGTGGTCACGAATTAAAGTCCTTTTCGCTCTAGGACGCTTAGTTTAGGAGATATGGGCAAAAGAAGTTTTTCATATAAAAATTTAAATTTTTTTAGGTTTTGGGTGGATTTTTCAATGTTTTGGGGGTGGTCACGAGGAGATATGGGCAAAAGAAGTTTTTCATATAAAAATTTCAATTTTTTTAGGTTTTGGGTGGATTTTTCAATTTTTTTGGGTGGTCACGAATTAAAGTCCTTTTCGCTCTAGGACGCTTAGTTTAGGAGATATGGGCAAAAGAAGTTTTTCATATAAAAATTTCAATTTTTTTAGGTTTTGGGTGGATTTTTCAATGTTTTGGGGGTGGTCACGAATTAAAGTCCTTTTCGCTCTAGGCCGCATATTTAAGGAGATATGGGCAAAAGAAGTTTTTCATATAAAAATTTAAATTTTTTTAGGTTTGGGTGGATTTTTCAATTTTTTTTGGGTGGTCACGAATTAAAGTCCTTTTCGCTCTAGGACGCTTAGTTTAGGAGATATGGGCAAAAGAAGTTTTTCATATAAAAATTTCAATTTTTTTAGGTTTTGGGTGGATTTTTCAATTTTTTTGGGGTGGTCGCGAATTAAAGTCCTTTTCGCTCTAGGACGCTTAGTTTAGGAGATATGGGCAAAAGAAGTTTTTCATATAAAAATTTCAATTTTTTTAGGTTTTGGGTGGATTTTTCAATTTTTTTGGGTGGTCACGAATTAAAGTCCTTTTCGCTCTATGACGCTTAGTTTAGGAGATATGGGCAAAAGAAGTTTTTCATATAAAAATTTCAATTTTTTAGGTTTTGGGTGGATTTTTCAATTTTTTTGGGGTGGTCGCGAATTAAAGTCCTTTTCGCTCTAGGACGCTTAGTTTAGGAGATATGGGCAAAAGAAGTTTTTCATATAAAAATTTCAATTTTTTTAGGTTTTGGGTGGATTTTTCAATTTTTCGGGGTGGTCACGAATTAAAGTCCTTTTCGCTCTAGGACGCTTAGTTTAGGAGATATGGGCAAAAGAAGTTTTTCATATAAAAATTTCAATTTTTTTAGGTTTTGGGTGGATTTTTAAAATTTTTGGGGTGGTCACGAATTAAAGTCCTTTTCGCTCTAGGACGCATATTTAAGGAGATATGGGCAAAATAAGTTTTTCATATAAAAATTTTAATTTTTTTAGGTTTTGGGTGGATTATTCAATTTTTTTGGGTGGTCACGAATTATCGTCCTTTTCGCTCTAGGACGCTTAGTTTAGGAGATATGGGCAAAAGAAGTTTTTCATATAAAAATTTCAATTTTTTTAGGTTTTGGGTGGATTTTTCAATTTTTTTGGGGTGGTCGCGAATTAAAGTCCTTTTCGCTCTAGGACGCTTAGTTTAGGAGATATGGGCAAAAGAAGTTTTTCATATAAAAATTTCAATTTTTTTAGGTTTTGGGTGGATTTTTCAATTTTTTTGGGTGGTCACGAATTAAAGTCCTTTTCGCTCTATGACGCTTAGTTTAGGAGATATGGGCAAAAGAAGTTTTTCATATAAAAATTTCAATTTTTTAGGTTTTGGGTGGATTTTTCAATTTTTTTGGGGTGGTCGCGAATTAAAGTCCTTTTCGCTCTAGGACGCTTAGTTTAGGAGATATGGGCAAAAGAAGTTTTTCATATAAAAATTTCAATTTTTTTAGGTTTTGGGTGGATTTTTCAATTTTTCGGGGTGGTCACGAATTAAAGTCCTTTTCGCTCTAGGACGCTTAGTTTAGGAGATATGGGCAAAAGAAGTTTTTCATATAAAAATTTCAATTTTTTTAGGTTTTGGGTGGATTTTTAAAATTTTTGGGGTGGTCACGAATTAAAGTCCTTTTCGCTCTAGGACGCATATTTAAGGAGATATGGGCAAAATAAGTTTTTCATATAAAAATTTTAATTTTTTTAGGTTTTGGGTGGATTATTCAATTTTTTTGGGTGGTCACGAATTATCGTCCTTTTCGCTCTAGGACGCTTAGTTTAGGAGATATGGGCAAAAGAAGTTTTTCATATAAAAATTTCAATTTTTTTAGGTTTTGGGTGGATTTTTCAATTTTTTGGGGTGGTCACGAATTATCGTCCTTTTCGCTCTAGGACGCTTAGTTTAGGAGATATGGGAAAAAGAAGTTTTTCATATAAAAATTTCAATTTTTTTAGGTTTTGGGTGGATTTTTCAATTTTTTTGGGTGGTCACGAATTAAAGTCGTTTTCGCTCTAGGACGCATATTTAAGGAGATATGGGCAAAAGAGGTTTTTCATATAAAAATTTCAATTTTTTTAGGTTTTGGGTGGATTTTTCAATTTTTTGGGGTAGTCACGAATTAAAGTCCTTTTCGCTCTAGGACGCATATTTAAGGAGATATGGGCAAAAGAAGTTTTTCATATAAAAATTTCAATTCTTTTAGGTTTGGGTGGATTTTTCAATTTTTTTTGGGTGGTCACGAATTAAAGTCCTTTTCGCTCTAGGACGCTTAGTTTAGGAGATATGGGCAAAAGAAGTTTTTCATATAAAAATTTAAATTTTTTTAGGTTTTGGGTGGATTTTTCAATGTTTTGGGGGTGGTCACGAGGAGATATGGGCAAAAGAAGTTTTTCATATAAAAATTTCAATTTTTTTAGGTTTTGGGTGGATTTTTCAATTTTTTTGGGTGGTCACGAATTAAAGTCCTTTTCGCTCTAGGACGCTTAGTTTAGGAGATATGGGCAAAAGAAGTTTTTCATATAAAAATTTCAATTTTTTTTGGTTTTGGGTGGATTTTTCAATGTTTTGGGGGTGGTCACGAATTAAAGTCCTTTTCGCTCTAGGCCGCATATTTAAGGAGATATGGGCAAAAGAAGTTTTTCATATAAAAATTTCAATTTTTTTAGGTTTGGGTGGATTTTTCAATTTTTTTTGGGTGGTCACGAATTAAAGTCCTTTTCGCTCTAGGACGCTTAGTTTAGGAGATATGGGCAAAAGAAGTTTTTCATATAAAAATTTCAATTTTTTTAGGTTTTGGGTGGATTTTTCAATTTTTTTGGGGTGGTCGCGAATTAAAGTCCTTTTCGCTCTAGGACGCTTAGTTTAGGAGATATGGGCAAAAGAAGTTTTTCATATAAAAATTTCAATTTTTTTAGGTTTTGGGTGGATTTTTCAATTTTTTTGGGTGGTCACGAATTAAAGTCCTTTTCGCTCTATGACGCTTAGTTTAGGAGATATGGGCAAAAGAAGTTTTTCATATAAAAATTTCAATTTTTTAGGTTTTGGGTGGATTTTTCAATTTTTTTGGGGTGGTCGCGAATTAAAGTCCTTTTCGCTCTAGGACGCTTAGTTTAGGAGATATGGGCAAAAGAAGTTTTTCATATAAAAATTTCAATTTTTTTAGGTTTTGGGTGGATTTTTCAATTTTTCGGGGTGGTCACGAATTAAAGTCCTTTTCGCTCTAGGACGCTTAGTTTAGGAGATATGGGCAAAAGAAGTTTTTCATATAAAAATTTCAATTTTTTTAGGTTTTGGGTGGATTTTTAAAATTTTTGGGGTGGTCACGAATTAAAGTCCTTTTCGCTCTAGGACGCATATTTAAGGAGATATGGGCAAAATAAGTTTTTCATATAAAAATTTTAATTTTTTTAGGTTTTGGGTGGATTATTCAATTTTTTTGGGTGGTCACGAATTATCGTCCTTTTCGCTCTAGGACGCTTAGTTTAGGAGATATGGGCAAAAGAAGTTTTTCATATAAAAATTTCAATTTTTTTAGGTTTTGGGTGGATTTTTCAATTTTTTTGGGGTGGTCGCGAATTAAAGTCCTTTTCGCTCTAGGACGCTTAGTTTAGGAGATATGGGCAAAAGAAGTTTTTCATATAAAAATTTCAATTTTTTTAGGTTTTGGGTGGATTTTTCAATTTTTTTGGGTGGTCACGAATTAAAGTCCTTTTCGCTCTATGACGCTTAGTTTAGGAGATATGGGCAAAAGAAGTTTTTCATATAAAAATTTCAATTTTTTAGGTTTTGGGTGGATTTTTCAATTTTTTTGGGGTGGTCGCGAATTAAAGTCCTTTTCGCTCTAGGACGCTTAGTTTAGGAGATATGGGCAAAAGAAGTTTTTCATATAAAAATTTCAATTTTTTTAGGTTTTGGGTGGATTTTTCAATTTTTCGGGGTGGTCACGAATTAAAGTCCTTTTCGCTCTAGGACGCTTAGTTTAGGAGATATGGGCAAAAGAAGTTTTTCATATAAAAATTTCAATTTTTTTAGGTTTTGGGTGGATTTTTAAAATTTTTGGGGTGGTCACGAATTAAAGTCCTTTTCGCTCTAGGACGCATATTTAAGGAGATATGGGCAAAATAAGTTTTTCATATAAAAATTTTAATTTTTTTAGGTTTTGGGTGGATTATTCAATTTTTTTGGGTGGTCACGAATTATCGTCCTTTTCGCTCTAGGACGCTTAGTTTAGGAGATATGGGCAAAAGAAGTTTTTCATATAAAAATTTCAATTTTTTTAGGTTTTGGGTGGATTTTTCAATTTTTTGGGGTGGTCACGAATTATCGTCCTTTTCGCTCTAGGACGCTTAGTTTAGGAGATATGGGAAAAAGAAGTTTTTCATATAAAAATTTCAATTTTTTTAGGTTTTGGGTGGATTTTTCAATTTTTTTGGGTGGTCACGAATTAAAGTCGTTTTCGCTCTAGGACGCATATTTAAGGAGATATGGGCAAAAGAGGTTTTTCATATAAAAATTTCAATTTTTTTAGGTTTTGGGTGGATTTTTCAATTTTTTGGGGTAGTCACGAATTAAAGTCCTTTTCGCTCTAGGACGCATATTTAAGGAGATATGGGCAAAAGAAGTTTTTCATATAAAAATTTAAATTTTTTTAGGTTTTGGGTGGATTTTTCAATTTTTTTGGGTGGTCACGAATTAAAGTCCTTTTCGCTCTAGGACGCTTAGTTTAGGAGATATGGGCAAAAGAAGTTTTTCATATAAAAATTTCAATTTTTTTAGGTTTTGGGTGGATTTTTCAATTTTTTGGGGGTGGTCACGAATTAAAGTCCTTTTCGCTCTAGGACGCTTAGTTTAGGAGATATGGACAAAAGAAGTTTTTCATATAAAAATTTAAATTTTTTTAGGTTTTGGGTGGATTTTTCAATTTTTTGGGGTGGTCACGAATTATCGTCCTTTTCGCTCTAGGACGCTTAGTTTAGGAGATATGGGCAAAAGAAGTTTTTCATATAAAAATTTCAATTTTTTTAGGTTTGGGTGGATTTTTCAATTTTTTTTGGGTGGTCACGAATTAAAGTCCTTTTCGCTCTAGGACGCATATTTAAGGAGATATGGGCAAAAGAAGTTTTTCATATAAAAATTTCAATTTTTTTAGGTTTGGGTGGATTTTTCAATTTTTTTTGGGTGGTCACGAATTAAAGTCCTTTTCGCTCTAGGACGCTTAGTTTAGGAGATATGGGCAAAAGAAGTTTTTCATATAAAAATTTCAATTTTTTTAGGTTTTGGGTGGATTTTTCAATGTTTTGGGGGTGGTCACGAGGAGATATGGGCAAAAGAAGTTTTTCATATAAAAATTTCAATTTTTTTAGGTTTTGGGTGGATTTTTCAATTTTTTTGGGTGGTCACGAATTAAAGTCCTTTTCGCTCTAGGACGCTTAGTTTAGGAGATATGTGCAAAAGAAGTTTTTCATATAAAAATTTCAATTTTTTTAGGTTTTGGGTGGATTTTTCAATGTTTTGGGGGTGGTCACGAATTAAAGTCCTTTTCGCTCTAGACCGCATATTTAAGGAGATATGGGCAAAAGAAGTTTTTCATATAAAAATTTAAATTTTTTTAGGTTTTGGGTGGATTTTTCAATTTTTTGGGGGTGGTCACGAATTAAAGTCTTTTTCGCTCTAGGACGCTTAGTTTAGGAGATATGGGCAAAAGAAGTTTTTCATATAAAAATTTCAATTTTTTTAGGTTTTGGGTGGATTTTTCAATTTTTTGGGGTGGTCACGAATTATCGTCCTTTTCGCTCTAGGACGCTTAGTTTAGGAGATATGGGCAAAAGAAGTTTTTCATATAAAAATTTCAATTTTTTTAGGTTTTGGGTGGATTTTTCAATTTTTTTGGGGTGGTCGCGAATTAAAGTCCTTTTCGCTCTAGGACGCTTAGTTTAGGAGAATGGGCAAAAGAAGTTTTTCATATAAAAATTTCAATTTTTTTAGGTTTTGGGTGGATTTTTCAATTTTTTGGGGGTGGTCACGAATTAAAGTCCTTTTCGCTCTAGGACGCTTAGTTTAGGAGATATGGGCAAAAGAAGTTTTTCATATAAAAATTTCAATTTTTTTAGGTTTTGGGTGGATTTTTCAATTTTTTGGGGGTGGTCACGAATTAAAGTCTTTTTCGCTCTAGGACGCTTAGTTTAGGAGATATGGGCAAAAGAAGTTTTTCATATAAAAATTTCAATTTTTTTAGGTTTTGAGTGGATTTTTCAATTTTTTGGGGTGGTCACGAATTATCGTCCTTTTCGCTCTAGGACGCTTAGTTTAGGAGATATGGGCAAAAGAAGTTTTTCATATAAAAATTTCAATTTTTTTAGGTTTTGGGTGGATTTTTCAATTTTTTTGGGGTGGTCGCGAATTAAAGTCCTTTTCGCTCTAGGACGCTTAGTTTAGGAGATATGGGCAAAAGAAGTTTTTCATATAAAAATTTCATTTTTTTTAGGTTTTGGGTGGATTTTTCAATTTTTTTGGGTGGTCACGAATTAAAGTCCTTTTCGCTCTATGACGCTTAGTTTAGGAGATATGGGCAAAAGAAATTTTTCATATAAAAATTTCAATTTTTTTAGGTTTTGGGTGGATTTTTCAATTTTTTGGGGTGGTCGCGAATTAAAGTCCTTTTCGCTCTAGGACGCTTAGTTTAGGAGATATGGGCAAAAGAAGTTTTTCATATAAAAATTTCAATTTTTTTAGGTTTTGGGTGGATTTTTCAATTTTTTGGGGGTGGTCACGAATTAAAGTCCTTTTCGCTCTAGGACGCTTAGTTTAGGAGATATGGGCAAAAGAAGTTTTTCATATAAAGATTTCAATTTTTTTAGGTTTGGGTGGATTTTTCAATTTTTTTTGGGTGGTCACGAATTAAAGTCCTTTTCGCTCTAGGACGCATATTTAAGGAGATATGGGCAAAAGAAGTTTTTCATATAAAAATTTCAATTTTTTTAGGTTTGGGTGGATTTTTCAATTTTTTTTGGGTGGTCACGAATTAAAGTCCTTTTCGCTCTAGGACGCTTAGTTTAGGAGATATGGGCAAAAGAAGTTTTTCATATAAAAATTTCAATTTTTTTAGGTTTTGGGTGGATTTTTCAATGTTTTGGGGGTGGTCACGAGGAGATATGGGCAAAAGAAGTTTTTCATATAAAAATTTCAATTTTTTTAGGTTTTGGGTGGATTTTTCAATTTTTTTGGGTGGTCACGAATTAAAGTCCTTTTCGCTCTAGGACGCTTAGTTTAGGAGATATGGGCAAAAGAAGATTTTCATATAAAAATTTCAATTTTTTTAGGTTTTGGGTGGATTTTTCAATGTTTTGGGGGTGGTCACGAATTAAAGTCCTTTTCGCTCTAGGCCGCATATTTAAGGAGATATGGGCAAAAGAAGTTTTTCATATAAAAATTTAAATTTTTTTAGGTTTTGGGTGGATTTTTCAATTTTTTGGGGGTGGTCACGAATTAAAGTCCTTTTCGCTCTAGGACGCTTAGTTTAGGAGATATGGGCAAAAGAAGTTTTTCATATAAAAATTTCAATTTTTTTAGGTTTTGGGTGGATTTTTCAATTTTTTGGGGTGGTCACGAATTATCGTCCTTTTCGCTCTAGGACGCTTAGTTTAGGAGATATGGGCAAAAGAAGTTTTTCATATAAAAATTTCAATTTTTTTAGGTTTTGGGTGGATTTTTCAATTTTTTGGGGGTGGTCACGAATTAAAGTCCTTTTCGCTCTAGGACGCTTAGTTTAGGAGATATGGGCAAAAGAAGTTTTTCATATAAAAATTTCAATTTTTTTAGGTTTTGGGTGGATTTTTCAATTTTTTGGGGGTGGTCACGAATTAAAGTCCTTTTCGCTCTAGGACGCTTAGTTTAGGAGATATGGGCAAAAGAAGTTTTTCATATAAAAATTTCAATTTTTTTAGGTTTTGGGTGGATTTTTCAATTTTTTGGGGTGGTCACGAATTAAAGTCCTTTTCGCTCTAGGACGCATATTTAAGGAGATATGGGCAAAAGAAGTTTTTCATATAAAAATTTCAATTTTTTTAGGTTTTGGGTGGATTTTTCAATTTTTTGGGGTAGTCACGAATTAAAGTCCTTTTCGCTCTAGGACGCATATTTAAGGAGATATGGGCAAAAGAGTTTTTCATATAAAAATTTCAATTTTTTTAGGTTTTGGGTGGATTTTTCAATTTTTTGGGGGTGGTCACGAATTAAAGTCCTTTTCGCTCTAGGACGCTTAGTTTAGGAGATATGGGCAAAAGAAGTTTTTCATATAAAAATTTCAATTTTTTTAGGTTTTGGGTGGATTTTTAAATTTTTTGGGGGTGGTCACGAATTAAAGTCTTTTTCGCTCTAGGACGCTTAGTTTAGGAGATATGGGCAAAAGAAGTTTTTCATATAAAAATTTCAATTTTTTTAGGTTTTGGGTGGATTTTTAAATTTTTTGGGGTGGTCACGAATTATCGTCCTTTTCGCTCTAGGACGCTTAGTTTAGGAGATATGGGCAAAAGAAGTTTTTCATATAAAAATTTCAATTTTTTTAGGTTTTGGGTGGATTTTTCAATTTTTTTGGGGTGGTCGCGAATTAAAGTCCTTTTCGCTCTAGGACGCTTAGTTTAGGAGATATGGGCAAAAGAAGTTTTTCATATAAAAATTTCAATTTTTTTAGGTTTGGGTGGATTTTTCAATTTTTTTTTGGGTGGTCACGAATTAAAGTCCTTTTCGCTCTAGGACGCATATTTAAGGAGATATGGGCAAAAGAAGTTTTTCATATAAAAATTTCAATTTTTTTAGGTTTGGGTGGATTTTTCAATTTTTTTTGGGTGGTCACGAATTAAAGTCCTTTTCGCTCTAGGACGCTTAGTTTAGGAGATATGGGCAAAAGAAGTTTTTCATATAAAAATTTCAATTTTTTTAGGTTTTGAGTGGATTTTTCAATTTTTTGGGGTGGTCACGAATTAAAGTCCTTTTCGCTCTAGGACGCTTAGTTTAGGAGATATGGGCAAAAGAAGTTTTTCATATAAAAATTTCAATTTTTTTAGGTTTTGGGTGGATTTTTCAATTTTTTGGGGGTGGTCACGAATTAAAGTCTTTTTCGCTCTAGGACGCTTAGTTTAGGAGATATGGGCAAAAGAAGTTTTTCATATAAAAATTTCAATTTTTTTAGGTTTTGAGTGGATTTTTCAATTTTTTGGGGTGGTCACGAATTATCGTCCTTTTCGCTCTAGGACGCTTAGTTTAGGAGATATGGGCAAAAGAAGTTTTTCATATAAAAATTTCAATTTTTTTAGGTTTTGGGTGGATTTTTCAATTTTTTTGGGGTGGTCGCGAATTAAAGTCCTTTTCGCTCTAGGACGCTTAGTTTAGGAGATATGGGCAAAAGAAGTTTTTCATATAAAAGTTTCAATTTTTTTAGGTTTTGGGTGGATTTTTCAATTTTTTTGGGTGGTCACGAATTAAAGTCCTTTTCGCTCTATGACGCTTAGTTTAGGAGATATGGGCAAAAGAAGTTTTTCATATAAAAATTTCAATTTTTTTAGGTTTTGGGTGGATTTTTCAATTTTTTTGGGGTGGTCGCGAATTAAAGTCCTTTTCGCTCTAGGACGCTTAGTTTAGGAGATATGGGCAAAAGAAGTTTTTCATATAAAAATTTCAATTTTTTTAGGTTTTGGGTGGATTTTTCAATTTTTTGGGGGTGGTCACGAATTAAAGTCCTTTTCGCTCTAGGACGCTTAGTTTAGGAGATATGGGCAAAAGAAGTTTTTCATATAAAAATTTCAATTTTTTTAGGTTTGGGTGGATTTTTCAATTTTTTTTGGGTGGTCACGAATTAAAGTCCTTTTCGCTCTAGGACGCATATTTAAGGAGATATGGGCAAAAGAAGTTTTTCATATAAAAATTTCAATTTTTTTAGGTTTGGGTGGATTTTTCAATTTTTTTTGGGTGGTCACGAATTAAAGTCCTTTTCGCTCTAGGACGCTTAGTTTAGGAGATATGGGCAAAAGAAGTTTTTCATATAAAAATTTCAATTTTTTTAGGTTTTGGGTGGATTTTTCAATGTTTTGGGGGTGGTCACGAGGAGATATGGGCAAAAGAAGTTTTTCATATAAAAATTTCAATTTTTTTAGGTTTTGGGTGGATTTTTCAATATTTTTGGGTGGTCACGAATTAAAGTCCTTTTCGCTCTAGGACGCTTAGTTTAGGAGATATGGGCAAAAGAAGTTTTTCATATAAAAATTTCAATTTTTTTAGGTTTTGGGTGGATTTTTCAATGTTTTGGGGGTGGTCACGAATTAAAGTCCTTTTCGCTCTAGGCCGCATATTTAAGGAGATATGGGCAAAAGAAGTTTTTCATATAAAAATTTAAATTTTTTTAGGTTTTGGGTGGATTTTTCAATTTTTTGGGGGTGGTCACGAATTAAAGTCCTTTTCGCTCTAGGACGCTTAGTTTAGGAGATATGGGCAAAAGAAGTTTTTCATATAAAAATTTCAATTTTTTTAGGTTTTGGGTGGATTTTTCAATTTTTTGGGGTGGTCACGAATTATCGTCCTTTTCGCTCTAGGACGCTTAGTTTAGGAGATATGGGCAAAAGAAGTTTTTCATATAAAAATTTCAATTTTTTTAGGTTTTGGGTGGATTTTTCAATTTTTTGGGGGTGGTCACGAATTAAAGTCCTTTTCGCTCTATGACGCTTAGTTTAGGAGATATGGGCAAAAGAAGTTTTTCATATAAAAATTTCAATTTTTTTAGGTTTTGGGTGGATTTTTCAATTTTTTGGGGGTGGTCACGAATTAAAGTCCTTTTCGCTCTAGGACGCTTAGTTTAGGAGATATGGGCAAAAGAAGTTTTTCATATAAAAATTTCAATTTTTTTAGGTTTTGGGTGGATTTTTCAATTTTTTGGGGGTGGTCACGAATTAAAGTCTTTTTCGCTCTAGGACGCTTAGTTTAGGAGATATGGGCAAAAGAAGTTTTTCATATAAAAATTTCAATTTTTTTAGGTTTTGGGTGGATTTTTAAATTTTTTGGGGTGGTCACGAATTATCGTCCTTTTCGCTCTAGGACGCTTAGTTTAGGAGATATGGGCAAAAGAAGTTTTTCATATAAAAATTTCAATTTTTTTAGGTTTTGGGTGGATTTTTCAATTTTTTTGGGGTGGTCGCGACTTAAAGTCCTTTTCGCTCTAGGACGCTTAGTTTAGGAGATATGGGCAAAAGAAGTTTTTCATATAAAAATTTCAATTTTTTTAGGTTTGGGTGGATTTTTCAATTTTTTTTTGGGTGGTCACGAATTAAAGTCCTTTTCGCTCTAGGACGCATATTTAAGGAGATATGGGCAAAAGAAGTTTTTCATATATAAATTTCAATTTTTTTAGGTTTGGGTGGATTTTTCAATTTTTTTTGGGTGGTCACGAATTAAAGTCCTTTTCGCTCTAGGACGCTTAGTTTAGGAGATATGGGCAAAAGAAGTTTTTCATATAAAAATTTCAATTTTTTTAGGTTTTGAGTGGATTTTTCAATTTTTTGGGGTGGTCACGAATTAAAGTCCTTTTCGCTCTAGGACGCTTAGTTTAGGAGATATGGGCAAAAGAAGTTTTTCATATAAAAATTTCAATTTTTTTAGGTTTTGGGTGGATTTTTCAATTTTTTGGGGGTGGTCACGAATTAAAGTCTTTTTCGCTCTAGGACGCTTAGTTTAGGAGATATGGGCAAAAGAAGTTTTTCATATAAAAATTTCAATTTTTTTAGGTTTTGAGTGGATTTTTCAATTTTTTGGGGTGGTCACGAATTATCGTCCTTTTCGCTCTAGGACGCTTAGTTTAGGAGATATGGGCAAAAGAAGTTTTTCATATAAAAATTTCAATTTTTTTAGGTTTTGGGTGGATTTTTCAATTTTTTTGGGGTGGTCGCGAATTAAAGTCCTTTTCGCTCTAGGACGCTTAGTTTAGGAGATATGGGCAAAAGAAGTTTTTCATATAAAAATTTCAATTTTTTTAGGTTTTGGGTGGATTTTTCAATTTTTTTGGGTGGTCACGAATTAAAGTCCTTTTCGCTCTATGACGCTTAGTTTAGGAGATATGGGCAAAAGAAGTTTTTCATATAAAAATTTCAATTTTTTAGGTTTTGGGTGGATTTTTCAATTTTTTTGGGGTGGTCGCGAATTAAAGTCCTTTTCGCTCTAGGACGCTTAGTTTAGGAGATATGGGCAAAAGAAGTTTTTCATATAAAAATTTCAATTTTTTTAGGTTTTGGGTGGATTTTTCAATTTTTCGGGGTGGTCACGAATTAAAGTCCTTTTCGCTCTAGGACGCTTAGTTTAGGAGATATGGGCAAAAGAAGTTTTTCATATAAAAATTTCAATTTTTTTAGGTTTTGGGTGGATTTTTAAAATTTTTGGGGTGGTCACGAATTAAAGTCCTTTTCGCTCTAGGACGCATATTTAAGGAGATATGGGCAAAATAAGTTTTTCATATAAAAATTTCAATTTTTTTAGGTTTTGGGTGGATTTTTCAATTTTTTGGGGGTGGTCACGAATTAAAGTCCTTTTCGCTCTAGGACGCTTAGTTTAGGAGATATGGGCAAAAGAAGTTTTTCATATAAAAATTTCAATTTTTTTAGGTTTTGGGTGGATTTTTCAATTTTTTTGGGGTGGTCGCGAATTAAAGTCCTTTTCGCTCTAGGACGCTTAGTTTAGGAGATATGGGCAAAAGAAGTTTTTCATATAAAAATTTCAATTTTTTTAGGTTTTGGGTGGATTTTTCAATTTTTTTGGGGTGGTCGCGAATTAAAGTCCTTTTCGCTCTAGGACGCTTAGTTTAGGAGATATGGGCAAAAGAAGTTTTTCATATAAAAATTTCAATTTTTTTAGGTTTTGGGTGGATTTTTCAATTTTTTTGGGGTGGTCGCGAATTAAAGTCCTTTTCGCTCTAGGACGCTTAGTTTAGGAGATATGGGCAAAAGAAGTTTTTCATATAAAAATTTCAATTTTTTTAGGTTTTGGGTGGATTTTTCAATTTTTTGGGGGTGGTCACGAATTAAAGTCCTTTTCGCTCTAGGACGCTTAGTTTAGGAGATATGGGCAAAAGAAGTTTTTCATATAAAAATTTCAATTTTTTTAGGTTTGGGTGGATTTTTCAATTTTTTTTGGGTGGTCACGAATTAAAGTCCTTTTCGCTCTAGGACGCATATTTAAGGAGATATGGGCAAAAGAAGTTTTTCATATAAAAATTTCAATTTTTTTAGGTTTGGGTGGATTTTTCAATTTTTTTTGGGTGGTCACGAATTAAAGTCCTTTTCGCTCTAGGACGCTTAGTTTAGGAGATATGGGCAAAAGAAGTTTTTCATATAAAAATTTCAATTTTTTTAGGTTTTGGGTGGATTTTTCAATGTTTTGGGGGTGGTCACGAGGAGATATGGGCAAAAGAAGTTTTTCATATAAAAATTTCAATTTTTTTAGGTTTTGGGTGGATTTTTCAATTTTTTTGGGTGGTCACGAATTAAAGTCCTTTTCGCTCTAGGACGCTTAGTTTAGGAGATATGGGCAAAAGAAGTTTTTCATATAAAAATTTCAATTTTTTTAGGTTTTGGGTGGATTTTTCAATGTTTTGGGGGTGGTCACGAATTAAAGTCCTTTTCGCTCTAGGCCGCATATTTAAGGAGATATGGGCAAAAGAAGTTTTTCATATAAAAATTTAAATTTTTTTAGGTTTTGGGTGGATTTTTCAATTTTTTGGGGGTGGTCACGAATTAAAGTCCTTTTCGCTCTAGGACGCTTAGTTTAGGAGATATGGGCAAAAGAAGTTTTTCATATAAAAATTTCAATTTTTTTAGGTTTTGGGTGGATTTTTCAATTTTTTGGGGTGGTCACGAATTAAAGTCCTTTTCGCTCTAGGACGCTTAGTTTAGGAGATATGGGCAAAAGAAGTTTTTCATATAAAAATTTCAATTTTTTTAGGTTTTGGGTGGATTTTTCAATTTTTTGGGGGTGGTCACGAATTAAAGTCCTTTTCGCTCTATGACGCTTAGTTTAGGAGATATGGGCAAAAGAAGTTTTTCATATAAAAATTTCAATTTTTTTAGGTTTTGGGTGGATTTTTCAATTTTTTGGGGGTGGTCACGAATTAAAGTCCTTTTCGCTCTAGGACGCTTAGTTTAGGAGATATGGGCAAAAGAAGTTTTTCATATAAAAATTTCAATTTTTTTAGGTTTTGGGTGGATTTTTCAATTTTTTGGGGTGGTCACGAATTAAAGTCCTTTTCGCTCTAGGACGCATATTTAAGGAGATATGGGCAAAAGAAGTTTTTCATATAAAAATTTAAATTTTTTTAGGTTTTGGGTGGATTTTTCAATTTTTTGGGGGTGGTCACGAATTAAAGTCCTTTTCGCTCTAGGACGCTTAGTTTAGGAGATATGGGCAAAAGAAGTTTTTCATATAAAAATTTCAATTTTTTTAGGTTTTGGGTGGATTTTTCAATTTTTTGGGGTGGTCACGAATTAAAGTCCTTTTCGCTCTAGGACGCATATTTAAGGAGATATGGGCAAAAGAAGTTTTTCATATAAAAATTTCAATTTTTTTAGGTTTTGGGTGGATTTTTCAATTTTTTGGGGTCGTCACGAATTAAAGTCCTTTTCGCTCTAGGACGCATATTTAAGGAGATATGGGCAAAAGAGTTTTTCATATAAAAATTTCAATTTTTTTAGGTTTTGGGTGGATTTTTCAATTTTGTGGGGGTGGTCACGAATTAAAGTCCTTTTCGCTCTAGGACGCTTAGTTTAGGAGATATGGGCAAAAGAAGTTTTTCATATAAAAATTTCAATTTTTTTAGGTTTTGGGTGGATTTTTCAATTTTTTGGGGGTGGTCACGAATTAAAGTCTTTTTCGCTCTAGGACGCTTAGTTTAGGAGATATGGGCAAAAGAAGTTTTTCATATAAAAATTTCAATTTTTTTAGGTTTTGGGTGGATTTTTAAATTTTTTGGGGTGGTCACGAATTATCGTCCTTTTCGCTCTAGGACGCTTAGTTTAGGAGATATGGGCAAAAGAAGTTTTTCATATAAAAATTTCAATTTTTTTAGGTTTTGGGTGGATTTTTCAATTTTTTTGGGGTGGTCGCGAATTAAAGTCCTTTTCGCTCTAGGACGCTTAGTTTAGGAGATATGGGCAAAAGAAGTTTTTCATATAAAAATTTCAATTTTTTTAGGTTTGGGTGGATTTTTCAATTTTTTTTGGGTGGTCACGAATTAAAGTCCTTTTCGCTCTAGGACGCTTAGTTTAGGAGATATGGGCAAAAGAAGTTTTTCATATAAAAATTTCAATTTTTTTAGGTTTTGGGTGGATTTTTCAATTTTTTTGGGTGGTCACGAATTAAAGTCCTTTTCGCTCTAGGACGCTTAGTTTAGGAGATATGGGCAAAAGAAGTTTTTCATATAAAAATTTCAATTTTTTTAGGTTTTGGGTGGATTTTTCAATGTTTTGGGGGTGGTCACGAATTAAAGTCCTTTTCGCTCTAGGCCGCATATTTAAGGAGATATGGGCAAAAGAAGTTTTTCATATAAAAATTTAAATTTTTTTAGGTTTTGGGTGGATTTTTCAATTTTTTGGGGGTGGTCACGAATTAAAGTCCTTTTCGCTCTAGGACGCTTAGTTTAGGAGATATGGGCAAAAGAAGTTTTTC
Source organism: Haematobia irritans (assembly GCF_050003625.1). Classification (NCBI taxonomy): domain Eukaryota; kingdom Metazoa; phylum Arthropoda; class Insecta; order Diptera; family Muscidae; genus Haematobia; species Haematobia irritans. Next base: position 34,836,600 of record NC_134400.1, on the reverse strand, counting down.
ATATAAAAATTTCAATTTTTTTAGGTTTTGGGTGGATTTTTCAATTTTTTGAGGTGGTCACGAATTATCGTCCTTTTCGCTCTAGGACGCTTAGTTTAGGAGATATGGGCAAAAGAAGTTTTTCATATAAAAATTTCAATTTTTTTAGGTTTTGGGTGGATTTTTCAATTTTTTGGGGGTGGTCACGAATTAAAGTCCTTTTCGCTCTAGGACGCTTAGTTTAGGAGATATGGGCAAAAGAAGTTTTTCATATAAAAATTTCAATTTTTTTAGGTTTTGGGTGGATTTTTCAATTTTTTGGGGTAGTCACGAATTAAAGTCCTTTTCGCTCTAGGACGCATATTTAAGGAGATATGGGCAAAAGAAGTTTTTCATATAAAAATTTCAATTTTTTTAGGTTTTGGGTGGATTTTTCAATTTTTTGGGGGTGGTCACGAATTAAAGTCCTTTTCGCTCTAGGACGCTTAGTTTAGGAGATATGGGCAAAAGAAGTTTTTCATATAAAAATTTAAATTTTTTTAGGTTTTGGGTGGATTTTTCAATTTTTTGGGGGTGGTCACGAATTAAAGTCTTTTTTGGGTGGTCACGAATTAAAGTCCTTTTCGCTCTAGGACGCATATTTAAGGAGATATGGGCAAAAGAAGTTTTTCATATAAAAATTTCAATTTTTTTAGGTTTGGGTGGATTTTTCAATTTTTTTGGGTGGTCACGAATTAAAGTCCTTTTCGCTCTAGGACGCATATTTAAGGAGATATGGGCAAAAGAAGTTTTTCATATAAAAATTTCAATTTTTTTAGGTTTGGGTGGATTTTTCAATTTTTTTTGGGTGGTCACGAATTAAAGTCCTTTTCGCTCTAGGACGCTTAGTTTAGGAGATATGGGCAAAAGAAGTTTTTCATATAAAAATTTCAATTTTTTTAGGTTTTGAGTGGATTTTTCAATTTTTTGGGGTGGTCACGAATTAAAGTCCTTTTCGCTCTAGGACGCTTAGTTTAGGAGATATGGGCAAAAGAAGTTTTTCATATAAAAATTTCAATTTTTTTAGGTTTTGGGTGGATTTTTCAATTTTTTGGGGGTGGTCACGAATTAAAGTCTTTTTCGCTCTAGGACGCTTAGTTTAGGAGATATGGGCAAAAGAAGTTTTTCATATAAAAATTTCAATTTTTTTAGGTTTTGGGTGGATTTTTCAATTTTTTTGGGGTGGTCGCGAATTATCGTCCTTTTCGCTCTAGGACGCTTAGTTTAGGAGATATGGGCAAAAGAAGTTTTTCATATAAAAATTTCAATTTTTTTAGGTTTTGGGTGGATTTTTCAATTTTTTTGGGGTGGTCGCGAATTAAAGTCCTTTTCGCTCTAGGACGCTTAGTTTAGGAGATATGGGCAAAAGAAGTTTTTCATATAAAAATTTCAATTTTTTTAGGTTTTGGGTGGATTTTTCAATTTTTTTGGGTGGTCACGAATTAAAGTCCTTTTCGCTCTATGACGCTTAGTTTATGAGATATGGGCAAAAGAAGTTTTTCATATAAAAATTTCAATTTTTTTAGGTTTTGGGTGGATTTTTCAATTTTTTTGGGGTGGTCGCGAATTAAAGTCCTTTTCGCTCTAGGACGCTTAGTTTAGGAGATATGGGCAAAAGAAGTTTTTCATATAAAAATTTCAATTTTTTTAGGTTTTGGGTGGATTTTTCAATTTTTTGGGGGTGGTCACGAATTAAAGTCCTTTTCGCTCTAGGACGCTTAGTTTAGGAGATATGGGCAAAAGAAGTTTTTCATATAAAAATTTCAATTTTTTTAGGTTTGGGCGGATTTTTCAATTTTTTTTGGGTGGTCACGAATTAAAGTCCTTTTCGCTCTAGGACGCATATTTAAAGAGATATGGGCAAAAGAAGTTTTTCATATAAAAATTTCAATTTTTTTAGGTTTGGGTGGATTTTTCAATTTTTTTTGGGTGGTCACGAATTAAAGTCATTTTCGCTCTAGGACGCTTAGTTTAGGAGATATGGGCAAAAGAAGTTTTTCATATAAAAATTTCAATTTTTTTAGGTTTTGGGTGGATTTTTCAATGTTTTGGGGGTGGTCACGAGGAGATATGGGCAAAAGAAGTTTTTCATATAAAAATTTCAATTTTTTTAGGTTTTGGGTGGATTTTTCAATTTTTTTGGGTGGTCACGAATTAAAGTCCTTTTCGCTCTAGGACGCTTAGTTTAGGAGATATGGGCAAAAGAAGTTTTTCATATAAAAATTTCAATTTTTTTAGGTTTTGGGTGGATTTTTCAATGTTTTGGGGGTGGTCACGAATTAAAGTCCTTTTCGCTCTAGGCCGCATATTTAAGGAGATATGGGCAAAAGAAGTTTTTCATATAAAAATTTCAATTTTTTTAGGTTTTGGGTGGATTTTTCAATTTTTTGGGGTGGTCACGAATTATCGTCCTTTTCGCTCTAGGACGCTTAGTTTAGGAGATATGGGCAAAAGAAGTTTTTCATATAAAAATTTCAATTTTTTTAGGTTTTGGGTGGATTTTTCAATTTTTTGGGGGTGGTCACGAATTAAAGTCCTTTTCGCTCTAGGACGCTTAGTTTAGGAGATATGGGCAAAAGAAGTTTTTCATATAAAAATTTAAATTTTTTTAGGTTTTGGGTGGATTTTTCAATTTTTTTGGGGTGGTCACGAATTAAAGTCCTTTTCGCTCTAGGACGCTTAGTTTAGGAGATATGGGCAAAAGAAGTTTTTCATATAAAAATTTCAATTTTTTTAGGTTTTGGGTGGATTTTTCAATTTTTTGGGGTGGTCACGAATTATCGTCCTTTTCGCTCTAGGACGCTTAGTTTAGGAGATATGGGCAAAAGAAGTTTTTCATATAAAAATTTAAATTTTTTTAGGTTTTGGGTGGATTTTTCAATTTTTTGGGGGTGGTCACGAATTAAAGTCCTTTTCGCTCTAGGACGCTTAGTTTAGGAGATATGGGCAAAAGAAGTTTTTCATATAAAAATTTCAATTTTTTTAGGTTTTGGGTGGATTTTTCAATTTTTTGGGGTGGTCACGAATTAAAGTCCTTTTCGCTCTAGGACGCATATTTAAGGAGATATGGGCAAAAGAAGTTTTTCATATAAAAATTTCAATTTTTTTAGGTTTTGGGTGGATTTTTCAATTTTTTGGGGTAGTCACGAATTAAAGTCCTTTTCGCTCTAGGACGCATATTTAAGGAGATATGGGCAAAAGAAGTTTTTCATATAAAAATTTCAATTTTTTTAGGTTTTGGGTGGATTTTTCAATTTTTTGGGGGTGGTCACGAATTAAAGTCCTTTTCGCTCTAGGACGCTTAGTTTAGGAGATATGGGCAAAAGAAGTTTTTCATATAAAAATTTCAATTTTTTTAGGTTTTGGGTGGATTTTTCAATTTTTTGGGGGTGGTCACGAATTAAAGTCTTTTTCGCTCTAGGACGCTTAGTTTAGGAGATATGGGCAAAAGAAGTTTTTCATATAAAAATTTCAATTTTTTTAGGTTTTGGGTGGATTTTTCAATTTTTTGGGGTGGTCACGAATTATCGTACTTTTCGCTCTAGGACGCTTAGTTTAGGAGATATGGGCAAAAGAAGTTTTTCATATAAAAATTTCAATTTTTTTAGGTTTTGGGTGGATTTTTCAATTTTTTTGGGGTGGTCGCGAATTAAAGTCCTTTTCGCTCTAGGACGCTTAGTTTAGGAGATATGGGCAAAAGAAGTTTTTCATATAAAAATTTCAATTTTTTTAGGTTTTGGGTGGATTTTTCAATTTTTTTTGGTGGTCACGAATTAAAGTCCTTTTCGCTCTATGACGCTTAGTTTAGGAGATATGGGCAAAAGAAGTTTTTCATATAAAAATTTCAATTTTTTTAGGTTTTGGGTGGATTTTTCAATTTTTTTGGGGTGGTCGCGAATTAAAGTCCTTTTCGCTCTAGGACGCTTAGTTTAGGAGATATGGGCAAAAGAAGTTTTTCATATAAAAATTTCAATTTTTTTAGGTTTTGGGTGGATTTTTCAATTTTTTGGGGGTGGTCACGAATTAAAGTCCTTTTCGCTCTAGGACGCTTAGTTTAGGAGATATGGGCAAAAGAAGTTTTTCATATAAAAATTTAAATTTTTTTAGGTTTTGGGTGGATTTTTCAATTTTTTGGGGGTGGTCACGAATTAAAGTCCTTTTCGCTCTAGGACGCTTAGTTTAGGAGATATGGGCAAAAGAAGTTTTTCATATAAAAATTTCAATTTTTTTAGGTTTTGGGTGGATTTTCCAATTTTTTGGGGTGGTCAAGAATTATCGTCCTTTTCGCTCTAGGACGCTTAGTTTAGGAGATATGGGCAAAAGAAGTTTTTCATATAAAAATTTAAATTTTTTTAGGTTTTGGGTGGATTTTTCAATTTTTTTGGGGTGGTCGCGAATTAAAGTCCTTTTCGCTCTAGGACGCTTAGTTTAGGAGATATGGGCAAAAGAAGTTTTTCATATAAAAATTTCAATTTTTTTAGGTTTTGGGTGGATTTTTCAATGTTTTCGGGGTGGTCACGAATTAAAGTCCTTTTCGCTCTAGGACGCTTAGTTTAGGAGATATGGGCAAAAGAAGTTTTTCATATAAAAATTTCAGTTTTTTTAGGTTTTGGGTGGATTTTTAAAATTTTTGGGGTGGTCACGAATTAAAGTCCTTTTCGCTCTAGGACGCATATTTAAGGAGATATGGGCAAAATAAGTTTTTCATATAAAAATTTTAATTTTTTTAGGTTTTGGGTGGATTATTCAATTTTTTTGGGTGGTCACGAATTATCGTCCTTTTCGCTCTAGGACGCTTAGTTTAGGAGATATGGGCAAAAGAAGTTTTTCATATAAAAATTTCAATTTTTTTAGGTTTTGGGTGGATTTTTCAATTTTTTGGGGTGGTCACGAATTATCGTCCTTTTCGCTCTAGGACGCTTAGTTTAGGAGATATGGGCAAAAGAAGTTTTTCATATAAAAATTTCAATTTTTTTAGGTTTTGGGTGGATTTTTCAATTTTTTGGGGGTGGTCACGAATTAAAGTCGTTTTCGCTCTAGGACGCATATTTAAGGAGATATGGGCAAAAGAAGTTTTTCATATAAAAATTTCAATTTTTTTAGGTTTTGGGTGGATTTTTCAATTTTTTGGGGGTGGTCACGAATTAAAGTCCTTTTCGCTCTAGGACGCTTAGTTTAGGAGATATGGGCAAAAGAAGTTTTTCATATAAAAATTTAAATTTTTTTAGGTTTTGGGTGGATTTTTCAATTTTTTTGGGGTGGTCGCGAATTAAAGTCCTTTTCGCTCTAGGACGCTTAGTTTAGGAGATATGGGCAAAAGAAGTTTTTCATATAAAAATTTCAATTTTTTTAGGTTTTGGGTGGATTTTTCAATTTTTTGGGGGTGGTCACGAATTAAAGTCCTTTTCGCTCTAGGACGCTTAGTTTAGGAGATATGGGCAAAAGAAGTTTTTCATATAAAAATTTCAATTTTTTTAGGTTTTGGGTGGATTTTTCAATGTTTTGGGGGTGGTCACGAGGAGATATGGGCAAAAGAAGTTTTTCATATAAAAATTTCAATTTTTTTAGGTTTTGGGTGGATTTTTCAATATTTTTGGGTGGTCACGAATTAAAGTCCTTTTCGCTCTAGGACGCTTAGTTTAGGAGATATGGGCAAAAGAAGTTTTTCATATAAAAATTTCAATTTTTTTAGGTTTTGGGTGGATTTTTCAATGTTTTGGGGGTGGTCACGAATTAAAGTCCTTTTCGCTCTAGGCCGCATATTTAAGGAGATATGGGCAAAAGAAGTTTTTCATATAAAAATTTAAATTTTTTTAGGTTTTGGGTGGATTTTTCAATTTTTTGGGGGTGGTCACGAATTAAAGTCCTTTTCGCTCTAGGACGCTTAGTTTAGGAGATATGGGCAAAAGAAGTTTTTCATATAAAAATTTCAATTTTTTTAGGTTTTGGGTGGATTTTTCAATTTTTTGGGGTGGTCACGAATTATCGTCCTTTTCGCTCTAGGACGCTTAGTTTAGGAGATATGGGCAAAAGAAGTTTTTCATATAAAAATTTCAATTTTTTTAGGTTTTGGGTGGATTTTTCAATTTTTTGGGGGTGGTCACGAATTAAAGTCCTTTTCGCTCTATGACGCTTAGTTTAGGAGATATGGGCAAAAGAAGTTTTTCATATAAAAATTTCAATTTTTTTAGGTTTTGGGTGGATTTTTCAATTTTTTGGGGGTGGTCACGAATTAAAGTCCTTTTCGCTCTAGGACGCTTAGTTTAGGAGATATGGGCAAAAGAAGTTTTTCATATAAAAATTTCAATTTTTTTAGGTTTTGGGTGGATTTTCCAATTTTTTGGGGTGGTCAAGAATTATCGTCCTTTTCGCTCTAGGACGCTTAGTTTAGGAGATATGGGCAAAAGAAGTTTTTCATATAAAAATTTAAATTTTTTTAGGTTTTGGGTGGATTTTTCAATTTTTTTGGGGTGGTCGCGAATTAAAGTCCTTTTCGCTCTAGGACGCTTAGTTTAGGAGATATGGGCAAAAGAAGTTTTTCATATAAAAATTTCAATTTTTTTAGGTTTTGGGTGGATTTTTCAATGTTTTCGGGGTGGTCACGAATTAAAGTCCTTTTCGCTCTAGGACGCTTAGTTTAGGAGATATGGGCAAAAGAAGTTTTTCATATAAAAATTTCAGTTTTTTTAGGTTTTGGGTGGATTTTTAAAATTTTTGGGGTGGTCACGAATTAAAGTCCTTTTCGCTCTAGGACGCATATTTAAGGAGATATGGGCAAAATAAGTTTTTCATATAAAAATTTTAATTTTTTTAGGTTTTGGGTGGATTATTCAATTTTTTTGGGTGGTCACGAATTATCGTCCTTTTCGCTCTAGGACGCTTAGTTTAGGAGATATGGGCAAAAGAAGTTTTTCATATAAAAATTTCAATTTTTTTAGGTTTTGGGTGGATTTTTCAATTTTTTGGGGTGGTCACGAATTATCGTCCTTTTCGCTCTAGGACGCTTAGTTTAGGAGATATGGGCAAAAGAAGTTTTTCATATAAAAATTTCAATTTTTTTAGGTTTTGGGTGGATTTTTCAATTTTTTGGGGGTGGTCACGAATTAAAGTCGTTTTCGCTCTAGGACGCATATTTAAGGAGATATGGGCAAAAGAAGTTTTTCATATAAAAATTTCAATTTTTTTAGGTTTTGGGTGGATTTTTCAATTTTTTGGGGTAGTCACGAATTAAAGTCCTTTTCGCTCTAGGACGCATATTTAAGGAGATATGGGCAAAAGAAGTTTTTCATATAAAAATTTAAATTTTTTTAGGTTTTGGGTGGATTTTTCAATTTTTTGGGGGTGGTCACGAATTAAAGTCCTTTTCGCTCTAGGACGCTTAGTTTAGGAGATATGGGCAAAAGAAGTTTTTCATATAAAAATTTCAATTTTTTTAGGTTTTGGGTAGATTTTTCAATTTTTTGGGGTGGTCACGAATTATCGTCCTTTTCGCTCCAGGACGCTTAGTTTAGGAGATATGGGCAAAAGAAGTTTTTCATATAAAAATTTCAATTTTTTTAGGTTTTGGGTGGATTTTTCAATTTTTTGGGGTGGTCACGAATTATCGTCCTTTTCGCTCTAGGTCGCTTAGTTTAGGAGATATGGGCAAAAGAAGTTTTTCATATAAAAATTTCAATTTTTTTAGGTTTTGGGTGGATTTTTCAATTTTTTGGGGGTGGTCACGAATTAAAGTCCTTTTCGCTCTAGGACGCTTAGTTTAGGAGATATGGGCAAAAGAAGTTTTTCATATAAAAATTTCAATTTTTTTAGGTTTGGGTGGATTTTTCAATTTTTTTTGGGTGGTCACGAATTAAAGTCCTTTTCGCTCTAGGACGCATATTTAAGGAGATATGGGCAAAAGAAGTTTTTCATATAAAAATTTCAATTTTTTTAGGTTTGGGTGGATTTTTCAATTTTTTTTGGGTGGTCACGAATTAAAGTCCTTTTCGCTCTAGGACGCTTAGTTTAGAAGATATGGGCAAAAGAAGTTTTTCATATAAAAATTTCAATTTTTTTAGGTTTTGGGTGGATTTTTCAATGTTTTGGGGGTGGTCACGAGGAGATATGGGCAAAAGAAGTTTTTCATATAAAAATTTCAATTTTTTTAGGTTTTGGGTGGATTTTTCAATTTTTTTGGGTGGTCACGAATTAAAGTCCTTTTCGCTCTAGGACGCTTAGTTTAGGAGATATGGGCAAAAGAAGTTTTTCATATAAAAATTTCAATTTTTTTAGGTTTTGGGTGGATTTTTCAATGTTTTGGGGGTGGTCACGAATTAAAGTCCTTTTCGCTCTAGGCCGCATATTTAAGGAGATATGGGCAAAAGAAGTTTTTCATATAACAATTTCAATTTTTTTAGGTTTTGGGTGGATTTTTCAATTTTTTGGGGGTGGTCACGAATTAAAGTCCTTTTCGCTCTAGGACGCTTAGTTTAGGAGATATGGGCAAAAGAAGTTTTTCATATAAAAATTTCAATTTTTTTAGGTTTTGGGTGGATTTTTCAATTTTTTGGGGTGGTCACGAATTATCGTCCTTTTCGCTCTAGGACGCTTAGTTTAGGAGATATGGGCAAAAGAAGTTTTTCATATAAAAATTTAAATTTTTTTAGGTTTTGGGTGGATTTTTCAATTTTTTGGGGTGGTCACGAATTAAAGTCCTTTTCGCTCTAGGACGCATATTTAAGGAGATATGGGCAAAAGAAGTTTTTCATATAAAAATTTCAATTTTTTTAGGTTTTGGGTGGATTTTTCAATTTTTTGGGGGTGGTCACGAATTAAAGTCCTTTTCGCTCTAGGACGCTTAGTTTAGGAGATATGGGCAAAAGAAGTTTTTCATATAAAAATTTCAATTTTTTTAGGTTTTGGGTGGATTTTTCAATTTTTTGGGGGTGGTCACGAATTAAAGTCTTTTTCGCTCTAGGACGCTTAGTTTAGGAGATATGGGCAAAAGAAGTTTTTCATATAAAAATTTCAATTTTTTTAGGTTTTGGGTGGATTTTTCAATTTTTTTGGGTGGTCACGAATTAAAGTCCTTTTCGCTCTAGGACGCTTAGTTTAGGAGATATGGGCAAAAGAAGTTTTTCATATAAAAATTTCAATTTTTTTAGGTTTTGGGTGGATTTTTCAATTTTTTGGGGGTGGTCACGAATTAAAGTCCTTTTCGCTCTAGGACGCTTAGTTTAGGAGATATGGACAAAAGAAGTTTTTCATATTAAAATTTCAATTTTTTTAGGTTTTGGGTGGATTTTTCAATTTTTTGGGGTGGTCACGAATTATCGTCCTTTTCGCTCTAGGACGCTTAGTTTAGGAGATATGGGCAAAAGAAGTTTTTCATATAAAAATTTCAATTTTTTTAGGTTTTGGGTGGATTTTTCAATTTTTTAGGGGTGGTCACGAATTAAAGTCGTTTTCGCTCTAGGACGCTTAGTTTAGGAGATATGGGCAAAAGAAGTTTTTCATATAAAAATTTCAATTTTTTTAGGTTTGGGTGGATTTTTCAATTTTTTTTGGGTGGTCACGAATTAAAGTCCTTTTCGCTCTAGGACGCTTAGTTTAGGAGATATGGGCAAAAGAAGTTTTTCATATAAAAATTTCAATTTTTTTAGGTTTGGGTGGATTTTTCAATTTTTTTTTGGGTGGTCACGAATTAAAGTCCTTTTCGCTCTAGGACGCTTAGTTTAGGAGATATGGGCAAAAGAAGTTTTTCATATAAAAATTTCAATTTTTTTAGGTTTTGGGTGGATTTTTCAATGTTTTGGGGGTGGTCACGAATTAAAGTCCTTTTCGCTCTAGGCCGCATATTTAAGGAGATATGGGCAAAAGAAGTTTTTCATATAAAAATTTCAATTTTTTTAGGTTTTGGGTGGATTTTTCAATGTTTTGGGGGTGGTCACGAATTAAAGTCCTTTTCGCTCTAGGACGCTTAGTTTAGGAGATATGGGCAAAAGAAGTTTTTCATATAAAAATTTCAATTTTTTTAGGTTTTGGGTGGATTTTTCAATTTTTTGGGGGTGGTCACGAATTAAAGTCCTTTTCGCTCTAGGACGCTTAGTTTAGGAGATATGGGCAAAAGAAGTTTTTCATATAAAAATTTAAATTTTTTTAGGTTTTGGGTGGATTTTTCAATTTTTTGAGGGTGGTCACGAATTAAAGTCCTTTTCGCTCTAGGACGCTTAGTTTAGGAGATATGGGCAAAAGAAGTTTTTCATATAAAAATTTCAATTTTTTTAGGTTTTGGGTGGATTTTTCAATTTTTTGGGGTGGTCACGAATTATCGTCCTTTTCGCTCTAGGACGCTTAGTTTAGGAGATATGGGCAAAAGAAGTTTTTCATATAAAAATTTCAATTTTTTTAGGTTTTGGGTGGATTTTCCAATTTTTTGGGGTGGTCAAGAATTATCGTCCTTTTCGCTCTAGGACGCTTAGTTTAGGAGATATGGGCAAAAGAAGTTTTTCATATAAAAATTTAAATTTTTTTAGGTTTTGGGTGGATTTTTCAATTTTTTGGGGGTGGTCACGAATTAAAGTCCTTTTCGCTCTAGGACGCTTAGTTTAGGAGATATGGGCAAAAGAAGTTTTTCATATAAAAATTTCAATTTTTTTAGGTTTTGGGTGGATTTTTCAATTTTTTTGGGGTGGTCGCGAATTAAAGTCCTTTTCGCTCTAGGACGCTTAGTTTAGGAGATATGGGCAAAAGAAGTTTTTCATATAAAAATTTCAATTTTTTTAGGTTTTGGGTGGATTTTTCAATTTTTTTGGGTGGTCACGAATTAAAGTCCTTTTCGCTCTATGACGCTTAGTTTAGGAGATATGGGCAAAAGAAGTTTTTCATATAAAAATTTCAATTTTTTTAGGTTTTGGGTGGATTTTTCAATTTTTTTGGGGTGGTCGCGAATTAAAGTCCTTTTCGCTCTAGGACGCTTAGTTTAGGAGATATGGGCAAAAGAAGTTTTTCATATAAAAATTTCAATTTTTTTAGGTTTTGGGTGGATTTTTCAATGTTTTCGGGGTGGTCACGAATTAAAGTCCTTTTCGCTCTAGGACGCTTAGTTTAGGAGATATGGGCAAAAGAAGTTTTTCATATAAAAATTTCAATTTTTTTAGGTTTTGGGTGGATTTTTAAAATTTTTGGGGTGGTCACGAATTAAAGTCCTTTTCGCTCTAGGACGCATATTTAAGGAGATATGGGCAAAATAAGTTTTTCATATAAAAATTTTAATTTTTTTAGGTTTTGGGTGGATTATTCAATTTTTTTGGGTGGTCACGAATTATCGTCCTTTTCGCTCTAGGACGCTTAGTTTAGGAGATATGGGCAAAAGAAGTTTTTCATATAAAAATTTCAATTTTTTTAGGTTTTGGGTGGATTTTTCAATTTTTTGGGGTGGTCACGAATTATCGTCCTTTTCGCTCTAGGACGCTTAGTTTAGGAGATATGGGCAAAAGAAGTTTTTCATATAAAAATTTCAATTTTTTTAGGTTTTGGGTGGATTTTTCAATTTTTTGGGGGTGGTCACGAATTAAAGTCGTTTTCGCTCTAGGACGCATATTTAAGGAGATATGGGCAAAAGAAGTTTTTCATATAAAAATTTCAATTTTTTTAGGTTTGGGTGGATTTTTCAATTTTTTTTGGGTGGTCACGAATTAAAGTCCTTTTCGCTCTAGGACGCTTAGTTTAGGAGATATGGGCAAAAGAAGTTTTTCATATAAAAATTTCAATTTTTTTAGGTTTTGGGTGGATTTTTCAATGTTTTGGGGGTGGTCACGAGGAGATATGGGCAAAAGAAGTTTTTCATATAAAAATTTCAATTTTTTTAGGTTTTGGGTGGATTTTTCAATTTTTTTGGGTGGTCACGAATTAAAGTCCTTTTCGCTCTAGGACGCTTAGTTTAGGAGATATGGGCAAAAGAAGTTTTTCATATAAAAATTTCAATTTTTTTAGGTTTTGGGTGGATTTTTCAATGTTTTGGGGGTGGTCACGAATTAAAGTCCTTTTCGCTCTAGGCCGCATATTTAAGGAGATATGGGCAAAAGAAGTTTTTCATATAACAATTTCAATTTTTTTAGGTTTTGGGTGGATTTTTCAATTTTTTGGGGGTGGTCACGAATTAAAGTCCTTTTCGCTCTAGGACGCTTAGTTTAGGAGATATGGGCAAAAGAAGTTTTTCATATAAAAATTTCAATTTTTTTAGGTTTTGGGTGGATTTTTCAATTTTTTGGGGTGGTCACGAATTATCGTCCTTTTCGCTCTAGGACGCTTAGTTTAGGAGATATGGGCAAAAGAAGTTTTTCATATAAAAATTTAAATTTTTTTAGGTTTTGGGTGGATTTTTCAATTTTTTGGGGTGGTCACGAATTAAAGTCCTTTTCGCTCTAGGACGCATATTTAAGGAGATATGGGCAAAAGAAGTTTTTCATATAAAAATTTCAATTTTTTTAGGTTTTGGGTGGATTTTTCAATTTTTTGGGGGTGGTCACGAATTAAAGTCCTTTTCGCTCTAGGACGCTTAGTTTAGGAGATATGGGCAAAAGAAGTTTTTCATATAAAAATTTCAATTTTTTTAGGTTTTGGGTGGATTTTTCAATTTTTTGGGGGTGGTCACGAATTAAAGTCTTTTTCGCTCTAGGACGCTTAGTTTAGGAGATATGGGCAAAAGAAGTTTTTCATATAAAAATTTCAATTTTTTTAGGTTTTGGGTGGATTTTTCAATTTTTTTGGGTGGTCACGAATTAAAGTCCTTTTCGCTCTAGGACGCTTAGTTTAGGAGATATGGGCAAAAGAAGTTTTTCATATAAAAATTTCAATTTTTTTAGGTTTTGGGTGGATTTTTCAATTTTTTGGGGGTGGTCACGAATTAAAGTCCTTTTCGCTCTAGGACGCTTAGTTTAGGAGATATGGACAAAAGAAGTTTTTCATATAAAAATTTCAATTTTTTTAGGTTTTGGGTGGATTTTTCAATTTTTTGGGGTGGTCACGAATTATCGTCCTTTTCGCTCTAGGACGCTTAGTTTAGGAGATATGGGCAAAAGAAGTTTTTCATATAAAAATTTCAATTTTTTTAGGTTTTGGGTGGATTTTTCAATTTTTTAGGGGTGGTCACGAATTAAAGTCCTTTTCGCTCTAGGACGCTTAGTTTAGGAGATATGGGCAAAAGAAGTTTTTCATATAAAAATTTCAATTTTTTTAGGTTTGGGTGGATTTTTCAATTTTTTTTGGGTGGTCACGAATTAAAGTCCTTTTCGCTCTAGGACGCTTAGTTTAGGAGATATGGGCAAAAGAAGTTTTTCATATAAAAATTTCAATTTTTTTAGGTTTGGGTGGATTTTTCAATTTTTTTTGGGTGGTCACGAATTAAAGTCCTTTTCGCTCTAGGACGCTTAGTTTAGGAGATATGGGCAAAAGAAGTTTTTCATATAAAAATTTCAATTTTTTTAGGTTTTGGGTGGATTTTTCAATGTTTTGGGGGTGGTCACGAATTAAAGTCCTTTTCGCTCTAGGCCGCATATTTAAGGAGATATGGGCAAAAGAAGTTTTTCATATAAAAATTTAAATTTTTTTAGGTTTTGGGTGGATTTTTCAATGTTTTGGGGGTGGTCACGAATTAAAGTCCTTTTCGCTCTAGGACGCTTAGTTTAGGAGATATGGGCAAAAGAAGTTTTTCATATAAAAATTTCAATTTTTTTAGATTTTGGGTGGATTTTTCAATTTTTTGGGGGTGGTCACGAATTAAAGTCCTTTTCGCTCTAGGACGCTTAGTTTAGGAGATATGGGCAAAAGAAGTTTTTCATATAAAAATTTAAATTTTTTTAGGTTTTGGGTGGATTTTTCAATTTTTTGAGGGTGGTCACGAATTAAAGTCCTTTTCGCTCTAGGACGCTTAGTTTAGGAGATATGGGCAAAAGAAGTTTTTCATATAAAAATTTCAATTTTTTTAGGTTTTGGGTGGATTTTTCAATTTTTTGGGGTGGTCACGAATTATCGTCCTTTTCGCTCTAGGACGCTTAGTTTAGGAGATATGGGCAAAAGAAGTTTTTCATATAAAAATTTCAATTTTTTTAGGTTTTGGGTGGATTTTCCAATTTTTTGGGGTGGTCAAGAATTATCGTCCTTTTCGCTCTAGGACGCTTAGTTTAGGAGATATGGGCAAAAGAAGTTTTTCATATAAAAATTTAAATTTTTTTAGGTTTTGGGTGGATTTTTCAATTTTTTGGGGGTGGTCACGAATTAAAGTCCTTTTCGCTCTAGGACGCTTAGTTTAGGAGATATGGGCAAAAGAAGTTTTTCATATAAAAATTTCAATTTTTTTAGGTTTTGGGTGGATTTTTCAATTTTTTTGGGGTGGTCGCGAATTAAAGTCCTTTTCGCTCTAGGACGCTTAGTTTAGGAGATATGGGCAAAAGAAGTTTTTCATATAAAAATTTCAATTTTTTTAGGTTTTGGGTGGATTTTTCAATTTTTTTGGGTGGTCACGAATTAAAGTCCTTTTCGCTCTATGACGCTTAGTTTAGGAGATATGGGCAAAAGAAGTTTTTCATATAAAAATTTCAATTTTTTTAGGTTTTGGGTGGATTTTTCAATTTTTTTGGGGTGGTCGCGAATTAAAGTCCTTTTCGCTCTAGGACGCTTAGTTTAGGAGATATGGGCAAAAGAAGTTTTTCATATAAAAATTTCAATTTTTTTAGGTTTTGGGTGGATTTTTCAATGTTTTCGGGGTGGTCACGAATTAAAGTCCTTTTCGCTCTAGGACGCTTAGTTTAGGAGATATGGGCAAAAGAAGTTTTTCATATAAAAATTTCAATTTTTTTAGGTTTTGGGTGGATTTTTAAAATTTTTGGGGTGGTCACGAATTAAAGTCCTTTTCGCTCTAGGACGCATATTTAAGGAGATATGGGCAAAATAAGTTTTTCATATAAAAATTTTAATTTTTTTAGGTTTTGGGTGGATTATTCAATTTTTTTGGGTGGTCACGAATTATCGTCCTTTTCGCTCTAGGACGCTTAGTTTAGGAGATATGGGCAAAAGAAGTTTTTCATATAAAAATTTCAATTTTTTTAGGTTTTGGGTGGATTTTTCAATTTTTTGGGGTGGTCACGAATTATCGTCCTTTTCGCTCTAGGACGCTTAGTTTAGGAGATATGGGCAAAAGAAGTTTTTCATATAAAAATTTCAATTTTTTTAGGTTTTGGGTGGATTTTTCAATTTTTTGGGGGTGGTCACGAATTAAAGTCGTTTTCGCTCTAGGACGCATATTTAAGGAGATATGGGCAAAAGAAGTTTTTCATATAAAAATTTCAATTTTTTTAGGTTTTGGGTGGATTTTTCAATTTTTTGGGGTAGTCACGAATTAAAGTCCTTTTCGCTCTAGGACGCATATTTAAGGAGATATGGGCAAAAGAAGTTTTTCATATAAAAATTTAAATTTTTTTAGGTTTTGGGTGGATTTTTCAATTTTTTGGGGGTGGTCACGAATTAAAGTCCTTTTCGCTCTAGGACGCTTAGTTTAGGAGATATGGGCAAAAGAAGTTTTTCATATAAAAATTTCAATTTTTTTAGGTTTTGGGTAGATTTTTCAATTTTTTGGGGTGGTCACGAATTATCGTCCTTTTCGCTCCAGGACGCTTAGTTTAGGAGATATGGGCAAAAGAAGTTTTTCATATAAAAATTTCAATTTTTTTAGGTTTTGGGTGGATTTTTCAATTTTTTGGGGTGGTCACGAATTATCGTCCTTTTCGCTCTAGGTCGCTTAGTTTAGGAGATATGGGCAAAAGAAGTTTTTCATATAAAAATTTCAATTTTTTTAGGTTTTGGGTGGATTTTTCAATTTTTTGGGGGTGGTCACGAATTAAAGTCCTTTTCGCTCTAGGACGCTTAGTTTAGGAGATATGGGCAAAAGAAGTTTTTCATATAAAAATTTCAATTTTTTTAGGTTTGGGTGGATTTTTCAATTTTTTTTGGGTGGTCACGAATTAAAGTCCTTTTCGCTCTAGGACGCATATTTAAGGAGATATGGGCAAAAGAAGTTTTTCATATAAAAATTTCAATTTTTTTAGGTTTGGGTGGATTTTTCAATTTTTTTTGGGTGGTCACGAATTAAAGTCCTTTTCGCTCTAGGACGCTTAGTTTAGGAGATATGGGCAAAAGAAGTTTTTCATATAAAAATTTCAATTTTTTTAGGTTTTGGGTGGATTTTTCAATGTTTTGGGGGTGGTCACGAGGAGATATGGGCAAAAGAAGTTTTTCATATAAAAATTTCAATTTTTTTAGGTTTTGGGTGGATTTTTCAATTTTTTTGGGTGGTCACGAATTAAAGTCCTTTTCGCTCTAGGACGCTTAGTTTAGGAGATATGGGCAAAAGAAGTTTTTCATATAAAAATTTCAATTTTTTTAGGTTTTGGGTGGATTTTTCAATGTTTTGGGGGTGGTCACGAATTAAAGTCCTTTTCGCTCTAGGCCGCATATTTAAGGAGATATGGGCAAAAGAAGTTTTTCATATAACAATTTCAATTTTTTTAGGTTTTGGGTGGATTTTTCAATTTTTTGGGGGTGGTCACGAATTAAAGTCCTTTTCGCTCTAGGACGCTTAGTTTAGGAGATATGGGCAAAAGAAGTTTTTCATATAAAAATTTAAATTTTTTTAGGTTTTGGGTGGATTTTTCAATTTTTTGGGGTGGTCACGAATTAAAGTCCTTTTCGCTCTAGGACGCATATTTAAGGAGATATGGGCAAAAGAAGTTTTTCATATAAAAATTTCAATTTTTTTAGGTTTTGGGTGGATTTTTCAATTTTTTGGGGGTGGTCACGAATTAAAGTCCTTTTCGCTCTAGGACGCTTAGTTTAGGAGATATGGGCAAAAGAAGTTTTTCATATAAAAATTTCAATTTTTTTAGGTTTTGGGTGGATTTTTCAATTTTTTGGGGGTGGTCACGAATTAAAGTCTTTTTCGCTCTAGGACGCTTAGTTTAGGAGATATGGGCAAAAGAAGTTTTTCATATAAAAATTTCAATTTTTTTAGGTTTTGGGTGGATTTTTCAATTTTTTTGGGTGGTCACGAATTAAAGTCCTTTTCGCTCTAGGACGCTTAGTTTAGGAGATATGGGCAAAAGAAGTTTTTCATATAAAAATTTCAATTTTTTTAGGTTTTGGGTGGATTTTTCAATTTTTTGGGGGTGGTCACGAATTAAAGTCCTTTTCGCTCTAGGACGCTTAGTTTAGGAGATATGGACAAAAGAAGTTTTTCATATAAAAATTTCAATTTTTTTAGGTTTTGGGTGGATTTTTCAATTTTTTGGGGTGGTCACGAATTATCGTCCTTTTCGCTCTAGGACGCTTAGTTTAGGAGATATGGGCAAAAGAAGTTTTTCATATAAAAATTTCAATTTTTTTAGGTTTGGGTGGATTTTTCAATTTTTTTTTGGGTGGTCACGAATTAAAGTCCTTTTCGCTCTAGGACGCTTAGTTTAGGAGATATGGGCAAAAGAAGTTTTTCATATAAAAATTTCAATTTTTTTAGGTTTTGGGTGGATTTTTCAATGTTTTGGGGGTGGTCACGAATTAAAGTCCTTTTCGCTCTAGGCCGCATATTTAAGGAGATATGGGCAAAAGAAGTTTTTCATATAAAAATTTAAATTTTTTTAGGTTTTGGGTGGATTTTTCAATGTTTTGGGGGTGGTCACGAATTAAAGTCCTTTTCGCTCTAGGACGCTTAGTTTAGGAGATATGGGCAAAAGAAGTTTTTCATATAAAAATTTCAATTTTTTTAGGTTTTGGGTGGATTTTTCAATTTTTTGGGGGTGGTCACGAATTAAAGTCCTTTTCGCTCTAGGACGCTTAGTTTAGGAGATATGGGCAAAAGAAGTTTTTCATATAAAAATTTAAATTTTTTTAGGTTTTGGGTGGATTTTTCAATTTTTTGAGGGTGGTCACGAATTAAAGTCCTTTTCGCTCTAGGACGCTTAGTTTAGGAGATATGGGCAAAAGAAGTTTTTCATATAAAAATTTCAATTTTTTTAGGTTTTGGGTGGATTTTTCAATTTTTTGGGGTGGTCACGAATTATCGTCCTTTTCGCTCTAGGACGCTTAGTTTAGGAGATATGGGCAAAAGAAGTTTTTCATATAAAAATTTCAATTTTTTTAGGTTTTGGGTGGATTTTTCAATTTTTTGGGGTGGTCACGAATTAAAGTCCTTTTCGCTCTAGGACGCATATTTAAGGAGATATGGGCAAAAGAAGTTTTTCATATAAAAATTTCAATTTTTTTAGGTTTTGGGTGGATTTTTCAATTTTTTTGTGGTGGTCGCGAATTAAAGTCCTTTTCGCTCTAGGACGCTTAGTTTAGGAGATATGGGCAAAAGAAGTTTTTCATATAAAAATTTCAATTTTTTTAGGTTTTGGGTGGATTTTTCAATTTTTTGGAGGTGGTCACGAATTAAAGTCCTTTTCGCTCTAGGACGCTTAGTTTAGGAGATATGGGCAAAAGAAGTTTTTCATATAAAAATTTACATTTTTTTAGGTTTTGGGTGGATTTTTCAATTTTTTGGGGGTGGTCACGAATTAAAGTCCTTTTCGCTCTAGGACGCTTAGTTTAGGAGATATGGGCAAAAGAAGTTTTTCATATAAAAATTTCAATTTTTTTTAGGTTTTGGGTGGATTTTCCAATTTTTTGGGGTGGTCACGAATTATCGTCCTTTTCGCTCTAGGACGCTTAGTTTAGGAGATATGGGCAAAAGAAGTTTTTCATATAAAAATTTCAATTTTTTTAGGTTTTGGGTGGATTTTTCAATTTTTTTGTGGTGGTCACGAATTAAAGTCCTTTTCGCTCTAGGACGCTTAGTTTAGGAGATATGGGCAAAAGAAGTTTTTCATATAAAAATTTCAATTTTTTTAGGTTTTGGGTGGATTTTTCAATTTTTTTGGGGTGGTCGCGAATTAAAGTCCTTTTCGCTCTAGGACGCTTAGTTTAGGAGATATGGGCAAAAGAAGTTTTTCATATAAAAATTTCAATTTTTTTAGGTTTTGGGTGGATTTTTCAATTTTTTGGGGTGGTCACGAATTAAAGTCCTTTTCGCTCTATGACGCTTAGTTTAGGAGATATGGGCAAAATAAGTTTTTCATATAAAAATTTCAATTTTTTTAGGTTTTGGGTGGATTTTTCAATTTTTTTGGGGTGGTCGCGAATTAAAGTCCTTTTCGCTCTAGGACGCTTAGTTTAGGAGATATGGGCAAAAGAAGTTTTTCATATAAAAATTTCAATTTTTTTAGGTTTTGGGTGGATTTTTCAATTTTTCGGGGTGGTCACGAATTAAAGTCCTTTTCGCTCTAGGACGCTTAGTTTAGGAGATATGGGCAAAAAAAGTTTTTCATATAAAAATTTCCATTTTTTTTTTGGTTTTGGGTGGATTTTTAAAATTTTTGGGGTGGTCACGAATTAAAGTCCTTTTCGCTCTAGGACGCATATTTAAGGAGATATGGGCAAAATAAGTTTTTCATATAAAAATTTTAATTTTTTTAGGTTTTGGGTGGATTTTTCAATTTTTTTGGGTGGTCACGAATTAAAGTCGTTTTCGCTCTAGGACGCATATTTAAGGAGATATGGGCAAAAGAAGTTTTTCATATAAAAAAATTTCAATTTTTTTAGGTTTTGGGTGGATTTTTCAATTTTTGGGGTAGTCACGAATTAAAGTCCTTTTCGCTCTAGGACGCATATTTAAGGAGATATGGGCAAAAGAAGTTTTTCATATAAAAATATCAATTTTTTTAGGTTTTGGGTGGATTTTTCAATTTTTTTGGGTGGTCACGAATTAAAGTCCTTTTCGCTCTAGGACGCTTAGTTTAGGAGATATGGGCAAAAGAAGTTTTTCATATAAAAATTTCAATTTTTTTAGGTTTTGGGTGGATTTTTCAATTTTTTGGGGGTGGTCACGAATTAAAGTCCTTTTCGCTCTAGGACGCTTAGTTTAGGAGATATGGGCAAAAGAAGTTTTTCATATAAAAATTTTAATTTTTTTAGGTTTTGGGTGGATTTTTCAATTTTTTGGGGGTGGTCACGAATTAAAGTCGTTTTCGCTCTAGGACGCATATTTAAGGAGATATGGGCAAAAGAAGTTTTTCATATAAAAATTTCAATTTTTTTAGGTTTTGGGTGGATTTTTCAATTTTTTGGGGTAGTCACGAATTAAAGTCCTTTTCGCTCTAGGACGCATATTTAAGGAGATATGGGCAAAAGAAGTTTTTCATATAAAAATTTAAATTTTTTTTAGGTTTTGGGTGGATTTTTCAATTTTTTGGGGGTGGTCACGAATTAAAGTCCTTTTCGCTCTAGGACGCTTAGTTTAGGAGATATGGGCAAAAGAAGTTTTTCATATAAAAATTTCAATTTTTTTAGGTTTTGGGTAGATTTTTCAATTTTTTGGGGTGGTCACGAATTATCGTCCTTTTCGCTCCAGGACGCTTAGTTTAGGAGATATGGGCAAAAGAAGTTTTTCATATAAAAATTTCAATTTTTTTAGGTTTTGGGTGGATTTTTCAATTTTTTGGGGTGGTCACGAATTATCGTCCTTTTCGCTCTAGGTCGCTTAGTTTAGGAGATATGGGCAAAAGAAGTTTTTCATATAAAAATTTCAATTTTTTTAGGTTTTGGGTGGATTTTTCAATTTTTTGGGGGTGGTCACGAATTAAAGTCCTTTTCGCTCTAGGACGCTTAGTTTAGGAGATATGGGCAAAAGAAGTTTTTCATATAAAAATTTCAATTTTTTTAGGTTTGGGTGGATTTTTCAATTTTTTTTGGGTGGTCACGAATTAAAGTCCTTTTCGCTCTAGGACGCATATTTAAGGAGATATGGGCAAAAGAAGTTTTTCATATAAAAATTTCAATTTTTTTAGGTTTGGGTGGATTTTTCAATTTTTTTTGGGTGGTCACGAATTAAAGTCCTTTTCGCTCTAGGACGCTTAGTTTAGGAGATATGGGCAAAAGAAGTTTTTCATATAAAAATTTCAATTTTTTTAGGTTTTGGGTGGATTTTTCAATGTTTTGGGGGTGGTCACGAGGAGATATGGGCAAAAGAAGTTTTTCATATAAAAATTTCAATTTTTTTAGGTTTTGGGTGGATTTTTCAATTTTTTTGGGTGGTCACGAATTAAAGTCCTTTTCGCTCTAGGACGCTTAGTTTAGGAGATATGGGCAAAAGAAGTTTTTCATATAAAAATTTCAATTTTTTTAGGTTTTGGGTGGATTTTTCAATGTTTTGGGGGTGGTCACGAATTAAAGTCCTTTTCGCTCTAGGCCGCATATTTAAGGAGATATGGGCAAAAGAAGTTTTTCATATAACAATTTCAATTTTTTTAGGTTTTGGGTGGATTTTTCAATTTTTTGGGGGTGGTCACGAATTAAAGTCCTTTTCGCTCTAGGACGCTTAGTTTAGGAGATATGGGCAAAAGAAGTTTTTCATATAAAAATTTCAATTTTTTTAGGTTTTGGGTGGATTTTTCAATTTTTTGGGGTGGTCACGAATTATCGTCCTTTTCGCTCTAGGACGCTTAGTTTAGGAGATATGGGCAAAAGAAGTTTTTCATATAAAAATTTAAATTTTTTTAGGTTTTGGGTGGATTTTTCAATTTTTTGGGGTGGTCACGAATTAAAGTCCTTTTCGCTCTAGGACGCATATTTAAGGAGATATGGGCAAAAGAAGTTTTTCATATAAAAATTTCAATTTTTTTAGGTTTTGGGTGGATTTTTCAATTTTTTGGGGGTGGTCACGAATTAAAGTCCTTTTCGCTCTAGGACGCTTAGTTTATGAGATATGGGCAAAAGAAGTTTTTCATATAAAAATTTCAATTTTTTTAGGTTTTGGGTGGATTTTTCAATTTTTTGGGGGTGGTGACGAATTAAAGTCTTTTTCGCTCTAGGACGCTTAGTTTAGGAGATATGGGCAAAAGAAGTTTTTCATATAAAAATTTCAATTTTTTTAGGTTTTGGGTGGATTTTTCAATTTTTTTGGGTGGTCACGAATTAAAGTCCTTTTCGCTCTAGGACGCTTAGTTTAGGAGATATGGGCAAAAGAAGTTTTTCATATAAAAATTTCAATTTTTTTAGGTTTTGGGTGGATTTTTCAATTTTTTGGGGGTGGTCACGAATTAAAGTCCTTTTCGCTCTAGGACGCTTAGTTTAGGAGATATGGACAAAAGAAGTTTTTCATATAAAAATTTCAATTTTTTTAGGTTATGGGTGGATTTTTCAATTTTTTGGGGTGGTCACGAATTATCGTCCTTTTCGCTCTAGGACGCTTAGTTTAGGAGATATGGGCAAAAGAAGTTTTTCATATAAAAATTTCAATTTTTTTAGGTTTTGGGTGGATTTTTCAATTTTTTGGGGGTGGTCACGAATTAAAGTCCTTTTCGCTCTAGGACGCTTAGTTTAGGAGATATGGGCAAAAGAAATTTTTCATATAAAAATTTCAATTTTTTTAGGTTTGGGTGGATTTTTCAATTTTTTTTGGGTGGTCACGAATTAAAGTCCTTTTCGCTCTAGGACGCTTAGTTTAGGAGATATGGGCAAAAGAAGTTTTTCATATAAAAATTTCAATTTTTTTAGGTTTGGGTGGATTTTTCAATTTTTTTTTGGGTGGTCACGAATTAAAGTCCTTTTCGCTCTAGGACGCTTAGTTTAGGAGATATGGGCAAAAGAAGTTTTTCATATAAAAATTTCAATTTTTTTAGGTTTTGGGTGGATTTTTCAATGTTTTGGGGGTGGTCACGAATTAAAGTCCTTTTCGCTCAAGGCCGCATATTTAAGGAGATATGGGCAAAAGAAGTTTTTCATATAAAAATTTAAATTTTTTTAGGTTTTGGGTGGATTTTTCAATGTTTTGGGGGTGGTCACGAATTAAAGTCCTTTTCGCTCTAGGACGCTTAGTTTAGGAGATATGGGCAAAAGAAGTTTTTCATATAAAAATTTCAATTTTTTTAGGTTTTGGGTGGATTTTTCAATTTTTTGGGGGTGGTCACGAATTAAAGTCCTTTTCGCTCTAGGACGCTTAGTTTAGGAGATATGGGCAAAAGAAGTTTTTCATATAAAAATTTAAATTTTTTTAGGTTTTGGGTGGATTTTTCAATTTTTTGAGGGTGGTCACGAATTAAAGTCCTTTTCGCTCTAGGACGCTTAGTTTAGGAGATATGGGCAAAAGAAGTTTTTCATATAAAAATTTCAATTTTTTTAGGTTTTGGGTGGATTTTTCAATTTTTTGGGGTGGTCACGAATTATCGTCCTTTTCGCTCTAGGACGCTTAGTTTAGGAGATATGGGCAAAAGAAGTTTTTCATATAAAAATTTCAATTTTTTTAGGTTTTGGGTGGATTTTTCAATTTTTTGGGGTGGTCACGAATTAAAGTCCTTTTCGCTCTAGGACGCATATTTAAGGAGATATGGGCAAAAGAAGTTTTTCATATAAAAATTTCAATTTTTTTAGGTTTTGGGTGGATTTTTCAATTTTTTGGGGTAGTCACGAATTAAAGTCCTTTTCGCTCTAGGACGCTTAGTTTAGGAGATATGGGCAAAAGAAGTTTTTCATATAAAAATTTCAATTTTTTTAGGTTTTGGGTGGATTTTTCAATTTTTTGGGGGTGGTCACGAATTAAAGTCTTTTTCGCTCTAGGACGCTTAGTTTAGGAGATATGGGCAAAAGAAGTTTTTCATATAAAAATTTCAATTTTTTTAGGTTTTGGGTGGATTTTTCAATTTTTTTGGGTGGTCACGAATTAAAGTCCTTTTCGCTCTAGGACGCTTAGTTTAGGAGATATGGGCAAAAGAAGTTTTTCATATAAAAATTTCAATTTTTTTAGGTTTTGGGTGGATTTTTCAATTTTTTGGGGGTGGTCACGAATTAAAGTCCTTTTCGCTCTAGGACGCTTAGTTTAGGAGATATGGGCAAAAGAAGTTTTTCATATAAAAATTTCAATTTTTTTAGGTTTTGGGTGGATTTTTCAATTTTTTGGGGGTGGTCACGAATTAAAGTCTTTTTCGCTCTAGGACGCTTAGTTTAGGAGATATGGGCAAAAGAAGTTTTTCATATAAAAATTTCAATTTTTTTAGGTTTTGGGTGGATTTTTCAATTTTTTGGGGTGGTCACGAATTATCGTCCTTTTCGCTCTAGGACGCTTAGTTTAGGAGATATGGGCAAAAGAAGTTTTTCATATAAAAATTTCAATTTTTTTAGGTTTTGGGTGGATTTTTCAATTTTTTTGGGGTGGTCGCGAATTAAAGTCCTTTTCGCTCTAGGACGCTTAGTTTAGGAGATATGGGCAAAAGAAGTTTTTCATATAAAAATTTCAATTTTTTTAGGTTTTGGGTGGATTTTTCAATTTTTTGGAGGTGGTCACGAATTAAAGTCCTTTTCGCTCTAGGACGCTTAGTTTAGGAGATATGGGCAAAAGAAGTTTTTCATATAAAAATTTAAATTTTTTTAGGTTTTGGGTGGATTTTTCAATTTTTTGGGGGTGGTCACGAATTAAAGTCCTTTTCGCTCTAGGACGCTTAGTTTAGGAGATATGGGCAAAAGAAGTTTTTCATATAAAAATTTCAATTTTTTTTAGGTTTTGGGTGGATTTTCCAATTTTTTGGGGTGGTCACGAATTATCGTCCTTTTCGCTCTAGGACGCTTAGTTTAGGAGATATGGGCAAAAGAAGTTTTTCATATAAAAATTTAATTTTTTTTAGGTTTTGGGTGGATTTTTCAATTTTTTGGGGGTGGTCACGAATTAAAGTCCTTTTCGCTCTAGGACGCTTAGTTTAGGAGATATGGGCAAAAGAAGTTTTTCATATAAAAATTTCAATTTTTTTAGGTTTTGGGTGGATTTTTCAATTTTTTGGGGTGGTCGCGAATTAAAGTCCTTTTCGCTCTAGGACGCTTAGTTTAGGAGATATGGGCAAAAGAAGTTTTTCATATAAAAATTTCAATTTTTTTAGGTTTTGGGTGGATTTTTCAATTTTTTGGGGTGGTCACGAATTAAAGTCCTTTTCGCTCTATGACGCTTAGTTTAGGAGATATGGGCAAAATAAGTTTTTCATATAAAAATTTCAATTTTTTTAGGTTTTGGGTGGATTTTTCAATTTTTTTGGGGTGGTCGCGAATTAAAGTCCTTTTCGCTCTAGGACGCTTAGTTTAGGAGATATGGGCAAAAGAAGTTTTTCATATAAAAATTTCAATTTTTTTAGGTTTTGGGTGGATTTTTCAATTTTTCGGGGTGGTCACGAATTAAAGTCCTTTTCGCTCTAGGACGCTTAGTTTAGGAGATATGGGCAAAAAAAGTTTTTCATATAAAAATTTCCATTTTTTTTTGGTTTTGGGTGGATTTTTAAAATTTTTGGGGTGGTCACGAATTAAAGTCCTTTTCGCTCTAGGACGCATATTTAAGGAGATATGGGCAAAATAAGTTTTTCATATAAAAATTTTAATTTTTTTAGGTTTTGGGTGGATTTTTCAATTTTTTTGGGTGGTCACGAATTAAAGTCGTTTTCGCTCTAGGACGCATATTTAAGGAGATATGGGCAAAAGAAGTTTTTCATATAAAAAAATTTCAATTTTTTTAGGTTTTGGGTGGATTTTTCAATTTTTTGGGGTAGTCACGAATTAAAGTCCTTTTCGCTCTAGGACGCATATTTAAGGAGATATGGGCAAAAGAAGTTTTTCATATAAAAATATCAATTTTTTTAGGTTTTGGGTGGATTTTTCAATTTTTTTGGGTGGTCACGAATTAAAGTCCTTTTCGCTCTAGGACGCTTAGTTTAGGAGATATGGGCAAAAGAAGTTTTTCATATAAAAATTTAATTTTTTTTAGGTTTTGGGTGGATTTTTCAATTTTTTGGGGTGGTCACGAATTAAAGTCCTTTTCGCTCTAGGACGCTTAGTTTAGGAGATATGGACAAAAGAAGTTTTTCATATAAAAATTTCAATTTTTTTAGGTTTTGGGTGGATTTTTCAATTTTTTGGGGTGGTCACGAATTATCGTCCTTTCGCTCTAGGACGCTTAGTTTAGGAGATATGGGCAAAAGAAGTTTTTCATATAAAAATTTCAATTTTTTTAGGTTTTGGGTGGATTTTTAAATTTTTTGGGGGTGGTCACGAATTAAAGTCCTTTTCGCTCTAGGACGCTTAGTTTAGGAGATATGGGCAAAAGAAGTTTTTCATATAAAAATTTCAATTTTTTTAGGTTTGGGTGGATTTTTCAATTTTTTTTGGGTGGTCACGAATTAAAGTCCTTTTCGCTCTAGGACGCATATTTAAGGAGATATGGGCAAAAGAAGTTTTTCATATAAAAATTTCAATTTTTTTAGGTTTGGGTGGATTTTTCAATTTTTTTTGGGTGGTCACGAATTAAAGTCCTTTTCGCTCTAGGACGCTTAGTTTAGGAGATATGGGCAAAAGAAGTTTTTCATATAAAAATTTCAATTTTTTTAGGTTTTGGGTGGATTTTTCAATTTTTTGGGGGTGGTCACGAATTAAAGTCTTTTTCGCTCTAGGACGCTTAGTTTAGGAGATATGGGCAAAAGAAGTTTTTCATATAAAAATTTCAATTTTTTTAGGTTTTGGGTGGATTTTTCAATTTTTTGGGGGTGGTCACGAATTAAAGTCCTTTTCGCTCTAGGACGCTTAGTTTAGGAGATATGGGCAAAAGAAGTTTTTCATATAAAAATTTCAATTTTTTTAGGTTTGGGTGGATTTTTCAATTTTTTTTGGGTGGTCACGAATTAAAGTCCTTTTCGCTCTAGGACGCATATTTAAGGAGATATGGGCAAAAGAAGTTTTTCATATAAAAATTTCAATTTTTTTAGGTTTGGGTGGATTTTTCAATTTTTTTTGGGTGGTCACGAATTAAAGTCCTTTTCGCTCTAGGACGCTTAGTTTAGGAGATATGGGCAAAAGAGTTTTTCATATAAAAATTTCAATTTTTTTAGGTTTTGGGTGGATTTTTCAATGTTTTGGGGGTGGTCACGAGGAGATATGGGCAAAAGAAGTTTTTCATATAAAAATTTCAATTTTTTTAGGTTTGGGTGGATTTTTCAATTTTTTTTGGGTGGTCACGAATTAAAGTCCTTTTCGCTCTAGGACGCATATTTAAGGAGATATGGGCAGAAGAAGTTTTTCATATAAAAATTTCAATTTTTTTAGGTTTTGGGTGGATTTTTCAATGTTTTGGGGGTGGTCACGAATTAAAGTCCTTTTCGCTCTAGGCCGCATATTTAAGGAGATATGGGCAAAAGAAGTTTTTCATATAAAAATTTAAATTTTTTTAGGTTTTGGGTGGATTTTTCAATTTTTTGGGGGTGGTCACGAATTAAAGTCCTTTTCGCTCTAGGACGCTTAGTTTAGGAGATATGGACAAAAGAAGTTTTTCATATAAAAATTTCAATTTTTTTAGGTTTTGGGTGGATTTTTCAATTTTTTGGGGTGGTCACGAATTATCGTCCTTTTCGCTCTAGGACGCTTAGTTTAGGAGATATGGGCAAAAGAAGTTTTTCATATAAAAATTTAAATTTTTTTAGGTTTTGGGTGGATTTTTCAATTTTTTGGGGGTGGTCGCGAATTAAAGTCCTTTTCGCTCTAGGACGCTTAGTTTAGGAGATATGGGCAAAAGAAGTTTTTCATATAAAAATTTCAATTTTTTTAGGTTTTGGGTGGATTTTTCAATTTTTTGGGGTGGTCACGAATTAAAGTCCTTTTCGCTCTAGGACGCATATTTAAGGAGATATGGGCAAAAGAAGTTTTTCATATAAAAATTTCAATTTTTTTAGGTTTTGGGTGGATTTTTCAATTTTTTGGGGTAGTCACGAATTAAAGTCCTTTTCGCTCTAGGACGCATATTTAAGGAAATATGGGCAAAAGAAGTTTTTCATATAAAAATTTCAATTTTTTTAGGTTTTGGGTGGATTTTTCAATTTTTTGGGGGTGGTCACGAATTAAAGTCCTTTTCGCTCTAGGACGCTTAGTTTAGGAGATATGGGCAAAAGAAGTTTTTCATATAAAAATTTCAATTTTTTTAGGTTTTGGGTGGATTTTTCAATTTTTTGGGGGTGGTCACGAATTAAAGTCTTTTTCGCTCTAGGACGCTTAGTTTAGGAGATATGGGCAAAAGAAGTTTTTCATATAAAAATTTCAATTTTTTTAGGTTTTGGGTGGATTTTTCAATTTTTTGGGGTGGTCACGAATTATCGTCCTTTTCGCTCTAGGACGCTTAGTTTAGGAGATATGGGCAAAAGAAGTTTTTCATATAAAAATTTAAATTTTTTTAGGTTTTGGGTGGATTTTTCAATTTTTTTGGGGTGGTCGCGAATTAAAGTCCTTTTCGCTCTAGGACGCTTAGTTTAGGAGATATGGGCAAAAGAAGTTTTTCATATAAAAATTTCAATTTTTTTAGGTTTTGGGTGGATTTCTCAATTTTTTTGGGTGGTCACGAATTAAAGTCCTTTTCGCTCTATGACGCTTAGTTTAGGAGATATGGGCAAAAGAAGGTTTTCATATAAAAATTTCAATTTTTTTAGGTTTTGGGTGGATTTTTCAATTTTTTTGGGGTGGTCGCGAATTAAAGTCCTTTTCGCTCTAGGACGCTTAGTTTAGGAGATATGGGCAAAAGAAGTTTTTCATATAAAAATTTCAATTTTTTTAGGTTTTGGGTGGATTTTTCAATTTTTTGGGGGTGGTCACGAATTAAAGTCCTTTTCGCTCTAGGACGCTTAGTTTAGGAGATATGGGCAAAAGAAGTTTTTCATATAAAAATTTCAATTTTTTTAGGTTTTGGGTGGATTTTTCAATTTTTATGGGTGGTCACGAATAAAAGTCGTTTTCGCTCTAGGACGCATAGTTAAGGAGATATGGGCAAAAGAAGTTTTTCATATAAAAATTTCAATTTTTTTAGGTTTTGGGTGGATTTTTCAATTTTTTGGGGTAGTCACGAATTAAAGTCCTTTTCGCTCTAGGACGCATATTTAAGGAGATATGGGCAAAAGAAGTTTTTCATATAAAAATTTAAATTTTTTTAGGTTTTGGGTGGATTTTTCAATTTTTTTGGGTGGTCACGAATTAAAGTCCTTTTCGCTCTAGGACGCTTAGTTTAGGAGATATGGGCAAAAGAAGTTTTTCATATAAAAATTTCAATTTTTTTAGGTTTTGGGTGGATTTTTCAATTTTTTGGGGGTGGTCACGAGGAGATATGGGCAAAAGAAGTTTTTCATATAAAAATTTCAATTTTTTTAGGTTTTGGGTGGATTTTTCAATTTTTTTGGTGGTCACGAATTAAAGTCCTTTTCGCTCTAGGACGCTTAGTTTAGGAGATATGGGCAAAAGAAGTTTTTCATATAAAAATTTCAATTTTTTTAGGTTTTGGGTGGATTTTTCAATGTTTTGGGGGTGGTCACGAATTAAAGTCCTTTTCGCTCTAGGCCGCATATTTAAGGAGATATGGGCAAAAGAAGTTTTTCATATAAAAATTTCAATTTTTTTAGGTTTTGGGTGGATTTTTCAATTTTTTTGGGTGGTCACGAATTAAAGTCCTTTTCGCTCTATGACGCTTAGTTTAGGAGATATGGGCAAAAGAAGTTTTTCATATAAAAATTTCAATTTTTTTAGGTTTTGGGTGGATTTTTCAATTTTTTTGGGGTGGTCGCGAATTAAAGTCCTTTTCGCTCTAGGACGCTTAGTTTAGGAGATATGGGCAAAAGAAGTTTTTCATATAAAAATTTCAATTTTTTTAGGTTTTGGGTGGATTTTTCAATTTTTTGGGGGTGGTCACGAATTAAAGTCCTTTTCGCTCTAGGACGCTTAGTTTAGGAGATATGGGCAAAAGAAGTTTTTCATATAAAAATTTCAATTTTTTTAGGTTTTGGGTGGATTTTTCAATTTTTATGGGTGGTCACGAATAAAAGTCGTTTTCGCTCTAGGACGCATAGTTAAGGAGATATGGGCAAAAGAAGTTTTTCATATAAAAATTTCAATTTTTTTAGGTTTTGGGTGGATTTTTCAATTTTTTGGGGTAGTCACGAATTAAAGTCCTTTTCGCTGTAGGACGCATATTTAAGGAGATATGGGCAAAAGAAGTTTTTCATATAAAAATTTAAATTTTTTTAGGTTTTGGGTGGATTTTTCAATTTTTTTGGGTGGTCACGAATTAAAGTCCTTTTCGCTCTAGGACGCTTAGTTTAGGAGATATGGGCAAAAGAAGTTTTTCATATAAAAATTTCAATTTTTTTAGGTTTTGGGTGGATTTTTCAATTTTTTGGGGGTGGTCACGAGGAGATATGGGCAAAAGAAGTTTTTCATATAAAAATTTCAATTTTTTTAGGTTTTGGGTGGATTTTTCAATTTTTTTGGTGGTCACGAATTAAAGTCCTTTTCGCTCTAGGACGCTTAGTTTAGGAGATATGGGCAAAAGAAGTTTTTCATATAAAAATTTCAATTTTTTTAGGTTTTGGGTGGATTTTTCAATGTTTTGGGGGTGGTCACGAATTAAAGTCCTTTTCGCTCTAGGCCGCATATTTAAGGAGATATGGGCAAAAGAAGTTTTTCATATAAAAATTTAAATTTTTTTAGGTTTTGGGTGGATTTTTCAATTTTTTGGGGGTGGTCACGAATTAAAGTCCTTTTCGCTCTAGGACGCTTAGTTTAGGAGATATGGGCAAAAGAAGTTTTTCATATAAAAATTTCAATTTTTTTAGGTTTTGGGTGGATTTTTCAATTTTTTGGGGTGGTCACGAATTATCGTCCTTTTCGCTCTAGGACGCTTAGTTTAGGAGATATGGGCAAAAGAAGTTTTTCATATAAAAATTTCAATTTTTTTAGGTTTTGGGTGGATTTTTCAATTTTTTGGGGGTGGTCACGAATTAAAGTCCTTTTCGCTCTAGGACGCTTAGTTTAGGAGATATGGGCAAAAGAAGTTTTTCATATAAAAATTTCAATTTTTTTAGGTTTTGGGTGGATTTTTTAATTTTTTGGGGTGGTCACGAATTAAAGTCCTTTTCGCTCTAGGACGCATATTTAAGGAGATATGGGCAAAAGAAGTTTTTCATATAAAAATTTCAATTTTTTTAGGTTTTGGGTGGATTTTTCAATTTTTTGGGGTAGTCACGAATTAAAGTCCTTTTCGCTCTAGGACGCATATTTAAGGAGATATGGGCAAAAGAAGTTTTTCATATAAAAATTTCAATTTTTTTAGGTTTTGGGTGGATTTTTCAATTTTTTGGGGGTGGTCACGAATTAAAGTCCTTTTCGCTCTAGGACGCATATTTAAGGAGATATGGGCAAAAGAAGTTTTTCATATAAAAATTTCAATTTTTTTAGGTTTTGGGTGGATTTTTCAATTTTTTGGGGGTGGTCACGAATTAAAGTCTTTTTCGCTCTAGGACGCTTAGTTTAGGAGATATGGGCAAAAGAAGTTTTTCATATAAAAATTTCAATTTTTTTAGGTTTTGGGTGGATTTTTCAATTTTTTGGGGTGGTCACGAATTAAAGTCCTTTTCGCTCTAGGACGCTTAGTTTAGGAGATATGGGCAAAAGAAGTTTTTCATATAAAAATTTCAATTTTTTTAGGTTTTGGGTGGATTTTTCAATTTTTTGGGGTGGTCACGAATTATCGTCCTTTTCGCTCTAGGACGCTTAGTTTAGGAGATATGGGCAAAAGAAGTTTTTCATATAAAAATTTCAATTTTTTTAGGTTTTGGGTGGATTTTTCAATTTTTTGGGGGTGGTCACGAATTAAAGTCCTTTTCGCTCTAGGACGCTTAGTTTAGGAGATATGGGCAAAGAAGTTTTTCATATAAAAATTTCAATTTTTTTAGGTTTTGGGTGGATTTTTCAATTTTTTGGGGTGGTCACGAATTAAAGTCCTTTTCGCTCTAGGACGCATATTTAAGGAGATATGGGCAAAAGAAGTTTTTCATATAAAAATTTCAATTTTTTTAGGTTTTGGGTGGATTTTTCAATTTTTTGGGGTAGTCACGAATTAAAGTCCTTTTCGCTCTAGGACGCATATTTAAGGAGATATGGGCAAAAGAAGTTTTTCATATAAAAATTTCAATTTTTTTAGGTTTTGGGTGGATTTTTCAATTTTTTGGGGGTGGTCACGAATTAAAGTCCTTTTCGCTCTAGGACGCATATTTAAGGAGATATGGGCAAAAGAAGTTTTTCATATAAAAATTTCAATTTTTTTAGGTTTTGGGTGGATTTTTCAATTTTTTGGGGGTGGTCACGAATTAAAGTCCTTTTCGCTCTAGGACGCTTAGTTTAGGAGATATGGGCAAAAGAAGTTTTTCATATAAAAATTTCAATTTTTTTAGGTTTTGGGTGGATTTTTCAATTTTTTGGGGTGGTCACGAATTATCGTCCTTTTCGCTCTAGGACGCATATTTAAGGAGATATGGGCAAAAGAAGTTTTTCATATAAAAATTTCAATTTTTTTAGGTTTTGGGTGGATTTTTCAATTTTTTGGGGTAGTCACGAATTAAAGTCCTTTTCGCTCTAGGACGCATATTTAAGGAGATATGGGCAAAAGAAGTTTTTCATATAAAAATTTCAATTTTTTTAGGTTTTGGGTGGATTTTTCAATTTTTTGGGGGTGGTCACGAATTAAAGTCCTTTTCGCTCTAGGACGCATATTTAAGGAGATATGGGCAAAAGAAGTTTTTCATATAAAAATTTCAATTTTTTTAGGTTTTGGGTGGATTTTTCAATTTTTTGGGGGTGGTCACGAATTAAAGTCCTTTTCGCTCTAGGACGCTTAGTTTAGGAGATATGGGCAAAAGAAGTTTTTCATATAAAAATTTCAATTTTTTTAGGTTTTGGGTGGATTTTTCAATTTTTTGGGGTGGTCACGAATTATCGTCCTTTTCGCTCTAGGACGCTTAGTTTAGGAGATATGGGCAAAAGAAGTTTTTCATATAAAAATTTAAATTTTTTTAGGTTTTGGGTGGATTTTTCAATTTTTTGGGGTGGTCACGAATTATCGTCCTTTTCGCTCTAGGACGCTTAGTTTAGGAGATATGGGCAAAAGAAGTTTTTCATATAAAAATTTCAATTTTTTTAGGTTTTGGGTGGATTTTTCAATTTTTTTGGGGTGGTCGCGAATTAAAGTCCTTTTCGCTCTAGGACGCTTAGTTTAGGAGATATGGGCAAAAGAAGTTTTTCATATAAAAATTTCAATTTTTTTAGGTTTTGGGTGGATTTTTCAATTTTTTTGGGTGGTCACGAATTAAAGTCCTTTTCGCTCTATGACGCTTAGTTTAGGAGATATGGGCAAAAGAAGTTTTTCATATAAAAATTTCAATTTTTTTTAGGTTTTGGGTGGATTTTTCAATTTTTTTGGGGTGGTCGCGAATTAAAGTCCTTTTCGCTCTAGGACGCTTAGTTTAGGAGATATGGGCAAAAGAAGTTTTTCATATAAAAATTTCAATTTTTTTAGGTTTTGGGTGGATTTTTCAATTTTTTTGGGTGGTCACGAATTAAAGTCCTTTTCGCTCTATGACGCTTAGTTTAGGAGATATGGGCAAAAGAAGGTTTTCATATAAAAATTTCAATTTTTTTAGGTTTTGGGTGGATTTTTCAATTTTTTTGGGGTGGTGGCGAATTAAAGTCCTTTTCGCTCTAGGACGCTTAGTTTAGGAGATATGGGCAAAAGAAGTTTTTCATATAAAAATTTCAATTTTTTTAGGTTTTGGGTGGATTTTTCAATTTTTTGGGGGTGGTCACGAATTAAAGTCCTTTTCGCTCTAGGACGCTTAGTTTAGGAGATATGGGCAAAAGAAGTTTTTCATATAAAAATTTCAATTTTTTTAGGTTTTGGGTGGATTTTTCAATTTTTTGGGGTAGTCACGAATTAAAGTCCTTTTCGCTCTAGGACGCATATTTAAGGAGATATGGGCAAAAGAAGTTTTTCATATAAAAATTTCAATTTTTTTAGGTTTTGGGTGGATTTTTCAATTTTTTTGGGTGGTCACGAATTAAAGTCGTTTTCGCTCTAGGACGCATATTTAAGGAGATATGGGCAAAAGAAGTTTTTCATATAAAAATTTCAATTTTTTTAGGTTTTGGGTGGATTTTTCAATTTTTTGGGGTAGTCACGAATTAAAGTCCTTTTCGCTCTAGGACGCATATTTAAGGAGATATGGGCAAAAGAAGTTTTTCATATAAAAATTTAAATTTTTTTAGGTTTTGGGTGGATTTTTCAATTTTTTTGGGTGGTCACGAATTAAAGTCCTTTTCGCTCTAGGACGCTTAGTTTAGGAGATATGGGCAAAAGAAGTTTTTCATATAAAAATTTCAATTTTTTTAGGTTTTGGGTGGATTTTTCAATTTTTTGGGGGTGGTCACGAATTAAAGTCCTTTTCGCTCTAGGACGCTTAGTTTAGGAGATATGGACAAAAGAAGTTTTTCATATAAAAATTTCAATTTTTTTAGGTTTTGGGTGGATTTTTCAATTTTTTGGGGTGGTCACGAATTATCGTCCTTTTCGCTCTAGGACGCTTAGTTTAGGAGATATGGGCAAAAGAAGTTTTTCATATAAAAATTTCAATTTTTTTAGGTTTTGGGTGGATTTTTCAATTTTTTGGGGGTGGTCACGAATTAAAGTCCTTTTCGCTCTAGGACGCTTAGTTTAGGAGATATGGGCAAAAGAAGTTTTTCATATAAAAATTTCAATTTTTTTAGGTTTGGGTGGATTTTTCAATTTTTTTTTTGGGTGGTCACGAATTAAAGTCCTTTTCGCTCTAGGACGCATATTTAAGGAGATATGGGCAAAAGAAGTTTTTCATATAAAAATTTCAATTTTTTTAGGTTTGGGTGGATTTTTCAATTTTTTTTGGGTGGTCACGAATTAAAGTCCTTTTCGCTCTAGGACGCTTAGTTTAGGAGATATGGGCAAAAGAAGTTTTTCATATAAAAATTTCAATTTTTTTAGGTTTTGGGTGGATTTTTCAATGTTTTGGGGGTGGTCACGAGGAGATATGGGCAAAAGAAGTTTTTCATATAAAAATTTCAATTTTTTTAGGTTTTGGGTGGATTTTTCAATTTTTTTGGGTGGTCACGAATTAAAGTCCTTTTCGCTCTAGGACGCTTAGTTTAGGAGATATGGGCAAAAGAAGTTTTTCATATAAAAATTTAAATTTTTTTAGGTTTTGGGTGGATTTTTCAATTTTTTGGGGGTGGTCACGAATTAAAGTCCTTTTCGCTCTAGGACGCTTAGTTTAGGAGATATGGGCAAAAGAAGTTTTTCATATAAAAATTTCAATTTTTTTTAGGTTTTGGGTGGATTTTCCAATTTTTTGGGGTGGTCACGAATTATCGTCCTTTTCGCTCTAGGACGCTTAGTTTAGGAGATATGGGCAAAAGAAGTTTTTCATATAAAAATTTAATTTTTTTTAGGTTTTGGGTGGATTTTTCAATTTTTTGGGGGTGGTAACGAATTAAAGTCCTTTTCGCTCTAGGACGCTTAGTTTAGGAGATATGGGCAAAAGAAGTTTTTCATATAAAAATTTCAATTTTTTTAGGTTTTGGGTGGATTTTTCAATTTTTTTGGGGTGGTTACGAATTAAAGTCCTTTTCGCTCTAGGACGCTTAGTTTAGGAGATATGGGCAAAAGAAGTTTTTCATATAAAAATTTCAATTTTTTTAGGTTTTGGGTGGATTTTTCAATTTTTCGGGGTGGTCACGAATTAAAGTCCTTTTCGCTCTAGGACGCTTAGTTTAGGAGATATGGGCAAAAGAAGTTTTTCATATAAAAATTTCAATTTTTTTAGGTTTTGGGTGGATTTTTAAAATTTTTGGGGTGGTCACGAATTAAAGTCCTTTTCGCTCTAGGACGCATATTTAAGGAGATATGGGCAAAATAAGTTTTTCATATAAAAATTTTAATTTTTTTAGGTTTTGGGTGGATTATTCAATTTTTTTGGGTGGTCACGAATTATCGTCCTTTTCGCTCTAGGACGCTTAGTTTAGAAGATATGGGCAAAAGAAGTTTTTAATATAAAAATTTCAATTTTTTTAGGTTTTGGGTGGATTTTTCAATTTTTTGGGGTGGTCACGAATTATCGTCCTTTTCGCTCTAGGACGCTTAGTTTAGGAGGTATGGGCAAAAGAAGTTTTTCATATAAAAATTTCAATTTTTTTAGGTTTTGGGTGGATTTTTCAATTTTTTTGGGTGGTCACGAATTAAAGTCGTTTTCGCTCTAGGACGCATATTTAAGGAGATATGGGCAAAAGAAGTTTTTCATATAAAAATTTCAATTTTTTTAGGTTTTGGGTGGATTTTTCAATTTTTTGGGGTAGTCACGAATTAAAGTCCTTTTCGCTCTAGAACGCATATTTAAGGAGATATGGGCAAAAGAAGTTTTTCATATAAAAATTTAAATTTTTTTAGGTTTTGGGTGGATTTTTCAATTTTTTTGGGTGGTCACGAATTAAAGTCCTTTTCGCTCTAGGACGCTTAGTTTAGGAGATATGGGCAAAAGAAGTTTTTCATATAAAAATTTCAATTTTTTTAGGTTTTGGGTGGATTTTTCAATTTTTTGGGGGTGGTCACGAATTAAAGTCCTTTTCGCTCTAGGACGCTTAGTTTAGGAGATATGGACAAAAGAAGTTTTTCATATAAAAATTTCAATTTTTTTAGGTTTTGGGTGGATTTTTCAATTTTTTGGGGGTGGTCACGAATTAAAGTCCTTTTCGCTCTAGGACGCTTAGTTTAGGAGATATGGGCAAAAGAAGTTTTTCATATAAAAATTTCAATTTTTTTAGGTTTTGGGTGGATTTTTCAATTTTTTGGGGGTGGTCACGAATTAAAGTCCTTTTCGCTCTAGGACGCATATTTAAGGAGATATGGGCAAAAGAAGTTTTTCATATAAAAATTTAAATTTTTTTAGGTTTTGGGTGGATTTTTCAATTTTATTTGGGTGGTCACGAATTAAAGTCCTTTTCGCTCTAGGACGCTTAGTTTAGGAGATATGGGCAAAAGAAGTTTTTCATATAAAAATTTCAATTTTTTTAGGTTTTGGGTGGATTTTTCAATTTTTTGGGGTGGTCACGAATTAAAGTCCTTTTCGCTCTAGGACGCATATTTAAGGAGATATGGGCAAAAGAAGATTTTCATATAAAAATTTCAATTTTTTTAGGTTTTGGGTGGATTTTTCAATTTTTTGGGGTAGTCACGAATTAAAGTCCTTTTCGCTCTAGGACGCATATTTAAGGAGATATGGGCAAAAGAAGTTTTTCATATAAAAATTTCAATTTTTTTAGGTTTTGGGTGGATTTTTCAATTTTTTGGGGGTGGTCACGAATTAAAGTCCTTTTCGCTCTAGGACGCTTAGTTTAGGAGATATGGGCAAAAGAAGTTTTTCATATAAAAATTTCAATTTTTTTAGGTTTTGGGTGGATTTTTCAATTTTTTGGGGGTGGTCACGAATTAAAGTCTTTTTCGCTCTAGGACGCTTAGTTTAGGAGATATGGGCAAAAGAAGTTTTTCATATAAAAATTTCAATTTTTTTAGGTTTTGGGTGGATTTTTCAATTTTTTGGGGTGGTCACGAATTATCGTCCTTTTCGCTCTAGGACGCTTAGTTTAGGAGATATGGGCAAAAGAAGTTTTTCATATAAAAATTTCAATTTTTTTAGGTTTTGGGTGGATTTTTCAATTTTTTTTGGGGTGGTCGCGAATTAAAGTCCTTTTCGCTCTAGGACGCTTAGTTTAGGAGATATGGGCAAAAGAAGTTTTTCATATAAAAATTTCAATTTTTTTAGGTTTTGGGTGGATTTTTCAATTTTTTGGGGTGGTCACGAATTATCGTCCTTTTCGCTCTAGGACGCTTAGTTTAGGAGATATGGGCAAAAGAAGTTTTTCATATAAAAATTTCAATTTTTTTAGGTTTTGGGTGGATTTTTCAATTTTTTGGGGTGGTCACGAATTATCGTCCTTTTCGCTCTAGGACGCTTAGTTTAGGAGATATGGGCAAAAGAAGTTTTTCATATAAAAATTTCAATTTTTTTAGGTTTTGGGTGGATTTTTCAATTTTTTTGGGGTGATCGCGAATTAAAGTCCTTTTCGCTCTAGGACGCTTAGTTTAGGAGATATGGGCAAAAGAAGTTTTTCATATAAAAATTTCAATTTTTTTAGGTTTTGGGTGGATTTTTCAATTTTTTTGGGTGGTCACGAATTAAAGTCCTTTTCGCTCTATGACGCTTAGTTTAGGAGATATGGGCAAAAGAAGTTTTTCATATAAAAATTTCAATTTTTTTAGGTTTTGGGTGGATTTTTCAATTTTTTTGGGGTGGTCGCGAATTAAAGTCCTTTTCGCTCTAGGACGCTTAGTTTAGGAGATATGGGCAAAAGAAGTTTTTCATATAAAAATTTCAATTTTTTTAGGTTTTGGGTGGATTTTTCAATTTTTTTGGGTGGTCACGAATTAAAGTCCTTTTCGCTCGATGACGCTTAGTTTAGGAGATATGGGCAAAAGAAGTTTTTCATATAAAAATTTCAATTTTTTTAGGTTTTGGGTGGATTTTTCAATTTTTTTGGGGTGGTGGCGAATTAAAGTCCTTTTCGCTCTAGGACGCTTAGTTTAGGAGATATGGGCAAAAGAAGTTTTTCATATAAAAATTTCAATTTTTTTAGGTTTTGGGTGGATTTTTCAATTTTTTGGGGGTGGTCACGAATTAAAGTCCTTTTCGCTCTAGGACGCTTAGTTTAGGAGATATGGGCAAAAGAAGTTTTTCATATAAAAATTTCAATTTTTTTAGGTTTTGGGTGGATTTTTCAATTTTTTGGGATAGTCACGAATTAAAGTCCTTTTCGCTCTAGGACGCATATTTAAGGAGATATGGGCAAAAGAAGTTTTTCATATAAAAATTTCAATTTTTTTAGGTTTTGGGTGGATTTTTCAATTTTTTTGGGTGGTCACGAATTAAAGTCGTTTTCGCTCTAGGACGCATATTTAAGGAGATATGGGCAAAAGAAGTTTTTCATATAAAAATTTCAATTTTTTTAGGTTTTGGGTGGATTTTTCAATTTTTTGGGGTAGTCACGAATTAAAGTCCTTTTCGCTCTAGGACGCATATTTAAGGAGATATGGGCAAAAGAAGTTTTTCATATAAAAATTTAAATTTTTTTAGGTTTTGGGTGGATTTTTCAATTTTTTTGGGTGGTCACGAATTAAAGTCCTTTTCGCTCTAGGACGCTTAGTTTAGGAGATATGGGCAAAAGAAGTTTTTCATATAAAAATTTCAATTTTTTTAGGTTTTGGGTGGATTTTTCAATTTTTTGGGGGTGGTCACGAATTAAAGTCCTTTTCGCTCTAGGACGCTTAGTTTAGGAGATATGGACAAAAGAAGTTTTTCATATAAAAATTTCAATTTTTTTAGGTTTTGGGTGGATTTTTCAATTTTTTGGGGTGGTCACGAATTATCGTCCTTTTCGCTCTAGGACGCTTAGTTTAGGAGATATGGGCAAAAGAAGTTTTTCATATAAAAATTTCAATTTTTTTAGGTTTTGGGTGGATTTTTCAATTTTTTGGGGGTGGTCACGAATTAAAGTCCTTTTCGCTCTAGGACGCTTAGTTTAGGAGATATGGGCAAAAGAAGTTTTTCATATAAAAATTTCAATTTTTTTAGGTTTGGGTGGATATTTCAATTTTTTTTTTTGGGTGGTCACGAATTAAAGTCCTTTTCGCTCTAGGACGCATATTTAAGGAGATATGGGCAAAAGAAGTTTTTCATATAAAAATTTCAATTTTTTTAGGTTTGGGTGGATTTTTCAATTTTTTTTGGGTGGTCACGAATTAAAGTCCTTTTCGCTCTAGGACGCTTAGTTTAGGAGATATGGGCAAAAGAAGTTTTTCATATAAAAATTTCAATTTTTTTAGGTTTTGGGTGGATTTTTCAATGTTTTGGGGGTGGTCACGAGGAGATATGGGCAAAAGAAGTTTTTCATATAAAAATTTCAATTTTTTTAGGTTTTGGGTGGATTTTTCAATTTTTTTGGGTGGTCACGAATTAAAGTCCTTTTCGCTCTAGGACGCTTAGTTTAGGAGATATGGGCAAAAGAAGTTTTTCATATAAAAATTTAAATTTTTTTAGGTTTTGGGTGGATTTTTCAATTTTTTGGGGGTGGTCACGAATTAAAGTCCTTTTCGCTCTAGGACGCTTAGTTTAGGAGATATGGGCAAAAGAAGTTTTTCATATAAAAATTTCAATTTTTTTTAGGTTTTGGGTGGATTTTCCAATTTTTTGGGGTGGTCACGAATTATCGTCCTTTTCGCTCTAGGACGCTTAGTTTAGGAGATATGGGCAAAAGAAGTTTTTCATATAAAAATTTCAATTTTTTTTAGGTTTTGGGTGGATTTTCCAATTTTTTGGGGTGGTCACGAATTATCGTCCTTTTCGCTCTAGGACGCTTAGTTTAGGAGATATGGGCAAAAGAAGTTTTTCATATAAAAATTTAAATTTTTTTAGGTTTTGGGTGGATTTTTCAATTTTTTGGGGGTGGTAACGAATTAAAGTCCTTTTCGCTCTAGGACGCTTAGTTTAGGAGATATGGGCAAAAGAAGTTTTTCATATAAAAATTTCAATTTTTTTAGGTTTTGGGTGGATTTTTCAATTTTTTTGGGGTGGATACGAATTAAAGTCCTTTTCGCTCTAGGACGCTTAGTTTAGGAGATATGGGCAAAAGAAGTTTTTCATATAAAAATTTCAATTTTTTTAGGTTTTGGGTGGATTTTTCAATTTTTCGGGGTGGTCACGAATTAAAGTCCTTTTCGCTCTAGGACGCTTAGTTTAGGAGATATGGGCAAAAGAAGTTTTTCATATAAAAATTTCAATTTTTTTAGGTTTAGGGTGGATTTTTAAAATTTTTGGGGTGGTCACGAATTAAAGTCCTTTTCGCTCTAGGACGCATATTTAAGGAGATATGGGCAAAATAAGTTTTTCATATAAAAATTTTAATTTTTTTAGGTTTTGGGTGGATTATTCAATTTTTTTGGGTGGTCACGAATTATCGTCCTTTTCGCTCTAGGACGCTTAGTTTAGAAGATATGGGCAAAAGAAGTTTTTAATATAAAAATTTCAATTTTTTTAGGTTTTGGGTGGATTTTTCAATTTTTTGGGGTGGTCACGAATTATCGTCCTTTTCGCTCTAGGACGCTTAGTTTAGGAGGTATGGGCAAAAGAAGTTTTTCATATAAAAATTTCAATTTTTTTAGGTTTTGGGTGGATTTTTCAATTTTTTTGGGTGGTCACGAATTAAAGTCGTTTTCGCTCTAGGACGCATATTTAAGGAGATATGGGCAAAAGAAGTTTTTCATATAAAAATTTCAATTTTTTTAGGTTTTGGGTGGATTTTTCAATTTTTTGGGGTAGTCACGAATTAAAGTCCTTTTCGCTCTAGAACGCATATTTAAGGAGATATGGGCAAAAGAAGTTTTTCATATAAAAATTTAAATTTTTTTAGGTTTTGGGTGGATTTTTCAATTTTTTTGGGTGGTCACGAATTAAAGTCCTTTTCGCTCTAGGACGCTTAGTTTAGGAGATATGGGCAAAAGAAGTTTTTCATATAAAAATTTCAATTTTTTTAGGTTTTGGGTGGATTTTTCAATTTTTTGGGGGTGGTCACGAATTAAAGTCCTTTTCGCTCTAGGACGCTTAGTTTAGGAGATATGGACAAAAGAAGTTTTTCATATAAAAATTTCAATTTTTTTAGGTTTTGGGTGGATTTTTCAATTTTTTGGGGTGGTCACGAATTATCGTCCTTTTCGCTCTAGGACGCTTAGTTTAGGAGATATGGGCAAAAGAAGTTTTTCATATAAAAATTTCAATTTTTTTAGGTTTTGGGTGGATTTTTCAATTTTTTGGGGGTGGTCACGAATTAAAGTCCTTTTCGCTCTAGGACGCTTAGTTTAGGAGATATGGGCAAAAGAAGTTTTTCATATAAAAATTTCAATTTTTTTAGGTTTGGGTGGATTTTTCAATTTTTTTTTGGGTGGTCACGAATTAAAGTCCTTTTCGCTCTAGGACGCATATTTAAGGAGATATGGGCAAAAGAAGTTT
This sequence comes from Haematobia irritans, assembly GCF_050003625.1. Taxonomy (NCBI): domain Eukaryota; kingdom Metazoa; phylum Arthropoda; class Insecta; order Diptera; family Muscidae; genus Haematobia; species Haematobia irritans. Next base: position 34,794,496 of record NC_134400.1, on the reverse strand, counting down.
TTCATATAAAAATTTCAATTTTTTTAGGTTTGGGTGGATTTTTCAATTTTTTTTGGGTGGTCACGAATTAAAGTCCTTTTCGCTCTAGGACGCTTAGTTTAGGAGATATGGGCAAAAGAAGTTTTTCATATAAAAATTTCAATTTTTTTAGGTTTTGGGTGGATTTTTCAATGTTTTGGGGGTGGTCACGAGGAGATATGGGCAAAAGAAGTTTTTCATATAAAAATTTCAATTTTTTTAGGTTTTGGGTGGATTTTTCAATTTTTTTGGGTGGTCACGAATTAAAGTCCTTTTCGCTCTAGGACGCTTAGTTTAGGAGATATGGGCAAAAGAAGTTTTTCATATAAAAATTTCAATTTTTTTAGGTTTTGGGAGGATTTTTCAATGTTTTGGGGGTGGTCACGAATTAAAGTCCTTTTCGCTCTAGGCCGCATATTTAAGGAGATATGGGCAAAAGAAGTTTTTCATATAAAAATTTAAATTTTTTTAGGTTTTGGGTGGATTTTTCAATTTTTTGGGGTGGTCACGAATTATCGTCCTTTTCGCTCTAGGACGCTTAGTTTAGGAGATATGGGCAAAAGAAGTTTTTCATATAAAAATTTAAATTTTTTTAGGTTTTGGGTGGATTTTTCAATTTTTTGGGGGTGGTAACGAATTAAAGTCCTTTTCGCTCTAGGACGCTTAGTTTAGGAGATATGGGCAAAAGAAGTTTTTCATATAAAAATTTCAATTTTTTTAGGTTTTGGGTGGATTTTTCAATGTTTTGGGGGTGGTCACGAGGAGATATGGGCAAAAGAAGTTTTTCATATAAAAATTTCAATTTTTTTAGGTTTTGGGTGGATTTTTCAATTTTTTTGGGTGGTCACGAATTAAAGTCCTTTTCGCTCTAGGACGCTTAGTTTAGGAGATATGGGCAAAAGAAGTTTTTCATATAAAAATTTAAATTTTTTTAGGTTTTGGGTGGATTTTTCAATTTTTTGGGGGTGGTCACGAATTAAAGTCCTTTTCGCTCTAGGACGCTTAGTTTAGGAGATATGGGCAAAAGAAGTTTTTCATATAAAAATTTCAATTTTTTTTAGGTTTTGGGTGGATTTTCCAATTTTTTGGGGTGGTCACGAATTATCGTCCTTTTCGCTCTAGGACGCTTAGTTTAGGAGATATGGGCAAAAGAAGTTTTTCATATAAAAATTTAAATTTTTTTAGGTTTTGGGTGGATTTTTCAATTTTTTGGGGGTGGTAACGAATTAAAGTCCTTTTCGCTCTAGGACGCTTAGTTTAGGAGATATGGGCAAAAGAAGTTTTTCATATAAAAATTTCAATTTTTTTAGGTTTTGGGTGGATTTTTCAATTTTTTTGGGGTGGTTACGAATTAAAGTCCTTTTCGCTCTAGGACGCTTAGTTTAGGAGATATGGGCAAAAGAAGTTTTTCATATAAAAATTTCAATTTTTTTAGGTTTTGGGTGGATTTTTCAATTTTTCGGGGTGGTCACGAATTAAAGTCCTTTTCGCTCTAGGACGCTTAGTTTAGGAGATATGGGCAAAAGAAGTTTTTCATATAAAAATTTCAATTTTTTTAGGTTTTGGGTGGATTTTTAAAATTTTTGGGGTGGTCACGAATTAAAGTCCTTTTCGCTCTAGGACGCATATTTAAGGAGATATGGGCAAAATAAGTTTTTCATATAAAAATTTTAATTTTTTTAGGTTTTGGGTGGATTATTCAATTTTTTTGGGTGGTCACGAATTATCGTCCTTTTCGCTCTAGGACGCTTAGTTTAGAAGATATGGGCAAAAGAAGTTTTTAATATAAAAATTTCAATTTTTTTAGGTTTTGGGTGGATTTTTCAATTTTTTGGGGTGGTCACGAATTATCGTGCTTTTCGCTCTAGGACGCTTAGTTTAGGAGGTATGGGCAAAAGAAGTTTTTCATATAAAAATTTCAATTTTTTTAGGTTTTGGGTGGATTTTTCAATTTTTTTGGGTGGTCACGAATTAAAGTCGTTTTCGCTCTAGGACGCATATTTAAGGAGATATGGGCAAAAGAAGTTTTTCATATAAAAATTTCAATTTTTTTTGGGTTTTGGGTGGATTTTTCAATTTTTTGGGGTAGTCACGAATTAAAGTCCTTTTCGCTCTAGAACGCATATTTAAGGAGATATGGGCAAAAGAAGTTTTTCATATAAAAATTTAAATTTTTTTAGGTTTTGGGTGGATTTTTCAATTTTTTTGGGTGGTCACGAATTAAAGTCCTTTTCGCTCTAGGACGCTTAGTTTAGGAGATATGGGCAAAAGAAGTTTTTCATATAAAAATTTCAATTTTTTTAGGTTTTGGGTGGATTTTTCAATTTTTTGGGGGTGGTCACGAATTAAAGTCCTTTTCGCTCTAGGACGCTTAGTTTAGGAGATATGGACAAAAGAAGTTTTTCATATAAAAATTTCAATTTTTTTAGGTTTTGGGTGGATTTTTCAATTTTTTGGGGGTGGTCACGAATTAAAGTCCTTTTCGCTCTAGGACGCTTAGTTTAGGAGATATGGGCAAAAGAAGTTTTTCATATAAAAATTTCAATTTTTTTAGGTTTTGGGTGGATTTTTCAATTTTTTGGGGTGGTCACGAATTATCGTCCTTTTCGCTCTAGGACGCTTAGTTTAGGAGATATGGGCAAAAGAAGTTTTTCATATAAAAATTTCAATTTTTTTAGGTTTTGGGTGGATTTTTCAATTTTTTGGGGTGGTCACGAATTATCGTCCTTTTCGCTCTAGGACGCTTAGTTTAGGAGATATGGGCAAAAGAAGTTTTTCATATAAAAATTTCAATTTTTTTAGGTTTTGGGTGGATTTTTCAATTTTTTTGGGGTGATCGCGAATGAAAGTCCTTTTCGCTCTAGGACGCTTAGTTTAGGAGATATGGGCAAAAGAAGTTTTTCATATAAAAATTTCAATTTTTTTAGGTTTTGGGTGGATTTTTCAATTTTTTTGGGTGGTCACGAATTAAAGTCCTTTTCGCTCTATGACGCTTAGCTTAGGAGATATGGGCAAAAGAAGTTTTTCATATAAAAATTTCAATTTTTTTAGGTTTTGGGTGGATTTTTCAATTTTTTTGGGGTGGTCGCGAATTAAAGTCCTTTTCGCTCTAGGACGCTTAGTTTAGGAGATATGGGCAAAAGAAGTTTTTCATATAAAAATTTCAATTTTTTTAGGTTTTGGGTGGATTTTTCAATTTTTTTGGGTGGTCACGAATTAAAGTCCTTTTCGCTCTATGACGCTTAGTTTAGGAGATATGGGCAAAAGAAGTTTTTCATATAAAAATTTCAATTTTTTTAGGTTTTGGGTGGATTTTTCAATTTTTTTGGGGTGGTGGCGAATTAAAGTCCTTTTCGCTCTAGGACGCTTAGTTTAGGAGATATGGGCAAAAGAAGTTTTTCATATAAAAATTTCAATTTTTTTAGGTTTTGGGTGGATTTTTCAATTTTTTGGGGGTGGTCACGAATTAAAGTCCTTTTCGCTCTAGGACGCTTAGTTTAGGAGATATGGGCAAAAGAAGTTTTTCATATAAAAATTTCAATTTTTTTAGGGTTTGGGTGGATTTTTCAATTTTTTGGGATAGTCACGAATTAAAGTCCTTTTCGCTCTAGGACGCATATTTAAGGAGATATGGGCAAAAGAAGTTTTTCATATAAAAATTTCAATTTTTTTAGGTTTTGGGTGGATTTTTCAATTTTTTTGGGTGGTCACGAATTAAAGTCGTTTTCGCTCTAGGACGCATATTTAAGGAGATATGGGCAAAAGAAGTTTTTCATATAAAAATTTCAATTTTTTTAGGTTTTGGGTGGATTTTTCAATTTTTTGGGGTAGTCACGAATTAAAGTCCTTTTCGCTCTAGGACGCATATTTAAGGAGATATGGGCAAAAGAAGTTTTTCATATAAAAATTTAAATTTTTTTAGGTTTTGGGTGGATTTTTCAATTTTTTTGGGTGGTCACGAATTAAAGTCCTTTTCGCTCTAGGACGCTTAGTTTAGGAGATATGGGCAAAAGAAGTTTTTCATATAAAAATTTCAATTTTTTTAGGTTTTGGGTGGATTTTTCAATTTTTTGGGGGTGGTCACGAATTAAAGTCCTTTTCGCTCTAGGACGCTTAGTTTAGGAGATATGGACAAAAGAAGTTTTTCATATAAAAATTTCAATTTTTTTAGGTTTTGGGTGGATTTTTCAATTTTTTGGGGTGGTCACGAATTATCGTCCTTTTCGCTCTAGGACGCTTAGTTTAGGAGATATGGGCAAAAGAAGTTTTTCATATAAAAATTTCAATTTTTTTAGGTTTTGGGTGGATTTTTCAATTTTTTGGGGGTGGTCACGAATTAAAGTCCTTTTCGCTCTAGGACGCTTAGTTTAGGAGATATGGGCAAAAGAAGTTTTTCATATAAAAATTTCAATTTTTTTAGGTTTGGGTGGATATTTCAATTTTTTTTTTTGGGTGGTCACGAATTAAAGTCCTTTTCGCTCTAGGACGCATATTTAAGGAGATATGGGCAAAAGAAGTTTTTCATATAAAAATTTCAATTTTTTTAGGTTTGGGTGGATTTTTCAATTTTTTTTGGGTGGTCACGAATTAAAGTCCTTTTCGCTCTAGGACGCTTAGTTTAGGAGATATGGGCAAAAGAAGTTTTTCATATAAAAATTTCAATTTTTTTAGGTTTTGGGTGGATTTTTCAATGTTTTGGGGGTGGTCACGAGGAGATATGGGCAAAAGAAGTTTTTCATATAAAAATTTCAATTTTTTTAGGTTTTGGGTGGATTTTTCAATTTTTTTGGGTGGTCACGAATTAAAGTCCTTTTCGCTCTAGGACGCTTAGTTTAGGAGATATGGGCAAAAGAAGTTTTTCATATAAAAATTTAAATTTTTTTAGGTTTTGGGTGGATTTTTCAATTTTTTGGGGGTGGTCACGAATTAAAGTCCTTTTCGCTCTAGGACGCTTAGTTTAGGAGATATGGGCAAAAGAAGTTTTTCATATAAAAATTTCAATTTTTTTTAGGTTTTGGGTGGATTTTCCAATTTTTTGGGGTGGTCACGAATTATCGTCCTTTTCGCTCTAGGACGCTTAGTTTAGGAGATATGGGCAAACGAAGTTTTTCATATAAAAATTTCATTTTTTTTTAGGTTTTGGGTGGATTTTCCAATTTTTTGGGGTGGTCACGAATTATCGTCCTTTTCGCTCTAGGACGCTTAGTTTAGGAGATATGGGCAAAAGAAGTTTTTCATATAAAAATTTAAATTTTTTTAGGTTTTGGGTGGATTTTTCAATTTTTTGGGGGTGGTAACGAATTAAAGTCCTTTTCGCTCTAGGACGCTTAGTTTAGGAGATATGGGCAAAAGAAGTTTTTCATATAAAAATTTCAATTTTTTTAGGTTTTGGGTGGATTTTTCAATTTTTTTGGGGTGGTTACGAATTAAAGTCCTTTTCGCTCTAGGACGCTTAGTTTAGGAGATATGGGCAAAAGAAGTTTTTCATATAAAAATTTCAATTTTTTTAGGTTTTGGGTGGATTTTTCAATTTTTCGGGGTGGTCACGAATTAAAGTCCTTTTCGCTCTAGGACGCTTAGTTTAGGAGATATGGGCAAAAGAAGTTTTTCATATAAAAATTTCAATTTTTTTAGGTTTAGGGTGGATTTTTAAAATTTTTGGGGTGGTCACGAATTAAAGTCCTTTTCGCTCTAGGACGCATATTTAAGGAGATATGGGCAAAATAAGTTTTTCATATAAAAATTTTAATTTTTTTAGGTTTTGGGTGGATTATTCAATTTTTTTGGGTGGTCACGAATTATCGTCCTTTTCGCTCTAGGACGCTTAGTTTAGAAGATATGGGCAAAAGAAGTTTTTAATATAAAAATTTCAATTTTTTTAGGTTTTGGGTGGATTTTTCAATTTTTTGGGGTGGTCACGAATTATCGTCCTTTTCGCTCTAGGACGCTTAGTTTAGGAGGTATGGGCAAAAGAAGTTTTTCATATAAAAATTTCAATTTTTTTAGGTTTTGGGTGGATTTTTCAATTTTTTTGGGTGGTCACGAATTAAAGTCGTTTTCGCTCTAGGACGCATATTTAAGGAGATATGGGCAAAAGAAGTTTTTCATATAAAAATTTCAATTTTTTTAGGTTTTGGGTGGATTTTTCAATTTTTTGGGGTAGTCACGAATTAAAGTCCTTTTCGCTCTAGAACGCATATTTAAGGAGATATGGGCAAAAGAAGTTTTTCATATAAAAATTTAAATTTTTTTAGGTTTTGGGTGGATTTTTCAATTTTTTTGGGTGGTCACGAATTAAAGTCCTTTTCGCTCTAGGACGCTTAGTTTAGGAGATATGGGCAAAAGAAGTTTTTCATATAAAAATTTCAATTTTTTTAGGTTTTGGGTGGATTTTTCAATTTTTTGGGGGTGGTCACGAATTAAAGTCCTTTTCGCTCTAGGACGCTTAGTTTAGGAGATATGGACAAAAGAAGTTTTTCATATAAAAATTTCAATTTTTTTAGGTTTTGGGTGGATTTTTCAATTTTTTGGGGTGGTCACGAATTATCGTCCTTTTCGCTCTAGGACGCTTAGTTTAGGAGATATGGGCAAAAGAAGTTTTTCATATAAAAATTTCAATTTTTTTAGGTTTTGGGTGGATTTTTCAATTTTTTGGGGGTGGTCACGAATTAAAGTCCTTTTCGCTCTAGGACGCTTAGTTTAGGAGATATGGGCAAAAGAAGATTTTCATATAAAAATTTCAATTTTTTTTAGGTTTTGGGTGGATTTTCCAATTTTTTGGGGTGGTCACGAATTATCGTCCTTTTCGCTCTAGGACGCTTAGTTTAGGAGATATGGGCAAAAGAAGTTTTTCATATAAAAATTTAAATTTTTTTAGGTTTTGGGTGGATTTTTCAATTTTTTGGGGGTGGTAACGAATTAAAGTCCTTTTCGCTCTAGGACGCTTAGTTTAGGAGATATGGGCAAAAGAAGTTTTTCATATAAAAATTTCAATTTTTTTAGGTTTTGGGTGGATTTTTCAAATTTTTTGGGGTGGTTACGAATTAAAGTCCTTTTCGCTCTAGGACGCTTAGTTTAGGAGATATGGGCAAAAGAAGTTTTTCATATAAAAATTTCAATTTTTTTAGGTTTTGGGTGGATTTTTCAATTTTTCGGGGTGGTCACGAATTAAAGTCCTTTTCGCTCTAGGACGCTTAGTTTAGGAGATATGGGCAAAAGAAGTTTTTCATATAAAAATTTCAATTTTTTTAGGTTTTGGGTGGATTTTTAAAATTTTTGGGGTGGTCACGAATTAAAGTCCTTTTCGCTCTAGGACGCATATTTAAGGAGATATGGGCAAAATAAGTTTTTCATATAAAAATTTTAATTTTTTTAGGTTTTGGGTGGATTATTCAATTTTTTTGGGTGGTCACGAATTATCGTCCTTTTCGCTCTAGGACGCTTAGTTTAGAAGATATGGGCAAAAGAAGTTTTTAATATAAAAATTTCAATTTTTTTAGGTTTTGGGTGGATTTTTCAATTTTTTGGGGTGGTCACGAATTATCGTGCTTTTCGCTCTAGGACGCTTAGTTTAGGAGGTATGGGCAAAAGAAGTTTTTCATATAAAAATTTCAATTTTTTTAGGTTTTGGGTGGATTTTTCAATTTTTTTGGGTGGTCACGAATTAAAGTCGTTTTCGCTCTAGGACGCATATTTAAGGAGATATGGGCAAAAGAAGTTTTTCATATAAAAATTTCAATTTTTTTAGGTTTTGGGTGGATTTTTCAATTTTTTGGGGTAGTCACGAATTAAAGTCCTTTTCGCTCTAGAACGCATATTTAAGGAGATATGGGCAAAAGAAGTTTTTCATATAAAAATTTAAATTTTTTTAGGTTTTGGGTGGATTTTTCAATTTTTTTGGGTGGTCACGAATTAAAGTCCTTTTCGCTCTAGGACGCTTAGTTTAGGAGATATGGGCAAAAGAAGTTTTTCATATAAAAATTTCAATTTTTTTAGGTTTTGGGTGGATTTTTCAATTTTTTGGGGGTGGTCACGAATTAAAGTCCTTTTCGCTCTAGGACGCTTAGTTTAGGAGATATGGACAAAAGAAGTTTTTCATATAAAAATTTCAATTTTTTTAGGTTTTGGGTGGATTTTTCAATTTTTTGGGGGTGGTCACGAATTAAAGTCCTTTTCGCTCTAGGACGCTTAGTTTAGGAGATATGGGCAAAAGAAGTTTTTCATATAAAAATTTCAATTTTTTTAGGTTTTGGGTGGATTTTTCAATTTTTTGGGGTGGTCACGAATTATCGTCCTTTTCGCTCTAGGACGCTTAGTTTAGGAGATATGGGCAAAAGAAGTTTTTCATATAAAAATTTCAATTTTTTTAGGTTTTGGGTGGATTTTTCAATTTTTTGGGGTGGTCACGAATTATCGTCCTTTTCGCTCTAGGACGCTTAGTTTAGGAGATATGGGCAAAAGAAGTTTTTCATATAAAAATTTCAATTTTTTTAGGTTTTGGGTGGATTTTTCAATTTTTTTGGGGTGATCGCGAATGAAAGTCCTTTTCGCTCTAGGACGCTTAGTTTAGGAGATATGGGCAAAAGAAGTTTTTCATATAAAAATTTCAATTTTTTTAGGTTTTGGGTGGATTTTTCAATTTTTTTGGGTGGTCACGAATTAAAGTCCTTTTCGCTCTATGACGCTTAGCTTAGGAGATATGGGCAAAAGAAGTTTTTCATATAAAAATTTCAATTTTTTTAGGTTTTGGGTGGATTTTTCAATTTTTTTGGGGTGGTCGCGAATTAAAGTCCTTTTCGCTCTAGGACGCTTAGTTTAGGAGATATGGGCAAAAGAAGTTTTTCATATAAAAATTTCAATTTTTTTAGGTTTTGGGTGGATTTTTCAATTTTTTTGGGGTGATCGCGAATGAAAGTCCTTTTCGCTCTAGGACGCTTAGTTTAGGAGATATGGGCAAAAGAAGTTTTTCATATAAAAATTTCAATTTTTTTAGGTTTTGAGTGGATTTTTCAATTTTTTGGGGTGGTCACGAATTATCGTCCTTTTCGCTCTAGGACGCTTAGTTTAGGAGATATGGGCAAAAGAAGTTTTTCATATAAAAATTTCAATTTTTTTAGGTTTTGGGTGGATTTTTCAATTTTTTTGGGTGGTCACGAATTAAAGTCCTTTTCGCTCTATGACGCTTAGCTTAGGAGATATGGGCAAAAGAAGTTTTTCATATAAAAATTTCAATTTTTTTAGGTTTTGGGTGGATTTTTCAATTTTTTTGGGGTGGTCGCGAATTAAAGTCCTTTTCGCTCTAGGACGCTTAGTTTAGGAGATATGGGCAAAAGAAGTTTTTCATATAAAAATTTCAATTTTTTTAGGTTTTGGGTGGATTTTTCAATTTTTTTGGGTGGTCACGAATTAAAGTCCTTTTCGCTCTATGACGCTTAGTTTAGGAGATATGGGCAAAAGAAGTTTTTCATATAAAAATTTCAATTTTTTTAGGTTTTGGGTGGATTTTTCAATTTTTTTGGGGTGGTGGCGAATTAAAGTCCTTTTCGCTCTAGGACGCTTAGTTTAGGAGATATGGGCAAAAGAAGTATTTCATATAAAAATTTCAATTTTTTTAGGTTTTGGGTGGATTTTTCAATTTTTTGGGGGTGGTCACGAATTAAAGTCCTTTTCGCTCTAGGACGCTTAGTTTAGGAGATATGGGCAAAAGAAGTTTTTCATATAAAAATTTCAATTTTTTTAGGGTTTGGGTGGATTTTTCAATTTTTTGGGATAGTCACGAATTAAAGTCCTTTTCGCTCTAGGACGCATATTTAAGGAGATATGGGCAAAAGAAGTTTTTCATATAAAAATTTCAATTTTTTTAGGTTTTGGGTGGATTTTTCAATTTTTTTGGGTGGTCACGAATTAAAGTCGTTTTCGCTCTAGGACGCATATTTAAGGAGATATGGGCAAAAGAAGTTTTTCATATAAAAATTTCAATTTTTTTAGGTTTTGGGTGGATTTTTCAATTTTTTGGGGTAGTCACGAATTAAAGTCCTTTTCGCTCTAGGACGCATATTTAAGGAGATATGGGCAAAAGAAGTTTTTCATATAAAAATTTAAATTTTTTTAGGTTTTGGGTGGATTTTTCAATTTTTTTGGGTGGTCACGAATTAAAGTCCTTTTCGCTCTAGGACGCTTAGTTTAGGAGATATGGGCAAAAGAAGTTTTTCATATAAAAATTTCAATTTTTTTAGGTTTTGGGTGGATTTTTCAATTTTTTGGGGGTGGTCACGAATTAAAGTCCTTTTCGCTCTAGGACGCTTAGTTTAGGAGATATGGACAAAAGAAGTTTTTCATATAAAAATTTCAATTTTTTTAGGTTTTGGGTGGATTTTTCAATTTTTTGGGGTGGTCACGAATTATCGTCCTTTTCGCTCTAGGACGCTTAGTTTAGGAGATATGGGCAAAAGAAGTTTTTCATATAAAAATTTCAATTTTTTTAGGTTTTGGGTGGATTTTTCAATTTTTTGGGGGTGGTCACGAATTAAAGTCCTTTTCGCTCTAGGACGCTTAGTTTAGGAGATATGGGCAAAAGAAGTTTTTCATATAAAAATTTCAATTTTTTTAGGTTTGGGTGGATATTTCAATTTTTTTTTTTTGGGTGGTCACGAATTAAAGTCCTTTTCGCTCTAGGACGCATATTTAAGGAGATATGGGCAAAAGAAGTTTTTCATATAAAAATTTCAATTTTTTTAGGTTTGGGTGGATTTTTCAATTTTTTTTGGGTGGTCACGAATTAAAGTCCTTTTCGCTCTAGGACGCTTAGTTTAGGAGATATGGGCAAAAGAAGTTTTTCATATAAAAATTTCAATTTTTTTAGGTTTTGGGTGGATTTTTCAATGTTTTGGGGGTGGTCACGAGGAGATATGGGCAAAAGAAGTTTTTCATATAAAAATTTCAATTTTTTTAGGTTTTGGGTGGATTTTTCAATTTTTTTGGGTGGTCACGAATTAAAGTCCTTTTCGCTCTAGGACGCTTAGTTTAGGAGATATGGGCAAAAGAAGTTTTTCATATAAAAATTTAAATTTTTTTAGGTTTTGGGTGGATTTTTCAATTTTTTGGGGGTGGTCACGAATTAAAGTCCTTTTCGCTCTAGGACGCTTAGTTTAGGAGATATGGGCAAAAGAAGTTTTTCATATAAAAATTTCAATTTTTTTTAGGTTTTGGGTGGATTTTCCAATTTTTTGGGGTGGTCACGAATTATCGTCCTTTTCGCTCTAGGACGCTTAGTTTAGGAGATATGGGCAAAAGAAGTTTTTCATATAAAAATTTCAATTTTTTTTAGGTTTTGGGTGGATTTTCCAATTTTTTGGGGTGGTCACGAATTATCGTCCTTTTCGCTCTAGGACGCTTAGTTTAGGAGATATGGGCAAAAGAAGTTTTTCATATAAAAATTTAAATTTTTTTAGGTTTTGGGTGGATTTTTCAATTTTTTGGGGGTGGTAACGAATTAAAGTCCTTTTCGCTCTAGGACGCTTAGTTTAGGAGATATGGGCAAAAGAAGTTTTTCATATAAAAATTTCAATTTTTTTAGGTTTTGGGTGGATTTTTCAATTTTTTTGGGGTGGTTACGAATTAAAGTCCTTTTCGCTCTAGGACGCTTAGTTTAGGAGATATGGGCAAAAGAAGTTTTTCATATAAAAATTTCAATTTTTTTAGGTTTTGGGTGGATTTTTCAATTTTTCGGGGTGGTCACGAATTAAAGTCCTTTTCGCTCTAGGACGCTTAGTTTAGGAGATATGGGCAAAAGAAGTTTTTCATATAAAAATTTCAATTTTTTTAGGTTTAGGGTGGATTTTTAAAATTTTTGGGGTGGTCACGAATTAAAGTCCTTTTCGCTCTAGGACGCATATTTAAGGAGATATGGGCAAAATAAGTTTTTCATATAAAAATTTTAATTTTTTTAGGTTTTGGGTGGATTATTCAATTTTTTTGGGTGGTCACGAATTATCGTCCTTTTCGCTCTAGGACGCTTAGTTTAGAAGATATGGGCAAAAGAAGTTTTTAATATAAAAATTTCAATTTTTTTAGGTTTTGGGTGAATTTTTCAATTTTTTGGGGTGGTCACGAATTATCGTCCTTTTCGCTCTAGGACGCTTAGTTTAGGAGGTATGGGCAAAAGAAGTTTTTCATATAAAAATTTCAATTTTTTTAGGTTTTGGGTGGATTTTTCAATTTTTTTGGGTGGTCACGAATTAAAGTCGTTTTCGCTCTAGGACGCATATTTAAGGAGATATGGGCAAAAGAAGTTTTTCATATAAAAATTTCAATTTTTTTAGGTTTTGGGTGGATTTTTCAATTTTTTGGGGTAGTCACGAATTAAAGTCCTTTTCGCTCTAGAACGCATATTTAAGGAGATATGGGCAAAAGAAGTTTTTCATATAAAAATTTAAATTTTTTTAGGTTTTGGGTGGATTTTTCAATTTTTTTGGGTGGTCACGAATTAAAGTCCTTTTCGCTCTAGGACGCTTAGTTTAGGAGATATGGGCAAAAGAAGTTTTTCATATAAAAATTTCAATTTTTTTAGGTTTTGGGTGGATTTTTCAATTTTTTGGGGGTGGTCACGAATTAAAGTCCTTTTCGCTCTAGGACGCTTAGTTTAGGAGATATGGACAAAAGAAGTTTTTCATATAAAAATTTCAATTTTTTTAGGTTTTGGGTGGATTTTTCAATTTTTTGGGGTGGTCACGAATTATCGTCCTTTTCGCTCTAGGACGCTTAGTTTAGGAGATATGGGCAAAAGAAGTTTTTCATATAAAAATTTCAATTTTTTTAGGTTTTGGGTGGATTTTTCAATTTTTTGGGGGTGGTCACGAATTAAAGTCCTTTTCGCTCTAGGACGCTTAGTTTAGGAGATATGGGCAAAAGAAGTTTTTCATATAAAAATTTCAATTTTTTTAGGTTTGGGTGGATTTTTCAATTTTTTTTTTGGGTGGTCACGAATTAAAGTCCTTTTCGCTCTAGGACGCATATTTAAGGAGATATGGGCAAAAGAAGTTTTTCATATAAAAATTTCAATTTTTTTAGGTTTGGGTGGATTTTTCAATTTTTTTTGGGTGGTCACGAATTAAAGTCCTTTTCGCTCTAGGACGCTTAGTTTAGGAGATATGGGCAAAAGAAGTTTTTCATATAAAAATTTCAATTTTTTTAGGTTTTGGGTGGATTTTTCAATGTTTTGGGGGTGGTCACGAGGAGATATGGGCAAAAGAAGTTTTTCATATAAAAATTTCAATTTTTTTAGGTTTTGGGTGGATTTTTCAATTTTTTTGGGTGGTCACGAATTAAAGTCCTTTTCGCTCTAGGACGCTTAGTTTAGGAGATATGGGCAAAAGAAGTTTTTCATATAAAAATTTCAATTTTTTTAGGTTTTGGGTGGATTTTTCAATGTTTTGGGGGTGGTCACGAATTAAAGTCCTTTTCGCTCTAGGCCGCATATTTAAGGAGATATGGGCAAAAGAAGTTTTTCATATAAAAATTTAAATTTTTTTAGGTTTTGGGTGGATTTTTCAATTTTTTGGGGGTGGTCACGAATTAAAGTCCTTTTCGCTCTAGGACGCTTAGTTTAGGAGATATGGGCAAAAGAAGTTTTTCATATAAAAATTTCAATTTTTTTAGGTTTTTGGTGGATTTTTCAATTTTTTGGGGGTGGTCACGAATTAAAGTCTTTTTCGCTCTAGGACGCTTAGTTTAGGAGATATGGGCAAAAGAAGTTTTTCATATAAAAATTTCAATTTTTTTAGGTTTTGGGTGGATTTTTCAATTTTTTGGGGTGGTCACGAATTATCGTCCTTTTCGCTCTAGGACGCTTAGTTTAGGAGATATGGGCAAAAGAAGTTTTTCATATAAAAATTTCAATTTTTTTAGGTTTTGGGTGGATTTTTCAATTTTTTTGGGGTGGTCGCGAATTAAAGTCCTTTTCGCTCTAGGACGCTTAGTTTAGGAGATATGGGCAAAAGAAGTTTTTCATATAAAAATTTCAATTTTTTTAGGTTTTGGGTGGATTTTTCAATTTTTTTGGGGTGGTCGCGAATTAAAGTCCTTTTCGCTCTATGACGCTTAGTTTAGGAGATATGGGCAAAAGAAGTTTTTCATATAAAAATTTCAATTTTTTTAGGTTTTGGGTGGATTTTTCAATTTTTCGGGGTGGTCACGAATTAAAGTCCTTTTCGCTCTAGGACGCTTAGTTTAGGAGATATGGGCAAAAGAAGTTTTTCATATAAAAATTTCAATTTTTTTAGGTTTTGGGTGGATTTTTAAAATTTTTGGGGTGGTCACGAATTAAAGTCCTTTTCGCTCTAGGACGCATATTTAAGGAGATATGGGCAAAATAAGTTTTTCATATAAAAATTTTATTTTTTTTAGGTTTTGGGTGGATTATTCAATTTTTTTGGGTGGTCACGAATTATCGTCCTTTTCGCTCTAGGACGCTTAGTTTAGAAGATATGGGCAAAAGATGTTTTTAATATAAAAATTTCAATTTTTTTAGGTTTTGGGTGGATTTTTCAATTTTTTGGGGTGGTCACGAATTATCGTCCTTTTCGCTCTAGGACGCTTAGTTTAGGAGATATGGGCAAAAGAAGTTTTTCATATAAAAATTTCAATTTTTTTAGGTTTTGGGTGGATTTTTCAATTTTTTTGGGTGGTCACGAATTAAAGTCGTTTTCGCTCTAGGACGCATATTTAAGGAGATATGGGCAAAAGAAGTTTTTCATATAAAAATTTCAATTTTTTTAGGTTTTGGGTGGATTTTTCAATTTTTTGGGGTAGTCACGAATTAAAGTCCTTTTCGCTCTAGAACGCATATTTAAGGAGATATGGGCAAAAGAAGTTTTTCATATAAAAATTTAAATTTTTTTAGGTTTTGGGTGGATTTTTCAATTTTTTTGGGTGGTCACGAATTAAAGTCCTTTTCGCTCTAGGACGCTTAGTTTAGGAGATATGGGCAAAAGAAGTTTTTCATATAAAAATTTCAATTTTTTTAGGTTTTGGGTGGATTTTTCAATTTTTTGGGGGTGGTCACGAATTAAAGTCCTTTTCGCTCTAGGACGCTTAGTTTAGGAGATATGGACAAAAGAAGTTTTTCATATAAAAATTTCAATTTTTTTAGGTTTTGGGTGGATTTTTCAATTTTTTGGGGTGGTCACGAATTATCGTCCTTTTCGCTCTAGGACGCTTAGTTTAGGAGATATGGGCAAAAGAAGTTTTTCATATAAAAATTTCAATTTTTTTAGGTTTTGGGTGGATTTTTCAATTTTTTGGGGGTGGTCACGAATTAAAGTCCTTTTCGCTCTAGGACGCTTAGTTTAGGAGATATGGGCAAAAGAAGTTTTTCATATAAAAATTTCAATTTTTTTAGGTTTGGGTGGATTTTTCAATTTTTTTTGGGTGGTCACGAATTAAAGTCCTTTTCGCTCTAGGACGCTTAGTTTAGGAGATATGGGCAAAAGAAGTTTTTCATATAAAAATTTCAATTTTTTTAGGTTTTGGGTGGATTTTTCAATGTTTTGGGGGTGGTCACGAGGAGATATGGGCAAAAGAAGTTTTTCATATAAAAATTTCAATTTTTTTAGGTTTTGGGTGGATTTTTCAATTTTTTTGGGTGGTCACGAATTAAAGTCCTTTTCGCTCTAGGACGCTTAGTTTAGGAGATATGGGCAAAAGAAGTTTTTCATATAAAAATTTCAATTTTTTTAGGTTTTGGGTGGATTTTTCAATATTTTGGGGGTGGTCACGAATTAAAGTCCTTTTCGCTCTAGGCCGCATATTTAAGGAGATATGGGCAAAAGAAGTTTTTCATATAAAAATTTAAATTTTTTTATGTTTTGGGTGGATTTTTCAATTTTTTGGGGGTGGTCACGAATTAAAGTCCTTTTCGCTCTAGGACGCTTAGTTTAGGAGATATGGGCAAAAGAAGTTTTTCATATAAAAATTTCAATTTTTTTAGGTTTTTGGTGGATTTTTCAATTTTTTGGGGGTGGTCACGAATTAAAGTCTTTTTCGCTCTAGGACGCTTAGTTTAGGAGATATGGGCAAAAGAAGTTTTTCATATAAAAATTTCAATTTTTTTAGGTTTTGGGTGGATTTTTCAATTTTTTGGGGTGGTCACGAATTATCGTCCTTTTCGCTCTAGGACGCTTAGTTTAGGAGATATGGGCAAAAGAAGTTTTTCATATAAAAATTTCAATTTTTTTAGGTTTTGGGTGGATTTTTCAATTTTTTTGGGGTGGTCGCGAATTAAAGTCCTTTTCGCTCTAGGACGCTTAGTTTAGGAGATATGGGCAAAAGAAGTTTTTCATATAAAAATTTCAATTTTTTTAGGTTTTGGGTGGATTTTTCAATTTTTTTGGGTGGTCACGAATTAAAGTCCTTTTCGCTCTATGACGCTTAGTTTAGGAGATATGGGCAAAAGAAGTTTTTCATATAAAAATTTCAATTTTTTTAGGTTTTGGGTGGATTTTTCAATTTTTTTGGGGTGGTCGCGAATTAAAGTCCTTTTCGCTCTAGGACGCTTAGTTTAGGAGATATGGGCAAAAGAAGTTTTTCATATAAAAATTTCAATTTTTTTAGGTTTTGGGTGGATTTTTCAATTTTTCGGGGTGGTCACGAATTAAAGTCCTTTTCGCTCTAGGACGCTTAGTTTAGGAGATATGGGCAAAAGAAGTTTTTCATATAAAAATTTCAATTTTTTTAGGTTTTGGGTGGATTTTTAAAACTTTTGGGGTGGTCACGAATTAAAGTCCTTTTCGCTCTAGGACGCATATTTAAGGAGATATGGGCAAAATAAGTTTTTCATATAAAAATTTTAATTTTTTTAGGTTTTGGGTGGTCACGAATTATCGTCCTTTTCGCTCTAGGACGCTTAGTTTAGAAGATATGGGCAAAAGAAGTTTTTAATATAAAAATTTCAATTTTTTTAGGTTTTGGGTGGATTTTTCAATTTTTTGGGGTGGTCACGAATTATCGTCCTTTTCGCTCTAGGACGCTTAGTTTAGGAGATATGGGCAAAAGAAGTTTTTCATATAAAAATTTCAATTTTTTTAGGTTTTGGGTGGATTTTTCAATTTTTTTGGGTGGTCACGAATTAAAGTCGTTTTCGCTCTAGGACGCATATTTAAGGAGATATGGGCAAAAGAAGTTTTTCATATAAAAATTTCAATTTTTTTAGGTTTTGGGTGGATTTTTCAATTTTTTGGGGTAGTCACGAATTAAAGTCCTTTTCGCTCTAGAACGCATATTTAAGGAGATATGGGCAAAAGAAGTTTTTCATATAAAAATTTAAATTTTTTTAGGTTTTGGGTGGATTTTTCAATTTTTTTGGGTGGTCACGAATTAAAGTCCTTTTCGCTCTAGGACGCTTAGTTTAGGAGATATGGGCAAAAGAAGTTTTTCATATAAAAATTTCAATTTTTTTAGGTTTTGGGTGGATTTTTCAATTTTTTGGGGGTGGTCACGAATTAAAGTCCTTTTCGCTCTAGGACGCTTAGTTTAGGAGATATGGACAAAAGAAGTTTTTCATATAAAAATTTCAATTTTTTTAGGTTTTGGGTGGATTTTTCAATTTTTTGGGGTGGTCACGAATTATCGTCCTTTTCGCTCTAGGACGCTTAGTTTAGGAGATATGGGCAAAAGAAGTTTTTCATATAAAAATTTCAATTTTTTTAGGTTTTGGGTGGATTTTTCAATTTTTTGGGGGTGGTCACGAATTAAAGTCCTTTTCGCTCTAGGACGCTTAGTTTAGGAGATATGGGCAAAAGAAGTTTTTCATATAAAAATTTCAATTTTTTTAGGTTTGGGTGGATTTTTCAATTTTTTTTGGGTGGTCACGAATTAAAGTCCTTTTCGCTCTAGGACGCATATTTAAGGAGATATGGGCAAAAGAAGTTTTTCATATAAAAATTTCAATTTTTTTAGGTTTTGGGTGGATTTTTCAATTTTTTGGGGGTGGTCACGAATTAAAGTCTTTTTCGCTCTAGGACGCTTAGTTTAGGAGATATGGGCAAAAGAAGTTTTTCATATAAAAATTTCAATTTTTTTAGGTTTTGGGTGGATTTTTCAATTTTTTGGGGTGGTCACGAATTATCGTCCTTTTCGCTCTAGGACGCTTAGTTTAGGAGATATGGGCAAAAGAAGTTTTTCATATAAAAATTTCAATTTTTTTAGGTTTTGGGTGGATTTTTCAATTTTTTTGGGGTGGTCGCGAATTAAAGTCCTTTTCGCTCTAGGACGCTTAGTTTAGGAGATATGGGCAAAAGAAGTTTTTCATATAAAAATTTCAATTTTTTTAGGTTTTGGGTGGATTTTTCAATTTTTTTGGGTGGTCACGAATTAAAGTCCTTTTCGCTCTATGACGCTTAGTTTAGGAGATATGGGCAAAAGAAGTTTTTCATATAAAAATTTCAATTTTTTTAGGTTTTGGGTGGATTTTTCAATTTTTTTGGGGTGGTCGCGAATTAAAGTCCTTTTCGCTCTAGGACGCTTAGTTTAGGAGATATGGGCAAAAGAAGTTTTTCATATAAAAATTTCAATTTTTTTAGGTTTTGGGTGGATTTTTCAATTTTTTGGGGGTGGTCACGAATTAAAGTCCTTTTCGCTCTAGGACGCTTAGTTTAGGAGATATGGGCAAAAGAAGTTTTTCATATAAAAATTTCAATTTTTTTAGGTTTTGGGTGGATTTTTCAATTTTTTTGGGTGGTCACGAATTAAAGTCCTTTTCGCTCTAGGACGCATATTTAAGGAGATATGGGCAAAAGAAGTTTTCATATAAAAATTTCAATTTTTTTAGGTTTTGGGTGGATTTTTCAATTTTTTGGGGTAGTCACGAATTAAAGTCCTTTTCGCTCTAGGACGCATATTTAAGGAGATATGGGCAAAAGAAGTTTTTCATATAAAAATTTAAATTTTTTTAGGTTTTGGGTGGATTTTTCAATTTTTTTGGGTGGTCACGAATTAAAGTCCTTTTCGCTCTAGGACGCTTAGTTTAGGAGATATGGGCAAAAGAAGATTTTCATATAAAAATTTCAATTTTTTTAGGTTTTGGGTGGATTTTTCAATGTTTTGGGGGTGGTCACGAGGAGATATGGGCAAAAGAAGTTTTTCATATAAAAATTTCAATTTTTTTAGGTTTTGGGTGGATTTTTCAATTTTTTGGGGGTGGTCACGAATTAAAGTCCTTTTCGCTCTAGGACGCTTAGTTTAGGAGATATGGACAAAAGAAGTTTTTCATATAAAAATTTCAATTTTTTTAGGTTTTGGGTGGATTTTTCAATTTTTTTGGGTGGTCACGAATTATCGTCCTTTTCGCTCTAGGACGCTTAGTTTAGGAGATATGGGCAAAAGAAGTTTTTCATATAAAAATTTCAATTTTTTTAGGTTTGGGTGGATTTTTCAATTTTTTTTGGGTGGTCACGAATTAAAGTCCTTTTCGCTCTAGGACGCATATTTAAGGAGATATGGGCAAAAGAAGTTTTTCATATAAAAATTTCAATTTTTTTAGGTTTGGGTGGATTTTTCAATTTTTTTTGGGTGGTCACGAATTAAAGTCCTTTTCGCTCTAGGACGCTTAGTTTAGGAGATATGGGCAAAAGAAGTTTTTCATATAAAAATTTCAATTTTTTTAGGTTTTGGGTGGATTTTTCAATGTTTTGGGGGTGGTCACGAGGAGATATGGGCAAAAGAAGTTTTTCATATAAAAATTTCAATTTTTTTAGGTTTTGGGTGGATTTTTCAATTTTTTTGGGTGGTCACGAATTAAAGTCCTTTTCGCTCTAGGACGCTTAGTTTAGGAGATATGGGCAAAAGAAGTTTTTCATATAAAAATTTCAATTTTTTTAGGTTTTGGGTGGATTTTTCAATGTTTTGGGGGTGGTCACGAATTAAAGTCCTTTTCGCTCTAGGCCGCATATTTAAGGAGATATGGGCAAAAGAAGTTTTTCATATAAAAATTTAAATTTTTTTAGGTTTTGGGTGGATTTTTCAATTTTTTGGGGGTGGTCACGAATTAAAGTCCTTTTCGCTCTAGGACGCTTAGTTTAGGAGATATGGGCAAAAGAAGTTTTTCATATAAAAATTTCAATGTTTTTAGGTTTTGGGTGGATTTTTCAATTTTTTGGGGTGGTCACGAATTATCGTCCTTTTCGCTCTAGGACGCTTAGTTTAGGAGATATGGGCAAAAGAAGTTTTTCATATAAAAATTTCAATTTTTTTAGGTTTTGGGTGGATTTTTCAATTTTTTGGGGGTGGTCACGAATTAAAGTCCTTTTCGCTCTAGGACGCTTAGTTTAGGAGATATGGGCAAAAGAAGTTTTTCATATAAAAATTTCAATTTTTTTAGGTTTTGGGTGGATTTTTCAATTTTTTGGGGTGGTCACGAATTAAAGTCCTTTTCGCTCTAGGACGCATATTTAAGTTTTTCATATAAAAATTTCAATTTTTTTAGGTTTTGGGTGGATTTTTCAATTTTTTTGGGGTGGTCGCGAATTAAAGTCCTTTTCGCTCTAGGACGCTTAGTTTAGGAGATATGGGCAAAAGAAGTTTTTCATATAAAAATTTCAATTTTTTTAGGTTTTGGGTGGATTTTTCAATTTTTTTGGGTGGTCACGAATTAAAGTCCTTTTCGCTCTATGACGCTTAGTTTAGGAGATATGGGCAAAAGAAGTTTTTCATATAAAAATTTCAATTTTTTTAGGTTTTGGGTGGATTTTTCAATTTTTTGGGGGTGGTCACGAATTAAAGTCCTTTTCGCTCTAGGACGCTTAGTTTAGGAGATATGGGCAAAAGAAGTTTTTCATATAAAAATTTCAATTTTTTTAGGTTTTGGGTGGATTTTTAAATTTTTTTGGGGTGGTCGCGAATTAAAGTCCTTTTCGCTCTAGGACGCTTAGTTTAGGAGATATGGGCAAAAGAAGTTTTTCATATAAAAATTTAAATTTTTTTAGGTTTTGGGTGGATTTTTCAATTTTTTGGGGGTGGTCACGAATTAAAGTCCTTTGCGCTCTAGGACGCTTAGTTTAGGAGATATGGGCAAAAGAAGTTTTTCATATAAAAATTTCAATTTTTTTAGGTTTTGGGTGGATTTTTAAATTTTTTTGGGGTGGTCGCGAATTAAAGTCCTTTTCGCTCTAGGACGCTTAGTTTAGGAGATATGGGCAAAAGAAGTTTTTCATATAAAAATTTCAATTTTTTTAGGTTTTGGGTGGATTTTTCAAGTTTTTTGGGTGGTCACGAATTAAAGTCCTTTTCGCTCTATGACGCTTAGTTTAGGAGATATGGGCAAAAGAAGTTTTTCATATAAAAATTTCAATTTTTTTAGGTTTTGGGTGGATTTTTCAATTTTTTTGGGGTGGTCGCGAATTAAAGTCCTTTTCGCTCTAGGACGCTTAGTTTAGGAGATATGGGCAAAAGAAGTTTTTCATATAAAAATTTCAATTTTTTTAGGTTTTGGGTGGATTTTTCAATTTTTCGGGGTGGTCACGAATTAAAGTCCTTTTCGCTCTAGGACGCTTAGTTTAGGAGATATGGGCAAAAGAAGTTTTTCATATAAAAATTTCAATTTTTTTAGGTTTTGGGTGGATTTTTAAAATTTTTGGGGTGGTCACGAATTAAAGTCCTTTTCGCTCTAGGACGCATATTTAAGGAGATATGGGCAAAATAAGTTTTTCATATAAAAATTTTAATTTTTTTAGGTTTTGGGTGGATTATTCAATTTTTTTGGGTGGTCACGAATTATCGTCCTTTTCGCTCTAGGACGCTTAGTTTAGGAGATATGGGCAAAAGAAGTTTTTCATATAAAAATTTCAATTTTTTTAGGTTTTGGGTGGATTTTTCAATTTTTTGGGGTGGTCACGAATTATCGTCCTTTTCGCTCTAGGACGCTTAGTTTAGGAGATATGGGCAAAAGAAGTTTTTCATATAAAAATTTCAATTTTTTTAGGTTTTGGGTGGATTTTTCAATTTTTTTGGGTGGTCACGAATTAAAGTCGTTTTCGCTCTAGGACGCATATTTAAGGAGATATGGGCAAAAGAAGTTTTTCATATAAAAATTTCAATTTTTTTAGGTTTTGGGTGGATTTTTCAATTTTTTGGGGTAGTCACGAATTAAAGTCCTTTTCGCTCTAGGACGCTTAGTTTAGGAGATATGGGCAAAAGAAGTTTTTCATATAAAAATTTAAATTTTTTTAGGTTTTGGGTGGATTTTTCAATTTTTTGGGGGTGGTCACGAATTATCGTCCTTTTCGCTTAGTTTAGGAGATATGGACAAAAGAAGTTTTTCATATAAAAATTTCAATTTTTTTAGGTTTTGGGTGGATTTTTCAATTTTTTGGGGTGGTCACGAATTATCGTCCTTTTCGCTCTAGGACGCTTAGTTTAGGAGATATGGGCAAAAGAAGTTTTTCATATAAAAATTTCAATTTTTTTAGGTTTTGGGTGGATTTTTCAATTTTTTGGGGGTGGTCACGAATTAAAGTCCTTTTCGCTCTAGGACGCTTAGTTTAGGAGATATGGGCAAAAGAAGTTTTTCATATAAAAATTTCAATTTTTTTAGGTTTGGGTGGATTTTTCAATTTTTTTTGGGTGGTCACGAATTAAAGTCCTTTTCGCTCTAGGACGCATATTTAAGGAGATATGGGCAAAAGAAGTTTTTCATATAAAAATTTCAATTTTTTTAGGTTTGGGTGGATTTTTCAATTTTTTTTTGGTGGTCACGAATTAAAGTCCTTTTCGCTCTAGGACGCTTAGTTTAGGAGATATGGGCAAAAGAAGTTTTTCATATAAAAATTTCAATTTTTTTAGGTTTTGGGTGGATTTTTCAATGTTTTGGGGGTGGTCACGAGGAGATATGGGCAAAAGAAGTTTTTCATATAAAAATTTCAATTTTTTTAGGTTTTGGGTGGATTTTTCAATTTTTTGGGGTAGTCACGAATTAAAGTCCTTTTCGCTCTAGGACGCATATTTAAGGAGATATGGGCAAAAGAAGTTTTTCATATAAAAATTTCAATTTTTTTAGGTTTTGGGTGGATTTTTCAATTTTTTGGGGGTGGTCACGAATTAAAGTCCTTTTCGCTCTAGGACGCTTAGTTTAGGAGATATGGGCAAAAGAAGTTTTTCATATAAAAATTTCAATTTTTTTAGGTTTTGGGTGGATTTTTCAATTTTTTGGGGGTGGTCACGAATTAAAGTCTTTTTCGCTCTAGGACGCTTAGTTTAGGAGATATGGGCAAAAGAAGTTTTTCATATAAAAATTTCAATTTTTTTAGGTTTTGGGTGGATTTTTCAATTTTTTGGGGTGGTCACGAATTATCGTCCTTTTCGCTCTAGGACGCTTAGTTTAGGAGATATGGGCAAAAGAAGTTTTTCATATAAAAATTTCAATTTTTTTAGGTTTTGGGTGGATTTTTCAATTTTTTTGGGGTGGTCGCGAATTAAAGTCCTTTTCGCTCTAGGACGCTTAGTTTAGGAGATATGGGCAAAAGAAGTTTTTCATATAAAAATTTCAATTTTTTTAGGTTTTGGGTGGATTTTTCAATTTTTTTGGGTGGTCACGAATTAAAGTCCTTTTCGCTCTATGACGCTTAGTTTAGGAGATATGGGCAAAAGAAGGTTTTCATATAAAAATTTCAATTTTTTTAGGTTTTGGGTGGATTTTTCAATTTTTTTGGGGTGGTCGCGAATTAAAGTCCTTTTCGCTCTAGGACGCTTAGTTTAGGAGATATGGGCAAAAGAAGTTTTTCATATAAAAATTTCAATTTTTTTAGGTTTTGGGTGGATTTTTCAATTTTTTGGGGGTGGTCACGAATTAAAGTCCTTTTCGCTCTAGGACGCTTAGTTTAGGAGATATGGGCAAAAGAAGTTTTTCATATAAAAATTTCAATTTTTTTAGGTTTTGGGTGGATTTTTCAATTTTTTTGGGTGGTCACGAATTAAAGTCGTTTTCGCTCTAGGACGCATATTTAAGGAGATATGGGCAAAAGAAGTTTTTCATATAAAAATTTCAATTTTTTTAGGTTTTGGGTGGATTTTTCAATTTTTTGGGGTAGTCACGAATTAAAGTCCTTTTCGCTCTAGGACGCATATTTAAGGAGATATGGGCAAAAGAAGTTTTTCATATAAAAATTTAAATTTTTTTAGGTTTTGGGTGGATTTTTCAATTTTTTTGGGTGGTCACGAATTAAAGTCCTTTTCGCTCTAGGACGCTTAGTTTAGGAGATATGGGCAAAAGAAGTTTTTCATATAAAAATTTCAATTTTTTTAGGTTTTGGGTGGATTTTTCAATTTTTTGGGGGTGGTCACGAATTAAAGTCCTTTTCGCTCTAGGACGCTTAGTTTAGGAGATATGGACAAAAGAAGTTTTTCATATAAAAATTTCAATTTTTTTAGGTTTTGGGTGGATTTTTCAATTTTTTGGGGTGGTCACGAATTATCGTCCTTTTCGCTCTAGGACGCTTAGTTTAGGAGATATGGGCAAAAGAAGTTTTTCATATAAAAATTTCAATTTTTTTAGGTTTTGGGTGGATTTTTCAATTTTTTGGGGGTGGTCACGAATTAAAGTCCTTTTCGCTCTAGGACGCTTAGTTTAGGAGATATGGGCAAAAGAAGTTTTTCATATAAAAATTTCAATTTTTTTAGGTTTGGGTGGATTTTTCAATTTTTTTTGGGTGGTCACGAATTACAGTCCTTTTCGCTCTAGGACGCATATTTAAGAAGATATGGACAAAAGAAGTTTTTCATATAAAAATTTCAATTTTTTTAGGTTTGGGTGGATTTTTCAATTTTTTTTTGGGTGGTCACGAATTAAAGTCCTTTTCGCTCTAGGACGCTTAGTTTAGGAGATATGGGCAAAAGAAGTTTTTCATATAAAAATTTAAATTTTTTTAGGTTTTGGGTGGATTTTTCAATGTTTTGGGGGTGGTCACGAGGAGATATGGGCAAAAGAAGTTTTTCATATAAAAATTTCAATTTTTTTAGGTTTTGGGTGGATTTTTCAATTTTTTTGGGTGGTCACGAATTAAAGTCCTTTTCGCTCTAGGCCGCATATTTAAGGAGATATGGGCAAAAGAAGTTTTTCATATAAAAATTTCAATTTTTTAGGTTTTGGGTGGATTTTTCAATTTTTTGGGGGTGGTCACGAATTAAAGTCCTTTTCGCTCTAGGCCGCATATTTAAGGAGATATGGGCAAAAGAAGTTTTTCATATAAAAATTTAAATTTTTTTAGGTTTTGGGTGGATTTTTCAATTTTTTGGGGGTGGTCACGAATTAAAGTCCTTTTCGCTCTAGGACGCTTAGTTTAGGAGATATGGGCAAAAGAAGTTTTTCATATAAAAATTTCAATTTTTTTAGGTTTTGGGTGGATTTTTCAATTTTTTGGGGTGGTCACGAATTATCGTCCTTTTCGCTCTAGGACGCTTAGTTTAGGAGATATGGGCAAAAGAAGTTTTTCATATAAAAATTTCAATTTTTTTAGGTTTTGGGTGGATTTTTCAATGTTTTGGGGGTGGTCACGAATTAAAGTCCTTTTCGCTCTAGGACGCTTAGTTTAGGAGATATGGGCAAAAGAAGTTTTTCATATAAAAATTTCAATTTTTTTAGGTTTTGGGTGGATTTTTCAATTTTTTGGGGTGGTCACGAATTAAAGTCCTTTTCGCTCTAGGACGCTTAGTTTAGGAGATATGGGCAAAAGAAGTTTTTCATATAAAAATTTCAATTTTTTTAGGTTGTGGGTGGATTTTTCAATTTTTTGGGGTAGTCACGAATTAAAGTCCTTTTCGCTCTAGGACGCATATTTAAGGAGATATGGGCAAAAGAAGTTTTTCATATAAAAATTTCAATTTTTTTAGGTTTTGGGTGGATTTTTCAATTTTTTGGGGGTGGTCACGAATTAAAGTCCTTTTCGCTCTAGGACGCTTAGTTTAGGAGATATGGGCAAAAGAAGTTTTTCATATAAAAATTTCAATTTTTTTAGGTTTTGGGTGGATTTTTCAATTTTTTGGGGGTGGTCACGAATTAAAGTCTTTTTCGCTCTAGGACGCTTAGTTTAGGAGATATGGGCAAAAGAAGTTTTTCATATAAAAATTTCAATTTTTTTAGGTTTTGGGTGGATTTTTCAATTTTTTGGGGTGGTCACGAATTATCGTCCTTTTCGCTCTAGGACGCTTAGTTTAGGAGATATGGGCAAAAGAAGTTTTTCATATAAAAATTTCAATTTTTTTAGGTTTTGGGTGGATTTTTCAATTTTTTGGGGGTGGTCGCGAATTAAAGTCCTTTTCGCTCTAGGACGCTTAGTTTAGGAGATATGGGCAAAAGAAGTTTTTCATATAAAAATTTCAATTTTTTTAGGTTTTGGGTGGATTTTTCAATTTTTTGGGGGTGGTTACGAATTAAAGTCCTTTTCGCTCTAGGACGCTTAGTTTAGGAGATATGGGCAAAAGAAGTTTTTCATATAAAAATTTCAATTTTTTTTAGGTTTTGGGTGGATTTTCCAATTTTTTGGGGTGGTCACGAATTATCGTCCGTTTCGCTCTAGGACGCTTAGTTTAGGAGATATGGGCAAAAGAAGTTTTTCATATAAAAATTTTAATTTTTTTAGGTTTTGGGTGGATTATTCAATTTTTTTTGGGTGGTCACGAATTTTCGTCCTTTTCGCTCTAGGACGCTTAGTTTAGGAGATATGGGCAAAAGAAGTTTTTCATATAAAAATTTCAATTTTTTTAGGTTTTGGGTGGATTTTTCAATTTTTTGGGGTGGTCACGAATTATCGTCCTTTTCGCTCTAGGACGCTTAGTTTAGGAGATATGGGCAAAAGAAGTTTTTCATATAAAAATTTCAATTTTTTTAGGTTTTGGGTGGATTTTTCAATTTTTTGGGGTAGTCACGAATTAAAGTCCTTTTCGCTCTAGGACGCATATTTAAGGAGATATGGGCAAAAGAAGTTTTTCATATAAAAATTTAAATTTTTTTAGGTTTTGGGTGGATTTTTCAATTTTTTTGGGTGGTCACGAATTAAAGTCCTTTTCGCTCTAGGACGCTTAGTTTAGGAGATATGGGCAAAAGAAGTTTTTCATATAAAAATTTCAATTTTTTTAGGTTTTGGGTGGATTTTTCAATTTTTTGGGGGTGGTCACGAATTAAAGTCCTTTTCGCTCTAGGACGCTTAGTTTAGGAGATATGGACAAAAAAAGTTTTTCATATAAAAATTTCAATTTTTTTAGGTTTTGGGTGGATTTTTCAATTTTTTGGGGTGGTCACGAATTATCGTCCTTTTCGCTCTAGGACCCTTAGTTTAGGAGATATGGGCAAAAGAAGTTTTTCATATAAAAATTTCAATTTTTTTAGGTTTTGGGTGGATTTTTCAATTTTTTTGGGTGGTCACGAATTAAAGTCCTTTTCGCTCTATGACGCTTAGTTTAGGAGATATGGGCAAAAGAAGTTTTTCATATAAAAATTTCAATTTTTTTAGGTTTTGGGTGGATTTTTCAATTTTTTTGGGGTGGTCGCGAATTAAAGTCCTTTTCGCTCTAGGACGCTTAGTTTAGGAGATATGGGCAAAAGAAGTTTTTCATATAAAAATTTCAATTTTTTTAGGTTTTGGGTGGATTTTTCAATTTTTTTGGGTGGTCACGAGTTAAAGTCCTTTTCGCTCTATGACGCTTAGTTTAGGAGATATGGGCAAAAGAAGGTTTTCATATAAAAATTTCAATTTTTTTAGGTTTTGGGTGGATTTTTCAATTTTTTTGGGGTGGTCGCGAATTAAAGTCCTTTTCGCTCTAGGACGCTTAGTTTAGGAGATATGGGCAAAAGAAGTTTTTCATATAAAAATTTCAATTTTTTTAGGTTTTGGGTGGATTTTTCAATTTTTTGGGGGTGGTCACGAATTAAAGTCCTTTTCGCTCTAGGACGCTTAGTTTAGGAGATATGGGCAAAAGAAGTTTTTCATATAAAAATTTCAATTTTTTTAGGTTTTGGGTGGATTTTTCAATTTTTTTGGGTGGTCACGAATTAAAGTCGTTTTCGCTCTAGGACGCATATTTAAGGAGATATGGGCAAAAGAAGTTTTTCATATAAAAATTTCAATTTTTTTAGGTTTTGGGTGGATTTTTCAATTTTTTGGGGTAGTCACGAATTAAAGTCCTTTTCGCTCTAGGACGCATATTTAAGGAGATATGGGCAAAAGAAGTTTTTCATATAAAAATTTAAATTTTTTTAGGTTTTGGGTGGATTTTTCAATTTTTTTGGGTGGTCACGAATTAAAGTCCTTTTCGCTCTAGGACGCTTAGTTTAGGAGATATGGGCAAAAGAAGTTTTTCATATAAAAATTTCAATTTTTTTAGGTTTTGGGTGGATTTTTCAATTTTTTGGGGGTGGTCACGAATTAAAGTCCTTTTCGCTCTAGGACGCTTAGTTTAGGAGATATGGACAAAAGAAGTTTTTCATATAAAAATTTCAATTTTTTTAGGTTTTGGGTGGATTTTTCAATTTTTTGGGGTGGTCACGAATTATCGTCCTTTTCGCTCTAGGACGCTTAGTTTAGGAGATATGGGCAAAAGAAGTTTTTCATATAAAAATTTCAATTTTTTTAGGTTTTGGGTGGATTTTTCAATTTTTTGGGGGTGGTCACGAATTAAAGTCCTTTTCGCTCTAGGACGCTTAGTTTAGGAGATATGGGCAAAAGAAGTTTTTCATATAAAAATTTCAATTTTTTTAGGTTTGGGTGGATTTTTCAATTTTTTTTGGGTGGTCACGAATTACAGTCCTTTTCGCTATAGGACGCATATTTAAGAAGATATGGGCAAAAGAAGTTTTTCATATAAAAATTTCAATTTTTTTAGGTTTGGGTGGATTTTTCAATTTTTTTTTGGGTGGTCACGAATTAAAGTCCTTTTCGCTCTAGGACGCTTAGTTTAGGAGATATGGGCAAAAGAAGTTTTTCATATAAAAATTTCAATTTTTTTAGGTTTTGGGTGGATTTTTCAATGTTTTGGGGGTGGTCACGAGGAGATATGGGCAAAAGAAGTTTTTCATATAAAAATTTCAATTTTTTTAGGTTTTGGGTGGATTTTTCAATTTTTTTGGGTGGTCACGAATTAAAGTCCTTTTCGCTCTAGGACGCTTAGTTTAGGAGATATGGGCAAAAGAAGTTTTTCATATAAAAATTTCAATTTTTTTAGGTTTTGGGTGGATTTTTCAATGTTTTGGGGGTGGTCACGAATTAAAGTCCTTTTCGCTCTAGGCCGCATATTTAAGGAGATATGGGCAAAAGAAGTTTTTCATATAAAAATTTCAATTTTTTTAGGTTTTGGGTGGATTTTTCAATTTTTTGGGGGTGGTCACGAATTAAAGTCCTTTTCGCTCTAGGACGCTTAGTTTAGGAGATATGGGCAAAAGAAGTTTTTCATATAAAAATTTCAATTTTTTTAGGTTTTGGGTGGATTTTTCAATGTTTTGGGGGTGGTCACGAATTAAAGTCCTTTTCGCTCTAGGCCGCATATTTAAGGAGATATGGGCAAAAGAAGTTTTTCATATAAAAATTTAAATTTTTTTAGGTTTTGGGTGGATTTTTCAATTTTTTGGGGGTGGTCACGAATTAAAGTCCTTTTCGCTCTAGGACGCTTAGTTTAGGAGATATGGGCAAAAGAAGTTTTTCATATAAAAATTTCAATTTTTTTAGGTTTTGGGTGGATTTTTCAATTTTTTGGGGTGGTCACGAATTATCGTCCTTTTCGCTCTAGGACGCTTAGTTTAGGAGATATGGGCAAAAGAAGTTTTTCATATAAAAATTTCAATTTTTTTAGGTTTTGGGTGGATTTTTCAATTTTTTGGGGGTGGTCACGAATTAAAGTCCTTTTCGCTCTAGGACGCTTAGTTTAGGAGATATGGGCAAAAGAAGTTTTTCATATAAAAATTTCAATTTTTTTAGGTTTTGGGTGGATTTTTCAATTTTTTGGGGTGGTCACGAATTAAAGTCCTTTTCGCTCTAGGACGCTTAGTTTAGGAGATATGGGCAAAAGAAGTTTTTCATATAAAAATTTCAATTTTTTTAGGTTGTGGGTGGATTTTTCAATTTTTTGGGGTAGTCACGAATTAAAGTCCTTTTCGCTCTAGGACGCATATTTAAGGAGATATGGGCAAAAGAAGTTTTTCATATAAAAATTTCAATTTTTTTAGGTTTTGGGTGGATTTTTCAATTTTTTGGGGGTGGTCACGAATTAAAGTCCTTTTCGCTCTAGGACGCTTAGTTTAGGAGATATGGGCAAAAGAAGTTTTTCATATAAAAATTTCAATTTTTTTAGGTTTTGGGTGGATTTTTCAATTTTTTGGGGGTGGTCACGAATTAAAGTCTTTTTCGCTCTAGGACGCTTAGTTTAGGAGATATGGGCAAAAGAAGTTTTTCATATAAAAATTTCAATTTTTTTAGGTTTTGGGTGGATTTTTCAATTTTTTGGGGTGGTCACGAATTATCGTCCTTTTCGCTCTAGGACGCTTAGTTTAGGAGATATGGGCAAAAGAAGTTTTTCATATAAAAATTTCAATTTTTTTAGGTTTTGGGTGGATTTTTCAATTTTTTGGGGGTGGTCGCGAATTAAAGTCCTTTTCGCTCTAGGACGCTTAGTTTAGGAGATATGGGCAAAAGAAGTTTTTCATATAAAAATTTCAATTTTTTTAGGTTTTGGGTGGATTTTTCAATTTTTTGGGGGTGGTTACGAATTAAAGTCCTTTTCGCTCTAGGACGCTTAGTTTAGGAGATATGGGCAAAAGAAGTTTTTCATATAAAAATTTCAATTTTTTTTAGGTTTTGGGTGGATTTTTCAATTTTTTGGGGTGGTCACGAATTATCGTCCTTTTCGCTCTAGGACGCTTAGTTTAGGAGATATGGGCAAAAGAAGTTTTTCATATAAAAATTTCAATTTTTTTAGGTTTTGGGTGGATTTTTCAATTTTTTGGGGTAGTCACGAATTAAAGTCCTTTTCGCTCTAGGACGCATATTTAAGGAGATATGGGCAAAAGAAGTTTTTCATATAAAAATTTAAATTTTTTTAGGTTTTGGGTGGATTTTTCAATTTTTTTGGGTGGTCACGAATTAAAGTCCTTTTCGCTCTAGGACGCTTAGTTTAGGAGATATGGGCAAAAGAAGTTTTTCATATAAAAATTTCAATTTTTTTAGGTTTTGGGTGGATTTTTCAATTTTTTGGGGGTGGTCACGAATTAAAGTCCTTTTCGCTCTAGGACGCTTAGTTTAGGAGATATGGACAAAAGAAGTTTTTCATATAAAAATTTCAATTTTTTTAGGTTTTGGGTGGATTTTTCAATTTTTTGGGGTGGTCACGAATTATCGTCCTTTTCGCTCTAGGACCCTTAGTTTAGGAGATATGGGCAAAAGAAGTTTTTCATATAAAAATTTCAATTTTTTTAGGTTTTGGGTGGATTTTTCAATTTTTTTGGGGTGGTCGCGAATTAAAGTCCTTTTCGCTCTAGGACGCTTAGTTTAGGAGATATGGGCAAAAGAAGTTTTTCATATAAAAATTTCAATTTTTTTAGGTTTTGGGTGGATTTTTCAATTTTTTGGGGGTGGTCACGAATTAAAGTCCTTTTCGCTCTAGGACGCTTAGTTTAGGAGATATGGGCAAAAGAAGTTTTTCATATAAAAATTTCAATTTTTTTAGGTTTTGGGTGGATTTTTCAATTTTTTTGGGTGGTCACGAATTAAAGTCGTTTTCGCTCTAGGACGCATATTTAAGGAGATATGGGCAAAAGAAGTTTTTCATATAAAAATTTCAATTTTTTTAGGTTTTGGGTGGATTTTTCAATTTTTTGGGGTAGTCACGAATTAAAGTCCTTTTCGCTCTAGGACGCATATTTAAGGAGATATGGGCAAAAGAAGTTTTTCATATAAAAATTTAAATTTTTTTAGGTTTTGGGTGGATTTTTCAATTTTTTGGGGGTGGTCACGAATTAAAGTCCTTTTCGCTCTAGGACGCTTAGTTTAGGAGATATGGACAAAAGAAGTTTTTCATATAAAAATTTCAATTTTTTTAGGTTTTGGGTGGATTTTTCAATTTTTTGGGGTGGTCGCGAATTGTCGTCCTTTTCGCTCTAGGACGCTTAGTTTAGGAGATATGGGCAAAAGAAGTTTTTCATATAAAAATTTCAATTTTTTTAGGTTTTGGGTGGATTTTTCAATTTTTTGGTGGTGGTCATGAATTAAAGTCCTTTTCGCTCTAGGACGCTTAGTTTAGGAGATATGGGCAAAAGAAGTTTTTCATATAAAAATTTCAATTTTTTTAGGTTTGGGTGGATTTTTCAATTTGTTTTGGGTGGTCACGAATTAAAGTCCTTTTCGCTCTAGGACGCATATTTAAGGAGATATGGGCAAAAGAAGTTTTTCATATAAAAATTTCAATTTTTTTAGGTTTGGGTGGATTTTTCAATTTTTTTTGGGTGGTCACGAATTAAAGTCCTTTTCGCTCTAGGACGCTTAGTTTAGGAGATATGGGCAAAAGAAGTTTTTCATATAAAAATTTCAATTTTTTTAGGTTTTGGGTGGATTTTTCAATGTTTTGGGGGTGGTCACGAGGAGATATGGGCAAAAGAAGTTTTTCATATAAAAATTTCAATTTTTTTAGGTTTTGGGTGGATTTTTCAATTTTTTTGGGTGGTCACGAATTAAAGTCCTTTTCGCTCTAGGACGCTTAGTTTAGGAGATATGGGCAAAAGAAGTTTTTCATATAAAAATTTAAATTTTTTTAGGTTTTGGGTGGATTTTTCAATGTTTTGGGGGTGGTCACGAATTAAAGTCCTTTTCGCTCTAGGCCGCATATTTAAGGAGATATGGGCAAAAGAAGTTTTTCATATAAAAATTTCAATTTTTTTAGGTTTTGGGTGGATTTTTCAATTTTTTGGGGGTGGTCACGAATTAAAGTCCTTTTCGCTCTAGGACGCTTAGTTTAGGAGATATGGGCAAAAGAAGTTTTTCATATAAAAATTTCAATTTTTTTAGGTTTTGGGTGGATTTTTCAATTTTTTGGGGTGGTCACGAATTATCGTCCTTTTCGCTCTAGGACGCTTAGTTTAGGAGATATGGGCAAAAGAAGTTTTTCATATAAAAATTTCAATTTTTTTAGGTTTTGGGTGGATTTTTCAATTTTTTGGGGGTGGTCACGAATTAAAGTCCTTTTCGCTCTAGGACGCTTAGTTTAGGAGATATGGGCAAAAGAAGTTTTTCATATAAAAATTTCATTTTTTTTAGGTTTTGGGTGGATTTTTCAATTTTTTGGGGTGGTCACGAATTAAAGTCCTTTTCGCTCTAGGACGCATATTTAAGGAGATATGGGCAAAAGAAGTTTTTCATATAAAAATTTCAATTTTTTTAGGTTTTGGGTGGATTTTTCAATTTTTTGGGGTAGTCACGAATTAAAGTCCTTTTCGCTCTAGGACGCATATTTAAGGAGATATGGGCAAAAGAAGTTTTTCATATAAAAATTTCAATTTTTTTAGGTTTTGGGTGGATTTTTCAATTTTTTGGGGGTGGTCACGAATTAAAGTCCTTTTCGCTCTAGGACGCTTAGTTTAGGAGATATGGGCAAAAGAAGTTTTTCATATAAAAATTTCAATTTTTTTAGGTTTTGGGTGGATTTTTCAATTTTTTGGGGGTGGTCACGAATTAAAGTCTTTTTCGCTCTAGGACGCTTAGTTTAGGAGATATGGGCAAAAGAAGTTTTTCATATAAAAATTTCAATTTTTTTAGGTTTTGGGTGGATTTTTCAATTTTTTGGGGTGGTCACGAATTATCGTCCTTTTCGCTCTAGGACGCTTAGTTTAGGAGATATGGGCAAAAGAAGTTTTTCATATAAAAATTTCAATTTTTTTAGGTTTTGGGTGGATTTTTCAATTTTTTTGGGGTGGTCGCGAATTAAAGTCCTTTTCGCTCTAGGACGCTTAGTTTAGGAGATATGGGCAAAAGAAGTTTTTCATATAAAAATTTCAATTTTTTTAGGTTTTGGGTGGATTTTTCTATTTTTTTGGGTGGTCACGAATTAAAGTCCTTTTCGCTCTATGACGCTTAGTTTAGGAGATATGGGCAAAAGAAGTTTTTCATATAAAAATTTCAATTTTTTTAGGTTTTGGGTGGATTTTTCAATTTTTTTGGGGTGGTCGCGAATTAAAGTCCTTTTCGCTCTAGGACGCTTAGTTTAGGAGATATGGGCAAAAGAAGTTTTTCATATAAAAATTTCAATTTTTTTAGGTTTTGGGTGGATTTTTCAATTTTTTGGGGGTGGTCACGAATTAAAGTCCTTTTCGCTCTAGGACGCTTAGTTTAGGAGATATGGGCAAAAGAAGTTTTTCATATAAAAATTTAAATTTTTTTAGGTTTTGGGTGGATTTTTCAATTTTTTGGGGGTGGTCACGAATTAAAGTCCTTTTCGCTCTAGGACGCTTAGTTTAGGAGATATGGGCAAAAGAAGTTTTTCATATAAAAATTTCAATTTTTTTTAGGTTTTGGGTGGATTTTCCAATTTTTTGGGGTGGTCACGAATTATCGTCCTTTTCGCTCTAGGACGCTTAGTTTAGGAGATATGGGCAAAAGAAGTTTTTCATATAAAAATTTAAATTTTTTTAGGTTTTGGGTGGATTTTTCAATTTTTTGGGGGTGGTCACGAATTAAAGTCCTTTTCGCTCTAGGACGCTTAGTTAGGAGATATGGGCAAAAGAAGTTTTTCATATAAAAATTTCAATTTTTTTAGGTTTTGGGTGGATTTTTCAATTTTTTTGGGGTGGTCGCGAATTAAAGTCCTTTTCGCTCTAGGACGCTTAGTTTAGGAGATATGGGCAAAAGAAGTTTTTCATATAAAAATTTCAATTTTTTTAGGTTTTGGGTGGATTTTTCAATTTTTTGGGGGTGGTCACGAATTAAAGTCTTTTTCGCTCTAGGACGCTTAGTTTAGGAGATATGGGCAAAAGAAGTTTTTCATATAAAAATTTCAATTTTTTTTAGGTTTTGGGTGGATTTTCCAATTT
This sequence comes from Haematobia irritans, assembly GCF_050003625.1. Lineage (NCBI taxonomy): Eukaryota > Metazoa > Arthropoda > Insecta > Diptera > Muscidae > Haematobia > Haematobia irritans. The sequence continues at coordinate 34,759,434 of NC_134400.1, read as the reverse complement.
TTTGGGGTGGTCACGAATTATCGTCCGTTTCGCTCTAGGACGCTTAGTTTAGGAGATATGGGCAAAAGAAGTTTTTCATATAAAAATTTCAATTTTTTTTAGGTTTTGGGTGGATTTTCCAATTTTTTGGGGTGGTCACGAATTATCGTCCGTTTCGCTCTAGGACGCTTAGTTTAGGAGATATGGGCAAAAGAAGTTTTTCATATAAAAATTTTAATTTTTTTAGGTTTTGGGTGGATTATTCAATTTTTTTGGGTGGTCACGAATTTTCGTCCTTTTCGCTCTAGGACGCTTAGTTTAGGAGATGTGGGCAAAAGAAGTTTTTCATATAAAAATTTCAATTTTTTTAGGTTTTGGGTGGATTTTTCAATTTTTTGGGGTGGTCACGAATTATCGTCCTTTTCGCTCTAGGACGCTTAGTTTAGGAGATATGGGCAAAAGAAGTTTTTCATATAAAAATTTCAATTTTTTTAGGTTTTGGGTGGATTTTTCAATTTTTTGGGGTAGTCACGAATTAAAGTCCTTTTCGCTCTAGGACGCATATTTAAGGAGATATGGGCAAAAGAAGTTTTTCATATAAAAATTTAAATTTTTTTAGGTTTTGGGTGGATTTTTCAATTTTTTTGGGTGGTCACGAATTAAAGTCCTTTTCGCTCTAGGACGCTTAGTTTAGGAGATATGGGCAAAAGAAGTTTTTCATATAAAAATTTCAATTTTTTTAGGTTTTGGGTGGATTTTTCAATTTTTTGGGGGTGGTCACGAATTAAAGTCCTTTTCGCTCTAGGACGCTTAGTTTAGGAGATATGGACAAAAGAAGTTTTTCATATAAAAATTTCAATTTTTTTAGGTTTTGGGTGGATTTTTCTATTTTTTTGGGTGGTCACGAATTAAAGTCCTTTTCGCTCTATGACGCTTAGTTTAGGAGATATGGGCAAAAGAAGTTTTTCATATAAAAATTTCAATTTTTTTAGGTTTTGGGTGGATTTTTCAATTTTTTTGGGGTGGTCGCGAATTAAAGTCCTTTTCGCTCTAGGACGCTTAGTTTAGGAGATATGGGCAAAAGAAGTTTTTCATATAAAAATTTCAATTTTTTTAGGTTTTGGGTGGATTTTTCAATTTTTTGGGGGTGGTCACGAATTAAAGTCCTTTTCGCTCTAGGACGCTTAGTTTAGGAGATATGGGCAAAAGAAGTTTTTCATATAAAAATTTAAATTTTTTTAGGTTTTGGGTGGATTTTTCAATTTTTTGGGGGTGGTCACGAATTAAAGTCCTTTTCGCTCTAGGACGCTTAGTTTAGGAGATATGGGCAAAAGAAGTTTTTCATATAAAAATTTCAATTTTTTTTAGGTTTTGGGTGGATTTTCCAATTTTTTGGGGTGGTCACGAATTATCGTCCTTTTCGCTCTAGGACGCTTAGTTTAGGAGATATGGGCAAAAGAAGTTTTTCATATAAAAATTTAAATTTTTTTAGGTTTTGGGTGGATTTTTCAATTTTTTGGGGGTGGTCACGAATTAAAGTCCTTTTCGCTCTAGGACGCTTAGTTTAGGAGATATGGGCAAAAGAAGTTTTTCATATAAAAATTTCAATTTTTTTAGGTTTTGGGTGGATTTTTCAATTTTTTGGGGTGGTCGCGAATTAAAGTCCTTTTCGCTCTAGGACGCTTAGTTTAGGAGATATGGGCAAAAGAAGTTTTTCATATAAAAATTTCAATTTTTTTAGGTTTTGGGTGGATTTTTCAATTTTTTTGGGTGGTCACGAATTAAAGTCCTTTTCGCTCTATGACGCTTAGTTTAGGAGATATGGGCAAAAGAAGTTTTTCATAAAAAAATTTAAATTTTTTTTAGGTTTTGGGTGGATTTTTCAATTTTTTTGGGGTGGTCGCGAATTAAAGTCCTTTTCGCTCTAGGACGCTTAGTTTAGGAGATATGGGCAAAAGAAGTTTTTCATATAAAAATTTCAATTTTTTTAGGTTTTGGGTGGATTTTTCAATTTTTCGGGGTGGTCACGAATTAAAGTCCTTTTCGCTCTAGGACGCTTAGTTTAGGAGATATGGGCAAAAGAAGTTTTTCATATAAAAATTTCAATTTTTTTAGGTTTTGGGTGGATTTTTCAATTTTTTGGGGGTGGTCACGAATTAAAGTCCTTTTCGCTCTAGGACGCTTAGTTTAGGAGATATGGGCAAAAGAAGTTTTTCATATAAAAATTTCATTTTTTTTAGGTTTTGGGTGGATTTTTCAATTTTTTGGGGTGGTCACGAATTAAAGTCCTTTTCGCTCTAGGACGCATATTTAAGGAGATATGGGCAAAAGAAGTTTTTCATATAAAAATTTCAATTTTTTTAGGTTTTGGGTGGATTTTTCAATTTTTTGGGGTAGTCACGAATTAAAGTCCTTTTCGCTCTAGGACGCATATTTAAGGAGATATGGGCAAAAGAAGTTTTTCATATAAAAATTTCAATTTTTTTAGGTTTTGGGTGGATTTTTCAATTTTTTGGGGGTGGTCACGAATTAAAGTCCTTTTCGCTCTAGGACGCTTAGTTTAGGAGATATGGGCAAAAGAAGTTTTTCATATAAAAATTTCAATTTTTTTAGGTTTTGGGTGGATTTTTCAATTTTTTGGGGGTGGTCACGAATTAAAGTCTTTTTCGCTCTAGGACGCTTAGTTTAGGAGATATGGGCAAAAGAAGTTTTTCATATAAAAATTTCAATTTTTTTAGGTTTTGGGTGGATTTTTCAATTTTTTGGGGTGGTCACGAATTATCGTCCTTTTCGCTCTAGGACGCTTAGTTTAGGAGATATGGGCAAAAGAAGTTTTTCATATAAAAATTTCAATTTTTTTAGGTTTTGGGTGGATTTTTCAATTTTTTTGGGGTGGTCGCGAATTAAAGTCCTTTTCGCTCTAGGACGCTTAGTTTAGGAGATATGGGCAAAAGAAGTTTTTCATATAAAAATTTCAATTTTTTTAGGTTTTGGGTGGATTTTTCTATTTTTTTGGGTGGTCACGAATTAAAGTCCTTTTCGCTCTATGACGCTTAGTTTAGGAGATATGGGCAAAAGAAGTTTTTCATATAAAAATTTCAATTTTTTTAGGTTTTGGGTGGATTTTTCAATTTTTTTTTGGGTGGTCACGAATTAAAGTCCTTTTCGCTCTAGGACGCTTAGTTTAGGAGATATGGGCAAAAGAAGTTTTTCATATAAAAATTTCAATTTTTTTAGGTTTTGGGTGGATTTTTCAATTTTTTGGGGGTGGTCACGAATTAAAGTCCTTTTCGCTCTAGGACGCTTAGTTTAGGAGATATGGGCAAAAGAAGTTTTTCATATAAAAATTTAAATTTTTTTAGGTTTTGGGTGGATTTTTCAATTTTTTGGGGGTGGTCACGAATTAAAGTCCTTTTCGCTCTAGGACGCTTAGTTTAGGAGATATGGGCAAAAGAAGTTTTTCATATAAAAATTTCAATTTTTTTTAGGTTTTGGGTGGATTTTCCAATTTTTTGGGGTGGTCACGAATTATCGTCCTTTTCGCTCTAGGACGCTTAGTTTAGGAGATATGGGCAAAAGAAGTTTTTCATATAAAAATTTAAATTTTTTTAGGTTTTGGGTGGATTTTTCAATTTTTTGGGGGTGGTCACGAATTAAAGTCCTTTTCGCTCTAGGACGCTTAGTTTAGGAGATATGGGCAAAAGAAGTTTTTCATATAAAAATTTCAATTTTTTTAGGTTTTGGGTGGATTTTTCAATTTTTTGGGGTGGTCGCGAATTAAAGTCCTTTTCGCTCTAGGACGCTTAGTTTAGGAGATATGGGCAAAATAAGTTTTTCATATAAAAATTTCAATTTTTTTAGGTTTTGGGGTGGTCACGAATTAAAGTCCTTTTCGCTCTAGGACGCATATTTAAGGAGATATGGGCAAAAGAAGTTTTTCATATAAAAATTTCAATTTTTTTAGGTTTTGGGTGGATTTTTCAATTTTTTGGGGTAGTCACGAATTAAAGTCCTTTTCGCTCTAGGGCGCATATTTAAGGAGATATGGGCAAAAGAAGTTTTTCATATAAAAATTTCAATTTTTTTAGGTTTTGGGTGGATTTTTCAATTTTTTGGGGGTGGTCACGAATTAAAGTCCTTTTCGCTCTAGGACGCTTAGTTTAGGAGATATGGGCAAAAGAAGTTTTTCATAAAAAAATTTCAATTTTTTTTAGGGTTTGGGTGGATTTTTCAATTTTTTTGGGGTGGTCGCGAATTAAAGTCCTTTTCGCTCTAGGACGCTTAGTTTAGGAGATATGGGCAAAAGAAGTTTTTCATATAAAAATTTCAATTTTTTTAGGTTTTGGGTGGATTTTTCAATTTTTCGGGGTGGTCACGAATTAAAGTCCTTTTCGCTCTAGGACGCTTAGTTTAGGAGATATGGGCAAAAGAAGTTTTTCATATAAAAATTTCAATTTTTTTAGGTTTTGGGTGGATTTTTCAATTTTTTGTGGGTGGTCACGAATTAAAGTCCTTTTCGCGCTAGGACGCTTAGTTTAGGAGATATGGACAAAAGAAGTTTTTCATATAAAAATTTCAATTTTTTTAGGTTTTGGGTGGATTTTTCAATTTTTTGGGGGTGGTCACGAATTAAAGTCCTTTTCGCTCTAGGACGCTTAGTTTAGGAGATATGGGCAAAAGAAGTTTTTCATATAAAAATTTCAATTTTTTTAGGTTTGGGTGGATTTTTCAATTTTTTTTGGGTGGTCACGAATTAAAGTCCTTTTCGCTCTAGGACGCATATTTAAGGAGATATGGGCAAAAGAAGTTTTTCATATAAAAATTTCAATTTTTTTAGGTTTGGGTGGATTTTTCAATTTTTTTTGGGTGGTCACGAATTAAAGTCCTTTTCGCTCTAGGACGCTTAGTTTAGGAGATATGGACAAAGGAAGTTTTTCATATAAAAATTTCAATTTTTTTAGGTTTTGGGTGGATTTTTCAATGTTTTGGGGGTGGTCACGAGGAGATATGGGCAAAAGAAGTTTTTCATATAAAAATTTCAATTTTTTTAGGTTTTGGGTGGATTTTTCAATTTTTTTGGGTGGTCACGAATTAAAGTCCTTTTCGCTCTAGGACGCTTAGTTTAGGAGATATGGGCAAAAGAAGTTTTTCATATAAAAATTTAAATTTTTTTAGGTTTTGGGTGGATTTTTCAATGTTTTGGGGGTGGTCACGAATTAAAGTCCTTTTCGCTCTAGGCCGCATATTTAAGGAGATATGGGCAAAAGAAGTTTTTCATATAAAAATTTAAATTTTTTTAGGTTTTGGGTGGATTTTTCAATTTTTTGGGGGTGGTCACGAATTAAAGTCCTTTTCGCTCTAGGACGCTTAGTTTAGGAGATATGGGCAAAAGAAGTTTTTCATATAAAAATTTCAATTTTTTTAGGTTTTGGGTGGATTTTTCAATTTTTTGGGGTGGTCACGAATTATCGTCCTTTTCGCTCTAGGACGCTTAGTTTAGGAGATATGGGCAAAAGAAGTTTTTCATATAAAAATTTCAATTTTTTTAGGTTTTGGGTGGATTTTTCAATTTTTTGGGGGTGGTCACGAATTAAAGTCCTTTTCGCTCTAGGACGCTTAGTTTAGGAGATATGGGCAAAAGAAGTTTTTCATATAAAAATTTCAATTTTTTTAGGTTTTGGGTGGATTTTTCAATTTTTTGGGGTGGTCACGAATTAAAGTCCTTTTCGCTCTAGGACGCATATTTAAGGAGATATGGGCAAAAGAAGTTTTTCATATAAAAATTTCAATTTTTTTAGGTTTTGGGTGGATTTTTCAATTTTTTGGGGTAGTCACGAATTAAAGTCCTTTTCGCTCTAGGACGCATATTTAAGGAGATATGGGCAAAAGAAGTTTTTCATATAAAAATTTCAATTTTTTTAGGTTTTGGGTGGATTTTTCAATTTTTTGGGGGTGGTCACGAATTAAAGTCCTTTTCGCTCTAGGACGCTTAGTTTAGGAGATATGGGCAAAAGAAGTTTTTCATATAAAAATTTCAATTTTTTTAGGTTTTGGGTGGATTTTTCAATTTTTTGGGGGTGGTCACGAATTAAAGTCTTTTTCGCTCTAGGACGCTTAGTTTAGGAGATATGGGCAAAAGAAGTTTTTCATATAAAAATTTCAATTTTTTTAGGTTTTGGGTGGATTTTTCAATTTTTTGGGGTGGTCACGAATTATCGTCCTTTTCGCTCTAGGACGCTTAGTTTAGGAGATATGGGCAAAAGAAGTTTTTCATATAAAAATTTCAATTTTTTTAGGTTTTGGGTGGATTTTTCAATTTTTTTGGGGTGGTCGCGAATTAAAGTCCTTTTCGCTCTAGGACGCTTAGTTTAGGAGATATGGGCAAAAGAAGTTTTTCATATAAAAATTTCAATTTTTTTAGGTTTTGGGTGGATTTTTCAATTTTTTTGGGTGGTCACGAATTAAAGTCCTTTTCGCTCTATGACGCTTAGTTTAGGAGATATGGGCAAAAGAAGTTTTTCATATAAAAATTTCAATTTTTTTAGGTTTTGGGTGGATTTTTCAATTTTTTTGGGGTGGTCGCGAATTAAAGTCCTTTTCGCTCTAGGACGCTTAGTTTAGGAGATATGAGCAAAAGAAGTTTTTCATATAAAAATTTCAATTTTTTTAGGTTTTGGGTGGATTTTTCAATTTTTTGGGGTGGTCACGAATTATCGTCCTTTTCGCTCTAGGACGCTTAGTTTAGGAGATATGGGCAAAAGAAGTTTTTCATATAAAAATTTCAATTTTTTTTGGTTTTGGGTGGATTTTTCAATTTTTTTGGGTGGTCACGAATTAAAGTCCTTTTCGCTCTAGGACGCTTAGTTTAGGAGATATGGGCAAAAGAAGTTTTTCATATAAAAATTTCAATTTTTTTAGGTTTTGGGTGGATTTTTCAATTTTTTGGGGTAGTCACGAATTAAAGTCCTTTTCGCTCTAGGACGCATATTTAAGGAGATATGGGCAAAAGAAGTTTTTCATATAAAAATTTAAATTTTTTTAGGTTTTGGGGGGATTTTTCAATTTTTTTGGGTGGTCACGAATTAAAGTCCTTTTCGCTCTAGGACGCTTAGTTTAGGAGATATGGGCAAAAGAAGTTTTTCATATAAAAATTTCAATTTTTTTAGGTTTTGGGTGGATTTTTCAATTTTTTGGGGGTGGTCACGAATTAAAGTCCTTTTCGCTCTAGGACGCTTAGTTTAGGAGATATGGACAAAAGAAGTTTTTCATATAAAAATTTCAATTTTTTTAGGTTTTGGGTGGATTTTTCAATTTTTTGGGGTGGTCACGAATTATCGTCCTTTTCGCTCTAGGACGCTTAGTTTAGGAGATATGGGCAAAAGAAATTTTTCATATAAAAATTTCAATTTTTTTAGGTTTTGGGTGGATTTTTCAATTTTTTGGGGGTGGTCACGAATTAAAGTCCTTTTCGCTCTAGGACGCTTAGTTTAGGAGATATGGGCAAAAGAAGTTTTTCATATAAAAATTTCAATTTTTTTAGGTTTGGGTGGATTTTTCAATTTTTTTTTTGGGTGGTCACGAATTAAAGTCCTTTTCGCTCTAGGACGCATATTTAAGGAGATATGGGCAAAAGAAGTTTTTCATATAAAAATTTCAATTTTTTTAGGTTTGGGTGGATTTTTCAATTTTTTTTGGGTGGTCACGAATTAAAGTCCTTTTCGCTCTAGGACGCTTAGTTTAGGAGATATGGGCAAAAGAAGTTTTTCATATAAAAATTTCAATTTTTTTAGGTTTTGGGTGGATTTTTCAATGTTTTGGGGGTGGTCACGAGGAGATATGGGCAAAAGAAGTTTTTCATATAAAAATTTCAATTTTTTTAGGTTTTGGGTGGATTTTTCAATTTTTTTGGGTGGTCACGAATTAAAGTCCTTTTCGCTCTAGGACGCTTAGTTTAGGAGATATGGGCAAAAGAAGTTTTTCATATAAAAATTTCAATTTTTTTAGGTTTTGGGTGGATTTTTCAATGTTTTGGGGGTGGTCACGAATTAAAGTCCTTTTCGCTCTAGGCCGCATATTTAAGGAGATATGGGCAAAAGAAGTTTTTCATATAAAAATTTAAATTTTTTTAGGTTTTGGGTGGATTTTTCAATTTTTTGGGGGTGGTCACGAATTAAAGTCCTTTTCGCTCTAGGACGCTTAGTTTAGGAGATATGGGCAAAAGAAGTTTTTCATATAAAAATTTCAATGTTTTTAGGTTTTGGGTGGATTTTTCAATTTTTTGGGGTGGTCACGAATTATCGTCCTTTTCGCTCTAGGACGCTTAGTTTAGGAGATATGGGCAAAAGAAGTTTTTCATATAAAAATTTCAATTTTTTTAGGTTTTGGGTGGATTTTTCAATTTTTTGGGGGTGGTCACGAATTAAAGTCCTTTTCGCTCTAGGACGCTTAGTTTAGGAGATATGGGCAAAAGAAGTTTTTCATATAAAAATTTCAATTTTTTTAGGTTTGGGTGGATTTTTCAATTTTTTTTGGGTGGTCACGAATTAAAGTCCTTTTCGCTCTAGGACGCTTAGTTTAGGAGATATGGGCAAAAGAAGTTTTTCATATAAAAATTTCAATTTTTTTAGGTTTTGGGTGGATTTTTCAATGTTTTGGGGGTGGTCACGAGGAGATATGGGCAAAAGAAGTTTTTCATATAAAAATTTCAATTTTTTTAGGTTTTGGGTGGATTTTTCAATTTTTTTGGGTGGTCACGAATTAAAGTCCTTTTCGCTCTAGGACGCTTAGTTTAGGAGATATGGGCAAAAGAAGTTTTTCATATAAAAATTTCAATTTTTTTAGGTTTTGGGTGGATTTTTCAATGTTTTGGGGGTGGTCACGAATTAAAGTCCTTTTCGCTCTAGGCCGCATATTTAAGGAGATATGGGCAAAAGAAGTTTTTCATATAAAAATTTAAATTTTTTTAGGTTTTGGGTGGATTTTTCAATTTTTTGGGGGTGGTCACGAATTAAAGTCCTTTTCGCTCTAGGACGCTTAGTTTAGGAGATATGGGCAAAAGAAGTTTTTCATATAAAAATTTCAATTTTTTTAGGTTTTGGGTGGATTTTTCAATTTTTTGGGGTGGTCACGAATTATCGTCCTTTTCGCTCTAGGACGCTTAGTTTAGGAGATATGGACAAAAGAAGTTTTTCATATAAAAATTTCAATTTTTTTAGGTTTTGGGTGGATTTTTCAATTTTTTGGGGGTGGTCACGAATTAAAGTCCTTTTCGCTCTAGGACGCTTAGTTTAGGAGATATGGGCAAAAGAAGTTTTTCATATAAAAATTTAAATTTTTTTAGGTTTTGGGTGGATTTTTCAATTTTTTGGGGTGGTCACGAATTATCGTCCTTTTCGCTCTAGGACGCTTAGTTTAGGAGATATGGGCAAAAGAAGTTTTTCATATAAAAATTTCAATTTTTTTAGGTTTTGGGTGGATTTTTCAATTTTTTGGGGTAGTCACGAATTAAAGTCCTTTTCGCTCTAGGACGCATATTTAAGGAGATATGGGCAAAAGAAGTTTTTCATATAAAAATTTCAATTTTTTTAGGTTTTGGGTGGATTTTTCAATTTTTTGGGGTGGTCACGAATTAAAGTCCTTTTCGCTCTAGGACGCTTAGTTTAGGAGATATGGGCAAAAGAAGTTTTTCATATAAAAATTTCAATTTTTTTAGGTTTTGGGTGGATTTTTCAATTTTTTGGGGGTGGTCACGAATTAAAGTCTGTTTCGCTCTAGGACGCTTAGTTTAGGAGATATGGGCAAAAGAAGTTTTTCATATAAAAATTTCATTTTTTTTTAGGTTTTGGGTGGATTTTTCAATTTTTTGGGGTGGTCACGAATTATCGTCCTTTTCGCTCTAGGACGCTTAGTTTAGGAGATATGGGCAAAAGAAGTTTTTCATATAAAAATTTCAATTTTTTTAGGTTTTGGGTGGATTTTTCAATTTTTTGGGGTGGTCACGAATTATCGTCCTTTTCGCTCTAGGACGCTTAGTTTAGGAGATATGGGCAAAAGAAGTTTTTCATATAAAAATTTCAATTTTTTTAGGTTTTGGGTGGATTTTTCAATTTTTTTGGGTGGTCACGAATTAAAGTCCTTTTCGCTCTATGACGCTTAGTTTAGGAGATATGGGCAAAAGAAGTTTTTCATATAAAAATTTCAATTTTTTTAGGTTTTGGGTGGATTTTTCAATTTTTTTGGGTGGTCACGAATTAAAGTCCTTTTCGCTCTATGACGCTTAGTTTAGGAGATATGGGCAAAAGAAGTTTTTCATATAAAAATTTCAATTTTTTTAGGTTTTGGGTGGATTTTTCAATTTTTTTGGGGTGGTCGCGAATTAAAGTCCTTTTCGCTCTAGGACGCTTAGTTTAGGAGATATGGGCAAAAGAAGTTTTTCATATAAAAATTTAAATTTTTTTAGGTTTTGGGTGGATTTTTCAATTTGTCGGGGTGGTCACGAATTAAAGTCCTTTTCGCTCTAGGACGCTTAGTTTAGGAGATATGGGCAAAAGAAGTTTTTCATATAAAAATTTCAATTTTTTTAGGTTTTGGGTGGATTTTTAAAATTTTTGGGGTGGTCACGAATTAAAGTCCTTTTCGCTCTAGGACGCATATTTAAGGAGATATGGGCAAAATAAGTTTTTCATATAAAAATTTTAATTTTTTTAGGTTTTGGGTGGATTATTCAATTTTTTTGGGTGGTTACGAATTATCGTCCTTTTCGCTCTAGGACGCTTAGTTTAGGAGATATGGGCAAAAGAAGTTTTTCATATAAAAATTTCAATTTTTTTAGGTTTTGGGTGGATTTTTCAATTTTTTGGGGTGGTCACGAATTATCGTCCTTTTCGCTCTAGGACGCTTAGTTTAGGAGATATGGGCAAAAGAAGTTTTTCATATAAAAATTTCAATTTTTTTAGGTTTTGGGTGGATTTTTCAATGTTTTGGGGGTGGTCACGAATTAAAGTCCTTTTCGCTCTAGGCCGCATATTTAAGGAGATATGGGCAAAAGAAGTTTTTCATATAAAAATTTAAATTTTTTTAGGTTTTGGGTGGATTTTTCAATTTTTTGGGGGTGGTCACGAATTAAAGTCCTTTTCGCTCTAGGACGCTTAGTTTAGGAGATATGGGCAAAAGAAGTTTTTCATATAAAAATTTCAATTTTTTTAGGTTTTGGGTGGATTTTTCAATTTTTTGGGGGTGGTCACGAATTAAAGTCTTTTTCGCTCTAGGACGCTTAGTTTAGGAGATATGGGCAAAAGAAGTTTTTCATATAAAAATTTCAATTTTTTTAGGTTTTGGGTGGATTTTTCAATTTTTTTGGGTGGTCACGAATTAAAGTCCTTTTCGCTCTAGGGCGCTTAGTTTAGGAGATATGGGCAAAAGAAGTTTTTCATATAAAAATTTAAATTTTTTTAGGTTTTGGGTGGATTTTTCAATTTTTTGGGGGTGGTCACGAATTAAAGTCCTTTTCGCTCTAGGACGCTTAGTTTAGGAGATATGGACAAAAGAAGTTTTTCATATAAAAATTTCAATTTTTTTAGGTTTTGGGTGGATTTTTCAATTTTTTGGGGTGGTCACGAATTATCGTCCTTTTCGCTCTAGGACGCTTAGTTTAGGAGATATGGGCAAAAGAAGTTTTTCATATAAAAATTTCAATTTTTTTAGGTTTTGGGTGGATTTTTCAATTTTTTTGGGTGGTTACGAATTATCGTCCTTTTCGCTCTAGGACGCTTAGTTTAGGAGATATGGGCAAAAGAAGTTTTTCATATAAAAATTTCAATTTTTTTAGGTTTTGGGTGGATTTTTCAATTTTTTGGGGTGGTCACGAATTATCGTCCTTTTCGCTCTAGGACGCTTAGTTTAGGAGATATGGGCAAAAGAAGTTTTTCATATAAAAATTTCAATTTTTTTAGGTTTTGGGTGGATTTTTCAATTTTTTTGGGTGGTCACGAATTAAAGTCGTTTTCGCTCTAGGACGCATATTTAAGGAGATATGGGCAAAAGAAGTTTTTCATATAAAAATTTCAATTTTTTTAGGTTTTGGGTGGATTTTTCAATTTTTTTGGGTGGTCACGAATTAAAGTCCTTTTCGCTCTAGGACGCTTAGTTTAGGAGATATGGGCAAAAGAAGTTTTTCATATAAAAATTTCAATTTTTTTAGGTTTTGGGTGGATTTTTCAATGTTTTGGGGGTGGTCACGAATTAAAGTCCTTTTCGCTCTAGGCCGCATATTTAAGGAGATATGGGCAAAAGAAGTTTTTCATATAAAAATTTAAATTTTTTTAGGTTTTGGGTGGATTTTTCAATTTTTTGGGGGTGGTCACGAATTAAAGTCCTTTTCGCTCTAGGACGCTTAGTTTAGGAGATATGGGCAAAAGAAGTTTTTCATATAAAAATTTCAATTTTTTTAGGTTTTGGGTGGATTTTTCAATTTTTTGGGGGTGGTCACGAATTAAAGTCTTTTTCGCTCTAGGACGCTTAGTTTAGGAGATATGGGCAAAAGAAGTTTTTCATATAAAAATTTCAATTTTTTTAGGTTTTGGGTGGATTTTTCAATTTTTTTGGGTGGTCACGAATTAAAGTCCTTTTCGCTCTAGGACGCTTAGTTTAGGAGATATGGGCAAAAGAAGTTTTTCATATAAAAATTTCAATTTTTTTAGGTTTTGGGTGGATTTTTCAATTTTTTGGGGGTGGTCACGAATTAAAGTCCTTTTCGCTCTAGGACGCTTAGTTTAGGAGATATGGACAAAAGAAGTTTTTCATATAAAAATTTCAATTTTTTTAGGTTTTGGGTGGATTTTTCAATTTTTTGGGGTGGTCACGAATTATCGTCCTTTTCGCTCTAGGACGCTTAGTTTAGGAGATATGGGCAAAAGAAGTTTTTCATATAAAAATTTCAATTTTTTTAGGTTTTGGGTGGATTTTTCAATTTTTTGGGGGTGGTCACGAATTAAAGTCCTTTTCGCTCTAGGACGCTTAGTTTAGGAGATATGGGCAAAAGAAGTTTTTCATATAAAAATTTCAATTTTTTTAGGTTTGGGTGGATTTTTCAATTTTTTTTGGGTGGTCACGAATTAAAGTCCTTTTCGCTCTAGGACGCTTAGTTTAGGAGATATGGGCAAAAGAAGTTTTTCATATAAAAATTTCAATTTTTTTAGGTTTGGGTGGATTTTTCAATTTTTTTTTGGGTGGTCACGAATTAAAGTCCTTTTCGCTCTAGGACGCTTAGTTTAGGAGATATGGGCAAAAGAAGTTTTTCATATAAAAATTTAAATTTTTTTAGGTTTTGGGTGGATTTTTCAATGTTTTGGGGGTGGTCACGAGGAGATATGGGCAAAAGAAGTTTTTCATATAAAAATTTCAATTTTTTTAGGTTTTGGGTGGATTTTTCAATTTTTTTGGGTGGTCACGAATTAAAGTCCTTTTCGCTCTAGGACGCTTAGTTTAGGAGATATGGGCAAAAGAAGTTTTTCATATAAAAATTTCAATTTTTTTAGGTTTTGGGTGGATTTTTCAATTTTTTGGGGGTGGTCACGAATTAAAGTCCTTTTCGCTCTAGGACGCTTAGTTTAGGAGATATGGGCAAAAGAAGTTTTTCATATAAAAATTTCAATTTTTTTAGGTTTTGGGTGGATTTTTCAATTTTTTGAGGGTGGTCACGAATTAAAGTCCTTTTCGCTCTAGGACGCTTAGTTTAGGAGATATGGGCAAAAGAAGTTTTTCATATAAAAATTTCAATTTTTTTAGGTTTTGGGTGGATTTTTCAATTTTTTGGGGTGGTCACGAATTATCGTCCTTTTCGCTCTAGGACGCTTAGTTTAGGAGATATGGGCAAAAGAAGTTTTTCATATAAAAATTTCAATTTTTTTAGGTTTTGGGTGGATTTTTCAATTTTTTGGGGTGGTCACGAATTAAAGTCCTTTTCGCTCTAGGACGCATATTTAAGGAGATATGGGCAAAAGAAGTTTTTCATATAAAAATTTCAATTTTTTTAGGTTTTGGGTGGATTTTTCAATTTTTTGGGGTAGTCACGAATTAAAGTCCTTTTCGCTCTAGGACGCTTAGTTTAGGAGATATGGGCAAAAGAAGTTTTTCATATAAAAATTTCAATTTTTTTAGGTTTTGGGTGGATTTTTCAATTTTTTGGGGGTGGTCACGAATTAAAGTCTTTTTCGCTCTAGGACGCTTAGTTTAGGAGATATGGGCAAAAGAAGTTTTTCATATAAAAATTTCAATTTTTTTAGGTTTTGGGTGGATTTTTCAATTTTTTTGGGTGGTCACGAATTAAAGTCCTTTTCGCTCTAGGACGCTTAGTTTAGGAGATATGGGCAAAAGAAGTTTTTCATATAAAAATTTCAATTTTTTTAGGTTTTGGGTGGATTTTTCAATTTTTTGGGGGTGGTCACGAATTAAAGTCCTTTTCGCTCTAGGACGCTTAGTTTAGGAGATATGGGCAAAAGAAGTTTTTCATATAAAAATTTCAATTTTTTTAGGTTTTGGGTGGATTTTTCAATTTTTTGGGGGTGGTCACGAATTAAAGTCTTTTTCGCTCTAGGACGCTTAGTTTAGGAGATATGGGCAAAAGAAGTTTTTCATATAAAAATTTCAATTTTTTTAGGTTTTGGGTGGATTTTTCAATTTTTTGGGGTGGTCACGAATTATCGTCCTTTTCGCTCTAGGACGCTTAGTTTAGGAGATATGGGCAAAAGAAGTTTTTCATATAAAAATTTCAATTTTTTTAGGTTTTGGGTGGATTTTTCAATTTTTTTGGGGTGGTCGCGAATTAAAGTCCTTTTCGCTCTAGGACGCTTAGTTTAGGAGATATGGGCAAAAGAAGTTTTTCATATAAAAATTTCAATTTTTTTAGGTTTTGGGTGGATTTTTCAATTTTTTGGAGGTGGTCACGAATTAAAGTCCTTTTCGCTCTAGGACGCTTAGTTTAGGAGATATGGGCAAAAGAAGTTTTTCATATAAAAATTTAAATTTTTTTAGGTTTTGGGTGGATTTTTCAATTTTTTGGGGGTGGTCACGAATTAAAGTCCTTTTCGCTCTAGGACGCTTAGTTTAGGAGATATGGGCAAAAGAAGTTTTTCATATAAAAATTTCAATTTTTTTTAGGTTTTGGGTGGATTTTCCAATTTTTTGGGGTGGTCACGAATTATCGTCCTTTTCGCTCTAGGACGCTTAGTTTAGGAGATATGGGCAAAAGAAGTTTTTCATATAAAAATTTAATTTTTTTTAGGTTTTGGGTGGATTTTTCAATTTTTTGGGGGTGGTCACGAATTAAAGTCCTTTTCGCTCTAGGACGCTTAGTTTAGGAGATATGGGCAAAAGAAGTTTTTCATATAAAAATTTCAATTTTTTTAGGTTTTTGGTGGATTTTTCAATTTTTTTGGGGTGGTCGCGAATTAAAGTCCTTTTCGCTCTAGGACGCTTAGTTTAGGAGATATGGGCAAAAGAAGTTTTTCATATAAAAATTTCAATTTTTTTAGGTTTTGGGTGGATTTTTCAATTTTTTGGCGGTGGTCACGAATTAAAGTCCTTTTCGCTCTATGACGCTTAGTTTAGGAGATATGGGCAAAATAAGTTTTTCATATAAAAATTTCAATTTTTTTAGGTTTTGGGTGGATTTTTCAATTTTTTTGGGGTGGTCGCGAATTAAAGTCCTTTTCGCTCTAGGACGCTTAGTTTAGGAGATATGGGCAAAAGAAGTTTTTCATATAAAAATTTCAATTTTTTTAGGTTTTGGGTAGATTTTTCAATTTTTCGGGGTGGTCACGAATTAAAGTCCTTTTCGCTCTAGGACGCTTAGTTTAGGAGATATGGGCAAAAAAAGTTTTTCATATAAAAATTTCCATTTTTTTTTGGTTTTGGGTGGATTTTTAAAATTTTTGGGGTGGTCACGAATTAAAGTCCTTTTCGCTCTAGGACGCATATTTAAGGAGATATGGGCAAAATAAGTTTTTCATATAAAAATTTTAATTTTTTTAGGTTTTGGGTGGATTTTTCAATTTTTTTGGGTGGTCACGAATTAAAGTCGTTTTCGCTCTAGGACGCATATTTAAGGAGATATGGGCAAAAGAAGTTTTTCATATAAAAAAATTTCAATTTTTTTAGGTTTTGGGTGGATTTTTCAATTTTTTGGGGTAGTCACGAATTAAAGTCCTTTTCGCTCTAGGACGCATATTTAAGGAGATATGGGCAAAAGAAGTTTTTCATATAAAAATATCAATTTTTTTAGGTTTTGGGTGGATTTTTCAATTTTTTTGGGTGGTCACGAATTAAAGTCCTTTTCGCTCTAGGACGCTTAGTTTAGGAGATATGGGCAAAAGAAGTTTTTCATATAAAAATTTCAATTTTTTTAGGTTTTGGGTGGATTTTTCAATTTTTTGGGGGTGGTCACGAATTAAAGTCCTTTTCGCTCTAGGACGCTTAGTTTAGGAGATATGGACAAAAGAAGTTTTTCATATAAAAATTTCAATTTTTTTAGGTTTTGGGTGGATTTTTCAATTTTTTGGGGTGGTCACGAATTATCGTCCTTTTCGCTCTAGGACGCTTAGTTTAGGAGATATGGGCAAAAGAAGTTTTTCATATAAAAATTTCAATTTTTTTAGGTTTTGGGTGGATTTTTAAATTTTTTGGGGGTGGTCACGAATTAAAGTCCTTTTCGCTCTAGGACGCTTAGTTTAGGAGATATGGGCAAAAGAAGTTTTTCATATAAAAATTTCAATTTTTTTAGGTTTGGGTGGATTTTTCAATTTTTTTTGGGTGGTCACGAATTAAAGTCCTTTTCGCTCTAGGACGCATATTTAAGGAGATATGGGCAAAAGAAGTTTTTCATATAAAAATTTCAATTTTTTTAGGTTTGGGTGGATTTTTCAATTTTTTTTGGGTGGTCACGAATTAAAGTCCTTTTCGCTCTAGGACGCTTAGTTTAGGAGATATGGGCAAAAGAAGTTTTTCATATAAAAATTTCAATTTTTTTAGGTTTTGGGTGGATTTTTCAATTTTTTGGGGGTGGTCACGAATTAAAGTCTTTTTCGCTCTAGGACGCTTAGTTTAGGAGATATGGGCAAAAGAAGTTTTTCATATAAAAATTTCAATTTTTTTAGGTTTTGGGTGGATTTTTCAATTTTTTGGGGTGGTCACGAATTATCGTCCTTTTCGCTCTAGGACGCTTAGTTTAGGAGATATGGGCAAAAGAAGTTTTTCATATAAAAATTTCAATTTTTTTAGGTTTTGGGTGGATTTTTCAATTTTTTTGGGGTGGTCGCGAATTAAAGTCCTTTTCGCTCTAGGACGCTTAGTTTAGGAGATATGGACAAAAGAAGTTTTTCATATAAAAATTTCAATTTTTTTAGGTTTTGGGTGGATTTTTAAATTTTTTGGGGTGGTCACGAATTATCGTCCTTTTCGCTCTAGGACGCTTAGTTTAGGAGATATGGGCAAAAGAAGTTTTTCATATAAAAATTTCAATTTTTTTAGGTTTTGGGTGGATTTTTCAATTTTTTGGGGGTGGTCACGAATTAAAGTCCTTTTCGCTCTAGGACGCTTAGTTTAGGAGATATGGGCAAAAGAAGTTTTTCATATAAAAATTTCAATTTTTTTAGGTTTGGGTGGATTTTTCAATTTTTTTTGGGTGGTCACGAATTAAAGTCCTTTTCGCTCTAGGACGCATATTTAAGGAGATATGGGCAAAAGAAGTTTTTCATATAAAAATTTCAATTTTTTTAGGTTTGGGTGGATTTTTCAATTTTTTTTGGGTGGTCACGAATTAAAGTCCTTTTCGCTCTAGGACGCTTAGTTTAGGAGATATGGGCAAAAGAGTTTTTCATATAAAAATTTCAATTTTTTTAGGTTTTGGGTGGATTTTTCAATTTTTTTGGGTGGTCACGAATAAAAGTCGTTTTCGCTCTAGGACGCATAGTTAAGGAGATATGGGCAAAAGAAGTTTTTCATATAAAAATTTCAATTTTTTTAGGTTTTGGGTGGATTTTTCAATTTTTTGGGGTAGTCACGAATTAAAGTCCTTTTCGCTCTAGGACGCATATTTAAGGAGATATGGGCAAAAGAAGTTTTTCATATAAAAATTTAAATTTTTTTAGGTTTTGGGTGGATTTTTCAATTTTTTTGGGTGGTCACGAATTAAAGTCCTTTTCGCTCTAGGACGCTTAGTTTAGGAGATATGGGCAAAAGAAGTTTTTCATATAAAAATTTCAATTTTTTTAGGTTTTGGGTGGATTTTTCAATTTTTTGGGGGTGGTCACGAGGAGATATGGGCAAAAGAAGTTTTTCATATAAAAATTTCAATTTTTTTAGGTTTTGGGTGGATTTTTCAATTTTTTTGGGTGGTCACGAATTAAAGTCCTTTTCGCTCTAGGACGCTTAGTTTAGGAGATATGGGCAAAAGAAGTTTTTCATATAAAAATTTCAATTTTTTTAGGTTTTGGGTGGATTTTTCAATGTTTTGGGGGTGGTCACGAATTAAAGTCCTTTTCGCTCTAGGCCGCATATTTAAGGAGATATGGGCAAAAGAAGTTTTTCATATAAAAATTTAAATTTTTTTAGGTTTTGGGTGGATTTTTCAATTTTTTGGGGGTGGTCACGAATTAAAGTCCTTTTCGCTCTAGGACGCTTAGTTTAGGAGATATGGGCAAAAGAAGTTTTTCATATAAAAATTTCAATTTTTTTAGGTTTTGGGTGGATTTTTCAATTTTTTGGGGGTGGTCACGAATTAAAGTCCTTTTCGCTCTAGGACGCTTAGTTTAGGAGATATGGGCAAAAGAAGTTTTTCATATAAAAATTTCAATTTTTTTAGGTTTTGGGTGGATTTTTCAATTTTTTGGGGTGGTCACGAATTAAAGTCCTTTTCGCTCTAGGACGCTTAGTTTAGGAGATATGGGCAAAAGAAGTTTTTCATATAAAAATTTCAATTTTTTTAGGTTTTGGGTGGATTTTTCAATTTTTTGGGGTAGTCACGAATTAAAGTCCTTTTCGCTCTAGGACGCATATTTAAGGAGATATGGGCAAAAGAAGTTTTTCATATAAAAATTTCAATTTTTTTAGGTTTTGGGTGGATTTTTCAATTTTTTGGGGGTGGTCACGAATTAAAGTCCTTTTCGCTCTAGGACGCTTAGTTTAGGAGATATGGGCAAAAGAAGTTTTTCATATAAAAATTTCAATTTTTTTAGGTTTTGGGTGGATTTTTCAATTTTTTGGGGTGGTCACGAATTATCGTCCTTTTCGCTCTAGGACGCTTAGTTTAGGAGATATGGGCAAAAGAAGTTTTTCATATAAAAATTTCAATTTTTTTAGGTTTTGGGTGGATTTTTCAATTTTTTGGGGTGGTCACGAATTATCGTCCTTTTCGCTCTAGGACGCTTAGTTTAGGAGATATGGGCAAAAGAAGTTTTTCATATAAAAATTTCAATTTTTTTAGGTTTTGGGTGGATTTTTCAATTTTTTTGGGGTGGTCGCGAATTAAAGTCCTTTTCGCTCTAGGACGCTTAGTTTAGGAGATATGGGCAAAAGAAGTTTTTCATAT
The DNA here is from genome assembly GCF_050003625.1 of Haematobia irritans. Taxonomy (NCBI): domain Eukaryota; kingdom Metazoa; phylum Arthropoda; class Insecta; order Diptera; family Muscidae; genus Haematobia; species Haematobia irritans. The sequence goes on along the minus strand of NC_134400.1, from coordinate 34,739,873 downwards.
AAAAATTTCAATTTTTTTAGGTTTTGGGTGGATTTTTCAATTTTTTTGGGTGGTCACGAATTAAAGTCCTTTTCGCTCTATGACGCTTAGTTTAGGAGATATGGGCAAAAGAAGTTTTTCATATAAAAATTTCAATTTTTTTAGGTTTTGGGTGGATTTTTCAATTTTTTTGGGGTGGTCGCGAATTAAAGTCCTTTTCGCTCTAGGACGCTTAGTTTAGGAGATATGGGCAAAAGAAGTTTTTCATATAAAAATTTCAATTTTTTTAGGTTTTGGGTGGATTTTTCAATTTTTTTGGGTGGTCACGAATTAAAGTCCTTTTCGCTCTATGACGCTTAGTTTAGGAGATATGGGCAAAAGAAGTTTTTCATATAAAAATTTCAATTTTTTTAGGTTTTGGGTGGATTTTTCAATTTTTTTGGGGTGGTTACGAATTAAAGTCCTTTTCGCTCTAGGACGCTTAGTTTAGGAGATATGGGCAAAAGAAGTTTTTCATATAAAAATTTCAATTTTTTTAGGTTTTGGGTGGATTTTTCAATTTTTTGGGGGTGGTCACGAATTAAAGTCCTTTTCGCTCTAGGACGCTTAGTTTAGGAGATATGGGCAAAAGAAGTTTTTCATATAAAAATTTCAATTTTTTTAGGTTTTGGGTGGATTTTTCAATTTTTTGGGGTAGTCACGAATTAAAGTCCTTTTCGCTCTAGGACGCATATTTAAGGAGATATGGGCAAAAGAAGTTTTTCATATAAAAATTTCAATTTTTTTAGGTTTTGGGTGGATTTTTCAATTTTTTTGGGTGGTCACGAATTAAAGTCGTTTTCGCTCTAGGACGCATATTTAAGGAGATATGGGCAAAAGAAGTTTTTCATATAAAAATTTCAATTTTTTTAGGTTTTGGGTGGATTTTTCAATTTTTTGGGGTAGTCACGAATTAAAGTCCTTTTCGCTCTAGGACGCATATTTAAGGAGATATGGGCAAAAGAAGTTTTTCATATAAAAATTTAAATTTTTTTAGGTTTTGGGTGGATTTTTCAATTTTTTTGGGTGGTCACGAATTAAAGTCCTTTTCGCTCTAGGACGCTTAGTTTAGGAGATATGGGCAAAAGAAGTTTTTCATATAAAAATTTCAATTTTTTTAGGTTTTGGGTGGATTTTTCAATTTTTTGGGGGTGGTCACGAATTAAAGTCCTTTTCGCTCTAGGACGCTTAGTTTAGGAGATATGGACAAAAGAAGTTTTTCATATAAAAATTTCAATTTTTTTAGGTTTTGGGTGGATTTTTCAATTTTTTGGGGTGGTCACGAATTATCGTCCTTTTCGCTCTAGGACGCTTAGTTTAGGAGATATGGGCAAAAGAAGTTTTTCATATAAAAATTTCAATTTTTTTAGGTTTTGGGTGGATTTTTCAATTTTTTGGGGGTGGTCACGAATTAAAGTCCTTTTCGCTCTAGGACGCTTAGTTTAGGAGATATGGGCAAAAGAAGTTTTTCATATAAAAATTTCAATTTTTTTAGGTTTGGGTGGATTTTTCAATTTTTTTTTGGGTGGTCACGAATTAAAGTCCTTTTCGCTCTAGGACGCATATTTAAGGAGATATGGGCAAAAGAAGTTTTTCATATAAAAATTTCAATTTTTTTAGGTTTGGGTGGATTTTTCAATTTTTTTTGGGTGGTCACGAATTAAAGTCCTTTTCGCTCTAGGACGCTTAGTTTAGGAGATATGGGCAAAAGAAGTTTTTCATATAAAAATTTCAATTTTTTTAGGTTTTGGGTGGATTTTTCAATGTTTTGGGGGTGGTCACGAGGAGATATGGGCAAAAGAAGTTTTTCATATAAAAATTTCAATTTTTTTAGGTTTTGGGTGGATTTCTCAATTTTTTTGGGTGGTCACGAATTAAAGTCCTTTTCGCTCTAGGACGCTTAGTTTAGGAGATATGGGCAAAAGAAGTTTTTCATATAAAAATTTAAATTTTTTTAGGTTTTGGGTGGATTTTTCAATTTTTTGGGGGTGGTCACGAATTGAAGTCCTTTTCGCTCTAGGACGCTTAGTTTAGGAGATATGGGCAAAAGAAGTTTTTCATATAAAAATTTCAATTTTTTTTAGGTTTTGGGTGGATTTTCCAATTTTTTGGGGTGGTCACGAATTATCGTCCTTTTCGCTCTAGGACGCTTAGTTTAGGAGATATGGGCAAAAGAAGTTTTTCATATAAAAATTTAAATTTTTTTAGGTTTTGGGTGGATTTTTCAATTTTTTGGGGGTGGTAACGAATTAAAGTCCTTTTCGCTCTAGGACGCTTAGTTTAGGAGATATGGGCAAAAGAAGTTTTTCATATAAAAATTTCAATTTTTTTAGGTTTTGGGTGGATTTTTCAATTTTTTTGGGGTGGTTACGAATTAAAGTCCTTTTCGCTCTAGGACGCTTAGTTTAGGAGATATGGGCAAAAGAAGTTTTTCATATAAAAATTTCAATTTTTTTAGGTTTTGGGTGGATTTTTAAATTTTTCGGGGTGGTCACGAATTAAAGTCCTTTTCGCTCTAGGACGCTTAGTTTAGGAGATATGGGCAAAAGAAGTTTTTCATATAAAAATTTCAATTTTTTTAGGTTTTGGGTGGATTTTTCAATTTTTTTGGGGTGGTTACGAATTAAAGTCCTTTTCGCTCTAGGACGCTTAGTTTAGGAGATATGGGCAAAAGAAGTTTTTCATATAAAAATTTCAATTTTTTTAGGTTTTGGGTGGATTTTTCAATTTTTCGGGGTGGTCACGAATTAAAGTCCTTTTCGCTCTAGGACGCTTAGTTTAGGAGATATGGGCAAAAGAAGTTTTTCATATAAAAATTTCAATTTTTTTAGGTTTTGGGTGGATTTTTCAATTTTTTGGGGTGGTCACGAATTATCGTCCTTTTCGCTCTAGGACGCTTAGTTTAGGAGGTATGGGCAAAAGAAGTTTTTCATATAAAAATTTCAATTTTTTTAGGTTTTGGGTGGATTTTTCAATTTTTTTGGGTGGTCACGAATTAAAGTCGTTTTCGCTCTAGGACGCATATTTAAGGAGATATGGGCAAAAGAAGTTTTTCATATAAAAATTTCAATTTTTTTAGGTTTTGGGTGGATTTTTCAATTTTTTGGGGTAGTCACGAATTAAAGTCCTTTTCGCTCTAGAACGCATATTTAAGGAGATATGGGCAAAAGAAGTTTTTCATATAAAAATTTAAATTTTTTTAGGTTTTGGGTGGATTTTTCAATTTTTTTGGGTGGTCACGAATTAAAGTCCTTTTCGCTCTAGGACGCTTAGTTTAGGAGATATGGGCAAAAGAAGTTTTTCATATAAAAATTTCAATTTTTTTAGGTTTTGGGTGGATTTTTCAATTTTTTGGGGGTGGTCACGAATTAAAGTCCTTTTCGCTCTAGGACGCTTAGTTTAGGAGATATGGACAAAAGAAGTTTTTCATATAAAAATTTCAATTTTTTTAGGTTTTGGGTGGATTTTTCAATTTTTTGGGGTGGTCACGAATTATCGTCCTTTTCGCTCTAGGACGCTTAGTTTAGGAGATATGGGCAAAAGAAGTTTTTCATATAAAAATTTCAATTTTTTTAGGTTTTGGGTGGATTTTTCAATTTTTTGGGGGTGGTCACGAATTAAAGTCCTTTTCGCTCTAGGACGCTTAGTTTAGGAGATATGGGCAAAAGAAGTTTTTCATATAAAAATTTCAATTTTTATAGGTTTGGGTGGATTTTTCAATTTTTTTTTGGGTGGTCACGAATTAAAGTCCTTTTCGCTCTAGGACGCATATTTAAGGAGATATGGGCAAAAGAAGTTTTTCATATAAAAATTTCAATTTTTTTAGGTTTGGGTGGATTTTTCAATTTTTTTTGGGTGGTCACGAATTAAAGTCCTTTTCGCTCTAGGACGCTTAGTTTAGGAGATATGGGCAAAAGAAGTTTTTCATATAAAAATTTCAATTTTTTTAGGTTTTGGGTGGATTTTTCAATGTTTTGGGGGTGGTCACGAGGAGATATGGGCAAAAGAAGTTTTTCATATAAAAATTTCAATTTTTTTAGGTTTTGGGTGGATTTTTCAATTTTTTTGGGTGGTCACGAATTAAAGTCCTTTTCGCTCTAGAACGCTTAGTTTAGGAGATATGGGCAAAAGAAGTTTTTCATATAAAAATTTAAATTTTTTTAGGTTTTGGGTGGATTTTTCAATTTTTTGGGGGTGGTCACGAATTAAAGTCCTTTTCGCTCTAGGACGCTTAGTTTAGGAGATATGGGTAAAAGAAGTTTTTCATATAAAAATTTCAATTTTTTTAGGTTTTGGGTGGATTTTCCAATTTTTTGGGGTGGTCACGAATTATCGTCCTTTTCGCTCTAGGACGCTTAGTTTAGGAGATATGGGCAAAAGAAGTTTTTCATATAAAAATTTAATTTTTTTTAGGTTTTGGGTGGATTTTTCAATTTTTTGGGGGTGGTAACGAATTAAAGTCCTTTTCGCTCTAGGACGCTTAGTTTAGGAGATATGGGCAAAAGAAGTTTTTCATATAAAAATTTCAATTTTTTTAGGTTTTGGGTGGATTTTTCAATTTTTTTGGGGTGGTTACGAATTAAAGTCCTTTTCGCTCTAGGACGCTTAGTTTAGGAGATATGGGCAAAAGAAGTTTTTCATATAAAAATTTCAATTTTTTTAGGTTTTGGGTGGATTTTTCAATTTTTCGGGGTGGTCACGAATTAAAGTCCTTTTCGCTCTAGGACGCTTAGTTTAGGAGATATGGGCAAAAGAAGTTTTTCATATAAAAATTTCAATTTTTTTAGGTTTTGGGTGGATTTTTAAAATTTTTGGGGTGGTCACGAATTAAAGTCCTTTTCGCTCTAGGACGCATATTTAAGGAGATATGGGCAAAATAAGTTTTTCATATAAAAATTTTAATTTTTTTAGGTTTTGGGTGGATTATTCAATTTTTTTGGGTGGTCACGAATTATCGTCCTTTTCGCTCTAGGACGCTTAGTTTAGAAGATATGGGCAAAAGAAGTTTTTAATATGAAAATTTCAATTTTTTTAGGTTTTGGGTGGATTTTTCAATTTTTTGGGGTGGTCACGAATTATCGTCCTTTTCGCTCTAGGACGCTTAGTTTAGGAGGTATGGGCAAAAGAAGTTTTTCATATAAAAATTTCAATTTTTTTAGGTTTTGGGTGGATTTTTCAATTTTTTTGGGTGGTCACGAATTAAAGTCGTTTTCGCTCTAGGACGCATATTTAAGGAGATATGGGCAAAAGAAGCTTTTCATATAAAAATTTCAATTTTTTTAGGTTTTGGGTGGATTTTTCAATTTTTTGGGGTAGTCACGAATTAAAGTCCTTTTCGCTCTAGAACGCATATTTAAGGAGATATGGGCAAAAGAAGTTTTTCATATAAAAATTTAAATTTTTTTAGGTTTTGGGTGGATTTTTCAATTTTTTTGGGTGGTCACGAATTAAAGTCCTTTTCGCTCTAGGACGCTTAGTTTAGGAGATATGGGCAAAAGAAGTTTTTCATATAAAAATTTCAATTTTTTTAGGTTTTGGGTGGATTTTTCAATTTTTTGGGGGTGGTCACGAATTAAAGTCCTTTTCGCTCTAGGACGCTTAGTTTAGGAGATATGGACAAAAGAAGTTTTCCATATAAAAATTTCAATTTTTTTAGGTTTTGGGTGGATTTTTCAATTTTTTGGGGTGGTCACGAATTATCGTCCTTTTCGCTCTAGGACGCTTAGTTTAGGAGATATGGGCAAAAGAAGTTTTTCATATAAAAATTTCAATTTTTTTAGGTTTTGGGTGGATTTTTCAATTTTTTGGGGGTGGTCACGAATTAAAGTCCTTTTCGCTCTAGGACGCTTAGTTTAGGAGATATGGGCAAAAGAAGTTTTTCATATAAAAATTTCAATTTTTTTAGGTTTGGGTGGATTTTTCAATTTTTTTTGGGTGGTCACGAATTAAAGTCCTTTTCGCTCTAGGACGCTTAGTTTAGGAGATATGGGCAAAAGAAGTTTTTCATATAAAAATTTCAATTTTTTTAGGTTTTGGGTGGATTTTTCAATGTTTTGGGGGTGGTCACGAGGAGATATGGGCAAAAGAAGTTTTTCATATAAAAATTTCAATTTTTTTAGGTTTTGGGTGGATTTTTCAATTTTTTGGGGTGGTCACGAATTATCGTCCTTTTCGCTCTAGAACGCATATTTAAGGAGATATGGGCAAAAGAAGTTTTTCATATAAAAATTTAAATTTTTTTAGGTTTTGGGTGGATTTTTCAATTTTTTTGGGTGGTCACGAATTAAAGTCCTTTTCGCTCTAGGACGCATATTTAAGGAGATATGGGCAAAAGAAGTTTTTCATATAAAAATTTCAATTTTTTTAGGTTTGGGTGGATTTTTCAATTTTTTTTGGGTGGTCACGAATTAAAGTCCTTTTCGCTCTAGGACGCTTAGTTTAGGAGATATGGGCAAAAGAAGTTTTTCATATAAAAATTTCAATTTTTTTAGGTTTTGGGTGGATTTTTCAATGTTTTGGGGGTGGTCACGAGGAGATATGGGCAAAAGAAGTTTTTCATATAAAAATTTCAATTTTTTTAGGTTTTGGGTGGATTTTTCAATTTTTTTGGGTGGTCACGAATTAAAGTCCTTTTCGCTCTAGGACGCTTAGTTTAGGAGATATGGGCAAAAGAAGTTTTTCATATAAAAATTTCAATTTTTTTAGGTTTTGGGTGGATTTTTCAATGTTTTGGGGGTGGTCACGAATTAAAGTCCTTTTCGCTCTAGGCCGCATATTTAAGGAGATATGGGCAAAAGAAGTTTTTCATATAAAAATTTAAATTTTTTTAGGTTTTGGGTGGATTTTTCAATTTTTTGGGGGTGGTCACGAATTAAAGTCCTTTTCGCTCTAGGACGCTTAGTTTAGGAGATATGGGCAAAAGAAGTTTTTCATATAAAAATTTCAATTTTTTTAGGTTTTTGGTGGATTTTTCAATTTTTTGGGGGTGGTCACGAATTAAAGTCTTTTTCGCTCTAGGACGCTTAGTTTAGGAGATATGGGCAAAAGAAGTTTTTCATATAAAAATTTCAATTTTTTTAGGTTTTGGGTGGATTTTTCAATTTTTTGGGGTGGTCACGAATTATCGTCCTTTTCGCTCTAGGACGCTTAGTTTAGGAGATATGGGCAAAAGAAGTTTTTCATATAAAAATTTCAATTTTTTTAGGTTTTGGGTGGATTTTTCAATTTTTTTGGGGTGGTCGCGAATTAAAGTCCTTTTCGCTCTAGGACGCTTAGTTTAGGAGATATGGGCAAAAGAAGTTTTTCATATAAAAATTTCAATTTTTTTAGGTTTTGGGTGGATTTTTCAATTTTTTTGGGTGGTCACGAATTAAAGTCCTTTTCGCTCTATGACGCTTAGTTTAGGAGATATGGGCAAAAGAAGTTTTTCATATAAAAATTTCAATTTTTTTAGGTTTTGGGTGGATTTTTCAATTTTTTTGGGGTGGTCGCGAATTAAAGTCCTTTTCGCTCTAGGACGCTTAGTTTAGGAGATATGGGCAAAAGAAGTTTTTCATATAAAAATTTCAATTTTTTTAGGTTTTGGGTGGATTTTTCAATTTTTCGGGGTGGTCACGAATTAAAGTCCTTTTCGCTCTAGGACGCTTAGTTTAGGAGATATGGGCAAAAGAAGTTTTTCATTTAAAAATTTCAATTTTTTTAGGTTTTGGGTGGATTTTTAAAATTTTTGGGGTGGTCACGAATTAAAGTCCTTTTCGCTCTAGGACGCATATTTAAGGAGATATGGGCAAAATAAGTTTTTCATATAAAAATTTTAATTTTTTTAGGTTTTGGGTGGATTATTCAATTTTTTTGGGTGGTCACGAATTATCGTCCTTTTCGCTCTAGGACGCTTAGTTTAGAAGATATGGGCAAAAGAAGTTTTTAATATAAAAATTTCAATTTTTTTAGGTTTTGGGTGGATTTTTCAATTTTTTGGGGTGGTCACGAATTATCGTCCTTTTCGCTCTAGGACGCTTAGTTTAGGAGATATGGGCAAAAGAAGTTTTTCATATAAAAATTTCAATTTTTTTAGGTTTTGGGTGGATTTTTCAATTTTTTTGGGTGGTCACGAATTAAAGTCGTTTTCGCTCTAGGACGCATATTTAAGGAGATATGGGCAAAAGAAGTTTTTCATATAAAAATTTCAATTTTTTTAGGTTTTGGGTGGATTTTTCAATTTTTTGGGGTAGTCACGAATTAAAGTCCTTTTCGCTCTAGAACGCATATTTAAGGAGATATGGGCAAAAGAAGTTTTTCATATAAAAATTTAAATTTTTTTAGGTTTTGGGTGGATTTTTCAATTTTTTTGGGTGGTCACGAATTAAAGTCCTTTTCGCTCTAGGACGCTTAGTTTAGGAGATATGGGCAAAAGAAGTTTTTCATATAAAAATTTCAATTTTTTTAGGTTTTGGGTGGATTTTTCAATTTTTTGGGGGTGGTCACGAATTAAAGTCCTTTTCGCTCTAGGACGCTTAGTTTAGGAGATATGGACAAAAGAAGTTTTTCATATAAAAATTTCAATTTTTTTAGGTTTTGGGTGGATTTTTCAATTTTTTGGGGTGGTCACGAATTATCGTCCTTTTCGCTCTAGGACGCTTAGTTTAGGAGATATGGGCAAAAGAAGTTTTTCATATAAAAATTTCAATTTTTTTAGGTTTTGGGTGGATTTTTCAATTTTTTGGGGGTGGTCACGAATTAAAGTCCTTTTCGCTCTAGGACGCTTAGTTTAGGAGATATGGGCAAAAGAAGTTTTTCATATAAAAATTTCAATTTTTTTAGGTTTGGGTGGATTTTTCAATTTTTTTTGGGTGGTCACGAATTAAAGTCCTTTTCGCTCTAGGACGCATATTTAAGGAGATATGGGCAAAAGAAGTTTTTCATATAAAAATTTCATTTTTTTTAGGTTTTGGGTGGATTTTTCAATTTTTTGGGGGTGGTCACGAATTAAAGTCTTTTTCGCTCTAGGACGCTTAGTTTAGGAGATATGGGCAAAAGAAGTTTTTCATATAAAAATTTCAATTTTTTTAGGTTTTGGGTGGATTTTTCAATTTTTTGGGGTGGTCACGAATTATCGTCCTTTTCGCTCTAGGACGCTTAGTTTAGGAGATATGGGCAAAAGAAGTTTTTCATATAAAAATTTCAATTTTTTTAGGTTTTGGGTGGATTTTTCAATTTTTTTGGGGTGGTCGCGAATTAAAGTCCTTTTCGCTCTAGGACGCTTAGTTTAGGAGATATGGGCAAAAGAAGTTTTTCATATAAAAATTTCAATTTTTTTAGGTTTTGGGTGGATTTTTCAATTTTTTTGGGTGGTCACGAATTAAAGTCCTTTTCGCTCTATGACGCTTAGTTTAGGAGATATGGGCAAAAGAAGTTTTTCATATAAAAATTTCAATTTTTTTAGGTTTTGGGTGGATTTTTCAATTTTTTTGGGGTGGTCGCGAATTAAAGTCCTTTTCGCTCTAGGACGCTTAGTTTAGGAGATATGGGCAAAAGAAGTTTTTCATATAAAAATTTCAATTTTTTTAGGTTTTGGGTGGATTTTTCAATTTTTTGGGGGTGGTCACGAATTAAAGTCCTTTTCGCTCTAGGACGCTTAGTTTAGGAGATATGGGCAAAAGAAGTTTTTCATATAAAAATTTCAATTTTTTTAGGTTTTGGGTGGATTTTTCAATTTTTTTGGGTGGTCACGAATTAAAGTCGTTTTCGCTCTAGGACGCATATTTAAGGAGATATGGGCAAAAGAAGTTTTTCATATAAAAATTTCAATTTTTTTAGGTTTTGGGTGGATTTTTCAATTTTTTGGGGTAGTCACGAATTAAAGTCCTTTTCGCTCTAGGACGCATATTTAAGGAGATATGGGCAAAAGAAGTTTTTCATATAAAAATTTAAATTTTTTTAGGTTTTGGGTGGATTTTTCAATTTTTTTGGGTGGTCACGAATTAAAGTCCTTTTCGCTCTAGGACGCTTAGTTTAGGAGATATGGGCAAAAGAAGTTTTTCATATAAAAATTTCAATTTTTTTAGGTTTTGGGTGGATTTTTCAATGTTTTGGGGGTGGTCACGAGGAGATATGGGCAAAAGAAGTTTTTCATATAAAAATTTCAATTTTTTTAGGTTTTGGGTGGATTTTTCAATTTTTTGGGGGTGGTCACGAATTAAAGTCCTTTTCGCTCTAGGACGCTTAGTTTAGGAGATATGGACAAAAGAAGTTTTTCATATAAAAATTTCAATTTTTTTAAGTTTTGGGTGGATTTTTCAATTTTTTGGGGTGGTCACGAATTATCGTCCTTTTCGCTCTAGGACGCTTAGTTTAGGAGATATGGGCAAAAGAAGTTTTTCATATAAAAATTTCAATTTTTTTAGGTTTGGGTGGATTTTTCAATTTTTTTTGGGTGGTCACGAATTAAAGTCCTTTTCGCTCTAGGACGCATATTTAAGGAGATATGGGCAAAAGAAGTTTTTCATATAAAAATTTCAATTTTTTTAGGTTTGGGTGGATTTTTCAATTTTTTTTGGGTGGTCACGAATTAAAGTCCTTTTCGCTCTAGGACGCTTAGTTTAGGAGATATGGGCAAAAGAAGTTTTTCATATAAAAATTTCAATTTTTTTAGGTTTTGGGTGGATTTTTCAATGTTTTGGGGGTGGTCACGAGGAGATATGGGCAAAAGAAGTTTTTCATATAAAAATTTCAATTTTTTTAGGTTTTGGGTGGATTTTTCATTTTTTTTGGGTGGTCACGAATTAAAGTCCTTTTCGCTCTAGGACGCTTAGTTTAGGAGATATGGGCAAAAGAAGTTTTTCATATAAAAATTTCAATTTTTTTAGGTTTTGGGTGGATTTTTCAATGTTTTGGGGGTGGTCACGAATTAAAGTCCTTTTCGCTCTAGGCCGCATATTTAAGGAGATATGGGCAAAAGAAGTTTTTCATATAAAAATTTAAATTTTTTTAGGTTTTGGGTGGATTTTTCAATTTTTTGGGGGTGGTCACGAATTAAAGTCCTTTTCGCTCTAGGACGCTTAGTTTAGGAGATATGGGCAAAAGAAGTTTTTCATATAAAAATTTCAATGTTTTTAGGTTTTGGGTGGATTTTTCAATTTTTTGGGGTGGTCACGAATTATCGTCCTTTTCGCTCTAGGACGCTTAGTTTAGGAGATATGGGCAAAAGAAGTTTTTCATATAAAAATTTCAATTTTTTTAGGTTTTGGGTGGATTTTTCAATTTTTTGGGGGTGGTCACGAATTAAAGTCCTTTTCGCTCTAGGACGCTTAGTTTAGGAGATATGGGCAAAAGAAGTTTTTCATATAAAATTTTCAATTTTTTTAGGTTTTGGGTGGATTTTTCAATTTTTTGGGGTGGTCACGAATTAAAGTCCTTTTCGCTCTAGGACGCATATTTAAGGAGATATGGGCAAAAGAAGTTTTTCATATAAAAATTTCAATTTTTTTAGGTTTTGGGTGGATTTTTCAATTTTTTGGGGTAGTCACGAATTAAAGTCCTTTTCGCTCTAGGACGCATATTTAAGGAGATATGGGCAAAAGAAGTTTTTCATATACAAATTTCAATTTTTTTAGGTTTTGGGTGGATTTTTCAATTTTTTGGGGGTGGTCACGAATTAAAGTCCTTTTCGCTCTAGGACGCTTAGTTTAGGAGATATGGGCAAAAGAAGTTTTTCATATAAAAATTTCAATTTTTTTAGGTTTTGGGTGGATTTTTCAATTTTTTGGGGGTGGTCACGAATTAAAGTCTTTTTCGCTCTAGGACGCTTAGTTTAGGAGATATGGGCAAAAGAAGTTTTTCATATAAAAATTTCAATTTTTGTAGGTTTTGGGTGGATTTTTCAATTTTTTGGGGTGGTCACGAATTATCGTCCTTTTCGCTCTAGGACGCTTAGTTTAGGAGATATGGGCAAAAGAAGTTTTTCATATAAAAATTTCAATTTTTTTAGGTTTTGGGTGGATTTTTCAATTTTTTTGGGGTGGTCGCGAATTAAAGTCCTTTTCGCTCTAGGACGCTTAGTTTAGGAGATATGTGGCAAAAGAAGTTTTTCATATAAAAATTTCAATTTTTTTAGGTTTTGGGTGGATTTTTCAATTTTTTTGGGTGGTCACGAATTAAAGTCCTTTTCGCTCCATGACGCTTAGTTTAGGAGATATGGGCAAAAGAAGTTTTTCATATAAAAATTTCAATTTTTTTAGGTTTTGGGTGGATTTTTCAATTTTTTGGGGGTGGTCACGAATTAAAGTCCTTTTCACTCTAGGACTCTTAGTTTAGGAGATATGGGCAAAAGAAGTTTTTCATATAAAAATTTCAATTTTTTTAGGTTTTGGGTGGATTTTTAAATTTTTTTGGGGTGGTCGCGAATTAAAGTCCTTTTCGCTCTAGGACGCTTAGTTTAGGAGATATGGGCAAAAGAAGTTTTTCATATAAAAATTTAAATTTTTTTAGGTTTTGGGTGGATTTTTCAATTTTTTGGGGGTGGTCACGAATTAAAGTCCTTTTCGCTCTAGGACGCTTAGTTTAGGAGATATGGGCAAAAGAAGTTTTTCATATAAAAATTTCAATTTTTTTAGGTTTTGGGTGGATTTTTAAATTTTTTTGGGGTGGTCGCGAATTAAAGTCCTTTTCGCTCTAGGACGCTTAGTTTAGGAGATATGGGCAAAAGAAGTTTTTCATATAAAAATTTCAATTTTTTTAGGTTTTGGGTGGATTTTTCAAGTTTTTTGGGTGGTCACGAATTAAAGTCCTTTTCGCTCTTTGACGCTTAGTTTAGGAGATATGGGCAAAAGAAGTTTTTCATATAAAAATTTCAATTTTTTTAGGTTTTGGGTGGATTTTTCAATTTTTTTGGGGTGGTCGCGAATTAAAGTCCTTTTCGCTCTAGGTCGCTTAGTTTAGGAGATATGGGCAAAAGAAGTTTTTCATATAAAAATTTCAATTTTTTTAGGTTTTGGGTGGATTTTTCAATTTTTCGGGGTGGTCACGAATTAAAGTCCTTTTCGCTCTAGGACGCTTAGTTTAGGAGATATGGGCAAAAGAAGTTTTTCATATAAAAATTTCAATTTTTTTAGGTTTTGGGTGGATTTTTAAAATTTTTGGGGTGGTCACGAATTAAAGTCCTTTTCGCTCTAGGACGCATATTTAAGGAGATATGGGCAAAATAAGTTTTTCATATAAAAATTTTAATTTTTTTAGGTTTTGGGTGGATTATTCAATTTTTTTGGGTGGTCACGAATTATCGTCCTTTTCGCTCTAGGACGCTTAGTTTAGGAGATATGGGCAAAAGAAGTTTTTCATATAAAAATTTCAATTTTTTTAGGTTTTGGGTGGATTTTTCAATTTTTTGGGGGTGGTCACGAATTATCGTCCTTTTCGCTCTAGGACGCTTAGTTTAGGAGATATGGGCAAAAGAAGTTTTTCATATAAAAATTTCAATTTTTTTAGGTTTTGGGTGGATTTTTCAATTTTTTTGGGTGGTCACGAATTAAAGTCGTTTTCGCTCTAGGACGCATATTTAAGGAGATATGGGCAAAAGAAGTTTTTCATATAAAAATTTCAATTTTTTTAGGTTTTGGGTGGATTTTTCAATTTTTTGGGGTAGTCACGAATTAAAGTCCTTTTCGCTCTAGGACGCATATTTAAGGAGATATGGGCAAAAGAAGTTTTTCATATAAAAATTTAAATTTTTTTAGGTTTTGGGTGGATTTTTCAATTTTTTTGGGTGGTCACGAATTAAAGTCCTTTTCGCTCTAGGACGCTTAGTTTAGGAGATATGGGCAAAAGAAGTTTTTCATATAAAAATTTCAATTTTTTTAGGTTTTGGGTGGATTTTTCAATTTTTTGGGGGTGGTCACGAATTATCGTCCTTTTCGCTTAGTTTAGGAGATATGGACAAAAGAAGTTTTTCATATAAAAATTTCATTTTTTTTAGGTTTTGGGTGGATTTTTCAATTTTTTGGGGTGGTCACGAATTATCGTCCTTTTCGCTCTAGGACGCTTAGTTTAGGAGATATGGGCAAAAGAAGTTTTTCATATAAAAATTTCAATTTTTTTAGGTTTTGGGTGGATTTTTCAATTTTTTGGGGGTGGTCACGAATTAAAGTCCTTTTCGCTCTAGGACGCTTAGTTTAGGAGATATGGGCAAAAGAAGTTTTTCATATAAAAATTTCAATTTTTTTAGGTTTGGGTGGATTTTTCAATTTTTTTTGGGTGGTCACGAATTAAAGTCCTTTTCGCTCTAGGACGCTTAGTTTAGGAGATATGGGCAAAAGAAGTTTTTCATATAAAAATTTCAATTTTTTTAGGTTTTGGGTGGATTTTTCAATTTTTTGGGGGTGGTCACGAATTAAAGTCCTTTTCGCTCTAGGACGCTTAGTTTAGGAGATATGGGCAAAAGAAGTTTTTCATATAAAAATTTCAATTTTTTTAGGTTTTGGGTGGATTTTTCAATTTTTTGGGGGTGGTCACGAATTAAAGTCCTTTTCGCTCTAGGACGCATATTTAAGGAGATATGGGCAAAAGAAGTTTTTCATATAAAAATTTCAATTTTTTTAGGTTTTGGGTGGATTTTTCAATGTTTTGGGGGTGGTCACGAGGAGATATGGGCAAAAGAAGTTTTTCATATAAAAATTTCAATTTTTTTAGGTTTTGGGTGGATTTTTCAATTTTTTTGGGTGGTCACGAATTAAAGTCCTTTTCGCTCTAGGACGCTTAGTTTAGGAGATATCGGCAAGAGAAGTTTTTCATATAAAAATTTCAATTTTTTTAGGAGATATGGGCAAAAGAAGTTTTTCATATAAAAATTTCAATTTTTTTAGGTTTTGGGTGGATTTTTCAAATTTTTGGGGGTGGTCACGAATTAAAGTCCTTTTCGCTCTAGGACGCTTAGTTTAGGAGATATGGGCAAAAGAAGTTTTTCATATAAAAATTTCAATTTTTTTAGGTTTTGGGTGGATTTTTCAATTTTTTGGGGTGGTCACGAATTAAAGTCCTTTTCGCTCTAGGACGCATATTTAAGGAGATATGGGCAAAAGAAGTTTTTCATATAAAAATTTCAATTTTTTTAGGTTTTGGGTGGATTTTTCAATTTTTTGGGGTAGTCACGAATTAAAGTCCTTTTCGCTCTAGGACGCATATTTAAGGAGATATGGGCAAAAGAAGTTTTTCATATAAAAATTTCAATTTTTTTAGGTTTTGGGTGGATTTTTCAATTTTTTGGGGGTGGTCACGAATTAAAGTCCTTTTCGCTCTAGGACGCTTAGTTTAGGAGATATGGGCAAAAGAAGTTTTTCATATAAAAATTTCAATTTTTTTAGGTTTTGGGTGGATTTTTCAATTTTTTGGGGGTAGTCACGAATTAAAGTCTTTTTCGCTCTAGGACGCTTAGTTTAGGAGATATGGGCAAAAGAAGTTTTTCATATAAAAATTTCAATTTTTTTAGGTTTTGGGTGGATTTTTCAATTTTTTGGGGTGGTCACGAATTATCGTCCTTTTCGCTCTAGGACGCTTAGTTTAGGAGATATGGGCAAAAGAAGTTTTTCATATAAAAATTTCAATTTTTTTAGGTTTTGGGTGGATTTTTCAATTTTTTTGGGGTGGTCGCGAATTAAAGTCCTTTTCGCTCTAGGACGCTTAGTTTAGGAGATATGGGCAAAAGAAGTTTTTCATATAAAAATTTCAATTTTTTTAGGTTTTGGGTGGATTTTTAAATTTTTTTGGGTGGTCACGAATTAAAGTCCTTTTCGCTCTATGACGCTTAGTTTAGGAGATATGGGCAAAAGAAGTTTTTCATATAAAAATTTCAATTTTTTTAGGTTTTGGGTGGATTTTTCAATTTTTTTGGGGTGGTCGCGAATTAAAGTCCTTTTCGCTCTAGGACGCTTAGTTTAGGAGATATGGGCAAAAGAAGTTTTTCATATAAAAATTTCAATTTTTTTAGGTTTTGGGTGGATTTTTCAATTTTTTGGGGGTGGTCACGAATTAAAGTCCTTTTCGCTCTAGGACGCTTAGTTTAGGAGATATGGGCAAAAGAAGTTTTTCATATAAAAATTTCAATTTTTTTAGGTTTTGGGTGGATTTTTCAATTTTTTTGGGTGGTCACGAATTAAAGTCGTTTTCGCTCTAGGACGCATATTTAAGGAGATATGGGCAAAAGAAGTTTTTCATATAAAAATTTCAATTTTTTTAGGTTTTGGGTGGATTTTTCAATTTTTTGGGGTAGTCACGAATTAAAGTCCTTTTCGCTCTAGGACGCATATTTAAGGAGATATGGGCAAAAGAAGTTTTTCATATAAAAATTTAAATTTTTTTAGGTTTTGGGTGGATTTTTCAATTTTTTTTGGGTGGTCACGAATTAAAGTCCTTTTCGCGCTAGGACGCTTAGTTTAGGAGATATGGGCAAAAGAAGTTTTTCATATAAAAATTTCAATTTTTTTAGGTTTTGGGTGGATTTTTCAATTTTTTGGGGGTGGTCACGAATTAAAGTCCTTTTCGCTCTAGGACGCTTAGTTTAGGAGATATGGACAAAAGAAGTTTTTCATATAAAAATTTCAATTTTTTTAGGTTTTGGGTGGATTTTTCAATTTTTTGGGGTGGTCACGAATTATCGTCCTTTTCGCTCTAGGACGCTTAGTTTAGGAGATATGGGCAAAAGAAGTTTTTCATATAAAAATTTCAATTTTTTTAGGTTTTGGGTGGATTTTTCAATTTTTTGGGGGTGGTCACGAATTAAAGTCCTTTTCGCTCTAGGACGCTTAGTTTAGGAGATATGGGCAAAAGAAGTTTTTCATATAAAAATTTCAATTTTTTTAGGTTTGGGTGGATTTTTCAATTTTTTTTGGGTGGTCACGAATTACAGTCCTTTTCGCTCTAGGACGCATATTTAAGGAGATATGGGCAAAAGAAGTTTTTCATATAAAAATTTCAATTTTTTTAGGTTTGGGTGGATTTTTCAATTTTTTTTTGGGTGGTCACGAATTAAAGTCCTTTTCGCTCTAGGACGCTTAGTTTAGGAGATATGGGCAAAAGAAGTTTTTCATATAAAAATTTCAATTTTTTTAGGTTTTGGGTGGATTTTTCAATGTTTTGGGGGTGGTCACGAGGAGATATGGGCAAAAGAAGTTTTTCATATAAAAATTTCAATTTTTTTAGGTTTTGGGTGGATTTTTCAATTTTTTTGGGTGGTCACGAATTAAAGTCCTTTTCGCTCTAGGACGCTTAGTTTAGGAGATATGGGCAAAAGAAGTTTTTCATATAAAAATTTCAATTTTTTTAGGTTTTGGGTGGATTTTTCAATGTTTTGGGGGTGGTCACGAATTAAAGTCCTTTTCGCTCTAGGCCGCATATTTAAGGAGATATGGGCAAAAGAAGTTTTTCATATAAAAATTTAAATTTTTTTAGGTTTTGGGTGGATTTTTCAATTTTTTGGGGGTGGTCACGAATTAAAGTCCTTTTCGCTCTAGGACGCTTAGTTTAGGAGATATGGGCAAAAGAAGTTTTTCATATAAAAATTTCAATTTTTTTAGGTTTGGGTGGATTTTTCAATTTTTTTTGGGTAGTCACGAATTAAAGTCCTTTTCGCTCTAGGACGCTTAGTTTAGGAGATATGGGCAAAAGAAGTTTTTCATATAAAAATTTAAATTTTTTTAGGTTTTGGGTGGATTTTTCAATTTTTTGGGGGTGGTCACGAATTAAAGTCCTTTTCGCTCTAGGACGCTTAGTTTAGGAGATATGGGCAAAAGAAGTTTTTCATATAAAAATTTCAATTTTTTTAGGTTTTGGGTGGATTTTTCAATTTTTTGGGGTGGTCACGAATTAAAGTCCTTTTCGCTCTAGGACGCATATTTAAGGAGATATGGGCAAAAGAAGTTTTTCATATAAAAATTTCAATTTTTTTAGGTTTTGGGTGGATTTTTCAATTTTTTGGGGTAGTCACGAATTAAAGTCCTTTTCGCTCTAGGACGCATATTTAAGGAGATATGGGCAAAAGAAGTTTTTCATATAAAAATTTCAATTTTTTTAGGTTTTGGGTGGATTTTTCAATTTTTTGGGGGTGGTCACGAATTAAAGTCCTTTTCGCTCTAGGACGCTTAGTTTAGGAGATATGGGCAAAAGAAGTTTTTCATATAAAAATTTCAATTTTTTTAGGTTTTGGGTGGATTTTTCAATTTTTTGGGGGTGGTCACGAATTAAAGTCTTTTTCGCTCTAGGACGCTTAGTTTAGGAGATATGGGCAAAAGAAGTTTTTCATATAAAAATTTCAATTTTTTTAGGTTTTGGGTGGATTTTTCAATTTTTTGGGGTGGTCACGAATTATCGTCCTTTTCGCTCTAGGACGCTTAGTTTAGGAGATATGGGCAAAAGAAGTTTTTCATATAAAAATTTCAATTTTTTTAGGTTTTGGGTGGATTTTTCAATTTTTTGGGGGTGGTCGCGAATTAAAGTCCTTTTCGCTCTAGGACGCTTAGTTTAGGAGATATGGGCAAAAGAAGTTTTTCATATAAAAATTTCAATTTTTTTAGGTTTTGGGTGGATTTTTCAATTTTTTGGGGGTGGTTACGAATTAAAGTCCTTTTCGCTCTAGGACGCTTAGTTTAGGAGATATGGGCAAAAGAAGTTTTTCATATAAAAATTTCAATTTTTTTTAGGTTTTGGGTGGATTTTCCAATTTTTTGGGGTGGTCACGAATTATCGTCCGTTTCGCTCTAGGACGCTTAGTTTAGGAGATATGGGCAAAAGAAGTTTTTCATATAAAAATTTTAATTTTTTTAGGTTTTGGGTGGATTATTCAATTTTTTTGGGTGGTCACGAATTTTCGTCCTTTTCGCTCTAGGACGCTTAGTTTAGGAGATATGGGCAAAAGAAGTTTTTCATATAAAAATTTCAATTTTTTTAGGTTTTGGGTGGATTTTTCAATTTTTTGGGGTGGTCACGAATTATCGTCCTTTTCGCTCTAGGACGCTTAGTTTAGGAGATATGGGCAAAAGAAGTTTTTCATATAAAAATTTCAATTTTTTTAGGTTTTGGGTGGATTTTTCAATTTTTTGGGGTAGTCACGAATTAAAGTCCTTTTCGCTCTAGGACGCATATTTAAGGAGATATGGGCAAAAGAAGTTTTTCATATAAAAATTTAAATTTTTTTAGGTTTTGGGTGGATTTTTCAATTTTTTTGGGTGGTCACGAATTAAAGTCCTTTTCGCTCTAGGACGCTTAGTTTAGGAGATATGGGCAAAAGAAGTTTTTCATATAAAAATTTCAATTTTTTTAGGTTTTGGGTGGATTTTTCAATTTTTTGGGGGTGGTCACGAATTAAAGTCCTTTTCGCTCTAGGACGCTTAGTTTAGGAGATATGGACAAAAGAAGTTTTTCATATAAAAATTTCAATTTTTTTAGGTTTTGGGTGGATTTTTCAATTTTTTGGGGTGGTCACGAATTATCGTCCTTTTCGCTCTAGGACGCTTAGTTTAGGAGATATGGGCAAAAGAAGTTTTTCATATAAAAATTTCAATTTTTTTAGGTTTTGGGTGGATTTTTAAATTTTTTTGGGTGGTCACGAATTAAAGTCCTTTTCGCTCTATGACGCTTAGTTTAGGAGATATGGGCAAAAGAAGTTTTTCATATAAAAATTTCAATTTTTTTAGGTTTTGGGTGGATTTTTCAATTTTTTTGGGGTGGTCGCGAATTAAAGTCCTTTTCGCTCTAGGACGCTTAGTTTAGGAGATATGGGCAAAAGAAGTTTTTCATATAAAAATTTCAATTTTTTTAGGTTTTGGGTGGATTTTTCAATTTTTTGGGGGTGGTCACGAATTAAAGTCCTTTTCGCTCTAGGACGCTTAGTTTAGGAGATATGGGCAAAAGAAGTTTTTCGTATAAAAATTTCAATTTTTTTAGGTTTTGGGTGGATTTTTCAATTTTTTTGGGTGGTCACGAATTAAAGTCGTTTTCGCTCTAGGACGCATATTTAAGGAGATATGGGCAAAAGAAGTTTTTCATATAAAAATTTCAATTTTTTTAGGTTTTGGGTGGATTTTTCAATTTTTTGGGGTAGTCACGAATTAAAGTCCTTTTCGCTCTAGGACGCATATTTAAGGAGATATGGGCAAAAGAAGTTTTTCATATAAAAATTTCAATTTTTTTAGGTTTTGGGTGGATTTTTCAATTTTTTGGGGTAGTCACGAATTAAAGTCCTTTTCGCTCTAGGACGCATATTTAAGGAGATATGGGCAAAAGAAGTTTTTCATATAAAAATTTAAATTTTTTTAGGTTTTGGGTGGATTTTTCAATTTTTTGGGGGTGGTCACGAATTAAAGTCCTTTTCGCTCTAGGACGCTTAGTTTAGGAGATATGGACAAAAGAAGTTTTTCATATAAAAATTTCAATTTTTTTAGGTTTTGGGTGGATTTTTCAATTTTTTGGGGTGGTCGCGAATTATCGTCCTTTTCGCTCTAGGACGCTTAGTTTAGGAGATATGGGCAAAAGAAGTTTTTCATATAAAAATTTCAATTTTTTTAGGTTTTGGGTGGATTTTTCAATTTTTTGGTGGTGGTCATGAATTAAAGTCCTTTTCGCTCTAGGACGCTTAGTTTAGGAGATATGGGCAAAAGAAGTTTTTCATATAAAAATTTCAATTTTTTTAGGTTTGGGTGGATTTTTCAATTTGTTTTGGGTGGTCACGAATTAAAGTCCTTTTCGCTCTAGGACGCATATTTAAGGAGATATGGGCAAAAGAAGTTTTTCATATAAAAATTTCAATTTTTTTAGGTTTGGGTGGATTTTTCAATTTTTTTTGGGTGGTCACGAATTAAAGTCCTTTTCGCTCTAGGACGCTTAGTTTAGGAGATATGGGCAAAAGAAGTTTTTCATATAAAAATTTCAATTTTTTTAGGTTTTGGGTGGATTTTTCAATGTTTTGGGGGTGGTCACGAGGAGATATGGGCAAAAGAAGTTTTTCATATAAAAATTTCAATTTTTTTAGGTTTTGGGTGGATTTTTCAATTTATTTGGGTGGTCACGAATTAAAGTCCTTTTCGCTCTAGGACGCTTAGTTTAGGAGATATGGGCAAAAGAAGTTTTTCATATAAAAATTTAAATTTTTTTAGGTTTTGGGTGGATTTTTCAATGTTTTGGGGGTGGTCACGAATTAAAGTCCTTTTCGCTCTAGGCCGCATATTTAAGGAGATATGGGCAAAAGAAGTTTTTCATATAAAAATTTAAATTTTTTTAGGTTTTGGGTGGATTTTTCAATTTTTTGGGGGTGGTCACGAATTAAAGTCCTTTTCGCTCTAGGACGCTTAGTTTAGGAGATATGGGCAAAAGAAGTTTTTCATATAAAAATTTCAATTTTTTTAGGTTTTGGGTGGATTTTTCAATTTTTTGGGGTGGTCACGAATTATCGTCCTTTTCGCTCTAGGACGCTTAGTTTAGGAGATATGGGCAAAAGAAGTTTTTCATATAAAAATTTCAATTTTTTTAGGTTTTGGGTGGATTTTTCAATTTGTTTTGGGTGGTCACGAATTAAAGTCCTTTTCGCTCTAGGACGCATATTTAAGGAGATATGGGCAAAAGAAGTTTTTCATATAAAAATTTCAATTTTTTTAGGTTTGGGTGGATTTTTCAATTTTTTTTGGGTGGTCACGAATTAAAGTCCTTTTCGCTCTAGGACGCTTAGTTTAGGAGATATGGGCAAAAGAAGTTTTTCATATAAAAATTTCAATTTTTTTAGGTTTTGGGTGGATTTTTCAATGTTTTGGGGGTGGTCACGAGGAGATATGGGCAAAAGAAGTTTTTCATATAAAAATTTCAATTTTTTTAGGTTTTGGGTGGATTTTTCAATTTTTTTGGGTGGTCACGAATTAAAGTCCTTTTCGCTCTAGGACGCTTAGTTTAGGAGATATGGGCAAAAGAAGTTTTTCATATAAAAATTTAAATTTTTTTAGGTTTTGGGTGGATTTTTCAATGTTTTGGGGGTGGTCACGAATTAAAGTCCTTTTCGCTCTAGGCCGCATATTTAAGGAGATATGGGCAAAAGAAGTTTTTCATATAAAAATTTAAATTTTTTTAGGTTTTGGGTGGATTTTTCAATTTTTTGGGGGTGGTCACGAATTAAAGTCCTTTTCGCTCTAGGACGCTTAGTTTAGGAGATATGGGCAAAAGAAGTTTTTCATATAAAAATTTCAATTTTTTTAGGTTTTGGGTGGATTTTTCAATTTTTTGGGGTGGTCACGAATTATCGTCCTTTTCGCTCTAGGACGCTTAGTTTAGGAGATATGGGCAAAAGAAGTTTTTCATATAAAAATTTCAATTTTTTTAGGTTTTGGGTGGATTTTTCAATTTTTTGGGGGTGGTCACGAATTAAAGTCCTTTTCGCTCTAGGACGCTTAGTTTAGGAGATATGGGCAAAAGAAGTTTTTCATATAAAAATTTCATTTTTTTTAGGTTTTGGGTGGATTTTTCAATTTTTTGGGGTGGTCACGAATTAAAGTCCTTTTCGCTCTAGGACGCATATTTAAGGAGATATGGGCAAAAGAAGTTTTTCATATAAAAATTTCAATTTTTTTAGGTTTTGGGTGGATTTTTCAATTTTTTGGGGTAGTCACGAATTAAAGTCCTTTTCGCTCTAGGACGCATATTTAAGGAGATATGGGCAAAAGAAGTTTTTCATATAAAAATTTAAATTTTTTTAGGTTTTGGGTGGATTTTTCAATTTTTTGGGGGTGGTCACGAATTAAAGTCCTTTTCGCTCTAGGACGCTTAGTTTAGGAGATATGGGCAAAAGAAGTTTTTCATATAAAAATTTCAATTTTTTTAGGTTTTGGGTGGATTTTTCAATTTTTTGGGGGTGGTCACGAATTAAAGTCTTTTTCGCTCTAGGACGCTTAGTTTAGGAGATATGGGCAAAAGAAGTTTTTCATATAAAAATTTCAATTTTTTTAGGTTTTGGGTGGATTTTTCAATTTTTTGGGGTGGTCACGAATTATCGTCCTTTTCGCTCTAGGACGCTTAGTTTAGGAGATATGGGCAAAAGAAGTTTTTCATATAAAAATTTCAATTTTTTTAGGTTTTGGGTGGATTTTTCAATTTTTTTGGGGTGGTCGCGAATTAAAGTCCTTTTCGCTCTAGGACGCTTAGTTTAGGAGATATGGGCAAAAGAAGTTTTTCATATAAAAATTTCAATTTTTTTAGGTTTTGGGTGGATTTTTCTATTTTTTTGGGTGGTCACGAATTAAAGTCCTTTTCGCTCTATGACGCTTAGTTTAGGAGATATGGGCAAAAGAAGTTTTTCATATAAAAATTTCAATTTTTTTAGGTTTTGGGTGGATTTTTCAATTTTTTTGGGGTGGTCGCGAATTAAAGTCCTTTTCGCTCTAGGACGCTTAGTTTAGGAGATATGGGCAAAAGAAGTTTTTCATATAAAAATTTCAATTTTTTTAGGTTTTGGGTGGATTTTTCAATTTTTTGGGGGTGGTCACGAATTAAAGTCCTTTTCGCTCTAGGACGCTTAGTTTAGGAGATATGGGCAAAAGAAGTTTTTCATATAAAAATTTAAATTTTTTTAGGTTTTGGGTGGATTTTTCAATTTTTTGGGGGTGGTCACGAATTAAAGTCCTTTTCGCTCTAGGACGCTTAGTTTAGGAGATATGGGCAAAAGAAGTTTTTCATATAAAAATTTCAATTTTTTTTAGGTTTTGGGTGGATTTTCCAATTTTTTGGGGTGGTCACGAATTATCGTCCTTTTCGCTCTAGGACGCTTAGTTTAGGAGATATGGGCAAAAGAAGTTTTTCATATAAAAATTTAAATTTTTTTAGGTTTTGGGTGGATTTTTCAATTTTTTTGGGTGGTCACGAATTAAAGTCCTTTTCGCTCTAGGACGCTTAGTTTAGGAGATATGGGCAAAAGAATTTTTTCATATAAAAATTTCAATTTTTTTAGGTTTTGGGTGGATTTTTCAATTTTTTTGGGGTGGTCGCGAATTAAAGTCCTTTTCGCTCTAGGACGCTTAGTTTAGGAGATATGGGCAAAAGAAGTTTTTCATATAAAAATTTCATTTTTTTTAGGTTTTGGGTGGATTTTTCAATTTTTTTGGGTGGTCACGAATTAAAGTCCTTTTCGCTCTATGACGCTTAGTTTAGGAGATATGGGCAAAAGAAGTTTTTCATATAAAAATTTCAATTTTTTTAGGTTTTGGGTGGATTTTTCAATTTTTTTGGGGTGGTCGCGAATTAAAGTCCTTTTCGCTCTAGGACGCTTAGTTTAGGAGATATGGGCAAAAGAAGTTTTTCATATAAAAATTTCAATTTTTTTAGGTTTTGGGTGGATTTTTCAATTTTTCGGGGTGGTCACGAATTAAAGTCCTTTTCGCTCTAGGACGCTTAGTTTAGGAGATATGGGCAAAATAAGTTTTTCATATAAAAATTTCAATTTTTTTAGGTTTTGGGTGGATTTTTCAATTTTTTGTGGGTGGTCACGAATTAAAGTCCTTTTCGCGCTAGGACGCTTAGTTTAGGAGATATGGACAAAAGAAGTTTTTCATATAAAAATTTCAATTTTTTTAGGTTTTGGGTGGATTTTTCAATTTTTTGGGGTGGTCACGAATTATCGTCCTTTTCGCTCTAGGACGCTTAGTTTAGGAGATATGGGCAAAAGAAGTTTTTCATATAAAAATTTCAATTTTTTTAGGTTTTGGGTGGATTTTTCAATTTTTTGGGGGTGGTCACGAATTAAAGTCCTTTTCGCTCTAGGACGCTTAGTTTAGGAGATATGGGCAAAAGAAGTTTTTCATATAAAAATTTCAATTTTTTTAGGTTTGGGTGGATTTTTCAATTTTTTTTGGGTGGTCACGAATTAAAGTCCTTTTCGCTCTAGGACGCTTAGTTTAGGAGATATGGGCAAAAGAAGTTTTTCATATAAAAATTTAAATTTTTTTAGGTTTTGGGTGGATTTTTCAATTTTTTGGGGGTGGTCACGAATTAAAGTCCTTTTCGCTCTAGGACGCTTAGTTTAGGAGATATGGGCAAAAGAAGTTTTTCATATAAAAATTTCAATTTTTTTAGGTTTTGGGTGGATTTTTCAATGTTTTGGGGGTGGTCACGAGGAGATATGGGCAAAAGAAGTTTTTCATATAAAAATTTCAATTTTTTTAGGTTTTGGGTGGATTTTTCAATTTTTTTGGGTGGTCACGAATTAAAGTCCTTTTCGCTCTAGGACGCTTAGTTTAGGAGATATGGGCAAAAGAAGTTTTTCATATAAAAATTTCAATTTTTTTAGGTTTTGGGTGGATTTTTCAATGTTTTGGGGGTGGTCACGAGGAGATATGGGCAAAAGAAGTTTTTCATATAAAAATTTAAATTTTTTTAGGTTTTGGGTGGATTTTTCAATTTTTTTGGGTGGTCACGAATTAAAGTCCTTTTCGCTCTAGGCCGCATATTTAAGGAGATATGGGCAAAAGAAGTTTTTCATATAAAAATTTAAATTTTTTTAGGTTTTGGGTGGATTTTTCAATTTTTTGGGGGTGGTCACGAATTAAAGTCCTTTTCGCTCTAGGACGCTTAGTTTAGGAGATATGGGCAAAAGAAGTTTTTCATATAAAAATTTCAATTTTTTTAGGTTTTGGGTGGATTTTTCAATTTTTTGGGGTGGTCACGAATTATCGTCCTTTTCGCTCTAGGACGCTTAGTTTAGGAGATATGGGCAAAAGAAGTTTTTCATATAAAAATTTCAATTTTTTTAGGTTTTGGGTGGATTTTTCAATTTTTTGGGGGTGGTCACGAATTAAAGTCCTTTTCGCTCTAGGACGCTTAGTTTAGGAGATATGGGCAAAAGAAGTTTTTCATATAAAAATTTCAATTTTTTTAGGTTATGGGTGGATTTTTCAATTTTTTGGGGTGGTCACGAATTAAAGTCCTTTTCGCTCTAGGACGCATATTTAAGGAGATATGGGCAAAAGAAGTTTTTCATATAAAAATTTCAATTTTTTTAGGTTTTGGGTGGATTTTTCAATTTTTTGGGGTAGTCACGAATTAAAGTCCTTTTCGCTCTAGGACGCATATTTAAGGAGATATGGGCAAAAGAAGTTTTTCATATAAAAATTTCAATTTTTTTAGGTTTTGGGTGGATTTTTCAATTTTTTGGGGGTGGTCACGAATTAAAGTCCTTTTCGCTCTAGGACGCTTAGTTTAGGAGATATGGGCAAAAGAAGTTTTTCATATAAAAATTTCAATTTTTTTAGGTTTTGGGTGGATTTTTCAATTTTTTGGGGGTGGTCACGAATTAAAGTCTTTTTCGCTCTAGGACGCTTAGTTTAGGAGATATGGGCAAAAGAAGTTTTTCATATAAAAATTTCAATTTTTTTAGGTTTTGGGTGGATTTTTCAATTTTTTGGGGTGGTCACGAATTATCGTCCTTTTCGCTCTAGGACGCTTAGTTTAGGAGATATGGGCAAAAGAAGTTTTTCATATAAAAATTTCAATTTTTTTAGGTTTTGGGTGGATTTTTCAATTTTTTGGGGGTGGTCACGAATTATCGTCCTTTTCGCTCTAGGACGCTTAGTTTAGGAGATATGGACAAAAGAAGTTTTTCATATAAAAATTTCAATTTTTTTAGGTTTTGGGTGGATTTTTCAATTTTTTGGGGTGGTCACGAATTATCGTCCTTTTCGCTCTATGACGCTTAGTTTAGGAGATATGGGCAAAAGAAGTTTTTCATATAAAAATTTCAATTTTTTTAGGTTTTTGGTGGATTTTTCAATTTTTTTGGGGTGGTCGCGAATTAAAGTCCTTTTCGCTCTAGGACGCTTAGTTTAGGAGATATGAGCAAAAGAAGTTTTTCATATAAAAATTTCAATTTTTTTAGGTTTTGGGTGGATTTTTCAATTTTTTGGGGTGGTCACGAATTATCGTCCTTTTCGCTCTAGGACGCTTAGTTTAGGAGATATGGGCAAAAGAAGTTTTTCATATAAAAATTTCAATTTTTTTAGGTTTTGGGTGGATTTTTCAATTTTTTTGGGTGGTCACGAATTAAAGTCGTTTTCGCTCTAGGACGCATATTTAAGGAGATATGGGCAAAAGAAGTTTTTCATATAAAAATTTCAATTTTTTTAGGTTTTGGGTGGATTTTTCAATTTTTTGGGGTAGTCACGAATTAAAGTCCTTTTCGCTCTAGGACGCATATTTAAGGAGATATGGGCAAAAGAAGTTTTTCATATAAAAATTTAAATTTTTTTAGGTTTTGGGTGGATTTTTCAATTTTTTTGGGTGGTCACGAATTAAAGTCCTTTTCGCTCTAGGACGCTTAGTTTAGGAGATATGGGCAAAAGAAGTTTTTCATATAAAAATTTCAATTTTTTTAGGTTTTGGGTGGATTTTTCAATTTTTTGGGGGTGGTCACGAATTAAAGTCCTTTTCGCTCTAGGACGCTTAGTTTAGGAGATATGGACAAAAGAAGTTTTTCATATAAAAATTTCAATTTTTTTAGGTTTTGGGTGGATTTTTCAATTTTTTGGGGTGGTCACGAATTATCGTCCTTTTCGCTCTAGGACGCTTAGTTTAGGAGATATGGGCAAAAGAAGTTTTTCATATAAAAATTTCAATTTTTTTAGGTTTTGGGTGGATTTTTCAATTTTTTGGGGGTGGTCACGAATTAAAGTCCTTTTCGCTCTAGGACGCTTAGTTTAGGAGATATGGGCAAAAGAAGTTTTTCATATAAAAATTTCAATTTTTTTAGGTTTGGGTGGATTTTTCAATTTTTTTTTGGGTGGTCACGAATTAAAGTCCTTTTCGCTCTAGGACGCATATTTAAGGAGATATGGGCAAAAGAAGTTTTTCATATAAAAATTTCAATTTTTTTAGGTTTGGGTGGATTTTTCAATTTTTTTTGGGTGGTCACGAATTAAAGTCCTTTTCGCTCTAGGACGCTTAGTTTAGGAGATATGGGCAAAAGAAGTTTTTCATATAAAAATTTCAATTTTTTTAGGTTTTGGGTGGATTTTTCAATGTTTTGGGGGTGGTCACGAGGAGATATGGGCAAAAGAAGTTTTTCATATAAAAATTTCAATTTTTTTAGGTTTTGGGTGGATTTTTCAATTTTTTTGGGTGGTCACGAATTAAAGTCCTTTTCGCTCTAGGACGCTTAGTTTAGGAGATATGGGCAAAAGAAGTTTTTCATATAAAAATTTCAATTTTTTTAGGTTTTGGGTGGATTTTTCAATGTTTTGGGGGTGGTCACGAATTAAAGTCCTTTTCGCTCTAGGCCGCATATTTAAGGAGATATGGGCAAAAGAAGTTTTTCATATAAAAATTTAAATTTTTTTAGGTTTTGGGTGGATTTTTCAATTTTTTGGGGGTGGTCACGAATTAAAGTCCTTTTCGCTCTAGGACGCTTAGTTTAGGAGATATGGGCAAAAGAAGTTTTTCATATAAAAATTTCAATGTTTTTAGGTTTTGGGTGGATTTTTCAATTTTTTGGGGTGGTCACGAATTATCGTCCTTTTCGCTCTAGGACGCTTAGTTTAGGAGATATGGGCAAAAGAAGTTTTTCATATAAAAATTTCAATTTTTTTAGGTTTTGGGTGGATTTTTCAATTTTTTGGGGGTGGTCACGAATTAAAGTCCTTTTCGCTCTAGGACGCTTAGTTTAGGAGATATGGGCAAAAGAAGTTTTTCATATAAAAATTTCAATTTTTTTAGGTTTGGGTGGATTTTTCAATTTTTTTTGGGTGGTCACGAATTAAAGTCCTTTTCGCTCTAGGACGCTTAGTTTAGGAGATATGGGCAAAAGAAGTTTTTCATATAAAAATTTCAATTTTTTTAGGTTTTGGGTGGATTTTTCAATGTTTTGGGGGTGGTCACGAGGAGATATGGGCAAAAGAAGTTTTTCATATAAAAATTTCAATTTTTTTAGGTTTTGGGTGGATTTTTCAATTTTTTTGGGTGGTCACGAATTAAAGTCCTTTTCGCTCTAGGACGCTTAGTTTAGGAGATATGGGCAAAAGAAGTTTTTCATATAAAAATTTCAATTTTTTTAGGTTTTGGGTGGATTTTTCAATGTTTTGGGGGTGGTCACGAATTAAAGTCCTTTTCGCTCTAGGCCGCATATTTAAGGAGATATGGGCAAAAGAAGTTTTTCATATAAAAATTTAAATTTTTTTAGGTTTTGGGTGGATTTTTCAATTTTTTGGGGGTGGTCACGAATTAAAGTCCTTTTCGCTCTAGGACGCTTAGTTTAGGAGATATGGGCAAAAGAAGTTTTTCATATAAAAATTTCAATTTTTTTAGGTTTTGGGTGGATTTTTCAATTTTTTGGGGTGGTCACGAATTATCGTCCTTTTCGCTCTAGGACGCTTAGTTTAGGAGATATGGGCAAAAGAAGTTTTTCATATAAAAATTTCAATTTTTTTAGGTTTTGGGTGGATTTTTCAATTTTTTGGGGGTGGTCACGAATTAAAGTCCTTTTCGCTCTAGGACGCTTAGTTTAGGAGATATGGGCAAAAGAAGTTTTTCATATAAAAATTTCAATTTTTTTAGGTTTTGGGTGGATTTTTCAATTTTTTGGGGTGGTCACGAATTATCGTCCTTTTCGCTCTAGGACGCTTAGTTTAGGAGATATGGGCAAAAGAAGTTTTTCATATAAAAATTTCAATTTTTTTAGGTTTTGGGTGGATTTTTCAATTTTTTGGGGTAGTCACGAATTAAAGTCCTTTTCGCTCTAGGACGCATATTTAAGGAGATATGGGCAAAAGAAGTTTTTCATATAAAAATTTCAATTTTTTTAGGTTTTGGGTGGATTTTTCAATTTTTTGGGGTGGTCACGAATTAAAGTCCTTTTCGCTCTAGGACGCTTAGTTTAGGAGATATGGGCAAAAGAAGTTTTTCATATAAAAATTTCAATTTTTTTAGGTTTTGGGTGGATTTTTCAATTTTTTGGGGGTGGTCACGAATTAAAGTCTTTTTCGCTCTAGGACGCTTAGTTTAGGAGATATGGGCAAAAGAAGTTTTTCATATAAAAATTTCATTTTTTTTTAGGTTTTGGGTGGATTTTTCAATTTTTTGGGGTGGTCACGAATTATCGTCCTTTTCGCTCTAGGACGCTTAGTTTAGGAGATATGGGCAAAAGAAGTTTTTCATATAAAAATTTCAATTTTTTTAGGTTTTGGGTGGATTTTTTAATTTTTTTGGGGTGGTCGCGAATTAAAGTCCTTTTCGCTCTATGACGCTTAGTTTAGGAGATATGGGCAAAAGAAGTTTTTCATATAAAAATTTCAATTTTTTTAGGTTTTGGGTGGATTTTTCAATTTTTTTGGGTGGTCACGAATTAAAGTCCTTTTCGCTCTATGACGCTTAGTTTAGGAGATATGGGCAAAAGAAGTTTTTCATATAAAAATTTCAATTTTTTTAGGTTTTGGGTGGATTTTTCAATTTTTTTGGGGTGGTCGCGAATTAAAGTCCTTTTCGCTCTAGGACGCTTAGTTTAGGAGATATGGGCAAAAGAAGTTTTTCATATAAAAATTTAAATTTTTTTAGGTTTTGGGTGGATTTTTCAATTTGTCGGGGTGGTCACGAGTTAAAGTCCTTTTCGCTCTAGGACGCTTAGTTTAGGAGATATGGGCAAAAGAAGTTTTTCATATAAAAATTTCAATTTTTTTAGGTTTTGGGTGGATTTTTAAAATTTTTGGGGTGGTCACGAATTAAAGTCCTTTTCGCTCTAGGACGCATATTTAAGGAGATATGGGCAAAATAAGTTTTTCATATAAAAATTTTAATTTTTTTAGGTTTTGGGTGGATTATTCAATTTTTTTGGGTGGTTACGAATTATCGTCCTTTTCGCTCTAGGACGCTTAGTTTAGGAGATATGGGCAAAAGAAGTTTTTCATATAAAAATTTCAATTTTTTTAGGTTTTGGGTGGATTTTTCAATTTTTTGGGGTGGTCACGAATTATCGTCCTTTTCGCTCTAGGACGCTTAGTTTAGGAGATATGGGCAAAAGAAGTTTTTCATATAAAAATTTCAATTTTTTTAGGTTTTGGGTGGATTTTTCAATTTTTTTGGGTGGTCACGAATTAAAGTCGTTTTCGCTCTAGGACGCATATTTAAGGAGATATGGGCAAAAGAAGTTTTTCATATAAAAATTTCAATTTTTTTAGGTTTTGGGTGGATTTTTCAATTTTTTGGGGTAGTCACGAATTAAAGTCCTTTTCGCTCTAGGACGCATATTTAAGGAGATATGGGCAAAAGAAGTTTTTCATATAAAAATTTAAATTTTTTTAGGTTTTGGGTGGATTTTTCAATTTTTTTGGGTGGTCACGAATTAAAGTCCTTTTCGCTCTAGGACGCTTAGTTTAGGAGATATGGGCAAAAGAAGTTTTTCATATAAAAATTTCAATTTTTTTAGGTTTTGGGTGGATTTTTCAATTTTTTGGGGGTGGTCACGAATTAAAGTCCTTTTCGCTCTAGGACGCTTAGTTTAGGAGATATGGACAAAAGAAGTTTTTCATATAAAAATTTCAATTTTTTTAGGTTTTGGGTGGATTTTTCAATTTTTTGGGGTGGTCACGAATTATCGTCCTTTTCGCTCTAGGACGCTGAGTTTAGGAGATATGGGCAAAAGAAGTTTTTCATATAAAAATTTCAATTTTTTTAGGTTTTGGGTGGATTTTTCAATTTTTTGGGGGTGGTCACGAATTAAAGTCCTTTTCGCTCTAGGACGCTTAGTTTAGGAGATATGGGCAAAAGAAGTTTTTCATATAAAAATTTCAATTTTTTTAGGTTTGGGTGGATTTTTCAATTTTTTTTGGGTGGTCACGAATTAAAGTCCTTTTCGCTCTAGGACGCATATTTAAGGAGATATGGGCAAAAGAAGTTTTTCATATAAAAATTTCAATTTTTTTAGGTTTGGGTGGATTTTTCAATTTTTTTTTTGGGTGGTCACGAATTAAAGTCCTTTTCGCTCTAGGACGCTTAGTTTAGGAGATATGGGCAAAAGAAGTTTTTCATATAAAAATTTCAATTTTTTTAGGTTTTGGGTGGATTTTTCAATGTTTTGGGGGTGGTCACGAGGAGATATGGGCAAAAGAAGTTTTTCATATAAAAATTTCAATTTTTTTAGGTTTTGGGTGGATTTTTCAATGTTTTGGGGGTGGTCACGAATTAAAGTCCTTTTCGCTCTAGGCCGCATATTTAAGGAGATATGGGCAAAAGAAGTTTTTCATATAAAAATTTAAATTTTTTTAGGTTTTGGGTGGATTTTTCAATTTTTTGGGGGTGGTCACGAATTAAAGTCCTTTTCGCTCTAGGACGCTTAGTTTAGGAGATATGGGCAAAAGAAGTTTTTCATATAAAAATTGCAATTTTTTTAGGTTTTGGGTGGATTTTTCAATTTTTTGGGGTGGTCACGAATTATCGTCCTTTTCGCTCTAGGACGCTTAGTTTAGGAGATATGGGCAAAAGAAGTTTTTCATATAAAAATTTCAATTTTTTTAGGTTTTGGGTGGATTTTTCAATTTTTTGGGGGTGGTCACGAATTAAAGTCCTTTTCGCTCTAGGACGCTTAGTTTAGGAGATATGGGCAAAAGAAGTTTTTCATATAAAAATTTCAATTTTTTTAGGTTTTGGGTGGATTTTTCAATTTTTTGGGGTGGTCACGAATTAAAGTCCTTTTCGCTCTAGGACGCATATTTAAGGAGATATGGGCAAAAGAAGTTTTTCATATAAAAATTTCAATTTTTTTAGGTTTTGGGTGGATTTTTCAATTTTTTGGGGTAGTCACGAATTAAAGTCCTTTTCGCTCTAGGACGCATATTTAAGGAGATATGGGCAAAAGAAGTTTTTCATATAAAAATTTCAATTTTTTTAGGTTTTGGGTGGATTTTTCAATTTTTTGGGGGTGGTCACGAATTAAAGTCCTTTTCGCTCTAGGACGCTTAGTTTAGGAGATATGGGCAAAAGAAGTTTTTCATATAAAAATTTCAATTTTTTTAGGTTTTGGGTGGATTTTTCAATTTTTTGGGGGTGGTCACGAATTAAAGTCTTTTTCGCTCTAGGACGCTTAGTTTAGGAGATATGGGCAAAAGAAGTTTTTCATATAAAAATTTCAATTTTTTTAGGTTTTGGGTGGATTTTTCAATTTTTTGGGGTGGTCACGAATTATCGTCCTTTTCGCTCTAGGACGCTTAGTTTAGGAGATATGGGCAAAGGAAGTTTTTCATATAAAAATTTAAATTTTTTTAGGTTTTGGGTGGATTTTTCAATTTTTTTGGGTGGTCACGAATTAAAGTCCTTTTCGCTCTAGGACGCTTAGTTTAGGAGATATGGGCAAAAGAAGTTTTTCATATAAAAATTTCAATTTTTTTAGGTTTTGGGTGGATTTTTCAATTTTTTGGGGGTGGTCACGAATTAAAGTCCTTTTCGCTCTAGGACGCTTAGTTTAGGAGATATGGACAAAAGAAGATTTTTAATTAAAAATTTCAATTTTTTTAGGTTTTGGGTGGATTTTACAATTTTTTGGGGTGGTCACGAATTATCGTCCTTTTCGCTCTAGGACGCTTAGTTTAGGAGATATGGGCAAAAGAAGTTTTTCATATAAAAATTTCAATTTTTTTAGGTTTTGGGTGGATTTTTCAATTTTTTGGGGGTGGTCACGAATTAAAGTCCTTTTCGCTCTAGGACGCTTAGTTTAGGAGATATGGGCAAAAGAAGTTTTTCATATAAAAATTTCAATTTTTTTAGGTTTGGGTGGATTTTTCAATTTTTTTTGGGTGGTCACGAATTAAAGTCCTTTTCGCTCTAGGACGCATATTTATGGAGATATGGGCAAAAGAAGTTTTTCATATAAAAATTTCAATTTTTTTAGGTTTGGGTGGATTTTTCAATTTTTTTTGGGTGGTCACGAATTAAAGTCCTTTTCGCTCTAGGACGCTTAGTTTAGGAGATATGGGCAAAAGAAGTTTTTCATATAAAAATTTCAATTTTTTTAGGTTTTGGGTGGATTTTTCAATGTTTTGGGGGTGGTCACGAGGAGATATGGGCAAAAGAAGTTTTTCATATAAAAATTTAAATTTTTTTAGGTTTTGGGTGGATTTTGAAATTTTTTTGGGTGGTCACGAATTAAAGTCCTTTTCGCTCTAGGACGCTTAGTTTAGGAGATATGGGCAAAAGAAGTTTTTCATATAAAAATTTCAATTTTTTTAGGTTTTGGGTGGATTTTTCAATGTTTTGGGGGTGGTCACGAATTAAAGTCCTTTTCGCTCTAGGCCGCATATTTAAGGAGATATGGGCAAAAGAAGTTTTTCATATAAAAATTTAAATTTTTTTAGGTTTTGGGTGGATTTTTCAATTTTTTGGGGGTGGTCACGAATTAAAGTCCTTTTCGCTCTAGGACACTTGGTTTAGGAGATATGGGCAAAAGAAGTTTTTCATATAAAAATTTCAATTTTTTTAGGTTTTGGGTGGATTTTTCAATTTTTTGGGGTGGTCACGAATTATCGTCCTTTTCGCTCTAGGACGCTTAGTTTAGGAGATATGGGCAAAAGAAGTTTTTCATATAAAAATTTCAATTTTTTTAGGTTTTGGGTGGATTTTTCAATTTTTTGGGGGTGGTCACGAATTAAAGTCCTTTTCGCTCTAGGACGCTTAGTTTAGGAGATATGGGCAAAAGAAGTTTTTCATATAAAAATTTCAATTTTTTTAGGTTTTGGGTGGATTTTTCAATTTTTTGGGGTGGTCACGAATTAAAGTCCTTTTCGCTCTAGGACGCATATTTAAGGAGATATTGGCAAAAGAAGTTTTTCATATAAAAATTGCAATTTTTTTAGGTTTTGGGTGGATTTTTCAATTTTTTGGGGTAGTCACGAA
The DNA here is from genome assembly GCF_050003625.1 of Haematobia irritans. Classification (NCBI taxonomy): domain Eukaryota; kingdom Metazoa; phylum Arthropoda; class Insecta; order Diptera; family Muscidae; genus Haematobia; species Haematobia irritans. The sequence continues at coordinate 34,704,980 of NC_134400.1, read as the reverse complement.
TTAAAGTCCTTTTCGCTCTAGGACGCATATTTAAGGAGATATGGGCAAAAGAAGTTTTTCATATAAAAATTTCAATTTTTTTAGGTTTTGGGTGGATTTTTCAATTTTTTGGGGGTGGTCACGAATTAAAGTCCTTTTCGCTCTAGGACGCTTAGTTTAGGAGATATGGGCAAAAGAAGTTTTTCATATAAAAATTTCAATTTTTTTAGGTTTTGGGTGGATTTTTCAATTTTTTGGGGGTGGTCACGAATTAAAGTCTTTTTCGCTCTAGGACGCTTAGTTTAGGAGATATGGGCAAAAGAAGTTTTTCATATAAAAATTTCAATTTTTTTAGGTTTTGGGTGGATTTTTCAATTTTTTTGGGGTGGTCGCGAATTAAAGTCCTTTTCGCTCTAGGACGCTTAGTTTAGGAGATATGGGCAAAAGAAGTTTTTCATATAAAAATTTCAATTTTTTTAGGTTTTGGGTGGATTTTTCAATTTTTTTGGGTGGTCACGAATTAAAGTCCTTTTCGCTCTATGACGCTTAGTTTAGGAGATATGGGCAAAAGAAGTTTTTCATATAAAAATTTCAATTTTTTTAGGTTTTGGGTGGATTTTTCAATTTTTTTGGGGTGGTCGCGAATTAAAGTCCTTTTCGCTCTAGGACGCATATTTATGGAGATATGGGCAAAAGAAGTTTTTCATATAAAAATTTCAATTTTTTTAGGTTTGGGTGGATTTTTCAATTTTTTTTGGGTGGTCACGAATTAAAGTCCTTTTCGCTCTAGGACGCTTAGTTTAGGAGATATGGGCAAAAGAAGTTTTTCATATAAAAATTTCAATTTTTTTAGGTTTTGGGTGGATTTTTCAATGTTTTGGGGGTGGTCACGAGGAGATATGGGCAAAAGAAGTTTTTCATATAAAAATTTAAATTTTTTTAGGTTTTGGGTGGATTTTGAAATTTTTTTGGGTGGTCACGAATTAAAGTCCTTTTCGCTCTAGGACGCTTAGTTTAGGAGATATGGGCAAAAGAAGTTTTTCATATAAAAATTTCAATTTTTTTAGGTTTTGGGTGGATTTTTCAATGTTTTGGGGGTGGTCACGAATTAAAGTCCTTTTCGCTCTAGGCCGCATATTTAAGGAGATATGGGCAAAAGAAGTTTTTCATATAAAAATTTTAATTTTTTTAGGTTTTGGGTGGATTTTTCAATTTTTTGGGGGTGGTCACGAATTAAAGTCCTTTTCGCTCTAGGACGCTTAGTTTAGGAGATATGGGCAAAAGAAGTTTTTCATATAAAAATTTCAATTTTTTTAGGTTTTGGGTGGATTTTTCAATTTTTTGGGGGTGGTCACGAATTAAAGTCCTTTTCGCTCTAGGACGCTTAGTTTAGGAGATATGGGCAAAAGAAGTTTTTCATATAAAAATTTCAATTTTTTTTAGGACGCTTAGTTTAGGAGATATGGGCAAAAGAAGTTTTTCATATAAAAATTTCAATTTTTTTAGGTTTTGGGTGGATTTTTCAATTTTTTGGGGGTGGTCACGAATTAAAGTCTTTTTCGCTCTAGGACGCTTAGTTTAGGAGATATGGGCAAAAGAAGTTTTTCATATAAAAATTTCAATTTTTTTAGGTTTTGGGTGGATTTTTCAATTTTTTTGGGGTGGTCGCGAATTAAAGTCCTTTTCGCTCTAGGACGCTTAGTTTAGGAGATATGGGCAAAAGAAGTTGTTCATATAAAAATTTCAATTTTTTTAGGTTTTGGGTGGATTTTTCAATTTTTTTGGGTGGTCACGAATTAAAGTCCTTTTCGCTCTATGACGCTTAGTTTAGGAGATATGGGCAAAAGAAGTTTTTCATATAAAAATTTCAATTTTTTTAGGTTTTGGGTGGATTTTTCAATTTTTTTGGGGTGGTCGCGAATTAAAGTCCTTTTCGCTCTAGGACGCTTAGTTTAGGAGATATGGGCAAAAGAAGTTTTTCATATAAAAATTTCAATTTTTTTAGGTTTTGGGTGGATTTTTCAATTTTTTGGGGGTGGTCACGAATTAAAGTCCTTTTCGCTCTAGGACGCTTAGTTTAGGAGATATGGGCAAAAGAAGTTTTTCATATAAAAATTTAAATTTTTTTAGGTTTTGGGTGGATTTTTCAATTTTTTGGGGGTGGTCACGAATTAAAGTCCTTTTCGCTCTAGGACGCTTAGTTTAGGAGATATGGGCAAAAGAAGTTTTTCATATAAAAATTTCAATTTTTTTTAGGTTTTGGGTGGATTTTCCAATTTTTTGGGGTGGTCACGAATTATCGTCCTTTTCGCTCTAGGACGCTTAGTTTAGAAGAAGTTTTTCATATAAAAATTTAAATTTTTTTAGGTTTTGGGTGGATTTTTCAATTTTTTTGGGTGGTCACGAATTAAAGTCCTTTTCGCTCTATGACGCTTAGTTTAGGAGATATGGGCAAAAGAAGTTTTTCATATAAAAATTTCAATTTTTTTAGGTTTTGGGTGGATTTTTCAATTTTTTTGGGGTGGTCGCGAATTAAAGTCCTTTTCGCTCTAGGACGCTTAGTTTAGGAGATATGGGCAAAAGAAGTTTTTCATATAAAAATTTCAATTTTTTTAGGTTTTGGGTGGATTTTTCAATTTTTCGGGGTGGTCACGAATTAAAGTCCTTTTCGCTCTAGGACGCTTAGTTTAGGAGATATGGGCAAAAGAAGTTTTTCATATAAAAATTTCAATTTTTTTAGGTTTTGGGTGGATTTTTAAAATTTTTGGGGTGGTCACGAATTAAAGTCCTTTTCGCTCTAGGACGCATATTTAAGAAGATATGGGCAAAATAAGTTTTTCATATAAAAATTTTAATTTTTTTAGGTTTTGGGTGGATTATTCAATTTTTTTGGGTGGTCACGAATTATCGTCCTTTTCGCTCTAGGACGCTTAGTTTAGGAGATATGGGCAAAAGAAGTTTTTCATATAAAAATTTCAATTTTTTTAGGTTTTGGGTGGATTTTTCAATTTTTTGGGGTGGTCACGAATTATCGTCCTTTTCGCTCTAGGACGCTTAGTTTAGGAGATATGGGCAAAAGAAGTTTTTCATATAAAAATTTCAATTTTTTTAGGTTTTGGGTGGATTTTTCAATTTTTTGGGGGTGGTCACGAATTAAAGTCCTTTTCGCTCTAGGACGCTTAGTTTAGGAGATATGGGCAAAAGAAGTTTTTCATATAAAAATTTCAATTTTTTTAGGTTTTGGGTGGATTTTTCAATTTTTTGGGGTGGTCACGAATTAAAGTCCTTTTCGCTCTAGGACGCATATTTAAGGAGATATGGGCAAAAGAAGTTTTTCATATAAAAATTGCAATTTTTTTAGGTTTTGGGTGGATTTTTCAATTTTTTGGGGTAGTCACGAATTAAAGTCCTTTTCGCTCTAGGACGCATATTTAAGGAGATATGGGCAAAGAAGTTTTTCATATAAAAATTTCAATTTTTTTAGGTTTTGGGTGGATTTTTCAATTTTTTGGGGGTGGTCACGAATTAAAGTCCTTTTCGCTCTAGGACGCTTAGTTTAGGAGATATGGGCAAAAGAAGTTTTTCATATAAAAATTTCAATTTTTTTAGGTTTTGGGTGGATTTTTCAATTTTTTGGGGGTGGTCACGAATTAAAGTCTTTTTCGCTCTAGGACGCTTAGTTTAGGAGATATGGGCAAAAGAAGTTTTTCATATAAAAATTTCAATTTTTTTAGGTTTTGGGTGGATTTTTCAATTTTTTGGGGTGGTCACGAATTATCGTCCTTTTCGCTCTAGGACGCTTAGTTTAGGAGATATGGGCAAAAGAAGGTTTTCATATAAAAATTACAATTTTTTTAGGTTTTGGGTGGATTTTTCAAATTTTTGGGGTGGTCACGAATTAAAGTCCTTTTCGCTCTAGGACGCATATTTAAGGAGATATGGGCAAAAGAAGTTTTTCAAATAAAAATTTCAATTTTTTTAGGTTTTGGGTGGATTTTTCAATTTTTTGGGGTAGTCACGAATTAAAGTCCTTTTCGCTCTAGGATGCATATTTAAGGAGATATGGGCAAAAGAAGTTTTTCATATAAAAATTTCAATTTTTTTAGGTTTTGGGTGGATTTTTCAATTTTTTGGGGGTGGTCACGAATTAAAGTCCTTTTCGCTCTAGGACGCTTAGTTTAGGAGATATGGGCAAAAGAAGTTTTTCATATAAAAATTTCAATTTTTTTAGGTTTTGGGTGGATTTTTCAATTTTTTGGGGGTGGTCACGAATTAAAGTCCTTTTCGCTCTAGGACGCTTAGTTTAGGAGATATGGGCAAAAGAAGTTTTTCATATAAAAATTTCAATTTTTTTTAGGTTTTGGGTGGATTTTCCAATTTTTTGGGGTGGTCACGAATTATCGTCCTTTTCGCTCTAGGACGCTTAGTTTAGAAGAAGTTTTTCATATAAAAATTTAAATTTTTTTAGGTTTTGGGTGGATTTTTCAATTTTTTGGGGGTGGTCACGAATTAAAGTCCTTTTCGCTCTAGGACGCTTAGTTTAGGAGATATGGGCAAAAGAAGTTTTTCATATAAAAATTTCAATTTTTTTAGGTTTTGGGTGGATTTTTCAATTTTTTTGGGGTGGTCGCGAATTAAAGTCCTTTTCGCTCTAGGACGCTTAGTTTAGGAGATATGGACAAAAGAAGTTTTTCATATAAAAATTTCAATTTTTTTAGGTTTTGGGTGGATTTTTCAATTTTTTTGGGTGGTCACGAATTAAAGTCCTTTTCGCTCTATGACGCTTAGTTTAGGAGATATGGGCAAAAGAAGTTTTTCATATAAAAATTTCAATTTTTTTAGGTTTTGGGTGGATTTTTCAATTTTTTTGGGGTGGTCGCGAATTAAAGTCCTTTTCGCTCTAGGACGCTTAGTTTAGGAGATATGGGCAAAAGAAGTTTTTCATATAAAAATTTCAATTTTTTTAGGTTTTGGGTGGATTTTTCAATTTTTCGGGGTGGTCACGAATTAAAGTCCTTTTCGCTCTAGGACGCTTAGTTTAGGAGATATGGGCAAAAGAAGTTTTTCATATAAAAATTTCAATTTTTTTAGGTTTTGGGTGGATTTTTAAAATTTTTGGGGTGGTCACGAATTAAAGTCCTTTTCGCTCTAGGACGCATATTTAAGAAGATATGGGCAAAATAAGTTTTTCATATAAAAATTTTAATTTTTTTAGGTTTTGGGTGGATTATTCAATTTTTTTGGGTGGTCACGAATTATCGTCCTTTTCGCTCTAGGACGCTTAGTTTAGGAGATATGGGCAAAAGAAGTTTTTCATATAAAAATTTCAATTTTTTTAGGTTTTGGGTGGATTTTTCAATTTTTTGGGGTGGTCACGAATTATCGTCCTTTTCGCTCTAGGACGCTTAGTTTAGGAGATATGGGCAAAAGAAGTTTTTCATATAAAAATTTAAATTTTTTTAGGTTTTGGGTGGATTTTTCAATTTTTTTGGGTGGTCACGAATTAAAGTCGTTTTCGCTCTAGGACGCATATTTAAGGAGATATGGGCAAAAGAAGTTTTTCATATAAAAATTTCAATTTTTTTAGGTTTTGGGTGGATATTTCAATTTTTTGGAGTAGTCACGAATTAAAGTCCTTTTCGCTCTAGGACGCATATTTAAGGAGATATGGGCAAAAGAAGTTTTTCATATAAAAATATAAATTTTTTAAGGTTTTGGGTGGATTTTTCAATTTTTTTGGGTGGTCACGAATTAAAGTCCTTTTCGCTCTAGGACGCTTAGTTTAGGAGATATGGGCAAAAGAAGTTTTTCATATAAAAATTTAAATTTTTTTAGGTTTTGGGTGGATTTTTCAATTTTTTGGGGGTGGTCACGAATTAAAGTCCTTTTCGCTCTAGGACGCTTAGTTTAGGAGATATGGACAAAAGAAGTTTTTCATATAAAAATTTCAATTTTTTTAGGTTTTGGGTGGATTTTTCAATTTTTTGGGGTGGTCACGAATTATCGTCCTTTTCGCTCTAGGACGCTTAGTTTAGGAGATATGGGCAAAAGAAGTTTTTCATATAAAAATTTCAATTTTTTTAGGTTTTGGGTGGATTTTTCAATTTTTTTGGGGTGGTCGCGAATTAAAGTCCTTTTCGCTCTAGGACGCTTAGTTTAGGAGATATGGGCAAAAGAAGTTTTTCATATAAAAATTTCAATTTTTTTAGGTTTTGGGTGGATTTTTCAATTTTTTTGGGTGGTCACGAATTAAAGTCCTTTTCGCTCTATGACGCTTAGTTTAGGAGATATGGGAAAAAGAAGTTTTTCATATAAAAATTTCAATTTTTTTAGGTTTTGGGTGGATTTTTCAATTTTTTTGGGGTGGTCGCGAATTAAAGTCCTTTTCGCTCTAGGACGCTTAGTTTAGGAGATATGGGCAAAAGAAGTTTTTCATATAAAAATTTCAATTTTTTTTAGGTTTTGGGTGGATTTTCCAATTTTTTGGGGTGGTCACGAATTATCGTCCTTTTCGCTCTAGGACGCTTAGTTTAGAAGAAGTTTTTCATATAAAAATTTAAATTTTTTTAGGTTTTGGGTGGATTTTTCAATTTTTTGGGGGTGGTCACGAATTAAAGTCCTTTTCGCTCTAGGACGCTTAGTTTAGGAGATATGGGCAAAAGAAGTTTTTCATATAAAAATTTCAATTTTTTTAGGTTTTGGGTGGATTTTTCAATTTTTTTGGGGTGATCGCGAATTAAAGTCCTTTTCGCTCTAGGACGCTTAGTTTAGGAGATATGGGCAAAAGAAGTTTTTCATATAAAAATTTCAATTTTTTTAGGTTTTGGGTGGATTTTTCAATTTTTTTGGGGTGGTCACGAATTAAAGTCCTTTTCGCTCTATGACGCTTAGTTTAGGAGATATGGGCAAAAGAAGTTTTTCATATAAAAATTTCAATTTTTTTAGGTTTTGGGTGGATTTTTCAATTTTTTGGGGTGGGCACGAATTATCGTCCTTTTCGCTCTAGGACGCTTAGTTTAGGAGATATGGGCAAAAGAAGTTTTTCATATAAAAATTTCAATTTTTTAGGTTTTGGGTGGATTTTTCAATTTTTTTGGGGTGGTCGCGAATTAAAGTCCTTTTCGCTCTAGGACGCTTAGTTTAGGAGATATGGGCAAAAGAAGTTTTTCATATAAAAATTTCAATTTTTTTAGGTTTTGGGTGGATTTTTCAATTTTTTTGGGTGGTCACGAATTAAAGTCCTTTTCGCTCTATGACGCTTAGTTTAGGAGATATGGGCAAAAGAAGTTTTTCATATAAAAATTTCAATTTTTTTAGGTTTTGGGTGGATTTTTCAATTTTTTTGGGGTGGTCGCGAATTAAAGTCCTTTTCGCTCTAGGACGCTTAGTTTAGGAGATATGGGCAAAAGAAGTTTTTCATATAAAAATTTCAATTTTTTTAGGTTTTGGGTGGATTTTTCAATTTTTTGGGGGTGGTCACGAATTAAAGTCCTTTTCGCTCTAGGACGCTTAGTTTAGGAGATATGGGCAAAAGAAGTTTTTCATATAAAAATTTAAATTTTTTTAGGTTTTGGGTGGATTTTTCAATTTTTTTGGGTGGTCACGAATTAAAGTCGTTTTCGCTCTAGGACGCATATTTAAGGAGATATGGGCAAAAGAAGTTTTTCATATAAAAATTTCAATTTTTTTAGGTTTTGGGTGGATTTTTCAATTTTTTGGGGTAGTCACGAATTAAAGTCCTTTTCGCTCTAGGACGCATATTTAAGGAGATATGGGCAAAAGAAGTTTTTCATATAAAAATTTAAATTTTTTTAGGTTTTGGGTGGATTTTTCAATTTTTTTGGGTGGTCACGAATTAAAGTCCTTTTCGCTCTAGGACGCTTAGTTTAGGAGATATGGGCAAAAGAAGTTTTTCATATAAAAATTTCAATTTTTTTAGGTTTTGGTTGGATTTTTCAATTTTTTGGGGGTGGTCACGAATTAAAGTCCTTTTCGCTCTAGGACGCTTAGTTTAGGAGATATGGACAAAAGAAGTTTTTCATATAAAAATTTCAATTTTTTTAGGTTTTGGGTGGATTTTTCAATTTTTTGGGGTGGTCACGAATTATCGTCCTTTTCGCTCTAGGACGCTTAGTTTAGGAGATATGGGCAAAAGAAGTTTTTCATATAAAAATTTCAATTTTTTTAGGTTTTGGGTGGATTTTTCAATTTTTTGGGGGTGGTCACGAATTAAAGTCCTTTTCGCTCTAGGACGCTTAGTTTAGGAGATATGGGCAAAAGAAGTTTTTCATATAAAAATTTCAATTTTTTTAGGTTTTGGGTGGATTTTTCAATTTTTTTGGGGTGGTCGCGAATTAAAGTCCTTTTCGCTCTAGGACGCTTAGTTTAGGAGATATGGGCAAAAGAAGTTTTTCATATAAAAATTTCAATTTTTTTAGGTTTTGGGTGGATTTTTCAATTTTTTTGGGTGGTCACGAATTAAAGTCCTTTTCGCTCTATGACGCTTAGTTTAGGAGATATGGGCAAAAGAAGTTTTTCATATAAAAATTTCAATTTTTTTAGGTTTTGGGTGGATTTTTCAATTTTTTTGGGGTGGTCGCGAATTAAAGTCCTTTTCGCTCTAGGACGCTTAGTTTAGGAGATATGGGCAAAAGAAGTTTTTCATATAAAAATTTCAATTTTTTTAGGTTTTGGGTGGATTTTTCAATTTTTTGGGGGTGGTCACGAATTAAAGTCCTTTTCGCTCTAGGACGCTTAGTTTAGGAGATATGGGCAAAAGAAGTTTTTCATATAAAAATTTAAATTTTTTTAGGTTTTGGGTGGATTTTTCAATTTTTTTGGGTGGTCACGAATTAAAGTCGTTTTCGCTCTAGGACGCATATTTAAGGAGATATGGGCAAAAGAAGTTTTTCATATAAAAATTTCAATTTTTTTAGGTTTTGGGTGGATTTTTCAATTTTTTGGGGTAGTCACGAATTAAAGTCCTTTTCGCTCTAGGACGCATATTTAAGGAGATATGGGCAAAAGAAGTTTTTCATATAAAAATTTCAATTTTTTTAGGTTTTGGTTGGATTTTTCAATTTTTTGGGGGTGGTCACGAATTAAAGTCCTTTTCGCTCTAGGACGCTTAGTTTAGGAGATATGGACAAAAGAAGTTTTTCATATAAAAATTTCAATTTTTTTAGGTTTTGGGTGGATTTTTCAATTTTTTGGGGTGGTCACGAATTATCGTCCTTTTCGCTCTAGGACGCTTAGTTTAGGAGATATGGGCAAAAGAAGTTTTTCATATAAAAATTTCAATTTTTTTAGGTTTGGGTGGATTTTTCAATTTTTTTTGGGTGGTCACGAATTAAAGTCCTTTTCGCTCTAGGACGCTTAGTTTAGGAGATATGGGCAAAAGAAGTTTTTCATATAAAAATTTCAATTTTTTTAGGTTTTGGGTGGATTTTTCAATGTTTTGGGGGTGGTCACGAGGAGATATGGGCAAAAGAAGTTTTTCATATAAAAATTTCAATTTTTTTAGGTTTTGGGTGGATTTTTCAATTTTTTTGGGTGGTCACGAATTAAAGTCCTTTTCGCTCTAGGACGCTTAGTTTAGGAGATATGGGCAAAAGAAGTTTTTCATATAAAAATTTCAATTTTTTTAGGTTTTGGGTGGATTTTTCAATTTTTTGGGGTGGTCACGAATTATCGTCCTTTTCGCTCTAGGACGCTTAGTTTAGGAGATATGGGCAAAAGAAGTTTTTCATATAAAAATTTCAATTTTTTTAGGTTTTGGGTGGATTTTTCAATTTTTTGGGGGTGGTCACGAATTAAAGTCCTTTTCGCTCTAGGACGCTTAGTTTAGGAGATATGGGCAAAAGAAGTTTTTCATATAAAAATTTCAATTTTTTTAGGTTTTGGGTGGATTTTTCAATTTTTTGGGGTGGTCACGAATTAAAGTCCTTTTCGCTCTAGGACGCATATTTAAGGAGATATGGGCAAAAGAAGTTTTTCATATAAAAATTTCAATTTTTTTAGGTTTTGGGTGGATTTTTCAATTTTTTGGGGGTGGTCACGAATTAAAGTCCTTTTCGCTCTAGGACGCTTAGTTTAGGAGATATGGGCAAAAGAAGTTTTTCATATAAAAATTTCAATTTTTTTAGGTTTTGGGTGGATTTTTCAATTTTTTGGGGGTGGTCACGAATTAAAGTCTTTTTCGCTCTAGGACGCTTAGTTTAGGAGATATGGGCAAAAGAAGTTTTTCATATAAAAATTTCAATTTTTTTAGGTTTTGGGTGGATTTTTCAATTTTTTGGGGTGGGCACGAATTATCGTCCTTTTCGCTCTAGGACGCTTAGTTTAGGAGATATGGGCAAAAGAAGTTTTTCATATAAAAATTTCAATTTTTTTAGGTTTTGGGTGGATTTTTCAATTTTTTTGGGGTGGTCGCGAATTAAAGTCCTTTTCGCTCTAGGACGCTTAGTTTAGGAGATATGGGCAAAAGAAGTTTTTCATATAAAAATTTCAATTTTTTTAGGTTTTGGGTGGATTTTTCAATTTTTTTGGGTGGTCACGAATTAAAGTCCTTTTCGCTCTATGACGCTTAGTTTAGGAGATATGGGCAAAAGAAGTTTTTCATATAAAAATTTCAATTTTTTTAGGTTTTGGGTGGATTTTTCAATTTTTTTGGGGTGGTCGCGAATTAAAGTCCTTTTCGCTCTAGGACGCTTAGTTTAGGAGATATGGGCAAAAGAAGTTTTTCATATAAAAATTTCAATTTTTTTAGGTTTTGGGTGGATTTTTCAATTTTTTGGGGGTGGTCACGAATTAAAGTCCTTTTCGCTCTAGGACGCTTAGTTTAGGAGATATGGGCAAAAGAAGTTTTTCATATAAAAATTTAAATTTTTTTAGGTTTTGGGTGGATTTTTCAATTTTTTTGGGTGGTCACGAATTAAAGTCGTTTTCGCTCTAGGACGCATATTTAAGGAGATATGGGCAAAAGAAGTTTTTCATATAAAAATTTCAATTTTTTTAGGTTTTGGGTGGATTTTTCAATTTTTTGGGGTAGTCACGAATTAAAGTCCTTTTCGCTCTAGGACGCATATTTAAGGAGATATGGGCAAAAGAAGTTTTTCATATAAAAATTTAAATTTTTTTAGGTTTTGGGTGGATTTTTCAATTTTTTTGGGTGGTCACGAATTAAAGTCCTTTTCGCTCTAGGACGCTTAGTTTAGGAGATATGGGCAAAAGAAGTTTTTCATATAAAAATTTCAATTTTTTTAGGTTTTGGTTGGATTTTTCAATTTTTTGGGGGTGGTCACGAATTAAAGTCCTTTTCGCTCTAGGACGCTTAGTTTAGGAGATATGGACAAAAGAAGTTTTTCATATAAAAATTTCAATTTTTTTAGGTTTTGGGTGGATTTTTCAATTTTTTGGGGTGGTCACGAATTATCGTCCTTTTCGCTCTAGGACGCTTAGTTTAGGAGATATGGGCAAAAGAAGTTTTTCATATAAAAATTTCAATTTTTTTAGGTTTTGGGTGGATTTTTCAATTTTTTGGGGGTGGTCACGAATTAAAGTCCTTTTCGCTCTAGGACGCTTAGTTTAGGAGATATGGGCAAAAGAAGTTTTTCATATAAAAATTTCAATTTTTTTAGGTTTGGGTGGATTTTTCAATTTTTTTTGGGTGGTCACGAATTAAAGTCCTTTTCGCTCTAGGACGCATATTTAAGGAGATATGGGCAAAAGAAGTTTTTCATATAAAAATTTCAATTTTTTTAGGTTTGGGTGGATTTTTCAATTTTTTTTGGGTGGTCACGAATTAAAGTCCTTTTCGCTCTAGGACGCATATTTAAGGAGATATGGGCAAAAGAAGTTTTTCATATAAAAATTTCAATTTTTTTAGGTTTGGGTGGATTTTTCAATTTTTTTTGGGTGGTCACGAATTAAAGTCCTTTTCGCTCTAGGACGCTTAGTTTAGGAGATATGGGCAAAAGAAGTTTTTCATATAAAAATTTCAATTTTTTTAGGTTTTGGGTGGATTTTTCAATGTTTTGGGGGTGGTCACGAGGAGATATGGGCAAAAGAAGTTTTTCATATAAAAATTTCAATTTTTTTAGGTTTTGGGTGGATTTTTCAATTTTTTTGGGTGGTCACGAATTAAAGTCCTTTTCGCTCTAGGACGCTTAGTTTAGGAGATATGGGCAAAAGAAGTTTTTCATATAAAAATTTCAATTTTTTTAGGTTTTGGGTGGATTTTTCAATGTTTTGGGGGTGGTCACGAATTAAAGTCCTTTTCGCTCTAGGCCGCATATTTAAGGAGATATGGGCAAAAGAAGTTTTTCATATAAAAATTTAAATTTTTTTAGGTTTTGGGTGGATTTTTCAATTTTTTGGGGGTGGTCACGAATTAAAGTCCTTTTCGCTCTAGGACGCTTAGTTTAGGAGATATGGGCAAAAGAAGTTTTTCATATAAAAATTTCAATTTTTTTAGGTTTTGGGTGGATTTTTCAATTTTTTGGGGTGGTCACGAATTATCGTCCTTTTCGCTCTAGGACGCTTAGTTTAGGAGATATGGGCAAAAGAAGTTTTTCATATAAAAATTTCAATTTTTTTAGGTTTTGGGTGGATTTTTCAATTTTTTGGGGGTGGTCACGAATTAAAGTCCTTTTCGCTCTAGGACGCTTAGTTTAGGAGATATGGGCAAAAGAAGTTTTTCATATAAAAATTTCAATTTTTTTAGGTTTTGGGTGGATTTTTCAATTTTTTGGGGTGGTCATGAATTAAAGTCCTTTTCGCTCTAGGACGCATATTTAAGGAGATATGGGCAAAAGAAGTTTTTCATACAAAAATTTCAATTTTTTTAGGTTTTGGGTGGATTTTTAAATTTTTTGGGGTAGTCACGAATTAAAGTCCTTTTCGCTCTAGGACGCATATTTAAGGAGATATGGGCAAAAGAAGTTTTTCATATAAAAATTTCAATTTTTTTAGTTTTTGGGTGGATTTTTCAATTTTTTGGGGGTGGTCACGAATTAAAGTCCTTTTCGCTCTAGGACGCTTAGTTTAGGAGATATGGGCAAAAGAAGTTTTTCATATAAAAATTTCAATTTTTTTAGGTTTTGGGTGGATTTTTCAATTTTTTGGGGGTGGTCACGAATTAAAGTCTTTTTCGCTCTAGGACGCTTAGTTTAGGAGATATGGGCAAAAGAAGTTTTTCATATAAAAATTTCAATTTTTTTAGGTTTTGGGTGGATTTTTCAATTTTTTGGGGTGGTCACGAATTATCGTCCTTTTCGCTCTAGGACGCTTAGTTTAGGAGATATGGGCAAAAGAAGTTTTTCATATAAAAATTTCAATTTTTTAGGTTTTGGGTGGATTTTTCAATTTTTTTGGGGTGGTCGCGAATTAAAGTCCTTTTCGCTCTAGGACGCTTAGTTTAGGAGATATGGGCAAAAGAAGTTTTCATATAAAAATTTCAATTTTTTTAGGTTTTGGGTGGATTTTTCAATTTTTTGGGGGTGGTCACGAATTAAAGTCTTTTTCGCTCTAGGACGCTTAGTTTAGGAGATATGGGCAAAAGAAGTTTTTCATATAAAAATTTCAATTTTTTTAGGTTTTGGGTGGATTTTTCAATTTTTTTGGGGTGGTCGCGAATTAAAGTCCTTTTCGCTCTAGGACGCTTAGTTTAGGAGATATGGGCAAAAGAAGTTTTTCATATAAAAATTCCAATTTTTTTAGGTTTTGGGTGGATTTTTCAATTTTTTTGGGGTGGTCGCGAATTAAAGTCCTTTTCGCTCTAGGACGCTTAGTTTAGGAGATATGGGCAAAAGAAGTTTTTCATATAAAAATTTCAATTTTTTTAGGTTTTGGGTGGATTTTTCAATTTTTTTGGGGTGGTCGCGAATTAAAGTCCTTTTCGCTCTATGACGCTTAGTTTAGGAGATATGGGCAAAAGAAGTTTTTCATATAAAAATTTCAATTTTTTTAGGTTTTGGGTGGATTTTTCAATTTTTTTGGGTGGTCACGAATTAAAGTCGTTTTCGCTCTAGGACGCATATTTAAGGAGATATGGGCAAAAGAAGTTTTTCATATAAAAATTTCAATTTTTTTAGGTTTTGGGTGGATTTTTCAATTTTTTGGGGTAGTCACGAATTAAAGTCCTTTTCGCTCTAGGACGCATATTTAAGGAGATATGGGCAAAAGAAGTTTTTCATATAAAAATTTAAATTTTTTTAGGTTTTGGGCGGATTTTTCAATTTTTTTGGGTGGTCACGAATTATCGTCCTTTTCGCTCTAGGACGCTTAGTTTAGGAGATATGGGCAAAAGAAGTTTTTCATATAAAAATTTCAATTTTTTTAGGTTTTGGGTGGATTTTTCAATTTTTTGGGGGTGGTCACGAATTAAAGTCCTTTTCGCTCTAGGACGCTTAGTTTAGGAGATATGGGCAAAAGAAGTTTTTCATATAAAAATTTCAATTTTTTTAGGTTTGGGTGGATTTTTCAATTTTTTTTGGGTGGTCACGAATTAAAGTCCTTTTCGCTCTAGGACGCATATTTAAGGAGATATGGGCAAAAGAAGTTTTTCATATAAAAATTTCAATTTTTTTAGGTTTGGGTGGATTTTTCAATTTTTTTTGGGTGGTCACGAATTAAAGTCCTTTTCGCTCTAGGACGCTTAGTTTAGGAGATATGGGCAAAAGAAGTTTTTCATATAAAAATTTCAATTTTTTTAGGTTTTGGGTGGATTTTTCAATGTTTTGGGGGTGGTCACGAGGAGATATGGGCAAAAGAAGTTTTTCATATAAAAATTTCAATTTTTTTAGGTTTTGGGTGGATTTTTCAATTTTTTTGGGTGGTCACGAATTAAAGTCCTTTTCGCTCTAGGACGCTTAGTTTAGGAGATATGGGCAAAAGAAGTTTTTCATATAAAAATTTCAATTTTTTTAGGTTTTGGGTGGATTTTTCAATGTTTTGGGGGTGGTCACGAATTAAAGTCCTTTTCGCTCTAGGCCGCATATTTAAGGAGATATGGGCAAAAGAAGTTTTTCATATAAAAATTTAAATTTTTTTAGGTTTTGGGTGGATTTTTCAATTTTTTGGGGGTGGTCACGAATTAAAGTCCTTTTCGCTCTAGGACGCTTAGTTTAGGAGATATGGGCAAAAGAAGTTTTTCATATAAAAATTTCAATTTTTTTAGGTTTTGGGTGGATTTTTCAATTTTTTGGGGTGGTCACGAATTATCGTCCTTTTCGCTCTAGGACGCTTAGTTTAGGAGATATGGGCAAAAGAAGTTTTTCATATAAAAATTTCAATTTTTTTAGGTTTTGGGTGGATTTTTCAATTTTTTGGGGGTGGTCACGAATTAAAGTCCTTTTCGCTCTAGGACGCTTAGTTTAGGAGATATGGGCAAAAGAAGTTTTTCATATAAAAATTTCAATTTTTTTAGGTTTTGGGTGGATTTTTCAATTTTTTGGGGTGGTCATGAATTAAAGTCCTTTTCGCTCTAGGACGCATATTTAAGGAGATATGGGCAAAAGAAGTTTTTCATACAAAAATTTCAATTTTTTTAGGTTTTGGGTGGATTTTTAAATTTTTTGGGGTAGTCACGAATTAAAGTCCTTTTCGCTCTAGGACGCATATTTAAGGAGATATGGGCAAAAGAAGTTTTTCATATAAAAATTTCAATTTTTTTAGTTTTTGGGTGGATTTTTCAATTTTTTGGGGGTGGTCACGAATTAAAGTCCTTTTCGCTCTAGGACGCTTAGTTTAGGAGATATGGGCAAAAGAAGTTTTTCATATAAAAATTTCAATTTTTTTAGGTTTTGGGTGGATTTTTCAATTTTTTGGGGGTGGTCACGAATTAAAGTCTTTTTCGCTCTAGGACGCTTAGTTTAGGAGATATGGGCAAAAGAAGTTTTTCATATAAAAATTTCAATTTTTTTAGGTTTTGGGTGGATTTTTCAATTTTTTGGGGTGGTCACGAATTATCGTCCTTTTCGCTCTAGGACGCTTAGTTTAGGAGATATGGGCAAAAGAAGTTTTTCATATAAAAATTTCAATTTTTTAGGTTTTGGGTGGATTTTTCAATTTTTTTGGGGTGGTCGCGAATTAAAGTCCTTTTCGCTCTAGGACGCTTAGTTTAGGAGATATGGGCAAAAGAAGTTTTCATATAAAAATTTCAATTTTTTTAGGTTTTGGGTGGATTTTTCAATTTTTTGGGGTGGTCACGAATTAAAGTCCTTTTCGCTCTATGACGCTTAGTTTAGGAGATATGGGCAAAAGAAGTTTTTCATATAAAAATTTCAATTTTTTTAGGTTTTGGGTGGCTTTTTCAATTTTTTTGGGGTGGTCGCGAATTAAAGTCCTTTTCGCTCTAGGACGCTTAGTTTAGGAGATATGGGCAAAAGAAGTTTTTGATATAAAAATTTCAATTTTTTTAGGTTTTGGGTGGATTTTTCAATTTTTTGGGGGTGGTCACGAATTAAAGTCCTTTTCGCTCTAGGACGCTTAGTTTAGGAGATATGGGCAAAAGAAGTTTTTCATATAAAAATTTAAATTTTTTTAGGTTTTGGGTGGATTTTTCAATTTTTTGGGGGTGGTCACGAATTAAAGTCCTTTTCGCTCTAGGACGCTTAGTTTAGGAGATATGGGCAAAAGAAGTTTTTCATATAAAAATTTCAATTTTTTTTAGGTTTTGGGTGGATTTTCCAATTTTTTGGGGTGGTCACGAATTATCGTCCTTTTCGCTCTAGGACGCTTAGTTTAGGAGATATGGGCAAAAGAAGTTTTTCATATAAAAATTTCAATTTTTTTAGGTTTTGGGTGGATTTTTAAATTTTTTGGGGGTGGTCACGAATTAAAGTCCTTTTCGCTCTAGGACGCTTAGTTTAGGAGATATGGGCAAAAGAAGTTTTTCATATAAAAATTTCAATTTTTTTAGGTTTGGGTGGATTTTTCAATTTTTTTTGGGTGGTCACGAATTAAAGTCCTTTTCGCTCTAGGACGCATATTTAAGGAGATATGGGCAAAAGAAGTTTTTCATATAAAAATTTCAATTTTTTTAGGTTTGGGTGGATTTTTCAATTTTTTTTGGGTGGTCACGAATTAAAGTCCTTTTCGCTCTAGGACGCATATTTAAGGAGATATGGGCAAAAGAAGTTTTTCATATAAAAATTTCAATTTTTTTAGGTTTGGGTGGATTTTTCAATTTTTTTTGGGTGGTCACGAATTAAAGTCCTTTTCGCTCTATGACGCTTAGTTTAGGAGATATGGGCAAAAGAAGTTTTTCATATAAAAATTTCAATTTTTTTAGGTTTTGGGTGGATTTTTCAATGTTTTGGGGGTGGTCACGAGGAGATATGGGCAAAAGAAGTTTTTCATATAAAAATTTCAATTTTTTTAGGTTTTGGGTGGATTTTTCAATTTTTTTGGGTGGTCACGAATTAAAGTCCTTTTCGCTCTAGGACGCTTAGTTTAGGAGATATGGGCAAAAGAAGTTTTTCATATAAAAATTTCAATTTTTTTAGGTTTTGGGTGGATTTTTCAATGTTTTGGGGGTGGTCACGAATTAAAGTCCTTTTCGCTCTAGGCCGCATATTTAAGGAGATATGGGCAAAAGAAGTTTTTCATATAAAAATTTAAATTTTTTTAGGTTTTGGGTGGATTTTTCAATTTTTTGGGGGTGGTCACGAATTAAAGTCCTTTTCGCTCTAGGACGCTTAGTTTAGGAGATATGGGCAAAAGAAGTTTTTCATATAAAAATTTCAATTTTTTTAGGTTTTGGGTGGATTTTTCAATTTTTTGGGGTGGTCACGAATTATCGTCCTTTTCGCTCTAGGACGCTTAGTTTAGGAGATATGGGCAAAAGAAGTTTTTCATATAAAAATTTCAATTTTTTTAGGTTTTGGGTGGATTTTTCAATTTTTTGGGGGTGGTCACGAATTAAAGTCCTTTTCGCTCTAGGACGCTTAGTTTAGGAGATATGGGCAAAAGAAGTTTTTCATATAAAAATTTCAATTTTTTTAGGTTTTGGGTGGATTTTTCAATTTTTTGGGGTGGTCATGAATTAAAGTCCTTTTCGCTCTAGGACGCATATTTAAGGAGATATGGGCAAAAGAAGTTTTTCATACAAAAATTTCAATTTTTTTAGGTTTTGGGTGGATTTTTAAATTTTTTGGGGTAGTCACGAATTAAAGTCCTTTTCGCTCTAGGACGCATATTTAAGGAGATATGGGCAAAAGAAGTTTTTCATATAAAAATTTCAATTTTTTTAGTTTTTGGGTGGATTTTTCAATTTTTTGGGGGTGGTCACGAATTAAAGTCCTTTTCGCTCTAGGACGCTTAGTTTAGGAGATATGGGCAAAAGAAGTTTTTCATATAAAAATTTCAATTTTTTTAGGTTTTGGGTGGATTTTTCAATTTTTTGGGGGTGGTCACGAATTAAAGTCTTTTTCGCTCTAGGACGCTTAGTTTAGGAGATATGGGCAAAAGAAGTTTTTCATATAAAAATTTCAATTTTTTTAGGTTTTGGGTGGATTTTTCAATTTTTTGGGGTGGTCACGAATTATCGTCCTTTTCGCTCTAGGACGCTTAGTTTAGGAGATATGGGCAAAAGAAGTTTTTCATATAAAAATTTCAATTTTTTAGGTTTTGGGTGGATTTTTCAATTTTTTTGGGGTGGTCGCGAATTAAAGTCCTTTTCGCTCTAGGACGCTTAGTTTAGGAGATATGGGCAAAAGAAGTTTTTCATATAAAAATTTCAATTTTTTTAGGTTTTGGGTGGATTTTTCAATTTTTTGGGGTGGTCACGAATTAAAGTCCTTTTCGCTCTATGACGCTTAGTTTAGGAGATATGGGCAAAAGAAGTTTTTCATATAAAAATTTCAATTTTTTTAGGTTTTGGGTGGATTTTTCAATTTTTTTGGGGTGGTCGCGAATTAAAGTCCTTTTCGCTCTAGGACGCTTAGTTTAGGAGATATGGGCAAAAGAAGTTTTTGATATAAAAATTTCAATTTTTTTAGGTTTTGGGTGGATTTTTCAATTTTTTGGGGGTGGTCACGAATTAAAGTCCTTTTCGCTCTAGGACGCTTAGTTTAGGAGATATGGGCAAAAGAAGTTTTTCATATAAAAATTTAAATTTTTTTAGGTTTTGGGTGGATTTTTCAATTTTTTGGGGGTGGTCACGAATTAAAGTCCTTTTCGCTCTAGGACGCTTAGTTTAGGAGATATGGGCAAAAGAAGTTTTTCATATAAAAATTTCAATTTTTTTTAGGTTTTGGGTGGATTTTCCAATTTTTTGGGGTGGTCACGAATTATCGTCCTTTTCGCTCTAGGACGCTTAGTTTAGGAGATATGGGCAAAAGAAGTTTTTCATATAAAAATTTCAATTTTTTTAGGTTTTGGGTGGATTTTTAAATTTTTTGGGGGTGGTCACGAATTAAAGTCCTTTTCGCTCTAGGACGCTTAGTTTAGGAGATATGGGCAAAAGAAGTTTTTCATATAAAAATTTCAATTTTTTTAGGTTTTGGGTGGATTTTTCAATTTTTTTGGGGTGGTCGCGAATTAAAGTCCTTTTCGCTCTAGGACGCTTAGTTTAGGAGATATGGGCAAAAGAAGTTTTTCATATAAAAATTTCAATTTTTTTAGGTTTTGGGTGGATTTTTCAATTTTTTTGGGTGGTCACGAATTAAAGTCCTTTTCGCTCTATGACGCTTAGTTTAGGAGATATGGGCAAAAGAAGTTTTTCATATAAAAATTTCAATTTTTTTAGGTTTTGGGTGGATTTTTCAATTTTTTTGGGGTGGTCGCGAATTAAAGTCCTTTTCGCTCTAGGACGCTTAGTTTAGGAGATATGGGCAAAAGAAGTTTTTCATATAAAAATTTCAATTTTTTTAGGTTTTGGGTGGATTTTTAAAATTTTTGGGGTGGTCACGAATTAAAGTCCTTTTCGCTCTAGGACGCATATTTAAGGAGATATGGGCAAAATAAGTTTTTCATATAAAAATTTTAATTTTTTCAGGTTTTGGGTGGATTATTCAATTTTTTTGGGTGGTCACGAATTATCGTCCTTTTCGCTCTAGGACGCTTAGTTTAGGAGATATGGGCAAAAGAAGTTTTTCATATAAAAATTTCAATTTTTTTAGGTTTTGGGTGGATTTTTCAATTTTTTGGGGTGGTCACGAATTATCGTCCTTTTCGCTCTAGGACGCTTAGTTTAGGAGATATGGGCAAAAGAAGTTTTTCATATAAAAATTTCAATTTTTTTAGGTTTTGGGTGGATTTTTCAATTTTTTTGGGTGGTCACGAATTAAAGTCGTTTTCGCTCTAGGACGCATATTTAAGGAGATATGGGCAAAAGAAGTTTTTCATATAAAAATTTCAATTTTTTTAGGTTTTGGGTGGATTTTTCAATTTTTTGGGGTAGTCACGAATTAAAGTCCTTTTCGCTCTAGGACGCATATTTAAGGAGATATGGGCAAAAGAAGTTTTTCATATAAAAATTTCAATTTTTTTAGGTTTTGGGTGGATTTTTCAATTTTTTGGGGTGGTCACGAATTATCGTCCTTTTCGCTCTAGGACGCTTAGTTTAGGAGATATGGGCAAAAGAAGTTTTTCATATAAAAATTTAAATTTTTTTAGGTTTTGGGTGGATTTTTCAATTTTTTGGGGGTGGTCACGAATTAAAGTCCTTTTCGCTCTAGGACGCTTAGTTTAGGAGATATGGACAAAAGAAGTTTTTCATATAAAAATTTCAATTTTTTTAGGTTTTGGGTGGATTTTTCAATTTTTTGGGGTGGTCACGAATTATCGTCCTTTTCGCTCTAGGACGCTTAGTTTAGGAGATATGGGCAAAAGAAGTTTTTCATATAAAAATTTCAATTTTTTAGGTTTGGGTGGATTTTTCAATTTTTTTGGGTGGTCACGAATTAAAGTCCTTTTCGCTCTAGGACGCATATTTAAGGAGATATGGGCAAAAGAAGTTTTTCATATAAAAATTTCAATTTTTTTAGGTTTGGGTGGATTTTTCAATTTTTTTTGGGTGGTCACGAATTAAAGTCCTTTTCGCTCTAGGACGCTTAGTTTAGGAGATATGGGCAAAAGAAGTTTTTCATATAAAAATTTCAATTTTTTTTAGGTTTTGGGTGGATTTTTCAATGTTTTGGGGGTGGTCACGAGGAGATATGGGCAAAAGAAGTTTTTCATAAAAAAATTTAAATTTTTTTAGGTTTTGGGTGGATTTTTAAATTTTTTTGGGTGGTCACGAATTAAAGTCCTTTTCGCTCTAGGACGCTTAGTTTAGGAGATATGGGCAAAAGAAGTTTTTCATATAAAAATTTCAATTTTTTTAGGTTTGGGTGGATTTTTCAATTTTTTTTGGGTGGTCACGAATTAAAGTCCTTTTCGCTCTAGGACGCTTAGTTTAGGAGATATGGGCAAAAGAAGTTTTTCATATAAAAATTTCAATTTTTTTTAGGTTTTGGGTGGATTTTTCAATGTTTTGGGGGTGGTCACGAGGAGATATGGGCAAAAGAAGTTTTTCATATAAAAATTTAAATTTTTTTAGGTTTTGGGTGGATTTTTAAATTTTTTTGGGTGGTCACGAATTAAAGTCCTTTTCGCTCTAGGACGCTTAGTTTAGGAGATATGGGCAAAAGAAGTTTTTCATATAAAAATTTCAATTTTTTTAGGTTTTGGGTGGATTTTTCAATGTTTTGGGGGTGGTCACGAATTAAAGTCCTTTTCGCTCTAGGCCGCATATTTAAGGAGATATGGGCAAAAGAAGTTTTTCATATAAAAATTTAAATATTTTTTAGGTTTTGGGTGGATTTTTCAATTTTTTGGGGGTGGTCACGAATTAAAGTCCTTTTCGCTCTAGGACGCTTAGTTTAGGAGATATGGGCAAAAGAAGTTTTTCATATAAAAATTTCAATTTTTTTTAGGTTTTGGGTGGATTTTCCAATTTTTTGGGGTGGTCACGAATTATCGTCCTTTTCGCTCTAGGACGCTTAGTTTAGGAGATATGGGCAAAAGAAGTTTTTCATATAAAAATTTAAATTTTTTTAGGTTTTGGGTGGATTTTTAAATTTTTTGGGGGTGGTCACGAATTAAAGTCCTTTTCGCTCTAGGACGCTTAGTTTAGGAGATATGGGCAAAAGAAGTTTTTCATATAAAAATTTCAATTTTTTTAGGTTTTGGGTGGATTTTTCAATTTTTTTGGGGTGGTCGCGAATTAAAGTCCTTTTCGCTCTAAGACGCTTAGTTTAGGAGATATGGGCAAAAGAAGTTTTTCATATAAAAATTTCAATTTTTTTAGGTTTTGGGTGGATTTTTCAATTTTTTTGGGTGGTCACGAATTAAAGTCCTTTTCGCTCTATGACGCTTAGTTTAGGAGATATGGGCAAAAGAAGTTTTTCATATAAAAATTTCAATTTTTTTAGGTTTTGGGTGGATTTTTCAATTTTTTTGGGGTGGTCGCGAATTAAAGTCCTTTTCGCTCTAGGACGCTTAGTTTAGGAGATATGGGCAAAAGAAGTTTTTCATATAAAAATTTCAATTTTTTTAGGTTATGGGTGGATTTTTAAAATTTTTGGGGTGGTCACGAATTAAAGTCCTTTTCGCTCAAGGACGCATATTTAAGGAGATATGGGCAAAATAAGTTTTTCATATAAAAATTTTAATTTTTTCAGGTTTTGGGTGGATTATTCAATTTTTTTGGGTGGTCACGAATTATCGTCCTTTTCGCTCTAGGACGCTTAGTTTAGGAGATATGGGCAAAAGAAGTTTTTCATATAAAAATTTCAATTTTTTTAGGTTTTGGGTGGATTTTTCAATTTTTTGGGGTGGTCACGAATTATCGTCCTTTTCGCTCTAGGACGCTTAGTTTAGGAGATATGGGCAAAAGAAGTTTTTCATATAAAAATTTCAATTTTTTTAGGTTTTGGGTGGATTTTTCAATTTTTTTGGGTGGTCACGAATTAAAGTCGTTTTCGCTCTAGGACGCATATTTAAGGAGATATGGGCAAAAGAAGTTTTTCATATAAAAATTTCAATTTTTTTAGGTTTTGGGTGGATTTTTCAATTTTTTGGGGTAGTCACGAATTAAAGTCCTTTTCGCTCTAGGACGCATATTTAAGGAGATATGGGCAAAAGAAGTTTTTCATATAAAAATTTCAATTTTTTTAGGTTTTGGGTGGATTTTTCAATTTTTTGGGGTGGTCACGAATTATCGTCCTTTTCGCTCTAGGACGCTTAGTTTAGGAGATATGGGCAAAAGAAGTTTTTCATATAAAAATTTAAATTTTTTAGGTTTTGGGTGGATTTTTCAATTTTTTGGGGGTGGTCACGAATTAAAGTCCTTTTCGCTCTAGGACGCTTAGTTTAGGAGATATGGACAAAAGAAGTTTTTCATATAAAAATTTCAATTTTTTTTAGGTTTTGGGTGGATTTTTCAATTTTTTGGGGTGGTCACGAATTATCGTCCTTTTCGCTCTAGGACGCTTAGTTTAGGAGATATGGGCAAAAGAAGTTTTTCATATAAAAATTTCAATTTTTTAGGTTTGGGTGGATTTTTCAATTTTTTTTGGGTGGTCACGTATTAAAGTCCTTTTCGCTCTAGGACGCATATTTAAGGAGATATGGGCAAAAGAAGTTTTTCATATAAAAATTTCAATTTTTTTAGGTTTGGGTGGATTTTTCAATTTTTTTTGGGTGGTCACGAATTAAAGTCCTTTTCGCTCTAGGACGCTTAGTTTAGGAGATATGGGCAAAAGAAGTTTTTCATATAAAAATTTCAATTTTTTTTAGGTTTTGGGTGGATTTTTCAATGTTTTGGGGGTGGTCACGAGGAGATATGGGCAAAAGAAGTTTTTCATAAAAAAATTTAAATTTTTTTAGGTTTTGGGTGGATTTTTAAATTTTTTTGGGTGGTCACGAATTAAAGTCCTTTTCGCTCTAGGACGCTTAGTTTAGGAGATATGGGCAAAAGAAGTTTTTCATATAAAAATTTCAATTTTTTTAGGTTTGGGTGGATTTTTCAATTTTTTTTGGGTGGTCACGAATTAAAGTCCTTTTCGCTCTAGGACGCTTAGTTTAGGAGATATGGGCAAAAGAAGTTTTTCATATAAAAATTTCAATTTTTTTTAGGTTTTGGGTGGATTTTTCAATGTTTTGGGGGTGGTCACGAGGAGATATGGGCAAAAGAAGTTTTTCATATAAAAATTTAAATTTTTTTAGGTTTTGGGTGGATTTTTAAATTTTTTTGGGTGGTCACGAATTAAAGTCCTTTTCGCTCTAGGACGCTTAGTTTAGGAGATATGGGCAAAAGAAGTTTTTCATATAAAAATTTCAATTTTTTTAGGTTTTGGGTGGATTTTTCAATGTTTTGGGGGTGGTCACGAATTAAAGTCCTTTTCGCTCTAGGCCGAATATTTAAGGAGATATGGGCAAAAGAAGTTTTTCATATAAAAATTTAAATTTTTTTTAGGTTTTGGGTGGATTTTTCAATTTTTTGGGGGTGGTCACGAATTAAAGTCCTTTTCGCTCTAGGACGCTTAGTTTAGGAGATATGGGCAAAAGAAGTTTTTCATATAAAAATTTCAATTTTTTTAGGTTTTGGGTGGATTTTTCAATTTTTTGGGGTGGTCACGAATTATCGTCCTTTTCGCTCTAGGACGCTTAGTTTAGGAGATATGGGCAAAAGAAGTTTTTCATATAAAAATTTCAATTTTTTTAGGTTTTGGGTGGATTTTTCAATTTTTTGGGGGTGGTCACGAATTAAAGTCCTTTTCGCTCTAGGACGCTTAGTTTAGGAGATATGGGCAAAAGAAGTTTTTCATATAAAAATTTCAATTTTTTTAGGTTTTGGGTGGATTTTTCAATTTTTTGGGGTGGTCACGAATTAAAGTCCTTTTCGCTCTAGGACGCATATTTAAGGAGATATGGGCAAAAGAAGTTTTTCATATAAAAATTTCAATTTTTTTAGGTTTTGGGTGGATTTTTCAATTTTTTGGGGTAGTCACGAATTAAAGTCCTTTTCGCTCTAGGACGCATATTTAAGGAGATATGGGCAAAAGAAGTTTTTCATATAAAAATTTCAATTTTTTTAGGTTTTGGGTGGATTTTTCAATTTTTTTGGGGTGGTCGCGAATTAAAGTCCTTTTCGCTCTAGGACGCTTAGTTTAGGAGATATGGGCAAAAGAAGTTTTTGATATAAAAATTTCAATTTTTTTAGGTTTTGGGTGGATTTTTCAATTTTTTGGGGGTGGTCACGAATTAAAGTCCTTTTCGCTCTAGGACGCTTAGTTTAGGAGATATGGGCAAAAGAAGTTTTTCATATAAAAATTTAAATTTTTTTAGGTTTTGGGTGGATTTTTCAATTTTTTGGGGGTGGTCACGAATTAAAGTCCTTTTCGCTCTAGGACGCTTAGTTTAGGAGATATGGGCAAAAGAAGTTTTTCATATAAAAATTTCAATTTTTTTTAGGTTTTGGGTGGATTTTCCAATTTTTTGGGGTGGTCACGAATTATCGTCCTTTTCGCTCTAGGACGCTTAGTTTAGGAGATATGGGCAAAAGAAGTTTTTCATATAAAAATTTAAATTTTTTTAGGTTTTGGGTGGATTTTTAAATTTTTTGGGGGTGGTCACGAATTAAAGTCCTTTTCGCTCTAGGACGCTTAGTTTAGGAGATATGGGCAAAAGAAGTTTTTCATATAAAAATTTCAATTTTTTTAGGTTTTGGGTGGATTTTTCAATTTTTTTGGGGTGGTCGCGAATTAAAGTCCTTTTCGCTCTAGGACGCTTAGTTTAGGAGATATGGGCAAAAGAAGTTTTTCATATAAAAATTTCAATTTTTTTAGGTTTTGGGTGGATTTTTCAATTTTTTTGGGTGGTCACGAATTAAAGTCCTTTTCGCTCTATGACGCTTAGTTTAGGAGATATGGGCAAAAGAAGTTTTTCATATAAAAATTTCAATTTTTTTAGGTTTTGGGTGGATTTTTCAATTTTTTTGGGGTGGTCGCGAATTAAAGTCCTTTTCGCTCTAGGACGCTTAGTTTAGGAGATATGGGCAAAAGAAGTTTTTCATATAAAAATTTCAATTTTTTAGGTTTTGGGTGGATTTTTAAAATTTTTGGGGTGGTCACGAATTAAAGTCCTTTTCGCTCTAGGACGCATATTTAAGGAGATATGGGCAAAATAAGTTTTTCATATAAAAATTTTAATTTTTTCAGGTTTTGGGTGGATTATTCAATTTTTTTGGGTGGTCACGAATTATCTTCCTTTTCGCTCTAGGACGCTTAGTTTAGGAGATATGGGCAAAAGAAGTTTTTCATATAAAAATTTCAATTTTTTTAGGTTTTGGGTGGATTTTTCAATTTTTTGGGGTGGTCACGAATTATCGTCCTTTTCGCTCTAGGACGCTTAGTTTAGGAGATATGGGCAAAAGAAGTTTTTCATATAAAAATTTCAATTTTTTTAGGTTTTGGGTGGATTTTTCAATTTTTTTGGGTGGTCACGAATTAAAGTCGTTTTCGCTCTAGGACGCATATTTAAGGAGATATGGGCAAAAGAAGTTTTTCATATAAAAATTTCAATTTTTTTAGGTTTTGGGTGGATTTTTCAATTTTTTGGGGTAGTCACGAATTAAAGTCCTTTTCGCTCTAGGACGCATATTTAAGGAGATATGGGCAAAAGAAGTTTTTCATATAAAAATTTCAATTTTTTTAGGTTTTGGGTGGATTTTTCAATTTTTTGGGGTGGTCACGAATTATCGTCCTTTTCGCTCTAGGACGCTTAGTTTAGGAGATATGGGCAAAAGAAGTTTTTCATATAAAAATTTAAATTTTTTTAGGTTTTGGGTGGATTTTTCAATTTTTTGGGGGTGGTCACGAATTAAAGTCCTTTTCGCTCTAGGACGCTTAGTTTAGGAGATATGGACAAAAGAAGTTTTTCATATAAAAATTTCAATTTTTTTAGGTTTTGGGTGGATTTTTCAATTTTTTGGGGTGGTCACGAATTATCGTCCTTTTCGCTCTAGGACGCTTAGTTTAGGAGATATGGGCAAAAGAAGTTTTTCATATAAAAATTTCAATTTTTTAGGTTTGGGTGGATTTTTCAATTTTTTTTGGGTGGTCACGAATTAAAGTCCTTTTCGCTCTAGGACGCATATTTAAGGAGATATGGGCAAAAGAAGTTTTTCATATAAAAATTTCAATTTTTTTAGGTTTGGGTGGATTTTTCAATTTTTTTTGGGTGGTCACGAATTAAAGTCCTTTTCGCTCTAGGACGCTTAGTTTAGGAGATATGGGCAAAAGAAGTTTTTCATATAAAAATTTCAATTTTTTTAGGTTTGGGTGGATTTTTCAATTTTTTTTGGGTGGTCACGAATTAAAGTCCTTTTCGCTCTAGGACGCTTAGTTTAGGAGATATGGGCAAAAGAAGTTTTTCATATAAAAATTTCAATTTTTTTTAGGTTTTGGGTGGATTTTTCAATGTTTTGGGGGTGGTCACGAGGAGATATGGGCAAAAGAAGTTTTTCATATAAAAAAAATTTAAATTTTTTTAGGTTTTGGGTGGATTTTTAAATTTTTTTGGGTGGTCACGAATTAAAGTCCTTTTCGCTCTAGGACGCTTAGTTTAGGAGATATGGGCAAAAGAAGTTTTTCATATAAAAATTTCAATTTTTTTAGGTTTTGGGTGGATTTTTCAATGTTTTGGGGGTGGTCACGAATTAAAGTCCTTTTCGCTCTAGGCCGCATATTTAAGGAGATATGGGCAAAAGAAGTTTTTCATATAAAAATTTAAATTTTTTTTAGGTTTTGGGTGGATTTTTCAATTTTTTGGGGGTGGTCACGAATTAAAGTCCTTTTCGCTCTAGGACGCTTAGTTTAGGAGATATGGGCAAAAGAAGTTTTTCATATAAAAATTTCAATTTTTTTAGGTTTTGGGTGGATTTTTCAATTTTTTGGGGTGGTCACGAATTATCGTCCTTTTCGCTCTAGGACGCTTAGTTTAGGAGATATGGGCAAAAGAAGTTTTTCATATAAAAATTTCAATTTTTTTAGGTTTTGGGTGGATTTTTCAATTTTTTGGGGGTGGCCACGAATTAAAGTCCTTTTCGCTCTAGGACGCTTAGTTTAGGAGATATGGGCAAAAGAAGTTTTTCATATAAAAATTTCAATTTTTTTAGGTTTTGGGTGGATTTTTCAATTTTTTGGGGTGGTCACGAATTAAAGTCCTTTTCGCTCTAGGACGCATATTTAAGGAGATATGGGCAAAAGAAGTTTTTCATATAAAAATTTCAATTTTTTTAGGTTTTGGGTGGATTTTTCAATTTTTTGGGGTAGTCACGAATTAAAGTCCTTTTCGCTCTAGGACGCATATTTAAGGAGATATGGGCAAAAGAAGTTTTTCATATAAAAATTTCAATTTTTTTAGGTTTTGGGTGGATTTTTCAATTTTTTGGGGGTGGTCACGAATTAAAGTCCTTTTCGCTCTAGGACGCTTAGTTTAGGAGATATGGGCAAAAGAAGTGTTTCATATAAAAATTTAAATTTTTTTTAGGTTTTGGGTGGATTTTTCAATTTTTTGGGGGTGGTCACGAATTAAAGTCTTTTTCGCTCTAGGACGCTTAGTTTAGGAGATATGGGCAAAAGAAGTTTTTCATATAAAAATTTCAATTTTTTTAGGTTTTGGGTGGATTTTTCAATTTTTTGGGGTGGTCACGAATTATCGTCCTTTTCGCTCTAGGACGCTTAGTTTAGGAGATATGGGCAAAAGAAGTTTTTCATATAAAAATTTCAATTTTTTTAGGTTTTGGGTGGATTTTTCAATTTTTTTGGGGTGGTCGCGAATTAAAGTCCTTTTCGCTCTAGGACGCTTAGTTTAGGAGATATGGGCAAAAGAAGTTTTTCATATAAAAATTTCAATTTTTTTAGGTTTTGGGTGGATTTTTCAATTTTTTTGGGTGGTCACGAATTAAAGTCCTTTTCGCTCTATGACGCTTAGTTTAGGAGATATGGGCAAAAGAAGTTTTTCATATAAAAATTTCAATTTTTTTAGGTTTTGGGTGGATTTTTCAATTTTTTTGGGGTGGTCGCGAATTAAAGTCCTTTTCGCTCTAGGACGCTTAGTTTAGGAGATATGGGCAAAAGAAGTTTTTCATATAAAAATTTCAATTTTTTTAGGTTTTGGGTGGATTTTTCAAGTTTTTGGGGGTGGTCACGAATTAAAGTCCTTTTCGCTCTAGGACGCTTAGTTTAGGAGATATGGGCAAAAGAAGTTTTTCATATAAAAATTTCAATTTTTTTAGGTTTTGGGTGGATTTTTCAATTTTTTTGGGTGGTCACGAATTAAAGTCGTTTTCGCTCTAGGACGCATATTTAAGGAGATATGGGCAAAAGAAGTTTTTCATATAAAAATTTCAATTCTATTAGGTTTTGGGTGGATTTTTCAATTTTTTGGGGTAGTCACGAATTAAAGTCCTTTTCGCTCTAGGACGCATATTTAAGGAGATATGGGCAAAAGAAGTTTTTCATATAAAAATTTAAATTTTTTTAGGTTTTGGGCGGATTTTTCAATTTTTTTGGGTGGTCACGAATTAAAGTCCTTTTCGCTCTAGGACGCTTAGTTTAGGAGATATGGGCAAAAGAAGTTTTTCATATAAAAATTTCAATTTTTTTAGGTTTTGGGTGGATTTTTCAATTTTTTGGGGGTGGTCACGAATTAAAGTCCTTTTCGCTCTAGGACGCTTAGTTTAGGAGATATGGGCAAAAGAAGTTTTTCATATAAAAATTTCAATTTTTTTAGGTTTGGGTGGATTTTTCAATTTTTTTTGGGTGGTCACGAATTAAAGTCCTTTTCGCTCTAGGACGCTTAGTTTAGGAGATATGGGCAAAAGAAGTTTTTCATATAAAAATTTCAATTTTTTTAGGTTTGGGTGGATTTTTCAATTTTTTTTGGGTGGTCACGAATTAAAGTCCTTTTCGCTCTAGGACGCTTAGTTTAGGAGATATGGGCAAAAGAAGTTTTTCATATAAAAATTTCAATTTTTTTAGGTTTTGGGTGGATTTTTCAATGTTTTGGGGGTGGTCACGAGGAGATATGGGCAAAAGAAGTTTTTCATATAAAAATTTCAATTTTTTTAGGTTTTGGGTGGATTTTTCAATTTTTTTGGGTGGTCACGAATTAAAGTCCTTTTCGCTCTAGGACGCTTAGTTTAGGAGATATGGGCAAAAGAAGTTTTTCATATAAAAATTTCAATTTTTTTAGGTTTTGGGTGGATTTTTCAATGTTTTGGGGGTGGTCACGAATTAAAGTCCTTTTCGCTCTAGGCCGCATATTTAAGGAGATATGGGCAAAAGAAGTTTTTCATATAAAAATTAAAATTTTTTTAGGTTTTGGGTGGATTTTTCAATTTTTTGGGGGTGGTCACGAATTAAAGTCCTTTTCGCTCTAGGACGCTTAGTTTAGGAGATATGGGCAAAAGAAGTTTTTCATATAAAAATTTCAATTTTTTTAGGTTTTGGGTGGATTTTTCAATTTTTTGGGGTGGTCACGAATTATCGTCCTTTTCGCTCTAGGACGCTTAGTTTAGGAGATATGGGCAAAAGAAGTTTTTCATATAAAAATTTCAATTTTTTTAGGTTTGGGTGGATTTTTCAATTTTTTTTGGGTGGTCACGAATTAAAGTCCTTTTCGCTCTAGGACGCTTAGTTTAGGAGATATGGGCAAAAGAAGTTTTTCATATAAAAATTTCAATTTTTTTAGGTTTGGGTGGATTTTTCAATTTTTTTTGGGTGGTCACGAATTAAAGTCCTTTTCGCTCTAGGACGCTTAGTTTAGGAGATATGGGCAAAAGAAGTTTTTCATATAAAAATTTCAATTTTTTTTAGGTTTTGGGTGGATTTTTCAATGTTTTGGGGGTGGTCACGAGGAGATATGGGCAAAAGAAGTTTTTCATAAAAAAATTTAAATTTTTTTAGGTTTTGGGTGGATTTTTAAATTTTTTTGGGTGGTCACGAATTAAAGTCCTTTTCGCTCTAGGACGCTTAGTTTAGGAGATATGGGCAAAAGAAGTTTTTCATATAAAAATTTCAATTTTTTTAGGTTTGGGTGGATTTTTCAATTTTTTTTGGGTGGTCACGAATTAAAGTCCTTTTCGCTCTAGGACGCTTAGTTTAGGAGATATGGGCAAAAGAAGTTTTTCATATAAAAATTTCAATTTTTTTTAGGTTTTGGGTGGATTTTTCAATGTTTTGGGGGTGGTCACGAGGAGATATGGGCAAAAGAAGTTTTTCATATAAAAATTTAAATTTTTTTAGGTTTTGGGTGGATTTTTAAATTTTTTTGGGTGGTCACGAATTAAAGTCCTTTTCGCTCTAGGACGCTTAGTTTAGGAGATATGGGCAAAAGAAGTTTTTCATATAAAAATTTCAATTTTTTTAGGTTTTGGGTGGATTTTTCAATGTTTTGGGGGTGGTCACGAATTAAAGTCCTTTTCGCTCTAGGCCGCATATTTAAGGAGATATGGGCAAAAGAAGTTTTTCATATAAAAATTTAATTTTTTTTTAGGTTTTGGGTGGATTTTTCAATTTTTTGGGGGTGGTCACGAATTAAAGTCCTTTTCGCTCTAGGACGCTTAGTTTAGGAGATATGGGCAAAAGAAGTTTTTCATATAAAAATTTCAATTTTTTTAGGTTTTGGGTGGATTTTTCAATTTTTTGGGGTGGTCACGAATTATCGTCCTTTTCGCTCTAGGACGCTTAGTTTAGGAGATATGGGCAAAAGAAGTTTTTCATATAAAAATTTCAATTTTTTTAGGTTTTGGGTGGATTTTTCAATTTTTTGGGGGTGGTCACGAATTAAAGTCCTTTTCGCTCTAGGACGCTTAGTTTAGGAGATATGGGCAAAAGAAGTTTTTCATATAAAAATTTCAATTTTTTTAGGTTTTGGGTGGATTTTTCAATTTTTTGGGGTGGTCACGAATTAAAGTCCTTTTCGCTCTAGGACGCATATTTAAGGAGATATGGGCAAAAGAAGTTTTTCATATAAAAATTTCAATTTTTTTAGGTTTTGGGTGGATTTTTCAATTTTTTGGGGTAGTCACGAATTAAAGTCCTTTTCGCTCTAGGACGCATATTTAAGGAGATATGGGCAAAAGAAGTTTTTCATATAAAAATTTCAATTTTTTTAGGTTTTGGGTGGATTTTTCAATTTTTTGGGGGTGGTCACGAATTAAAGTCCTTTTCGCTCTAGGACGCTTAGTTTAGGAGATATGGGCAAAAGAAGTTTTTCATATAAAAATTTCAATTTTTTTAGGTTTTGGGTGGATTTTTCAATTTTTTGGGGGTGGTCACGAATTAAAGTCTTTTTCGCTCTAGGACGCTTAGTTTAGGAGATATGGGCAAAAGAAGTTTTTCATATAAAAATTTCAATTTTTTTAGGTTTTGGGTGGATTTTTCAATTTTTTTGGGGTGGTCGCGAATTAAAGTCCTTTTCGCTCTAGGACGCTTAGTTTAGGAGATATGGGCAAAAGAAGTTTTTCATATAAAAATTCCAATTTTTTTAGGTTTTGGGTGGATTTTTCAATTTTTTTGGGGTGGTCGCGAATTAAAGTCCTTTTCGCTCTAGGACGCTTAGTTTAGGAGATATGGGCAAAAGAAGTTTTTCATATAAAAATTTCAATTTTTTTAGGTTTTGGGTGGATTTTTCAATTTTTTTGGGGTGGTCGCGAATTAAAGTCCTTTTCGCTCTATGACGCTTAGTTTAGGAGATATGGGCAAAAGAAGTTTTTCATATAAAAATTTAAATTTTTTTAGGTTTTGGGTGGATTTTTCAATTTTTTTGGGTGGTCACGAATTAAAGTCGTTTTCGCTCTAGGACGCATATTTAAGGAGATATGGGCAAAAGAAGTTTTTCATATAAAAATTTCAATTTTTTTAGGTTTTGGGTGGATTTTTCAATTTTTTGGGGTAGTCACGAATTAAAGTCCTTTTCGCTCTAGGACGCATATTTAAGGAGATATGGGCAAAAGAAGTTTTTCATATAAAAATTTAAATTTTTTTAGGTTTTGGGCGGATTTTTCAATTTTTTTGGGTGGTCACGAATTATCGTCCTTTTCGCTCTAGGACGCTTAGTTTAGGAGATATGGGCAAAAGAAGTTTTTCATATAAAAATTTCAATTTTTTTAGGTTTTGGGTGGATTTTTCAATTTTTTGGGGGTGGTCACGAATTAAAGTCCTTTTCGCTCTAGGACGCTTAGTTTAGGAGATATGGGCAAAAGAAGTTTTTCATATAAAAATTTCAATTTTTTTAGGTTTGGGTGGATTTTTCAATTTTTTTTGGGTGGTCACGAATTAAAGTCCTTTTCGCTCTAGGACGCATATTTAAGGAGATATGGGCAAAAGAAGTTTTTCATATAAAAATTTCAATTTTTTTAGGTTTGGGTGGATTTTTCAATTTTTTTTGGGTGGTCACGAATTAAAGTCCTTTTCGCTCTAGGACGCTTAGTTTAGGAGATATGGGCAAAAGAAGTTTTTCATATAAAAATTTCAATTTTTTTAGGTTTTGGGTGGATTTTTCAATGTTTTGGGGGTGGTCACGAGGAGATATGGGCAAAAGAAGTTTTTCATATAAAAATTTCAATTTTTTTAGGTTTTGGGTGGATTTTTCAATTTTTTTGGGTGGTCACGAATTAAAGTCCTTTTCGCTCTAGGACGCTTAGTTTAGGAGATATGGGCAAAAGAAGTTTTTCATATAAAAATTTCAATTTTTTTAGGTTTTGGGTGGATTTTTCAATGTTTTGGGGGTGGTCACGAATTAAAGTCCTTTTCGCTCTAGGCCGCATATTTAAGGAGATATGGGCAAAAGAAGTTTTTCATATAAAAATTAAAATTTTTTTAGGTTTTGGGTGGATTTTTCAATTTTTTTGGGTGGTCACGAATTATCGTCCTTTTCGCTCTAGGACGCTTAGTTTAGGAGATATGGGCAAAAGAAGTTTTTCATATAAAAATTTCAATTTTTTTAGGTTTTGGGTGGTTTTTTCAATTTTTTGGGGTGGTCACGAATTAAAGTCCTTTTCGCTCTAGGACGCTTAGTTTAGGAGATATGGGCAAAAGAAGTTTTTCATATAAAAATTTCAATTTTTTTAGGTTTTGGGTGGATTTTTCAATTTTTTGGGGTAGTCACGAATTAAAGTCCTTTTCGCTCTAGGACGCATATTTAAGGAGATATGGGCAAAAAAAGTTTTTCATATAAAAATTTCAATTTTTTTAGGTTTTAGGTGGATTTTTCAATTTTTTGGGGTAGTCACGAATTAAAGTCCTTTTCGCTCTAGGACGCATATTTAAGGAGATATGGGCAAAAAAAGTTTTTCATATAAAAATTTCAATTTTTTTAGGTTTTGGGTGGATTTTTCAAATTTTTGGGGGTGGTCACGAATTAAAGTCCTTTTCGCTCTAGGACGCTTAGTTTAGGAGATATGGGCAAAAGAAGTTTTTCATATAAAAATTTCAATTTTTTTAGGTTTTGGGTGGATTTTTCAATTTTTTTGGGGTGGTCGCGAATTAAAGTCCTTTTCGCTCTAGGACGCTTAGTTTAGGAGATATGGGCAAAATAAGTTTTTCATATAAAAATTTCAATTTTTTTAGGTTTTGGGTGGATTTTTCAATTTTTTGGGGGTGGTCACGAATTAAAGTCCTTTTCGCTCTATGACGCTTAGTTTAGGAGATATGGGCAAAAGAAGTTTTTCATATAAAAATTTCAATTTTTTTAGGTTTTGGGTGGATTTTTCAATTTTTTGGGGGTGGTCGCGAATTAAAGTCCTTTTCGCTCTAGGACGCTTAGTTTAGGAGATATGGGCAAAAGAAGTTTTTCATATAAAAATTTCAATTTTTTTAGGTTTTGGGTGGATTTTTCAATTTTTTGGGGGTGGTCACGAATTAAAGTCCTTTTCGCTCTAGGACGCTTAGTTTAGGAGATATGGGCAAAAGAAGTTTTTCATATAAAAATTTAAATTTTTTTAGGTTTTGGGTGGATTTTTCAATTTTTTGGGGGTGGTCACGAATTAAAGTCCTTTTCGCTCTAGGACGCTTAGTTTAGGAGATATGGGCAAAAGAAGTTTTTCATATAAAAATTTCAATTTTTTTTAGGTTTTGGGTGGATTTTCCAATTTTTTGGGGTGGTCACGAATTATCGTCCTTTTCGCTCTAGGACGCTTAGTTTAGGAGATATGGGCAAAAGAAGTTTTTCATATAAAAATTTAAATTTTTTTAGGTTTTGGGTGGATTTTTCAATTTTTTGGGGGTGGTCACGAATAAAGTCCTTTTCGCTCTAGGACGCTTAGTTTAGGAGATATGGGCAAAAGAAGTTTTTCATATAAAAATTTCAATTTTTTTAGGTTTTGGGTGGATTTTTCAATTTTTTTGGGGTGGTCGCGAATTAAAGTCCTTTTCGCTCTAGGACGCTTAGTTTAGGAGATATGGGCAAAAGAAGTTTTTCATATAAAAATTTCAATTTTTTTAGGTTTTGGGTGGATTTTTCAATTTTTTTGGGTGGTCACGAATTAAAGTCCTTTTCGCTCTATGACGCTTAGTTTAGGAGATATGGGCAAAAGAAGTTTTTCATATAAAAATTTCAATTTTTTTAGGTTTTGGGTGGATTTTTCAATTTTTTTGGGGTGGTCGCGAATTAAAGTCCTTTTCGCTCTAGGACGCTTAGTTTAGGAGATATGGGCAAAAGAAGTTTTTCATATAAAAATTTCAATTTTTTTAGGTTTTGGGTGGATTTTTCAATTTTTCGGGGTGGTCACGAATTAAAGTCCTTTTCGCTCTAGGACGCTTAGTTTAGGAGATATGGGCAAAAGAAGTTTTTCATATAAAAATTTCAATTTTTTTAGGTTTTGGGTGGATTTTTAAAATTTTTGGGGTGGTCACGAATTAAAGTCCTTTTCGCTCTAGGACGCATATTTAAGGAGATATGGGCAAAATAAGTTTTTCATATAAAAATTTTAATTTTTTTAGGTTTTGGGTGGATTATTCAATTTTTTTGGGTGGTCACGAATTATCGTCCTTTTCGCTCTAGGACGCTTAGTTTAGGAGATATGGGCAAAAGAAGTTTTTCATATAAAAATTTCAATTTTTTTAGGTTTTGGGTGGATTTTTCAATTTTTTGGGGTGGTCACGAATTATCGTCCTTTTCGCTCTAGGACGCTTAGTTTAGGAGATATGGGCAAAAGAAGTTTTTCATATAAAAATTTCAATTTTTTTAGGTTTTGGGTGGATTTTTCAATTTTTTTGGGTGGTCACGAATTAAAGTCGTTTTCGCTCTAAGACGCATATTTAAGGAGATATGGGCAAAAGAAGTTTTTCATATAAAAATTTCAATTTTTTTAGGTTTTGGGTGGATTTTTCAATTTTTTGGGGTAGTCACGAATTAAAGTCCTTTTCGCTCTAGGACGCATATTTAAGGAGATATGGGCAAAAGAAGTTTTTCATATAAAAATTTAAATTTTTTTAGGTTTTGCGTGGATTTTTCAATTTTTTTGGGTGGTCACGAATTAAAGTCCTTTTCGCTCTAGGACGCTTAGTTTAGGAGATATGGGCAAAAGAAGTTTTTCATATAAAAATTTCAATTTTTTTAGGTTTTGGGTGGATTTTTCAATTTTTTGGGGGTGGTCACGAATTAAAGTCCTTTTCGCTCTAGGACGCTTAGTTTAGGAGATATGGACAAAAGAAGTTTTTCATATAAAAATTTCAATTTTTTTAGGTTTTGGGTGGATTTTTCAATTTTTTGGGGTGGTCACGAATTATCGTCCTTTTCGCTCTAGGACGCTTAGTTTAGGAGATATGGGCAAAAGAAGTTTTTCATATAAAAATTTCAATTTTTTTAGGTTTTGGGTGGATTTTTCAATTTTTTGGGGGTGGTCACGAATTAAAGTCCTTTTCGCTCTAGGACGCTTAGTTTAGGAGATATGGGCAAAAGAAGTTTTTCATATAAAAATTTCAATTTTTTTAGGTTTGGGTGGATTTTTCAATTTTTTTTGGGTGGTCACGAATTAAAGTCCTTTTCGCTCTAGGACGCATATTTAAGGAGATATGGGCAAAAGAAGTTTTTCATATAAAAATTTCAATTTTTTTAGGTTTGGGTGGATTTTTCAATTTTTTTTGGGTGGTCACGAATTAAAGTCCTTTTCGCTCTAGGACGCTTAGTTTAGGAGATATGGGCAAAAGAAGTTTTTCATATAAAAATTTAAATTTTTTTTAGGTTTTGGGTGGATTTTTCAATGTTTTGGGGGTGGTCACGAGGAGATATGGGCAAAAGAAGTTTTTCATATAAAAATTTCAATTTTTTTAGGTTTTGGGTGGATTTTTCAATTTTTTGGGGGTGGTCACGAATTAAAGTCCTTTTCGCTCTAGGACGCATATTTAAGGAGATATGGGCAAAAGAAGTTTTTCATATAAAAATTTCAATTTTTTTAGGTTTTGGGTGGATTTTTCAATTTTTTGGGGTAGTCACGAATTAAAGTCCTTTTCGCTCTAGGACGCATATTTAAGGAGATATGGGCAAAAAAAGTTTTTCATATAAAAATTTCAATTTTTTTAGGTTTTGGGTGGATTTTCAATTTTTTGGGGTAGTCACGAATTAAAGTCCTTTTCGCTCTAGGACGCATATTTAAGGAGATATGGGCAAAAAAAGTTTTTCATATAAAAATTTCAATTTTTTTAGGTTTTGGGTGGATTTTTCAAATTTTTGGGGTGGTCACGAATTAAAGTCCTTTTCGCTCTAGGACGCTTAGTTTAGGAGATATGGGCAAAAGAAGTTTTTCATATAAAAATTTCAATTTTTTTAGGTTTTGGGTGGATTTTTCAATTTTTTGGGGGTGGTCACGAATTAAAGTCTTTTTCGCTCTAGGACGCTTAGTTTAGGAGATATGGGCAAAAGAAGTTTTTCATATAAAAATTTCAATTTTTTTAGGTTTTGGGTGGATTTTCCAATTTTTTGGGGTGGTCACGAATTATCGTCCTTTTCGCTCTAGGACGCTTAGTTTAGGAGATATGGGCAAAAGAAGTTTTTCATATAAAAATTTCAATTTTTTTAGGTTTTGGGTGGATTTTTCAATTTTTTGGGGTGGTCACGAATTAAAGTCCTTTTCGCTCTAGGACGCATATTTAAGGAGATATGGGCAAAAGAAGTTTTTCATATAAAAATCTCAATTTTTTTAGGTTTTGGGTGGATTTTTCAATTTTTTGGGGTAGTCACGAATTAAAGTCCTTTTCGCTCTAGGACGCATATTTAAGGAGATATGGGCAAAAAAAGTTTTTCATATAAAAATTTCAATTTTTTTAGGTTTTGGGTGGATTTTTCAATTTTTTGGGGTAGTCACGAATTAAAGTCCTTTTCGCTCTAGGACGCATATTTAAGGAGATATGGGCAAAAAAAGTTTTTCATATAAAAATTTCAATTTTTTTAGGTTTTGGGTGGATTTTTCAAATTTTTGGGGGTGGTCACGAATTAAAGTCCTTTTCGCTCTAGGACGCTTAGTTTAGGAGATATGGGCAAAAGAAGTTTTTCATATAAAAATTTCAATTTTTTTAGGTTTTGGGTGGATTTTTCAATTTTTTGGGGGTGGTCACGAATTAAAGTCTTTTTCGCTCTAGGACGCTTAGTTTAGGAGATATGGGCAAAAGAAGTTTTTCATATAAAAATTTCAATTTTTTTAGGTTTTGGGTGGATTTTTCAATTTTTTGGGGTGGTCACGAATTATCGTCCTTTTCGCTCTAGGACGCTTAGTTTAGGAGATATGGGCAAAAGAAGTTTTTCATATAAAAATTTAAATTTTTTTAGGTTTTGGGTGGATTTTTCAATTTTTTGGGGGTGGTCACGAATTAAAGTCCTTTTCGCTCTAGGACGCTTAGTTTAGGAGATATGGGCAAAAGAAGTTTTTCATATAAAAATTTCAATTTTTTTTAGGTTTTGGGTGGATTTTCCAATTTTTTGGGGTGGTCACGAATTATCGTCCTTTTCGCTCTAGGACGCTTAGTTTAGGAGATATGGGCAAAAGAAGTTTTTCATATAAAAATTTCAATTTTTTTAGGTTTTGGGTGGATTTTTCAATTTTTTGGGGGTGGTCACGAATAAAGTCCTTTTCGCTCTAGGACGCTTAGTTTAGGAGATATGGGCAAAAGAAGTTTTTCATATAAAAATTTCAATTTTTTTAGGTTTTGGGTGGATTTTGCAATTTTTTTGGGGTGGTCGCGAATTAAAGTCCTTTTCGCTCTAGGACGCTTAGTTTAGGAGATATGGGCAAAAGAAGTTTTTCATATAAAAATTTCAATTTTTTTAGGTTTTGGGTGGATTTTTCAATTTTTTTGGGTGGTCACGAATTAAAGTCCTTTTCGCTCTATGACGCTTAGTTTAGGAGATATGGGCAAAAGAAGTTTTTCATATAAAAATTTCAATTTTTTTAGGTTTTGGGTGGATTTTTCCATTTTTTTGGGGTGGTCGCGAATTAAAGTCCTTTTCGCTCTAGGACGCTTAGTTTAGGAGATATGGGCAAAAGAAGTTTTTCATATAAAAATTTCAATTTTTTTAGGTTTTGGGTGGATTTTTCAATTTTTCGGGGTGGTCACGAATTAAAGTCCTTTTCGCTCTAGGACGCTTAGTTTAGGAGATATGGGCAAAAGAAGTTTTTCATATAAAAATTTCAATTTTTTTAGGTTTTGGGTGGATTTTTAAAATTTTTGGGGTGGTCACGAATTAAAGTCCTTTTCGCTCTAGGACGCATATTTAAGGAGATATGGGCAAAATAAGTTTTTCATATAAAAATTTTAATTTATTTAGGTTTTGGGTGGATTATTCAATTTTTTTGGGTGGTCACGAATTATCGTCCTTTTCGCTCTAGGACGCTTAGTTTAGGAGATATGGGCAAAAGAAGTTTTTCATATAAAAATTTAAATTTTTTTAGGTTTTGGGTGGATTTTTCAATTTTTTGGGGTGGTCACGAATTATCGTCCTTTTCGCTCTAGGACGCTTAGTTTAGGAGATATGGGCAAAAGAAGTTTTTCATATAAAAATTTCAATTTTTTTAGGTTTTGGGTGGATTTTTCAATTTTTTTGGGTGGTCACGAATTAAAGTCGTTTTCGCTCTAAGACGCATATTTAAGGAGATATGGGCAAAGAAGTTTTTCATATAAAAATTTCAATTTTTTTAGGTTTTGGGTGGATTTTTCAATTTTTTGGGGTAGTCACGAATTAAAGTCCTTTTCGCTCTAGGACGCATATTTAAGGAGATATGGGCAAAAGAAGTTTTTCATATAAAAATTTAAATTTTTTTAGGTTTTGGGTGGATTTTTCAATTTTTTTGGGTGGTCACGAATTAAAGTCCTTTTCGCTCTAGGACGCTTAGTTTAGGAGATATGGGCAAAAGAAGTTTTTCATATAAAAATTTCAATTTTTTTAGGTTTTGGGTGGATTTTTCAATTTTTTGGGGGTGGTCACGAATTAAAGTCCTTTTCGCTCTAGGACGCTTAGTTTAGGAGATATGGACAAAAGAAGTTTTTCATATAAAAATTTCAATTTTTTTAGGTTTTGGGTGGATTTTTCAATTTTTTGGGGTGGTCACGAATTATCGTCCTTTTCGCTCTAGGACGCTTAGTTTAGGAGATATGGGCAAAAGAAGTTTTTCATATAAAAATTTCAATTTTTTTAGGTTTTGGGTGGATTTTTCAATTTTTTGGGGGTGGTCACGAGGAGATATGGGCAAAAGAAGTTTTTCATATAAAAATTTAAATTTTTTTAGGTTTTGGGTGGATTTTTCAATTTTTTTGGGTGGTCACGAATTAAAGTCCTTTTCGCTCTAGGACGCTTAGTTTAGGAGATATGGGCAAAAGAAGTTTTTCATATAAAAATTTAAATTTTTTTTAGGTTTTGGGTGGATTTTTCAATGTTTTGGGGCTGGTCACGAGGAGATATGGGCAAAAGAAGTTTTT
This sequence comes from Haematobia irritans, assembly GCF_050003625.1. Classification (NCBI taxonomy): domain Eukaryota; kingdom Metazoa; phylum Arthropoda; class Insecta; order Diptera; family Muscidae; genus Haematobia; species Haematobia irritans. Next base: position 34,664,037 of record NC_134400.1, on the reverse strand, counting down.
CATATAAAAATTTAAATTTTTTTAGGTTTTGGGTGGATTTTTCAATTTTTTTGGGTGGTCACGAATTAAAGTCCTTTTCGCTCTAGGACGCTTAGTTTAGGAGATATGGGCAAAAGAAGTTTTTCATATAAAAATTTCAATTTTTTTAGGTTTTGGGTGGATTTTTCAATGTTTTGGGGGTGGTCACGAATTAAAGTCCTTTTCGCTCTAGGACGCTTAGTTTAGGAGATATGGGCAAAAGAAGTTTTTCATATAAAAATTTCAATTTTTTTAGGTTTTGGGTGGATTTTTCAATTTTTTGGGGTGGTCACGAATTATCGTCCTTTTCGCTCTAGGACGCTTAGTTTAGGAGATATGGGCAAAAGAAGTTTTTCATATAAAAATTTCAATTTTTGTAGGTTTTGGGTGGATTTTTCAATTTTTTGGGGGTGGTCACGAATTAAAGTCCTTTTCGCTCTAGGACGCTTAGTTTAGGAGATATGGGCAAAAGAAGTTTTTCATATAAAAATTTCAATTTTTTTAGGTTTTGGGTGGATTTTTCAATTTTTTTGGGTGGTCACGAATTAAAGTCGTTTTCGCTCTAGGACGCATATTTAAGGAGATATGGGCAAAAGAAGTTTTTCATATAAAAATTTCAATTTTTTTAGGTTTTGGGTGGATTTTTCAATTTTTTGGGGTAGTCACGAATTAAAGTCCTTTTCGCTCTAGGACGCATATTTAAGGAGATATGGGCAAAAGAAGTTTTTCATATAAAAATTTAAATTTTTTTAGGTTTTGGGTGGATTTTTCAATTTTTTTGGGTGGTCACGAATTAAAGTCCTTTTCGCTCTAGGACGCTTAGTTTAGGAGATATGGGCAAAAGAAGTTTTTCATATAAAAATTTCAATTTTTTTAGGTTTTGGGTGGATTTTTCAATTTTTTGGGGGTGGTCACGAATTAAAGTCCTTTTCGCTCTAGGACGCTTAGTTTAGGAGATATGGACAAAAGAAGTTTTTCATATAAAAATTTCAATTTTTTTAGGTTTTGGGTGGATTTTTCAATTTTTTGGGGTGGTCACGAATTATCGTCCTTTTCGCTCTAGGACGCTTAGTTTAGGAGATATGGGCAAAAGAAGTTTTTCATATAAAAATTTCAATTTTTTTAGGTTTTGGGTGGATTTTTCAATTTTTTGGGGGTGGTCACGAATTAAAGTCCTTTTCGCTCTAGGACGCTTAGTTTAGGAGATATGGGCAAAAGAAGTTTTTCATATAAAAATTTCAATTTTTTTAGGTTTGGGTGGATTTTTCAATTTTTTTTTTGGGTGGTCACGAATTAAAGTCCTTTTCGCTCTAGGACGCATATTTAAGGAGATATGGGCAAAAGAAGTTTTTCATATAAAAATTTCAATTTTTTTAGGTTTGGGTGGATTTTTCATTTTTTTTTGGGTAGTCACGAATTAAAGTCCTTTTCGCTCTAGGACGCTTAGTTTAGGAGATATGGGCAAAAGAAGTTTTTCATATAAAAATTTCAATTTTTTTAGGTTTTGGGTGGATTTTTCAATGTTTTGGGGGTGGTCACGAGGAGATATGGGCAAAAGAAGTTTTTCATATAAAAATTTAAATTTTTTTAGGTTTTGGGTGGATTTTTCAATTTTTTTGGGTGGTCACGAATTAAAGTCCTTTTCGCTCTAGGACGCTTAGTTTAGGAGATATGGGCAAAAGAAGTTTTTCATATAAAAATTTCAATTTTTTTAGGTTTTGGGTGGATTTTTCAATGTTTTGGGGGTGGTCACGAATTAAAGTCCTTTTCGCTCTAGGCCGCATATTTAAGGAGATATGGGCAAAAGAAGTTTTTCATATAAAAATTTAAATTTTTTTAGGTTTTGGGTGGATTTTTCAATTTTTTGGGGGTGGTCACGAATTAAAGTCCTTTTCGCTCTATGACGCTTAGTTTAGGAGATATGGGCAAAAGAAGTTTTTCATATAAAAATTTCAATTTTTTTAGGTTTTGGGTGGATTTTTCAATTTTTTGGGGTGGTCACGAATTAAAGTCCTTTTCGCTCTAGGACGCATATTTAAGGAGATATGGGCAAAAGAAGTTTTTCATATAAAAATTTCAATTTTTTTAGGTTTTGGGTGGATTTTTCAATTTTTTGGGGGTGGTCACGAATTAAAGTCCTTTTCGCTCTAGGACGCTTAGTTTAGGAGATATGGGCAAAAGAAGTTTTTCATATAAAAATTTCAATTTTTTTAGGTTTTGGGTGGATTTTTCAATTTTTTGGGGTGGTCACGAATTAAAGTCCTTTTCGCTCTAGGACGCATATTTAAGGAGGTATGGGCAAAAGAAGTTTTTCATATAAAAATTTCAATTTTTTTAGGTTTTGGGTGGATTTTTCAATTTTTTGGGGTGGTCACGAATTAAAGTCCTTTTCGCTCTAGGACGCATATTTAAGGAGATATGGGCAAAAGAAGTTTTTCATATAAAAATTTCAATTTTTTTAGGTTTTGGGTGGATTTTTCAATTTTTTGGGGGTGGTCACGAATTAAAGTCCTTTTCGCTCTAGGACGCTTAGTTTAGGAGATATGGGCAAAAGAAGTTTTTCATATAAAAATTTCAATTTTTTTAGGTTTTGGGTGGATTTTTCAATTTTTTGGGGGTGGTCACGAATTAAAGTCTTTTTCGCTCTAGGACGCTTAGTTTAGGAGATATGGGCAAAAGAAGTTTTTCATATAAAAATTTAAATTTTTTTAGGTTTTGGGTGGATTTTTCAATTTTTTGGGGTGGTCACGAATAAAGTCCTTTTCGCTCTAGGACGCTTAGTTTAGGAGATATGGGCAAAAGAAGTTTTTCATATAAAAATTTCAATTTTTTTAGGTTTTGGGTGGATTTTTCAATTTTTTTGGGGTGGTCGCGAATTAAAGTCCTTTTCGCTCTAGGACGCTTAGTTTAGGAGATATGGGCAAAAGAAGTTTTTCATATAAAAATTTCAATTTTTTTTAGGTTTTGGGTGGATTTTTCAATTTTTTGGGGGTGGTCACGAATTAAAGTCTTTTTCGCTCTAGGACGCTTAGTTTAGGAGATATGGGCAAAAGAAGTTTTTCATATAAAAATTTCAATTTTTTTAGGGTTTGGGTGGATTTTTCAATTTTTTGGGGTGGTCACGAATAAAGTCCTTTTCGCTCTAGGACGCTTAGTTTAGGAGATATGGGCAAAAGAAGTTTTTCATATAAAAATTTCAATTTTTTTAGGTTTTGGGTGGATTTTTCAATTTTTTTGGGGTGGTCGCGAATTAAAGTCCTTTTCGCTCTAGGACGCTTAGTTTAGGAGATATGGGCAAAAGAAGTTTTTCATATAAAAATTTCAATTTTTTTAGGTTTTGGGTGGATTTTTCAATTTTTTTGGGTGGTCACGAATTAAAGTCCTTTTCGCTCTATGACGCTTAGTTTAGGAGATATGGGCAAAAGAAGTTTTTCATATAAAAATTTCAATTTTTTTAGGTTTTGGGTGGATTTTTCAATTTTTTTGGGGTGGTCGCGAATTAAAGTCCTTTTCGCTCTAGGACGCTTAGTTTAGGAGATATGGGCAAAAGAAGTTTTTCATATAAAAATTTCAATTTTTTAGGTTTTGGGTGGATTTTTCAATTTTTTGGGGGTGGTCACGAATTAAAGTCCTTTTCGCTCTAGGACGCTTAGTTTAGGAGATATGGGCAAAAGAAGTTTTTCATATAAAAATTTCAATTTTTTTAGGTTTTGGGTGGATTTTTCAATTTTTTTGGGTGGTCACGAATTAAAGTCGTTTTCGCTCTAGGACGCATATTTAAGGAGATATGGGCAAAAGAAGTTTTTCATATAAAAATTTCAATTTTTTTAGGTTTTGGGTGGATTTTTCAATTTTTTGGGGTAGTCACGAATTAAAGTCCTTTTCGCTCTAGGACGCATATTTAAGGAGATATGGGCAAAAGAAGTTTTTCATATAAAAATTTAAATTTTTTAGGTTTTGGGCGGATTTTTCAATTTTTTTGGGTGGTCACGAATTAAAGTCCTTTTCGCTCTAGGACGCTTAGTTTAGGAGATATGGGCAAAAGAAGTTTTTCATATAAAAATTTCAATTTTTTTAGGTTTTGGGTGGATTTTTCAATTTTTTGGGGGTGGTCACGAATTAAAGTCCTTTTCGCTCTAGGACGCTTAGTTTAGGAGATATGGACAAAAGAAGTTTTTCATATAAAAATTTCAATTTTTTTAGGTTTTGGGTGGATTTTTCAATTTTTTGGGGTGGTCACGAATTATCGTCCTTTTCGCTCTAGGACGCTTAGTTTAGGAGATATGGGCAAAAGAAGTTTTTCATATAAAAATTTCAATTTTTTTAGGTTTTGGGTGGATTTTTCAATTTTTTGGGGGTGGCCACGAATTAAAGTCCTTTTCGCTCTAGGACGCTTAGTTTAGGAGATATGGGCAAAAGAAGTTTTTCATATAAAAATTTCAATTTTTTTAGGTTTGGGTGGATTTTTCAATTTTTTTTGGGTGGTCACGAATTAAAGTCCTTTTCGCTCTAGGACGCATATTTAAGGAGATATGGGCAAAAGAAGTTTTTCATATAAAAATTTCAATTTTTTTAGGTTTGGGTGGATTTTTCAATTTTTTTTGGGTGGTCACGAATTAAAGTCCTTTTCGCTCTAGGACGCTTAGTTTAGGAGATATGGGCAAAAGAAGTTTTTCATATAAAAATTTCAATTTTTTTAGGTTTTGGGTGGATTTTTCAATGTTTTAGGGGTGGTCACGAGGAGATATGGGCAAAAGAAGTTTTTCATATAAAAATTTCAATTTTTTTAGGTTTTGGGTGGATTTTTCAATTTTTTTGGGTGGTCACGAATTAAAGTCCTTTTCGCTCTAGGACGCTTAGTTTAGGAGATATGGGCAAAAGAAGTTTTTCATATAAAAATTTCATTTTTTTTAGGTTTTGGGTGGATTTTTCAATGTTTTGGGGGTGGTCACGAATTAAAGTCCTTTTCGCTCTAGGCCGCATATTTAAGGAGATATGGGCAAAAGAAGTTTTTCATATAAAAATTAAAATTTTTTTAGGTTTTGGGTGGATTTTTCAATTTTTTGGGGGTGGTCACGAATTAAAGTCCTTTTCGCTCTAGGACGCTTAGTTTAGGAGATATGGGCAAAAGAAGTTTTTCATATAAAAATTTCAATTTTTTTAGGTTTTGGGTGGATTTTTCAATTTTTTGGGGTGGTCACGAATTATCGTCCTTTTCGCTCTAGGACGCTTAGTTTAGGAGATATGGGCAAAAGAAGTTTTTCATATAAAAATTTCAATTTTTTTAGGTTTTGGGTGGATTTTTCAATTTTTTGGGGGTGGTCACGAATTAAAGTCCTTTTCGCTCTAGGACGCTTAGTTTAGGAGATATGGGCAAAAGAAGTTTTTCATATAAAAATTTCAATTTTTTTAGGTTTTGGGTGGATTTTTCAATTTTTTGGGGTGGTCACGAATTAAAGTCCTTTTCGCTCTAGGACGCATATTTAAGGAGATATGGGCAAAAGAAGTTTTTCATATAAAAATTTCAATTTTTTTAGGTTTTGGGTGGATTTTTAAATTTTTTGGGGTAGTCACGAATTAAAGTCCTTTTCGCTCTAGGACGCATATTTAAGGAGATATGGGCAAAAAAAGTTTTTCATATAAAAATTTCAATTTTTTAGGTTTTGGGTGGATTTTTCAATTTTTTGGGGTAGTCACGAATTAAAGGCCTTTTCGCTCTAGGACGCATATTTAAGGAGATATGGGCAAAAAAAGTTTTTCATATAAAAATTTCAATTTTTTTAGGTTTTGGGTGGATTTTTCAATTTTTTGGGGTGGTCACGAATTATCGTCCTTTTCGCTCTAGGACGCTTAGTTTAGGAGATATGGGCAAAAGAAGTTTTTCATATAAAAATTTCAATTTTTTTAGGTTTTGGGTGGATTTTTCAATTTTTTGGGGTGGTCACGAATTAAAGTCCTTTTCGCTCTAGGACGCATATTTAAGGAGATATGGGCAAAAGAAGTTTTTCATATAAAAATTTCAATTTTTTTAGGTTTTGGGTGGATTTTTAAATTTTTTGGGGGTGGTCACGAATTAAAGTCCTTTTCGCTCTAGGACGCTTAGTTTAGGAGATATGGGCAAAAGAAGTTTTTCATATAAAAATTTCAATTTTTTTAGGTTTTGGGTGGATTTTTCAATTTTTTGGGGTGGTCACGAATTAAAGTCCTTTTCGCTCTAGGACGCTTAGTTTAGGAGATATGGGCAAAAGAAGTTTTTCATATAAAAATTTCAATTTTTTTAGGTTTTGGGTGGATTTTTCAATTTTTTGGGGTGGTCACGAATTAAAGTCCTTTTCGCTCTAGGACGCATATTTAAGGAGATATGGGCAAAAGAAGTTTTTCATATAAAAATTTCAATTTTTTTAGGTTTTGGGTGGATTTTTAAATTTTTTGGGGGTGGTCACGAATTAAAGTCCTTTTCGCTCTAGGACGCTTAGTTTAGGAGATATGGGCAAAAGAAGTTTTTCATATAAAAATTTCAATTTTTTTAGGTTTTGGGTGGATTTTTCAATTTTTTGGGGTGGTCACGAATTAAAGTCCTTTTCGCTCTAGGACGCATATTTAAGGAGGTATGGGCAAAAGAAGTTTTTCATATAAAAATTTCAATTTTTTTAGGTTTTGGGTGGATTTTTCAATTTTTTGGGGTGGTCACGAATTAAAGTCCTTTTCGCTCTAGGACGCATATTTAAGGAGATATGGGCAAAAGAAGTTTTTCATATAAAAATTTCAATTTTTTTAGGTTTTGGGTGGATTTTTCAATTTTTTGGGGGTGGTCACGAATTAAAGTCCTTTTCGCTCTAGGACGCTTAGTTTAGGAGATATGGGCAAAAGAAGTTTTTCATATAAAAATTTCAATTTTTTTTAGGTTTTGGGTGGATTTTTCAATTTTTTGGGGGTGGTCACGAATTAAAGTCTTTTTCGCTCTAGGACGCTTAGTTTAGGAGATATGGGCAAAAGAAGTTTTTCATATAAAAATTTCAATTTTTTTAGGTTTTGGGTGGATTTTTCAATTTTTTGGGGTGGTCACGAATAAAGTCCTTTTCGCTCTAGGACGCTTAGTTTAGGAGATATGGGCAAAAGAAGTTTTTCATATAAAAATTTCAATTTTTTTAGGTTTTGGGTGGATTTTTCAATTTTTTTGGGGTGGTCGCGAATTAAAGTCCTTTTCGCTCTAGGACGCTTAGTTTAGGAGATATGGGCAAAAGAAGTTTTTCATATAAAAATTTCAATTTTTTTTAGGTTTTGGGTGGATTTTTCAATTTTTTGGGGGTGGTCACGAATTAAAGTCTTTTTCGCTCTAGGACGCTTAGTTTAGGAGATATGGGCAAAAGAAGTTTTTCATATAAAAATTTCAATTTTTTTAGGGTTTGGGTGGATTTTTCAATTTTTTGGGGTGGTCACGAATAAAGTCCTTTTCGCTCTAGGACGCTTAGTTTAGGAGATATGGGCAAAAGAAGTTTTTCATATAAAAATTTCAATTTTTTTAGGTTTTGGGTGGATTTTTCAATTTTTTTGGGGTGGTCGCGAATTAAAGTCCTTTTCGCTCTAGGACGCTTAGTTTAGGAGATATGGGCAAAAGAAGTTTTTCATATAAAAATTTCAATTTTTTTAGGTTTTGGGTGGATTTTTCAATTTTTTTGGGTGGTCACGAATTAAAGTCCTTTTCGCTCTATGACGCTTAGTTTAGGAGATATGGGCAAAAGAAGTTTTTCATATAAAAATTTCAATTTTTTTAGGTTTTGGGTGGATTTTTCAATTTTTTTGGGGTGGTCGCGAATTAAAGTCCTTTTCGCTCTAGGACGCTTAGTTTAGGAGATATGGGCAAAAGAAGTTTTTCATATAAAAATTTCAATTTTTTAGGTTTTGGGTGGATTTTTCAATTTTTTGGGGGTGGTCACGAATTACAGTCCTTTTCGCTCTAGGACGCTTAGTTTAGGAGATATGGGCAAAAGAAGTTTTTCATATAAAAATTTCAATTTTTTTAGGTTTTGGGTGGATTTTTCAATTTTTTTGGGTGGTCACGAATTAAAGTCGTTTTCGCTCTAGGACGCATATTTAAGGAGATATGGGCAAAAGAAGTTTTTCATATAAAAATTTCAATTTTTTTAGGTTTTGGGTGGATTTTTCAATTTTTTGGGGTAGTCACGAATTAAAGTCCTTTTCGCTCTAGGACGCATATTTAAGGAGATATGGGCAAAAGAAGTTTTTCATATAAAAATTTAAATTTTTTAGGTTTTGGGCGGATTTTTCAATTTTTTTGGGTGGTCACGAATTAAAGTCCTTTTCGCTCTAGGACGCTTAGTTTAGGAGATATGGGCAAAAGAAGTTTTTCATATAAAAATTTCAATTTTTTTAGGTTTTGGGTGGATTTTTCAATTTTTTGGGGGTGGTCACGAATTAAAGTCCTTTTCGCTCTAGGACGCTTAGTTTAGGAGATATGGACAAAAGAAGTTTTTCATATAAAAATTTCAATTTTTTTAGGTTTTGGGTGGATTTTTCAATTTTTTGGGGTGGTCACGAATTATCGTCCTTTTCGCTCTAGGACGCTTAGTTTAGGAGATATGGGCAAAAGAAGTTTTTCATATAAAAATTTCAATTTTTTTAGGTTTTGGGTGGATTTTTCAATTTTTTGGGGGTGGCCACGAATTAAAGTCCTTTTCGCTCTAGGACGCTTAGTTTAGGAGATATGGGCAAAAGAAGTTTTTCATATAAAAATTTCAATTTTTTTAGGTTTGGGTGGATTTTTCAATTTTTTTTGGGTGGTCACGAATTAAAGTCCTTTTCGCTCTAGGACGCATATTTAAGGAGATATGGGCAAAAGAAGTTTTTCATATAAAAATTTCAATTTTTTTAGGTTTGGGTGGATTTTTCAATTTTTTTTGGGTGGTCACGAATTAAAGTCCTTTTCGCTCTAGGACGCTTAGTTTAGGAGATATGGGCAAAAGAAGTTTTTCATATAAAAATTTCAATTTTTTTAGGTTTTGGGTGGATTTTTCAATGTTTTAGGGGTGGTCACGAGGAGATATGGGCAAAAGAAGTTTTTCATATAAAAATTTCAATTTTTTTAGGTTTTGGGTGGATTTTTCAATTTTTTTGGGTGGTCACGAATTAAAGTCCTTTTCGCTCTAGGACGCTTAGTTTAGGAGATATGGGCAAAAGAAGTTTTTCATATAAAAATTTCATTTTTTTTAGGTTTTGGGTGGATTTTTCAATGTTTTGGGGGTGGTCACGAATTAAAGTCCTTTTCGCTCTAGGCCGCATATTTAAGGAGATATGGGCAAAAGAAGTTTTTCATATAAAAATTAAAATTTTTTTAGGTTTTGGGTGGATTTTTCAATTTTTTGGGGGTGGTCACGAATTAAAGTCCTTTTCGCTCTAGGACGCTTAGTTTAGGAGATATGGGCAAAAGAAGTTTTTCATATAAAAATTTCAATTTTTTTAGGTTTTGGGTGGATTTTTCAATTTTTTGGGGTGGTCACGAATTATCGTCCTTTTCGCTCTAGGACGCTTAGTTTAGGAGATATGGGCAAAAGAAGTTTTTCATATAAAAATTTCAATTTTTTTAGGTTTTGGGTGGATTTTTCAATTTTTTGGGGGTGGTCACGAATTAAAGTCCTTTTCGCTCTAGGACGCTTAGTTTAGGAGATATGGGCAAAAGAAGTTTTTCATATAAAAATTTCAATTTTTTTAGGTTTTGGGTGGATTTTTCAATTTTTTGGGGTGGTCACGAATTAAAGTCCTTTTCGCTCTAGGACGCATATTTAAGGAGATATGGGCAAAAGAAGTTTTTCATATAAAAATTTCAATTTTTTTAGGTTTTGGGTGGATTTTTAAATTTTTTGGGGTAGTCACGAATTAAAGTCCTTTTCGCTCTAGGACGCATATTTAAGGAGATATGGGCAAAAAAAGTTTTTCATATAAAAATTTCAATTTTTTGGTTTTGGGTGGATTTTTCAATTTTTTGGGGTAGTCACGAATTAAAGGCCTTTTCGCTCTAGGACGCATATTTAAGGAGATATGGGCAAAAAAAGTTTTTCATATAAAAATTTCAATTTTTTTAGGTTTTGGGTGGATTTTTCAATTTTTTGGGGTGGTCACGAATTATCGTCCTTTTCGCTCTAGGACGCTTAGTTTAGGAGATATGGGCAAAAGAAGTTTTTCATATAAAAATTTCAATTTTTTTAGGTTTTGGGTGGATTTTTCAATTTTTTGGGGTGGTCACGAATTAAAGTCCTTTTCGCTCTAGGACGCATATTTAAGGAGATATGGGCAAAAGAAGTTTTTCATATAAAAATTTCAATTTTTTTAGGTTTTGGGTGGATTTTTAAATTTTTTGGGGGTGGTCACGAATTAAAGTCCTTTTCGCTCTAGGACGCTTAGTTTAGGAGATATGGGCAAAAGAAGTTTTTCATATAAAAATTTCAATTTTTTTAGGTTTTGGGTGGATTTTTCAATTTTTTGGGGTGGTCACGAATTAAAGTCCTTTTCGCTCTAGGACGCATATTTAAGGAGGTATGGGCAAAAGAAGTTTTTCATATAAAAATTTCAATTTTTTTAGGTTTTGGGTGGATTTTTCAATTTTTTGGGGTGGTCACGAATTAAAGTCCTTTTCGCTCTAGGACGCATATTTAAGGAGATATGGGCAAAAGAAGTTTTTCATATAAAAATTTCAATTTTTTTAGGTTTTGGGTGGATTTTTCAATTTTTTGGGGGTGGTCACGAATTAAAGTCCTTTTCGCTCTAGGACGCTTAGTTTAGGAGATATGGGCAAAAGAAGTTTTTCATATAAAAATTTCAATTTTTTTTAGGTTTTGGGTGGATTTTTCAATTTTTTGGGGGTGGTCACGAATTAAAGTCTTTTTCGCTCTAGGACGCTTAGTTTAGGAGATATGGGCAAAAGAAGTTTTTCATATAAAAATTTCAATTTTTTTAGGTTTTGGGTGGATTTTTCAATTTTTTGGGGTGGTCACGAATAAAGTCCTTTTCGCTCTAGGACGCTTAGTTTAGGAGATATGGGCAAAAGAAGTTTTTCATATAAAAATTTCAATTTTTTTAGGTTTTGGGTGGATTTTTCAATTTTTTTGGGGTGGTCGCGAATTAAAGTCCTTTTCGCTCTAGGACGCTTAGTTTAGGAGATATGGGCAAAAGAAGTTTTTCATATAAAAATTTCAATTTTTTTTAGGTTTTGGGTGGATTTTTCAATTTTTTGGGGGTGGTCACGAATTAAAGTCTTTTTCGCTCTAGGACGCTTAGTTTAGGAGATATGGGCAAAAGAAGTTTTTCATATAAAAATTTCAATTTTTTTAGGGTTTGGGTGGATTTTTCAATTTTTTGGGGTGGTCACGAATAAAGTCCTTTTCGCTCTAGGACGCTTAGTTTAGGAGATATGGGCAAAAGAAGTTTTTCATATAAAAATTTCAATTTTTTTAGGTTTTGGGTGGATTTTTCAATTTTTTTGGGGTGGTCGCGAATTAAAGTCCTTTTCGCTCTAGGACGCTTAGTTTAGGAGATATGGGCAAAAGAAGTTTTTCATATAAAAATTTCAATTTTTTTAGGTTTTGGGTGGATTTTTCAATTTTTTTGGGTGGTCACGAATTAAAGTCCTTTTCGCTCTATGACGCTTAGTTTAGGAGATATGGGCAAAAGAAGTTTTTCATATAAAAATTTCAATTTTTTTAGGTTTTGGGTGGATTTTTCAATTTTTTTGGGGTGGTCGCGAATTAAAGTCCTTTTCGCTCTAGGACGCTTAGTTTAGGAGATATGGGCAAAAGAAGTTTTTCATATAAAAATTTCAATTTTTTAGGTTTTGGGTGGATTTTTCAATTTTTTGGGGGTGGTCACGAATTACAGTCCTTTTCGCTCTAGGACGCTTAGTTTAGGAGATATGGGCAAAAGAAGTTTTTCATATAAAAATTTCAATTTTTTTAGGTTTTGGGTGGATTTTTCAATTTTTTTGGGTGGTCACGAATTAAAGTCGTTTTCGCTCTAGGACGCATATTTAAGGAGATATGGGCAAAAGAAGTTTTTCATATAAAAATTTCAATTTTTTTAGGTTTTGGGTGGATTTTTCAATTTTTTGGGGTAGTCACGAATTAAAGTCCTTTTCGCTCTAGGACGCATATTTAAGGAGATATGGGCAAAAGAAGTTTTTCATATAAAAATTTAAATTTTTTAGGTTTTGGGCGGATTTTTCAATTTTTTTGGGTGGTCACGAATTAAAGTCCTTTTCGCTCTAGGACGCTTAGTTTAGGAGATATGGGCAAAAGAAGTTTTTCATATAAAAATTTCAATTTTTTTAGGTTTTGGGTGGATTTTTCAATTTTTTGGGGGTGGCCACGAATTAAAGTCCTTTTCGCTCTAGGACGCTTAGTTTAGGAGATATGGGCAAAAGAAGTTTTTCATATAAAAATTTCAATTTTTTTAGGTTTGGGTGGATTTTTCAATTTTTTTTGGGTGGTCACGAATTAAAGTCCTTTTCGCTCTAGGACGCATATTTAAGGAGATATGGGCAAAAGAAGTTTTTCATATAAAAATTTCAATTTTTTTAGGTTTGGGTGGATTTTTCAATTTTTTTTGGGTGGTCACGAATTAAAGTCCTTTTCGCTCTAGGACGCTTAGTTTAGGAGATATGGGCAAAAGAAGTTTTTCATATAAAAATTTCAATTTTTTTAGGTTTTGGGTGGATTTTTCAATGTTTTAGGGGTGGTCACGAGGAGATATGGGCAAAAGAAGTTTTTCATATAAAAATTTCAATTTTTTTAGGTTTTGGGTGGATTTTTCAATTTTTTTGGGTGGTCACGAATTAAAGTCCTTTTCGCTCTAGGACGCTTAGTTTAGGAGATATGGGCAAAAGAAGTTTTTCATATAAAAATTTCATTTTTTTTAGGTTTTGGGTGGATTTTTCAATGTTTTGGGGGTGGTCACGAATTAAAGTCCTTTTCGCTCTAGGCCGCATATTTAAGGAGATATGGGCAAAAGAAGTTTTTCATATAAAAATTAAAATTTTTTTAGGTTTTGGGTGGATTTTTCAATTTTTTGGGGGTGGTCACGAATTAAAGTCCTTTTCGCTCTAGGACGCTTAGTTTAGGAGATATGGGCAAAAGAAGTTTTTCATATAAAAATTTCAATTTTTTTAGGTTTTGGGTGGATTTTTCAATTTTTTGGGGTGGTCACGAATTATCGTCCTTTTCGCTCTAGGACGCTTAGTTTAGGAGATATGGGCAAAAGAAGTTTTTCATATAAAAATTTCAATTTTTTTAGGTTTTGGGTGGATTTTTCAATTTTTTGGGGGTGGTCACGAATTAAAGTCCTTTTCGCTCTAGGACGCTTAGTTTAGGAGATATGGGCAAAAGAAGTTTTTCATATAAAAATTTCAATTTTTTTAGGTTTTGGGTGGATTTTTCAATTTTTTGGGGTGGTCACGAATTAAAGTCCTTTTCGCTCTAGGACGCATATTTAAGGAGATATGGGCAAAAGAAGTTTTTCATATAAAAATTTCAATTTTTTTAGGTTTTGGGTGGATTTTTAAATTTTTTGGGGTAGTCACGAATTAAAGTCCTTTTCGCTCTAGGACGCATATTTAAGGAGATATGGGCAAAAAAAGTTTTTCATATAAAAATTTCAATTTTTTAGGTTTTGGGTGGATTTTTCAATTTTTTGGGGTAGTCACGAATTAAAGTCCTTTTCGCTCTAGGACGCATATTTAAGGAGATATGGGCAAAAAAAGTTTTTCATATAAAAATTTCAATTTTTTTAGGTTTTGGGTGGATTTTTCAATTTTTTGGGGTGGTCACGAATTATCGTCCTTTTCGCTCTAGGACGCTTAGTTTAGGAGATATGGGCAAAAGAAGTTTTTCATATAAAAATTTCAATTTTTTTAGGTTTTGGGTGGATTTTTCAATTTTTTTGGGGTGGTCGCGAATTAAAGTCCTTTTCGCTCTAGGACGCTTAGTTTAGGAGATATGGGCAAAAGAAGTTTTTCATATAAAAATTTCAATTTTTGTAGGTTTTGGGTGGATTTTTCAATTTTTTGGGGGTGGTCACGAATTAAAGTCCTTTTCGCTCTAGGACGCTTAGTTTAGGAGATATGGGCAAAAGAAGTTTTTCATATAAAAATTTCAATTTTTTTAGGTTTTGGGTGGATTTTTCAATTTTTTTGGGTGGTCACGAATTAAAGTCGTTTTCGCTCTAGGACGCATATTTAAGGAGATATGGGCAAAATAAGTTTTTCATATAAAAATTTCAATTTTTTTAGGTTTTGGGTGGATTTTTCAATTTTTTGGGGTAGTCACGAATTAAAGTCCTTTTCGCTCTAGGACGCATATTTAAGGAGATATGGGCAAAAGAAGTTTTTCATATAAAAATTTAAATTTTTTTAGGTTTTGGGTGGATTTTTCAATTTTTTTGGGTGGTCACGAATTAAAGTCCTTTTCGCTCTAGGACGCTTAGTTTAGGAGATATGGGCAAAAGAAGTTTTTCATATAAAAATTTCAATTTTTTTAGGTTTTGGGTGGATTTTTCAATTTTTTGGGGGTGGTCACGAATTAAAGTCCTTTTCGCTCTAGGACGCTTAGTTTAGGAGATATGGACAAAAGAAGTTTTTCATATAAAAATTTCAATTTTTTTAGGTTTTGGGTGGATTTTTCAATTTTTTGGGGTGGTCACGAATTATCGTCCTTTTCGCTCTAGGACGCTTAGTTTAGGAGATATGGGCAAAAGAAGTTTTTCATATAAAAATTTCAATTTTTTTAGGTTTTGGGTGGATTTTTCAATTTTTTGGGGGTGGTCACGAATTAAAGTCCTTTTCGCTCTAGGACGCTTAGTTTAGGAGATATGGGCAAAAGAAGTTTTTCATATAAAAATTTCAATTTTTTTAGGTTTGGGTGGATTTTTAAATTTTTTTTGGGTGGTCACGAATTAAAGTCCTTTTCGCTCTAGGACGCATATTTAAGGAGATATGGGCAAAAGAAGTTTTTCATATAAAAATTTCAATTTTTTTAGGTTTGGTTGGATTTTTCAATTTTTTTTGGGTAGTCACGAATTAAAGTCCTTTTCGCTCTAGGACGCTTAGTTTAGGAGATATGGGCAAAAGAAGTTTTTCATATAAAAATTTCAATTTTTTTAGGTTTTGGGTGGATTTTTCAATGTTTTGGGGGTGGTCACGAGGAGATATGGGCAAAAGAAGTTTTTCATATAAAAATTTCAATTTTTTTAGGTTTTGGGTGGATTTTTCAATTTTTTTGGGTGGTCACGAATTAAAGTCCTTTTCGCTCTAGGACGCTTAGTTTAGGAGATTTGGGCAAAAGAAGTTTTTCATATAAAAATTTCAATTTTTTTAGGTTTTGGGTGGATTTTTCAATGTTTTGGGGGTGGTCACGAATTAAAGTCCTTTTCGCTCTAGGCCGCATATTTAAGGAGATATGGGCAAAAGAAGTTTTTCATATAAAAATTTAAATTTTTTTAGGTTTTGGGTGGATTTTTCAATTTTTTGGGGGTGGTCACGAATTAAAGTCCTTTTCGCTCTAGGACGCTTAGTTTAGGAGATATGGGCAAAAGAAGTTTTTCATATAAAAATTTCAATTTTTTTAGGTTTTGGGTGGATTTTTCAATTTTTTGGGGTGGTCACGAATTATCGTCCTTTTCGCTCTAGGACGCTTAGTTTAGGAGATATGGGCAAAAGAAGTTTTTCATATAAAAATTTCAATTTTTTTAGGTTTTGGGTGGATTTTTCAATTTTTTGGGGGTGGTCACGAATTAAAGTCCTTTTCGCTCTAGGACGCTTAGTTTAGGAGATATGGGCAAAAGAAGTTTTTCATATAAAAATTTCAATTTTTTTAGGTTTTGGGTGGATTTTTCAATTTTTTGGGGTGGTCACGAATTAAAGTCCTTTTCGCTCTAGGACGCATATTTAAGGAGATATGGGCAAAAGAAGTTTTTCATATAAAAATTTTAATTTTTTTAGGTTTTGGGTGGATTTTTCAATTTTTTGGGGGTGGTCACGAATTAAAGTCCTTTTCGCTCTAGGACGCTTAGTTTAGGAGATATGGGCAAAAGAAGTTTTTCATATAAAAATTTCAATTTTTTTTAGGTTTTGGGTGGATTTTTCAATTTTTTGGGGGTGGTCACGAATTAAAGTCTTTTTCGCTCTAGGACGCTTAGTTTAGGAGATATGGGCAAAAGAAGTTTTTCATATAAAAATTTCAATTTTTTTAGGTTTTGGGTGGATTTTTCAATTTTTTGGGGTGGTCACGAATTATCGTCCTTTTCGCTCTAGGACGCTTAGTTTAGGAGATATGGGCAAAAGAAGTTTTTCATATAAAAATTTCAATTTTTTTAGGTTTTGGGTGGATTTTTCAATTTTTTTGGGGTGGTCGCGAATTAAAGTCCTTTTCGCTCTAGGACGCTTAGTTTAGGAGATATGGGCAAAAGAAGTTTTTCATATAAAAATTTCAATTTTTTTAGGTTTTGGGTGGATTTTTCAATTTTTTTGGGTGGTCACGAATTAAAGTCCTTTTCGCTCTATGACGCTTAGTTTAGGAGATATGGGCAAAAGAAGTTTTTCATATAAAAATTTCAATTTTTTTAGGTTTTGGGTGGATTTTTCAATTTTTTTGGGGTGGTCGCGAATTAAAGTCCTTTTCGCTCTAGGACGCTTAGTTTAGGAGATATGGGCAAAAGAAGTTTTTCATATAAAAATTTCAATTTTTTTAGGTTTTGGGTGGATTTTTCAATTTTTTGGGGGTGGTCACGAATTAAAGTCCTTTTCGCTCTAGGACGCTTAGTTTAGGAGATATGGGCAAAAGAAGTTTTTCATATAAAAATTTCAATTTTTTTAGGTTTTGGGTGGATTTTTCAATTTTTTTGGGTGGTCACGAATTAAAGTCGTTTTCGCTCTAGGACGCATATTTAAGGAGATATGGGCAAAAGAAGTTTTTCATATAAAAATTTCAATTTTTTTAGGTTTTGGGTGGATTTTTCAATTTTTTGGGGTAGTCACGAATTAAAGTCCTTTTCGCTCTAGGACGCATATTTAAGGAGATATGGGCAAAAGAAGTTTTTCATATAAAAATTTAAATTTTTTAGGTTTTGGGCGGATTTTTCAATTTTTTTGGGTGGTCACGAATTAAAGTCCTTTTCGCTCTAGGACGCTTAGTTTAGGAGATATGGGCAAAAGAAGTTTTTCATATAAAAATTTCAATTTTTTTAGGTTTTGGGTGGATTTTTCAATTTTTTGGGGGTGGTCACGAATTAAAGTCCTTTTCGCTCTAGGACGCTTAGTTTAGGAGATATGGACAAAAGAAGTTTTTCATATAAAAATTTCAATTTTTTTAGGTTTTGGGTGGATTTTTCAATTTTTTGGGGTGGTCACGAATTATCGTCCTTTTCGCTCTAGGACGCTTAGTTTAGGAGATATGGGCAAAAGAAGTTTTTCATATAAAAATTTCAATTTTTTTAGGTTTTGGGTGGATTTTTCAATTTTTTGGGGGTGGTCACGAATTAAAGTCCTTTTCGCTCTAGGACGCTTAGTTTAGGAGATATGGGCAAAAGAAGTTTTTCATATAAAAATTTCAATGTTTTTAGGTTTGGGTGGATTTTTCAATTTTTTTTGGGTGGTCACGAATTAAAGTCCTTTTCGCTCTAGGACGCATATTTAAGGAGATATGGGCAAAAGAAGTTTTTCATATAAAAATTTCAATTTTTTTAGGTTTGGGTGGATTGTTCAATTTTTTTTGGGTGGTCACGAATTAAAGTCCTTTTCGCTCTAGGACGCTTAGTTTAGGAGATATGGGCAAAAGAAGTTTTTCATATAAAAATTTCAATTTTTTTAGGTTTTGGGTGGATTTTTCAATGTTTTGGGGTGGTCACGAGGAGATATGGGCAAAAGAAGTTTTTCATATAAAAATTTCAATTTTTTTAGGTTTTGGGTGGATTTTTCAATTTTTTTGGGTGGTCACGAATTAAAGTCCTTTTCGCTCTAGGACGCTTAGTTTAGGAGATATGGGCAAAAGAAGTTTTTCATATAAAAATGTCAATTTTTTTAGGTTTTGGGTGGATTTTTCAATGTTTTGGGGGTGGTCACGAATTAAAGTCCTTTTCGCTCTAGGCCGCATATTTAAGGAGATATGGGCAAAAGAAGTTTTTCATATAAAAATAAAAATTTTTTTAGGTTTTGGGTGGATTTTTCAATTTTTTGGGGGTGGTCACGAATTAAAGTCCTTTTCGCTCTAGGACGCTTAGTTTAGGAGATATGGGCAAAAGAAGTTTTTCATATAAAAATTTCAATTTTTTTAGGTTTTGGGTGGATTTTTCAATTTTTTGGGGTGGTCACGAATTATCGTCCTTTTCGCTCTAGGACGCTTAGTTTAGGAGATATGGGCAAAAGAAGTTTTTCATATAAAAATTTCAATTTTTTTAGGTTTTGGGTGGATTTTTCAATTTTTTGGGGGTGGTCACGAATTAAAGTCCTTTTCGCTCTAGGACGCTTAGTTTAGGAGATATGGGCAAAAGAAGTTTTTCATATAAAAATTTCAATTTTTTTAGGTTTTGGGTGGATTTTTCAATTTTTTGGGGTGGTCACGAATTAAAGTCCTTTTCGCTCTATGACGCATATTTAAGGAGATATGGGCAAAAGAAGTTTTTCATATAAAAATTTCAATTTTTTTAGGTTTTGGGTGGATTTTTAAATTTTTTGGGGTAGTCACGAATTAAAGTCCTTTTCGCTCTAGGACGCATATTTAAGGAGATATGGGCAAAAAAAGTTTTTCATATAAAAATTTCAATTTTTTTAGGTTTTGGGTGGATTTTTCAAATTTTTGGGGGTGGTCACGAATTAAAGTCCTTTTCGCTCTAGGACGCTTAGTTTAGGAGATACGGGCAAAAGAAGTTTTTCATATAAAAATTTCAATTTTTTTAGGTTTTGGGTGGATTTTTCAATTTTTTGGGGGTGGTCACGAATTAAAGTCTTTTTCGCTCTAGGACGCTTAGTTTAGGAGATATGGGCAAAAGAAGTTTTTCATATAAAAATTTCAATTTTTTTAGGTTTTGGGTGGATTTTTCAATTTTTTGGGGTGGTCACGAATTATCGTCCTTTTCGCTCTAGGACGCTTAGTTTAGGAGATATGGGCAAAAGAAGTTTTTCATATAAAAATTTCAATTTTTTTAGGTTTTGGGTGGATTTTTCAATTTTTTTGGGGTGGTCGCGAATTAAAGTCCTTTTCGCTCTAGGACGCTTAGTTTAGGAGATATGGGCAAAAGAAGTTTTTCATATAAAAATTTCAATTTTTTTAGGTTTTGGGTGGATTTTTCAATTTTTTTGGGTGGTCACGAATTAAAGTCCTTTTCGCTCTATGACGCTTAGTTTAGGAGATATGGGCAAAAGAAGTTTTTCATATAAAAATTTCAATTTTTTTAGGTTTTGGGTGGATTTTTCAATTTTTTGGGGGTGGTCGCGAATTAAAGTCCTTTTCGCTCTAGGACGCATAGTTTAGGAGATATGGGCAAAAGAAGTTTTTCATATAAAAATTTCAATTTTTTTAGGTTTTGGGTGGATTTTTCAATTTTTTGGGGGTGGTCACGAATTAAAGTCCTTTTCGCTCTAGGACGCTTAGTTTAGGAGATATGGGCAAAAGAAGTTTTTCATATAAAAATTTCAATTTTTTTAGGTTTTGGGTGGATTTTTCAATTTTTTTGGGTGGTCACGAATTAAAGTCGTTTTCGCTCTAGGACGCATATTTAAGGAGATATGGGCAAAAGAAGTTTTTCATATAAAAATTTCAATTTTTTTAGGTTTTGGGTGGATTTTTCAATTTTTTGGGGGTGGTCGCGAATTAAAGTCCTTTTCGCTCTAGGACGCATAGTTTAGGAGATATGGGCAAAAGAAGTTTTTCATATAAAAATTTCAATTTTTTTAGGTTTTGGGTGGATTTTTCAATTTTTTGGGGGTGGTCACGAATTAAAGTCCTTTTCGCTCTAGGACGCTTAGTTTAGGAGATATGGGCAAAAGAAGTTTTTCATATAAAGATTTCAATTTTTTTAGGTTTTGGGTGGATTTTTCAATTTTTTTGGGTGGTCACGAATTAAAGTCGTTTTCGCTCTAGGACGCATATTTAAGGAGATATGGGCAAAAGAAGTTTTTCATATAAAAATTTCAATTTTTTTAGGTTTTGGGTGGATTTTTCAATTTTTTGGGGTAGTCACGAATTAAAGTCCTTTTCGCTCTAGGACGCATATTTAAGGAGATATGGGCAAAAGAAGTTTTTCATATAAAAATTTAAATTTTTTAGGTTTTGGGCGGATTTTTCAATTTTTTTGGGTGGTCACGAATTAAAGTCCTTTTCGCTCTAGGACGCTTAGTTTAGGAGATATGGGCAAAAGAAGTTTTTCATATAAAAATTTCAATTTTTTTAGGTTTTGGGTGGATTTTTCAATTTTTTGGGGGTGGTCACGAATTAAAGTCCTTTTCGCTCTAGGACGCTTAGTTTAGGAGATATGGGCAAAAGAAGTTTTTCATATAAAAATTTCAATTTTTTTAGGTTTTGGGTGGATTTTTCAATTTTTTTGGGGTGGTCGCGAATTAAAGTCCTTTTCGCTCTAGGACGCTTAGTTTAGGAGATATGGGCAAAAGAAGTTTTTCATATAAAAATTTCAATTTTTTTAGGTTTTGGGTGGATTTTTCAATTTTTTGGGGGTGGTCACGAATTAAAGTCCTTTTCGCTCTAGGACGCTTAGTTTAGGAGATATGGGCAAAAGAAGTTTTTCATATAAAAATTTCAATTTTTTTAGGTTTTGGGTGGATTTTTCAATTTTTTTGGGTGGTCACGAATTAAAGTCGTTTTCGCTCTAGGACGCATATTTAAGGAGATATGGGCAAAAGAAGTTTTTCATATAAAAATTTCAATTTTTTTAGGTTTTGGGTGGATTTTTCAATTTTTTGGGGTAGTCACGAATTAAAGTCCTTTTCGCTCTAGGACGCATATTTAAGGA
The DNA here is from genome assembly GCF_050003625.1 of Haematobia irritans. Classification (NCBI taxonomy): domain Eukaryota; kingdom Metazoa; phylum Arthropoda; class Insecta; order Diptera; family Muscidae; genus Haematobia; species Haematobia irritans. Next base: position 34,642,998 of record NC_134400.1, on the reverse strand, counting down.
GATATGGGCAAAAGAAGTTTTTCATATAAAAATTTAAATTTTTTAGGTTTTGGGCGGATTTTTCAATTTTTTTGGGTGGTCACGAATTAAAGTCCTTTTCGCTCTAGGACGCTTAGTTTAGGAGATATGGGCAAAAGAAGTTTTTCATATAAAAATTTCAATTTTTTTAGGTTTTGGGTGGATTTTTCAATTTTTTGGGGGTGGTCACGAATTAAAGTCCTTTTCGCTCTAGGACGCTTAGTTTAGGAGATATGGACAAAAGAAGTTTTTCATATAAAAATTTCAATTTTTTTAGGTTTTGGGTGGATTTTTCAATTTTTTGGGGTGGTCACGAATTATCGTCCTTTTCGCTCTAGGACGCTTAGTTTAGGAGATATGGGCAAAAGAAGTTTTTCATATAAAAATTTCAATTTTTTTAGGTTTTGGGTGGATTTTTCAATTTTTTGGGGGTGGTCACGAATTAAAGTCCTTTTCGCTCTAGGACGCTTAGTTTAGGAGATATGGGCAAAAGAAGTTTTTCATATAAAAATTTCAATGTTTTTAGGTTTGGGTGGATTTTTCAATTTTTTTTGGGTGGTCACGAATTAAAGTCCTTTTCGCTCTAGGACGCATATTTAAGGAGATATGGGCAAAAGAAGTTTTTCATATAAAAATTTCAATTTTTTTAGGTTTGGGTGGATTGTTCAATTTTTTTTGGGTGGTCACGAATTAAAGTCCTTTTCGCTCTAGGACGCTTAGTTTAGGAGATATGGGCAAAAGAAGTTTTTCATATAAAAATTTCAATTTTTTTAGGTTTTGGGTGGATTTTTCAATGTTTTGGGGTGGTCACGAGGAGATATGGGCAAAAGAAGTTTTTCATATAAAAATTTCAATTTTTTTAGGTTTTGGGTGGATTTTTCAATTTTTTTGGGTGGTCACGAATTAAAGTCCTTTTCGCTCTAGGACGCTTAGTTTAGGAGATATGGGCAAAAGAAGTTTTTCATATAAAAATGTCAATTTTTTTAGGTTTTGGGTGGATTTTTCAATGTTTTGGGGGTGGTCACGAATTAAAGTCCTTTTCGCTCTAGGCCGCATATTTAAGGAGATATGGGCAAAAGAAGTTTTTCATATAAAAATAAAAATTTTTTTAGGTTTTGGGTGGATTTTTCAATTTTTTGGGGGTGGTCACGAATTAAAGTCCTTTTCGCTCTAGGACGCTTAGTTTAGGAGATATGGGCAAAAGAAGTTTTTCATATAAAAATTTCAATTTTTTTAGGTTTTGGGTGGATTTTTCAATTTTTTGGGGTGGTCACGAATTATCGTCCTTTTCGCTCTAGGACGCTTAGTTTAGGAGATATGGGCAAAAGAAGTTTTTCATATAAAAATTTCAATTTTTTTAGGTTTTGGGTGGATTTTTCAATTTTTTGGGGGTGGTCACGAATTAAAGTCCTTTTCGCTCTAGGACGCTTAGTTTAGGAGATATGGGCAAAAGAAGTTTTTCATATAAAAATTTCAATTTTTTTAGGTTTTGGGTGGATTTTTCAATTTTTTGGGGTGGTCACGAATTAAAGTCCTTTTCGCTCTATGACGCATATTTAAGGAGATATGGGCAAAAGAAGTTTTTCATATAAAAATTTCAATTTTTTTAGGTTTTGGGTGGATTTTTAAATTTTTTGGGGTAGTCACGAATTAAAGTCCTTTTCGCTCTAGGACGCATATTTAAGGAGATATGGGCAAAAAAAGTTTTTCATATAAAAATTTCAATTTTTTTAGGTTTTGGGTGGATTTTTCAAATTTTTGGGGGTGGTCACGAATTAAAGTCCTTTTCGCTCTAGGACGCTTAGTTTAGGAGATACGGGCAAAAGAAGTTTTTCATATAAAAATTTCAATTTTTTTAGGTTTTGGGTGGATTTTTCAATTTTTTGGGGGTGGTCACGAATTAAAGTCTTTTTCGCTCTAGGACGCTTAGTTTAGGAGATATGGGCAAAAGAAGTTTTTCATATAAAAATTTCAATTTTTTTAGGTTTTGGGTGGATTTTTCAATTTTTTGGGGTGGTCACGAATTATCGTCCTTTTCGCTCTAGGACGCTTAGTTTAGGAGATATGGGCAAAAGAAGTTTTTCATATAAAAATTTCAATTTTTTTAGGTTTTGGGTGGATTTTTCAATTTTTTTGGGGTGGTCGCGAATTAAAGTCCTTTTCGCTCTAGGACGCTTAGTTTAGGAGATATGGGCAAAAGAAGTTTTTCATATAAAAATTTCAATTTTTTTAGGTTTTGGGTGGATTTTTCAATTTTTTTGGGTGGTCACGAATTAAAGTCCTTTTCGCTCTATGACGCTTAGTTTAGGAGATATGGGCAAAAGAAGTTTTTCATATAAAAATTTCAATTTTTTTAGGTTTTGGGTGGATTTTTCAATTTTTTGGGGGTGGTCGCGAATTAAAGTCCTTTTCGCTCTAGGACGCATAGTTTAGGAGATATGGGCAAAAGAAGTTTTTCATATAAAAATTTCAATTTTTTTAGGTTTTGGGTGGATTTTTCAATTTTTTGGGGGTGGTCACGAATTAAAGTCCTTTTCGCTCTAGGACGCTTAGTTTAGGAGATATGGGCAAAAGAAGTTTTTCATATAAAAATTTCAATTTTTTTAGGTTTTGGGTGGATTTTTCAATTTTTTTGGGTGGTCACGAATTAAAGTCGTTTTCGCTCTAGGACGCATATTTAAGGAGATATGGGCAAAAGAAGTTTTTCATATAAAAATTTCAATTTTTTTAGGTTTTGGGTGGATTTTTCAATTTTTTGGGGTAGTCACGAATTAAAGTCCTTTTCGCTCTAGGACGCATATTTAAGGAGATATGGGCAAAAGAAGTTTTTCATATAAAAATTTAAATTTTTTAGGTTTTGGGCGGATTTTTCAATTTTTTTGGGTGGTCACGAATTAAAGTCCTTTTCGCTCTAGGACGCTTAGTTTAGGAGATATGGGCAAAAGAAGTTTTTCATATAAAAATTTCAATTTTTTTAGGTTTTGGGTGGATTTTTCAATTTTTTGGGGGTGGTCACGAATTAAAGTCCTTTTCGCTCTAGGACGCTTAGTTTAGGAGATATGGACAAAAGAAGTTTTTCATATAAAAATTTCAATTTTTTTAGGTTTTGGGTGGATTTTTCAATTTTTTGGGGTGGTCACGAATTATCGTCCTTTTCGCTCTAGGACGCTTAGTTTAGGAGATATGGGCAAAAGAAGTTTTTCATATAAAAATTTCAATTTTTTTAGGTTTTGGGTGGATTTTTCAATTTTTTGGGGGTGGTCACGAATTAAAGTCCTTTTCGCTCTAGGACGCTTAGTTTAGGAGATATGGGCAAAAGAAGTTTTTCATATAAAAATTTCAATGTTTTTAGGTTTGGGTGGATTTTTCAATTTTTTTTGGGTGGTCACGAATTAAAGTCCTTTTCGCTCTAGGACGCATATTTAAGGAGATATGGGCAAAAGAAGTTTTTCATATAAAAATTTCAATTTTTTTAGGTTTGGGTGGATTGTTCAATTTTTTTTGGGTGGTCACGAATTAAAGTCCTTTTCGCTCTAGGACGCTTAGTTTAGGAGATATGGGCAAAAGAAGTTTTTCATATAAAAATTTCAATTTTTTTAGGTTTTGGGTGGATTTTTCAATGTTTTGGGGTGGTCACGAGGAGATATGGGCAAAAGAAGTTTTTCATATAAAAATTTCAATTTTTTTAGGTTTTGGGTGGATTTTTCAATTTTTTTGGGTGGTCACGAATTAAAGTCCTTTTCGCTCTAGGACGCTTAGTTTAGGAGATATGGGCAAAAGAAGTTTTTCATATAAAAATGTCAATTTTTTTAGGTTTTGGGTGGATTTTTCAATGTTTTGGGGGTGGTCACGAATTAAAGTCCTTTTCGCTCTAGGCCGCATATTTAAGGAGATATGGGCAAAAGAAGTTTTTCATATAAAAATAAAAATTTTTTTAGGTTTTGGGTGGATTTTTCAATTTTTTGGGGGTGGTCACGAATTAAAGTCCTTTTCGCTCTAGGACGCTTAGTTTAGGAGATATGGGCAAAAGAAGTTTTTCATATAAAAATTTCAATTTTTTTAGGTTTTGGGTGGATTTTTCAATTTTTTGGGGTGGTCACGAATTATCGTCCTTTTCGCTCTAGGACGCTTAGTTTAGGAGATATGGGCAAAAGAAGTTTTTCATATAAAAATTTCAATTTTTTTAGGTTTTGGGTGGATTTTTCAATTTTTTGGGGGTGGTCACGAATTAAAGTCCTTTTCGCTCTAGGACGCTTAGTTTAGGAGATATGGGCAAAAGAAGTTTTTCATATAAAAATTTCAATTTTTTTAGGTTTTGGGTGGATTTTTCAATTTTTTGGGGTGGTCACGAATTAAAGTCCTTTTCGCTCTAGGACGCATATTTAAGGAGATATGGGCAAAAGAAGTTTTTCATATAAAAATTTCAATTTTTTTAGGTTTTGGGTGGATTTTTAAATTTTTTGGGGTAGTCACGAATTAAAGTCCTTTTCGCTCTAGGACGCATATTTAAGGAGATATGTGCAAAAAAAGTTTTTCATATAAAAATTTCAATTTTTTTAGGTTTTGGGTGGATTTTTCAATTTTTTGGGGTAGTCACGAATTAAAGTCCTTTTCGCTCTAGGACGCATATTTAAGGAGATATGGGCAAAAAAAGTTTTTCATATAAAAATTTCAATTTTTTTAGGTTTTGGGTGGATTTTTCAAATTTTTGGGAGTGGTCACGAATTAAAGTCCTTTTCGCTCTAGGACGCTTAGTTTAGGAGATATGGGCAAAAGAAGTTTTTCATATAAAAATTTCAATTTTTTTAGGTTTTGGGTGGATTTTTCAATTTTTTGGGGGTGGTCACGAATTAAAGTCTTTTTCGCTCTAGGACGCTTAGTTTAGGAGATATGGGCAAAAGAAGTTTTTCATATAAAAATTTCAATTTTTTTAGGTTTTGGGTGGATTTTTCAATTTTTTGGGGTGGTCACGAATTATCGTCCTTTTCGCTCTAGGACGCTTAGTTTAGGAGATATGGGCAAAAGAAGTTTTTCATATAAAAATTTCAATTTTTTTAGGTTTTGGGTGGATTTTTCAATTTTTTTGGGGTGGTCGCGAATTAAAGTCCTTTTCGCTCTAGGACGCTTAGTTTAGGAGATATGGGCAAAAGAAGTTTTTCATATAAAAATTTCAATTTTTTTAGGTTTTGGGTGGATTTTTCAATTTTTTTGGGTGGTCACGAATTAAAGTCCTTTTCGCTCTATGACGCTTAGTTTAGGAGATATGGGCAAAAGAAGTTTTTCATATAAAAATTTCAATTTTTTTAGGTTTTGGGTGGATTTTTCAATTTTTTGGGGGTGGTCGCGAATTAAAGTCCTTTTCGCTCTAGGACGCATAGTTTAGGAGATATGGGCAAAAGAAGTTTTTCATATAAAAATTTCAATTTTTTTAGGTTTTGGGTGGATTTTTCAATTTTTTGGGGGTGGTCACGAATTAAAGTCCTTTTCGCTCTAGGACGCTTAGTTTAGGAGATATGGGCAAAAGAAGTTTTTCATATAAAAATTTAAATTTTTTTAGGTTTTGGGTGGATTTTTCAATTTTTTGGGGTGGTCACGAATTAAAGTCCTTTTCGCTCTAGGACGCATATTTAAGGAGATATGGGCAAAAGAAGTTTTTCATATAAAAATTTCAATTTTTTTAGGTTTTGGGTGGATTTTTCAATTTTTTGGGGTAGTCACGAATTAAAGTCCTTTTCGCTCTAGGACGCATATTTAAGGAGATATGGGCAAAAGAAGTTTTTCATATAAAAATTTTAATTTTTTTAGGTTTTGGGTGGATTTTTCAATTTTTTGGGGGTGGTCACGAATTAAAGTCCTTTTCGCTCTAGGACGCTTAGTTTAGGAGATATGGGCAAAAGAAGTTTTTCATATAAAAATTTCAATTTTTTTTAGGTTTTGGGTGGATTTTTCAATTTTTTGGGGGTGGTCACGAATTAAAGTCTTTTTCGCTCTAGGACGCTTAGTTTAGGAGATATGGGCAAAAGAAGTTTTTCATATAAAAATTTCAATTTTTTTAGGTTTTGGGTGGATTTTTCAATTTTTTGGGGTGGTCACGAATTATCGTCCTTTTCGCTCTAGGACGCTTAGTTTAGGAGATATGGGCAAAAGAAGTTTTTCATATAAAAATTTCAATTTTTTTAGGTTTTGGGTGGATTTTTCAATTTTTTTGGGTGGTCACGAATTAAAGTCGTTTTCGCTCTAGGACGCATATTTAAGGAGATATGGGCAAAAGAAGTTTTTCATATAAAAATTTCAATTTTTTTAGGTTTTGGGTGGATTTTTCAATTTTTTGGGGTAGTCACGAATTAAAGTCCTTTTCGCTCTAGGACGCATATTTAAGGAGATATGGGCAAAAGAAGTTTTTCATATAAAAATTTAAATTTTTTAGGTTTTGGGCGGATTTTTCAATTTTTTTGGGTGGTCACGAATTAAAGTCCTTTTCGCTCTAGGACGCTTAGTTTAGGAGATATGGGCAAAAGAAGTTTTTCATATAAAAATTTCAATTTTTTTTAGGTTTTGGGTGGATTTTTCAATTTTTTGGGGGTGGTCACGAATTAAAGTCTTTTTCGCTCTAGGACGCTTAGTTTAGGAGATATGGGCAAAAGAAGTTTTTCATATAAAAATTTCAATTTTTTTAGGTTTTGGGTGGATTTTTCAATTTTTTGGGGTGGTCACGAATTATCGTCCTTTTCGCTCTAGGACGCTTAGTTTAGGAGATATGGGCAAAAGAAGTTTTTCATATAAAAATTTCAATTTTTTTAGGTTTTGGGTGGATTTTTCAATTTTTTTGGGTGGTCACGAATTAAAGTCGTTTTCGCTCTAGGACGCATATTTAAGGAGATATGGGCAAAAGAAGTTTTTCATATAAAAATTTCAATTTTTTTAGGTTTTGGGTGGATTTTTCAATTTTTTGGGGTAGTCACGAATTAAAGTCCTTTTCGCTCTAGGACGCATATTTAAGGAGATATGGGCAAAAGAAGTTTTTCATATAAAAATTTAAATTTTTTAGGTTTTGGGCGGATTTTTCAATTTTTTTGGGTGGTCACGAATTAAAGTCCTTTTCGCTCTAGGACGCTTAGTTTAGGAGATATGGGCAAAAGAAGTTTTTCATATAAAAATTTCAATTTTTTTAGGTTTTGGGTGGATTTTTCAATTTTTTGGGGGTGGTCACGAATTAAAGTCCTTTTCGCTCTAGGACGCTTAGTTTAGGAGATATGGACAAAAGAAGTTTTTCATATAAAAATTTCAATTTTTTTAGGTTTTGGGTGGATTTTTCAATTTTTTGGGGTGGTCACGAATTATCGTCCTTTTCGCTCTAGGACGCTTAGTTTAGGAGATATGGGCAAAAGAAGTTTTTCATATAAAAATTTCAATTTTTTTAGGTTTTGGGTGGATTTTTCAATTTTTTGGGGGTGGTCACGAATTAAAGTCCTTTTCGCTCTAGGACGCTTAGTTTAGGAGATATGGGCAAAAGAAGTTTTTCATATAAAAATTTCAATTTTTTTAGGTTTGGGTGGATTTTTCAATTTTTTTTGGGTGGTCACGAATTAAAGTCCTTTTCGCTCTAGGACGCATATTTAAGGAGATATGGGCAAAAGAAGTTTTTCATATAAAAATTTCAATTTTTTTAGGTTTGGGTGGATTTTTCAATTTTTTTTGGGTGGTCACGAATTAAAGTCCTTTTCGCTCTAGGACGCTTAGTTTAGGAGATATGGGCAAAAGAAGTTTTTCATATAAAAATTTCAATTTTTTTAGGTTTTGGGTGGATTTTTCAATGTTTTGGGGGTGGTCACGAGGAGATATGGGCAAAAGAAGTTTTTCATATAAAAATTTCAATTTTTTTAGGTTTTGGGTGGATTTTTCAATTTTTTTGGGTGGTCACGAATTAAAGTCCTTTTCGCTCTAGGACGCTTAGTTTAGGAGATATGGGCAAAAGAAGTTTTTCATATAAAAATTTCAATTTTTTTAGGTTTTGGGTGGATTTTTCAATGTTTTGGGGGTGGTCACGAATTAAAGTCCTTTTCGCTCTAGGCCGCATATTTAAGGAGATATGGGCAAAAGAAGTTTTTCATATAAAAATTAAAATTTTTTTAGGTTTTGGGTGGATTTTTCAATTTTTTGGGGGTGGTCACGAATTAAAGTCCTTTTCGCTCTAGGACGCTTAGTTTAGGAGATATGGGCAAAAGAAGTTTTTCATATAAAAATTTCAATTTTTTTAGGTTTTGGGTGGATTTTTCAATTTTTTGGGGTGGTCACGAATTATCGTCCTTTTCGCTCTAGGACGCTTAGTTTAGGAGATATGGGCAAAAGAAGTTTTTCATATAAAAATTTCAATTTTTTTAGGTTTTGGGTGGATTTTTCAATTTTTTGGGGGTGGTCACGAATTAAAGTCCTTTTCGCTCTAGGACGCTTAGTTTAGGAGATATGGGCAAAAGAAGTTTTTCATATAAAAATTTCAATTTTTTTAGGTTTTGGGTGGATTTTTCAATTTTTTGGGGTGGTCACGAATTAAAGTCCTTTTCGCTCTAGGACGCATATTTAAGGAGATATGGGCAAAAGAAGTTTTTCATATAAAAATTTCAATTTTTTTAGGTTTTGGGTGGATTTTTAAATTTTTTGGGGTAGTCACGAATTAAAGTCCTTTTCGCTCTAGGACGCTTAGTTTAGGAGATATGGGCAAAAAAAGTTTTTCATATAAAAATTTCAATTTTTTTAGGTTTTGGGTGGATTTTTCAATTTTTTGGGGTAGTCACGAATTAAAGTCCTTTTCGCTCTAGGACGCATATTTAAGGAGATATGGGCAAAAAAAGTTTTTCATATAAAAATTTCAATTTTTTTAGGTTTTGGGTGGATTTTTCAAATTTTTGGGGGTGGTCACGAATTAAAGTCCTTTTCGCTCTAGGACGCTTAGTTTAGGAGATATGGGCAAAAGAAGTTTTTCATATAAAAATTTCAATTTTTTTAGGTTTTGGGTGGATTTTTCAATTTTTTGGGGGTGGTCACGAATTAAAGTCTTTTTCGCTCTAGGACGCTTAGTTTAGGAGATATGGGCAAAAGAAGTTTTTCATATAAAAATTTCAATTTTTTAGGTTTTGGGTGGATTTTTCAATTTTTTGGGGTGGTCACGAATTATCGTCCTTTTCGCTCTAGGACGCTTAGTTTAGGAGATATGGGCAAAAGAAGTTTTTCATATAAAAATTTCAATTTTTTTAGGTTTTGGGTGGATTTTTCAATTTTTTGGGGTGGTCGCGAATTAAAGTCCTTTTCGCTCTAGGACGCTTAGTTTAGGAGATATGGGCAAAAGAAGTTTTTCATATAAAAATTTCAATTTTTTTAGGTTTTGGGTGGATTTTTCAATTTTTTTGGGTGGTCACGAATTAAAGTCCTTTTCGCTCTATGACGCTTAGTTTAGGAGATATGGGCAAAAGAAGTTTTTCATATAAAAATTTCAATTTTTTTAGGTTTTGGGTGGATTTTTCAATTTTTTGGGGGTGGTCGCGAATTAAAGTCCTTTTCGCTCTAGGACGCATAGTTTAGGAGATATGGGCAAAAGAAGTTTTTCATATAAAAATTTCAATTTTTTTAGGTTTTGGGTGGATTTTTCAATTTTTTGGGGGTGGTCACGAATTAAAGTCCTTTTCGCTCTAGGACGCTTAGTTTAGGAGATATGGGCAAAAGAAGTTTTTCATATAAAAATTTCAATTTTTTTAGGTTTTGGGTGGATTTTTCAATTTTTTTGGGTGGTCACGAATTAAAGTCGTTTTCGCTCTAAGACGCATATTTAAGGAGATATGGGCAAAAGAAGTTTTTCATATAAAAATTTCAATTTTTTTAGGTTTTGGGTGGATTTTTCAATTTTTTGGGGGTGGTCACGAATTAAAGTCCTTTTCGCTCTAGGACGCTTAGTTTAGGAGATATGGACAAAAGAAGTTTTTCATATAAAAATTTCAATTTTTTTAGGTTTTGGGTGGATTTTTCAATTTTTTGGGGTGGTCACGAATTATCGTCCTTTTCGCTCTAGGACGCTTAGTTTAGGAGATATGGGCAAAAGAAGTTTTTCATATAAAAATTTCAATTTTTTTAGGTTTTGAGTGGATTTTTCAATTTTTTGGGGGTGGTCACGAATTAAAGTCCTTTTCGCTCTAGGACGCTTAGTTTAGGAGATATGGGCAAAATAAGTTTTTCATATAAAAATTTCAATTTTTTTAGGTTTGGGTGGATTTTTCAATTTTTTTTGGGTGGTCACGAATTAAAGTCCTTTTCGCTCTAGGACGCATAGTTAAGGAGATATGGGCAAAAGAAGTTTTTCATATAAAAATTTCAATTTTTTTAGGTTTGGGTGGATTTTTCAATTTTTTTTGGGTGGTCACGAATTAAAGTTCTTTTCGCTCTAGGACGCTTAGTTTAGGAGATATGGGCAAAAGAAGTTTTTCATATAAAAATTTAAATTTTTTTTAGGTTTTGGGTGGATTTTTCAATGTTTTGGGGGTGGTCACGAGGAGATATGGGCAAAAGAAGTTTTTCATATAAAAATGTCAATTTTTTTAGGTTTTGGGTGGATTTTTCAATTTTTTTGGGTGGTCACGAATTAAAGTCCTTTTCGCTCTAGGACGCTTAGTTTAGGAGATATGGGCAAAAGAAGTTTTTCATATAAAAATTTCAATTTTTTTAGGTTTTGGGTGGATTTTTCAATGTTTTGGGGGTGGTCACGAATTAAAGTCCTTTTCGCTCTAGGACGCTTAGTTTAGGAGATATGGGCAAAAGAAGTTTTTCATATAAAAATTTCAATTTTTTTTAGGTTTTGGGTGGATTTTTCAATTTTTTGGGGGTGGTCACGAATTAAAGTCTTTTTCGCTCTAGGACGCTTAGTTTAGGAGATATGGGCAAAAGAAGTTTTTCATATAAAAATTTCAATTTTTTTAGGTTTTGGGTGGATTTTTCAATTTTTTGGGGTGGTCACGAATTATCGTCCTTTTCGCTCTAGGACGCATATTTAAGGAGATATGGGCAAAAGAAGTTTTTCATATAAAAATTTCAATTTTTTTAGGTTTTGGGTGGATTTTTCAATTTTTTGGGGTAGTCACGAATTAAAGTCCTTTTCGCTCTAGGACGCATATTTAAGGAGATATGGGCAAAAGAAGTTTTTCATATAAAAATTTTAATTTTTTTAGGTTTTGGGTGGATTTTTCAATTTTTTGGGGGTGGTCACGAATTAAAGTCCTTTTCGCTCTAGGACGCTTAGTTTAGGAGATATGGGCAAAAGAAGTTTTTCATATAAAAATTTCAATTTTTTTTAGGTTTTGGGTGGATTTTTCAATTTTTTGGGGGTGGTCACGAATTAAAGTCTTTTTCGCTCTAGGACGCTTAGTTTAGGAGATATGGGCAAAAGAAGTTTTTCATATAAAAATTTCAATTTTTTTAGGTTTTGGGTGGATTTTTCAATTTTTTGGGGTGGTCACGAATTATCGTCCTTTTCGCTCTAGGACGCTTAGTTTAGGAGATATGGGCAAAAGAAGTTTTTCATATAAAAATTTCAATTTTTTTAGGTTTTGGGTGGATTTTTCAATTTTTTTGGGGTGGTCGCGAATTAAAGTCCTTTTCGCTCTAGGACGCTTAGTTTAGGAGATATGGGCAAAAGAAGTTTTTCATATAAAAATTTCAATTTTTTTAGGTTTTGGGTGGATTTTTCAATTTTTTTGGGTGGTCACGAATTAAAGTCCTTTTCGCTCTATGACGCTTAGTTTAGGAGATATGGGCAAAAGAAGTTTTTCATATAAAAATTTCAATTTTTTTAGGTTTTGGGTGGATTTTTCAATTTTTTTGGGGTGGTCGCGAATTAAAGTCCTTTTCGCTCTAGGACGCTTAGTTTAGGAGATATGGGCAAAAGAAGTTTTTCATATAAAAATTTCAATTTTTTTAGGTTTTGGGTGGATTTTTCAATTTTTTGGGGGTGGTCACGAATTAAAGTCCTTTTCGCTCTAGGACGCTTAGTTTAGGAGATATGGGCAAAAGAAGTTTTTCATATAAAAATTTCAATTTTTTTAGGTTTTGGGTGGATTTTTCAATTTTTTTGGGTGGTCACGAATTAAAGTCGTTTTCGCTCTAGGACGCATATTTAAGGAGATATGGGCAAAAGAAGTTTTTCATATAAAAATTTCAATTTTTTTAGGTTTTGGGTGGATTTTTCAATTTTTTGGGGTAGTCACGAATTAAAGTCCTTTTCGCTCTAGGACGCATATTTAAGGAGATATGGGCAAAAGAAGTTTTTCATATAAAAATTTAAATTTTTTAGGTTTTGGGCGGATTTTTCAATTTTTTTGGGTGGTCACGAATTAAAGTCCTTTTCGCTCTAGGACGCTTAGTTTAGGAGATATGGGCAAAAGAAGTTTTTCATATAAAAATTTCAATTTTTTTAGGTTTTGGGTGGATTTTTCAATTTTTTGGGGGTGGTCACGAATTAAAGTCCTTTTCGCTCTAGGACGCTTAGTTTAGGAGATATGGACAAAAGAAGTTTTTCATATAAAAATTTCAATTTTTTTAGGTTTTGGGTGGATTTTTCAATTTTTTGGGGTGGTCACGAATTATCGTCCTTTTCGCTCTAGGACGCTTAGTTTAGGAGATATGGGCAAAAGAAGTTTTTCATATAAAAATTTCAATTTTTTTAGGTTTTGGGTGGATTTTTCAATTTTTTGGGGGTGGTCACGAATTAAAGTCCTTTTCGCTCTAGGACGCTTAGTTTAGGAGATATGGGCAAAAGAAGTTTTTCATATAAAAATTTCAATTTTTTTAGGTTTGGGTGGATTTTTCAATTTTTTTTGGGTGGTCACGAATTAAAGTCCTTTTCGCTCTAGGACGCATATTTAAGGAGATATGGGCAAAAGAAGTTTTTCATATAAAAATTTCAATTTTTTTAGGTTTGGGTGGATTTTTCAATTTTTTTTGGGTGGTCACGAATTAAAGTCCTTTTCGCTCTAGGACGCTTAGTTTAGGAGATATGGGCAAAAGAAGTTTTTCATATAAAAATTTCAATTTTTTTAGGTTTTGGGTGGATTTTTCAATGTTTTGGGGGTGGTCACGAGGAGATATGGGCAAAAGAAGTTTTTCATATAAAAATTTCAATTTTTTTAGGTTTTGGGTGGATTTTTCAATTTTTTTGGGTGGTCACGAATTAAAGTCCTTTTCGCTCTAGGACGCTTAGTTTAGGAGATATGGGCAAAAGAAGTTTTTCATATAAAAATTTCAATTTTTTTAGGTTTTGGGTGGATTTTTCAATGTTTTGGGGGTGGTCACGAATTAAAGTCCTTTTCGCTCTAGGCCGCATATTTAAGGAGATATGGGCAAAAGAAGTTTTTCATATAAAAATTAAAATTTTTTTAGGTTTTGGGTGGATTTTTCAATTTTTTGGGGGTGGTCACGAATTAAAGTCCTTTTCGCTCTAGGACGCTTAGTTTAGGAGATATGGGCAAAAGAAGTTTTTCATATAAAAATTTCAATTTTTTTAGGTTTTGGGTGGATTTTTCAATTTTTTGGGGTGGTCACGAATTATCGTCCTTTTCGCTCTAGGACGCTTAGTTTAGGAGATATGGGCAAAAGAAGTTTTTCATATAAAAATTTCAATTTTTTTAGGTTTTGGGTGGATTTTTCAATTTTTTGGGGGTGGTCACGAATTAAAGTCCTTTTCGCTCTAGGACGCTTAGTTTAGGAGATATGGGCAAAAGAAGTTTTTCATATAAAAATTTCAATTTTTTTAGGTTTTGGGTGGATTTTTCAATTTTTTGGGGTGGTCACGAATTAAAGTCCTTTTCGCTCTAGGACGCATATTTAAGGAGATATGGGCAAAAGAAGTTTTTCATATAAAAATTTCAATTTTTTTAGGTTTTGGGTGGATTTTTAAATTTTTTGGGGTAGTCACGAATTAAAGTCCTTTTCGCTCTAGGACGCTTAGTTTAGGAGATATGGGCAAAAAAAGTTTTTCATATAAAAATTTCAATTTTTTTAGGTTTTGGGTGGATTTTTCAATTTTTTGGGGTAGTCACGAATTAAAGTCCTTTTCGCTCTAGGACGCATATTTAAGGAGATATGGGCAAAAAAAGTTTTTCATATAAAAATTTCAATTTTTTTAGGTTTTGGGTGGATTTTTCAAATTTTTGGGGGTGGTCACGAATTAAAGTCCTTTTCGCTCTAGGACGCTTAGTTTAGGAGATATGGGCAAAAGAAGTTTTTCATATAAAAATTTCAATTTTTTTAGGTTTTGGGTGGATTTTTCAATTTTTTGGGGGTGGTCACGAATTAAAGTCTTTTTCGCTCTAGGACGCTTAGTTTAGGAGATATGGGCAAAAGAAGTTTTTCATATAAAAATTTCAATTTTTTAGGTTTTGGGTGGATTTTTCAATTTTTTGGGGTGGTCACGAATTATCGTCCTTTTCGCTCTAGGACGCTTAGTTTAGGAGATATGGGCAAAAGAAGTTTTTCATATAAAAATTTCAATTTTTTTAGGTTTTGGGTGGATTTTTCAATTTTTTGGGGTGGTCGCGAATTAAAGTCCTTTTCGCTCTAGGACGCTTAGTTTAGGAGATATGGGCAAAAGAAGTTTTTCATATAAAAATTTCAATTTTTTTAGGTTTTGGGTGGATTTTTCAATTTTTTTGGGTGGTCACGAATTAAAGTCCTTTTCGCTCTATGACGCTTAGTTTAGGAGATATGGGCAAAAGAAGTTTTTCATATAAAAATTTCAATTTTTTTAGGTTTTGGGTGGATTTTTCAATTTTTTGGGGGTGGTCGCGAATTAAAGTCCTTTTCGCTCTAGGACGCATAGTTTAGGAGATATGGGCAAAAGAAGTTTTTCATATAAAAATTTCAATTTTTTTAGGTTTTGGGTGGATTTTTCAATTTTTTGGGGGTGGTCACGAATTAAAGTCCTTTTCGCTCTAGGACGCTTAGTTTAGGAGATATGGGCAAAAGAAGTTTTTCATATAAAAATTTCAATTTTTTTAGGTTTTGGGTGGATTTTTCAATTTTTTTGGGTGGTCACGAATTAAAGTCGTTTTCGCTCTAAGACGCATATTTAAGGAGATATGGGCAAAAGAAGTTTTTCATATAAAAATTTCAATTTTTTTAGGTTTTGGGTGGATTTTTCAATTTTTTGGGGGTGGTCACGAATTAAAGTCCTTTTCGCTCTAGGACGCTTAGTTTAGGAGATATGGACAAAAGAAGTTTTTCATATAAAAATTTCAATTTTTTTAGGTTTTGGGTGGATTTTTCAATTTTTTGGGGTGGTCACGAATTATCGTCCTTTTCGCTCTAGGACGCTTAGTTTAGGAGATATGGGCAAAAGAAGTTTTTCATATAAAAATTTCAATTTTTTTAGGTTTTGAGTGGATTTTTCAATTTTTTGGGGGTGGTCACGAATTAAAGTCCTTTTCGCTCTAGGACGCTTAGTTTAGGAGATATGGGCAAAATAAGTTTTTCATATAAAAATTTCAATTTTTTTAGGTTTGGGTGGATTTTTCAATTTTTTTTGGGTGGTCACGAATTAAAGTCCTTTTCGCTCTAGGACGCATAGTTAAGGAGATATGGGCAAAAGAAGTTTTTCATATAAAAATTTCAATTTTTTTAGGTTTGGGTGGATTTTTCAATTTTTTTTGGGTGGTCACGAATTAAAGTTCTTTTCGCTCTAGGACGCTTAGTTTAGGAGATATGGGCAAAAGAAGTTTTTCATATAAAAATTTAAATTTTTTTTAGGTTTTGGGTGGATTTTTCAATGTTTTGGGGGTGGTCACGAGGAGATATGGGCAAAAGAAGTTTTTCATATAAAAATGTCAATTTTTTTAGGTTTTGGGTGGATTTTTCAATTTTTTTGGGTGGTCACGAATTAAAGTCCTTTTCGCTCTAGGACGCTTAGTTTAGGAGATATGGGCAAAAGAAGTTTTTCATATAAAAATTTCAATTTTTTTAGGTTTTGGGTGGATTTTTCAATGTTTTGGGGGTGGTCACGAATTAAAGTCCTTTTCGCTCTAGGACGCTTAGTTTAGGAGATATGGGCAAAAGAAGTTTTTCATATAAAAATTTCAATTTTTTTAGGTTTTGGGTGGATTTTTCAATTTTTTGGGGTGGTCACGAATTATCGTCCTTTTCGCTCTAGGACGCTTAGTTTAGGAGATATGGGCAAAAGAAGTTTTTCATATAAAAATTTCAATTTTTTTAGGTTTTGGGTGGATTTTTCAATTTTTTGGGGGTGGTCACGAATTAAAGTCCTTTTCGCTCTAGGACGCTTAGTTTAGGAGATATGGGCAAAAGAAGTTTTTCATATAAAAATTTCAATTTTTTTAGGTTTTGGGTGGATTTTTCAATTTTTTGGGGTGGTCACGAATTAAAGTCCTTTTCGCTCTAGGACGCATATTTAAGGAGATATGGGCAAAAGAAGTTTTTCATATAAAAATTTCAATTTTTTTAGGTTTTGGGTGGATTTTTCAATTTTGTGGGGGTGGTCACGAATTAAAGTCCTTTTCGCTCTAGGACGCTTAGTTTAGGAGATATGGGCAAAAGAAGTTTTTCATATAAAAATTTCAATTTTTTTAGGTTTTGGGTGGATTTTTCAATTTTTTGGGGGACGCTTAGTTTAGGAGATATGGGCAAAAGAAGTTTTTCATATAAAAATTTCAATTTTTTTAGGTTTTGGGTGGATTTTTCAATTTTTTGGGGTGGTCACGAATTATCGTCCTTTTCGCTCTAGGACGCTTAGTTTAGGAGATATGGGCAAAAGAAGTTTTTCATATAAAAATTTCAATTTTTTTAGGTTTTGGGTGGATTTTTCAATTTTTTTGGGGTGGTCGCGAATTAAAGTCCTTTTCGCTCTAGGACGCTTACTTTAGGAGATATGGGCAAAAGAAGTTTTTCATATAAAAATTTCAATTTTTTTAGGTTTTGGGTGGATTTTTCAATTTTTTTGGGTGGTCACGAATTAAAGTCCTTTTCGCTCTATGACGCTTGGTTTAGGAGATATGGGCAAAAGAAGTTTTTCATATAAAAATTTCAATTTTTTTAGGTTTTGGGTGGATTTTTCAATTTTTTTGGGGTGGTCGCGAATTAAAGTCCTTTTCGCTCTAGGACGCTTAGTTTAGGAGATATGGGCAAAAGAAGTTTTTCATATAAAAATTTCAATTTTTTTAGGTTTTGGGTGGATTTTTCAATTTTTTGGGGGTGGTCACGAATTAAAGTCCTTTTCGCTCTAGGACGCTTAGTTTAGGAGATATGGGCAAAAGAAGTTTTTCATATAAAAATTTCAATTTTTTTAGGTTTTGGGTGGATTTTTCAATTTTTTTGGGTGGTCACGAATTAAAGTCGTTTTCGCTCTAGGACGCATATTTAAGGAGATATGGGCAAAAGAAGTTTTTCATATAAAAATTTCAATTTTTTTAGGTTTTGGGTGGATTTTTAAATTTTTTGGGGTAGTCACGAATTAAAGTCCTTTTCGCTCTAGGACGCATATTTAAGGAGATATGGGCAAAAGAAGTTTTTCATATAAAAATTTAAATTTTTTTAGGTTTTGGGTGGATTTTTCAATTTTTTTGGGTGGTCACGAATTAAAGTCCTTTTCGCTCTAGAACGCTTAGTTTAGGAGATATGGGCAAAAGAAGTTTTTCATATAAAAATTTCAATTTTTTTAGGTTTTGGGTGGATTTTTCAATTTTTTGGGGGTGGTCACGAATTAAAGTCCTTTTCGCTCTAGGACGCTTAGTTTAGGAGATATGGACAAAAGAAGTTTTTCATATAAAAATTTAAATTTTTTTAGGTTTTGGGTGGATTTTTCAATTTTTTGGGGTGGTCACGAATTATCGTCCTTTTCGCTCTAGGACGCTTAGTTTAGGAGATATGGGCAAAAGAAGTTTTTCATATAAAAATTTCAATTTTTTTAGGTTTTGGGTGGATTTTTCAATTTTTTGGGGGTGGTCACGAATTAAAGTCCTTTTCGCTCTAGGACGCTTAGTTTAGGAGATATGGGCAAAAGAAGTTTTTCATATAAAAATTTCAATTTTTTTAGGTTTGGGTGGATTTTTCAATTTTTTTTGGGTGGTCACGAATTAAAGTCCTTTTCGCTCTAGGACGCATATTTAAGGAGATATGGGCAAAAGAAGTTTTTCATATAAAAATTTCAATTTTTTTAGGTTTGGGTGGATTTTTCAATTTTTTTTGGGTAGTCACGAATTAAAGTCCTTTTCGCTCTAGGACGCTTAGTTTAGGAGATATGGGCAAAAGAAGTTTTTCATATAAAAATTTAAATTTTTTTAGGTTTTGGGTGGATTTTTCAATGTTTTGGGGGTGGTCACGAGGAGATATGGGCAAAAGAAGTTTTTCATATAAAAATTTCAATTTTTTTAGGTTTTGGGTGGATTTTTCAATTTTTTTGGGTGGTCACGAATTAAAGTCCTTTTCGCTCTAGGACGCTTAGTTTAGGAGATATGGGCAAAAGAAGTTTTTCATATAAAAATTTCAATTTTTTTAGGTTTTGGGTGGATTTTTCAATGTTTTGGGGGTGGTCACGAATTAAAGTCCTTTTCGCTCTAGGCCGCATATTTAAGGAGATATGGGCAAAAGAAGTTTTTCATATAAAAATTTAAATTTTTTTAGGTTTTGGGTGGATTTTTCAATTTTTTGGGGGTGGTCATGAATTAAAGTCCTTTTCGCTCTAGGACGCTTAGTTTAGGAGATATGGGCAAAAGAAGTTTTTCATATAAAAATTTAAATTTTTTTAGGTTTTGGGTGGATTTTTCAATTTTTTGGGGTGGTCACGAATTATCGTCCTTTTCGCTCTAGGACGCTTAGTTTAGGAGATATGGGCAAAAGAAGTTTTTCATATAAAAATTTCAATTTTTTTAGGTTTTGGGTGGATTTTTCAATTTTTTGGGGGTGGTCACGAATTAAAGTCCTTTTCGCTCTAGGACGCTTAGTTTAGGAGATATGGGCAAAAGAAGTTTTTCATATAAAAATTTCAATTTTTTTAGGTTTTGGGTGGATTTTTCAATTTTTTGGGGTGGTCACGAATTAAAGTCCTTTTCGCTCTAGGACGCATATTTAAGGAGATATGGGCAAAAGAAGTTTTTCATATAAAAATTTAAATTTTTTTAGGTTTTGGGTGGATTTTTCAATTTTTTGGGGTAGTCACGAATTAAAGTCCTTTTCGCTCTAGGACGCATATTTAAGGAGATATGGGCAAAAGAAGTTTTTCATATAAAAATTTCAATTTTTTTAGGTTTTGGGTGGATTTTTCAATTTTTTGGGGGTGGTCACGAATTAAAGTCCTTTTCGCTCTAGGACGCTTAGTTTAGGAGATATGGGCAAAAGAAGTTTTTCATATAAAAATTTCAATTTTTTTAGGTTTGGGTGGATTTTTCAATTTTTTGGGGGTGGTCACGAATTAAAGTCTTTTTCGCTCTAGGACGCTTAGTTTAGGAGATATGGGCAAAAGAAGTTTTTCATATAAAAATTTCAATTTTTTTAGGTTTTGGGTGGATTTTTCAATTTTTTGGGGTGGTCACGAATTATCGTCCTTTTCGCTCTAGGACGCTTAGTTTAGGAGATATGGGCAAAAGAAGTTTTTCATATAAAAATTTCAATTTTTTTAGGTTTTGGGTGGATTTTTCAATTTTTTTGGGGTGGTCGCGAATTAAAGTCCTTTTCGCTCTAGGACGCTTAGTTTAGGAGATATGGGCAAAAGAAGTTTTTCATATAAAAATTTAAATTTTTTTAGGTTTTGGGTGGATTTTTCAATTTTTTTGGGTGGACACGAATTAAAGTCCTTTTCGCTCTATGACGCTTAGTTTAGGAGATATGGGCAAAAGAAGTTTTTCATATAAAAATTTCAATTTTTTTAGGTTTTGGGTGGATTTTTCAATTTTTTTGGGGTGGTCGCGAATTAAAGTCCTTTTCGCTCTAGGACGCTTAGTTTAGGAGATATGGGCAAAAGAAGTTTTTCATATAAAAATTTCAATTTTTTTAGGTTTTGGGTGGATTTTTCAATTTTTTGGGGGTGGTCACGAATTAAAGTCCTTTTCGCTCTAGGACGCTTAGTTTAGGAGATATGGGCAAAAGAAGTTTTTCATATAAAAATTTTAATTTTTTTAGGTTTTGGGTGGATTTTCCAATTTTTTGGGGTGGTCACGAATTATCGTCCTTTTCGCTCTAGGACGCTTAGTTTAGGAGATATGGGCAAAAGAAGTTTTTCATATAAAAATTTAAATTTTTTTAGGTTTTGGGTGGATTTTTCAATTTTTTTGGGTGGTCACGAATTAAAGTCGTTTTCGCTCTAGGACGCATATTTAAGGAGATATGGGCAAAAGAAGTTTTTCATATAAAAATTTCAATTTTTTTAGGTTTTGGGTGGATTTTTCAATTTCTTGGGGTAGTCACGAATTAAAGTCCTTTTCGCTCTAGGACGCATATTTAAGGAGATATGGGCAAAAGAAGTTTTTCATATAAAAATTTAAATTTTTTTAGGTTTTGGGTGGATTTTTCAATTTTTTTGGGTGGTCACGAATTAAAGTCCTTTTCGCTCTAGAACGCTTAGTTTAGGAGATATAGGCAAAAGAAGTTTTTCATATAAAAATTTCAATTTTTTTAGGTTTTGGGTGGATTTTTCAATTTTTTGGGGGTGGTCACGAATTAAAGTCCTTTTCGCTCTAGGACGCTTAGTTTAGGAGATATGGACAAAAGAAGTTTTTCATATAAAAATTTCAATTTTTTTAGGTTTTGGGTGGATTTTTCAATTTTTTGGGGTGGTCACGAATTATCGTCCTTTTCGCTCTAGGACGCTTAGTTTAGGAGATATGGGCAAAAGAAGTTTTTCATATAAAAATTTCAATTTTTTTAGGTTTTGGGTGGATTTTTCAATTTTTTGGGGGTGGTCACGAATTAAAGTCCTTTTCGCTCTAGGACGCTTAGTTTAGGAGATATGGGCAAAAGAAGTTTTTCATATAAAAATTTAAATTTTTTTAGGTTTTGGGTGGATTTTTCAATTTTTTGGGGGTGGTCACGAATTAAAGTCCTTTTCGCTCTAGGACGCATATTTAAGGAGATATGGGCAAAAGAAGTTTTTCATATAAAAATTTCAATTTTTTTAGGTTTGGGTGGATTTTTCAATTTTTTTTGGGTAGTCACGAATTAAAGTCCTTTTCGCTCTAGGACGCTTAGTTTAGGAGATATGGGCAAAAGAAGTTTTTCATATAAAAATTTCAATTTTTTTAGGTTTTGGGTGGATTTTTCAATGTTTTGGGGGTGGTCACGAGGAGATATGGGCAAAAGAAGTTTTTCATATAAAAATTTCAATTTTTTTAGGTTTTGGGTGGATTTTTCAATTTTTTTGGGTGGTCACGAATTAAAGTCCTTTTCGCTCTAGGACGCTTAGTTTAGGAGATATGGGCAAAAGAAGTTTTTCATATAAAAATTTCAATTTTTTTAGGTTTTGGGTGGATTTTTCAATGTTTTGGGGGTGGTCACGAATTAAAGTCCTTTTCGCTCTAGGCCGCATATTTAAGGAGATATGGGCAAAAGAAGTTTTTCATATAAAAATTTAAATTTTTTTAGGTTTTGGGTGGATTTTTCAATTTTTTGGGGGTGGTCACGAATTAAAGTCCTTTTCGCTCTAGGACGCTTAGTTTAGGAGATATGGGCAAAAGAAGTTTTTCATATAAAAATTTAAATTTTTTTAGGTTTTGGGTGGATTTTTCAATTTTTTGGGGTGGTCACGAATTATCGTCCTTTTCGCTCTAGGACGCTTAGTTTAGGAGATATGGGCAAAAGAAGTTTTTCATATAAAAATTTCAATTTTTTTAGGTTTTGGGTGGATTTTTCAATTTTTTGGGGGTGGTCACGAATTAAAGTCCTTTTCGCTCTAGGACGCTTAGTTTAGGAGATATGGGCAAAAGAAGTTTTTCATATAAAAATTTCAATTTTTTTAGGTTTTGGGTGGATTTTTCAATTTTTTGGGGTGGTCACGAATTAAAGTCCTTTTCGCTCTAGGACGCATATTTAAGGAGATATGGGCAAAAGAAGTTTTTCATATAAAAATTTAATTTTTTTTAGGTTTTGGGTGGATTTTTCAATTTTTTGGGGTAGTCACGAATTAAAGTCCTTTTCGCTCTAGGACGCATATTTAAGGAGATATGGGCAAAAGAAGTTTTTCATATAAAAATTTCAATTTTTTTAGGTTTTGGGTGGATTTTTCAATTTTTTGGGGGTGGTCACGAATTAAAGTCCTTTTCGCTCTAGGACGCTTAGTTTAGGAGATATGGGCAAAAGAAGTTTTTCATATAAAAATTTCAATTTTTTTAGGTTTGGGTGGATTTTTCAATTTTTTGGGGGTGGTCACGAATTAAAGTCTTTTTCGCTCTAGGACGCTTAGTTTAGGAGATATGGGCAAAAGAAGTTTTTCATATAAAAATTTCAATTTTTTTAGGTTTTGGGTGGATTTTTCAATTTTTTGGGGTGGTCACGAATTATCGTCCTTTTCGCTCTAGGACGCTTAGTTTAGGAGATATGGGCAAAAGAAGTTTTTCATATAAAAATTTCAATTTTTTTAGGTTTTGGGTGGATTTTTCAATTTTTTGGGGGTGGTCACGAATTAAAGTCCTTTTCGCTCTAGGACGCTTAGTTTAGGAGATATGGGCAAAAGAAGTTTTTCATATAAAAATTTAAATTTTTTTAGGTTTTGGGTGGATTTTTCAATTTTTTGGGGGTGGTCACGAATTAAAGTCCTTTTCGCTCTAGGACGCATATTTAAGGAGATATGGGCAAAAGAAGTTTTTCATATAAAAATTTCAATTTTTTTAGGTTTGGGTGGATTTTTCAATTTTTTTTGGGTAGTCACGAATTAAAGTCCTTTTCGCTCTAGGACGCTTAGTTTAGGAGATATGGGCAAAAGAAGTTTTTCATATAAAAATTTCAATTTTTTTAGGTTTTGGGTGGATTTTTCAATTTTTTGGGGGTGGTCACGAATTAAAGTCCTTTTCGCTCTAGGACGCTTAGTTTAGGAGATATGGGCAAAAGAAGTTTTTCATATAAAAATTTTAATTTTTTTAGGTTTTGGGTGGATTTTCCAATTTTTTGGGGTGGTCACGAATTATCGTCCTTTTCGCTCTAGGACGCTTAGTTTAGGAGATATGGGCAAAAGAAGTTTTTCATATAAAAATTTAAATTTTTTTAGGTTTTGGGTGGATTTTTCAATTTTTTGGGGGTGGTCACGAATTAAAGTCCTTTTCGCTCTAGGACGCTTAGTTTAGGAGATATGGGCAAAAGAAGTTTTTCATATAAAAATTTCAATTTTTTTAGGTTTTGGGTGGATTTTTCAATGTTTTGGGGGTGGTCGCGAATTAAAGTCCTTTTCGCTCTAGGACGCTTAGTTTAGGAGATATGGGCAAAAGAAGTTTTTCATATAAAAATTTCAATTTTTTTAGGTTTTGGGTGGATTTTTCAATTTTTTTGGGTGGTCACGAATTAAAGTCCTTTTCGCTCTATGACGCTTAGTTTAGGAGATATGGGCAAAAGAAGTTTTTCATATAAAAATTTCAATTTTTTTAGGTTTTGGGTGGATTTTTCAATTTTTTTGGGGTGGTCGCGAATTAAAGTCCTTTTCGCTCTAGGACGCTTAGTTTAGGAGATATGGGCAAAAGAAGTTTTTCATATAAAAATTTCAATTTTTTTAGGTTTTGGGTGGATTTTTCAATTTTTCGGGGTGGTCACGAATTAAAGTCCTTTTCGCTCTAGGACGCTTAGTTTAGGAGATATGGGCAAAAGAAGTTTTTCATATAAAAATTTCAATTTTTTTAGGTTTTGGGTGGATTTTTAAAATTTTTGGGGTGGTCACGAATTAAAGTCCTTTTCGCTCTAGGCCGCATATTTAAGGAGATATGGGCAAAAGAAGTTTTTCATATAAAAATTTAAATTTTTTTAGGTTTTGGGTGGATTTTTCAATTTTTTGGGGGTGGTCACGAATTAAAGTCCTTTTCGCTCTAGGACGCTTAGTTTAGGAGATATGGGCAAAAGAAGTTTTTCATATAAAAATTTCAATTTTTTTAGGTTTTGGGTGGATTTTTCAATTGTTTGGGGTGGTCACGAATTATCGTCCTTTTCGCTCTAGGACGCTTAGTTTAGGAGATATGGGCAAAAGAAGTTTTTCATATAAAAATTTCAATTTTTTTAGGTTTTGGGTGGATTTTTCAATTTTTTGGGGGTGGTCACGAATTAAAGTCCTTTTCGCTCTAGGACGCTTAGTTTAGGAGATATGGGCAAAAGAAGTTTTTCATATAAAAATTTCAATTTTTTTAGGTTTTGGGTGGATTTTTCAATTTTTTGGGGTGGTCACGAATTAAAGTCCTTTTCGCTCTAGGACGCATATTTAAGGAGATATGGGCAAACGAAGTTTTTCATATAAAAATTTCAATTTTTTTAGGTTTTGGGTGGATTTTTCAATTTTTTGGGGTAGTCACGAATTAAAGTCCTTTTCGCTCTAGGACGCATATTTAAGGAGATATGGGCAAGAGAAGTTTTTCATATAAAAATTTCAATTTTTTTAGGTTTTGGGTGGATTTTTCAATTTTTTGGGGGTGGTCACGAATTAAAGTCCTTTTCGCTCTAGGACGCTTAGTTTAGGAGATATGGGCAAAAGAAGTTTTTCATATAAAAATTTCAATTTTTTTAGGTTTTGGGTGGATTTTTCAATTTTTTGGGGGTGGTCACGAATTAAAGTCTTTTTCGCTCTAGGACGCTTAGTTTAGGAGATATGGGCAAAAGAAGTTTTTCATATAAAAATTTCAATTTTTTTAGGTTTTGGGTGGATTTTTCAATTTTTTGGGGTGGTCACGAATTATCGTCCTTTTCGCTCTAGGACGCTTAGTTTAGGAGATATGGGCAAAAGAAGTTTTTCATATAAAAATTTCAATTTTTTTAGGTTTTGGGTGGATTTTTCAATTTTTGTGGGGTGGTCGCGAATTAAAGTCCTTTTCGCTCTAGGACGCTTAGTTTAGGAGATATGGGCAAAAGAAGTTTTTCATATAAAAATTTCAATTTTTTTAGGTTTTGGGTGGATTTTTAAAATTTTTGGGGTGGTCACGAATTAAAGTCCTTTTCGCTCTAGGACGCATATTTAAGGAGATATGGGCAAAATAAGTTTTTCATATAAAAATTTTAATTTTTTCAGGTTTTGGGTGGATTATTCAATTTTTTTGGGTGGTCACGAATTATCGTCCTTTTCGCTCTAGGACGCTTAGTTTAGGAGATATGGGCAAAAGAAGTTTTTCATATAAAAATTTCAATTTTTTTAGGTTTTGGGTGGATTTTTCAATTTTTTTGGGTGGTCACGAATTAAAGTCTTTTTCGCTCTAGGACGCTTAGTTTAGGAGATATGGGCAAAAGAAGTTTTTCATATAAAAATTTCAATTTTTTTAGGTTTTGGGTGGATTTTTCAATTTTTTTGGGTGGTCACGAATTAAAGTCCTTTTCGCTCTATGACGCTTAGTTTAGGAGATATGGGCAAAAGAAGTTTTTCATATAAAAATTTTAATTTTTTTAGGTTTTGGGTGGATTTTTCAATTTTTTGGGGGTGGTCACGAATTAAAGTCCTTTTCGCTCTAGGACGCTTAGTTTAGGAGATATGGGCAAAAGAAGTTTTTCATATAAAAATTTCAATTTTTTTTAGGTTTTGGGTGGATTTTCCAATTTTTTGGGGGTGGTCACGAATTATCGTCCTTTTCGCTCTAGGACGCTTAGTTTAGAAGAAGTTTTTCATATAAAAATTTAAATTTTTTTAGGTTTTGGGTGGATTTTTCAATTTTTTGGGGGTGGTCACGAATTAAAGTCCTTTTCGCTCTAGGACGCTTAGTTTAGGAGATATGGGCAAAAGAAGTTTTTCATATAAAAATTTCATTTTTTTTAGGTTTTGGGTGGATTTTTCATTTTTTTTGGGGTGGTCGCGAATTAAAGTCCTTTTCGCTCTAGGACGCTTAGTTTAGGAGATATGGGCAAAAGAAGTTTTTCATATAAAAATTTCAATTTTTTTAGGTTTTGGGTGGATTTTTCAATTTTTTTGGGTGGTCACGAATTAAAGTCCTTTTCGCTCTATGACGCTTAGTTTAGGAGATATGGGCAAAAGAAGTTTTTCATATAAAAATTTCAATTTTTTTAGGTTTTGGGTGGATTTTTCAATTTTTTTGGGGTGGTCGCGAATTAAAGTCCTTTTCGCTCTAGGACGCTTAGTTTAGGAGATATGGGCAAAAGAAGTTTTTCATATAAAAATTTCAATTTTTTTAGGTTTTGGGTGGATTTTTCAATTTTTCGGGGTGGTCACGAATTAAAGTCCTTTTCGCTCTAGGACGCTTAGTTTAGGAGATATGGGCAAAAGAAGTTTTTCATATAAAAATTTAAATTTTTTTAGGTTTTGGGTGGATTTTTCAATTTTTTTGGGTGGTCACGAATTAAAGTCCTTTTCGCTCTATGACGCTTAGTTTAGGAGATATGGGCAAAAGAAGTTTTTCATATAAAAATTTCAATTTTTTTAGGTTTTGGGTGGATTTTTCAATTTTTTTGGGGTGGTCGCGAATTAAAGTCCTTTTCGCTCTAGGACGCTTAGTTTAGGAGATATGGGCAAAAGAAGTTTTTCATATAAAAATTTCAATTTTTTTAGGTTTTGGGTGGATTTTTCAATTTTTCGGGGTGGTCACGAATTAAAGTCCTTTTCGCTCTAGGACGCTTAGTTTAGGAGATATGGGCAAAAGAAGTTTTTCATATAAAAATTTCAATTTTTTTAGGTTTTGGGTGGATTTTTCAATTTTTTGGGGTGGTCACGAATTATCGTCCTTTTCGCTCTAGGACGCTTAGTTTAGGAGATATGGGCAAAAGAAGTTTTTCATATAAAAATTTCAATTTTTTTAGGTTTTGGGTGGATTTTTCAATTTTTTTGGGTGGTCACGAATTAAAGTCGTTTTCGCTCTAGGACGCATATTTAAGGAGATATGGGCAAAAGAAGTTTTTCATATAAAAATTTCAATTTTTTTAGGTTTTGGGTGGATATTTCAATTTTTTGGAGTAGTCACGAATTAAAGTCCTTTTCGCTCTAGGACGCATATTTAAGGAGATATGGGCAAAAGAAGTTTTTCATATAAAAATTTAAATTTTTTTAGGTTTTGGGTGGATTTTTCAATTTTTTTGGGTGGTCACGAATTAAAGTCCTTTTCGCTCTAGGACGCTTAGTTTAGGAGATATGGGCAAAAGAAGTTTTTCATATAAAAATTTCAATTTTTTTAGGTTTTGGGTGGATTTTTCAATTTTTTGGGGGTGGTCACGAATTAAAGTCCTTTTCGCTCTAGGACGCTTAGTTTAGGAGATATGGACAAAAGAAGTTTTTCATATAAAAATTTCAATTTTTTTAGGTTTTGGGTGGATTTTTCAATTTTTTGGGGGTGGTCACGAATTATCGTCCTTTTCGCTCTAGGACGCTTAGTTTAGGAGATATGGGCAAAAGAAGTTTTTCATATAAAAATTTCAATTTTTTTAGGTTTTGGGTGGATTTTTCAATTTTTTGGGGGTGGTCACGAATTAAAGTCCTTTTCGCTCTAGGACGCTTAGTTTAGGAGATATGGGCAAAAGAAGTTTTTCATATAAAAATTTCAATTTTTTTAGGTTTGGGTGGATTTTTCAATTTTTTTTTGGTGGTCACGAATTAAAGTCCTTTTCGCTCTAGGACGCATATTTAAGGAGATATGGGCAAAAGAAGTTTTTCATATAAAAATTTCAATTTTTTTAGGTTTGGGTGGATTTTTCAATTTTTTTTTTGGGTGGTCACGAATTAAAGTCCTTTTCGCTCTAGGACGCTTAGTTTAGGAGATATGGGCAAAAGAAGTTTTTCATATAAAAATTTCAATTTTTTTAGGTTTTGGGTGGATTTTTCAATGTTTTGGGGGTGGTCACGAGGAGATATGGGCAAAAGAAGTTTTTCATATAAAAATTTCAATTTTTTTAGGTTTTGGGTGGATTTTTCAATTTTTTTGGGTGGTCACGAATTAAAGTCCTTTTCGCTCTAGGACGCTTAGTTTAGGAGATATGGGCAAAAGAAGTTTTTCATATAAAAATTTCAATTTTTTTAGGTTTTGGGTGGATTTTTCAATGTTTTGGGGGTGGTCACGAATTAAAGTCCTTTTCGCTCTAGGCCGCATATTTAAGGAGATATGGGCAAAAGAAGTTTTTCATATAAAAATTTAAATTTTTTTAGGTTTTGGGTGGATTTTTCAATTTTTTGGGGGTGGTCACGAATTAAAGTCCTTTTCGCTCTAGGACGCTTAGTTTAGGAGATATGGGCAAAAGAAGTTTTTCATATAAAAATTTCAATTTTTTTAGGTTTTGGGTGGATTTTTCAATTTTTTGGGGTGGTCACGAATTATCGTCCTTTTCGCTCTAGGACGCTTAGTTTAGGAGATATGGGCAAAAGAAGTTTTTCATATAAAAATTTCAATTTTTTTAGGTTTTGGGTGGATTTTTCAATTTTTTGGGGGTGGTCACGAATTAAAGTCCTTTTCGCTCTAGGACGCTTAGTTTAGGAGATATGGGCAAAAGAAGTTTTTCATATAAAAATTTCAATTTTTTTAGGTTTTGGGTGGATTTTTCAATTTTTTGGGGTGGTCACGAATTAAAGTCCTTTTCGCTCTAGGACGCATATTTAAGGAGATATGGGCAAAAGAAGTTTTTCATATAAAAATTTCAATTTTTTTAGGTTTTGGGTGGATTTTTCAATTTTTTGGGGGTGGTCACGAATTAAAGTCCTTTTCGCTCTAGGACGCTTAGTTTAGGAGATATGGGCAAAAGAAGTTTTTCATATAAAAATTTCAATTTTTTTAGGTTTTGGGTGGATTTTTCAATTTTTTGGGGGTGGTCACGAATTAAAGTCTTTTTCGCTCTAGGACGCTTAGTTTAGGAGATATGGGCAAAAGAAGTTTTTCATATAAAAATTTCAATTTTTTTAGGTTTTGGGTGGATTTTTCAATTTTTTGGGGTGGGCACGAATTATCGTCCTTTTCGCTCTAGGACGCTTAGTTTAGGAGATATGGGCAAAAGAAGTTTTTCATATAAAAATTTAAATTTTTTTAGGTTTTGGGTGGATTTTTCAATTTTTTTGGGTGGTCACGAATTAAAGTCGTTTTCGCTCTAGGACGCATATTTAAGGAGATATGGGCAAAAGAAGTTTTTCATATAAAAATTTCAATTTTTTTAGGTTTTGGGTGGATTTTTCAATTTTTTGGGGTAGTCACGAATTAAAGTCCTTTTCGCTCTAGGACGCATATTTAAGGAGATATGGGCAAAAGAAGTTTTTCATATAAAAATTTCAATTTTTTTAGGTTTTGGGTGGATTTTTCAATTTTTTGGGGGTGGTCACGAATTAAAGTCCTTTTCGCTCTAGGACGCTTAGTTTAGGAGATATGGGCAAAAGAAGTTTTTCATATAAAAATTTCAATTTTTTTAGGTTTTGGGTGGATTTTTCAATTTTTTGGGGTGGTCACGAATTATCGTCCTTTTCGCTCTAGGACGCTTAGTTTAGGAGATATGGACAAAAGAAGTTTTTCATATAAAAATTTCAATTTTTTTAGGTTTTAGGTGGATTTTTCAATTTTTTGGGGTGGTCACGAATTATCGTCCTTTTCGCTCTAGGACGCTTAGTTTAGGAGATATGGGCAAAAGAAGTTTTTCATATAAAAATTTCAATTTTTTTAGGTTTTGGGTGGATTTTTCAATTTTTTGGGGTGGTCACGAATTAAAGTCCTTTTCGCTCTAGGACGCATATTTAAGGAGATATGGGCAAAAGAAGTTTTTCATATAAAAATTTCAATTTTTTTAGGTTTTGGGTGGATTTTTCAATTTTTTGGGGTAGTCACGAATTAAAGTCCTTTTCGCTCTAGGACGCATATTTAAGGAGATATGGGCAAAAGAAGTTTTTCATATAAAAATTTCAATTTTTTTAGGTTTTGGGTGGATTTTTCAATTTTTTGGGGGTGGTCACGAATTAAAGTCCTTTTCGCTCTAGGACGCTTAGTTTAGGAGATATGGGCAAAAGAAGTTTTTCATATAAAAATTTCAATTTTTTTAGGTTTTGGGTGGATTTTTCAATTTTTTGGGGGTGGTCACGAATTAAAGTCTTTTTCGCTCTAGGACGCTTAGTTTAGGAGATATGGGCAAAAGAAGTTTTTCATATAAAAATTTCAATTTTTTTAGGTTTTGGGTGGATTTTTCAATTTTTTGGGGTGGTCACGAATTATCGTCCTTTTCGCTCTAGGACGCTTAGTTTAGGAGATATGGGCAAAAGAAGTTTTTCATATAAAAATTTCAATTTTTTAGGTTTTGGGTGGATTTTTCAATTTTTTTGGGGTGGTCGCGAATTAAAGTCCTTTTCGCTCTAGGACGCTTAGTTTAGGAGATATGGGCAAAAGAAGTTTTTCATATAAAAATTTCAATTTTTTTAGGTTTTGGGTGGATTTTTCAATTTTTTTGGGTGGTCACGAATTAAAGTCCTTTTCGCTCTATGACGCTTAGTTTAGGAGATATGGGCAACAGAAGTTTTTCATAAAAAATTTCAATTTTTTTAGGTTTTGGGTGGATTTTTCAATTTTTTTGGGGTGGTCGCGAATTAAAGTCCTTTTCGCTCTAGGACGCTTAGTTTAGGAGATATGGGCAAAAGAAGTTTTTCATATAAAAATTTCAATTTTTTTAGGTTTTGGGTGGATTTTTCAATTTTTTGGGGGTGGTCACGAATTAAAGTCCTTTTCGCTCTAGGACGCTTAGTTTAGGAGATATGGGCAAAAGAAGTTTTTCATATAAAAATTTAATTTTTTTTAGGTTTTGGGTGGATTTTTCAATTTTTTGGGGGTGGTCACGAATTAAAGTCCTTTTCGCTCTAGGACGCTTAGTTTAGGAGATATGGGCAAAAGAAGTTTTTCATATAAAAATTTCAATTTTTTTTAGGTTTTGGGTGGATTTTCCAATTTTTTGGGGTGGTCACGAATTATCGTCCTTTTCGCTCTAGGACGCTTAGTTTAGGAGATATGGGCAAAAGAAGTTTTTCATATAAAAATTTAATTTTTTTTAGGTTTTGGGTGGATTTTTAAATTTTTTGGGGGTGGTCACGAATTAAAGTCCTTTTCGCTCTAGGACGCTTAGTTTAGGAGATATGGGCAAAAGAAGTTTTTCATATAAAAATTTCAATTTTTTTAGGTTTTGGGTGGATTTTTCAATTTTTTTGGGGTGGTCGCGAATTAAAGTCCTTTTCGCTCTAGGACGCTTAGTTTAGGAGATATGGGCAAAAGAAGTTTTTCATATAAAAATTTCAATTTTTTTAGGTTTTGGGTGGATTTTTCAATTTTTTTGGGTGGTCACGAATTAAAGTCCTTTTCGCTCTATGACGCTTAGTTTAGGAGATATGGGCAAAAGAAGTTTTTCATATAAAAATTTCAATTTTTTTAGGTTTTGGGTGGATTTTTAAATTTTTTTGGGGTGGTCGCGAATTAAAGTCCTTTTCGCTCTAGGACGCTTAGTTTAGGAGATATGGGCAAAAGAAGTTTTTCATATAAAAATTTCAATTTTTTTAGGTTTTGGGTGGATTTTTAAAATTTTTGGGGTGGTCACGAATTAAAGTCCTTTTCGCTCTAGGACGCATATTTAAGGAGATATGGGCAAAATAAGTTTTTCATATAAAAATTTTAATTTTTTCAGGTTTTGGGTGGATTATTCAATTTTTTTGGGTGGTCACGAATTATCGTCCTTTTCGCTCTAGGACGCTTAGTTTAGGAGATATGGGCAAAAGAAGTTTTTCATATAAAAATTTCAATTTTTTTAGGTTTTGGGTGGATTTTTCAATTTTTTGGGGTGGTCACGAATTATCGTCCTTTTCGCTCTAGGACGCTTAGTTTAGGAGATATGGGCAAAAGAAGTTTTTCATATAAAAATTTCAATTTTTTTAGGTTTTGGGTGGATTTTTCAATTTTTTTGGGTGGTCACGAATTAAAGTCGTTTTCGCTCTAGGACGCATATTTAAGGAGATATGGGCAAAAGAAGTTTTTCATATAAAAATTTCAATTTTTTTAGGTTTTGGGTGGATTTTTCAATTTTTTGGGGTAGTCACGAATTAAAGTCCTTTTCGCTCTAGGACGCATATTTAAGGAGATATGGGCAAAAGAAGTTTTTCATATAAAAATTTCAATTTTTTTAGGTTTTGGGTGGATTTTTCAATTTTTTGGGGTGGTCACGAATTAAAGTCCTTTTCGCTCTAGGACGCTTAGTTTAGGAGATATGGGCAAAAGAAGTTTTTCATATAAAAATTTCAATTTTTTTAGGTTTTGGGTGGATTTTTCAATTTTTTGGGGGTGGTCACGAATTAAAGTCCTTTTCGCTCTAGGACGCTTAGTTTAGGAGATATGGACAAAAGAAGTTTTTCATATAAAAATTTCAATTTTTTTAGGTTTTGGGTGGATTTTTCAATTTTTTGGGGTGGTCACGAATTATCGTCCTTTTCGCTCTAGGACGCTTAGTTTAGGAGATATGGGCAAAAGAAGTTTTTCATATAAAAATTTCAATTTTTTTAGGTTTTGGGTGGATTTTTCAATTTTTTTGGGTGGTCACGAATTAAAGTCGTTTTCGCTCTAGGACGCATATTTAAGGAGATATGGGCAAAAGAAGTTTTTCATATAAAAATTTCAATTTTTTTAGGTTTTGGGTGGATTTTTCAATTTTTTGGGGTGGTCACGAATTATCGTCCTTTTCGCTCTAGGACGCTTAGTTTAGGAGATATGGGCAAAAGAAGTTTTTCATATAAAAATTTCAATTTTTTTAGGTTTTGGGTGGATTTTTCAATTTTTTGGGGTGGTCACGAATTATCGTCCTTTTCGCTCTAGGACGCTTAGTTTAGGAGATATGGGCAAAAGAAGTTTTTCATATAAAAATTTCAATTTTTTTAGGTTTTGGGTGGATTTTTCAATTTTTTTGGGTGGTCACGAATTAAAGTCGTTTTCGCTCTAGGACGCATATTTAAGGAGATATGGGCAAAAGAAGTTTTTCATATAAAAATTTCAATTTTTTTAGGTTTTGGGTGGATTTTTCAATTTTTTGGGGTAGTCACGAATTAAAGTCCTTTTCGCTCTAGGACGCATATTTAAGGAGATATGGGCAAAAGAAGTTTTTCATATAAAAATTTCAATTTTTTTAGGTTTTGGGTGGATTTTTCAATTTTTTGGGGTGGTCACGAATTAAAGTCCTTTTCGCTCTAGGACGCTTAGTTTAGGAGATATGGGCAAAAGAAGTTTTTCATATAAAAATTTCAATTTTTTTAGGTTTTGGGTGGATTTTTCAATTTTTTGGGGGTGGTCACGAATTAAAGTCCTTTTCGCTCTAGGACGCTTAGTTTAGGAGATATGGACAAAAGAAGTTTTTCATATAAAAATTTCAATTTTTTTAGGTTTTGGGTGGATTTTTCAATTTTTTGGGGGTGGTCACGAATTAAAGTCCTTTTCGCTCTAGGACGCTTAGTTTAGGAGATATGGACAAAAGAAGTTTTTCATATAAAAATTTCAATTTTTTTAGGTTTTGGGTGGATTTTTCAATTTTTTGGGGTGGTCACGAATTATCGTCCTTTTCGCTCTAGGACGCTTAGTTTAGGAGATATGGGCAAAAGAAGTTTTTCATATAAAAATTTCAATTTTTTTAGGTTTTGGGTGGATTTTTCAATTTTTTTGGGTGGTCACGAATTAAAGTCGTTTTCGCTCTAGGACGCATATTTAAGGAGATATGGGCAAAAGAAGTTTTTCATATAAAAATTTCAATTTTTTTAGGTTTTGGGTGGATTTTTCAATTTTTTGGGGTGGTCACGAATTATCGTCCTTTTCGCTCTAGGACGCTTAGTTTAGGAGATATGGGCAAAAGAAGTTTTTCATATAAAAATTTCAATTTTTTTAGGTTTTGGGTGGATTTTTCAATTTTTTGGGGTGGTCACGAATTATCGTCCTTTTCGCTCTAGGACGCTTAGTTTAGGAGATATGGGCAAAAGAAGTTTTTCATATAAAAATTTCAATTTTTTTAGGTTTTGGGTGGATTTTTCAATTTTTTTGGGTGGTCACGAATTAAAGTCGTTTTCGCTCTAGGACGCATATTTAAGGAGATATGGGCAAAAGAAGTTTTTCATATAAAAATTTCAATTTTTTTAGGTTTTGGGTGGATTTTTCAATTTTTTGGGGTAGTCACGAATTAAAGTCCTTTTCGCTCTAGGACGCATATTTAAGGAGATATGGGCAAAAGAAGTTTTTCATATAAAAATTTCAATTTTTTTAGGTTTTGGGTGGATTTTTCAATTTTTTGGGGTGGTCACGAATTAAAGTCCTTTTCGCTCTAGGACGCTTAGTTTAGGAGATATGGGCAAAAGAAGTTTTTCATATAAAAATTTCAATTTTTTTAGGTTTTGGGTGGATTTTTCAATTTTTTGGGGGTGGTCACGAATTAAAGTCCTTTTCGCTCTAGGACGCTTAGTTTAGGAGATATGGACAAAAGAAGTTTTTCATATAAAAATTTCAATTTTTTTAGGTTTGGGTGGATTTTTCAATTTTTTTTGGGTGGTCACGAATTAAAGTCCTTTTCGCTCTAGGACGCATATTTAAGGAGATATGGGCAAAAGAAGTTTTTCATATAAAAATTTCAATTTTTTTAGGTTTTGGGTGGATTTTTCAATTTTTTTGGGTGGTCACGAATTAAAGTCCTTTTCGCTCTAGGACGCTTAGTTTAGGAGATATGGGCAAAAGAAGTTTTTCATATAAAAATTTCAATTTTTTTAGGTTTTGGGTGGATTTTTCAATGTTTTGGGGGTGGTCACGAATTAAAGTCCTTTTCGCTCTAGGCCGCATATTTAAGGAGATATGGGCAAAAGAAGTTTTTCATATAAAAATTAAAATTTTTTTAGGTTTTGGGTGGATTTTTCAATTTTTTGGGGGTGGTCACGAATTAAAGTCCTTTTCGCTCTAGGACGCTTAGTTTAGGAGATATGGGCAAAAGAAGTTTTTCATATAAAAATTTCAATTTTTTTAGGTTTTGGGTGGATTTTTCAATTTTTTGGGGTGGTCACGAATTATCGTCCTTTTCGCTCTAGGACGCTTAGTTTAGGAGATATGGGCAAAAGAAGTTTTTCATATAAAAATTCCAATTTTTTTAGGTTTTGGGTGGATTTTTCAATTTTTTGGGGGTGGTCACGAATTAAAGTCCTTTTCGCTCTAGGACGCTTAGTTTAGGAGATATGGGCAAAAGAAGTTTTTCATATAAAAATTTCAATTTTTTTAGGTTTTGGGTGGATTTTTCAATTTTTTGGGGTGGTCACGAATTAAAGTCCTTTTCGCTCTAGGACGCATATTTAAGGAGATATGGGCAAAAGAAGTTTTTCATATAAAAATTTCAATTTTTTTAGGTTTTGGGTGGATTTTTCAATTTTTTGGGGTAGTCACGAATTAAAGTCCTTTTCGCTCTAGGACGCTTAGTTTAGGAGATATGGGCAAAAGAAGTTTTTCATATAAAAATTTCAATTTTTTTAGGTTTTGGGTGGATTTTTCAATTTTTTGGGGGTGGTCACGAATTAAAGTCCTTTTCGCTCTAGGACGCTTAGTTTAGGAGATATGGGCAAAAGAAGTTTTTCATATAAAAATTTCAATTTTTTTAGGTTTTGGGTGGATTTTTCAAATTTTTGGGGGTGGTCACGAATTAAAGTCCTTTTCGCTCTAGGACGCTTAGTTTAGGAGATATGGGCAAAAGAAGTTTTTCATATAAAAATTTCAATTTTTTTAGGTTTTGGGTGGATTTTTCAATTTTTTGGGGGTGGTCACGAATTAAAGTCTTTTTCGCTCTAGGACGCTTAGTTTAGGAGATATGGGCAAAAGAAGTTTTTCATATAAAAATTTCAATTTTTTTAGGTTTTGGGTGGATTTTTCAATTTTTTGGGGTGGTCACGAATTATCGTCCTTTTCGCTCTAGGACGCTTAGTTTAGGAGATATGGGCAAAAGAAGTTTTTCATATAAAAATTTCAATTTTTTTAGGTTTTGGGTGGATTTTTCAATTTGTTTGGGGTGGTCGCGAATTAAAGTCCTTTTCGCTCTAGGACGCTTAGTTTAGGAGATATGGGCAAAAGAAGTTTTTCATATAAAAATTTCAATTTTTTTAGGTTTTGGGTGGATTTTTCAATTTTTTTTGGGTGGTCACGAATTAAAGTCCTTTTCGCTCTATGACGCTTAGTTTAGGAGATATGGGCAAAAGAAGTTTTTCATATAAAAATTTCAATTTTTTTAGGTTTTGGGTGGATTTTTCAATTTTTTGGGGGTGGTCGCGAATTAAAGTCCTTTTCGCTCTAGGACGCTTAGTTTAGGAGATATGGGCAAAAGAAGTTTTTCATATAAAAATTTCAATTTTTTTAGGTTTTGGGTGGATTTTTCAATTTTTTGGGGGTGGTCACGAATTAAAGTCCTTTTCGCTCTAGGACGCTTAGTTTAGGAGATATGGGCAAAAGAAGTTTTTCATATAAAAATTTAAATTTTTTTAGGTTTTGGGTGGATTTTTCAATTTTTTGGGGGTGGTCACGAATTAAAGTCCTTTTCGCTCTAGGACGCTTAGTTTAGGAGATATGGGCAAAAGAAGTTTTTCATATAAAAATTTCAATTTTTTTTAGGTTTTGGGTGGATTTTCCAATTTTTTGGGGTGGTCACGAATTATCGTCCTTTTCGCTCTAGGACGCTTAGTTTAGGAGATATGGGCAAAAGAAGTTTTTCATATAAAAATTTAAATTTTTTTAGGTTTTGGGTGGATTTTTCAATTTTTTGGGGGTGGTCACGAATAAAGTCCTTTTCGCTCTAGGACGCTTAGTTTAGGAGATATGGGCAAAAGAAGTTTTTCATATAAAAATTTCAATTTTTTTAGGTTTTGGGTGGATTTTTCAATTTTTTTGGGGTGGTCGCGAATTAAAGTCCTTTTCGCTCTAGGACGCTTAGTTTAGGAGATATGGGCAAAAGAAGTTTTTCATATAAAAATTTCAATTTTTTTAGGTTTTGGGTGGATTTTTCAATTTTTTTGGGTGGTCACGAATTAAAGTCCTTTTCGCTCTATGACGCTTAGTTTAGGAGATATGGGCAAAAGAAGTTTTTCATATAAAAATTTCAATTTTTTTAGGTTTTGGGTGGATTTTTCAATTTTTTTGGGGTGGTCGCGAATTAAAGTCCTTTTCGCTCTAGGACGCTTAGTTTAGGAGATATGGGCAAAAGAAGTTTTTCATATAAAAATTTCAATTTTTTTAGGTTTTGGGTGGATTTTTCAATTTTTCGGGGTGGTCACGAATTAAAGTCCTTTTCGCTCTAGGACGCTTAGTTTAGGAGATATGGGCAAAAGAAGTTTTTCATATAAAAATTTCAATTTTTTTAGGTTTTGGGTGGATTTTTAAAATTTTTGGGGTGGTCACGAATTAAAGTCCTTTTCGCTCTAGGACGCATATTTAAGGAGATATGGGCAAAATAAGTTTTTCATATAAAAATTTTAATTTTTTTAGGTTTTGGGTGGATTATTCAATTTTTTTGGGTGGTCACGAATTATCGTCCTTTTCGCTCTAGGACGCTTAGTTTAGGAGATATGGGCAAAAGAAGTTTTTCATATAAAAATTTCAATTTTTTTAGGTTTTGGGTGGATTTTTCAATTTTTTGGGGTGGTCACGAATTATCGTCCTTTTCGCTCTAGGACGCTTAGTTTAGGAGATATGGGCAAAAGAAGTTTTTCATATAAAAATTTCAATTTTTTTAGGTTTTGGGTGGATTTTTCAATTTTTTTGGGTGGTCACGAATTAAAGTCGTTTTCGCTCTAAGACGCATATTTAAGGAGATATGGGCAAAAGAAGTTTTTCATATAAAAATTTCAATTTTTTTAGGTTTTGGGTGGATTTTTCAATTTTTTGGGGTAGTCACGAATTAAAGTCCTTTTCGCTCTAAGACGCATATTTAAGGAGATATGGGCAAAAGAAGTTTTTCATATAAAAATTTCAATTTTTTAGGTTTTGGGTGGATTTTTCAATTTTTTTGGGGTGGTCGCGAATTAAAGTCCTTTTCGCTCTAGGACGCTTAGTTTAGGAGATATGGGCAAAAGAAGTTTTTCATATAAAAATTTCAATTTTTTTAGGTTTTGGGTGGATTTTTCAATTTTTTTGGGTGGTCACGAATTAAAGTCCTTTTCGCTCTATGACGCTTAGTTTAGGAGATATGGGCAAAAGAAGTTTTTCATATAAAAATTTCAATTTTTTTAGGTTTTGGGTGGATTTTTCAATTTTTTTGGGGTGGTCGCGAATTAAAGTCCTTTTCGCTCTAGGACGCTTAGTTTAGGAGATATGGGCAAAAGAAGTTTTTCATATAAAAATTTCAATTTTTTTAGGTTTTGGGTGGATTTTTCAATTTTTTGGGGGTGGTCACGAATTAAAGTCCTTTTCGCTCTAGGACGCTTAGTTTAGGAGATATGGGCAAAAGAAGTTTTTCATATAAAAATTTAATTTTTTTTAGGTTTTGGGTGGATTTTTTAATTTTTTGGGGGTGGTCACGAATTAAAGTCCTTTTCGCTCTAGGACGCTTAGTTTAGGAGATATGGGCAAAAGAAGTTTTTCATATAAAAATTTCAATTTTTTTTAGGTTTTGGGTGGATTTTCCAATTTTTTGGGGTGGTCACGAATTATCGTCCTTTTCGCTCTAGGACGCTTAGTTTAGGAGATATGAGCAAAAGAAGTTTTTCATATAAAAATTTAATTTTTTTTAGGTTTTGGGTGGATTTTTAAATTTTTTGGGGGTGGTCACGAATTAAAGTCCTTTTCGCTCTAGGACGCTTAGTTTAGGAGATATGGGCAAAAGAAGTTTTTCATATAAAAATTTCAATTTTTTTAGGTTTTGGGTGGATTTTTCAATTTTTTTGGGGTGGTCGCGAATTAAAGTCCTTTTCGCTCTAGGACGCTTAGTTTAGGAGATATGGGCAAAAGAAGTTTTTCATATAAAAATTTCAATTTTTTTAGGTTTTGGGTGGATTTTTCAATTTTTTTGGGTGGTCACGAATTAAAGTCCTTTTCGCTCTATGACGCTTAGTTTAGGAGATATGGGCAAAAGAAGTTTTTCATATAAAAATTTCAATTTTTTTAGGTTTTGGGTGGATTTTTCAATTTTTTTGGGGTGGTCGCGAATTAAAGTCCTTTTCGCTCTAGGACGCTTAGTTTAGGAGATATGGGCAAAAGAAGTTTTTCATATAAAAATTTCAATTTTTTTAGGTTTTGGGTGGATTTTTAAAATTTTTGGGGTGGTCACGAATTAAAGTCCTTTTCGCTCTAGGACGCATATTTAAGGAGATATGGGCAAAATAAGTTTTTCATATAAAAATTTTAATTTTTTCAGGTTTTGGGTGGATTATTCAATTTTTTTGGGTGGTCACGAATTATCGTCCTTTTCGCTCTAGGACGCTTAGTTTAGGAGATATGGGCAAAAGAAGTTTTTCATATAAAAATTTCAATTTTTTTAGGTTTTGGGTGGATTTTTCAATTTTTTGGGGTGGTCACGAATTATCGTCCTTTTCGCTCTAGGACGCTTAGTTTAGGAGATATGGGCAAAAGAAGTTTTTCATATAAAAATTTCAATTTTTTTAGGTTTTGGGTGGATTTTTCAATTTTTTTGGGTGGTCACGAATTAAAGTCGTTTTCGCTCTAGGACGCATATTTAAGGAGATATGGGCAAAAGAAGT
Organism: Haematobia irritans; assembly: GCF_050003625.1. Lineage (NCBI taxonomy): Eukaryota > Metazoa > Arthropoda > Insecta > Diptera > Muscidae > Haematobia > Haematobia irritans. The sequence goes on along the minus strand of NC_134400.1, from coordinate 34,603,145 downwards.
TTTTCATATAAAAATTTCAATTTTTTTAGGTTTTGGGTGGATTTTTCAATTTTTTGGGGTAGTCACGAATTAAAGTCATTTTCGCTCTAGGACGCATATTTAAGGAGATATGGGCAAAAGAAGTTTTTCATATAAAAATTTCAATTTTTTTAGGTTTTGGGTGGATTTTTCAATTTTTTGGGGTGGTCACGAATTAAAGTCCTTTTCGCTCTAGGACGCTTAGTTTAGGAGATATGGGCAAAAGAAGTTTTTCATATAAAAATTTCAATTTTTTTAGGTTTTGGGTGGATTTTTCAATTTTTTGGGGGTGGTCACGAATGAAAGTCCTTTTCGCTCTAGGACGCTTAGTTTAGGAGATATGGACAAAAGAAGTTTTTCATATAAAAATTTCAATTTTTTTAGGTTTTGGGTGGATTTTTCAATTTTTTGGGGTGGTCACGAATTATCGTCCTTTTCGCTCTAGGACGCTTAGTTTAGGAGATATGGGCAAAAGAAGTTTTTCATATAAAAATTTCAATTTTTTTAGGTTTGGGTGGATTTTTAAATTTTTTTTGGGTGGTCACGAATTAAAGTCCTTTTCGCTCTAGGACGCATATTTAAGGAGATATGGGCAAAAGAAGTTTTTCATATAAAAATTTCAATTTTTTTAGGTTTGGGTGGATTTTTCAATTTTTTTTGGGTGGTCACGAATTAAAGTCCTTTTCGCTCTAGGACGCTTAGTTTAGGAGATATGGGCATAAGAAGTTTTTCATATAAAAATTTCAATTTTTTTAGGTTTTGGGTGGATTTTTCAATGTTTTGGGGGTGGTCACGAGGAGATATGGGCAAAAGAAGTTTTTCATATAAAAATTTCAATTTTTTTAGGTTTTGGGTGGATTTTTCAATTTTTTTGGGTGGTCACGAATTAAAGTCCTTTTCGCTCTAGGACGCTTAGTTTAGGAGATATGGGCAAAAGAAGTTTTTCATATAAAAATTTCAATTTTTTTAGGTTTTGGGTGGATTTTTCAATGTTTTGGGGGTGGTCACGAATTAAAGTCCTTTTCGCTCTAGGCCGCATATTTAAGGAGATATGGGCAAAAGAAGTTTTTCATATAAAAATTAAAATTTTTTTAGGTTTTGGGTGGATTTTTCAATTTTTTGGGGGTGGTCACGAATTAAAGTCCTTTTCGCTCTAGGACGCTTAGTTTAGGAGATATGGGCAAAAGAAGTTTTTCATATAAAAATTTCAATTTTTTTAGGTTTTGGGTGGATTTTTCAATTTTTTGGGGTGGTCACGAATTATCGTCCTTTTCGCTCTAGGACGCTTAGTTTAGGAGATATGGGCAAAAGAAGTTTTTCATATAAAAATTTCAATTTTTTTAGGTTTTGGGTGGATTTTTCAATTTTTTGGGGGTGGTCACGAATTAAAGTCCTTTTCGCTCTAGGACGCTTAGTTTAGGAGATATGGGCAAAAGAAGTTTTTCATATAAAAATTTCAATTTTTTTAGGTTTTGGGTGGATTTTTCAATTTTTTGGGGTGGTCACGAATTAAAGTCCTTTTCGCTCTAGGACGCATATTTAAGGAGATATGGGCAAAAGAAGTTTTTCATATAAAAATTTCAATTTTTTTAGGTTTTGGGTGGATTTTTCAATTTTTTGGGGTAGTCACGAATTAAAGTCCTTTTCGCTCTAGGACGCTTAGTTTAGGAGATATGGGCAAAAGAAGTTTTTCATATAAAAATTTCAATTTTTTTAGGTTTTGGGTGGATTTTTCAATTTTTTGGGGGTGGTCACGAATTAAAGTCCTTTTCGCTCTAGGACGCTTAGTTTAGGAGATATGGGCAAAAGAAGTTTTTCATATAAAAATTTCAATTTTTTTAGGTTTTGGGTGGATTTTTCAAATTTTTGGGGGTGGTCACGAATTAAAGTCCTTTTCGCTCTAGGACGCTTAGTTTAGGAGATATGGGCAAAAGAAGTATTTCATATAAAAATTTCAATTTTTTTAGGTTTTGGGTGGATTTTTCAATTTTTTGGGGGTGGTCACGAATTAAAGTCCTTTTCGCTCTAGGACGCTTAGTTTAGGAGATATGGGCAAAAGAAGTTTTTCATATAAAAATTTCAATTTTTTTAGGTTTTGGGTGGATTTTTCAATTTTTTGGGGGTGGTCACGAATTAAAGTCCTTTTCGCTCTAGGACGCTTAGTTTAGGAGATATGGGCAAAAGAAGTTTTTCATATAAAAATTTCAATTTTTTTTAGGTTTTGGGTGGATTTTCCAATTTTTTGGGGTGGTCACGAATTATCGTCCTTTTCGCTCTAGGACGCTTAGTTTAGGAGATATGGGCAAAAGAAGTTTTTCATATAAAAATTTAAATTTTTTTAGGTTTTGGGTGGATTTTTCAATTTTTTGGGGGTGGTCACGAATAAAGTCCTTTTCGCTCTAGGACGCTTAGTTTAGGAGATATGGGCAAAAGAAGTTTTTCATATAAAAATTTCAATTTTTTTAGGTTTTGGGTGGATTTTTCAATTTTTTTGGGGTGGTCGCGAATTAAAGTCCTTTTCGCTCTAGGACGCTTAGTTTAGGAGATATGGGCAAAAGAAGTTTTTCATATAAAAATTTCAATTTTTTTAGGTTTTGGGTGGATTTTTCAATTTTTTTGGGTGGTCACGAATTAAAGTCCTTTTCGCTCTATGACGCTTAGTTTAGGAGATATGGGCAAAAGAAGTTTTTCATATAAAAATTTCAATTTTTTTAGGTTTTGGGTGGATTTTTCAATTTTTTTGGGGTGGTCGCGAATTAAAGTCCTTTTCGCTCTAGGACGCTTAGTTTAGGAGATATGGGCAAAAGAAGTTTTTCATATAAAAATTTCAATTTTTTTAGGTTTTGGGTGGATTTTTCAATTTTTCGGGGTGGTCACGAATTAAAGTCCTTTTCGCTCTAGGACGCTTAGTTTAGGAGATATGGGCAAAAGAAGTTTTTCATATAAAAATTTCAATTTTTTTTAGGTTTTGGGTGGATTTTCCAATTTTTTGGGGTGGTCACGAATTATCGTCCTTTTCGCTCTAGGACGCTTAGTTTAGGAGATATGGGCAAAAGAAGTTTTTCATATAAAAATTTAAATTTTTTTAGGTTTTGGGTGGATTTTTCAATTTTTTGGGGGTGGTCACGAATAAAGTCCTTTTCGCTCTAGGACGCTTAGTTTAGGAGATATGGGCAAAAGAAGTTTTTCATATAAAAATTTCAATTTTTTTAGGTTTTGGGTGGATTTTTCAATTTTTTTGGGGTGGTCGCGAATTAAAGTCCTTTTCGCTCTAGGACGCTTAGTTTAGGAGATATGGGCAAAAGAAGTTTTTCATATAAAAATTTCAATTTTTTTAGGTTTTGGGTGGATTTTTCAATTTTTTTGGGTGGTCACGAATTAAAGTCCTTTTCGCTCTATGACGCTTAGTTTAGGAGATATGGGCAAAAGAAGTTTTTCATATAAAAATTTCAATTTTTTTAGGTTTTGGGTGGATTTTTCAATTTTTTTGGGGTGGTCGCGAATTAAAGTCCTTTTCGCTCTAGGACGCTTAGTTTAGGAGATATGGGCAAAAGAAGTTTTTCATATAAAAATTTTAATTTTTTTAGGTTTTGGGTGGATTTTTCAATTTTTCGGGGTGGTCACGAATTAAAGTCCTTTTCGCTCTAGGACGCTTAGTTTAGGAGATATGGGCAAAAGAAGTTTTTCATATAAAAATTTCAATTTTTTTAGGTTTTGGGTGGATTTTTAAAATTTTTGGGGTGGTCACGAATTAAAGTCCTTTTCGCTCTAGGACGCATATTTAAGGAGATATGGGCAAAATAAGTTTTTCATATAAAAATTTTAATTTTTTTAGGTTTTGGGTGGATTATTCAATTTTTTTGGGTGGTCACGAATTATCGTCCTTTTCGCTCTAGGACGCTTAGTTTAGGAGATATGGGCAAACGAAGTTTTTCATATAAAAATTTCAATTTTTTTAGGTTTTGGGTGGATTTTTCAATTTTTTGGGGTGGTCACGAATTATCGTCCTTTTCGCTCTAGGACGCTTAGTTTAGGAGATATGGGCAAAAGAAGTTTTTCATATAAAAATTTCAATTTTTTTAGGTTTTGGGTGGATTTTTCAATTTTTTTGGGTGGTCACGAATTAAAGTCGTTTTCGCTCTAAGACGCATATTTAAGGAGATATGGGCAAAAGAAGTTTTTCATATAAAAATTTCAATTTTTTTAGGTTTTGGGTGGATTTTTCAATTTTTTGGGGTAGTCACGAATTAAAGTCCTTTTCGCTCTAAGACGCATATTTAAGGAGATATGGGCAAAAGAAGTTTTTCATATAAAAATTTAAATTTTTTTAGGTTTTGGGTGGATTTTTCAATTTTTTTGGGTGGTCACGAATTAAAGTCCTTTTCGCTCTAGGACGCTTAGTTTAGGAGATATGGACAAAAGAAGTTTTTCATATAAAAATTTCAATTTTTTTAGGTTTTGGGTGGATTTTTCAATTTTTTGGGGGTGGTCACGAATTAAAGTCCTTTTCGCTCTAGGACGCTTAGTTTAGGAGATATGGACAAAAGAAGTTTTTCATATGAAAATTTCAATTTTTTTAGGTTTTGGGTGGATTTTTCAATTTTTTGGGGTGGTCACGAATTATCGTCCCTTTCGCTCTAGGACGCTTAGTTTAGGAGATATGGGCAAAAGAAGTTTTTCATATAAAAATTTCAATTTTTTTAGGTTTTGGGTGGATTTTTCAATTTTTTGGGGGTGGTCACGAATTAAAGTCCTTTTCGCTCTAGGACGCTTAGTTTAGGAGATATGGGCAAAAGAAGTTTTTCATATAAAAATTTCAATTTTTTTAGGTTTGGGTGAATTTTTCAATTTTTTTTGGGTGGTCACGAATTAAAGTCCTTTTCGCTCTAGGTGGATTTTTCAATTTTTTTTTGGGTGGTCACGAATTAAAGTCCTTTTCGCTCTAGGACGCTTAGTTTAGGAGATATGGGCAAAAGAAGTTTTTCATATAAAAATTTAAATTTTTTTTAGGTTTTGGGTGGATTTTTCAATGTTTTGGGGGTGGTCACGAGGAGATATGGGCGAAAGAAGTTTTTCATATAAACATTTAAATTTTTTTAGGTTTTGGGTGGATTTTTCAATTTTTTGGGGTGGTCACGAATTAAAGTCCTTTTCGCTCTAGGACGCATATTTAAGGAGATATGGGCAAAAGAAGTTTTTCATATAAAAATTTCAATTTTTTTAGGTTTTGGGTGGATTTTTCAATTTTTTGGGGTTGTCACGAATTAAAGTCCTTTTCGCTCTAGGACGCATATTTAAGGAGATATGGGCAAAAAAAGTTTTTCATATAAAAATTTCAATTTTTTTAGGTTTTGGGTGGATTTTTCAATTTTTTGGGGGTGGTCACGAATAAAGTCCTTTTCGCTCTAGGACGCTTAGTTTAGGAGATATGGGCAAAAGAAGTTTTTCATATAAAAATTTCAATTTTTTTAGGTTTTGGGTGGATTTTTCAATTTTTTTGGGGTGGTCGCGAATTAAAGTCCTTTTCGCTCTAGGACGCTTAGTTTAGGAGATATGGGCAAAAGAAGTTTTTCATATAAAAATTTCAATTTTTTTAGGTTTTGGGTGGATTTTTCAATTTTTTTGGGTGGTCACGAATTAAAGTCCTTTTCGCTCTATGACGCTTAGTTTAGGAGATATGGGCAAAAGAAGTTTTTCATATAAAAATTTCAATTTTTTTAGGTTTTGGGTGGATTTTTCAATTTTTTTGGGGTGGTCGCGAATTAAAGTCCTTTTCGCTCTAGGACGCTTAGTTTAGGAGATATGGGCAAAAGAAGTTTTTCATATAAAAATTTCAATTTTTTTAGGTTTTGGGTGGATTTTTCAATTTTTCGGGGTGGTCACGAATTAAAGTCCTTTTCGCTCTAGGACGCTTAGTTTAGGAGATATGGGCAAAAGAAGTTTTTCATATAAAAATTTCAATTTTTTTTAGGTTTTGGGTGGATTTTCCAATTTTTTGGGGTGGTCACGAATTATCGTCCTTTTCGCTCTAGGACGCTTAGTTTAGGAGATATGGGCAAAAGAAGTTTTTCATATAAAAATTTAAATTTTTTTAGGTTTTGGGTGGATTTTTCAATTTTTTGGGGGTGGTCACGAATAAAGTCCTTTTCGCTCTAGGACGCTTAGTTTAGGAGATATGGGCAAAAGAAGTTTTTCATATAAAAATTTCAATTTTTTTAGGTTTTGGGTGGATTTTTCAATTTTTTTGGGGTGGTCGCGAATTAAAGTCCTTTTCGCTCTAGGACGCTTAGTTTAGGAGATATGGGCAAAAGAAGTTTTTCATATAAAAATTTCAATTTTTTTAGGTTTTGGGTGGATTTTTCAATTTTTTTGGGTGGTCACGAATTAAAGTCCTTTTCGCTCTATGACGCTTAGTTTAGGAGATATGGGCAAAAGAAGTTTTTCATATAAAAATTTCAATTTTTTTAGGTTTTGGGTGGATTTTTCAATTTTTTTGGGGTGGTCGCGAATTAAAGTCCTTTTCGCTCTAGGACGCTTAGTTTAGGAGATATGGGCAAAAGAAGTTTTTCATATAAAAATTTCAATTTTTTTAGGTTTTGGGTGGATTTTTCAATTTTTCGGGGTGGTCACGAATTAAAGTCCTTTTCGCTCTAGGACGCTTAGTTTAGGAGATATGGGCAAAAGAAGTTTTTCATATAAAAATTTCAATTTTTTTAGGTTTTGGGTGGATTTTTAAAATTTTTGGGGTGGTCACGAATTAAAGTCCTTTTCGCTCTAGGACGCATATTTAAGGAGATATGGGCAAAATAAGTTTTTCATATAAAAATTTTAATTTTTTTAGGTTTTGGGTGGATTATTCAATTTTTTTGGGTGGTCACGAATTATCGTCCTTTTCGCTCTAGGACGCTTAGTTTAGGAGATATGGGCAAACGAAGTTTTTCATATAAAAATTTCAATTTTTTTAGGTTTTGGGTGGATTTTTCAATTTTTTGGGGTGGTCACGAATTATCGTCCTTTTCGCTCTAGGACGCTTAGTTTAGGAGATATGGGCAAAAGAAGTTTTTCATATAAAAATTTCAATTTTTTTAGGTTTTGGGTGGATTTTTCAATTTTTTTGGGTGGTCACGAATTAAAGTCGTTTTCGCTCTAAGACGCATATTTAAGGAGATATGGGCAAAAGAAGTTTTTCATATAAAAATTTCAATTTTTTTAGGTTTTGGGTGGATTTTTCAATTTTTTGGGGTAGTCACGAATTAAAGTCCTTTTCGCTCTAAGACGCATATTTAAGGAGATATGGGCAAAAGAAGTTTTTCATATAAAAATTTAAATTTTTTTAGGTTTTGGGTGGATTTTTCAATTTTTTTGGGTGGTCACGAATTAAAGTCCTTTTCGCTCTAGGACGCTTAGTTTAGGAGATATGGGCAAAAGAAGTTTTTCATATAAAAATTTCAATTTTTTTAGGTTTTGGGTGGATTTTTCAATTTTTTGGGGGTGGTCACGAATTAAAGTCCTTTTCGCTCTAGGACGCTTAGTTTAGGAGATATGGACAAAAGAAGTTTTTCATATGAAAATTTCAATTTTTTTAGGTTTTGGGTGGATTTTTCAATTTTTTGGGGTGGTCACGAATTATCGTCCCTTTCGCTCTAGGACGCTTAGTTTAGGAGATATGGGCAAAAGAAGTTTTTCATATAAAAATTTCAATTTTTTTAGGTTTTGGGTGGATTTTTCAATTTTTTGGGGGTGGTCACGAATTAAAGTCCTTTTCGCTCTAGGACGCTTAGTTTAGGAGATATGGGCAAAAGAAGTTTTTCATATAAAAATTTCAATTTTTTTAGGTTTGGGTGAATTTTTCAATTTTTTTTGGGTGGTCACGAATTAAAGTCCTTTTCGCTCTAGGTGGATTTTTCAATTTTTTTTTGGGTGGTCACGAATTAAAGTCCTTTTCGCTCTAGGACGCTTAGTTTAGGAGATATGGGCAAAAGAAGTTTTTCATATAAAAATTTAAATTTTTTTTAGGTTTTGGGTGGATTTTTCAATGTTTTGGGGGTGGTCACGAGGAGATATGGGCGAAAGAAGTTTTTCATATAAACATTTAAATTTTTTTAGGTTTTGGGTGGATTTTTCAATTTTTTGGGGTGGTCACGAATTAAAGTCCTTTTCGCTCTAGGACGCATATTTAAGGAGATATGGGCAAAAGAAGTTTTTCATATAAAAATTTCAATTTTTTTAGGTTTTGGGTGGATTTTTCAATTTTTTGGGGTTGTCACGAATTAAAGTCCTTTTCGCTCTAGGACGCATATTTAAGGAGATATGGGCAAAAAAAGTTTTTCATATAAAAATTTCAATTTTTTTAGGTTTTGGGTGGATTTTTCAATTTTTTGGGGTAGTCACGAATTAAAGTCCTTTTCGCTCTAGGACGCATATTTAAGGAGATATGGGCAAAAAAAGTTTTTCATATAAAAATTTCAATTTTTTTAGGTTTTGGGTGGATTTTTCAAATTTTTGGGGGTGGTCACGAATTAAAGTCCTTTTCGCTCTAGGACGCTTAGTTTAGGAGATATGGGCAAAAGAAGTTTTTCATATAAAAATTTCAATTTTTTTAGGTTTTGGGTGGATTTTTCAATTTTTTGGGGGTGGTCACGAATTAAAGTCTTTTTCGCTCTAGGACGCTTAGTTTAGGAGATATGGGCAAAAGAAGTTTTTCATATAAAAATTTCAATTTTTTTAGGTTTTGGGTGGATTTTTCAATTTTTTGGGGTGGTCACGAATTATCGTCCTTTTCGCTCTAGGACGCTTAGTTTAGGAGATATGGGCAAAAGAAGTTTTTCATATAAAAATTTCAATTTTTTTAGGTTTTGGGTGGATTTTTCAATTTTTTGGGGTGGTCACGAATTAAAGTCCTTTTCGCTCTAGGACGCATATTTAAGGAGATATGGGCAAAAGAAGTTTTTCATATAAAAATTTCAATTTTTTTAGGTTTTGGGTGGATTTTTCAATTTTTTGGGGTAGTCACGAATTAAAGTCCTTTTCGCTCTAGGACGCATATTTAAGGAGATATGGGCAAAAAAAGTTTTTCATATAAAAATTTCAATTTTTTTAGGTTTTGGGTGGATTTTTCAATTTTTTGGGGTAGTCACGAATTAAAGTCCTTTTCGCTCTAGGACGCATATTTAAGGAGATATGGGCAAAAAAAGTTTTTCATATAAAAATTTCAATTTTTTTAGGTTTTGGGTGGATTTTTCAAATTTTTGGGGGTGGTCACGAATTAAAGTCCTTTTCGCTCTAGGACGCTTAGTTTAGGAGATATGGGCAAAAGAAGTTTTTCATATAAAAATTTAAATTTTTTTAGGTTTTGGGTGGATTTTTCAATTTTTTGGGGGTGGTCACGAATTAAAGTCTTTTTCGCTCTAGGACGCTTAGTTTAGGAGATATGGGCAAAAGAAGTTTTTCATATAAAAATTTCAATTTTTTTAGGTTTTGGGTGGATTTTTCAATTTTTTGGGGTGGTCACGAATTATCGTCCTTTTCGCTCTAGGACGCTTAGTTTAGGAGATATGGGCAAAAGAAGTTTTTCATATAAAAATTTCAATTTTTTTAGGTTTTGGGTGGATTTTTCAATTTTTTGGGGGTGGTCACGAATTAAAGTCCTTTTCGCTCTAGGACGCTTAGTTTAGGAGATATGGGCAAAAGAAGTTTTTCATATAAAAATTTAAATTTTTTTAGGTTTTGGGTGGATTTTTCAATTTTTTGGGGGTGGTCACGAATTAAAGTCCTTTTCGCTCTAGGACGCTTAGTTTAGGAGATATGGGCAAAAGAAGTTTTTCATATAAAAATTTCAATTTTTTTTAGGTTTTGGGTGGATTTTCCAATTTTTTGGGGTGGTCACGAATTATCGTCCTTTTCGCTCTAGGACGCTTAGTTTAGGAGATATGGGCAAAAGATGTTTTTCATATGAAAATTTCAATTTTTTTAGGTTTTGGGTGGATTTTTCAATATTTTGGGGGTGGTCACGAATAAAGTCCTTTTCGCTCTAGGACGCTTAGTTTAGGAGATATGGGCAAAAGAAGTTTTTCATATAAAAATTTCAATTTTTTTAGGTTTTGGGTGGATTTTTCAATTTTTTTGGGGTGGTCGCGAATTAAAGTCCTTTTCGCTCTAGGACGCTTAGTTTAGGAGATATGGGCAAAAGAAGTTTTTCATATAAAAATTTCAATTTTTTTAGGTTTTGGGTGGATTTTTCAATTTTTTTGGGTGGTCACGAATTAAAGTCCTTTTCGCTCTATGACGCTTAGTTTAGGAGATATGGGCAAAAGAAGTTTTTCATATAAAAATTTCAATTTTTTTAGGTTTTGGGTGGATTTTTCCATTTTTTTGGGGTGGTCGCGAATTAAAGTCCTTTTCGCTCTAGGACGCTTAGTTTAGGAGATATGGGCAAAAGAAGTTTTTCATATAAAAATTTCAATTTTTTTAGGTTTTGGGTGGATTTTTCAATTTTTCGGGGTGGTCACGAATTAAAGTCCTTTTCGCTCTAGGACGCTTAGTTTAGGAGATATGGGCAAAAGAAGTTTTTCATATAAAAATTTCAATTTTTTTAGGTTTTGGGTGGATTTTTAAAATTTTTGGGGTGGTCACGAATTAAAGTCCTTTTCGCTCTAGGACGCATATTTAAGGAGATATGGGCAAAATAAGTTTTTCATATAAAAATTTTAATTTTTTTAGGTTTTGGGTGGATTATTCAATTTTTTTGGGTGGTCACGAATTATCGTCCTTTTCGCTCTAGGACGCTTAGTTTAGGAGATATGGGCAAAAGAAGTTTTTCATATAAAAATTTCAATTTTTTTAGGTTTTGGGTGGATTTTTCAATTTTTTGGGGTGGTCACGAATTATCGTCCTTTTCGCTCTAGGACGCTTAGTTTAGGAGATATGGGCAAAAGAAGTTTTTCATATAAAAATTTCAATTTTTTTAGGTTTTGGGTGGATTTTTCAATTTTTTTGGGTGGTCACGAATTAAAGTCGTTTTCGCTCTAAGACGCATATTTAAGGAGATATGGGCAAAGAAGTTTTTCATATAAAAATTTCAATTTTTTTAGGTTTTGGGTGGATTTTTCAATTTTTTGGGGTAGTCACGAATTAAAGTCCTTTTCGCTCTAGGACGCATATTTAAGGAGATATGGGCAAAAGAAGTTTTTCATATAAAAATTTAAATTTTTTTAGGTTTTGGGTGGATTTTTCAATTTTTTTGGGTGGTCACGAATTAAAGTCCTTTTCGCTCTAGGACGCTTAGTTTAGGAGATATGGGCAAAAGAAGTTTTTCATATAAAAATTTCAATTTTTTTAGGTTTTGGGTGGATTTTTCAATTTTTTGGGGGTGGTCACGAATTAAAGTCCTTTTCGCTCTAGGACGCTTAGTTTAGGAGATATGGACAAAAGAAGTTTTTCATATAAAAATTTCAATTTTTTTAGGTTTTGGGTGGATTTTTCAATTTTTTGGGGTGGTCACGAATTATCGTCCTTTTCGCTCTAGGACGCTTAGTTTAGGAGATATGGGCAAAAGAAGTTTTTCATATAAAAATTTCAATTTTTTTAGGTTTTGGGTGGATTTTTCAATTTTTTGGGGGTGGTCACGAATTAAAGTCCTTTTCGCTCTAGGACGCTTAGTTTAGGAGATATGGGCAAAAGAAGTTTTTCATATAAAAATTTCAATTTTTTTAGGTTTGGGTGGATTTTTCAATTTTTTTTGGGTGGTCACGAATTAAAGTCCTTTTCGCTCTAGGACGCATATTTAAGGAGATATGGGCAAAAGAAGTTTTTCATATAAAAATTTCAATTTTTTTAGGTTTGGGTGGATTTTTCAATTTTTTTTGGGTGGTCACGAATTAAAGTCCTTTTCGCTCTAGGACGCTTAGTTTAGGAGATATGGGCAAAAGAAGTTTTTCATATAAAAATTTAAATTTTTTTTAGGTTTTGGGTGGATTTTTCAATGTTTTGGGGGTGGTCACGAGGAGATATGGGCAAAAGAAATTTTTCATATAAAAATTTAAATTTTTTTAGGTTTTGGGTGGATTTTTCAATTTTTTTGGGTGGTCACGAATTAAAGTCCTTTTCGCTCTAGGACGCTTAGTTTAGGAGATATGGGCAAAAGAAGTTTTTCATATAAAAATTTCAATTTTTTTAGGTTTTGGGTGGATTTTTCAATGTTTTGGGGGTGGTCACGAATTAAAGTCCTTTTCGCTCTAGGACGCTTAGTTTAGGAGATATGGGCAAAAGAAGTTTTTCATATAAAAATTTCAATTTTTTTAGGTTTTGGGTGGATTTTTCAATTTTTTGGGGTGGTCACGAATTATCGTCCTTTTCGCTCTAGGACGCTTAGTTTAGGAGATATGGGCAAAAGAAGTTTTTCATATAAAAATTTCAATTTTTTTAGGTTTTGGGTGGATTTTTCAATTTTTTGGGGTGGTAACGAATTATCGTCCTTTTCGCTCTAGGACGCTTAGTTTAGGAGATATGGGCAAAAGAAGTTTTTCATATAAAAATTTCAATTTTTTTAGGTTTTGGGTGGATTTTTCAATTTTTTGGGGTGGTCACGAATTAAAGTCCTTTTCGCTCTAGGACGCATATTTAAGGAGATATGGGCAAAAGAAGTTTTTCATATAAAAATTTAAATTTTTTTAGGTTTTGGGTGGATTTTTCAATTTTTTGGGGGTGGTCACGAATTAAAGTCCTTTTCGCTCTAGGACGCTTAGTTTAGGAGATATGGGAAAAAGAAGTTTTTCATATAAAAATTTCAATTTTTTTAGGTTTTGGGTGGATTTTTCAATTTTTTGGGGGTGGTCACGAATTAAAGTCTTTTTCGCTCTAGGACGCTTAGTTTAGGAGATATGGGCAAAAGAAGTTTTTCATATAAAAATTTCAATTTTTTTAGGTTTTGGGTGGATTTTTCAATTTTTTGGGGTGGTCACGAATTATCGTCCTTTTCGCTCTAGGACGCTTAGTTTAGGAGATATGGGCAAAAGAAGTTTTTCATATAAAAATTTCAATTTTTTTAGGTTTTGGGTGGATTTTTCAATTTTTTTGGGGTGGTCGCGAATTAAAGTCCTTTTCGCTCTAGGACGCTTAGTTTAGGAGATATGGGCAAAAGAAGTTTTTCATATAAAAATTTCAATTTTTGTAGGTTTTTGGTGGATTTTTCAATTTTTTGGGGGTGGTCACGAATTAAAGTCCTTTTCGCTCTAGGACGCTTAGTTTAGGAGATATGGGCAAAAGAAGTTTTTCATATAAAAATTTAAATTTTTTTAGGTTTTGGGTGGATTTTTCAATTTTTTTGGGTGGTCACGAATTAAAGTCGTTTTCGCTCTAGGACGCATATTTAAGGAGATATGGGCAAAAGAAGTTTTTCATATAAAAATTTCAATTTTTTTAGGTTTTGGGTGGATTTTTCAATTTTTTGGGGTAGTCACGAATTAAAGTCCTTTTCGCTCTAGGACGCATATTTAAGGAGATATGGGCAAAAGAAGTTTTTCATATAAAAATTTAAATTTTTTTAGGTTTTGGGTGGATTTTTCAATTTTTTTGGGTGGTCACGAATTAAAGTCCTTTTCGCTCTAGGACGCTTAGTTTAGGAGATATGGGCAAAAGAAGTTTTTCATATAAAAATTTCAATTTTTTTAGGTTTTGGGTGGATTTTTCAATTTTTTGGGGGTGGTCACGAATTAAAGTCCTTTTCGCTCTAGGACGCTTAGTTTAGGAGATATGGACAAAAGAAGTTTTTCATATAGGTTTTGGGTGGATTTTTCAATTTTTTTGGGTGGTCACGAATTAAAGTCCTTTTCGCTCTAGGACGCTTAGTTTAGGAGATATGGGCAAAAGAAGTTTTTCATATAAAAATTTAAATTTTTTTAGGTTTTGGGTGGATTTTTCAATGTTTTGGGGGTGGTCACGAATTAAAGTCCTTTTCGCTCTAGGCCGCATATTTAAGGAGATATGGGCAAAAGAAGTTTTTCATATAAAAATTAAAATTTTTTTAGGTTTTGGGTGGATTTTTCAATTTTTTGGGGGTGGTCACGAATTAAAGTCCTTTTCGCTCTAGGACGCTTAGTTTAGGAGATATGGGCAAAAGAAGTTTTTCATATAAAAATTTCAATTTTTTTAGGTTTTGGGTGGATTTTTCAATTTTTTGGGGTGGTCACGAATTATCGTCCTTTTCGCTCTAGGACGCTTAGTTTAGGAGATATGGGCAAAAGAAGTTTTTCATGTAAAAATTTCAATTTTTTTAGGTTTTGGGTGGATTTTTCAATTTTTTGGGGTGGTCACGAATTATCGTCCTTTTCGCTCTAGGACGCTTAGTTTAGGAGATATGGGCAAAAGAAGTTTTTCATATAAAAATTTCAATTTTTTTAGGTTTTGAGTGGATTTTTCAATTTTTTGGGGGTGATCACGAATTAAAGTCCTTTTCGCTCTAGGACGCTTAGTTTAGGAGATATGGGCAAAAGAAGTTTTTCATATAAAAATTTCAATTTTTTTAGGTTTGGGTGGATTTTTCAATTTTTTTTGGGTGGTCACGAATTAAAGTCCTTTTCGCTCTAGGACGCATATTTAAGGAGATATGGGCAAAAGAAGTTTTTCATATAAAAATTTCAATTTTTTTAGGTTTGGGTGGATTTTTCAATTTTTTTTGGGTGGTCACGAATTAAAGTCCTTTTCGCTCTAGGACGCTTAGTTTAGGAGATATGGGCAAAAGAAGTTTTTCATATAAAAATTTAAATTTTTTTTAGGTTTTGGGTGGATTTTTCAATGTTTTGGGGGTGGTCACGAGGAGATATGGGCAAAAGAAGTTTTTCATATAAAAATTTAAATTTTTTTAGGTTTTGGGTGGATTTTTCAATTTTTTTGGGTGGTCACGAATTAAAGTCCTTTTCGCTCTAGGACGCTTAGTTTAGGAGATATGGGCAAAAGAAGTTTTTCATATAAAAATTTCAATTTTTTTAGGTTTTGGGTGGATTTTTCAATGTTTTGGGGGTGGTCACGACTTAAAGTCCTTTTCGCTCTAGGACGCTTAGTTTAGGAGATATGGGCAAAAGAAGTTTTTCATATAAAAATTTCAATTTTTTTAGGTTTTGGGTGGATTTTTCAATTTTTTGGGGTGGTCACGAATTATCGTCCTTTTCGCTCTAGGACGCTTAGTTTAGGAGATATGGGCAAAAGAAGTTTTTCATATAAAAATTTCAATTTTTTTAGGTTTTGGGTGGATTTTTCAATTTTTTGGGGGTGGTCACGAATTAAAGTCCTTTTCGCTCTAGGACGCTTAGTTTAGGAGATATGGGCAAAAGAAGTTTTTCATATAAAAATTTCAATTTTTTTAGGTTTTGGGTGGATTTTTCAATTTTTTGGGGTGGTCACGAATTAAAGTCCTTTTCGCTCTAGGACGCATATTTAAGGAGATATGGGCAAAAGAAGTTTTTCATATAAAAATTTCAATTTTTTTAGGTTTTGGGTGGATTTTTCAATTTTTTGGGGGTGGTCACGAATTAAAGTCCTTTTCGCTCTAGGACGCTTAGTTTAGGAGATATGGGCAAAAGAAGTTTTTCATATAAAAATTTCAATTTTTTTAGGTTTTGGGTGGATTTTTCAATTTTTTGGGGGACGCTTAGTTTAGGAGATATGGGCAAAAGAAGTTTTTCATATAAAAATTTCAATTTTTTTAGGTTTTGGGTGGATTTTTCAATTTTTTGGGGTGGTCACGAATTAAAGTCTTTTTCGCTCTAGGACGCTTAGTTTAGGAGATATGGGCAAAAGAAGTTTTTCATATAAAAATTTCAATTTTTTTAGGTTTTGGGTGGATTTTTCAATTTTTTGGGGTGGTCACGAATTATCGTCCTTTTCGCTCTAGGACGCTTAGTTTAGGAGATATGGGCAAAAGAAGTTTTTCATATAAAAATTTCAATTTTTTTAGGTTTTGGGTGGATTTTTCAATTTTTTTGGGGTGGTCGCGAATTAAAGTCCTTTTCGCTCTAGGACGCTTAGTTTAGGAGATATGGGCAAAAGAAGTTTTTCATATAAAAATTTCAATTTTTTTAGGTTTTGGGTGGATTTTTCAATTTTTTTGGGGTGGTCGCGAATTAAAGTCCTTTTCGCTCTAGGACGCTTAGTTTAGGAGATATGGGCAAAAGAAGTTTTTCATATAAAAATTTCAATTTTTTTAGGTTTTGGGTGGATTTTTAAATTTTTTGGGGTAGTCACGAATTAAAGTCCTTTTCGCTCTAGGACGCATATTTAAGGAGATATGGGCAAAAGAAGTTTTTCATATAAAAATTTAAATTTTTTTAGGTTTTGGGTGGATTTTTCAATTTTTTTGGGTGGTCACGAATTAAAGTCCTTTTCGCTCTAGAACGCTTAGTTTAGGAGATATGGGCAAAAGAAGTTTTTCATATAAAAATTTCAATTTTTTTAGGTTTTGGGTGGATTTTTCAATTTTTTGGGGGTGGTCACGAATTAAAGTCCTTTTCGCTCTAGGACGCTTAGTTTAGGAGATATGGACAAAAGAAGTTTTTCATATAAAAATTTCAATTTTTTTAGGTTTTGGGTGGATTTTTCAATTTTTTGGGGTGGTCACGAATTATCGTCCTTTTCGCTCTAGGACGCTTAGTTTAGGAGATATGGGCAAAAGAAGTTTTTCATATAAAAATTTCAATTTTTTTAGGTTTTGGGTGGATTTTTCAATTTTTTGGGGGTGGTCACGAATTAAAGTCCTTTTCGCTCTAGGACGCTTAGTTTAGGAGATATGGGCAAAAGAAGTTTTTCATATAAAAATTTCAATTTTTTTAGGTTTGGGTGGATTTTTCAATTTTTTTTGGGTGGTCACGAATTAAAGTCCTTTTCGCTCTAGGACGCATATTTAAGGAGATATGGGCAAAAGAAGTTTTTCATATAAAAATTTCAATTTTTTTAGGTTTGGGTGGATTTTTCAATTTTTTTTGGGTAGTCACGAATTAAAGTCCTTTTCGCTCTAGGACGCTTAGTTTAGGAGATATGGGCAAAAGAAGTTTTTCATATAAAAATTTCAATTTTTTTAGGTTTTGGGTGGATTTTTCAATGTTTTGGGGGTGGTCACGAGGAGATATGGGCAAAAGAAGTTTTTCATATAAAAATTTCAATTTTTTTAGGTTTTGGGTGGATTTTTCAATTTTTTTGGGTGGTCACGAATTAAAGTCCTTTTCGCTCTAGGACGCTTAGTTTAGGAGATATGGGCAAAAGAAGTTTTTCATATAAAAATTTCAATTTTTTTAGGTTTTGGGTGGATTTTTCAATGTTTTGGGGGTGGTCACGAATTAAAGTCCTTTTCGCTCTAGGCCGCATATTTAAGGAGATATGGGCAAAAGAAGTTTTTCATATAAAAATTTAAATTTTTTTAGGTTTTGGGTGGATTTTTCAATTTTTTGGGGGTGGTCACGAATTAAAGTCCTTTTCGCTCTAGGACGCTTAGTTTAGGAGATATGGGAAAAAGAAGTTTTTCATATAAAAATTTCAATTTTTTTAGGTTTTGGGTGGATTTTTCAATTTTTTGGGGGTGGTCACGAATTAAAGTCTTTTTCGCTCTAGGACGCTTAGTTTAGGAGATATGGGCAAAAGAAGTTTTTCATATAAAAATTTCAATTTTTTTAGGTTTTGGGTGGATTTTTCAATTTTTTGGGGTGGTCACGAATTATCGTCCTTTTCGCTCTAGGACGCTTAGTTTAGGAGATATGGGCAAAAGAAGTTTTTCATATAAAAATTTCAATTTTTTTAGGTTTTGGGTGGATTTTTCAATTTTTTTGGGGTGGTCGCGAATTAAAGTCCTTTTCGCTCTAGGACGCTTAGTTTAGGAGATATGGGCAAAAGAAGTTTTTCATATAAAAATTTCAATTTTTTTAGGTTTTGGGTGGATTTTTCAATTTTTTGGGGTGGTCACGAATTAAAGTCCTTTTCGCTCTAGGACGCATATTTAAGGAGATATGGGCAAAAGAAGTTTTTCATATAAAAATTTCAATTTTTTTAGGTTTTGGGTGGATTTTTAAATTTTTTGGGGGTGGTCACGAATTAAAGTCCTTTTCGCTCTAGGACGCTTAGTTTAGGAGATATGGGCAAAAGAAGTTTTTCATATAAAAATTTCAATTTTTTTAGGTTTTGGGTGGATTTTTCAATTTTTTGGGGGACGCTTAGTTTAGGAGATATGGGCAAAAGAAGTTTTTCATATAAAAATTTCAATTTTTTTAGGTTTTGGGTGGATTTTTCAATTTTTTGGGGTGGTCACGAATTATCGTCCTTTTCGCTCTAGGACGCTTAGTTTAGGAGATATGGGCAAAAGAAGTTTTTCATATAAAAATTTCAATTTTTTTAGGTTTTGGGTGGATTTTTCAATTTTTTTGGGGTGGTCGCGAATTAAAGTCCTTTTCGCTCTAGGACGCTTAGTTTAGGAGATATGGGCAAAAGAAGTTTTTCATATAAAAATTTCAATTTTTTTAGGTTTTGGGTGGATTTTTCAATTTTTCGGGGTGGTCACGAATTAAAGTCCTTTTCGCTCTAGGACGCTTAGTTTAGGAGATATGGGCAAAAGAAGTTTTTCATATAAAAATTTCAATTTTTTTAGGTTTTGGGTGGATTTTTCAATTTTTTTGGGGTGGTCGCGAATTAAAGTCCTTTTCGCTCTAGGACGCTTAGTTTAGGAGATATGGGCAAAAGAAGTTTTTCATATAAAAATTTCAATTTTTTTAGGTTTTGGGTGGATTTTTCAATTTTTTGGGGGACGCTTAGTTTAGGAGATATGGGCAAAAGAAGTTTTTCATATAAAAATTTCAATTTTTTTAGGTTTTGGGTGGATTTTTCAATTTTTTGGGGTGGTCACGAATTATCGTCCTTTTCGCTCTAGGACGCTTAGTTTAGGAGATATGGGCAAAAGAAGTTTTTCATATAAAAATTTCAATTTTTTTAGGTTTGGGTGGATTTTTCAATTTTTTTTGGGTGGTCACGAATTAAAGTCCTTTTCGCTCTAGGACGCATATTTAAGGAGATATGGGCAAAAGAAGTTTTTCATATAAAAATTTCAATTTTTTTAGGTTTGGGTGGATTTTTCAATTTTTTTTGGGTAGTCACGAATTAAAGTCCTTTTCGCTCTAGGACGCTTAGTTTAGGAGATATGGGCAAAAGAAGTTTTTCATATAAAAATTTCAATTTTTTTAGGTTTTGGGTGGATTTTTCAATGTTTTGGGGGTGGTCACGAGGAGATATGGGCAAAAGAAGTTTTTCATATAAAAATTTCAATTTTTTTAGGTTTTGGGTGGATTTTTCAATTTTTTTGGGTGGTCACGAATTAAAGTCCTTTTCGCTCTAGGACGCTTAGTTTAGGAGATATGGGCAAAAGAAGTTTTTCATATAAAAATTTCAATTTTTTTAGGTTTTGGGTGGATTTTTCAATGTTTTGGGGGTGGTCACGAATTAAAGTCCTTTTCGCTCTAGGCCGCATATTTAAGGAGATATGGGCAAAAGAAGTTTTTCATATAAAAATTTAAATTTTTTTAGGTTTTGGGTGGATTTTTCAATTTTTTGGGGGTGGTCACGAATTAAAGTCCTTTTCGCTCTAGGACGCTTAGTTTAGGAGATATGGGAAAAAGAAGTTTTTCATATAAAAATTTCAATTTTTTTAGGTTTTGGGTGGATTTTTCAATTTTTTGGGGGTGGTCACGAATTAAAGTCTTTTTCGCTCTAGGACGCTTAGTTTAGGAGATATGGGAAAAAGAAGTTTTTCATATAAAAATTTCAATTTTTTTAGGTTTTGGGTGGATTTTTCAATTTTTTGGGGGTGGTCACGAATTAAAGTCTTTTTCGCTCTAGGACGCTTAGTTTAGGAGATATGGGCAAAAGAAGTTTTTCATATAAAAATTTCAATTTTTTTAGGTTTTGGGTGGATTTTTCAATTTTTTGGGGTGGTCACGAATTATCGTCCTTTTCGCTCTAGGACGCTTAGTTTAGGAGATATGGGCAAAAGAAGTTTTTCATATAAAAATTTCAATTTTTTTAGGTTTTGGGTGGATTTTTCAATTTTTTTGGGGTGGTCGCGAATTAAAGTCCTTTTCGCTCTAGGACGCTTAGTTTAGGAGATATGGGCAAAAGAAGTTTTTCATATAAAAATTTCAATTTTTGTAGGTTTTGGGTGGATTTTTCAATTTTTTGGGGGTGGTCACGAATTAAAGTCCTTTTCGCTCTAGGACGCTTAGTTTAGGAGATATGGGCAAAAGAAGTTTTTCATATAAAAATTTAAATTTTTTTAGGTTTTGGGTGGATTTTTCAATTTTTTTGGGTGGTCACGAATTAAAGTCGTTTTCGCTCTAGGACGCATATTTAAGGAGATATGGGCAAAAGAAGTTTTTCATATAAAAATTTCAATTTTTTTAGGTTTTGGGTGGATTTTTCAATTTTTTGGGGTAGTCACGAATTAAAGTCCTTTTCGCTCTAGGACGCATATTTAAGGAGATATGGGCAAAAGAAGTTTTTCATATAAAAATTTAAATTTTTTTAGGTTTTGGGTGGATTTTTCAATTTTTTTGGGTGGTCACGAATTAAAGTCCTTTTCGCTCTAGGACGCTTAGTTTAGGAGATATGGGCAAAAGAAGTTTTTCATATAAAAATTTCAATTTTTTTAGGTTTTGGGTGGATTTTTCAATTTTTTGGGGGTGGTCACGAATTAAAGTCCTTTTCGCTCTAGGACGCTTAGTTTAGGAGATATGGACAAAAGAAGTTTTTCATATAGGTTTTGGGTGGATTTTTCAATTTTTTTGGGTGGTCACGAATTAAAGTCCTTTTCGCTCTAGGACGCTTAGTTTAGGAGATATGGGCAAAAGAAGTTTTTCATATAAAAATTTCAATTTTTTTAGGTTTTGGGTGGATTTTTCAATGTTTTGGGGGTGGTCACGAATTAAAGTCCTTTTCGCTCTAGGCCGCATATTTAAGGAGATATGGGCAAAAGAAGTTTTTCATATAAAAATTTAAATTTTTTTAGGTTTTGGGTGGATTTTTCAATTTTTTGGGGGTGGTCACGAATTAAAGTCCTTTTCGCTCTAGGACGCTTAGTTTAGGAGATATGGGAAAAAGAAGTTTTTCATATAAAAATTTCAATTTTTTTAGGTTTTGGGTGGATTTTTCAATTTTTTGGGGGTGGTCACGAATTAAAGTCTTTTTCGCTCTAGGACGCTTAGTTTAGGAGATATGGGCAAAAGAAGTTTTTCATATAAAAATTTCAATTTTTTTAGGTTTTGGGTGGATTTTTCAATTTTTTGGGGTGGTCACGAATTATCGTCCTTTTCGCTCTAGGACGCTTAGTTTAGGAGATATGGGCAAAAGAAGTTTTTCATATAAAAATTTCAATTTTTTTAGGTTTTGGGTGGATTTTTCAATTTTTTTGGGGTGGTCGCGAATTAAAGTCCTTTTCGCTCTAGGACGCTTAGTTTAGGAGATATGGGCAAAAGAAGTTTTTCATATAAAAATTTCAATTTTTTTAGGTTTTGGGTGGATTTTTCAATTTTTTGGGGTGGTCACGAATTAAAGTCCTTTTCGCTCTAGGACGCATATTTAAGGAGATATGGGCAAAAGAAGTTTTTCATATAAAAATTTAAATTTTTTTAGGTTTTGGGTGGATTTTTCAATTTTTTGGGGGTGGTCACGAATTAAAGTCCTTTTCGCTCTAGGACGCTTAGTTTAGGAGATATGGGAAAAAGAAGTTTTTCATATAAAAATTTCAATTTTTTTAGGTTTTGGGTGGATTTTTCAATTTTTTGGGGGTGGTCACGAATTAAAGTCTTTTTCGCTCTAGGACGCTTAGTTTAGGAGATATGGGCAAAAGAAGTTTTTCATATAAAAATTTCAATTTTTTTAGGTTTTGGGTGGATTTTTCAATTTTTTGGGGTGGTCACGAATTATCGTCCTTTTCGCTCTAGGACGCTTAGTTTAGGAGATATGGGCAAAAGAAGTTTTTCATATAAAAATTTCAATTTTTTTAGGTTTTGGGTGGATTTTTCAATTTTTTTGGGGTGGTCGCGAATTAAAGTCCTTTTCGCTCTAGGACGCTTAGTTTAGGAGATATGGGCAAAAGAAGTTTTTCATATAAAAATTTCAATTTTTGTAGGTTTTGGGTGGATTTTTCAATTTTTTGGGGGTGGTCACGAATTAAAGTCCTTTTCGCTCTAGGACGCTTAGTTTAGGAGATATGGGCAAAAGAAGTTTTTCATATAAAAATTTAAATTTTTTTAGGTTTTGGGTGGATTTTTCAATTTTTTTGGGTGGTCACGAATTAAAGTCGTTTTCGCTCTAGGACGCATATTTAAGGAGATATGGGCAAAAGAAGTTTTTCATATAAAAATTTCAATTTTTTTAGGTTTTGGGTGGATTTTTCAATTTTTTGGGGTAGTCACGAATTAAAGTCCTTTTCGCTCTAGGACGCATATTTAAGGAGATATGGGCAAAAGAAGTTTTTCATATAAAAATTTAAATTTTTTTAGGTTTTGGGTGGATTTTTCAATTTTTTTGGGTGGTCACGAATTAAAGTCCTTTTCGCTCTAGGACGCTTAGTTTAGGAGATATGGGCAAAAGAAGTTTTTCATATAAAAATTTCAATTTTTTTAGGTTTTGGGTGGATTTTTCAATTTTTTGGGGGTGGTCACGAATTAAAGTCCTTTTCGCTCTAGGACGCTTAGTTTAGGAGATATGGACAAAAGAAGTTTTTCATATAGGTTTTGGGTGGATTTTTCAATTTTTTTGGGTGGTCACGAATTAAAGTCCTTTTCGCTCTAGGACGCTTAGTTTAGGAGATATGGGCAAAAGAAGTTTTTCATATAAAAATTTCAATTTTTTTAGGTTTTGGGTGGATTTTTCAATGTTTTGGGGGTGGTCACGAATTAAAGTCCTTTTCGCTCTAGGCCGCATATTTAAGGAGATATGGGCAAAAGAAGTTTTTCATATAAAAATTAAAATTTTTTTAGGTTTTGGGTGGATTTTTCAATTTTTTGGGGGTGGTCACGAATTAAAGTCCTTTTCGCTCTAGGACGCTTAGTTTAGGAGATATGGGAAAAAGAAGTTTTTCATATAAAAATTTCAATTTTTTTAGGTTTTGGGTGGATTTTTCAATTTTTTGGGGGTGGTCACGAATTAAAGTCTTTTTCGCTCTAGGACGCTTAGTTTAGGAGATATGGGCAAAAGAAGTTTTTCATATAAAAATTTCAATTTTTTTAGGTTTTGGGTGGATTTTTCAATTTTTTGGGGTGGTCACGAATTATCGTCCTTTTCGCTCTAGGACGCTTAGTTTAGGAGATATGGGCAAAAGAAGTTTTTCATATAAAAATTTCAATTTTTTTAGGTTTTGGGTGGATTTTTCAATTTTTTTGGGGTGGTCGCGAATTAAAGTCCTTTTCGCTCTAGGACGCTTAGTTTAGGAGATATGGGCAAAAGAAGTTTTTCATATAAAAATTTCAATTTTTGTAGGTTTTGGGTGGATTTTTCAATTTTTTGGGGGTGGTCACGAATTAAAGTCCTTTTCGCTCTAGGACGCTTAGTTTAGGAGATATGGGCAAAAGAAGTTTTTCATATAAAAATTTAAATTTTTTTAGGTTTTGGGTGGATTTTTCAATTTTTTTGGGTGGTCACGAATTAAAGTCGTTTTCGCTCTAGGACGCATATTTAAGGAGATATGGGCAAAAGAAGTTTTTCATATAAAAATTTCAATTTTTTTAGGTTTTGGGTGGATTTTTCAATTTTTTGGGGTAGTCACGAATTAAAGTCCTTTTCGCTCTAGGACGCATATTTAAGGAGATATGGGCAAAAGAAGTTTTTCATATAAAAATTTAAATTTTTTTAGGTTTTGGGTGGATTTTTCAATTTTTTTGGGTGGTCACGAATTAAAGTCCTTTTCGCTCTAGGACGCTTAGTTTAGGAGATATGGGCAAAAGAAGTTTTTCATATAAAAATTTCAATTTTTTTAGGTTTTGGGTGGATTTTTCAATTTTTTGGGGGTGGTCACGAATTAAAGTCCTTTTCGCTCTAGGACGCTTAGTTTAGGAGATATGGACAAAAGAAGTTTTTCATATAGGTTTTGGGTGGATTTTTCAATTTTTTTGGGTGGTCACGAATTAAAGTCCTTTTCGCTCTAGGACGCTTAGTTTAGGAGATATGGGCAAAAGAAGTTTTTCATATAAAAATTTCAATTTTTTTAGGTTTTGGGTGGATTTTTCAATGTTTTGGGGGTGGTCACGAATTAAAGTCCTTTTCGCTCTAGGCCGCATATTTAAGGAGATATGGGCAAAAGAAGTTTTTCATATAAAAATTAAAATTTTTTTAGGTTTTGGGTGGATTTTTCAATTTTTTGGGGGTGGTCACGAATTAAAGTCCTTTTCGCTCTAGGACGCTTAGTTTAGGAGATATGGGCAAAAGAAGTTTTTCATATAAAAATTTCAATTTTTTTAGGTTTTGGGTGGATTTTTCAATTTTTTGGGGTGGTCACGAATTATCGTCCTTTTCGCTCTAGGACGCTTAGTTTAGGAGATATGGGCAAAAGAAGTTTTTCATATAAAAATTTCAATTTTTTTAGGTTTTGGGTGGATTTTTCAATTTTTTGGGGTGGTCACGAATTATCGTCCTTTTCGCTCTAGGACGCTTAGTTTAGGAGATATGGGCAAAAGAAGTTTTTCATATAAAAATTTCAATTTTTTTAGGTTTTGAGTGGATTTTTCAATTTTTTGGGGGTGGTCACGAATTAAAGTCCTTTTCGCTCTAGGACGCTTAGTTTAGGAGATATGGGCAAAAGAAGTTTTTCATATAAAAATTTCAATTTTTTTAGGTTTGGGTGGATTTTTCAATTTTTTTTGGGTGGTCACGAATTAAAGTCCTTTTCGCTCTAGGACGCATATTTAAGGAGATATGGGCAAAAGAAGTTTTTCATATAAAAATTTCAATTTTTTTAGGTTTGGGTGGATTTTTCAATTTTTTTTGGGTGGTCACGAATTAAAGTCCTTTTCGCTCTAGGACGCTTAGTTTAGGAGATATGGGCAAAAGAAGTTTTTCATATAAAAATTTAAATTTTTTTTAGGTTTTGGGTGGATTTTTCAATGTTTTGGGGGTGGTCACGAGGAGATATGGGCAAAAGAAGTTTTTCATATAAAAATTTCAATTTTTTTAGGTTTTGGGTGGATTTTTCAATGTTTTGGGGGTGGTCACGAGGAGATATGGGCAAAAGAAGTTTTTCATATAAAAATTTCAATTTTTTTAGGTTTTGGGTGGATTTTTCAATTTTTTTGGGTGGTCACGAATTAAAGTCCTTTTCGCTCTAGGACGTTTAGTTTAGGAGATATGGGCAAAAGAAGTTTTTCATATAAAAATTTCAATTTTTTTAGGTTTTGGGTGGATTTTTCAATGTTTTGGGGGTGGTCACGAATTAAAGTCCTTTTCGCTCTAGGCCGCATATTTAAGGAGATATGGGCAAAAGAAGTTTTTCATATAAAAATTTAAATTTTTTTAGGTTTTGGGTGGATTTTTCAATTTTTTGGGGGTGGTCACGAATTAAAGTCCTTTTCGCTCTAGGACGCTTAGTTTAGGAGATATGGGAAAAAGAAGTTTTTCATATAAAAATTTCAATTTTTTTAGGTTTTGGGTGGATTTTTCAATTTTTTGGGGGTGGTCACGAATTAAAGTCTTTTTCGCTCTAGGACGCTTAGTTTAGGAGATATGGGCAAAAGAAGTTTTTCATATAAAAATTTCAATTTTTTTAGGTTTTGGGTGGATTTTTCAATTTTTTGGGGTGGTCACGAATTATCGTCCTTTTCGCTCTAGGACGCTTAGTTTAGGAGATATGGGCAAAAGAAGTTTTTCATATAAAAATTTCAATTTTTTTAGGTTTTGGGTGGATTTTTCAATTTTTTTGGGGTGGTCGCGAATTAAAGTCCTTTTCGCTCTAGGACGCTTAGTTTAGGAGATATGGGCAAAAGAAGTTTTTCATATAAAAATTTCAATTTTTTTAGGTTTTGGGTGGATTTTTCAATTTTTTGGGGTGGTCACGAATTAAAGTCCTTTTCGCTCTAGGACGCATATTTAAGGAGATATGGGCAAAAGAAGTTTTTCATATAAAAATTTAAATTTTTTTAGGTTTTGGGTGGATTTTTCAATTTTTTGGGGGTGGTCACGAATTAAAGTCCTTTTCGCTCTAGGACGCTTAGTTTAGGAGATATGGGAAAAAGAAGTTTTTCATATAAAAATTTCAATTTTTTTAGGTTTTGGGTGGATTTTTCAATTTTTTGGGGGTGGTCACGAATTAAAGTCTTTTTCGCTCTAGGACGCTTAGTTTAGGAGATATGGGCAAAAGAAGTTTTTCATATAAAAATTTCAATTTTTTTAGGTTTTGGGTGGATTTTTCAATTTTTTGGGGTGGTCACGAATTATCGTCCTTTTCGCTCTAGGACGCTTAGTTTAGGAGATATGGGCAAAAGAAGTTTTTCATATAAAAATTTCAATTTTTTTAGGTTTTGGGTGGATTTTTCAATTTTTTTGGGGTGGTCGCGAATTAAAGTCCTTTTCGCTCTAGGACGCTTAGTTTAGGAGATATGGGCAAAAGAAGTTTTTCATATAAAAATTTCAATTTTTGTAGGTTTTGGGTGGATTTTTCAATTTTTTGGGGGTGGTCACGAATTAAAGTCCTTTTCGCTCTAGGACGCTTAGTTTAGGAGATATGGGCAAAAGAAGTTTTTCATATAAAAATTTAAATTTTTTTAGGTTTTGGGTGGATTTTTCAATTTTTTTGGGTGGTCACGAATTAAAGTCGTTTTCGCTCTAGGACGCATATTTAAGGAGATATGGGCAAAAGAAGTTTTTCATATAAAAATTTCAATTTTTTTAGGTTTTGGGTGGATTTTTCAATTTTTTGGGGTAGTCACGAATTAAAGTCCTTTTCGCTCTAGGACGCATATTTAAGGAGATATGGGCAAAAGAAGTTTTTCATATAAAAATTTAAATTTTTTTAGGTTTTGGGTGGATTTTTCAATTTTTTTGGGTGGTCACGAATTAAAGTCCTTTTCGCTCTAGGACGCTTAGTTTAGGAGATATGGGCAAAAGAAGTTTTTCATATAAAAATTTCAATTTTTTTAGGTTTTGGGTGGATTTTTCAATTTTTTGGGGGTGGTCACGAATTAAAGTCCTTTTCGCTCTAGGACGCTTAGTTTAGGAGATATGGACAAAAGAAGTTTTTCATATAGGTTTTGGGTGGATTTTTCAATTTTTTTGGGTGGTCACGAATTAAAGTCCTTTTCGCTCTAGGACGCTTAGTTTAGGAGATATGGGCAAAAGAAGTTTTTCATATAAAAATTTCAATTTTTTTAGGTTTTGGGTGGATTTTTCAATGTTTTGGGGGTGGTCACGAATTAAAGTCCTTTTCGCTCTAGGCCGCATATTTAAGGAGATATGGGCAAAAGAAGTTTTTCATATAAAAATTAAAATTTTTTTTAGGTTTTGGGTGGATTTTTCAATTTTTTGGGGGTGGTCACGAATTAAAGTCCTTTTCGCTCTAGGACGCTTAGTTTAGGAGATATGGGCAAAAGAAGTTTTTCATATAAAAATTTCAATTTTTTTAGGTTTTGGGTGGATTTTTCAATTTTTTGGGGTGGTCACGAATTATCGTCCTTTTCGCTCTAGGACGCTTAGTTTAGGAGATATGGGCAAAAGAAGTTTTTCATATAAAAATTTCAATTTTTTTAGGTTTTGGGTGGATTTTCCAATTTTTTGGGGTGGTCACGAATTATCGTCCTTTTCGCTCTAGGACGCTTAGTTTAGGAGATATGGGCAAAAGAAGTTTTTCATATAAAAATTTCAATTTTTTTAGGTTTTGAGTGGATTTTTCAATTTTTTGGGGGTGGTCACGAATTAAAGTCCTTTTCGCTCTAGGACGCTTAGTTTAGGAGATATGGGCAAAAGAAGTTTTTCATATAAAAATTTCAATTTTTTTAGGTTTGGGTGGATTTTTCAATTTTTTTTGGGTGGTCACGAATTAAAGTCCTTTTCGCTCTAGGACGCATATTTAAGGAGATATGGGCAAAAGAAGTTTTTCATATAAAAATTTCAATTTTTTTAGGTTTGGGTGGATTTTTCAATTTTTTTTGGGTGGTCACGAATTAAAGTCCTTTTCGCTCTAGGACGCTTAGTTTAGGAGATATGGGCAAAAGAAGTTTTTCATATAAAAATTTAAATTTTTTTTAGGTTTTGGGTGGATTTTTCAATGTTTTGGGGGTGGTCACGAGGAGATATGGGCAAAAGAAGTTTTTCATATAAAAATTTAAATTTTTTTAGGTTTTGGGTGGATTTTTCAATTTTTTTGGGTGGTCACGAATTAATGTCCTTTTCGCTCTAGGACGCTTAGTTTAGGAGATATGGGCAAAAGAAGTTTTTCATATAAAAATTTCAATTTTTTTAGGTTTTGGGTGGATTTTTCAATGTTTTGGGGGTGGTCACGAATTAAAGTCCTTTTCGCTCTAGGACGCTTAGTTTAGGAGATATGGGCAAAAGAAGTTTTTCATATAAAAATTTCAATTTTTTTAGGTTTTGGGTGGATTTTTCAATTTTTTGGGGTGGTCACGAATTATCGTCCTTTTCGCTCTAGGACGCTTAGTTTAGGAGATATGGGCAAAAGAAGTTTTTCATATAAAAATTTCAATTTTTTTAGGTTTTGGGTGGATTTTTCAATTTTTTGGGGGTGGTCACGAATTAAAGTCCTTTTCGCTCTAGGACGCTTAGTTTAGGAGATATGGGCAAAAGAAGTTTTTCATATAAAAATTTCAATTTTTTTAGGTTTTGGGTGGATTTTTCAATTTTTTGGGGTGGTCACGAATTAAAGTCCTTTTCGCTCTAGGACGCATATTTAAGGAGATATGGGCAAAAGAAGTTTTTCATATAAAAATTTCAATTTTTTTAGGTTTTGGGTGGATTTTTCAATTTTTTGGGGGTGGTCACGAATTAAAGTCCTTTTCGCTCTAGGACGCTTAGTTTAGGAGATATGGGCAAAAGAAGTTTTTCATATAAAAATTTCAATTTTTTTAGGTTTTGGGTGGATTTTTCAATTTTTTGGGGGACGCTTAGTTTAGGAGATATGGGCAAAAGAAGTTTTTCATATAAAAATTTCAATTTTTTTAGGTTTTGGGTGGATTTTTAAATTTTTTGGGGTGGTCACGAATTATCGTCCTTTTCGCTCTAGGACGCTTAGTTTAGGAGATATGGGCAAAAGAAGTTTTTCATATAAAAATTTCAATTTTTTTAGGTTTTGGGTGGATTTTTCAATTTTTTTGGGGTGGTCGCGAATTAAAGTCCTTTTCGCTCTAGGACGCTTAGTTTAGGAGATATGGGCAAAAGAAGTTTTTCATATAAAAATTTCAATTTTTTTAGGTTTTGGGTGGATTTTTCAATTTTTTTGGGTGGTCACGAATTAAAGTCCTTTTCGCTCTATGACGCTTAGTTTAGGAGATATGGGCAAAAGAAGTTTTTCATATAAAAATTTCAATTTTTTTAGGTTTTGGGTGGATTTTTCAATTTTTTTGGGGTGGTCGCGAATTAAAGTCCTTTTCGCTCTAGGACGCTTAGTTTAGGAGATATGGGCAAAAGAAGTTTTTCATATAAAAATTTCAATTTTTTTAAGGTTTTGGGTGGATTTTTAAATTTTTTGGGGTAGTCACGAATTAAAGTCCTTTTCGCTCTAGGACGCATATTTAAGGAGATATGGGCAAAAGAAGTTTTTCATATAAAAATTTAAATTTTTTTAGGTTTTGGGTGGATTTTTCAATTTTTTTGGGTGGTCACGAATTAAAGTCCTTTTCGCTCTAGAACGCTTAGTTTAGGAGATATGGGCAAAAGAAGTTTTTCATATAAAAATTTCAATTTTTTTAGGTTTTGGGTGGATTTTTCAATTTTTTGGGGGTGGTCACGAATTAAAGTCCTTTTCGCTCTAGGACGCTTAGTTTAGGAGATATGGACAAAAGAAGTTTTTCATATAAAAATTTCAATTTTTTTAGGTTTTGGGTGGATTTTTCAATTTTTTGGGGTGGTTACGAATTATCGTCCTTTTCGCTCTAGGACGCTTAGTTTAGGAGATATGGGCAAAAGAAGTTTTTAATATAAAAATTTCAATTTTTTTAGGTTTTGGGTGGATTTTTCAATTTTTTGGGGGTGGTCACGAATTAAAGTCCTTTTCGCTCTAGGACGCTTAGTTTAGGAGATATGGGCAAAAGAAGTTTTTCATAAAAATATAAAAATTTCAATTTTTTTAGGTTTGGGTGGATTTTTCAATTTTTTTTGGGTGGTCACGAATTAAAGTCCTTTTCGCTCTAGGACGCATATTTAAGGAGATATGGCAAAAGAAGTTTTTCATATAAAAATTTCAATTTTTTTAGGTTTGGGTGGATTTTTCAATTTTTTTTGGGTAGTCACGAATTAAAGTCCTTTTCGCTCTAGGACGCTTAGTTTAGGAGATATGGGCAAAAGAAGTTTTTCATATAAAAATTTCAATTTTTTTAGGTTTTGGGTGGATTTTTCAATGTTTTGGGGGTGGTCACGAGGAGATATGGGCAAAAGAAGTTTTTCATATAAAAATTTCAATTTTTTTAGGTTTTGGGTGGATTTTTCAATTTTTTTGGGTGGTCACGAATTAAAGTCCTTTTCGCTCTAGGCCGCATATTTAAGGAGATATGGGCAAAAGAAGTTTTTCATATAAAAATTTAAATTTTTTTAGGTTTTGGGTGGATTTTTCAATTTTTTGGGGGTGGTCACGAATTAAAGTCCTTTTCGCTCTAGGACGCTTAGTTTAGGAGATATGGGCAAAAGAAGTTTTTCATATAAAAATTTAAATTTTTTTAGGTTTTGGGTGGATTTTTCAATTTTTTGGGGTGGTCACGAATTATCGTCCTTTTCGCTCTAGGACGCTTAGTTTAGGAGATATGGGCAAAAGAAGTTTTTCATATAAAAATTTCAATTTTTTTAGGTTTTGGGTGGATTTTTCAATTTTTTGGGGGTGGTCACGAATTAAAGTCCTTTTCGCTCTAGGACGCTTAGTTTAGGAGATATGGGCAAAAGAAGTTTTTCATATAAAAATTTCAATTTTTTTAGGTTTTGGGTGGATTTTTCAATTTTTTGGGGTGGTCACGAATTAAAGTCCTTTTCGCTCTAGGACGCATATTTAAGGAGATATGGGCAAAAGAAGTTTTTCATATAAAAATTTAAATTTTTTTAGGTTTTGGGTGGATTTTTCAATTTTTTGGGGTAGTCACGAATTAAAGTCCTTTTCGCTCTAGGACGCATATTTAAGGAGATATGGGCAAAAGAAGTTTTTCATATAAAAATTTCAATTTTTTTAGGTTTTGGGTGGATTTTTCAATTTTTTGGGGGTGGTCACGAATTAAAGTCCTTTTCGCTCTAGGACGCTTAGTTTAGGAGATATGGGCAAAAGAAGTTTTTCATATAAAAATTTCAATTTTTTTAGGTTTGGGTGGATTTTTCAATTTTTTGGGGGTGGTCACGAATTAAAGTCTTTTTCGCTCTAGGACGCTTGGTTTAGGAGATATGGGCAAAAGAAGTTTTTCATATAAAAATTTCAATTTTTTTAGGTTTTGGGTGGATTTTTCAATTTTTTGGGGTGGTCACGAATTATCGTCCTTTTCGCTCTAGGACGCTTAGTTTAGGAGATATGGGCAAAAGAAGTTTTTCATATAAAAATTTCAATTTTTTTAGGTTTTGGGTGGATTTTTCAATTTTTTTGGGGTGGTCGCGAATTAAAGTCCTTTTCGCTCTATGACGCTTAGTTTAGGAGATATGGGCAAAAGAAGTTTTTCATATAAAAATTTCAATTTTTTTAGGTTTTGGGTGGATTTTTCAATTTTTTTGGGTGGTCACGAATTAAAGTCCTTTTCGCTCTATGACGCTTAGTTTAGGAGATATGGGCAAAAGAAGTTTTTCATATAAAAATTTCAATTTTTTTAGGTTTTGGGTGGATTTTTCAATTTTTTTGGGGTGGTCGCGAATTAAAGTCCTTTTCGCTCTAGGACGCTTAGTTTAGGAGATATGGGCAAAAGAAGTTTTTCATATAAAAATTTAAATTTTTTTAGGTTTTGGGTGGATTTTTCAATTTTTTTGGGTGGTCACGAATTAAAGTCGTTTTCGCTCTAGGACGCATATTTAAGGAGATATGGGCAAAAGAAGTTTTTCATATAAAAATTTCAATTTTTTTAGGTTTTGGGTGGATTTTTCAATTTTTTGGGGTAGTCACGAATTAAAGTCCTTTTCGCTCTAGGACGCATATTTAAGGAGATATGGGCAAAAGAAGTTTTTCATATAAAAATTTCAATTTTTTTAGGTTTTGGGTGGATTTTTCAATTTTTTGGGGGTGGTCACGAATTAAAGTCCTTTTCGCTCTAGGACGCTTAGTTTAGGAGATATGGACAAAAGAAGTTTTTCATATAAAAATTTCAATTTTTTTAGGTTTTGGGTGGATTTTTCAATTTTTTGGGGTGGTCACGAATTATCGTCCTTTTCGCTCTAGGACGCTTAGTTTAGGAGATATGGGCAAAAGAAGTTTTTCATATAAAAATTTCAATTTTTTTAGGTTTTGGGTGGATTTTTCAATTTTTTGGGGGTGGTCACGAATTAAAGTCCTTTTCGCTCTAGGACGCTTAGTTTAGGAGATATGGGCAAAAGAAGTTTTTCATATAAAAATTTCAATTTTTTTAGGTTTGGGTGGATTTTTCTATTTTTTTTTTGGGTGGTCACGAATTAAAGTCCTTTTCGCTCTAGGACGCATATTTAAGGAGATATGGGCAAAAGAAGTTTTTCATATAAAAATTTCAATTTTTTTAGGTTTGGGTGGATTTTTCAATTTTTTTTGGGTAGTCACGAATTAAAGTCCTTTTCGCTCTAGGACGCTTAGTTTAGGAGATATGGGCAAAAGAAGTTTTTCATATAAAAATTTCAATTTTTTTAGGTTTTGGGTGGATTTTTCAATGTTTTGGGGGTGGTCACGAGGAGATATGGGCAAAAGAAGTTTTTCATATAAAAATTTCAATTTTTTTAGGTTTTGGGTGGATTTTTCAATTTTTTTGGGTGGTCACGAATTAAAGTCCTTTTCGCTCTAGGACGCTTAGTTTAGGAGATATGGGCAAAAGAAGTTTTTCATATAAAAATTTCAATTTGTTTAGGTTTTGGGTGGATTTTTCAATGTTTTGGGGGTGGTCACGAATTAAAGTCCTTTTCGCTCTAGGCCGCATATTTAAGGAGATATGGGCAAAAGAAGTTTTTCATATAAAAATTTCAATTTTTTTAGGTTTTGGGTGGATTTTTCAATTTTTTGGGGGTGGTCACGAATTAAAGTCCTTTTCGCTCTAGGACGCTTAGTTTAGGAGATATGGGCAAAAGAAGTTTTTCATATAAAAATTTCAATTTTTTTAGGTTTGGGTGGATTTTTCAATTTTTTGGGGGTGGTCACGAATTAAAGTCTTTTTCGCTCTAGGACGCTTAGTTTAGGAGATATGGGCAAAAGATGTTTTTCATATAAAAATTTCAATTTTTTTAGGTTTGGGTGGATTTTTCAATTTTTTTTGGGTGGTCACGAATTAAAGTCCTTTTCGCTCTAGGACGCATATTTAAGGAGATATGGGCAAAAGAAGTTTTTCATATAAAAATTTCAATTTTTTTAGGTTTGGGTGGATTTTTCAATTTTTTTGGGGTGGTCGCGAATTATAGTCCTTTTCGCTCTAGGACGCTTAGTTTAGGAGATATGGGTAAAAGAAGTTTTTCATATAAAAATTTCAATTTTTTTAGGTTTTGGGTGGATTTTTCAATGTTTTGGGGGTGGTCACGAATTAAAGTCCTTTTCGCTCTAGGCCGCATATTTAAGGAGATATGGGCAAAAGAAGTTTTTCATATAAAAATTTAAATTTTTTTAGGTTTTGGGTGGATTTTTCAATTTTTTGGGGGTGGTCACGAATTAAAGTCCTTTTCGCTCTAGGACGCTTAGTTTAGGAGATATGGGCAAAAGAAGTTTTTCATATAAAAATTTAAATTTTTTTAGGTTTTGGGTGGATTTTTCAATTTTTTGGGGTGGTCACGAATTATCGTCCTTTTCGCTCTAGGACGCTTAGTTTAGGAGATATGGGCAAAAGAAGTTTTTCATATAAAAATTTCAATTTTTTTAGGTTTTGGGTGGATTTTTCAATTTTTTGGGGGTGGTCACGAATTAAAGTCCTTTTCGCTCTAGGACGCTTAGTTTAGGAGATATGGGCAAAAGAAGTTTTTCATATAAAAATTTCAATTTTTTTAGGTTTTGGGTGGATTTTTCAATTTTTTGGGGTGGTCACGAATTAAAGTCCTTTTCGCTCTAGGACGCATATTTAAGGAGATATGGGCAAAAGAAGATTTTCATATAAAAATTTAAATTTTTTTAGGTTTTGGGTGGATTTTTCAATTTTTTGGGGTAGTCACGAATTAAAGTCCTTTTCGCTCTAGGACGCATATTTAAGGAAATATGGGCAAAAGAAGTTTTTCATATAAAAATTTCAATTTTTTTAGGTTTTGGGTGGATTTTTCAATTTTTTGGGGGTGGTCACGAATTAAAGTCCTTTTCGCTCTAGGACGCTTAGTTTAGGAGATATGGGCAAAAGAAGTTTTTCATATAAAAATTTAAATTTTTTTAGGTTTGGGTGGATTTTTCAATTTTTTGGGGGTGGTCACGAATTAAAGTCTTTTTCGCTCTAGGACGCTTAGTTTAGGAGATATGGGCAAAAGAAGTTTTTCATATAAAAATTTCAATTTTTTTAGGTTTTGGGTGGATTTTTCAATTTTTTGGGGTGGTCACGAATTATCGTCCTTTTCGCTCTAGGACGCTTAGTTTAGGAGATATGGGCAAAAGAAGTTTTTCATATAAAAATTTCAATTTTTTTAGGTTTTGGGTGGATTTTTCAATTTTTTTGGGGTGGTCGCGAATTAAAGTCCTTTTCGCTCTAGGACGCTTAGTTTAGGAGATATGGGCAAAAGAAGTTTTTCATATAAAAATTTCAATTTTTTTAGATTTTGGGTGGATTTTTCAATTTTTTTGGGTGGTCACGAATTAAAGTCCTTTTCGCTCTATGACGCTTAGTTTAGGAGATATGGGCAAAAGAAGTTTTTCATATAAAAATTTCAATTTTTTTAGGTTTTGGGTGGATTTTTCAATTTTTTTGGGGTGGTCGCGAATTAAAGTCCTTTTCGCTCTAGGACGCTTAGTTTAGGAGATATGGGCAAAAGAAGTTTTTCATATAAAAATTTCAATTTTTTTAGGTTTTGGGTGGATTTTTCAATTTTTTGGGGGTGGTCACGAATTAAAGTCCTTTTCGCTCTAGGACGCTTAGTTTAGGAGATATGGGCAAAAGAAGTTTTTCATATAAAAATTTTAATTTTTTTAGGTTTTGGGTGGATTTTCCAATTTTTTGGGGTGGTCACGAATTATCGTCCTTTTCGCTCTAGGACGCTTAGTTTAGGAGATATGGGCAAAAGAAGTTTTTCATATAAAAATTTAAATTTTTTTAGGTTTTGGGTGGATTTTTCAATTTTTTTGGGTGGTCACGAATTAAAGTCGTTTTCGCTCTAGGACGCATATTTAAGGAGATATGGGCAAAAGAAGTTTTTCATATAAAAATTTCAATTTTTTTAGGTTTTGGGTGGATTTTTCAATTTTTTGGGGTAGTCACGAATTAAAGTCCTTTTCGCTCTAGGACGCATATTTAAGGAGATATGGGCAAAAGAAGTTTTTCATATAAAAATTTAAATTTTTTTAGGTTTTGGGTGGATTTTTCAATTTTTTTGGGTGGTCACGAATTAAAGTCCTTTTCGCTCTAGAACGCTTAGTTTAGGAGATATGGGCAAAAGAAGTTTTTCATATAAAAATTTCAATTTTTTTAGGTTTTGGGTGGATTTTTCAATTTTTTGGGGGTGGTCACGAATTAAAGTCCTTTTCGCTCTAGGACGCTTAGTTTAGGAGATATGGACAAAAGAAGTTTTTCATATAAAAATTTCAATTTTTTTAGGTTTTGGGTGGATTTTTCAATTTTTTGGGGTGGTCACGAATTATCGTCCTTTTCGCTCTAGGACGCTTAGTTTAGAAGATATGGGCAAAAGAAGTTTTTCATATAAAAATTTCAATTTTTTTAGGTTTTGGGTGGATTTTTCAATTTTTTGGGGGTGGTCACGAATTAAAGTCCTTTTCGCTCTAGGACGCTTAGTTTAGGAGATATGGGCAAAAGAAGTTTTTCATATAAAAATTTCAATTTTTTTAGGTTTGGGTGGATTTTTCAATTTTTTTTGGGTGGTCACGAATTAAAGTCCTTTTCGCTCTAGGACGCATATTTAAGGAGATATGGGCAAAAGAAGTTTTTCATATAAAAATTTCAATTTTTTTAGGTTTGGGTGGATTTTTCAATTTTTTTTGGGTAGTCACGAATTAAAGTCCTTTTCGCTCTAGGACGCTTAGTTTAGGAGATATGGGCAAAAGAAGTTTTTCATATAAAAATTTCAATTTTTTTAGGTTTTGGGTGGATTTTTCAATGTTTTGGGGGTGGTCACGAGGAGATATGGGCAAAAGAAGTTTTTCATATAAAAATTTCAATTTTTTTAGGTTTTGGGTGGATTTTTCAATTTTTTTGGGTGGTCACGAATTAAAGTCCTTTTCGCTCTAGGACGCTTAGTTTAGGAGATATGGGCAAAAGAAGTTTTTCATATAAAAATTTCAATTTGTTTAGGTTTTGGGTGGATTTTTCAATGTTTTGGGGGTGGTCACGAATTAAAGTCCTTTTCGCTCTAGGCCGCATATTTAAGGAGATATGGGCAAAAGAAGTTTTTCATATAAAAATTTAAATTTTTTTAGGTTTTGGGTGGATTTTTCAATTTTTTGGGGGTGGTCACGAATTAAAGTCCTTTTCGCTCTAGGACGCTTAGGTTAGGAGATATGGGCAAAAGAAGTTTTTCATATAAAAATTTAAATTTTTTTAGGTTTTGGGTGGATTTTTCAATTTTTTGGGGTGGTCACGAATTATCGTCCTTTTCGCTCTAGGACGCTTAGTTTAGGAGATATGGGCAAAAGAAGTTTTTCATATAAAAATTTCAATTTTTTTAGGTTTTGGGTGGATTTTTCAATTTTTTGGGGTGGTCACGAATTAAAGTCCTTTTCGCTCTAGGACGCTTAGTTTAGGAGATATGGGCAAAAGAAGTTTTTCATATAAAAATTTCAATTTTTTTAGGTTTTGGGTGGATTTTTCAATTTTTTGGGGTGGTCACGAATTAAAGTCCTTTTCGCTCTAGGACGCATATTTAAGGAGATATGGGCAAAAGATGTTTTTCATATAAAAATTTAATTTTTTTTAGGTTTTGGGTGGATTTTTCAATTTTTTGGGGTAGTCACGAATTAAAGTCCTTTTCGCTCTAGGACGCATATTTAAGGAGATATGGGCAAAAGAAGTTTTTCATATAAAAATTTCAATTTTTTTAGGTTTTGGGTGGATTTTTCAATTTTTTGGGGGTGGTCACGAATTAAAGTCCTTTTCGCTCTAGGACGCTTAGTTTAGGAGATATGGGCAAAAGAAGTTTTTCATATAAAAATTTCAATTTTTTTAGGTTTGGGTGGATTTTTCAATTTTTTGGGGGTGGTCACGAATTAAAGTCTTTTTCGCTCTAGGACGCTTAGTTTAGGAGATATGGGCAAAAGAAGTTTTTCATATAAAAATTTCAATTTTTTTAGGTTTTGGGTGGATTTTTCAATTTTTTGGGGTGGTCACGAATTATCGTCCTTTTCGCTCTAGGACGCTTAGTTTAGGAGATATGGGCAAAAGAAGTTTTTCATATAAAAATTTCAATTTTTTTAGGTTTTGGGTGGATTTTTCAATTTTTTTGGGGTGGTCGCGAATTAAAGTCCTTTTCGCTCTAGGACGCTTAGTTTAGGAGATATGGGCAAAAGAAGTTTTTCATATAAAAATTTCAATTTTTTTAGGTTTTGGGTGGATTTTTCAATTTTTTTGGGTGGTCACGAATTAAAGTCCTTTTCGCTCTATGACGCTTAGTTTAGGAGATATGGGCAAAAGAAGTTTTTCATATAAAAATTTCAATTTTTTTAGGTTTTGGGTGGATTTTTCAATTTTTTTGGGGTGGTCGCGAATTAAAGTCCTTTTCGCTCTAGGACGCTTAGTTTAGGAGATATGGGCAAAAGAAGTTTTTCATATAAAAATTTCAATTTTTTTAGGTTTTGGGTGGATTTTTCAATTTTTTGGGGGTGGTCACGAATTAAAGTCCTTTTCGCTCTAGGACGCTTAGTTTAGGAGATATGGGCAAAAGAAGTTTTTCATATAAAAATTTTAATTTTTTTAGGTTTTGGGTGGATTTTCCAATTTTTTGGGGTGGTCACGAATTATCGTCCTTTTCGCTCTAGGACGCTTAGTTTAGGAGATATGGGCAAAAGAAGTTTTTCATATAAAAATTTAAATTTTTTTAGGTTTTGGGTGGATTTTTCAATTTTTTGGGGGTGGTCACGAATTAAAGTCCTTTTCGCTCTAGGACGCTTAGTTTAGGAGATATGGGCAAAAGAAGTTTTTCATATAAAAATTTCAATTTTTTTAGGTTTTGGGTGGATTTTTCAATGTTTTGGGGGTGGTCGCGAATTAAAGTCCTTTTCGCTCTAGGACGCTTAGTTTAGGAGATATGGGCAAAAGAAGTTTTTCATATAAAAATTTCAATTTTTTTAGGTTTTGGGTGGATTTTTCAATTTTTTTGGGTGGTCACGAATTAAAGTCCTTTTCGCTCTATGACGCTTAGTTTAGGAGATATGGGCAAAAGAAGTTTTTCATATAAAAATTTCAATTTTTTTAGGTTTTGGGTGGATTTTTCAATTTTTTTGGGGTGGTCGCGAATTAAAGTCCTTTTCGCTCTAGGACGCTTAGTTTAGGAGATATGGGCAAAAGAAGTTTTTCATATAAAAATTTCAATTTTTTTAGGTTTTGGGTGGATTTTTCAATTTTTTGGGGGTGGTCACGAATTAAAGTCCTTTTCGCTCTAGGACGCTTAGTTTAGGAGATATGGGCAAAAGAAGTTTTTCATATAAAAATTTCAATTTTTTTAGGTTTTGGGTGGATTTTTCAATTTTTTGGGGTGGTCACGAATTAAAGTCCTTTTCGCTCTAGGACGCATATTTAAGGAGATATGGGCAAAAGAAGTTTTTCATATAAAAATTTCAATTTTTTTAGGTTTTGGGTGGATTTTTCAATTTTTTGGGGTAGTCACGAATTAAAGTCCTTTTCGCTCTAGGACGCATATTTAAGGAGATATGGGCAAGAGAAGTTTTTCATATAAAAATTTCAATTTTTTTAGGTTTTGGGTGGATTTTTCAATTTTTTGGGGGTGGTCACGAATTAAAGTCCTTTTCGCTCTAGGACGCTTAGTTTAGGAGATATGGGCAAAAGAAGTTTTTCATATAAAAATTTCAATTTTTTTAGGTTTTGGGTGGATTTTTCAATTTTTTGGGGGTGGTCACGAATTAAAGTCTTTTTCGCTCTAGGACGCTTAGTTTAGGAGATATGGGCAAAAGAAGTTTTTCATATAAAAATTTCAATTTTTTTAGGTTTTGGGTGGATTTTTCAATTTTTTGGGGTGGTCACGAATTATCGTCCTTTTCGCTCTAGGACGCTTAGTTTAGGAGATATGGGCAAAAGAAGTTTTTCATATAAAAATTTCAATTTTTTTAGGTTTTGGGTGGATTTTTCAATTTTTTTGGGGTGGTCGCGAATTAAAGTCCTTTTCGCTCTAGGACGCTTAGTTTAGGAGATATGGGCAAAAGAAGTTTTTCATATAAAAATTTCAATTTTTTTAGGTTTTGGGTGGATTTTTCAATTTTTTTGGGGTGGTCGCGAATTAAAGTCCTTTTCGCTCTAGGACGCTTAGTTTAGGAGATATGGGCAAAAGAAGTTTTTCATATAAAAATTTCAATTTTTTTAGGTTTTGGGTGGATTTTTCAATTTTTTGGGGGTGGTCACGAATTAAAGTCCTTTTCGCTCTAGGACGCTTAGTTTAGGAGATATGGGCAAAAGAAGTTTTTCATATCAAAATTTCAATTTTTTTAGGTTTTGGGTGGATTTTTCAATTTTTTTGGGTGGTCACGAATTAAAGTCGTTTTCGCTCTAGGACGCATATTTAAGGAGATATGGGCAAAAGAAGTTTTTCATATAAAAATTTCAATTTTTTTAGGTTTTGGGTGGATTTTTCAATTTTTTGGGGTAGTCACGAATTAAAGTCCTTTTCGCTCTAGGACGCATATTTAAGGAGATATGGGCAAAAGAAGTTTTTCATATAAAAATTTAAATTTTTTTAGGTTTTGGGTGGATTTTTCAATTTTTTTGGGTGGTCACGAATTAAAGTCCTTTTCGCTCTAGGACGCTTAGTTTAGGAGATATGGGCAAAAGAAGTTTTTCATATAAAAATTTCAATTTTTTTAGGTTTTGGGTGGATTTTTCAATTTTTTGGGGGTGGTCACGAATTAAAGTCCTTTTCGCTCTAGGACGCTTAGTTTAGGAGATATGGACAAAAGAAGTTTTTCATATAAAAATTTCAATTTTTTTAGGTTTTGGGTGGATTTTTCAGATTTTTGGGGTGGTCACGAATTATCGTCCTTTTCGCTCTAGGACGCTTAGTTTAGGAGATATGGGCGAAAGAAGTTTTTCATATAAAAATTTCAATTTT
This sequence comes from Haematobia irritans, assembly GCF_050003625.1. Classification (NCBI taxonomy): domain Eukaryota; kingdom Metazoa; phylum Arthropoda; class Insecta; order Diptera; family Muscidae; genus Haematobia; species Haematobia irritans. The sequence continues at coordinate 34,562,348 of NC_134400.1, read as the reverse complement.
TTTAGGTTTTGGGTGGATTTTTCAATTTTTTGGGGGTGGTCACGAATTAAAGTCCTTTTCGCTCTAGGACGCTTAGTTTAGGAGATATGGGCAAAAGAAGTTTTTCATATAAAAATTTCAATTTTTTTAGGTTTGGGTGGATTTTTCAATTTTTTTTTTTGGGTGGTCACGAATTAAAGTCCTTTTCGCTCTAGGACGCATATTTAAGGAGATATGGGCAAAAGAAGTTTTTCATATAAAAATTTCAATTTTTTTAGGTTTTGGGTGGATTTTTCAATTTTTTTGGGTGGTCACGAATTAAAGTCCTTTTCGCTCTAGGACGCTTAGTTTAGGAGATATGGGCAAAAGAAGTTTTTCATATAAAAATTTCAATTTTTTTAGGTTTTGGGTGGATTTTTCAATTTTTTAGGGGTGGTCACGAATTAAAGTCCTTTTCGCTCTAGGCCGCATATTTAAGGAGATATGGGCAAAAGAAGTTTTTCATATAAAAATTTAAATTTTTTTAGGTTTTGGGTGGATTTTTCAATTTTTTTGGGTGGTCACGAATTAAAGTCCTTTTCGCTCTAGGACGCTTAGTTTAGGAGATATGGGCAAAAGAAGTTTTTCATATAAAAATTTCAATTTTTTTAGGTTTTGGGTGGATTTTTCAATTTTTTGGGGTGGTCACGAATTATCGTCCTTTTCGCTCTAGGACGCTTAGTTTAGGAGATATGGGCAAAAGAAGTTTTTCATATAAAAATTTCAATTTTTTTAGGTTTTGGGTGGATTTTTCAATTTTTTGGGGGTGGTCACGAATTAAAGTCCTTTTCGCTCTAGGACGCTTAGTTTAGGAGATATGGGCAAAAGAAGTTTTTCATATAAAAATTTCAATTTTTTTAGGTTTTGGGTGGATTTTTCAATTTTTTGGGGGTGGTCGCGAATTAAAGTCCTTTTCGCTCTAGGACGCTTAGTTTAGGAGATATGGGCAAAAGAAGTTTTTCATATAAAAATTTCAATTTTTTTAGGTTTTGGGTGGATTTTTCAATTTTTTGGGGTGGTCACGAATTATCGTCCTTTTCGCTCTAGGACGCTTAGTTTAGGAGATATGGGCAAAAGAAGTTTTTCATATAAAAATTTCAATTTTTTTAGGTTTTGGGTGGATTTTTCAATTTTTTTGGGGTGGTCGCGAATTAAAGTCCTTTTCGCTCTAGGACGCTTAGTTTAGGAGATATGGGCAAAAGAAGTTTTTCATATAAAAATTTCAATTTTTTTAGGTTTTGGGTGGATTTTTCAATTTTTTTGGGTGGTCACGAACTAAAGTCCTTTTCGCTCTATGACGCTTAGTTTAGGAGATATGGGCAAAAGAAGTTTTTCATATAAAAATTTCAATTTTTTTAGGTTTTGGGTGGATTTTTCAATTTTTTTGGGGTGGTCGCGAATTAAAGTCCTTTTCGCTCTAGGACGCTTAGTTTAGGAGATATGGGCAAAAGAAGTTTTTCATATAAAAATTTCATTTTTTTTAGGTTTTGGGTGGATTTTTCAATTTTTTAGGGGTGGTCACGAATTAAAGTCCTTTTCGCTCTAGGACGCTTAGTTTAGGAGATATGGGCAAAAGAAGTTTTTCATATAAAAATTTAAATTTTTTTAGGTTTTGGGTGGATTTTTCAATTTTTTGGGGGTGGTCACGAATTAAAGTCCTTTTCGCTCTAGGACGCTTAGTTTAGGAGATATGGGCAAAAGAAGTTTTTCATATAAAAATTTCAATTTTTTTTAGGTTTTGGGTGGATTTTCCAATTTTTTGGGGTGGTCACGAATTATCGTCCTTTTCGCTCTAGGACGCTTAGTTTAGGAGATATGGGCAAAAGAAGTTTTTCATATAAAAATTTAAATTTTTTTAGGTTTTGGGTGGATTTTTCAATTTTTTGGGGGTGGTCACGAATTAAAGTCCTTTTCGCTCTAGGACGCTTAGTTTAGGAGATATGGGCAAAAGAAGTTTTTCATATAAAAATTTCAATTTTTTTAGGTTTTGGGTGGATTTTTCAATTTTTTTGGGGTGGTCGCGAATTAAAGTCCTTTTCGCTCTAGGACGCTTAGTTTAGGAGATATGGGCAAAAGAAGTTTTTCATATAAAAATTTCAATTTTTTTAGGTTTTGGGTGGATTTTTCAATTTTTTTGGGTGGTCACGAATTAAAGTCCTTTTCGCTCTATGACGCTTAGTATAGGAGATATGGGCAAAAGAAGTTTTTCATATAAAAATTTCAATTTTTTTAGGTTTTGGGTGGATTTTTCAATTTTTTTGGGGTGGTCGCGAATTAAAGTCCTTTTCGCTCTAGGACGCTTAGTTTAGGAGATATGGGCAAAAGAAGTTTTTCATATAAAAATTTCAATTTTTTTAGGTTTTGGGTGGATTTTTCAATTTTTCGGGGTGGTCACGAATTAAAGTCCTTTTCGCTCTAGGACGCTTAGTTTAGGAGATATGGGCAAAAGAAGTTTTTCATATCAAAATTTCAATTTTTTTAGGTTTTGGGTGGATTTTTCAATTTTTTGGGGGTGGTCACGAATTAAAGTCCTTTTCGCTCTAGGACGCTTAGTTTAGGAGATATGGGCAAAAGAAGATTTTCATATAAAAATTTCAATTTTTTTAGGTTTTGGGTGGATTTTTCAATTTTTTGGGGGTGGTCACGAATTAAAGTCCTTTTCGCTCTAGGACGCTTAGTTTAGGAGATATGGACAAAAGTAGTTTTTCATATAAAAATTTCAATTTTTTTAGGTTTTGGGTGGATTTTTCAATTTTTTGGGGTGGTCACGAATTATCGTCCTTTTCGCTCTAGGACGCTTAGTTTAGGGATATGGGCAAAAGAAGTTTTTCATATAAAAATTTCAATTTTTTTAGGTTTTGGGTGGATTTTTCAATTTTTTGGGGGTGGTCACGAATTAAAGTCCTTTTCGCTCTAGGACGCTTAGTTTAGGAGATATGGGCAAAAGAAGTTTTTCATATAAAAATTTCAATTTTTTTAGGTTTGGGTGGATTTTTCAAATTTTTTTGGGTGGTCACGAATTAAAGTCCTTTTCGCTCTAGGACGCATATTTAAGGAGATATGGGCAAAAGAAGTTTTTCATATAAAAATTTCAATTTTTTTAGGTTTGGGTGGATTTTTCAATTTTTTTTGGGTGGTCACGAATTAAAGTCCTTTTCGCTCTAGGACGCTTAGTTTAGGAGATATGGGCAAAAGAAGTTTTTCATATAAAAATTTCAATTTTTTTAGGTTTTGGGTGGATTTTTCAATGTTTTGGGGGTGGTCACGAGGAGATATGGGCAAAAGAAGTTTTTCATATAAAAATTTCAATTTTTTTAGGTTTTGGGTGGATTTTTCAATTTTTTTGGGTGGTCACGAATTAAAGTCCTTTTCGCTCTAGGACGCTTAGTTTAGGAGATATGGGCAAAAGAAGTTTTTCATATAAAAATTTCAATTTTTTTAGGTTTTGGGTGGATTTTTCAATGTTTTGGGGGTGGTCACGAATTAAAGTCCTTTTCGCTCTAGGCCGCATATTTAAGGAGATATGGGCAAAAGAAGTTTTTCATATAAAAATTTCAATTTTTTTAGGTTTTGGGTGGATTTTTCAATTTTTTGGGGGTGGTCACGAATTAAAGTCCTTTTCGCTCTAGGACGCTTAGTTTAGGAGATATGGGCAAAAGAAGTTTTTCATATAAAAATTTCAATTTTTTTAGGTTTTGGGTGGATTTTTAAATTTTTTGGGGTGGTCACGAATTATCGTCCTTTTCGCTCTAGGACGCTTAGTTTAGGAGATATGGGCAAAAGAAGTTTTTCATATAAAAATTTCAATTTTTTTAGGTTTTGGGTGGATTTTTCAATTTTTTGGGGGTGGTCACGAATTAAAGTCCTTTTCGCTCTAGGACGCTTAGTTTAGGAGATATGGGCAAAAGAAGTTTTTCATATAAAAATTTCAATTTTTTTAGGTTTTGGGTGGATTTTTCAATTTTTTGGGGTGGTCACGAATTAAAGTCCTTTTCGCTCTAGGACGCATATTTAAGGAGATATGGGCAAAAGAAGTTTTTCATATAAAAATTTCAATTTTTTTAGGTTTTGGGTGGATTTTTCAATTTTTTGGGGTGGTCACGAATTATCGTCCTTTTCGCTCTAGGACGCATATTTAAGGAGATATGGGCAAAAGAAGTTTTTCATATAAAAATTTCAATTTTTTTAGGTTTTGGGTGGATTTTTCAATTTTTTGGGGGTGGTCACGAATTAAAGTCCTTTTCGCTCTAGGACGCTTAGTTTAGGAGATATGGGCAAAAGAAGTTTTTCATATAAAAATTTCAATTTTTTTAGGTTTTGGGTGGATTTTTCAATTTTTTGGGGGTGGTCACGAATTAAAGTCTTTTTCGCTCTAGGACGCTTAGTTTAGGAGATATGGGCAAAAGAAGTTTTTCATATAAAAATTTCAATTTTTTTAGGTTTTGGGTGAATTTTTCAATTTTTTGGGGTGGTCACGAATTATCGTCCTTTTCGCTCTAGGACGCTTAGTTTAGGAGATATGGGCAAAAGAAGTTTTTCATATAAAAATTTCAATTTTTTTAGGTTTTGGGTGGATTTTTCAATTTTTTTGGGGTGGTCGCGAATTAAAGTCCTTTTCGCTCTAGGACGCTTAGTTTAGGAGATATGGGCAAAAGAAGTTTTTCATATAAAAATTTCAATTTTTTTAGGTTTTGGGTGGATTTTTCAATTTTTTTTGGGTGGTCACGAATTAAAGTCCTTTTCGCTCTATGACGCTTAGTTTAGGAGATATGGGCAAAAGAAGTTTTTCATATAAAAATTTCAATTTTTTTAGGTTTTGGGTGGATTTTTCAATTTTTTTGGGGTGGTCGCGAATTAAAGTCCTTTTCGCTCTAGGACGCTTAGTTTAGGAGATATGGGCAAAAGAAGTTTTTCATATAAAAATTTCAATTTTTTTAGGTTTTGGGTGGATTTTTCAATTTTTTGGGGGTGGTCACGAATTAAAGTCCTTTTCGCTCTAGGACGCTTAGTTTAGGAGATATGGGCAAAAGAAGTTTTTCATATAAAAATTTAAATTTTTTTTAGGTTTTGGGTGGATTTTTCAATTTTTTGGGGGTGGTCACGAATTAAAGTCCTTTTCGCTCTAGGACGCTTAGTTTAGGAGATATGGGCAAAAGAAGTTTTTCATATAAAAATTTCAATTTTTTTTAGGTTTTGGGTGGATTTTCCAATTTTTTGGGGTGGTCACGAATTATCGTCCTTTTCGCTCTAGGACGCTTAGTTTAGGAGATATGGGCAAAAGAAGTTTTTCATATAAAAATTTAAATTTTTTTAGGTTTTGGGTGGATTTTTCAATTTTTTGGGGGTGGTCACGAATTAAAGTCCTTTTCGCTCTAGGACGCTTAGTTTAGGAGATATGGGCAAAAGAAGTTTTTCATATAAAAATTTCAATTTTTTTAGGTTTTGGGTGGATTTTTCAATTTTTTTGGGGTGGTCGCGAATTAAAGTCCTTTTCGCTCTAGGACGCTTAGTTTAGGAGATATGGGCAAAAGAAGTTTTTCATATAAAAATTTCAATTTTTTTAGGTTTTGGGTGGATTTGTCAATTTTTTTGGGTGGTCACGAATTAAAGTCCTTTTCGCTCTATGACGCTTAGTTTAGGAGATATGGGCAAAAGAAGTTTTTCATATAAAAATTTCAATTTTTTTAGGTTTTGGGTGGATTTTTCAATTTTTCGGGGTGGTCACGAATTAAAGTCCTTTTCGCTCTAGGACGCTTAGTTTAGGAGATATGGGCAAAAGAAGTTTTTCATATAAAAATTTCAATTTTTTTAGGTTTTGGATGGATTTTTAAAATTTTTGGGGGTGGTCACGAATTAAAGTCCTTTTCGCTCTAGGACGCATATTTAAGGAGATATGGGCAAAATAAGTTTTTCATATAAAAATTTTAATTTTTTTAGGTTTTGGGTGGATTATTCAATTTTTTTGGGTGGTCACGAATTATCGTCCTTTTCGCTCTAGGACGCTTAGTTTAGGAGATATGGGCAAAAGAAGTTTTTCATATAAAAATTTCAATTTTTTTAGGTTTTGGGTGGATTTTTCAATTTTTTGGGGTGGTCACGAATTATCGTCCTTTTCGCTCTAGGACGCTTAGTTTAGGAGATATGGGCAAAAGAAGTTTTTCATATAAAAATTTCAATTTTTTTAGGTTTTGGGTGGATTTTTCAATTTTTTTGGGTGGTCACGAATTAAAGTCGTTTTCGCTCTAGGACGCATATTTAAGGAGATATGGGCAAAAGAAGTTTTTCATATAAAAATTTCAATTTTTTTAGGTTTTGGGTGGATTTTTCAATTTTTTGGGGTAGTCACGAATTAAAGTCCTTTTCGCTCTAGGACGCATATTTAAGGAGATATGGGCAAAAGAAGTTTTTCATATAAAAATTTAAATTTTTTTAGGTTTTGGGTGGATTTTTCAATTTTTTTGGGTGGTCACGAATTAAAGTCCTTTTCGCTCTAGGACGCTTAGTTTAGGAGATATGGGCAAAAGAAGTTTTTCATATAAAAATTTCAATTTTTTTAGGTTTTGGGTGGATTTTTCAATTTTTTGGGGGTGGTCACGAATTAAAGTCCTTTTCGCTCTAGGACGCTTAGTTTAGGAGATATGGACAAAAGAAGTATTTCATATAAAAATTTCAATTTTTTTAGGTTTTGGGTGGATTTTTCAATTTTTTGGGGTGGTCACGAATTATCGTCCTTTTCGCTCTAGGACGCTTAGTTTAGGAGATATGGGCAAAAGAAGTTTTTCATATAAAAATTTCAATTTTTTTAGGTTTTGGGTGGATTTTTCAATTTTTTGGGGGTGGTCACGAATTAAAGTCCTTTTCGCTCTAGGACGCTTAGTTTAGGAGATATGGGCAAAAGAAGGTTTTCATATAAAAATTTCAATTTTTTTAGGTTTGGGTGGATTTTTCAATTTTTTTTGGGTGGTCATGAATTAAAGTCCTTTTCGCTCTAGGACGCATATTTAAGGAGATATGGGCAAAAGAAGTTTTTCATATAAAAATTTCAATTTTTTTAGGTTTGGGTGGATTTTTCAATTTTTTTTTGGGTGGTCACGAATTAAAGTCCTTTTCGCTCTAGGACGCTTAGTTTAGGAGATATGGGCAAAAGAAGTTTTTCATATAAAAATTTCAATTTTTTTAGGTTTTGGGTGGATTTTTCAATGTTTTGGGGGTGGTCACGAGGAGATATGGGCAAAAGAAGTTTTTCATATAAAAATTTAAATTTTTTAGGTTTTGGGTGGATTTTTCAATTTTTTGGGGGTGGTCACGAATTAAAGTCCTTTTCGCTCTAGGACGCTTAGTTTAGGAGATATGGGCAAAAGAAGTTTTTCATATAAAAATTTCAATTTTTTTAGGTTTTGGGTGGATTTTTCAATTTTTTGGGGGTGGTCACGAATTAAAGTCCTTTTCGCTCTAGGACGCTTAGTTTAGGAGATATGGGCAAAAGAAGTTTTTCATATAAAAATTTCAATTTTTTTAGGTTTTGGGTGGATTTTTCAATTTTTTGGGGTGGTCACGAATTAAAGTCCTTTTCGCTCTAGGGCGCATATTTAAGGAGATATGGGCAAAAGAAGTTTTTCATATAAAAATTTCAATTTTTTTAGGTTTTGGGTGGATTTTTCAATTTTTTGGGGTAGTCACGAATTAAAGTCCTTTTCGCTCTAGGACGCATATTTAAGGAGATATGGGCAAAAGAAGTTTTTCATATAAAAATTTCAATTTTTGTAGGTTTTGGGTGGATTTTTCAATTTTTTGGGGGTGGTCACGAATTAAAGTCCTTTTCGCTCTAGGACGCTTAGTTTAGGAGATATGGGCAAAAGAAGTTTTTCATATAAAAATTTCAATTTTTTTAGGTTTTGGGTGGATTTTTCAATTTTTTTGGGGTGGTCGCGAATTAAAGTCTTTTTCGCTCTAGGACGCTTAGTTTAGGAGATATGGGCAAAAGAAGTTTTTCATATAAAAATTTCAATTTTTTTAGGTTTTGGGTGGATTTTTCAATTTTTTGGGGTGGTCACGAATTATCGTCCTTTTCGCTCTAGGACGCTTAGTTTAGGAGATATGGGCAAAAGAAGTTTTTCATATAAAAATTTCAATTTTTTTAGGTTTTGGGTGGATTTTTCAATTTTTTTGGGGTGGTCGCGAATTAAAGTCCTTTTCGCTCTAGGACGCTTAGTTTAGGAGATATGGGCAAAAGAAGTTTTTCATATAAAAATTTCAATTTTTTTAGGTTTTGGGTGGATTTTTCAATTTTTTTGGGTGGTCACGAATTAAAGTCCTTTTCGCTCTATGACGCTTAGTTTAGGAGATATGGGCAAAAGAAGTTTATCATATAAAAATTTCAATTTTTTTAGGTTTTGGGTGGATTTTTCAATTTTTTTGGGGTGGTCGCGAATTAAAGTCCTTTTCGCTCTAGGACGCTTAGTTTAGGAGATATGGGCAAAAGAAGTTTTTCATATAAAAATTTCAATTTTTTTAGGCTTTGGGTGGATTTTTCAATTTTTTGGGGGTGGTCACGAATTAAAGTCCTTTTCGCTCTAGGACTTTTTTAGGTTTTGGTGGGATTTTTCAATTTTTTTGGGTAGTCACGAATTAAAGTCCTTTTCGCTCTATGACGCTTAGTTTAGGAGATATGGGCAAAAGAAGTTTTTCATATAAAAATTTCAATTTTTTTAGGTTTTGGGTGGATTTTTCAATTTTTTTGGGGTGGTCGCGAATTAAAGTCCTTTTCGCTCTAGGACGCTTAGTTTAGGAGATATGGGCAAAAGAAGTTTTTCATATAAAAATTTCAATTTTTTTAGGTTTTGGGTGGATTTTTCAATTTTTTGGGGTGGTCACGAATGAAAGCCCTTTTCGCTCTAGGACGCATATTTAAGGAGATATGGGCAAAAGAAGTTTTTAATATAAAAATTTCATTTTTTTTTAGGTTTTGGGTGGATTTTTCAATTTTTTTGGGTGGTCACGAATTAAAGTCCTTTTCGCTTAGTTTAGGAGATATGGGCAAAAGAAGTTTTTCATATAAAAATTTAAATTTTTTTAGGTTTTGGGTGGATTTTTCAATTTTTTTGGGGTGGTCGCGAATTAAAGTCCTTTTCGCTCTAGGACGCTAAGTTTAGGAGATATGGGCAAAAGAAGTTTTTCATATAAAAATTTAAATTTTTTTAGGTTTTGGGTGGATTTTTCAATTTTTTGGGGGTGGTCACGAATTAAAGTCCTTTTCGCTCTAGGACGCTTAGTTTAGGAGATATGGGCAAAAGAAGTTTTTCATATAAAAATTTCAATTTTTTTAGGTTTTGGGTAGATTTTTCAATTTTTTGGGGTGGTCACGAATTATCGTCCTTTTCGCTCTAGGACGCTTAGTTTAGGAGATATGGGCAAAAGAAGTTTTTCATATAAAAATTTCAATTTTTTTAGGTTTGGGTGGATTTTTCAATTTTTTTTGGGTGGTCACGAATTAAAGTCCTTTTCGCTATATGACGCTTAGTTTAGGAGATATGGGCAAAAGAAGTTTTTCATATAAAAATTTCAATTTTTTTAGGTTTTGGGTGGATTGTTCAATTTTTTGGGGTGGTCACGAATTAAAGTCCTTTTCGCTCTTGGACGCATATTTAAGGAGATATGGGCAAAAGAAGTTTTTCATATAAAAATTTCAATTTTTTTAGGTTTTGGGTGGATTTTTCAATTTTTTTGGGTGGTCACGAATTAAAGTCCTTTTCGCTCTAGGACGCTTAGTTTAGGAGATATGGGCAAAAGAAGTTTTTCATAAAAAATTTCAATTTTTTTAGGTTTTGGGTGGATTTTTCAATTTTTTTGGGTGGTCACGAATTAAAGTCCTTTTCGCTCTAGGCCGCATATTTAAGGAGATATGGGCAAAAGAAGTTTTTCATATAAAAATTTCAATTTTTTTAGGTTTTGGGTGGATTTTTCAATTTTTTTGGGTGGTCACGAATTAAAGTCCTTTTCGCTCTAGGACGCTTAGTTTAGGAGATATGGGCAAAATAAGTTTTTCATATAAAAATTTCAATTTTTTTAGGTTTTGGGTGGATTTTTCAATTTTTTTGGGGTGGTCGCGAATTAAAGTCCTCTTCGCTCTAGGACGCTTAGTTTAGGAGATATGGGCAAAAGAAGTTTTTCATATAAAAATTTCAATTTTTTTAGGTTTTGGGTGGATTTTTCAATTTTTTGGGGTGGTCACGAATGAAAGCCCTTTTCGCTCTAGGACGCATATTTAAGGAGATATGGGCAAAAGAAGTTTTTAATATAAAAATTTCAATTTTTTTTAGGTTTTTGGTGGATTTTTCAATTTTTTTGGGTGGTCACGAATTAAAGTCCTTTTCGCTTAGTTTAGGAGATATGGGCAAAAGAAGTTTTTCATAAAAAAATTTCAATTTTTTTAGGTTTTGGGTGGATTTTTAAATTTTTTGGGGTGGTCACGAATTAAAGTCCTTTTCGCTCTAGGACGCTTAGTTTAGGAGATATGGGCAAAAGAAGTTTTTCATATAAAAATTTCAATTTTTTTAGGTTTTGGGTGGATTTTTCAATTTTTTGGGGTGGTCGCGAATTAAAGTCCTTTTCGCTCTAGGACGCTTAGTTTAGGAGATATGGGCAAAAGAAGTTTTTCATATAAAAATTTCAATTTTTTTTAGGTTTTGGGTGGATTTTCCAATTTTTTGGGGTGGTCACGAATTATCGTCCTTTTCGCTCTAGGACGCTTAGTTTAGGAGATATGGGCAAAAGAAGTTTTTCATATAAAAATTTCAATTTTTTAGGTTTGGGTGGATTTTTCAATTTTTTTGGGTGGTCACGAATTAAAGTCCTTTTCGCTCTATGACGCTTAGTTTAGGAGATATGGGCAAAAGAAGTTTTTCATATAAAAATTTCAATTTTTTAGGTTTTGGGTGGATTGTTCAATTTTTTTGGGTGGTCACGAATTAAAGTCCTTTTCGCTCTAGGACGCTTAGTTTAGGAGATATGGGCAAAAGAAGTTTTTCATATAAAAATTTCAATTTTTTTAGGTTTTGGGTGGATTTTTCAATTTTTTTGGGTGGTCACGAATTAAAGTCCTTTTCGCTCTAGGACGCTTAGTTTAGGAGATATGGGCAAAAGAAGTTTTTCATATAAAAATTTCATTTTTTTAGGTTTTGGGTGGATTTTTCAATTTTTTGGGGTGGTCGCGAATTAAAGTCCTTTTCGCTCTAGGACGCTTAGTTTAGGAGATATGGGCAAAAGAAGTTTTTCATATAAAAATTTAAATTTTTTTAGGTTTTGGGTGGATTTTTCAATTTTTTGGGGGTGGTCACGAATTAAAGTCCTTTTCGCTCAGGACGCTTTGTTTAGGAGATATGGGCAAAAGAAGTTTTTCATATAAAAATTTCAATTTTTTTAGGTTTTGGGTGGATTTTTCAATTTCTTGGGGTGGTCACGAGTTATCGTCCTTTTCGCTCTAGGACGCTTAGTTTAGGAGATATGGGCAGAAGAAGTTTTTCATATAAAAATTTCAATTTTTTTAGGTTTTGGGTGGATTTTTCAATTTTTTGGGGGTGGTCACGAATTAAAGTCCTTTTCGCTCTAGGACGCTTAGTTTAGGAGATATGGGCAAAAGAAGTTTTTCATATAAAAATTTCAATTTTTTTAGGTTTTGGGTGGATTTTTCAATTTTTTGGGGTGGTCACGAATTAAAGTCCTTTTCGCTCTAGGACGCATATTTAAGGAGATATGGGCAAAAGAAGTTTTTCATATAAAAAGTCCTTTTCGCTCTAGGACGCTTAGTTTAGGAGATATGGGCAAAATAAGTTGTTCATATAAAAATTCCAATTTTTTTAGGTTTTGGGTGGATTTTTAAATTTTTTTGGGGAGGTCGCGAATTAAAGTCCTTTTCGCTCTAGGACGCTTAGTTTAGGAGATATGGGCAAAAGAAGTTTTTCATATAAAAATTTAAATTTTTTTAGGTTTTGGGTGGATTTTTCAATTTTTTGGGGTGGTCGCGAATTAATGTCCTTTTCGCTCTAGGACGCTTAGTTTAGGAGATATGGGCAAAAGAAGTTTTTCATATAAAAATTTAAATTTTTTTAGGTTTTGGGTGGATTTTTCAATTTTTTGGGGGTGGTCACGAATTAAAGTCCTTTTCGCTCTAGGACGCTTAGTTTAGGAGATATGGGCAAAAGAAGTTTTTCATATAAAAATTTCAATTTTTTTTAGGTTTTGGGTGGATTTTCCAATTTCTTGGGGTGGTCACGAGTTATCGTCCTTTTCGCTCTAGGACGCTTAGTTTAGGAGATATGGGCAAAAGAAGTTTTTCATATAAAAATTTCAATTTTTTTAGGTTTTGGGTGGATTTTTCAATTTTTTGGGGGTGGTCACGAATTAAAGTCCTTTTCGCTCTAGGACGCTTAGTTTAGGAGATATGGGCAAAAGAAGTTTTTCATATAAAAATTTCAATTTTTTTAGGTTTTGGGTGGATTTTTCAATTTTTTGGGGTGGTCACGAATTAAAGTCCTTTTCGCTCTAGGACGCATATTTAAGGAGATATGGGCAAAAGAAGTTTTTCATATAAAAATTTAAATTTTTTTAGGTTTTGGGTGGATTTTTCAATATTTTGGGGTAGTCACGAATTAAAGTCCTTTTCGCTCTAGGACGCATATTTAAGGAGATATGGGCAAAAGAAGTTTTTCATATAAAAATTTCAATTTTTTTAGGTTTTGGGTGGATTTTTCAATTTTTTGGGGGTGGTCACGAATTAAAGTCCTTTTCGCTCTAGGACGCTTAGTTTAGGAGATATGGGCAAAAGAAGTTTTTCATATAAAAATTTCATTTTTTTTAGGTTTTGGGTGGATTTTTCAATTTTTTTGGGTGGTCACGAATTAAAGTCCTTTTCGCTCTATGACGCTTAGTTTAGGAGATATGGGCAAAAGAAGTTTTTCATATAAAAATTTCAATTTTTTAGGTCTTGGGTGGATTTTTCAATTTTTTTGGGGTGGTCGCGAATTAAAGTCCTTTTCGCTCTAGGACGCTTAGTTTAGGAGATATGGGCAAAAGAAGTTTTTCATATAAAAATTTCAATTTTTTTAGGTTTTGGGTGGATTTTCCAATTTTTTGGGGTGGTCACGAATGAAAGCCCTTTTCGCTCTAGGACGCATATTTAAGGAGATATGGGCAAAAGAAGTTTTTAATATAAAAATTTCAATTTTTTTTAGGTTTTTGGTGGATTTTTCAATTTTTTGGGGGTGGTCACGAATTAATGTCCTTTTCGCTCTAGGACGCATATTTAAGGAGATATGGACAAAAGAAGTTTTTCATATAAAAATTTAATTTTTTTTAGGTTTTGGGTGGATTTTTCAATTTTTTTGGGTGGTCACGAATTAAAGTCGTTTTCGCTTAGTTTAGGAGATATGGGCAAAAGAAGTTTTTCATATAAAAATTTCAATTTTGTTAGGTTTTGGGTGGATTTTTCAATTTTTTTGGGGTGGTCGCGAATTAAAGTCCTTTTCGCTCTAGGACGCTAAGTTTAGGAGATATGGGCAAAAGAAGTTTTTCATATAAAAATTTAAATTTTTTTAAGGTTTTGGGTGGATTTTTCAATTTTTTGGGGGTGGTCACGAATTAAAGTCCTTTTCGCTCTAGGACGCATATTTAAGGAGATATGGACAAAAGAAGTTTTTCATATAAAAATTTAATTTTTTTTAGGTTTTGGGTGGATTTTTCAATTTTTTTGGGTGGTCACGAATTAAAGTCGTTTTCGCTTAGTTTAGGAGATATGGGCAAAAGAAGTTTTTCATATAAAAATTTCAATTTTGTTAGGTTTTGGGTGGATTTTTCAATTTTTTTGGGGTGGTCGCGAATTAAAGTCCTTTTCGCTCTAGGACGCTAAGTTTAGGAGATATGGGCAAAAGAAGTTTTTCATATAAAAATTTAAATTTTTTTAGGTTTTGGGTGGATTTTTCAATTTTTTGGGGGTGGTCACGAATTAAAGTCCTTTTCGCTCTAGGACGCTTAGTTTAGGAGATATGGGCAAAAGAAGTTTTTCATATAAAAATTTCAATTTTGTTAGGTTTTGGGTAGATTTTTCAATTTTTTGGGGGTGGTCACGAATTAAAGTCCTTTTCGCTCTAGGACGCTTAGTTTAGGAGATATGGGCAAAAGAAGTTTTTCATATAAAAATTTCAATTTTTTTAGGTTTTGGGTGGATTTTTCAATTTTTTGGGGTGGTCACGAGTTATCGTCCTTTTCGCTCTAGGACGCTTAGTTTAGGAGATATGGGCAAAAGAAGTTTTTCATATAAAAAGTCCTTTTCGCTCTAGGACGCTTAGTTTAGAAGATATGGGCAAAATAAGTTGTTCATATAAAAATTCCAATTTTTTTAGGTTTTGGGTGGATTTTTCAATTTTTTTGGGGGTGGTCACGAATTAAAGTCCTTTTCGCTCTAGGACGCTAAGTTTAGGAGATATGGGCAAAAGAAGTTTTTCATATAAAAATTTAAATTTTTTTAGGTTTTGGGTGGATTTTTCAATTTTTTGGGGGTGGTCACGAATTAAAGTCCTTTTCGCTCTAGGACGCTTAGTTTAGGAGATATGGGCAAAAGAAGTTTTTCATATAAAAATTTCAATTTTGTTAGGTTTTGGGTAGATTTTTCAATTTTTTGGGGTGGTCACGAATTATCGTCCTTTTCGCTCCAGGACGCTTAGTTTAGGAGATATAGGCAAAAGAAGTTTTTCATATAAAAATTTCAATTTTTTTAGGTTTGGGTGGATTTTTCAATTTTTTTTTGGGTGGTCACGAATTAAAGTCCTTTTCGCTCTATGACGCTTAGTTTAGGAGATATGGGCAAAAGAAGTTTTTCATATAAAAATTTCAATTTTTTTAGGTTTTGGGTGGATTTTTCAATTTTTTTGGGTGGTCACGAATTAAAGTCCTTTTCGCTCTAGGACGCTTAGTTTAGGAGATATGGGCAAAAGAAGTTTTTCATAAAAAATTTCAATTTTTTTAGGTTTTGGGTGGATTTTTCAATTTTTTTGGGTGGTCACGAATTAAAGTCCTTTTCGCTCTAGGCCGCATATTTAAGGAGATATGGGCAAAAGAAGTTTTTCATATAAAAATTTCATTTTTTTTAGGTTTTGGGTGGATTTTGTCAATTTTTTGGGGTGGTCGCAAATTAAAGTCCTTTTCGCTCTAGGACGCTTAGTTTAGGAGATATGGGCAAAAGAAGTTTTTCATATAAAAATTTAAATTTTTTTAGGTTTTGGGTGGATTTTTCAATTTTTTGGGGGTGGTCACGAATTAAAGTCCTTTTCGCTCTAGGACGCTTAGTTTAGGAGATATGGGCAAAAGAAGTTTTTCATATAAAAATTTCAATTTTTTTAGGTTTTGGGTGGATTTTTCAATTTTTTGGGGTGGTCACGAGTTATCGTCCTTTTCGCTCTAGGACGCTTAGTTTAGGAGATATGGGCAAAAGAAGTTTTTCATATAAAAAGTCCTTTTCGCTCTAGGACGCTTAGTTTAGAAGATATGGGCAAAAGAAGTTTTTCATATAAAAATTTCATTTTTTTTAGGTTTTGGGTGGATTTTTCAATTTTTTGGGGGTGGTCACGAATTAAAGTCCTTTTCGCTCTAGGACGCTAAGTTTAGGAGATATGGGCAAAAGAAGTTTTTCATATAAAAATTTAAATTTTTTTAGGTTTTGGGTGGATTTTTCAATTTTTTGGGGGTGGTCACGAATTAAAGTCCTTTTCGCTCTAGGACGCTTAGTTTAGGAGATATGGGCAAAAGAAGTTTTTCATATAAAAATTTCAATTTTGTTAGGTTTTGGGTAGATTTTTCAATTTTTTGGGGTGGTCACGAATTATCGTCCTTTTCGCTCCAGGACGCTTAGTTTAGGAGATATAGGCAAAAGAAGTTTTTCATATAAAAATTTCAATTTTTTTAGGTTTGGGTGGATTTTTCAATTTTTTTTTGGGTGGTCACGAATTAAAGTCCTTTTCGCTCTATGACGCTTAGTTTAGGAGATATGGGCAAAAGAAGTTTTTCATATAAAAATTTCAATTTTTTTAGGTTTTGGGTGGATTTTTCAATTTTTTTGGGTGGTCACGAATTAAAGTCCTTTTCGCTCTAGGACGCTTAGTTTAGGAGATATGGGCAAAAGAAGTTTTTCATAAAAAATTTCAATTTTTTTAGGTTTTGGGTGGATTTTTCAATTTTTTTGGGTGGTCACGAATTAAAGTCCTTTTCGCTCTAGGCCGCATATTTAAGGAGATATGGGCAAAAGAAGTTTTTCATATAAAAATTTCATTTTTTTTAGGTTTTGGGTGGATTTTGTCAATTTTTTGGGGTGGTCGCAAATTAAAGTCCTTTTCGCTCTAGGACGCTTAGTTTAGGAGATATGGGCAAAAGAAGTTTTTCATATAAAAATTTAAATTTATTTAGGTTTTGGGTGGATTTTTCAATTTTTTGGGGGTGGTCACGAATTAAAGTCCTTTTCGCTCTAGGACGCTTAGTTTAGGAGATATGGGCAAAAGAAGTTTTTCATATAAAAATTTCAATTTTTTTAGGTTTTGGGTGGATTTTTCAATTTTTTGGGGTGGTCACGAGTTATCGTCCTTTTCGCTCTAGGACGCTTAGTTTAGGAGATATGGGCAAAAGAAGTTTTTCATATAAAAAGTCCTTTTCGCTCTAGGACGCTTAGTTTAGAAGATATGGGCAAAATAAGTTGTTCATATAAAAATTCCAATTTTTTTAGGTTTTGGGTGGATTTTTCAATTTTTTTGGGGAGGTCGCGAATTAAAGTCCTTTTCGCTCTAGGACGCTTAGTTTAGGAGATATGGGCAAAAGAAGTTTTTCATATAAAAATTTAAATTTTTTTAGGTTTTGGGTGGATTTTTCAATTTTTTGGGGTGGTCGCGAATTAAAGTCCTTTTCGCTCTAGGACGCTTAGTTTAGGAGATATGGGCAAAAGAAGTTTTTCATATAAAAATTTAAATTTTTTTAGGTTTTGGGTGGATTTTTCAATTTTTTGGGGGTGGTCACGAATTAAAGTCCTTTTCGCTCTAGGACGCTTAGTTTAGGAGATATGGACAAAAGAAGTTTTTCATATAAAAATTTCAATTTTTTTTAGGTTTTGGGTGGATTTTCCAATTTTTTGGGGTGGTCACGAATTATCGTCCTTTTCGCTCTAGGACGCTTAGTTTAGGAGATATGGGCAAAAGAAGTTTTTCATATAAAAATTTCAATTTTTTAGGTTTGGGTGGATTTTTCAATTTTTTTGGGTGGTCACGAATTAAAGTCCTTTTCGCTCTATGGCGCTTAGTTTAGGAGATATGGGCAAAAGAAGTTTTTCATATAAAAATTTCAATTTTTTTAGGTTTTGGGTGGATTTTTCAATTTTTTTGGGTGGTCACGAATTAAAGTCCTTTTCGCTCTAGGACGCTTAGTTTAGGAGATATGGGCAAAAGAAGTTTTTCATAAAAAATTTCAATTTTTTTAGGTTTTGGGTGGATTTTTCAATTTTTTGGGGTGGTCACGAGTTATCGTCCTTTTCGCTCTAGGACGCTTAGTTTAGGAGATATGGGCAAAAGAAATTTTTCATATAAAAATTTCAATTTTTTTTAGGTTTTGGGTGGATTTTTCAATTTTTTGGGGGTGGTCACGAATTAAAGTCCTTTTCGCTCTAGGACGCTTAGTTTAGGAGATATGGGCAAAAGAAGTTTTTCATATAAAAATTTCAATTTTTTTAGGTTTTGGGTGGATTTTTCAATTTTTTGGGGTGGTCACGAATTAAAGTCCTTTTCGCTCTAGGACGCATATTTAAGGAGATATGGGCAAAAGAAGTTTTTCATATAAAAATTTAAATTTTTTTAGGTTTTGGGTGGATTTTTCAATTTTTTGGGGTAGTCACGAATTAAAGTCCTTTTCGCTCCAGGACGCATATTTAAGGAGATATGGGCAAAAGAAGTTTTTCATATAAAAATTTCAATTTTTTTAGGTTTTGGGTGGATTTGTCAATTTTTTTGGGTGGTCACGAATTAAAGTCCTTTTCGCTCTAGGACGCTTAGTTTAGGAGATATGGGCAAAAGAAGTTTTTCATATAAAAATTTCAATTTTTTTAGGTTTTGGGTGGATTTTTCAATTTTTTTGGGTGGTCACGAATTAAAGTCCTTTTCACTCTATGACGCTTTGTTTAGGAGATATGGGCAAAAGAAGTTTTTCATATAAAATTTTCAATTTTTTTAGGTTTTGGGTGGATTTTTCAATTTTTTTGGGGTGGTCGCGAATTAAAGTCCTTTTCGCTCTAGGACGCTAAGTTTAGGAGATATGGGCAAAAGAAGTTTTTCATATAAAAATTTCAATTTTTTTAGGTTTTGGGTGGATTTTTCAATTTTTTTGGGTGGTCACGAATTAAAGTTCTTTTCGCTCTAGGACGCTTAGTTTAGGAGATATGGGCAAAAGAAGTTTTTCATATAAAAATTTCAATTTTTTTAGGTTTTGGGTGGATTTTTCAATTTTTTTGGGTGGTCACGAATTAAAGTCCTTTTCGCTCTATGACGCTTAGTTTAGGAGATATGGGCAAAAGAAGTTTTTCATATAAAAATTTCAATTTTTTTAGGTTTTGGGTGGATTTTTCAATTTTTTTGGGGTGGTCGCGAATTAAAGTCCTTTTCGCTCTAGGACGCTTAGTTTAGGAGATATGGGCAAAAGAAGTTTTTCATATAAAAATTTCAATTTTTTTAGGTTTTGGGTGGATTTTTCAATTGTTTGGGGTGGTCACGAATGAAAGCCCTTTTCGCTCTAGGACGCATATTTAAGGAGATATGGGCAAAAGAAGTTTTTAATATAAAAATTTCAATTTTTTTTAGGTTTTGGGTGGATTTTTCAATTTTTTGGGGGTGGTCACGAATTAAAGTCCTTTTCGCTCTAGGACGCTTAGTTTAGGAGATATGGGCAAAATAAGTTTTTCATATAAAAATTTCAATTTTTTTAGGTTTTGGGTGGATTTTTCAATTTTTCGGGGTAGTCACGAATTAAAGTCCTTTTCGCTCTAGGACGCATATTTAAGGAGATATGGACAAAAGAAGTTTTTCATATAAAAATTTAATTTTTTTTAGGTTTTGGGTGGATTTTTCAATTTTTTTGGGTGGTCACGAATTAAAGTCCTTTTCGCTTAGTTTAGGAGATATGGGCAAAAGAAGTTTTTCATATAAAAATTTAAATTTTTTTAGGTTTTGGGTGGATTTTTCAATTTTTTGGGGGTGGTCACGAATTAAAGTCCTTTTCGCTCTAGGACGCTTAGTTTAGGAGATATAGGCAAAAGAAGTTTTTCATATAAAAATTTCAATTTTTTTAGGTTTTGGGTGGATTTTTCAATTTTTTTGGGGTGGTCGCGAATTAAAGTCCTTTTCGCTCTAGGACGCTTAGTTTAGGAGATATGGGCAAAAGAAGTTTTTCATATAAAAATTTCAATTTTTTTAGGTTTTGGGTGGATTGTTCAATTTTTTGGGGTGGTCACGAATTAAAGTCCTTTTCGCTCTAGGCCGCATATTTAAGGAGATATGGGCAAAAGAAGTTTTTCATATAAAAATTTCAATTTTTTTAGGTTTTGGGTGGATTTTTCAATTTTTTTGGGTGGTCACGAATTAAAGTCCTTTTCGCTCTAGGACGCTTAGTTTAGGAGATATGGGCAAAAGAAGTTTTTCATATAAAAATTTCAATTTTTTTAGGTTTTGGGTGGATTTTTCAATTTTTTGGGGTGGTCGCGAATTAAAGTCCTTTTCGCTCTAGGACGCTTAGTTTAGGAGATATGGGCAAAAGAAGTTTTTCATATAAAAATTTCAATTTTTTTAGGTTTTGGGTGGATTTTTCAATTTTTTGGGGTGGTCACGAGTTATCGTCCTTTTCGCTCTAGGACGCTTAGTTTAGGAGATATGGGCAAAAGAAGTTTTTCATATAAAAAGTCCTTTTCGCTCTAGGACGCTTAGTTTAGGAGATATGGGCAAAATAAGTTGTTCATATAAAAATTCCAATTTTTTTAGGTTTTGGGTGGATTTTTCAATTTTTTTGGGGTGGTCGCGAATTAAAGTCCTTTTCGCTCTAGGACGCTTAGTTTAGGAGATATGGGCAAAAGAAGTTTTTCATATAAAAATTTAAATTTTTTTAGGTTTTGGGTGGATTTTTCAATTTTTTGGGGTGGTCGCGAATTAAAGTCCTTTTCGCTCTAGGACGCTTAGTTTAAGAGATATGGGCAAAAGAAGTTTTTCATATAAAAATTTAATTTTTTTTAGGTTTTGGGTGGATTTTTCAATTTTTTGGGGGTGGTCACGAATTAAAGTCCTTTTCGCTCTAGGACGCTTAGTTTAGGAGATATGGGCAAAAGAAGTTTTTCATTTAAAAATTTCAATTTTTTTAGGTTTTGGGTGGATTTTCCAATTTTTTGGGGTGGTCACGAATTATCGTCCTTTTCGCTCTAGGACGCTTAGTTTAGGAGATATGGGCAAAAGAAGTTTTTCATATAAAAATTTCAATTTTTTAGGTTTGGGTGGATTTTTCAATTTTTTTGGGTGGTTACGAATTAAAGTCCTTTTCGCTCTATGACGCTTAGTTTAGGAGATATGGGCAAAAGAAGTTTTTCATATAAAAATTTCAATTTTTTTAGGTTTTGGGTGGATTTTTCAATTTTTTTGGGTGGTCACGAATTAAAGTCCTTTTCGCTCTAGGACGCTTAGTTTAGGAGATATGGGCAAAAGAAGTTTTTCATATAAAAATTTCAATTTTTTTAGGTTTTGGGTGGATTTTTCAATTTTTTTGGGTGGTCACGAATTAAAGTCCTTATCGCTCTAGGACGCTTAGTTTAGGAGATATGGGCAAAAGAAGTTTTTCATATAAAAATTTCATTTTTTTAGGTTTTGGGTGGATTTTTCAATTTTTTGGGGTGGTCGCGAATTAAAGTCCTTTTCACTCTAGGACGCTTAGTTTAGGAGATATGGGCAAAAGAAGTTTTTCATATAAAAATTTAAATTTTTTTAGGTTTTGGGTGGATTTTTCAATTTTTTGGGGGTGGTCACGAATTAAAGTCCTTTTCGCTCTAGGACGCTTAGTTTAGGAGATATGGGCAAAAGAAGTTTTTCATATAAAAATTTCAATTTTTTTAGGTTTTGGGTGGATTTTTCAATTTTTTGGGATAGCCACGAATTAAAGTCCTTTTCGCTCTAGGACGCATATTTAAGGAGATATGGGCAAAAGAAGTTTTTCATATAAAAATTTCAATTTTTTTAGGTTTTGGGTTGATTTTTAAATTTTTTTGGGTGGTCACGAACTAAAGTCCTTTTCGCTCTAGGACGCTTAGTTTAGGAGATATGGGCAAAAGAAGTTTTTCATATAAAAATTTCAATTTTTTTAGGTTTTGGGTGGATTTTTCAATTTTTTGGGGTAGTCACGAATTAAAGTCCTTTTCGCTCTAGGACGCATATTTAAGGAGATATGGGCAAAAGAAGTTTTTCATATAAAAATTTAAATTTTTTTAGGCTTTGGGTGGATTTGTCAATTTTTTGGGTGGTCACGAATTAAAGTCCTTTTCGCTCTAGGACGCTTAGTTTAGGAGATATGGGCAAAAGAAGTTTTTCATATAAAAATTTCAATTTTTTTAGGTTTTGGGTGGATTTTTCAATTTTTTTGGGTGGTCACGAATTAAAGTCCTTTTCGCTCTAGGACGCTTAGTTTAGGAGATATGGGCAAAAGAAGTTTTTCATATAAAAATTTCAATTTTTTTAGGTTTTGGGTGGATTTTTCAATTTTTTGGGGTGGTCACGAATGAAAGCCTTTTTCGCTCTAGGACGCATATTTAAGGAGATATGGGCAAAAGAAGTTTTTAATATAAAAATTTAAATTTTTTTTAGGTTTTGGGTGGATTTTTCAATTTTTTGGGGGTGGTCACGAATTAATGTCCTTTTCGCTCTAGGACGCTTAGTTTAGGAGATATGGGCAAAAGAAGTTTTTCATATAAAAATTTCAGTTTTTTTAGGTTTTGGGTGGATTTTTCAATTTTTCGGGGTAGTCACGAATTAAAGTCCTTTTCGCTCTAGGACGCATATTTAAGGAGATATGGACAAAAGAAGTTTTTCATATAAAAATTTCAATTTTTTTAGGTTTTGGGTGGATTTTTCAATTTTTTTGGGTGGTCACGAATTAAAGTCCTTTTCGCTTAGTTTAGGAGATATGGGCAAAAGAAGTTTTTCATATAAAAATTTCAATTTTTTTAGGTTTTGGGTGGATTTTTCAATTTTTTTGGGGTGGTCGCGAATTAAAGTCCTTTTCGCTCTAGGACGCTAAGTTTAGGAGATATGGGCAAAAGAAGTTTTTCATATAAAAATTTAAATTTTTTTAGGTTTTGGGTGGATTTTTCAATTTTTTGGGGGTGGTCACGAATTAAAGTCCTTTTCGCTCTAGGACGCTTAGTTTAGGAGATATGGGCAAAAGAAGTTTTTCATATAAAAATTTCATTTTTTTTAGGTTTTGGGTAGATTTTTCAATTTTTTGGGGTGGTCACGAATTATCGTCCTTTTCGCTCTAGGACGCTTAGTTTAGGAGATATGGGCAAAAGAAGTTTTTCATATAAAAATTTCAATTTTTTTAGGTTTGGGTGGATTTTTCAATTTTTTTTGGGTGGTCACGAATTAAAGTCCTTTTCGCTCTATGACGCTTAGTTTAGGAGATATGGGCAAAAGAAGTTTTTCATATAAAAATTTCAATTTTTTTAGGTTTTGGGTGGATTGTTCAATTTTTTGGGGTGGTCACGAATTAAAGTCCTTTTCGCTCTAGGCCGCATATTTAAGGAGATATGGGCAAAAGAAGTTTTTCACATAAAAATTTCAATTTTTTTTAGGTTTTGGGTGGATTTTTCAATTTTTTGGGGTGGTCACGAGTTATCGTCCTTTTCGCTCTAGGACGCTTAGTTTAGGAGATATGGGCAAAAGAAGTTGTTCATATAAAAAGTCCTTTTCGCTCTAGGACGCTTAGTGTAGGAGATATGGGCAAAATAAGTTGTTCATATAAAAATTGCAATTTTTTTAGGTTTTGGGTGGATTTTTCAATTTTTTTGGGGTGGTCGCGAATTAAAGTCCTTTTCGCTCTAGGACGCTAAGTTTAGGAGATATGGGCAAAAGAAGTTTTTCATATAAAAATTTAAATTTTTTTAGGTTTTGGGTGGATTTTTCAATTTTTTGGGGATGGTCACGAATTAAAGTCCTTTTCGCTCTAGGACGCTTAGTTTAGGAGATATGGGCAAAAGAAGTTTTTCATATAAAAATTTCAATTTTTTTAGGTTTTGGGTGGATTTTTCAATTTTTTGGGGTGGTCACGAATTATCGTCCTTTTCGCTCTAGGACGCTTAGTTTAGGAGATATGGGCAAAAGAAGTTTTTCATATAAAAATTTCAATTTTTTTAGGTTTTGGGTGGATTTTTCAATTTTTTTGGGTGGTCACGAATTAAAGTCCTTTTCGCTCTAGGACGCTTAGTTTAGAAGATATGGGCAAAAGAAGTTTTTCATATAAAAATTTCAATTTTTTTAGGTTTTGGGTGGATTTTTCAATTTTTTTGGGTGGTCACGAATTAAAGTCCTTTTCGCTCTAGGACGCTTAGTTTAGGAGATATGGGCAAAAGAAGTTTTTCATATAAAAATTTCAATTTTTTTAGGTTTTGGGTGGATTTTTCAATTTTTTGGGGGTGGTCACGAATTAAAGTCCTTTTCGCTCTAGGACGCTTAGTTTAGGAGATATGGGCAAAAGAAGTTTTTCATATAAAAATTTAAATTTTTTTAGGACGCTTAGTTTAGGAGATATGGGCAAAAGAAGTTTTTCATATAAAAATTTAAATTTTTTTAGGTTTTGGGTGGATTTTTCAATTTTTTGGGGGTGGTCACGAATTAAAGTCCTTTTCGCTCTAGGACGCTTAGTTTAGGAGATATGGGCAAAAGAAGAATTAAAGTCCTTTTCGCTCTAGGACGCTTAGTTTAGGAGATATGGGCAAAAGAAGTTTTTCATATAAAAATTTCAATTTTTTTAGGTTTTGGGTGGATTTTTCAATTTTTTGGGGTGGTCACGAGTTATCGTCCTTTTCGCTCTAGGACGCTTAGTTTAGGAGATATGGGCAAAAGAAGTTTTTCATATAAAAATTTAAATTTTTTTAGGTTTTGGGGGTGGTCACGAATTAAAGTCCTTTTCGCTCTAGGACGCTTAGTTTAGGAGATATGGGCAAAAGAAGTTTTTCATATAAAAATTTCAATTTTTTTAGGTTTTGGGTGGATTTTTCAATTTTTTGGGGTGGTCGCGAATTAAAGTCCTTTTCGCTCTAGGACGCATATTTAAGGAGATATGGGCAAAAGAAGTTTTTCATATAAAAATTTAAATTTTTTTAGGTTTTGGGTGGATTTTTCAATTTTTTGGGATAGCCACGAATTAAAGTCCTTTTCGCTCTAGGACGCATATTTAAGGAGATATGGGCAAAAGAAGTTTTTCATATAAAAATTTCAATTTTTTTAGGTTTTGGGTTGATTTTTCAATTTTTTTGGGTGGTCACGAATTAAAGTCCTTTTCGCTCTAGGACGCTTAGTTTAGGAGATATGGGCAAAAGAAGTTTTTCATATAAAAATTTCAATTTTTTTAGGTTTTGGGTGGATTTTTCAATTTTTTGGGGTAGTCACGAATTAAAGTCCTTTTCGCTCTAGGACGCTTAGTTTAGGAGATATGGGCAACAGAAGTTCTTCATATAAAAATTTCAATTTTTTTAGGTTTTGGGTGGATTTTTCAATTTTTTGGGGGTGGTCACGAATTAAAGTCCTTTTCGCTCTAGGACGCTTAGTTTAGGAGATATGGACAAAAGAAGTTTTTCATATAAAAATTTCAATTTTTTTAGGTTTTGGGTGGATTTTTCAATTTTTTGGGGTGGTCACGAATTATCGTCCTTTTCGCTCTAGGACGCTTAGTTTAGGAGATATGGGCAAAAGAAGTTTTTCATATAAAAATTTCAATTTTTTTAGGTTTTGGGTGGATTTTTCAATTTTTTGGGGGTGGTCACGAATTAAAGTCCTTTTCGCTCTAGGACGCTTAGTTTAGGAGATATGGGCAAAAGAAGTTTTTCATATAAAAATTTCAATTTTTTTAGGTTTGGGTGGATTTTTCTATTTTTTTTTTTTGGGTGGTCACGAATTAAAGTCCTTTTCGCTCTAGGACGCATATTTAAGGAGATATGGGCAAAAGAAGTTTTTCATATAAAAATTTCAATTTTTTTAGGTTTGGGTGGATTTTTCAATTTTTTGGGGTGGTCACGAATTATCGTCCTTTTCGCTCTAGGACGCTTAGTTTAGGAGATATGGGCAAAAGAAGTTTTTCATATAAAAATTTCAATTTTTTTAGGTTTGGGTGGATTTTTCAATTTTTTTTTTGGGTGGTCACGAATTAAAGTCCTTTTCGCTCTAGGACGCATATTTAAGGAGATATGGGCAAAAGAAGTTTTTCATATAAAAATTTCAATTTTTTTAGGTTTGGGTGGATTTTTCAATTTTTTGGGGTGGTCACGAATTATCGTCCTTTTCGCTCTAGGACGCTTAGTTTAGGAGATATGGGCAAAAGAAGTTTTTCATATAAAAATTTAAATTTTTTTAGGTTTTGGGTGGATTTTTCAATTTTTTGGGATAGCCACGAATTAAAGTCCTTTTCGCTCTAGGACGCATATTTAAGGAGATATGGGCAAAAGAAGTTTTTCATATAAAAATTTCAATTTTTTTAGGTTTTGGGTTGATTTTTAAATTTTTTTGGGTGGTCACGAACTAAAGTCCTTTTCGCTCTAGGACGCTTAGTTTAGGAGATATGGGCAAAAGAAGTTTTTCATATAAAAATTTCAATTTTTTTAGGTTTTGGGTGGATTTTTCAATTTTTTGGGGTAGTCACGAATTAAAGTCCTTTTCGCTCTAGGACGCATATTTAAGGAGATATGGGCAAAAGAAGTTTTTCATATGAAAATTTCAATTTTTTTAGGTTTTGGGTGGATTTTTCAATTTTTTGGGGTAGTCACGAATTAAAGTCCTTTTCGCTCTAGGACGCATATTTAAGGAGATATGGGCAAAAGAAGTTTTTCATATAAAAATTTCAATTTTTTTAGGTTTTGGGTGGATTTTTCAATTTTTTTGGGTGGTCACGAATTAAAGTCCTTTTCGCTCTAGGACGCATATTTAAGGAGATATGGGCAAAAGAAGTTTTTCATATAAAAATTTCAATTTTTTTAGGTTTGGGTGGATTTTTCAATTTTTTGGGGTGGTCACGAATTATCGTCCTTTTCGCTCTAGGACGCTTAGTTTAGGAGATATGGGCAAAAGAAGTTTTTCATATAAAAATTTAATTTTTTTTAGGTTTTGGGTGGATTTTTCAATTTTTTGGGATAGCCACGAATTAAAGT
Organism: Haematobia irritans; assembly: GCF_050003625.1. Classification (NCBI taxonomy): domain Eukaryota; kingdom Metazoa; phylum Arthropoda; class Insecta; order Diptera; family Muscidae; genus Haematobia; species Haematobia irritans. The sequence goes on along the minus strand of NC_134400.1, from coordinate 34,535,866 downwards.
CCTTTTCGCTCTAGGACGCATATTTAAGGAGATATGGGCAAAAGAAGTTTTTCATATAAAAATTTCAATTTTTTTAGGTTTTGGGTTGATTTTTAAATTTTTTTGGGTGGTCACGAACTAAAGTCCTTTTCGCTCTAGGACGCTTAGTTTAGGAGATATGGGCAAAAGAAGTTTTTCATATAAAAATTTCAATTTTTTAGGTTTTGGGTGGATTTTTCAATTTTTTGGGGAAGTCACGAATTAAAGTCCTTTTCGCTCTAGGACGCATATTTAAGGAGATATGGGCAAAAGAAGTTTTTCATATAAAAATTTCAATTTTTTTAGGTTTTGGGTGGATTTTTCAATTTTTTGGGGTAGTCACGAATTAAAGTCCTTTTCGCTCTAGGACGCATATTTAAGTAGATATGGGCAAAAGAAGATTTTCATATAAAAATTTCAATTTTTTTAGGTTTTGGGTGGATTTTTCAATTTTTTGGGGTAGTCACGAATTAAAGTCCTTTTCGCTCTTGGACGCATATTTAAGGAGATATGGGCAAAAGAAGTTTTTCATATAAAAATTTCAATTTTTTTAGGTTTTGGGTGGATTTTTCAATTTTTTTGGGTGGTCACGAATTAAAGTCCTTTTCGCTCTAGGACGCTTAGTTTAGGAGATATGGGCAAAAGAAGTTTTTCATATAAAAATTTAAATTTTTTTAGGTTTTGGGTGGATTTTTCAATTTTTTTTTTGGGTGGTCACGAATTAAAGTCCTTTTCGCTCTAGGACGCTTAGTTTAGGAGATATGGGCAAAAGAAGTTTTTCATATAAAAATTTCAATTTTTTTAGGTTTTGGGTGGATTTTTCAATTTTTTGGGGTGGTCGCGAATTAAAGTCCTTCTCGCTCTAGGACGCTAAGTTTAGGAGATATGGGCAAAATAAGTTTTTCATATAAAAATTTCAATTTTTTTAGGTTTTGGGTGGATTTTTAAATTTTTTGGGGTGGTCACGAATTAAAGTCCTTTTCGCTCTAGGACGCATATTTAAGGAGATATGGGCAAAAGAAGTTTTTCATATAAAAATTTCAATTTTTTTAGGTTTTGGGTGGATTTTTCAATTTTTTGGGGTAGTCACGAATTAAAGTCCTTTTCGCTCTAGGACGCATATTTAAGGAGATATGGGCAAAAGAAGTTTTTCATATAAAAATTTCAATTTTTTTAGGTTTTGGGTGGATTTTTCAATTTTTTTGGGTGGTCACGAATTAAAGTCCTTTTCGCTCTAGGACGCTTAGTTTAGGAGATATGGACAAAAGAAGTTTTTCATATAAAAATTTCAATTTTTTGAAGTTTTGGGTGTATTTTTCAATTTTTTGGGGTGGTCACGAATTAAAGTCCTTTTCGCTCTAGGACGCATATTTAAGGAGATATGGGCAAAATAAGTTTTTCATATAAAAATTTCAATTTTTTTAGGTTTTGGGTGGATTTTTCAATTTTTTGGGGTAGTCACGAATTAAAGTCCTTTTCGCTCTAGGACGCATATTTAAGGAGATATGGGCAAAAGAAGTTTTTCATATAAAAATTTCAATTATTTTAGGTTTTGGGTGGATTTTTCAATTTTTTGGGGTAGTCACGAATTAAAGTCCTTTTCGCTCTAGGACGCATATTTAAGGAGATATGGGCACAAGAAGTTTTTCATATAAAAATTTCAATTTTTTTAGGTTTTGGGTGGATTTTTCAATTTTTTGTGGTAGTCACGAATTAAAGTCCTTTTCGCCCTAGGACGCATATTTAAGGAGATATGGACAAAAGAAGTTTTTCATATAAAAATTTCAATTTTTTTAGGTTTTGGGTGGATTTTTCAATTTTTTGGGGTAGTCACGAATTAAAGTCCTTTTCGCTCTTGGACGCATATTTAAGGAGATATGGGCAAAAGAAGTTTTTCATATAAAAATTTCAATTTTTTTAGGTTTTGGGTGGATTTTTCAATTTTTTTGGGTGGTCACGAATTAAAGTCCTTTTCGCTCTAGGACGCTTAGTTTAGGAGATATGGGCAAAAGAAGTTTTTCATATAAAAATTTAAATTTTTTTAGGTTTTGGGTGGATTTTTCAATTTTTTGGGGGTGGTCACGAATTAAAGTCCTTTTCGCTCTAGGACGCTTAGTTTAGGAGATATGGGCAAAAGAAGTTTTTCATATAAAAATTTAAATTTTTTTAGGTTTTGGGTGGATTTTTCAATTTTTTGGGGTGGTCGCGAATTAAAGTCCTTCTCGCTCTAGGACGCTAAGTTTAGGAGATATGGGCAAAATAAGTTTTTCATATAAAAATTTCAATTTTTTTAGGTTTTGGGTGGATTTTTAAATTTTTGGGGTGGTCACGAATTAAAGTCCTTTTCGCTCTAGGACGCATATTTAAGGAGATATGGGCAAAAGAAGTTTTTCATATAAAAATTTCAATTTTTTTAGGTTTTGGGTGGATTTTTCAATTTTTTGGGGTAGTCACGAATTAAAGTCCTTTTCGCTCTAGGACGCATATTTAAGGAGATATGGGCAAAAGAAGTTTTTCATATAAAAATTTCAATTTTTTTAGGTTTTGGGTGGATTTTTCAATTTTTTTGGGTGGTCACGAATTAAAGTCCTTTTCGCTCTAGGACGCTTAGTTTAGGAGATATGGGCAAAAGAAGTTTTTCATTTAAAAATTTAAATTTTTTTAGGTTTTGGGTGGATTTTTCAATTTTTTGGGGTGGTCACGAATTAAAGTCCTTTTCGCTCTAGGACGCATATTTAAGGAGATATGGGCAAAAGAAGTTTTTCATATAAAAATTTCAATTTTTTTAGGTTTTGGGTGGATTTTTCAAATTTTTTGGGTGGTCACGAATTAAAGTCCTTTTCGCTCTAGGACGCTTAGTTTAGGAGATATGGGCAAAAGAAGTTTTTCATATAAAAATTTAAATTTTTTTAGGTTTTGGGTGGATTTTTCAATTTTTTGGGGTAGTCACGAATTAAAGTCCTTTTCGCTCTAGGACGCATATTTAAGGAGATATGGGCAAAAGAAGTTTTTCATATAAAAATTTCAATTTTTTTAGGTTTTGGGTGGATTTTTCAATTTTTTTGGGTAGTCACGAATTAAAGTCCTTTTCGCTCTAGGACGCATATTTAAGGAGATATGGGCAAAAGAAGTTTTTCATATAAAAATTTCAATTTTTTTAGGTTTTGGGTGGATTTTTCAATTTTTTGGGGTAGTCACGAATTAATGTCCTTTTCGCTCTAGGACGCATATTTAAGGAGATATGGGCAAAAGAAGTTTTCCATATAAAAATTTCAATTTTTTTAGGTTTTGGGTGGATTTTTCAATTTTTTTGGGTGGTCACGAATTAAAGTCCTTTTCGCTCTAGGACGCTTAGTTTAGGAGATATGGGCAAAAGAAGTTTTTCATATAAAAATTTCAATTTTTTTAGGTTTGGGGTGGATTTTTCAATTTTTTGGGGGTGGTCACGAATTAAAGTTCTTTTTCGCTCTAGGACGCATATTTAAGGAGATATGGGCAAAATAAGTTTTTCATATAAAAATTTCAATTTTTTAGGTTTTGGGTGGATTTTTCAATTTTTTGGGGTGGTCACGAATTAAAGTCCTTTTCGCTCTAGGACGCTTGGTTTAGGAGATATGGGCAAAAGAAGTTTTTCATATAAAAATTTCAATTTTTTTAGGTTTTGGGTGGATTTTTCAATTTTTTTGGGTGGTCACGAATTAAAGTCCTTTTCGCTCTAGGACGCTTAGTTTAGGAGATATGGGCAAAAGAAGTTTTTCATATAAAAATTTCAATTTTTTTTAGGTTTTGGGTGGATTTTTCAATTTTTTGGGGTGGTCACGAATTAAAGTTCTTTTCGCTCTAGGACGCATATTTAAGGAGATATGGGCAAAATAAGTTTTTCATATAAAAATTTCAATTTTTTAGGTTTTGGGTGGATTTTTCAATTTTTTGGGGTGGTCACGAATTAAAGTCCTTTTCGCTCTAGGACGCTTGGTTTAGGAGATATGGGCAAAAGAAGTTTTTCATATAAAAATTTCAATTTTTTTAGGTTTTGGGTGGATTTTTCAATTTTTTTGGGTGGTCACGAATTAAAGTCCTTTTCGCTCTAGGACGCTTAGTTTAGGAGATATGGGCAAAAGAAGTTTTTCATATAAAAATTTCAATTTTTTTTAGGTTTTGGGTGGATTTTTCAATTTTTTGGGGTGGTCACGAATTAAAGTTCTTTTCGCTCTAGGACGCATATTTAAGGAGATATGGGCAAAATAAGTTTTTCATATAAAAATTTCAATTTTTTAGGTTTTGGGTGGATTTTTCAATTTTTTGGGGTAGTCACGAATTAAAGTCCTTTTCGCTCTAGGACGCATATTTAAGGAGATATGGGCAAAAGAAGTTTTTCATATAAAAATTTCAATTTTTTTAGGTTTTGGGTGGATTTTTCAATTTTTTGGGGTAGTCACGAATTAAAGTCCTTTTCGCTCTAGGGCGCATATTTAAGGAGATATGGGCAAAAGAAGTTTTTCATATAAAAATTTCAATTTTTTTAGGTTTTGGGTGGATTTTTCAATTTTTTGGGGTAGTCACGAATTAAAGTCCTTTTCGCTCTTGGACGCATATTTAAGGAGATATGGGCAAAAGAAGTTTTTCATATAAAAATTTCAATTTTTTTAGGTTTTGGGTGAATTTTTCAATTTTTTGGGGTAGTCACGAATTAAAGTCCTTTTCGCTCTAGGACGCATATTTAAGGAGATATGGGCAAAAAAAGTTTTTCATATAAAAATTTCAATTTTTTTAGGTTTTGGGTGGATTTTTCAATTTTTTGGGGTAGTCACGAATTAAAGTCCTTTTCGCTCTTGGACGCATATTTAAGGAGATATGGGCAAAAGAAGTTTTTCATATAAAAATTTCAATTTTTTTAGGTTTTGGGTGGATTTTTCAATTTTTTTGGGTGGTCACGAATTAAAGTCCTTTTCGCTCTAGGACGCTTAGTTTAGGAGATATGGACAAAAGAAGTTTTTCATATAAAAATTTCAATTTTTTGAAGTTTTGGGTGGATTTTTCAATTTTTTGGGGTGGTCACGAATTAAAGTCCTTTTCGCTCTAGGACGCATATTTAAGGAGATATGGGCAAAATAAGTTTTTCATATAAAAATTTCAATTTTTTTAGGTTTTGGGTGGATTTTTCAATTTTTTTGGGTGGTCACGAATTAAAGTCCTTTTCGCTCTAGGACGCTTAGTTTAGGAGATATGGGCAAAAGAAGTTTTTCATATAAAAATTTCAATTTTTTTAGGTTTTGGGTGGATTTTTCAATTTTTTGGGGTGGTCGCGAATTAAAGTCCTTTTCGCTCTAGGACGCTAAGTTTAGGAGATATGGGCAAAAGAAGTTTTTCATATAAAAATTTCAATTTTTTTAGGTTTTGGGTGGATATTTCAATTTTTTGGGGTGGTCACGAATTAAAGTCCTTTTCGCTCTAGGACGCATATTTAAGGAGATATGGGCAAAAGAAGTTTTTCATATAAAAATTTCAATTTTTTTAGGTTTTGGTTGGATTTTTCAATTTTTTGGGGTAGTCACGAATTAAAGTCCTTTTCGCTCTAGGACGCATATTTAAGGAGATATGGGCAAAAGAAGTTTTTCATATAAAAATTTCAATTTTTTTAGGTTTTGGGTGGATTTTTCAATTTTTTTGGGTGGTCACGAATTAAAGTCCTTTTCGCTCTAGGACGCTTAGTTTAGGAGATATGGACAAAAGAAGTTTTTCATATAAAAATTTCAATTTTTTGAAGTTTTGGGTGGATTTTTCAATTTTTTGGGGTGGTCACGAATTAAAGTCCTTTTCGCTCTAGGACGCATATTTAAGGAGATATGGGCAAAATAAGTTTTTCATATAAAAATTTCAATTTTTTTAGGTTTTGGGTGGATTTTTCAATTTTTTGGGGGTGGTCACGAATTAAAGTCCTTTTCGCTCTAGGACGCTTAGTTTAGGAGATATGGGCAAAAGAAGTTTTTCATATAAAAATTTCAATTTTTTTAGGTTTTGGGTGGATTTTTCAATTTTTTGGGGTAGTCACGAATTAAAGTCCTTTTCGCTCTAGGACGCATATTTAAGGAGATATGGGCACAAGAAGTTTTTCGTATAAAAATTTCAATTTTTTTAGGTTTTGGGTGGATTTTTAAATTTTTTGGGGTAGTCACGAATTAAAGTCCTTTTCGCCCTAGGACGCATATTTAAGGAGATATGGGCAAAAGAAGTTTTTCATATAAAAATTTCAATTTTTTTAGGTTTTGGGTGGATTTTTCAATTTTTTTGGGTGGTCACGAATTAAAGTCCTTTTCGCTCTAGGACGCTTAGTTTAGGAGATATGGGCAAAATAAGTTTTTCATATAAAAATTTCAATTTTTTTAGGTTTTGGGTGGATTTTTCAATTTTTTGGGGTGGTCACGAATTAAAGTCCTTTTCGCTCTAGGACGCATATTTAAGGAGATATGGGCAAAAGAAGTTTTTCATATAAACATTTCAATTTTTTTAGGTTTTGGGTGGATTTTTCAATTTTTTGGGGTGGTCACGAATTAAAGTCCTTTTCGCTCTAGGACGCATATTTAAGGAGATATGGGCAAAAGAAGTTTTTCATATAAAAATTTCAATTTTTTTAGGTTTTGGGTAGATTTTTCAATTTTTTGGAGTGGTCACGAATTAAAGTCCTTTTCGCTCAGGACGCTTAGTTTAGGAGATATGGGCAAAAGAAGTTTTTCATATAAAAATTTCAATTTTTTTAGGTTTTGGGTGGATTTTTCAATTTTTTGGGGTGGTCACGAATTAAAGTCCTTTTCGCTCTAGGACGCATATTTAAGGAGATATGGGCAAAATAAGTTTTTCATATAAAAATTTCAATTTTTTAGGTTTTGGGTGGATTTTTCAATTTTTTGGGGTAGTCACGAATTAAAGTCCTTTTCGCTCTAGGACGCATATTTAAGGAGATATGGGCAAAATAAGTTTTTCATATAAAAATTTCAATTTTTTTAGGTTTTGGGTGGATTTTTCAATTTTTTTGGGTGGTCACGAATTAAAGTCCTTTTCGCTCTAGGACGCTTAGTTTAGGAGATATGGGCAAAAGAAGTTTTTCATATAAAAATTTCAATTTTTTTAGGTTTTGGGTGGATTTTTCAATTTTTTGGGGTGGTCGCGAATTAAAGTCCTTTTCGCTCTAGGACGCTAAGTTTAGGAGATATGGGCAAAAGAAGTTTTTCATATAAAAATTTCAATTTTTTTAGGTTTTGGGTGGATATTTCAATTTTTTGGGGTGGTCACGAATTAAAGTCCTTTTCGCTCTAGGACGCATATTTAAGGAGATATGGGCAAAAGAAGTTTTTCATATAAAAATTTCAATTTTTTTAGGTTTTGGGTGGATTTTTCAATTTTTTTGGGTGGTCACGAATTAAAGTCCTTTTCGCTCTAGGACGCTTAGTTTAGGAGATATGGACAAAAGAAGTTTTTCATATAAAAATTTCAATTTTTTGAAGTTTTGGGTGGATTTTTCAATTTTTTGGGGTGGTCACGAATTAAAGTCCTTTTCGCTCTAGGACGCTTAGTTTAGGAGATATGGGCAAAAGAAGTTTTTCATATAAAAATTTCAATTTTTTTAGGTTTTGGGTGGATTTTTCAATTTTTTGGGGGTGGTCACGAATTAAAGTCCTTTTCGCTCTAGGACGCTTAGTTTAGGAGATATGGGCAAAAGAAGTTTTTCATATAAAAATTTCAATTTTTTTAGGTTTTGGGTGGATTTTTCAATTTTTTGGGGTAGTCACGAATTAAAGTCCTTTTCGCTCTAGGACGCATATTTAAGGAGATATGGGCACAAGAAGTTTTTCGTATAAAAATTTCAATTTTTTTAGGTTTTGGGTGGATTTTTCAATTTTTTGGGGTAGTCACGAATTAAAGTCCTATTCGCTCTAGAACGCATATTTAAGGAGATATGGGCAAAAGAAGTTTTTCATATAAAAATTTCAATTTTTTTTAGGTTTTGGGTGGATTTTTAAATTTTTTTGGGTGGTCACGAATTAAAGTCCTTTTCGCTCTAGGACGCTTAGTTTAGGAGATATGGGCAAAAGAAGTTTTTCATATAAAAATTTCAATTTTTTTAGGTTTTGGGTGGATTTTTCAATTTTTTGGGGTGGTCACGAATTAAAGTCCTTTTCGCTCTAGGACGCATATTTAAGGAGATATGGGCAAAAGAAGTTTTTCATATAAAAATTTCAATTTTTTTAGGTTTTGGGTGGATTTTTCAATTTTTTGGGGGTGGTCACGAATTAAAGTCCTTTTCGCTCTAGGACGCTTAGTTTAGGAGATATGGGCAAAAGAAGTTTTTCATATAAAAATTTCAATTTTTTTAGGTTTTGGGTGGATTTTTCAATTTTTTGGGGTGGTCACGAATTAAAGTCCTTTTCGCTCTAGGACGCATATTTAAGGAGATATGGGCAAAAGAAGTTTTTCATATAAAAATTTCAATTTTTTTAGGTTTTGGGTGGATTTTTCAATTTTTTGGGGTAGTCACGAATTAAAGTCCTATTCGCTCTAGGACGCATATTTAAGGAGATATGGGCAAAAGAAGTTTTTCATATAAAAATTTCAATTTTTTTTAGGTTTTGGGTGGATTTTTCAATTTTTTTGGGTGGTCACGAATTAAAGTCCTTTTCGCTCTAGGACGCTTAGTTTAGGAGATATGGGCAAAAGAAGTTTTTCATATAAAAATTTCAATTTTTTTAGGTTTTGGGTGGATTTTTCAATTTTTTGGGTGGTCACGAATTAAAGTCCTTTTTGCTCTAGGACGCATATTTAAGGAGATATGGGCAAAAGAAGTTTTTCATATAAAAATTTAATTTTTTTAGGTTTTGGGTGGATTTTTCAATTTTTTGGGGTAGTCACGAATTAAAGTCCTTTTCGCTCTAGGACGCTTAGTTTAGGAGATATGGGCAAAAGAAGTTTTTCATATAAAAATTTCAATTTTTTTAGGTTTTGGGTGGATTTTTCAATTTTTTGGGGTGGTCACGAATTAAAGTCCTTTTCGCTCTAGGACGCTTAGTTTAGGAGATATGGGCAAAAGAAGTTTTTCATATAAAAATTTCAATTTTTTTAGGTTTTGGGTGGATTTTTCAATTTTTTGGGGTAGTCACGAATTAAAGTCCTTTTCGCTCTAGGACGCATATTTAAGGAGATATGGGCAAAAGAAGTTTTTCATATAAAAATTTCAATTTTTTTAGGTTTTGGGTGGATTTTTCAATTTTTTGGGGTGGTCACGAATTAAAGTCCTTTTCGCTCTAGGACGCATATTTAAGGAGATATGGGCAAAAGAAGTTTTTCATATAAAAATTTCAATTTTTTTAGGTTTTGGGTGGATTTTTCAATTTTTTGGGGTGGTCACGAATTAAAGTCCTTTTCGCTCTAGGACGCTTAGTTTAGGAGATATGGGCAAAAGAAGTTTTTCATATAAAAATTTCAATTTTTTTAGGTTTTGGGTGGATTTTTCACTTTTTTTGGGTGGTTACGAATTAAAGTCCTTTTCGCTCTAGGACGCATATTTAAGGAGATATGGGCAAAAGAAGTTTTTCATATAAAAATTTCAATTTTTTTAGGTTTTGGGTGGATTTTTCAATTTTTTGGGATGGTCACGAATTAAAGTCCTTTTCGCTCTAGGACGCATATTTAAGGAGATATGGGCAAAAGAAGTTTTTCATATAAAAATTTCAATTCTTTTATGTTTTGGGTGGATTTTTCAATTTTTTGGGGTGGTCACGAATTATCGTCCTTTTAGCTCTAGGACGCTTAGTTTAGGAGATATGGGCAAAAGAAGTTTTTCATATAAAAAATTCAATTTTTTTAGGTTTTGGGTGGATTTTTCAATTTTTTGGGGGTGGTCACAAAATAAAGTCCTTTTCGCTCTTGGACGCATATTTAAGGAGATATGGGCAAAAGAAGTTTTTCATATAAAAATTTCAATTTTTTTAGGTTTTGGGTGGATTTTTCAATTTTTTGGGGTAGTCACGAATTAAAGTCCTTTTCGCTCTTGGACGCATATTTAAGGAGATATGGGCAAAAGAAGTTTTTCATATAAAAATTTCAATTTTTTTAGGTTTTGGGTGGATTTTTCAATTTTTTTGGGTGGTCACGAATTAAAGTCCTTTTTGCTCTAGGACGCATATTTAAGGAGATATGGGCAAAAGAAGTTTTTCATATAAAAATTTAATTTTTTTAGGTTTTGGGTGGATTTTTCAATTTTTTGGGGTGGTCACGAATTAAAGTCCTTTTCGCTCTAGGACGCATATTTAAGGAGATATGGGCAAAAGAAGTTTTTCATATAAACATTTCAATTTTTTTAGGTTTTGGGTGGATTTTTCAATTTTTTGGGGTGGTCACGAATTAAAGTCCTTTTCGCTCTAGGACGCATATTTAAGGAGATATGGGCAAAAGAAGTTTTTCATATAAAAATTTCAATTTTTTTAGGTTTTGGGTAGATTTTTCAATTTTTTGGAGTGGTCACGAATTAAAGTCCTTTTCGCTCAGGACGCTTAGTTTAGGAGATATGGGCAAAAGAAGTTTTTCATATAAAAATTTCAATTTTTTTAGGTTTTGGGTGGATTTTTCAATTTTTTGGGGTGGTCACGAATTAAAGTCCTTTTCGCTCTAGGACGCATATTTAAGGAGATATGGGCAAAATAAGTTTTTCATATAAAAATTTCAATTTTTTAGGTTTTGGGTGGATTTTTCAATTTTTTGGGGTAGTCACGAATTAAAGTCCTTTTCGCTCTAGGACGCATATTTAAGGAGATATGGGCAAAATAAGTTTTTCATATAAAAATTTCAATTTTTTTAGGTTTTGGGTGGATTTTTCAATTTTTTTGGGTGGTCACGAATTAAAGTCCTTTTCGCTCTAGGACGCTTAGTTTAGGAGATATGGGCAAAAGAAGTTTTTCATATAAAAATTTCAATTTTTTTAGGTTTTGGGTGGATTTTTCAATTTTTTGGGGTGGTCGCGAATTAAAGTCCTTTTCGCTCTAGGACGCTAAGTTTAGGAGATATGGGCAAAAGAAGTTTTTCATATAAAAATTTCAATTTTTTTAGGTTTTGGGTGGATATTTCAATTTTTTGGGGTGGTCACGAATTAAAGTCCTTTTCGCTCTAGGACGCATATTTAAGGAGATATGGGCAAAAGAAGTTTTTCATATAAAAATTTCAATTTTTTTAGGTTTTGGGTGGATTTTTCAATTTTTTTGGGTGGTCACGAATTAAAGTCCTTTTCGCTCTAGGACGCTTAGTTTAGGAGATATGGACAAAAGAAGTTTTTCATATAAAAATTTCAATTTTTTGAAGTTTTGGGTGGATTTTTCAATTTTTTGGGGTGGTCACGAATTAAAGTCCTTTTCGCTCTAGGACGCTTAGTTTAGGAGATATGGGCAAAAGAAGTTTTTCATATAAAAATTTCAATTTTTTTAGGTTTTGGGTGGATTTTTCAATTTTTTGGGGGTGGTCACGAATTAAAGTCCTTTTCGCTCTAGGACGCTTAGTTTAGGAGATATGGGCAAAAGAAGTTTTTCATATAAAAATTTCAATTTTTTTAGGTTTTGGGTGGATTTTTCAATTTTTTGGGGTAGTCACGAATTAAAGTCCTTTTCGCTCTAGGACGCATATTTAAGGAGATATGGGCACAAGAAGTTTTTCGTATAAAAATTTCAATTTTTTTAGGTTTTGGGTGGATTTTTCAATTTTTTGGGGTAGTCACGAATTAAAGTCCTATTCGCTCTAGAACGCATATTTAAGGAGATATGGGCAAAAGAAGTTTTTCATATAAAAATTTCAATTTTTTTTAGGTTTTGGGTGGATTTTTAAATTTTTTTGGGTGGTCACGAATTAAAGTCCTTTTCGCTCTAGGACGCTTAGTTTAGGAGATATGGGCAAAAGAAGTTTTTCATATAAAAATTTCAATTTTTTTAGGTTTTGGGTGGATTTTTCAATTTTTTGGGGTGGTCACGAATTAAAGTCCTTTTCGCTCTAGGACGCATATTTAAGGAGATATGGGCAAAAGAAGTTTTTCATATAAAAATTTCAATTTTTTTAGGTTTTGGGTGGATTTTTCAATTTTTTGGGGGTGGTCACGAATTAAAGTCCTTTTCGCTCTAGGACGCTTAGTTTAGGAGATATGGGCAAAAGAAGTTTTTCATATAAAAATTTCAATTTTTTTAGGTTTTGGGTGGATTTTTCAATTTTTTGGGGTGGTCACGAATTAAAGTCCTTTTCGCTCTAGGACGCATATTTAAGGAGATATGGGCAAAAGAAGTTTTTCATATAAAAATTTCAATTTTTTTAGGTTTTGGGTGGATTTTTCAATTTTTTGGGGTAGTCACGAATTAAAGTCCTATTCGCTCTAGGACGCATATTTAAGGAGATATGGGCAAAAGAAGTTTTTCATATAAAAATTTCAATTTTTTTTAGGTTTTGGGTGGATTTTTCAATTTTTTTGGGTGGTCACGAATTAAAGTCCTTTTCGCTCTAGGACGCTTAGTTTAGGAGATATGGGCAAAAGAAGTTTTTCATATAAAAATTTCAATTTTTTTAGGTTTTGGGTGGATTTTTCAATTTTTTGGGTGGTCACGAATTAAAGTCCTTTTTGCTCTAGGACGCATATTTAAGGAGATATGGGCAAAAGAAGTTTTTCATATAAAAATTTAATTTTTTTAGGTTTTGGGTGGATTTTTCAATTTTTTGGGGTAGTCACGAATTAAAGTCCTTTTCGCTCTAGGACGCTTAGTTTAGGAGATATGGGCAAAAGAAGTTTTTCATATAAAAATTTCAATTTTTTTAGGTTTTGGGTGGATTTTTCAATTTTTTGGGGTGGTCACGAATTAAAGTCCTTTTCGCTCTAGGACGCTTAGTTTAGGAGATATGGGCAAAAGAAGTTTTTCATATAAAAATTTCAATTTTTTTAGGTTTTGGGTGGATTTTTCAATTTTTTGGGGTAGTCACGAATTAAAGTCCTTTTCGCTCTAGGACGCATATTTAAGGAGATATGGGCAAAAGAAGTTTTTCATATAAAAATTTCAATTTTTTTAGGTTTTGGGTGGATTTTTCAATTTTTTGGGGTGGTCACGAATTAAAGTCCTTTTCGCTCTAGGACGCATATTTAAGGAGATATGGGCAAAAGAAGTTTTTCATATAAAAATTTCAATTTTTTTAGGTTTTGGGTGGATTTTTCAATTTTTTGGGGTGGTCACGAATTAAAGTCCTTTTCGCTCTAGGACGCTTAGTTTAGGAGATATGGGCAAAAGAAGTTTTTCATATAAAAATTTCAATTTTTTTAGGTTTTGGGTGGATTTTTCAATTTTTTTGGGTGGTTACGAATTAAAGTCCTTTTCGCTCTAGGACGCATATTTAAGGAGATATGGGCAAAAGAAGTTTTTCATATAAAAATTTCAATTTTTTTAGGTTTTGGGTGGATTTTTCAATTTTTTGGGATGGTCACGAATTAAAGTCCTTTTCGCTCTAGGACGCATATTTAAGGAGATATGGGCAAAAGAAGTTTTTCATATAAAAATTTCAATTCTTTTATGTTTTGGGTGGATTTTTCAATTTTTTGGGGTGGTCACGAATTATCGTCCTTTTAGCTCTAGGACGCTTAGTTTAGGAGATATGGGCAAAAGAAGTTTTTCATATAAAAAATTCAATTTTTTTAGGTTTTGGGTGGATTTTTCAATTTTTTGGGGGTGGTCACAAAATAAAGTCCTTTTCGCTCTTGGACGCATATTTAAGGAGATATGGGCAAAAGAAGTTTTTCATATAAAAATTTCAATTTTTTTAGGTTTTGGGTGGATTTTTCAATTTTTTGGGGTAGTCACGAATTAAAGTCCTTTTCGCTCTTGGACGCATATTTAAGGAGATATGGGCAAAAGAAGTTTTTCATATAAAAATTTCAATTTTTTTAGGTTTTGGGTGGATTTTTCAATTTTTTTGGGTGGTCACGAATTAAAGTCCTTTTTGCTCTAGGACGCATATTTAAGGAGATATGGGCAAAAGAAGTTTTTCATATAAAAATTTAATTTTTTTAGGTTTTGGGTGGATTTTTCAATTTTTTGGGGTAGTCACGAATTAAAGTCCTTTTCGCTCTAGGACGCTTAGTTTAGGAGATATGGGCAAAAGAAGTTTTTCATATAAAAATTTCAATTTTTTTAGGTTTTGGGTGGATTTTTCAATTTTTTGGGGTGGTCACGAATTAAAGTCCTTTTCGCTCTAGGACGCTTAGTTTAGGAGATATGGGCAAAAGAAGTTTTTCATATAAAAATTTCAATTTTTTTAGGTTTTGGGTGGATTTTTCAATTTTTTGGGGTAGTCACGAATTAAAGTCCTTTTCGCTCTAGGACGCATATTTAAGGAGATATGGGCAAAAGAAGTTTTTCATATAAAAATTTCAATTTTTTTAGGTTTTGGGTGGATTTTTCAATTTTTTGGGGTGGTCACGAATTAAAGTCCTTTTCGCTCTAGGACGCATATTTAAGGAGATATGGGCAAAAGAAGTTTTTCATATAAAAATTTCAATTTTTTTAGGTTTTGGGTGGATTTTTCAATTTTTTGGGGTGGTCACGAATTAAAGTCCTTTTCGCTCTAGGACGCTTAGTTTAGGAGATATGGGCAAAAGAAGTTTTTCATATAAAAATTTCAATTTTTTTAGGTTTTGGGTGGATTTTTCAATTTTTTTGGGTGGTTACGAATTAAAGTCCTTTTCGCTCTAGGACGCATATTTAAGGAGATATGGGCAAAAGAAGTTTTTCATATAAAAATTTCAATTTTTTTAGGTTTTGGGTGGATTTTTCAATTTTTTGGGATGGTCACGAATTAAAGTCCTTTTCGCTCTAGGACGCATATTTAAGGAGATATGGGCAAAAGAAGTTTTTCATATAAAAATTTCAATTCTTTTATGTTTTGGGTGGATTTTTCAATTTTTTGGGGTGGTCACGAATTATCGTCCTTTTAGCTCTAGGACGCTTAGTTTAGGAGATATGGGCAAAAGAAGTTTTTCATATAAAAAATTCAATTTTTTTAGGTTTTGGGTGGATTTTTCAATTTTTTGGGGGTGGTCACAAAATAAAGTCCTTTTCGCTCTTGGACGCATGTTTAAGGAGATATGGGCAAAAGAAGTTTTTCATATAAAAATTTCAATTTTTTTAGGTTTTGGGTGGATTTTTCAATTTTTTGGGGTAGTCACGAATTAAAGTCCTTTTCGCTCTTGGACGCATATTTAAGGAGATATGGGCAAAAGAAGTTTTTCATATAAAAATTTCAATTTTTTTAGGTTTTGGGTGGATTTTTCAATTTTTTTGGGTGGTCACGAATTAAAGTCCTTTTCGCTCTAGGACGCTTAGTTTAGGAGATATGCGCAAAAGAAGTTTTTCATATAAAAATTTCAATTTTTTTAGGTTTTGGGTGGATTTTTCAATTTTTTTGGGTGGTCACGAATTAAAGTCCTTTTCGCTCTAGGACGCTTAGTTTAGGAGATATGGGCAAAAGAAGTTTTTCATATAAAAATTTCAATTTTTTTAGGTTTTGGGTGGATTTTTCAATTTTTTGGGGTGGTCGCGAATTAAAGTCCTTTTCGCTCTAGGACGCTAAGTTTAGGAGATATGGGCAAAAGAAGTTTTTCATATAAAAATTTCAATTTTTTTAGGTTTTGGGTGGATATTTCAAATTTTTGGGGTGGTCACGAATTAAAGTCCTTTTCGCTCTAGGACGCATATTTAAGGAGAAATGGGCAAAAGAAGTTTTTCATATAAAAATTTCAATTTTTTTAGGTTTTGGGTGGATTTTTCAATTTTTTGGGGTAGTCACGAATTAAAGTCCTTTTCGCTCTAGGACGCATATTTAAGGAGATATGGGCAAAAGAAGTTTTTCATATAAAAATTTCAATTTTTTTAGGTTTTGGGTGGATTTTTCAATTTTTTTGGGTGGTCACGAATTAAAGTCCTTTTCGCTCTAGGACGCTTAGTTTAGGAGATATGGACAAAAGAAGTTTTTCATATAAAAATTTCAATTTTTTGAAGTTTTGGGTGGATTTTTCAATTTTTTGGGGTGGTCACGAATTAAAGTCCTTTTCGCTCTAGGACGCATATTTAAGGAGATATGGGCAAAAGAAGTTTTTCATATAAAAATTTCAATTTTTTTAGGTTTTGGGTGGATTTTTCAATTTTTTGGGGTAGTCACGAATTAAAGTCCTTTTCGCTCTAGGACGCATATTTAAGGAGATATGGGCAAAAGAAGTTTTTCATATAAAAATTTCAATTTTTTTAGGTTTTGGGTGGATTTTTCAATTTTTTGGGGTAGTCACGAATTAAAGTCCTTTTCGCTCTAGGACGCATATTTAAGGAGATATGGGCACAAGAAGTTTTTCGTATAAAAATTTCAATTTTTTTAGGTTTTGGGTGGATTTTTAAATTTTTTGGGGTAGTCACGAATTAAAGTCCTTTTCGCCCTAGGACGCATATTTAAGGAGATATGGGCAAAAGAAGTTTTTCATATAAAAATTTCAATTTTTTTAGGTTTTGGGTGGATTTTTAAATTTTTTTGGGTGGTCACGAATTAAAGTCCTTTTCGCTCTAGGACGCTTAGTTTAGGAGATATGGGCAAAATAAGTTTTTCATATAAAAATTTCAATTTTTTTAGGTTTTGGGTGGATTTTTCAATTTTTTGGGGTGGTCACGAATTAAAGTCCTTTTCGCTCTAGGACGCATATTTAAGGAGATATGGGCAAAAGAAGTTTTTCATATAAACATTTCAATTTTTTTAGGTTTTGGGTGGATTTTTCAATTTTTTGGGGTGGTCACGAATTAAAGTCCTTTTCGCTCTAGGACGCATATTTAAGGAGATATGGGCAAAAGAAGTTTTTCATATAAAAATTTCAATTTTTTTAGGTTTTGGGTAGATTTTTCAATTTTTTGGAGTGGTCACGAATTAAAGTCCTTTTCGCTCTAGGACGCTTAGTTTAGGAGATATGGGCAAAAGAAGTTTTTCATATAAAAATTTCAATTTTTTTAGGTTTGGGTGGATTTTTCAATTTTTTGGGGTGGTCACGAATTAAAGTCCTTTTCGCTCTAGGACGCATATTTAAGGAGATATGGGCAAAAGAAGTTTTTCATATAAAAATTTCAATTTTTTTAGGTTTTGGGTGGATTTTTCAATTTTTTGGGGTAGTCACGAATTAAAGTCCTATTCGCTCTAGGACGCATATTTAAGGAGATATGGGCAAAAGAAGTTTTTCATATAAAAATTTCAATTTTTTTTAGGTTTTGGGTGGATTTTTCAATTTTTTTGGGTGGTCACGAATTAAAGTCCTTTTCGCTCTAGGACGCTTAGTTAAGGAGATATGGGCAAAAGAAGTTTTTCATATAAAAATTTCAATTTTTTTAGGTTTTGGGTGGATTTTTCAATTTTTTGGGGTGGTCACGAATTAAAGTCCTTTTCGCTCTAGGACGCATATTTAAGGAGATATGGGCAAAAGAAGTTTTTCATATAAAAATTTAATTTTTTTAGGTTTTGGGTGGATTTTTCAATTTTTTGGGGTAGTCACGAATTAAAGTCCTTTTCGCTCTAGGACGCTTAGTTTAGGAGATATGGGCAAAAGAAGTTTTTCATATAAAAATTTCAATTTTTTTTAGGTTTTGGGTGGATTTTTCAATTTTTTGGGGTAGTCACGAATTAAAGTCCTTTTCGCTCTAGGACGCATATTTAAGGAGATATGGGCAAAAGAAGTTTTTCATATAAAAATTTCAATTTTTTTAGGTTTTGGGTGGATTTTTCAATTTTTTGGGGTGGTCACGAATTAAAGTCCTTTTCGCTCTATCACGCATATTTAAGGAGATATGGGCAAAAGAAGTTTTTCATATAAAAATTTAAATTTTTTTAGGTTTTGGGTGGATTTTTCAATTTTTTTGGGTGGTTACGAATTAAAGTCCTTTTCGCTCTAGGACGCATATTTAAGGAGATATGGGCAAAAGAAGTTTTTCATATAAAAATTTCAATTTTTTTAGGTTTTGGGTGGATTTTTCAATTTTTTGGGATGGTCACGAATTAAAGTCCTTTTCGCTCTAGGACGCATATTTAAGGAGATATGGGCAAAAGAAGTTTTTCATATAAAAATTTCAATTCTTTTATGTTTTGGGTGGATTTTTCAATTTTTTGGGGTGGTCACGAATTATCGTCCTTTTAGCTCTAGGACGCTTAGTTTAGGAGATATGGGCAAAAGAAGTTTTTCATATAAAAAATTCAATTTTTTTAGGTTTTGGGTGGATTTTTCAATTTTTTGGGGGTGGTCACAAAATAAAGTCCTTTTCGCTCTAGGACGCTTAGTTTAGGAGATATGGGCAAAAGAAGTTTTTCATATAAAAATTTCAATTTTTTAGGTTTTGGGTGGATTTTTCAATTTTTTGGGGTAGTCACGAATTAAAGTCCTTTTCGCTCTAGGACGCATATTTAAGGAGATATGGGCAAAAGAAGTTTTTCATATAAAAATTTCAATTTTTTTAGGTTTTGGGTGGATTTTTCAATTATTTGGGGTAGTCACGAATTAAAGTCCTTTTCGCTCTAGGACGAATATTTAAGGAGATATGGGAAAAAGAAGTTTTTCATATAAAAATTTCAATTTTTTTAGGTTTTGGGTGGATTTTTCAATTTTTTTGGGTGGTCACGAATTAAAGTCCTTTTCGCTCTAGGACGCTTAGTTTAGGAGATATGGGCAAAAGAAGTTTGTCATATAAAAATTTCAATTTTTTTAGGTTTTGGGTGGATTTTTCAATTTTTTGGGGTGGTCACGAATTAAAGTCCTTTTCGCTCTAGGACGCCTATTTAAGGAGATATGGGCAAAAGAAGTTTTTCATATAAAAATTTCAATTTTTTTAGGTTTTGGGTGGATTTTTCAATTTTTTTGGGTGGTCACGAATTAAAGTCCTTTTCGCTCTAGGACGCATATTTAAGGAGATATGGGCAAAAGAAGTTTTTCATATAAAAATTCAATTTTTTTAGGTTTTGGGTGGATTTTTCAATTTTTTGGGGGTGGTCACGAATTAATGTCCTTTTCGCTCTAGGACGCTTAGTTTAGGAGATATGGGCAAAAGAAGTTTTTCATATAAAAATTTCAATTTTTTTAGGTTTTGGGTGGATTTTTCAATTTTTTGGGTTGGTCACGAATTAAAGTCATTTTCGCTCTAGGACGCATATTTAAGGAGATATGGGCAAAAGAAGTTTTTCATATAAAAATTTCAATTTTTTTAGGTTTTGGGTGGATTTTTCAATTTTTTGGAGTAGTCACGAATTAAAGTCCTTTTCGCTCTAGGACGCTTAGTTTAGGAGATATGGGCAAAAGAAGTTTTTCATATAAAAATTTCAATTTTTTTAGGTTTTGGGTGGATTTTTCAATTTTTTGGGGTGGTCACGAATTAAAGTCCTTTTCGCTCTAGGACGCATATTTAAGGAGATATGGGCAAAAGAAGTTTTTCATATAAAAATTTCAATTTTTTTTAGGTTTTGGGTGGATTTTTCAATTTTTTTGGGTGGTCACGAATTAAAGTCCTTTTCGCTCTAGGACGCATATTTAAGGAGATATGGGCAAAAGAAGTTTTTCATATAAAAATTTCAATTTTTTTAGGTTTTGGGTGGATTTTTCAATTTTTTGGGATGGTCACGAATTAAAGTCCTTTTCGCTCTAGGACGCATATTTAAGGAGATATGGGCAAAAGAAGTTTTTCATATAAAAATTTCAATTCTTTTATGTTTTGGGTGGATTTTTCAATTTTTTGGGGTGGTCACGAATTAAAGTCCTTTTCGCTCTAGGACGCATATTTAAGGAGATATGGGCAAAAGAAGTTTTTCATATAAAAATTTCAATTTTTTTAGGTTTTGGGTGGATTTTTCAATTTTTTGGGGTGGTCACGAATTAAAGTCCTTTTCGCTCTAGGACGCATATTTAAGGAGATATGGGCAAAAGAAGTTTTTCATATAAAAATTTCATTTTTTTTAGGTTTTGGGTGGATTTTTCAATTTTTTGGGGTGGTCACGAATTAAAGTCCTTTTCGCTCTAGGACGCTTAGTTTAGGAGATATGGGCAAAAGAAGTTTGTCATATAAAAATTTCAATTTTTTTAGGTTTTGGGTGGATTTTTCAATTTTTTGGGGTGGTCACGAATTAAAGTCCTTTTCGCTCTAGGACGCCTATTTAAGGAGATATGGGCAAAAGAAGTTTTTCATATAAAAATTTCAATTTTTTTAGGTTTTGGGTGGATTTTTCAATTTTTTTGGGTGGTCACGAATTAATGTCCTTTTCGCTCTAGGACGCATATTTAAGGAGATATGGGCAAAAGAAGTTTTTCATATAAAAATTCAATTTTTTTAGGTTTTGGGTGGATTTTTCACTTTTTTGGGGGTGGTCACGAATTAATGTCCTTTTCGCTCTAGGACGCTTAGTTTAGGAGATATGGGCAAAAGAAGTTTTTCATATAAAAATTTCAATTTTTTTAGGTTTTGGGTGGATTTTTCAATTTTTTGGGTTGGTCACGAATTAAAGTCATTTTCGCTCTAGGACGCATATTTAAGGAGATATGGGCAAAAGAAGTTTTTCATATAAAAATTTCAATTTTTTTAGGTTTTGGGTGGATTTTTCAATTTTTTGGAGTAGTCACGAATTAAAGTCCTTTTCGCTCTAGGACGCTTAGTTTAGGAGATATGGGCAAAAGAAGTTTTTCATATAAAAATTTCAATTTTTTTAGGTTTTGGGTGGATTTTTCAATTTTTTGGGGTGGTCACGAATTAAAGTCCTTTTCGCTCTAGGACGCATATTTAAGGAGATATGGGCAAAAGAAGTTTTTCATATAAAAATTTAAATTTTTTTAGGTTTTGGGTTGATTTTTCAATTTTTTTGGGTGGTCACGAATTAAAGTCCTTTTCGCTCTAGGACGCATATTTAAGGAGATATGGGCAAAAGAAGTTTTTCATATAAAAATTTCAATTTTTTTAGGTTTTGGGTGGATTTTTCAATTTTTTGGGATGGTCACGAATTAAAGTCCTTTTCGCTCTAGGACGCATATTTAAGGAGATATGGGCAAAAGAAGTTTTTCATATAAAAATTTCAATTCTTTTATGTTTTGGGTGGATTTTTCAATTTTTTGGGGTGGTCACGAATTAAAGTCCTTTTCGCTCTAGGACGCATATTTAAGGAGATATGGGCAAAAGAAGTTTTTCATATAAAAATTTCAATTTTTTTAGGTTTTGGGTGGATTTTTCAATTTTTTGGGGTGGTCACGAATTAAAGTCCTTTTCGCTCTAGGACGCATATTTAAGGAGATATGGGCAAAAGAAGTTTTTCATATAAAAATTTCATTTTTTTTAGGTTTTGGGTGGATTTTTCAATTTTTTGGGGTGGTCACGAATTAAAGTCCTTTTCGCTCTAGGACGCATATTTAAGGAGATATGGGCAAAAGAAGTTTTTCATATAAAAATTCATTTTTTTTAGGTTTTGTGTGGATTTTTCAATTTTTGGGGGTGGTCACGAATTAAAATCCTTTTCGCTCTAGGGTGGATTTTTCAATTTTTTTGGGTGGTCACGAATTAAAGTCCTTTTCGCTCTAGGACGCTTAGTTTAGAAGATATGGGCAAAAGAAGTTTTTCATATAAAAATTTCAATTTTTTTATCTCCTAAACTAAGCGTCCTTTTCGCTCTAGGACGCTTAGTTTAGGAGATATGGGCAAAAGAAGTTTTTCATATAAAAATTTCATTTTTATATGAATTTAAAGTCCTTTTCGCTCTAGGACGCTTAGTTTAGGAGATATGGGCAAAAGAAGTTTTTCATATAAAAATTTCAATTTTTTTACCTCCTAAACTAAGCGTCCTTTTCGCTCTAGGACGCTTAGTTTAGGAGATATGGGCAAAAGAAGTTTTTCATATAAAAATTTCATTTTTTTAGGTTTTGGGTGGATTTTTCAATTTTTTAGGGTGGTCACGAATTAAAGTCCTTTTCGCTCTAGGACGCATATTTAAGGAGATATGGGCAAAAGAAGTTTTTCATATAAAAATTTCAATTTTTTTAGGTTTTGGGTGGATTTTTCAATTTTTTTGGGGTGGTCACGAATTAAAGTCCTTTTCGCTCTAGGACGCATATTTAAGGAGATATGGGCAAAATAAGTTTTTCATATAAAAATTTCAATTTTTTTAGGTTTTGGGTGGATTTTTCAATTTTTTGGGGTAGTCACGAATTAAAGTCCTTTTCGCTCTAGGACGCATATTTAAGGAGATATGGACAAAAGAAGTTTTTCATATAAAAATTTAAATTTTTTTAGGTTTTGGGTGATTTTTCAATTTTTTGGGGTGGTCACGAATTAAAGTTCTTTTCGCTCTAGGACGCTTAGTTTAGGAGATATGGGCAAAAGAAGTTTTTCATATAAAAATTTCAATTTTTTTAGGTTTTGGGTGGATTTTTCAATTTTTTGGGGTGGTCACGAATTAAAGTCCTTTTCGCTCTAGGACGCTTAGTTTAGGAGATATGGGCAAAAGAAGTTTTTCATATAAAAATTTCAATTTTTTTAGGTTTTGGGTGGATTTTTCAATTTTTTGGGGTGGTCACGAATTATCGTCCTTTTAGCTCTAGGACGCTTAGTTTAGGAGATATGGGCAAAAGAAGTTTTTCATATAAAAATTTCAATTTTTTTAGGTTTTGGGTGGATTTTTCAATTTTTTGGGGGTGGTCACGAAATAAAGTCCTTTTCGCTCTAGGACGCTTAGTTTAGGAGATATGGGCAAAAGAAGTTTTTCATATAAAAATTTAAATTTTTTTAAGTTTTGGGTGGATTTTTCAATTTTTTGGGGTAGTCACGAATTAAAGTCCTTTTCGCTCTAGGACGCATATTTAAGGAGATATGGGCAAAAGAAGTTTTTCATATAAAAATTTCAATTTTTTTAGGTTTTGGGTGGATTTTTCAATTTTTTGGGGTAGTCACGAATTAAAGTCCTTTTCGCTCTAGGACACATATTTAAGGAGATATGGGCAAAAGAAGTTTTTCATATAAAAATTTCAATTTTTTTAGGTTTTGGGTGGATTTTTCAATTTTTTGGGGTGGTCACGAGTTATCGTCCTTTTCGCTCTAGGACGCTTAGTTTAGGAGATATGGGCAAAAGAAGTTTTTCATATAAAAATTTCAATTTTTTTAGGTTTTGGGTGGATTTTTCAATTTTTTGGGGTAGTCACGAATTAAAGTCCTTTTCGCTCTAGGACGCATATTTAAGGCGATATGGGCAAAAGAAGTTTTTCATATAAAAATTTCAATTTTTTTTGGTTTTGGGTGGATTTTTCAATTTTTTGGGGTAGTCACGAATTAAAGTCCTTTTCGCTCTTGGACGCATATTTAAGGAGATATGGGCAAAAGAAGTTTTTCATATAAAAATTTCAATTTTTTTAGGTTTTGGGTGGATTTTTCAATTTTTTTGGGTGGTCACGAATTAAAGTCCTTTTCGCTCTAGGACGCTTAGTTTAGGAGATATGGGCAAAAGAAGTTTTTCATATAAAAATTTCAATTTTTTTAGGTTTTAGGTGGATTTTTCAATTTTTTGGGGTGGTCACGAATTAAAGTCCTTTTCGCTCTAGGACGCTTAGTTTAGGAGATATGGGCAAAAGAAGTTTTTCATATAAAAATTTCAATTTTTTTAGGTTTTGGGTGGATTTTTCAATTTTTTTGGGGTGGTCACGAATTAAAGTCCTTTTCGCTCTAGGACGCATATTTAAGGCGATATGGGCAAAAGAAGTTTTTCATATAAAAATTTCAATTTTTTTTGGTTTTGGGTGGATTTTTCAATTTTTTGGGGTAGTCACGAATTAAAGTCCTTTTCGCTCTTGGACGCATATTTAAGGAGATATGGGCAAAAGAAGTTTTTCATATAAAAATTTCAATTTTTTTAGGTTTTGGGTGGATTTTTCAATTTTTTGGGGTAGTCACGAATTAAAGTCCTTTTCGCTCTAGGACGCATATTTAAGGAGATATGGGCAAAAGAAGTTTTTCATATAAAAATTTCAATTTTTTTAGGTTTTGGGTGGATTTTTCAATTTTTTGGGGGTGGTCACGAATTAAAGTCCTTTTCGCTCTAGGACGCTTAGTTTAGGAGATATGGACAAAAGAAGTTTTTCATATAAAAATTTCAATTTTTTTAGGTTTTGGGTGGATTTTTCAATTTTTTGGGGTGGTCACGAATTAAAGTCCTTTTCGCTCTAGGACACATATTTAAGGAGATATGGGCAAAAGAAGTTTTTCATATAAAAATTTAAATTTTTTTAGGTTTTGGGTGGATTTTTCAATTTTTTGGGGTAGTCACGAATTAAAGTCCTTTTCGCCCTAGGACGCATATTTAAGGAGATATGGGCAAAAGAAGTTTTTCATATAAAAATTTCAATTTTTTTAGGTTTTGGGTGGATTTTTCAATTTTTTGGGGTAGTCACGAATTAAAGTCCTTTTCGCCCTAGGACGCATATTTAAGGAGATATGGGCAAAAGAAGTTTTTCATATAAAAATTTCAATTTTTTTAGGTTTTGGGTGGATTTTTCAATTTTTTTGGGTGGTCACGAATTAAAGTCCTTTTCGCTCTAGGACGCTTAGTTTAGGAGATATGGGCAAAAGAAGTTTTTCATATAAAAATTTAAATTTTTTTAGGTTTTGGGTAGATTTTTCAATTTTTTGGGGTGGTCCCGAATTAAAGTCCTTTTCGCTCTAGGACGCATATTTAAGGGGATATGGGCAAAAGAAGTTTTTCATATAAAAATTTCAATTTTTTTAGGTTTTGGGTGGATTTTTCAATTTTTTGGGGTAGTCACGAATTAAAGTCCTTTTCGCCCTAGGACGCATATTTAAGGAGATATGGGCAAAAGAAGTTTTTCATATAAAAATTTCAATTTTTTTAGGTTTTGGGTGGATTTTTCAATTTTTTTGGGTGGTCACGAATTAAAGTCCTTTTCGCTCTAGGACGCTTAGTTTAGGAGATATGGGCAAAAGAAGTTTTTCATATAAAAATTTCAATTTTTTTAGGTTTTGGGTGGATTTTTCAATTTTTTGGGGTGGTCACGAATTAAAGTCCTTTTCGCTCTAGGACGCATATTTAAGGAGATATGGGCAAAAGAAATTTTTCATATAAAAATTTCAATTTTTTTAGGCTTTGGGTGGATTTTTCAATTTTTTGGGGTGGTCACTAATTAAAGTCCTTTTCGCTCTAGGACGCATATTCAAGGAGATATGGGCAAAAGAAGTTTTTAATATAAAAATTTCAATTTTTTTTAGGTTTTGGGTGGATTTTTCAATTTTTTTGGGGGTGGTCACGAATTAATGTCCTTTTCGCTCTAGGACGCTTAGTTTAGGAGATATGGGCCAAAGAAGTTTTTCATATAAAAATTTCAATTTTTTTAGGTTTTGGGTGGATTTTTCAATTTTTTGGGGTAGTCACGAATTAAAGTCCTTTTCGCTCTAGGACGCATATTTAAGGAGATATGGGCAAAAGAAGTTTTTCATATAAAAATTTCAATTTTTTTAGGTTTTGGGTGGATTTTTCAATTTTTTGGGGTGGTCGCGAATTAAAGTCCTTTTCGCTCTAGGACGCATATTTAAGGAGATATGGGCAAAAGAAGTTTTTCATATAAAAATTTCAATTTTTTTAGGTTTTGGGTCGATTTTTCAATTTTTTGGAGTGGTCACGAATTAAAGTCCTTTTCGCTCTAGGACGCTTAGTTTAGGAGATATGGGCAAAAGAAGTTTTTCATATAAAAATTTCATTTTTTTTAGGTTTTGGGTGGATTTTTCAATTTTTTTTGGGGGTGGTCACGAATTAATGTCCTTTTCGATCTAGGACGCTTAGTTTAGGAGATATGGGCAAAAGAAGTTTTTCATATAAAAATTTCAATTTTTTTTGGTTTTGGGTGGATTTTTCAATTTTTTGGGGTGGTCACGAATTAAAGGCCTTTTCGCTCTAGGACGCATATTTGAGGAGATATGGGCAAAAGAAGTTTTTCATATAAAAATTTAATTTTTTTTAGGTTTTGGGTGGATTTTTCAATTTTTTGGGGTGGTCACGAATTAAAGTCCTTTTCGCTCTAGGACGCTTAGCTTAGGAGATATGGGCAAAAGAAGTTTTTCATATAAAAATTTCAATTTTTTTATGTTTTGGGTGGATTTTTCAATTTTTTGGGGTAGTCACGAATTAAAGTCCTTTTCGCTCTAGGACGCATATTTAAGGAGATATGGGCAAAAGAAGTTTTTCATATAAAAATTTCAATTTTTTTTAGGTTTTGGGTGGATTTTTCAATTTTTTTGGGTGGTCACGAATTAAAGTCCTTTTCGCTCTAGGACGCTTAGTTTAGGAGATATGGGCAAAAGAAGTTTTTCATATAAAAATTTCAATTTTTTTAGGTTTTGGGTGGATTTTTCAATTTTTTGGGTGGTCACGAATTAAAGTCCTTTTTGCTCTAGGACGCATATTTAAGGAGATATGGGCAAAAGAAGTTTTTCATATAAAAATTTAATTTTTTTAGGTTTTGGGTGGATTTTTCAATTTTTTGGGGTAGTCACGAATTAAAGTCCTTTTCGCTCTAGGACGCTTAGTTTAGGAGATATGGGCAAAAGAAGTTTTTCATATAAAAATTTCAATTTTTTTAGGTTTTGGGTGGATTTTTCAATTTTTTGGGGTGGTCACGAATTAAAGTCCTTTTCGCTCTAGGACGCTTAGTTTAGGAGATATGGGCAAAAGAAGTTTTTCATATAAAAATTTCAATTTTTTTTAGGTTTTGGGTGGATTTTTCAATTTTTTGGGGTAGTCACGAATTAAAGTCCTTTTCGCTCTAGGACGCATATTTAAGGAGATATGGGCAAAAGAAGTTTTTCATATAAAAATTTCAATTTTTTTAGGTTTTGGGTGGATTTTTCAATTTTTTGGGGTGGTCACGAATTAAAGTCCTTTTCGCTCTAGGACGCTTAGTTTAGGAGATATGGGCAAAAGAAGTTTTTCATATAAAAATTTCAATTTTTTTAGGTTTTGGGTGGATTTTTCAATTTTTTTGGGTGGTTACGAATTAAAGTCCTTTTCGCTCTAGGACGCATATTTAAGGAGATATGGGCAAAAGAAGTTTTTCATATAAAAATTTCAATTTTTTTAGGTTTTGGGTGGATTTTTCAATTTTTTGGGATGGTCACGAATTAAAGTCCTTTTCGCTCTAGGACGCATATTTAAGGAGATATGGGCAAAAGAAGTTTTTCATATAAAAATTTCAATTCTTTTATGTTTTGGGTGGATTTTTCAATTTTTTGGGGTGGTCACGAATTATCGTCCTTTTAGCTCTAGGACGCTTAGTTTAGGAGATATGGGCAAAAGAAGTTTTTCATATAAAAAATTCAATTTTTTTAGGTTTTGGGTGGATTTTTCAATTTTTTGGGGGTGGTCACAAAATAAAGTCCTTTTCGCTCTTGGACGCATATTTAAGGAGATATGGGCAAAAGAAGTTTTTCATATAAAAATTTCAATTTTTTTAGGTTTTGGGTGGATTTTTCAATTTTTTGGGGTAGTCACGAATTAAAGTCCTTTTCGCTCTTGGACGCATATTTAAGGAGATATGGGCAAAAGAAGTTTTTCATATAAAAATTTCAATTTTTTTAGGTTTTGGGTGGATTTTTCAATTTTTTTGGGTGGTCACGAATTAAAGTCCTTTTCGCTCTAGGACGCTTAGTTTAGGAGATATGCGCAAAAGAAGTTTTTCATATAAAAATTTCAATTTTTTTAGGTTTTGGGTGGATTTTTCAATTTTTTTGGGTGGTCACGAATTAAAGTCCTTTTCGCTCTAGGACGCTTAGTTTAGGAGATATGGGCAAAAGAAGTTTTTCATATAAAAATTTCAATTTTTTTAGGTTTTGGGTGGATTTTTCAATTTTTTGGGGTGGTCGCGAATTAAAGTCCTTTTCGCTCTAGGACGCTAAGTTTAGGAGATATGGGCAAAAGAAGTTTTTCATATAAAAATTTCAATTTTTTTAGGTTTTGGGTGGATATTTCAATTTTTTGGGGTGGTCACGAATTAAAGTCCTTTTCGCTCTAGGACGCATATTTAAGGAGATATGGGCAAAAGAAGTTTTTCATATAAAAATTTCAATTTTTTTAGGTTTTGGGTGGATTTTTCAATTTTTTGGGGTAGTCACGAATTAAAGTCCTTTTCGCTCTAGGACGCATATTTAAGGAGATATGGGCAAAAGAAGTTTTTCATATAAAAATTTCAATTTTTTTAGGTTTTGGGTGGATTTTTCAATTTTTTTGGGTGGTCACGAATTAAAATCCTTTTCGCTCTAGGACGCTTAGTTTAGGAGATATGGACAAAAGAAGTTTTTCATATAAAAATTTCAATTTTTTGAAGTTTTGGGTGGATTTTTCAATTTTTTGGGGTGGTCACGAATTAAAGTCCTTTTCGCTCTAGGACGCATATTTAAGGAGATATGGGCAAAATAAGTTTTTCATATAAAAATTTCAATTTTTTTAGGTTTTGGGTGGATTTTTCAATTTTTTGGGGTAGTCACGAATTAAAGTCCTTTTCGCTCTAGGACGCATATTTAAGGAGATATGGGCAAAAGAAGTTTTTCATATAAAAATTTCAATTTTTTTAGGTTTTGGGTGGATTTTTCAATTTTTTGGGGTAGTCACGAATTAAAGTCCTTTTCGCTCTAGGACGCATATTTAAGGAGATATGGGCACAAGAAGTTTTTCGTATAAAAATTTCAATTTTTTTAGGTTTTGGGTGGATTTTTAAATTTTTTGGGGTAGTCACGAATTAAAGTCCTTTTCGCCCTAGGACGCATATTTAAGGAGATATGGGCAAAAGAAGTTTTTCATATAAAAATTTCAATTTTTTTAGGATTTGGGTGGATTTTTAAATTTTTTTGGGTGGTCACGAATTAAAGTCCTTTTCGCTCTAGGACGCTTAGTTTAGGAGATATGGGCAAAATAAGTTTTTCATATAAAAATTTCAATTTTTTTAGGTTTTGGGTGGATTTTTCAATTTTTTGGGGTGGTCACGAATTAAAGTCCTTTTCGCTCTAGGACGCATATTTAAGGAGATATGGGCAAAAGAAGTTTTTCATATAAACATTTCAATTTTTTTAGGTTTTGGGTGGATTTTTCAATTTTTTGGGGTAGTCACGAATTAAAGTCCTTTTCGCTCTAGGACGCATATTTAAGGAGATATGGGCAAAATAAGTTTTTCATATAAAAATTTCAATTTTTTTAGGTTTTGGGTGGATTTTTCAATTTTTTGGGGTAGTCACGAATTAAAGTCCTTTTCGCTCTAGGACGCATATTTAAGGAGATATGGGCAAAAGAAGTTTTTCATATAAAAATTTCAATTTTTTTAGGTTTTGGGTGGATTTTTCAATTTTTTGGGGTAGTCACGAATTAAAGTCCTTTTCGCTCTAGGACGCATATTTAAGGAGATATGGGCACAAGAAGTTTTTCGTATAAAAATTTAAATTTTTTTAGGTTTTGGGTGGATTTTTAAATTTTTTGGGGTAGTCACGAATTAAAGTCCTTTTCGCCCTAGGACGCATATTTAAGGAGATATGGGCAAAAGAAGTTTTTCATATAAAAATTTCAATTTTTTTAGGTTTTGGGTGGATTTATAAATTTTTTTGGGTGGTCACGAATTAAAGTCCTTTTCGCTCTAGGACGCTTAGTTTAGGAGATATGGGCAAAATAAGTTTTTCATATAAAAATTTCAATTTTTTTAGGTTTTGGGTGGATTTTTCAATTTTTTGGGGTGGTCACGAATTAAAGTCCTTTTCGCTCTAGGACGCATATTTAAGGAGATATGGGCAAAAGAAGTTTTTCATATAAACATTTCAATTTTTTTAGGTTTTGGGTGGATTTTTCAATTTTTTGGGGTGGTCACGAATTAAATTCCTTTTCGCTCTAGGACGCATATTTAAGGAGATATGGGCAAAAGAAGTTTTTCATATAAAAATTTCAATTTTTTTAGGTTTTGGGTAGATTTTTCAATTTTTTGGAGTGGTCACGAATTAAAGTCCTTTTCCCTCTAGGACGCTTAGTTTAGGAGATATGGGCAAAAGAAGTTTTTCATATAAAAATTTCAATTTTTTTAGGTTTTGGGTGGATTTTTCAATTTTTTGGGGTGGTCACGAATTAAAGTCCTTTTCGCTCTAGGACGCTTAGTTTAGGAGATATGGGCAAAAGAAGTTTTTCATATAAAAATTTTAATTTTTTTAGGTTTTGGGTGGATTTTCCAATTTTTTGGGGTGGTCACGAATTATCGTCCTTTTCGCTCTAGGACGCTTAGTTTAGGAGATATGGGCAAAAGAAGTTTTTCATATAAAAATTTAAATTTTTTTTAAGTTTTGGGTGGATTTTTCAATTTTTTGGGGGTGGTCACGAATTAAAGTCCTTTTCGCTCTAGGACGCTTAGTTTAGGAGATATGGGCAAAAGAAGTTTTTCATATAAAAATTTCAATTTTTTTAGGTTTTGGGTGGATTTTTCAATGTTTTGGGGGTGGTCGCGAATTAAAGTCCTTTTCGCTCTAGGACGCTTAGTTTAGGAGATATGGGCAAAAGAAGTTTTTCATATAAAAATTTCAATTTTTTTAGGTTTTGGGTGGATTTTTCAATTTTTTTTGGGGGTGGTCACGAATTAATGTCCTTTTCGATCTAGGACGCTTAGTTTAGGAGATATGGGCAAAAGAAGTTTTTCATATAAAAATTTCAATTTTTTTTGGTTTTGGGTGGATTTTTCAATTTTTTGGGGTGGTCACGAATTAAAGGCCTTTTCGCTCTAGGACGCATATTTGAGGAGATATGGGCAAAAGAAGTTTTTCATATAAAAATTTAATTTTTTTTAGGTTTTGGGTGGATTTTTCAATTTTTTGGGGTGGTCACGGATTAAAGTCCTTTTCGCTCTAGGACGCTTAGCTTAGGAGATATGGGCAAAAGAAGTTTTTCATATAAAAATTTCAATTTTTTTATGTTTTGGGTGGATTTTTCAATTTTTTGGGGTAGTCACGAATTAAAGTCCTTTTCGCTCTAGGACGCATATTTAAGGAGATATGGGCAAAAGAAGTTTTTCATATAAAAATTTCAATTTTTTTTAGGTTTTGGGTGGATTTTTCAATTTTTTTGGGTGGTCACGAATTAAAGTCCTTTTCGCTCTAGGACGCTTAGTTTAGGAGATATGGGCAAAAGAAGTTTTTCATATAAAAATTACAATTTTTTTAGGTTTTGGGTGGATTTTTCAATTTTTTGGGTGGTCACGAATTAAAGCCCTTTTTGCTCTAGGACGCATATTTAAGGAGATATGGGCAAAAGAAGTTTTTCATATAAAAATTTAATTTTTTTAGGTTTTGGGTGGATTTTTCAATTTTTTGGGGTAGTCACGAATTAAAGTCCTTTTCGCTCTAGGACGCTTAGTTTAGGAGATATGGGCAAAAGAAGTTTTTCATATAAAAATTTCAATTTTTTTAGGTTTTGGGTGGATTTTTCAATTTTTTGGGGTGGTCACGAATTAAAGTCCTTTTCGCTCTAGGACGCTTAGTTTAGGAGATATGGGCAAAAGAAGTTTTTCATATAAAAATTTCAATTTTTTTTAGGTTTTGGGTGGATTTTTCAATTTTTTGGGGTAGTCACGAATTAAAGTCCTTTTCGCTCTAGGACGCATATTTAAGGAGATATGGGCAAAAGAAGTTTTTCATATAAAAATTTCAATTTTTTTAGGTTTTGGGTGGATTTTTCAATTTTTTGGGGTGGTCACGAATTAAAGTCCTTTTCGCTCTAGGACGCTTAGTTTAGGAGATATGGGCAAAAGAAGTTTTTCATATAAAAATTTCAATTTTTTTAGGTTTTGGGTGGATTTTTCAATTTTTTTGGGTGGTTACGAATTAAAGTCCTTTTCGCTCTAGGACGCATATTTAAGGAGATATGGGCAAAAGAAGTTTTTCATATAAAAATTTCAATTTTTTTAGGTTTTGGGTGGATTTTTCAATTTTTTGGGATGGTCACGAATTAAAGTCCTTTTCGCTCTAGGACGCATATTTAAGGAGATATGGGCAAAAGAAGTTTTTCATATAAAAATTTCAATTCTTTTATGTTTTGGGTGGATTTTTCAATTTTTTGGGGTGGTCACGAATTATCGTCCTTTTAGCTCTAGGACGCTTAGTTTAGGAGATATGGGCAAAAGAAGTTTTTCATATAAAAATTTCAATTTTTTTAGGTTTTGGGTGGATTTTTCAATTTTTTGGGGTAGTCACGAATTAAAGTCCTTTTCGCTCTTGGACGCATATTTAAGGAGATATGGGCAAAAGAAGTTTTTCATATAAAAATTTCAATTTTTTTAGGTTTTGGGTGGATTTTTCAATTTTTTGGGGTAGTCACGAATTAAAGTCCTTTTCGCTCTTGGACGCATATTTAAGGAGATATGGGCAAAAGAAGTTTTTCATATAAAAATTTCAATTTTTTTAGGTTTTGGGTGGTCACGAATTAAAGTCCTTTTCGCTCTAGGACGCTTAGTTTAGGAGATATGCGCAA
Organism: Haematobia irritans; assembly: GCF_050003625.1. Taxonomy (NCBI): domain Eukaryota; kingdom Metazoa; phylum Arthropoda; class Insecta; order Diptera; family Muscidae; genus Haematobia; species Haematobia irritans. Next base: position 34,503,259 of record NC_134400.1, on the reverse strand, counting down.
AAGAAGTTTTTCATATAAAAATTTCAATTTTTTTAGGTTTTGGGTGGATTTTTCAATTTTTTTGGGTGGTCACGAATTAAAGTCCTTTTCGCTCTAGGACGCTTAGTTTAGGAGATATGGGCAAAAGAAGTTTTTCATATAAAAATTTCAATTTTTTTAGGTTTTGGGTGGATTTTTCAATTTTTTGGGGTGGTCGCGAATTAAAGTCCTTTTCGCTCTAGGACGCTAAGTTTAGGAGATATGGGCAAAAGAAGTTTTTCATATAAAAATTTCAATTTTTTTAGGTTTTGGGTGGATATTTCAATTTTTTGGGGTGGTCACGAATTAAAGTCCTTTTCGCTCTAGGACGCATATTTAAGGAGATATGGGCAAAAGAAGTTTTTCATATAAAAATTTCAATTTTTTTAGGTTTTGGGTGGATTTTTCAATTTTTTGGGGTAGTCACGAATTAAAGTCCTTTTCGCTCTAGGACGCATATTTAAGGAGATATGGGCAAAAGAAGTTTTTCATATAAAAATTTCAATTTTTTTAGGTTTTGGGTGGATTTTTCAATTTTTTTGGGTGGTCACGAATTAAAGTCCTTTTCGCTCTAGGACGCTTAGTTTAGGAGATATGGACAAAAGAAGTTTTTCATATAAAAATTTCAATTTTTTGAAGTTTTGGGTGGATTTTTCAATTTTTTGGGGTGGTCACGAATTAAAGTCCTTTTCGCTCTAGGACGCATATTTAAGGAGATATGGGCAAAATAAGTTTTTCATATAAAAATTTCAATTTTTTTAGGTTTTGGGTGGATTTTTCAATTTTTTGGGGTAGTCACGAATTAAAGTCCTTTTCGCTCTAGGACGCATATTTAAGGAGATATGGGCAAAAGAAGTTTTTCATATAAAAATTTCAATTTTTTTAGGTTTTGGGTGGATTTTTCAATTTTTTGGGGTAGTCACGAATTAAAGTCCTTTTCGCTCTGGGACGCATATTTAAGGAGATATGGGCACAAGAAGTTTTTCGTATAAAAATTTCAATTTTTTTAGGTTTTGGGTGGATTTTTAAATTTTTTGGGGTAGTCACGAATTAAAGTCCTTTTCGCCCTAGGACGCATATTTAAGGAGATATGGGCAAAAGAAGTTTTTCATATAAAAATTTCAATTTTTTTAGGTTTTGGGTGGATTTTTAAATTTTTTTGGGTGGTCACGAATTAAAGTCCTTTTCGCTCTAGGACGCTTAGTTTAGGAGATATGGGCAAAATAAGTTTTTCATATAAAAATTTCAATTTTTTTAGGTTTTGGGTGGATTTTTCAATTTTTTGGGGTGGTCACGAATTAAAGTCCTTTTCGCTCTAGGACGCATATTTAAGGAGATATGGGCAAAAGAAGTTTTTCATATAAACATTTCAATTTTTTTAGGTTTTGGGTGGATTTTTCAATTTTTTGGGGTAGTCACGAATTAAAGTCCTTTTCGCTCTAGGACGCATATTTAAGGAGATATGGGCAAAATAAGTTTTTCATATAAAAATTTCAATTTTTTTAGGTTTTGGGTGGATTTTTCAATTTTTTGGGGTAGTCACGAATTAAAGTCCTTTTCGCTCTAGGACGCATATTTAAGGAGATATGGGCAAAAGAAGTTTTTCATATAAAAATTTCAATTTTTTTAGGTTTTGGGTGGATTTTTCAATTTTTTGGGGTAGTCACGAATTAAAGTCCTTTTCGCTCTAGGACGCATATTTAAGGAGATATGGGCACAAGAAGTTTTTCGTATAAAAATTTCAATTTTTTTAGGTTTTGGGTGGATTTTTAAATTTTTTGGGGTAGTCACGAATTAAAGTCCTTTTCGCCCTAGGACGCATATTTAAGGAGATATGGGCAAAAGAAGTTTTTCATATAAAAATTTCAATTTTTTTAGGTTTTGGGTGGATTTTTAAATTTTTTTGGGTGGTCACGAATTAAAGTCCTTTTCGCTCTAGGACGCTTAGTTTAGGAGATATGGGCAAAATAAGTTTTTCATATAAAAATTTCAATTTTTTTAGGTTTTGGGTGGATTTTTCAATTTTTTGGGGTGGTCACGAATTAAAGTCCTTTTCGCTCTAGGACGCATATTTAAGGAGATATGGGCAAAAGAAGTTTTTCATATAAACATTTCAATTTTTTTAGGTTTTGGGTGGATTTTTCAATTTTTTGGGGTGGTCACGAATTAAAGTCCTTTTCGCTCTAGGACGCATATTTAAGGAGATATGGGCAAAAGAAGTTTTTCATATAAAAATTTCAATTTTTTTAGGTTTTGGGTAGATTTTTCAATTTTTTGGAGTGGTCACGAATTAAAGTCCTTTTCGCTCTAGGACGCTTAGTTTAGGAGATATGGGCAAAAGAAGTTTTTCATATAAAAATTTCAATTTTTTTAGGTTTTGGGTGGATTTTTCAATTTTTTGGGGTGGTCACGAATTAAAGTCCTTTTCGCTCTAGGACGCTTAGTTTAGGAGATATGGGCAAAAGAAGTTTTTCATATAAAAATTTTAATTTTTTTAGGTTTTGGGTGGATTTTCCAATTTTTTGGGGTGGTCACGAATTATCGTCCTTTTCGCTCTAGGACGCTTAGTTTAGGAGATATGGGCAAAAGAAGTTTTTCATATAAAAATTTAAATTTTTTTAGGTTTTGGGTGGATTTTTCAATTTTTTGGGGGTGGTCACGAATTAAAGTCCTTTTCGCTCTAGGACGCTTAGTTTAGGAGATATGGGCAAAAGAAGTTTTTCATATAAAAATTTCAATTTTTTTAGGTTTTGGGTGGATTTTTCAATGTTTTGGGGGTGGTCGCGAATTAAAGTCCTTTTCGCTCTAGGACGCTTAGTTTAGGAGATATGGGCAAAAGAAGTTTTTCATATAAAAATTTCAATTTTTTTAGGTTTTGGGTGGATTTTTAAAATTTTTGGGGTGGTCACGAATTAAAGTCCTTTTCGCTCTAGGCCGCATATTTAAGGAGATATGGGCAAAAGAAGTTTTTCATATAAAAATTTAAATTTTTTTAGGTTTTGGGTGGATTTTTCAATTTTTTGGGGGTGGTCACGAATTAAAGTCCTTTTCGCTCTAGGACGCTTAGTTTAGGAGATATGGGCAAAAGAAGTTTTTCATATAAAAATTTCAATTTTTTTAGGTTTTGGGTGGATTTTTCAATTGTTTGGGGTGGTCACGAATTATCGTCCTTTTCGCTCTAGGACGCTTAGTTTAGAAGATATGGGCAAAAGAAGTTTTTCATATAAAAATTTCAATTTTTTTAGGTTTTGGGTGGATTTTTCAATTTTTTGGGGGTGGTCACGAATTAAAGTCCTTTTCGCTCTAGGACGCTTAGTTTAGGAGATATGGGCAAAAGAAGTTTTTCATATAAAAATTTCAATTTTTTTAGGTTTTGGGTGGATTTTTCAATTTTTTGGGGTGGTCACGAATTAAAGTCCTTTTCGCTCTAGGACGCATATTTAAGGAGATATGGGCAAAAGAAGTTTTTCATATAAAAATTTCAATTTTTTTAGGTTTTGGGTGGATTTTTCAATTTTTTGGGGTGGTCACGAATTAAAGTCCTTTTCGCTCTAGGACGCTTAGTTTAGGAGATATGGGCAAAAGAAGTTTTTCATATAAAAATTTAAATTTTTTTAGGTTTTGGGTGGATTTTTCAATTTTTTTGGGTGGTTACGAATTAAAGTCCTTTTCGCTCTAGGACGCATATTTAAGGAGATATGGGCAAAAGAAGTTTTTCATATAAAAATTTCAATTTTTTTAGGTTTTGGGTGGATTTTTCAATTTTTTGGGATGGTCACGAATTAAAGTCCTTTTCGCTCTAGGACGCATATTTAAGGAGATATGGGCAAAAGAAGTTTTTCATATAAAAATTTCAATTCTTTTATGTTTTGGGTGGATTTTTCAATTTTTTGGGGTGGTCACGAATTATCGTCCTTTTAGCTCTAGGACGCTTAGTTTAGGAGATATGGGCAAAAGAAGTTTTTCATATAAAAAATTCAATTTTTTTAGGTTTTGGGTGGATTTTTCAATTTTTTGGGGGTGGTCACAAAATAAAGTCCTTTTCGCTCTTGGACGCATATTTAAGGAGATATGGGCAAAAGAAGTTTTTCATATAAAAATTTCAATTTTTTTAGGTTTTGGGTGGATTTTTCAATTTTTTGGGGTAGTCACGAATTAAAGTCCTTTTCGCTCTTGGACGCTAAGTTTAGGAGATATGGGCAAAAGAAGTTTTTCATATAAAAATTTCAATTTTTTTAGGTTTTGGGTGGATATTTCAATTTTTTGGGGTGGTCACGAATTAAAGTCCTTTTCGCTCTAGGACGCATATTTAAGGAGATATGGGCAAAAGAAGTTTTTCATATAAAAATTTCAATTTTTTTAGGTTTTGGGTGGATTTTTCAATTTTTTTGGGTGGTCACGAATTAAAGTCCTTTTCGCTCTAGGACGCTTAGTTTAGGAGATATGCGCAAAAGAAGTTTTTCATATAAAAATTTCAATTTTTTTAGGTTTTGGGTGGATTTTTAAATTTTTTTGGGTGGTCACGAATTAAAGTCCTTTTCGCTCTAGGACGCTTAGTTTAGGAGATATGGGCAAAATAAGTTTTTCATATAAAAATTTCAATTTTTTTAGGTTTTGGGTGGATATTTCATTTTTTTGGGGTGGTCACGAATTAAAGTCCTTTTCGCTCTAGGACGCATATTTAAGGAGATATGGGCAAAAGAAGTTTTTCATATAAAAATTTCAATTTTTTTAGGTTTTGGGTGGATTTTTCAATTTTTTGGGGTAGTCACGAATTAAAGTCCTTTTCGCTCTAGGACGCATATTTAAGGAGATATGGGCAAAATAAGTTTTTCATATAAAAATTTCAATTTTTTTAGGTTTTGGGTGGATTTTTCAATTTTTTGGGGTAGTCACGAATTAAAGTCCTTTTCGCTCTAGGACGCATATTTAAGGAGATATGGGCAAAAGAAGTTTTTCATATAAAAATTTCAATTTTTTTAGGTTTTGGGTGGATTTTTCAATTTTTTGGGGTAGTCACGAATTAAAGTCCTTTTCGCTCTAGGACGCATATTTAAGGAGATATGGGCACAAGAAGTTTTTCGTATAAAAATTTCAATTTTTTTAGGTTTTGGGTGGATTTTTAAATTTTTTGGGGTAGTCACGAATTAAAGTCCTTTTCGCCCTAGGACGCATATTTAAGGAGATATGGGCAAAAGAAGTTTTTCATATAAAAATTTCAATTTTTTTAGGTTTTGGGTGGATTTTTCAATTTTTTTGGGTGGTCACGAATTAAAGTCCTTTGCGCTCTAGGACGCTTAGTTAAGGAGATATGGGCAAAAGAAGTTTTTCATATAAAAATTTCAATTTTTTTAGGTTTTGGGTGGATTTTTCAATTTTTTGGGGTGGTCACGAATTAAAGTCCTTTTCGCTCTAGGACGCATATTTAAGGAGATATGGGCAAAAGAAGTTTTTCATATAAAAATTTCAATTTTTTTAGGTTTTGGGTGGATTTTTAAATTTTTTTGGGTGGTCACGAATTAAAGTCCTTTTCGCTCTAGGACGCTTAGTTTAGGAGATATGGGCAAAATAAGTTTTTCATATAAAAATTTCAATTTTATTAGGTTTTGGGTGGATTTTTCAATTTTTTGGGGTGGTCACGAATTAAAGTCCTTTTCGCTCTAGGACGCATATTTAAGGAGATATGGGCAAAAGAAGTTTTTCATATAAACATTTCAATTTTTTTAGGTTTTGGGTGGATTTTTCAATTTTTTGGGGTAGTCACGAATTAAAGTCCTTTTCGCTCTAGGACGCATATTTAAGGAGATATGGGCAAAATAAGTTTTTCATATAAAAATTTCAATTTTTTTAGGTTTTGGGTGGATTTTTCAATTTTTTGGGGTAGTCACGAATTAAAGTCCTTTTCGCTCTAGGACGCATATTTAAGGAGATATGGGCAAAAGAAGTTTTTCATATAAAAATTTCAATTTTTTTAGGTTTTGGGTGGATTTTTCAATTTTTTGGGGTAGTCACGAATTAAAGTCCTTTTCGCTCTAGGACGCATATTTAAGGAGATATGGGCACAAGAAGTTTTTCGTATAAAAATTTCAATTTTTTTAGGTTTTGGGTGGATTTTTAAATTTTTTGGGGTAGTCACGAATTAAAGTCCTTTTCGCCCTAGGACGCATATTTAAGGAGATATGGGCAAAAGAAGTTTTTCATATAAAAATTTCAATTTTTTTTAGGTTTTGGGTGGATTTTTAAATTTTTTTGGGTGGTCACGAATTAAAGTCCTTTTCGCTCTAGGACGCATATTTAAGGAGATATGGGCAAAAGAAGGTTTTCATATAAAAATTTAATTTTTTTAGGTTTTGGGTGGATTTTTCAATTTTTTGGGGTAGTCACGAATTAAAGTCCTTTTCGCTCTAGGACGCTTAGTTTAGGAGATATGGGCAAAAGAAGTTTTTCATATAAAAATTTCAATTTTTTTTAGGTTTTGGGTGGATTTTTCAATTTTTTGGGGTAGTCACGAATTAAAGTCCTTTTCGCTCTAGGACGCATATTTAAGAAGATATGGGCAAAAGAAGTTTTTCATATAAAAATTTCAATTTTTTTAGGTTTTGGGTGGATTTTTCAATTTTTTGGGGTGGTCACGAATTAAAGTCCTTTTCGCTCTAGGACGCATATTTAAGGAGATATGGGCAAAAGAAGTTTTTCATATAAAAATTTCAATTTTTTTAGGTTTTGGGTGGATTTTTCAATTTTTTGGGGTGGTCACGAATTAAAGTCCTTTTCGCTCTATCACGCATATTTAAGGAGATATGGGCAAAAGAAGTTTTTCATATAAAAATTTCAATTTTTTTAGGTTTTGGTGGATTTTTCAATTTTTTGGGGTGGTCACGAATTAAAGTCCTTTTCGCTCTAGGACGCATATTTAAGGAGATATGGGCAAAAGAAGTTTTTCATATAAAAATTTAATTTTTTTAGGTTTTGGGTGGATTTTTCAATTTTTTGGGGTAGTCACGAATTAAAGTCCTTTTCGCTCTAGGACGCTTAGTTTAGGAGATATGGGCAAAAGAAGTTTTTCATATAAAAATTTCAATTTTTTGTAGGTTTTGGGTGGATTTTTCAATTTTTTGGGGTAGTCACGAATTAAAGTCCTTTTCGCTCTAGGACGCATATTTAAGAAGATATGGGCAAAAGAAGTTTTTCATATAAAAATTTCAATTTTTTTAGGTTTTGGGTGGATTTTTCAATTTTTTGGGGTGGTCACGAATTAAAGTCCTTTTCGCTCTAGGACGCATATTTAAGGAGATATGGGCAAAAGAAGTTTTTCATATAAAAATTTCAATTTTTTTAGGTTTTGGGTGGATTTTTCAATTTTTTGGGGTGGTCACGAATTAAAGTCCTTTTCGCTCTATCACGCATATTTAAGGAGATATGGGCAAAAGAAGTTTTTCATATAAAAATTTCAATTTTTTTAGGTTTTGGGTGGATTTTTCAATTTTTTTGGGTGGTTACGAATTATAGTCCTTTTCGCTCTAGGACGCATATTTAAGGAGATATGGGCAAAAGAAGTTTTTCATATAAAAATTTCAATTTTTTTAGGTTTTGGGTGGATTTTTCAATTTTTTGGGATGGTCACGAATTAAAGTCCTTTTCGCTCTAGGACGCATATTTAAGGAGATATGGGCAAAAGAAGTTTTTCATATAAAAATTTCAATTCTTTTATGTTTTGGGTGGATTTTTCAATTTTTTGGGGTGGTCACGAATTATCGTCCTTTTAGCTCTAGGACGCTTAGTTTAGGAGATATGGGCAAAAGAAGTTTTTCATATAAAAAATTCAATTTTTTTAGGTTTTGGGTGGATTTTTCAATTTTTTGGGGGTGGTCACAAAATAAAGTCCTTTTCGCTCTAGGACGCTTAGTTTAGGAGATATGGGCAAAAGAAGTTTTTCATATAAAAATTTCAATTTTTTTAGGTTTTGGGTGGATTTTTCAATTTTTTGGGGTAGTCACGAATTAAAGTCCTTTTCGCTCTAGGACGCATATTTAAGGAGATATGGGCAAAAGAAGTTTTTCATATAAAAATTTCAATTTTTTTAGGTTTTGGGTGGATTTTTCAATTTTTTTGGGTGGTCACGAATTAAAGTCCTTTTCGCTCTAGGACGCTTAGTTTAGGAGATATGGGCAAAAGAAGTTTGTCATATAAAAATTTCAATTTTTTTAGGTTTTGGGTGGATTTTTCAATTTTTTGGGGTGGTCACGAATTAAAGTCCTTTTCGCTCTAGGACGCCTATTTAAGGAGATATGGGCAAAAGAAGTTTTTCATATAAAAATTTCAATTTTTTTAGGTTTTGGGTGGATTTTTCAATTTTTTTGGGTGGTCACGAATTAAAGTCCTTTTCGCTCTAGGACGCATATTTAAGGAGATATGGGCAAAAGAAGTTTTTCATATAAAAATTCAATTTTTTTTAGGTTTTGGGTGGATTTTTCAATTTTTTGGGGGTGGTCACGAATTAATGTCCTTTTCGCTCTAGGACGCTTAGTTTAGGAGATATGGGCAAAAGAAGTTTTTCATATAAAAATTTCAATTTTTTTAGGTTTTGGGTGGATTTTTCAATTTTTTGGGGTGGTCACGAATTAAAGTCATTTTCGCTCTAGGACGCATATTTAAGGAGATATGGGCAAAAGAAGTTTTTCATATAAAAATTTCAATTTTTTTAGGTTTTGGGTGGATTTTTCAATTTTTTGGGGTAGTCACGAATTAAAGTCCTTTTCGCTCTAGGACGCTTAGTTTAGGAGATATGGGCAAAAGAAGTTTTTCATATAAAAATTTCAATTTTTTTAGGTTTTGGGTGGATTTTTCAATTTTTTGGGGTGGTCACGAATTAAAGTCCTTTTCGCTCTAGGACGCATATTTAAGGAGATATGGGCAAAAGAAGTTTTTCATATAAAAATTTCAATTTTTTTAGGTTTTGGGTGGATTTTTCAATTTTTTTGGGTGGTCACGAATTAAAGTCCTTTTCGCTCTAGGACGCATATTTAAGGAGATATGGGCAAAAGAAGTTTTTCATATAAAAATTTCAATTTTTTTAGGTTTTGGGTGGATTTTTCAATTTTTTGGGATGGTCACGAATTAAAGTCCTTTTCGCTCTAGGACGCATATTTAAGGAGATATGGGCAAAAGAAGTTTTTCATATAAAAATTTCAATTCTTTTATGTTTTGGGTGGATTTTTCAATTTTTTGGGGTGGTCACGAATTAAAGTCCTTTTCGCTCTAGGACGCATATTTAAGGAGATATGGGCAAAAGAAGTTTTTCATATAAAAATTTCAATTTTTTTAGGTTTTGGGTGGATTTTTCAATTTTTTGGGGTGGTCACGAATTATCGTCCTTTTCGCTCTAGGACGCATATTTAAGGAGATATGGGCAAAAGAAGTTTTTCATATAAAAATTTCAATTTTTTTAGGTTTTGGGTGGATTTTTCAATTTTTTGGGGTGGTCACGAATTAAAGTCCTTTTCGCTCTAGGACGCATATTTAAGGAGATATGGGCAAAAGAAGTTTTTCATATAAAAATTCAATTTTTTTAGGTTTTGTGTGGATTTTTCAATTTTTGGGGGTGGTCACGAATTAAAGTCCTTTTCGCTCTAGGGTGGATTTTTCAATTTTTTTGGGTGGTCACGAATTAAAGTCCTTTTCGCTCTAGGACGCTTAGTTTAGGAGATATGGGCAAAAGAAGTTTTTCATATAAAAATTTCAATTTTTTTACCTCCTAAACTAAGCGTCCTTTTCGCTCTAGGACGCTTAGTTTAGGAGATATGGGCAAAAGAAGTTTTTCATATAAAAATTTCATTTTTTTTAGGTTTTGGGTGGATTTTTCAATTTTTTAGGGTGGTCACGAATTAAAGTCCTTTTCGCTCTAGGACGCATATTTAAGGAGATATGGGCAAAAGAAGTTTTTCATATAAAAATTTCAATTTTTTTAGGTTTTGGGTGGATTTTTCAATTTTTTTGGGGTGGTCACGAATTAAAGTCCTTTTCGCTCTAGGACGCATAATTAAGGAGATATGGGCAAAATAAGTTTTTCATATAAAAATTTCAATTTTTTTAGGTTTTGGGTGGATTTTTCAATTTTTTGGGGTAGTCACGAATTAAAGTCCTTTTCGCTCTAGGACGCATATTTAAGGAGATATGGACAAAAGAAGTTTTTCATATAAAAATTTCAATTTTTTTAGGTTTTGGGTGATTTTTCAATTTTTTGGGGTGGTCACGAATTAAAGTCCTTTTCGCTCTAGGACGCTTAGTTTAGGAGATATGGGCAAAAGAAGTTTTTCATATAAAAATTTCAATTTTTTTAGGTTTTGGGTGGATTTTTCAATTTTTTGGGGTGGTCACGAATTAAAGTCCTTTTCGCTCTAGGACGCTTAGTTTAGGAGATATGGGCAAAAGAAGTTTTTCATATAAAAATTTCAATTTTTTTAGGTTTTGGGTGGATTTTTCAATTTTTTGGGGTGGTCACGAATTATCGTCCTTTTAGCTCTAGGACGCTTAGTTTAGGAGATATGGGCAAAAGAAGTTTTTCATATAAAAATTTCAATTTTTTTAGGTTTTGGGTGGATTTTTCAATTTTTTGGGGGTGGTCACGAAATAAAGTCCTTTTCGCTCTAGGACGCTTAGTTTAGGAGATATGGGCAAAAGAAGTTTTTCATATAAAAATTTCAATTTTTTTAAGTTTTGGGTGGATTTTTCAATTTTTTGGGGTAGTCACGAATTAAAGTCCTTTTCGCTCTAGGACGCATATTTAAGGAGATATGGGCAAAAGAAGTTTTTCATATAAAAATTTCAATTTTTTTAGGTTTTGGGTGGATTTTTCAATTTTTTGGGGTAGTCACGAATTAAAGTCCTTTTCGCTCTAGGACACATATTTAAGGAGATATGGGCAAAAGAAGTTTTTCATATAAAAATTTCAATTTTTTTAGGTTTTGGGTGGATTTTTCAATTTTTTGGGGTGGTCACGAGTTATCGTCCTTTTCGCTCTAGGACGCTTAGTTTAGGAGATATGGGCAAAAGAAGTTTTTCATATAAAAATTTCAATTCTTTTAGGTTTTGGGTGGATTTTTCAATTTTTTGGGGTAGTCACGAATTAAAGTCCTTTTCGCTCTAGGACGCATATTTAAGGCGATATGGGCAAAATAAGTTTTTCATATAAAAATTTCAATTTTTTTTGGTTTTGGGTGGATTTTTCAATTTTTTGGGGTAGTCACGAATTAAAGTCCTTTTCGCTCTAGGACGCTTAGTTTAGGAGATATGGGCAAAAGAAGTTTTTCATATAAAAATTTCAATTTTTTTAGGTTTTAGGTGGATTTTTCAATTTTTTGGGGTGGTCACGAATTAAAGTCCTTTTCGCTCTAGGACGCTTAGTTTAGGAGATATGGGCAAAAGAAGTTTTTCATATAAAAATTTCAATTTTTTTAGGTTTTGGGTGGATTTTTCAATTTTTTTGGGGTGGTCACGAATTAAAGTCCTTTTCGCTCTAGGACGCATATTTAAGGCGATATGGGCAAAAGAAGTTTTTCATATAAAAATTTGAATTTTTTTAGGTTTTGGGTGGATTTTTCAATTTTTTGGGGTGGTCACGAATTAAAGGCCTTTTCGCTCTAGGACGCATATTTGAGGAGATATGGGCAAAAGAAGTTTTTCATATAAAAATTTAATTTTGTTTAGGTTTTGGGTGGATTTTTCAATTTTTTGTGGGTGGTCACGAATTAGGACGCATATTTAAGGAGATATGGGCAAAAGAAGTTTTTCATATAAAAAGTTAAATTTTTTTAGGTTTTGGGTGGATTTTTCAATTTTTTGGGGTGGTCACGAATTAAAGTCCTTTTCGCTCTAGGACGCTTAGTTTAGGAGATATGGGCAAAATAAGTTTTTCATATAAAAATTTAAATTTTTTTTATGTTTTGGGTGGATTTTTCAATTTTTTGGGGTAGTCACGAATTAAAGTCCTTTTCGCTCTAGGACGCATATTTAAGGAGATATGGGCAAAAGAAGTTTTTCATATAAAAATTTCAATTTTTTTAGGTTTTGGGTGAATTTTTCAATTTTTTGGGGTAGTCACGAATTAAAGTCTTTTTCGCTCTAGGACGCATATTTAAGGAGATATGGGCAAAAGAAGTTTTTCATATAAAAATTAAATTTTTTTAGGTTCTGGGTGGATTTTTCAATTTTTTGGGGGTGGTCACGAATTATCGTCCTTTTCGCTCTAGGACGCTTAGTTTAGGAGATATGGGCAAAAGAAGTTTTTCATATAAAAATTTCAATTTTTTTAGGTTTTGGGTGGATTTTTCAATTTTTTGGGGTGGTCACGAATTAAAGTCCTTTTCGCTCTAGGACGCATATTTAAGGAGATATGGGCAAAAGAAGTTTTTCATATAAAAATTTCAATTTTTTTTAGGTTTTGGGTGGATTTTTCAATTTTTTGGGGTGCTCACGAATTAAAGTCCTTTTCGCTCTATGACGCTTAGTTTAGGAGATATGGGCAAAAGAAGTTTTTCATATAAAAATTTCAATTTTTTTAGGTTTTGGGTGGATTTTTCAATTTTTTGGGGTAGTCACGAATTAAAGTCCTTTTCGCTCTAGGACGCATATTTAAGGAGATATGGGCAAAAGAAGTTTTTCATTTAAAAATTTCAATTTTTTTAGGTTTTGGGTGGATTTTTCAATTTTGTTGGGTGGTCACGGATTAAAGTCCTTTTCGCTCTAGGACGCATATTTAAGGAGATATGGGCACATGAAGTTTTTCATATAAAAATTAAATTTTTTAAGGTTTTGGGTGGATTTTTCAATTTTTTGTGGGTGGTCACGAATTATCGTCCTTTTCGCTCTAGGACGCATATTTAAGGAGATATGGGCAAAAGAAGTTTTTCATATAAAAATTTCACTTTTTTTAGGTTCTGGGTGGATTTTTTAATTTTTTGGGGGTGGTCACGAATTATCGTCCTTTTCGCTCTAGGACGCATATTTAAGGAGATATGGGCAAAAGAAGTTTTTCATATAAAAATTTCAATTTTTTTAGGTTTTGGGTGAATTTTTCAATTTTTTGGGGTAGTCACGAATTAAAGTCCTTTTCGCTCTAGGACGCATATTTAAGGAGATATGGGCAAAAGAAGTTTTTCATATAAAAATTAAATTTTTTTTAGGTTCTGGGTGGATTTTTCAATTTTTTGGGGGTGGTCACGAATTATCGTCCTTTTCGATCTAGGACGCATATTTAAGGAGATATGGGCAAAAGAAATTTTTCATATAAAAATTTCAATTTTTTAGGTTTTGGGTAGAATTTTCAATTTTGTGGGGTGGTCACGAATTAAAGTCCTTTTCGCTCTAGGACGCATATTTAAGGAGATATGGGCAAAAGAAGTTTTTCATTTAAAAATTTCAATTTTTTTAGGTTTTGGGTGGATTTTTCAAGTTTTTGGGGTGCTCACGAATTAAAGTCCTTTTCGCTCTAGGACGCTTAGTTTAGGAGATATGGGCAAAAGAAGTTTTTCATATAAAAATTTCAATTTTTTTAGGTTTTGGGTGGATTTTTCAATTTTTTGTGGGTGGTCACGAATTAGGACGCATATTTAAGGAGATATGGGCAAAAGAAGTTTTTCATATAAAAATTTCAATTTTTTTAGGTTTTGGGTGGATTTTGCAATTTTTTGGGGTGGTCACGAATTAAAGTCCTTTTCGCTCTAGGACGCATATTTAAGGAGATATGGGCAAAAGAAGTTTTTCATATAAAAATTCAATTTTTTTTAGGTTTTGGGTGGATTTTTCAATTTTTTGTGGGTCGTCACGAATTAAAGTCCTTTTCGCTCTAGGATGCATATTTAAGGAGATATGGGCAAAAGAAGTTTTTCATATAAAAATTTCAATTTTTTTAGGTTTTGGGTGGATTTTTCAATTTTTTGGGGTGGTCACGAATTAAAGTCCTTTTCGCTCTAGGACGCTTAGTTTAGGAGATATGGGCAAAATAAGTTTTTCATATAAAAATTTAAATTTTTTTTATGTTTTGGGTGGATTTTTCAATTTTTTGGGGTAGTCACGAATTAAAGTCCTTTTCGCTCTAGGACGCATATTTAAGGAGATATGGGCAAACGAAGTTTTTCATATAAAAATTTCAATTTTTTTTAGGTTTTGGGTAGATTTTTCAATTTTTTGGGGTGTTCACGAATTAAAGTCCTTTTCGCTCTAGGACGCATATTTAAGGAGATATGGGCAAAAGAAGTTTTTCATATAAAAATTTCAATTTTTTTTAGGTTTTGGGTGGATTTTTCAATTTTTTGGGGTGCTCACGAATTAAAGTCCTTTTCGCTCTAGGACGCTTAGTTTAGGAGATATGGGCAAAAGAAGTTTTTCATATAAAAATTTCAATTTTTTTAGGTTTTGGGTGGATTTTTCAATTTTTTGGGGTAGTCACGAATTAAAGTCCTTTTCGCTCTAGGACGCATATTTAAGGAGATATGGGCAAAAGAAGTTTTTCATATAAAAATTTCAATTTTTTTAGGTTTTGGGTGGATTTTTCAATTTTTTGGGGTAGTCACGAATTAAAGTCCTTTTCGCCCTAGGACGCATATTTAAGGAGATATGGGCAAAAGAAGTTTTTCATATAAAAATTTCAATTTTTTTAGGTTTTGGGTGGATTTTTCAATTTTTTTGGGTGGTCACGAATTAAAGTCCTTTTCGCTCTAGGACGCTTAGTTTAGGAGATATGGGCAAAAGAAGTTTTTCATATAAAAATTTCAATTTTTTTAGGTTTTGGGTGGATTTTTCAATTTTTTGGGGTGGTCACGAATTAAAGTCCTTTTCGCTCTAGGACGCATATTTAAGGAGATATGGGCAAAAGAAATTTTTCATATAAAAATTTCAATTTTTTTAGGCTTTGGGTGGATTTTTCAATTTTTTGGGGTGGTCACGAATTAAAGTCCTTTTCGCTCTAGGACGCATATTCAAGGAGATATGGGCAAAAGAAGTTTTTAATATAAAAATTTCAATTTTTTTTAGGTTTTGGGTGGATTTTTCAATTTTTTTGGGGGTGGTCACGAATTAATGTCCTTTTCGCTCTATGACGCTTAGTTTAGGAGATATGGGCCAAAGAAGTTTTTCATATAAAAATTTCAATTTTTTTAGGTTTTGGGTGGATTTTTCAATTTTTTGGGATAGTCACGAATTAAAGTCCTTTTCGCTCTAGGACGCATATTTAAGGAGATATGGGCAAAAGAAGTTTTTCATATAAAAATTTCAATTTTTTTAGGTTTTGGGTGGATTTTTCAATTTTTTGGGGTAGTCACGAATTAAAGTCCTTTTCGCTCTAGGACGCATATTTAAGGAGATATGGGCAAAAGAAGTTTTTCATATAAAAATTTCAATTTTTTTAGGTTTTGGGTCGATTTTTCAATTTTTTGGAGTGGTCACGAATTAAAGTCCTTTTCGCTCTAGGACGCTTAGTTTAGGAGATATGGGCAAAAGAAGTTTTTCATATAAAAATTTCAATTTTTTTAGGTTTTGGGTGGATTTTTCAATTTTTTGGGGTAGTCACGAATTAAAGTCCTTTTCGCTCTAGGACGCATATTTAAGGAGATATGGGCAAAAGAAGTTTTTCATATAAAAATTTCAATTTTTTTAGGTTTTGGGTGGATTTTTCAATTTTTTTTGGGGGTGGTCACGAATTAATGTCCTTTTCGATCTAGGACGCTTAGTTTAGGAGATATGGGCAAAAGAAGTTTTTCATATAAAAATTTCAATTTTTTTTGGTTTTGGGTGGATTTTTCAATTTTTTGGGGTGGTCACGAATTAAAGGCCTTTTCGCTCTAGGACGCATATTTGAGGAGATATGGGCAAAAGAAGTTTTTCATATAAAAATTTAATTTTTTTTAGGTTTTGGGTGGATTTTTCAATTTTTTGGGGTGGTCACGAATTAGGACGCATATTTAAGGAGATATGGGCAAAAGAAGTTTTTCATATAAAAAGTTAAATTTTTTTAGGTTTTGGGTGGATTTTTCAATTTTTTGGGGTGGTCACGAATTAAAGTCCTTTTCGCTCTAGGACGCTTAGTTTAGGAGATATGGGCAAAAGAAGTTTTTCATATAAACATTTCAATTTTTTTATGTTTTGGGTGGATTTTTCAATTTTTTGGGGTAGTCACGAATTAAAGTCCTTTTCGCTCTAGGACGCATATTTAAGGAGATATGGGCAAAAGAAGTTTTTCATATAAAAATTCAATTTTGGTTAGGTTTTGGGTGGATTTTTCAATTTTTTGTGGGTGGTCACGAATTAGGACGCATATTTAAGGAGAAATGGGCAAAAGAAGTTTTTCATATAAAAAGTTAAATTTTTTTAGGTTTTGGGTGGATTTTTCAATTTTTTGGGGTGGTCACGAATTAAAGTCCTTTTCGCTCTAGGACGCTTAGTTTAGGAGATATGGGCAAAATAAGTTTTTCATATAAAAATTTAAATTTTTTTTATGTTTTGGGTGGATTTTTCAATTTTTTGGGGTAGTCACGAATTAAAGTCCTTTTCGCTCTAGGACGCATATTTAAGGAGATATGGACAAAAGAAGTTTTTCATATAAAAATTTAAATTTTTTTAGGTTTTGGGTGAATTTTTCAATTTTTTGGGGTAGTCACGAATTAAAGTCTTTTTCGCTCTAGGACGCATATTTAAGGAGATATGGGCAAAAGAAGTTTTTCATATAAAAATTAAATTTTTTTAGGTTCTGGGTGGATTTTTCATTTTTTTGGGGGTGGTCACGAATTATCGTCCTTTTCGCTCTAGGACGCATATTTAAGGAGATATGGGCAAAAGAAGTTTTTCATATGAAAATTTCAATTTTTTTAGGTTTTGGGTAGATTTTTCAATTTTTTGGGGTGGTCACGAATTAAAGTCCTTTTCGCTCTAGGACGCATATTTAAGGAGATATGGGCAAAAGAAGTTTTTCATATAAAAATTTCAATTTTTTTTAGGTTTTGGGTGGATTTTTCAATTTTTTGTGGGTGGTCACGAATTATCGTCCTTTTCGCTCTAGGACGCATATTTAAGGAGATATGGGCAAAAGAAGTTTTTCATATACAAATTTCACTTTTTTTTAGGTTCTGGGTGGATTTTTCAATTTTTTGGGGGTGGTCACGAATTATCGGCCTTTTCGCTCTAGGACGCATATTTAAGGAGATATGGGCAAAAGAAGTTTTTCATATAAAAATTTCAATTTTTTTAGGTTTTGGGTGGATTTTTCAATTTTTTGGGGTGGTCACGAATTAAAGTCCTTTTCGCTCTAGGACGCATATTTAAGGAGATATGGGCACACGAAGTTTTTCATATAAAAATTAAATTTTTTTTAGGTTTTGGGTGGATTTTTCAATTTTTTGTGGGTGGTCACGAATTATCGTCCTTTTCGCTCTAGGACGCATATTTAAGGAGATATGGGCAAAAGAAGTTTTTCATATAAAAATTTAAATTTTTTTAGGTTTTGGGTGGATTTTTCAATTTTTTTGGGTAGTCACGAATTAAAGTCGTTTTCTCTCTAGGACGCTTAGTTTAGGAGATATGGGCAACAGAAGCTTTTCATATAAAAATTCAATTTTTTTAGGTTTTGGGTGGATTTGTCAATTTTTTTGGGTGGTCACGAATTAAAGTCCTTTTCGCTCTAGGACGCATATTTAAGGAGATATGGGCAAAAGAAGATTTTCATATAAAAATTTCAATTTGTTTTAGGTTTTGGGTGGATTTTTCAATTTTTTGGGGATGGTCACGAATTATCGTCCTTTTCGCTCTAGGACGCTTAGTTTAGGAGATATGGGCACACGAAGTTTTTCATATAAAAATTCAATTTTTTTAGGTTTTGGGTGGATTTTTCAAATTTTTGTGGGTGGTCACGAATTATCGTCCTTTTCGCTCTAGGACGCATATTTAAGGAGATATGGGCAAAAGAAGATTTTCATATAAAAATTTCAATTTGTTTTAGGTTTTGGGTGGATTTTTCAATTTTTTGGGGATGGTCACGAATTATCGTCCTTTTCGCTCTAGGACGCATATTTAAGGAGATATGAGCAAAAGAAGTTTTTCATATAAAAATTTCAATTTTTTTAGGTTTTGGGTGGATTTTTCAATTTTGTTGGGTGGTCACGAATTAAAGTCCTTTTCGCTCTAGGACGCATATTTAAGGAGATATGGGCACACGAAGTTTTTCATATAAAAATTAAATTTTTTTAGGTTTTGGGTGGATTTTTTAATTTTTTGGGGTGGTCACGAATTAAAGTCCTTTTCGCTCTAGGACGCATATTTAAGGAGTTATGGGCAAAAGAAGTTTTTCATATAAGTTTTTCATATAAAAAATCATTTTTTTTAGGTTTTGAGTGGATTTTTCAATTTTTTGGGGGTGGTCACGAATTATCGTCTGGTCACGAATTATCGTCTTAGTTTAGGAGATATGGGCAAAAGAAGTTTTTCATATAAAAATTTAAATTTTTTTAGGCTTTGGGTGGATTTTTCAATTTTTTGTGGGTGGTCACGAAGTATCGTCCTTTTCGCTCTAGGACGCATATTTAAGGAGATATGGGCAAAAGAAGTTTTTCATATAAAAATTTCACTTTTTTTTAGGATTGGGGAGGATTTTTCAATTTTTTGGGGTGGTCACGAATTATCGTCCTTTTCGCTCTAGGACGCATATTTAAGGAGATATGGGCAAAAGAAGTTTTTCATATAAAAATTTCAATTTTTTTAGGTTTTGGGTGGATTTTTAAATTTTTTTGGGTGGTCACGAATTAAAGTCCTTTTCGCTCTAGGACTAGTTTAGGAGATATGGGCACACGAAGTTTTTCATATAAAAATTCAATTTTTTAGGTTTTGGGTGGATTTTTCAATTTTTTGTGCGTGGTCACGAATTATCGTCCTTTTCGCTCTAGGACGCATATTTAAGGAGATATGGTCACACGAAGTTTTTCATATAAAAATTAAATTTTTTTAGGTTTTGGGTGGATTTTTCAATTTTTTGTTGGTGGTCACGAATTATCGTCCTTTTCGCTCTAGGACGCATATTTAAGGAGATATGGGCAAAAGAAGTTTTTCATATAAAAATTTCAATTTTTTTAGGTTTTGGGTGGATTTTTCAATTTTTTGGGGTGATCACGAATTAAAGTCCTTTTCGCTCTAGGACGCTTAGTTTAGGAGATATGGGCAAAAGAAGTTTTTCATATAAAAATTTAAATTTTTTCGGTTTTGGGTGGATTTTTCAATTTTTTGGGGTGGTCACGAATTATCGTCCTTTTCGCTCTAGGATGCATATTTAAAGAGATATGGGCAAAATAAGTTTTTCATATAAAAATTTCAATTTTTTTAGGTTTTGGGTGGATTTTTCAATTTTTTGGGGTGGTCACGAATTAACGTCTTTTTCGCTCTAGGACGCTTAGTTTAGGAGATGTGGGCAAAAGAAGTTTTTCATATAAAAATTTCAATTTTTTTTAGGATTTGGGAGGATTTTTCAATTTTTTGGGGTGGTCACGAATTAAAGTCCTTTTCGCTTTAGGACGCATATTTAAGGAGATATGGGCAAAAGAAGTTTTTCATATAAAAATTCAATTTTTTTAGGTTTTGGGTGGATTTTTCAATTTTTTGGGGTGTTCACGAATTATCGTCCTTTTCGCTCTAGGACGTTTAGTTTAGGAGATATGGCCAAAAGAAGTTTTTCATATAAAAATTTCAATTTTTTAGGATTTGGGAGGGTTTTTCAATTTTTTGAGGGTCGTCACGAATTAAAGTCCTTTTCGCTCTAGGACGCATATTTAAGGAGATATGGGCACATGAAGTTTTTCATATAAGAATTAAATTTTTTAGGCTTTGGGTGGATTTTTCAATTTTTTGTGGGTGGTCACGAATTATCGTCCTTTTCGCTCTAGGACGCATATTTAAGGAGATATGGGCAAAAGAAGTTTTTCATATAAAAATTTCACTTTTTTTTAGGTTCTGGGTGGATTTTTCAATTTTTTGGGGGTGGTCACGAATTATCGTCCTTTTCGCTCTAGGATGCATATTTAAGGAGATATGGACAAAAGAAGTTTTTCATATAAAAATTTAAATTTTTTTAGGTTTTGGGTGGATTTTTCAATTTTTTGGGGTAGTCACGAATTAAAGTCCTTTTCGCTCTAGGACGCATATTTAAGGAGATATGGGCAAAGTAAGTTTTTCATATAAAAATTTCAATTTTTTTTAGGTTTTGGGTGGATTTTTCAATTTTTTGGGGTGGTCACGAATTAAAGTCCTTTTCGCTCTAGGACGCATATTTAAGGAGATATGGGCACATGAAGTTTTTCATATAAAAATTTCATTTTTTTAGGTTTTTGGTGGATTTTTCAATTTTTTGGGGTGGTCACGAATTAAAGTCCTTTTCGCTCTAGGACGCTTAGTTTAGGAGATATGGGCAAAAGAAGTTTTTCATATAAAAATTTCAATTTTTTTTATGTTTTGGGTGGATTTTTCAATTTTTTGGGGTAGTCACGAATTAAAGTCCTTTTCGCTCTAGGACGCATATTTAAGGAGATATGGGCAAAAGAAGTTTTTCATATAAAAAATTCAATTTTTTTAGGTTTTGGGTGAATTTTTAAATTTTTTGGGGTGGTCACGAATTAAAGTCCTTTTCCCTCTAGGACGCATATTTAAGGAGATATGGGCAAAAGAAGTTTTTCATATAAAAATTTAAATTTTTTTAGGTTTTGGGTCGATTTTTCAATTTTTTGGGGTGGTCACGAATTAAAGTCCTTTTCGCTCTAGGACGCTTAGTTTAGGAGATATGGGCAAAATAAGTTATTCATATAAAAATTTCAAATTTTTTAGGTTTTGGGTTAATTTTTCAATTTTTTAGGGTAGTCACGAATTAAAGTCCTTTTCGCTCTAGGACGCATATTTAAGGAGATATGGGCAAAAGAAGATTTTCATATAAAAATTTCAATTTTTTTAGGTTTTGGGTGGATTTTTCAATTTTTTTGGGTGGTCGTCCTTTTCGCTCTAGGACGCATATTTAAGGAGATATGGGCAAAAGAAGTTTTTCATATAAAAATTTCAATTTTTTTAGGTTTTGGGTGGATTTTTCAATTTTTTGGGGTGGTCACGAATTAAAGTCCTTTTCGCTCTAGGACGCTTAGTTTAGGAGATATGGGCAAACGAAGTTTTTCATATAAAAATTTAAATTTTTTTAGGCTTTGGGTGGATTTTTCAATTTTTTGTGGGTGGTCACGAATTATCGTCCTTTTCGCTCTAGGACGCATATTTAAGGAGATATGGGCAAAAGAAGTTTTTCATATAAAAATTTCACTTTTTTTTAGGATTGGGGAGGATTTTTCAATTTTTTGGGGTGGTCACGAATTATCGTCCTTTTCGCTCTAGGACGCATATTTAAGGAGATATGGGCAAAAGAAGTTTTTCATATAAAAATTTCAATTTTTTTAGGTTTTGGGTGGATTTTTCAATTTTTTTGGGTGGTCACGAATTAAAGTCCTTTTCGCTCTAGGACTAGTTTAGGAGATATGGGCACACGAAGTTTTTCATATAAAAATTCAATTTTTTAGGTTTTGGGTGGATTTTTCAATTTTTTGTGCGTGGTCACGAATTATCGTCCTTTTCGCTCTAGGACGCATATTTAAGGAGATATGGGCACACGAAGTTTTTCATATAAAAATTAAATTTTTTTAGGTTTTGGGTGGATTTTTCAATTTTTTGTTGGTGGTCACGAATTATCGTCCTTTTCGCTCTAGGATGCATATTTAAAGAGATATGGGCAAAATAAGTTTTTCATATAAAAATTTCAATTTTTTTAGGTTTTGGGTGGATTTTTCAATTTTTTGGGGTGGTCACGAATTAAAGTCCTTTTCGCTCTAGGACGCATATTTAAGGAGATATGGGCACATGAAGTTTTTCATATAAAAATTTCATTTTTTTAGGTTTTGGGTGGATTTGTCAATTTTTTTGGGTGGTCACGAATTAAAGTCCTTTTCGCTCTAGGACGCTTAGTTTAGGAGATATGGGCAAAAGAAGTTTTTCATATAAAAATTTCAATTTTTTTTATGTTTTGGGTGGATTTTTCAATTTTTTGGGGTAGTCACGAATTAAAGTCCTTTTCGCTCTAGGACGCATATTTAAGGAGATATGGGCAAAAGAAGTTTTTCATATAAAAAATTCAATTTTTTTAGGTTTTGGGTGAATTTTTAAATTTTTTGGGGTGGTCACGAATTAAAGTCCTTTTCCCTCTAGGACGCATATTTAAGGAGATATGGGCAAAAGAAGTTTTTCATATAAAAATTTAAATTTTTTTAGGTTTTGGGTCGATTTTTCAATTTTTTGGGGTGGTCACGAATTAAAGTCCTTTTCGCTCTAGGACGCTTAGTTTAGGAGATATGGGCAAAATAAGTTATTCATATAAAAATTTCAAATTTTTTAGGTTTTGGGTTAATTTTTCAATTTTTTAGGGTAGTCACGAATTAAAGTCCTTTTCGCTCTAGGACGCATATTTAAGGAGATATGGGCAAAAGAAGATTTTCATATAAAAATTTCAATTTTTTTAGGTTTTGGGTGGATTTTTCAATTTTTTTGGGTGGTCGTCCTTTTCGCTCTAGGACGCATATTTAAGGAGATATGGGCAAAAGAAGTTTTTCATATAAAAATTTCAATTTTTTTAGGTTTTGGGTGGATTTTTCAATTTTTTGGGGTGGTCACGAATTAAAGTCCTTTTCGCTCTAGGACGCTTAGTTTAGGAGATATGGGCAAACGAAGTTTTTCATATAAAAATTTAAATTTTTTTAGGCTTTGGGTGGATTTTTCAATTTTTTGTGGGTGGTCACGAATTATCGTCCTTTTCGCTCTAGGACGCATATTTAAGGAGATATGGGCAAAAGAAGTTTTTCATATAAAAATTTCACTTTTTTTTAGGATTGGGGAGGATTTTTCAATTTTTTGGGGTGGTCACGAATTATCGTCCTTTTCGCTCTAGGACGCATATTTAAGGAGATATGGGCAAAAGAAGTTTTTCATATAAAAATTTCAATTTTTTTAGGTTTTGGGTGGATTTTTCAATTTTTTTGGGTGGTCACGAATTAAAGTCCTTTTCGCTCTAGGACTAGTTTAGGAGATATGGGCACACGAAGTTTTTCATATAAAAATTCAATTTTTTAGGTTTTGGGTGGATTTTTCAATTTTTTGTGCGTGGTCACGAATTATCGTCCTTTTCGCTCTAGGACGCATATTTAAGGAGATATGGGCACACGAAGTTTTTCATATAAAAATTAAATTTTTTTAGGTTTTGGGTGGATTTTTCAATTTTTTGTTGGTGGTCACGAATTATCGTCCTTTTCGCTCTAGGATGCATATTTAAAGAGATATGGGCAAAATAAGTTTTTCATATAAAAATTTCAATTTTTTTAGGTTTTGGGTGGATTTTTCAATTTTTTGGGGTGGTCACGAATTAAAGTCCTTTTCGCTCTAGGACGCATATTTAAGGAGATATGGGCACATGAAGTTTTTCATATAAAAATTTCATTTTTTTAGGTTTTGGGTGGATTTGTCAATTTTTTTGGGTGGTCACGAATTAAAGTCCTTTTCGCTCTAGGACGCTTAGTTTAGGAGATATGGGCAAAAGAAGTTTTTCATATAAAAATTTCAATTTTTTTTATGTTTTGGGTGGATTTTTCAATTTTTTGGGGTAGTCACGAATTAAAGTCCTTTTCGCTCTAGGACGCATATTTAAGGAGATATGGGCAAAAGAAGTTTTTCATATAAAAAATTCAATTTTTTTAGGTTTTGGGTGAATTTTTAAATTTTTTGGGGTGGTCACGAATTAAAGTCCTTTTCCCTCTAGGACGCATATTTAAGGAGATATGGGCAAAAGAAGTTTTTCATATAAAAATTTAAATTTTTTTAGGTTTTGGGTCGATTTTTCAATTTTTTGGGGTGGTCACGAATTAAAGTCCTTTTCGCTCTAGGACGCTTAGTTTAGGAGATATGGGCAAAATAAGTTATTCATATAAAAATTTCAAATTTTTTAGGTTTTGGGTTAATTTTTCAATTTTTTAGGGTAGTCACGAATTAAAGTCCTTTTCGCTCTAGGACGCATATTTAAGGAGATATGGGCAAAAGAAGATTTTCATATAAAAATTTCTATTTTTTTAGGTTTTGGGTGGATTTTTCAATTTTTTTGGGTGGTCGTCCTTTTCGCTCTAGGACGCATATTTAAGGAGATATGGGCAAAAGAAGTTTTTCATATAAAAATTTCAATTTTTTTAGGTTTTGGGTGGATTTTTCAATTTTTTGGGGTGGTCACGAATTAAAGTCCTTTTCGCTCTAGGACGCTTAGTTTAGGAGATATGGGCAAACGAAGTTTTTCATATAAAAATTTAAATTTTTTTAGGCTTTGGGTGGATTTTTCAATTTTTTGTGGGTGGTCACGAATTATCGTCCTTTTCGCTCTAGGACGCATATTTAAGGAGATATGGGCAAAAGAAGTTTTTCATATAAAAATTTCACTTTTTTTTAGGATTGGGGAGGATTTTTCAATTTTTTGGGGTGGTCACGAATTATCGTCCTTTTCGCTCTAGGACGCATATTTAAGGAGATATGGGCAAAAGAAGTTTTTCATATAAAAATTTCAATTTTTTTAGGTTTTGGGTGGATTTTTCAATTTTTTTGGGTGGTCACGAATTAAAGTCCTTTTCGCTCTAGGACTAGTTTAGGAGATATGGGCACACGAAGTTTTTCATATAAAAATTCAATTTTTTAGGTTTTGGGTGGATTTTTCAATTTTTTGTGCGTGGTCACGAATTATCGTCCTTTTCGCTCTAGGACGCATATTTAAGGAGATATGGGCACACGAAGTTTTTCATATAAAAATTAAATTTTTTTAGGTTTTGGGTGGATTTTTCAATTTTTTGTTGGTGGTCACGAATTATCGTCCTTTTCGCTCTAGAACGCATATTTAAGGAGATATGGGCAAAAGAAGTTTTTCATATAAAAATTTCAATTTTTTTAGGTTTTGGGTGGATATTTCAATTTTTTGGGGTTGTCACGAATTAAAGTCCTTTTCGCTCTAGGACGCTTAGTTTAGGAGATATGGGCAAAAGAAGTTTTTCATATAAAAATTTCAATTTTTTTCGGTTTTGGGTGGATTTTTCAATTTTTTGGGGTGGTCACGAATTATCGTCCTTTTCGCTCTAGGATGCATATTTAAAGAGATATGGGCAAAATAAGTTTTTCATATAAAAATTTCAATTTTTTTAGGTTTTGGGTGGATTTTTCAATTTTTTGGGGTGGTCACGAATTAACGTCTTTTTCGCTCTAGGACGCTTAGTTTAGGAGATGTGGGCAAAAGAAGTTTTTCATATAAAAATTCAATTTTTTTAGGTTTTGGGTGGATTTGTCAATTTTTTTGGGTGGTCACGAATTAAAGTCCTTTTCGCTCTAGGACGCTTAGTTTAGGAGATATGGGCAAAAGAAGATTTTCATATAAAAATTTCAATTTTTTTAGGTTTTGGGTGGATTTTTCAATTTTTTGGGGTGTTCACGAATAATCGTCCTTTTCGCTCTAGGACGTTTAGTTTAGGAGATATGGCCAAAAGAAGTTTTTCATATAAAAATTCAATTTTTTTAGGTTTTGGGTGGATTTTTCCAATTTTTGTGGGTGGTCACGAATTATCGTCCTTTTCGCTCTAGGACGCATATTTAAGGAGATATGGGCAAAAGAAGTTTTTCATATAAAAATTTCACTTTTTTTAGGATTGGGGAGGATTTTTCAATTTTTTGGGGTGGTCACGAATTATCGTCCTTTTCGCTCTAGGACGCATATTTAAGGAGATATGGGCAAAAGAAGATTTTCATATAAAAATTTCAATTTGTTTTAGGTTTTGGGTGGATTTTTCAATTTTTTGGGGATGGTCACGAATTATCGTCCTTTTCGCTCTAGGACGCATATTTAAGGAGATATGAGCAAAAGAAGTTTTTCATATAAAAATTTCAATTTTTTTAGGTTTTGGGTGGATTTTTCAATTTTGTTGGGTGGTCACGAATTAAAGTCCTTTTCGCTCTAGGACGCATATTTAAGGAGATATGGGCACACGAAGTTTTTCATATAAAAATTAAATTTTTTTAGGTTTTGGGTGGATTTTTCAATTTTTTGGGGTGGTCACGAATTAAAGTCCTTTTCGCTCTAGGACGCATATTTAAGGAGTTATGGGCAAAAGAAGTTTTTCATATAAGTTTTTCATATAAAAAATCATTTTTTTTAGGTTTTGAGTGGATTTTTCAATTTTTTGGGGGTGGTCACGAATTATCGTCTTTTTCGCTCTAGGACGCATATTTAAGGAGATATGGGCAAAAGAAGTTTTTCATATAAAAATTTCAATTTTTTTAGGTTTTGGGTGGATTTTTCAATTTTTTGGGGTGGTCACGAATTAAAGTCCTTTTCGCTCTAGGACGCATATTTAAGGAGATATGGGCAAAAGAAGTTTTTCATATAAAAAATTCAATTTTTTTAGGTTTTGGGTGAATTTTTAAATTTTTTGGGGTGGTCACGAATTAAAGTCCTTTTCGCTCTATGACGCATATTTAAGGAGATATGGGCAAAAGAAGTTTTTCATGTAAAAATTTAAATTTTTTTAGGTTTTGGGTGGATTTTTCAATTTTTTGGGGTGGTCACGAATTAAAGTCCTTTTCGCTCTAGGACGCATATTTAAGGAGATATGGGCAAAAGAAGTTTTTCATATAAAAATTTCAATTTTTTTAGGTTTTGGGTGGATTTTTCAATTTTTTGGGGTGCTCACGAATTAAAGTCCTTTTCGCTCTAGGACGCTTAGTTTAGGAGATATGGGCAAAAGAAGTTTTTCATATAAAAATTTCAATTTTTTTAGGTTTTGGGTGGATTTTTCAATTTTTTGGGGTGGTCACGAATTAAAGTCCTTTTCGCTCTAGGACGCTTAGCTTAGGAGATATGGGCAAAAGAAGTTTTTCATATAAAAATTCAATTTTTTTTAAGGTTTTGGGTGGATTTTTCAATTTTTTGGGGTGGCCACGAATTAAAGTCCTTTTCGCTCTAGGACGCATATTTAAGGAGATATGGGCAAAAGAAGTTTTTCATATAAAAATTTCAATTTTTTTAGGTTTTGGGTGGATTTTTCAATTTTTTGGGGTGGTCACGAATTAAAGTCCTTTTCGCTCTATGACGCATATTTAAGGAGATATGGGCAAAAGAAGTTTTTCATATAAAAATTTCATTTTTTTAGGTTTTGGGTGGATTTTTCAATTTTTTGGCGTGGCCACGAATTAAAGTCCTTTTCGCTCTAGGACGCTTAGTTTAGGAGATATGGGCACACGAAGTTTTTCATATAAAAATTCAATTTTTTTAGGTTTTGGGTGGATTTTTTAATTTTTTGGGGTGGTCACGAATTATCGTCCTTTTCGCTCTAGGACGCATATTTTAAGAGATATGGGCAAAAGAAGTTTTTCATATAAAAATTTAAATTTTTCAATTTTTTTTAAGGTTTTGGGTGGATTTTTCAATTTTTTGGGGTGGCCACGAATTAAAGTCCTTTTCGCTCTAGGACGCTTAGTTTAGGAGATATGGGCAAAATAAGTTTTTCATATAAAAATTTCAATTTTTTTAGGCTTTGGGTGGATTTTTCAATTTTTTGGGGTGGTCACGAATTAAAGTCCTTTTCGCTCTATGACGCATATTTAAGGAGATATGGGCAAAAGAAGTTTTTCATATAAAAATTTAATTTTTTTTTAGGTTTTGGGTGGATTGTTCAAATTTTTGGCGTGGCCACGAATTAAAGTCCTTTTCGCTCTAGGACGCTTAGTTTAGGAGATATGGGCAAAATAAGTTTTTCATATAAAAATTTCAATTTTTTTAGGTTTTGGGTGGATTTTTCAATTTTTTGGGGTGGTCACGAATTATCGTCCTTTTCGCTCTAGGACGCATATTTAAGGAGATATGGGCAAAAGAAGTTTTTCATATAAAAATTTAAATTTTTTTAGGTTTTGGGTGGATTTTTAAATTTTTTGGGGTGGTCACGTATAAAGTTCTTTTCGCTCCAGGACGCTTAGTTTAGGAGATATGGGCAAAATAGGTTTTTCATATAAAAATTTAAATTTTTTTAGGTTTTGGGTGGATTTTTCAATTTTTTGGGTGGTCACGAATTATCGTCCTTTTCGCTCTAGGACGCTTAGTTTACGAGATATGGCCAAAAGAAGTTTTTCATATAAAAATTTCAATTTTTTAGGATTTGGGAGGGTTTTTCAGTTTTTTGAGGGTCGTCACGAATTATCGTCCTTTTCGCTCTAGGACGCATAGTTAAGGAGATATGGGCAAAAGAAGTTTTTTTAGTTTTTTTTTAGGTTTTGGGTGGATTTTTCAATGTTTTGGGGTGGTCACGAATTAAAGTCCTTTTCGCTCTAGGACGCTTAGTTTAGGAGATATGGGCAAAATAAGTTTTTCATATAAAAATTTCAATTTTTTTTAGGTTTTGGGTGAATTTTTAAATTTTTTGGGGTAGTTACGAATTAAAGTCCTTTTCGCTCTAGGACGCTTAGTTTAGGAGATTTGGGCAAAAGAAGTTTTTCATATAAAAATTTCAATTTTTTTAGGTTTTGGGTGCATTTTTCAATTTTTTGGGGTTGGTCACGAATTAAAGTCCTTTTCGCTCTAGGACGCTTAGTTAAGGAGATATGGGCAAAAGAAGTTTTTCAAACAAAAATTCAATTTGTTTTAGGTGTTGGGTGGATTTTTCAATTTTTTGGGGTGGTCACGAATTATCGTCCTTTTCGCTCTAGGACATTTAGTTTAGGAGATGTGGCCAAAAGAAGTTTTTCATATAAAAATTTCAATTTTTTAGGATATGGGAGGATTTTTCAATTTTTTGAGGGTCGTCACGAATTATCGTCCTTTTCGCTCTAGGACGCATATTTAAGGAGATATATGCAAAAGAAGCTTTTCATATAAAAATTTCAATTTTTTAGGTTTTGGGTGGATTTTTCAATTTTTTGGGGTGGTCACGAATTAAAGTCCTTTTCGCTCTAGGACGCATATTTAAGGAGATGTGGGAAAAAGAAGTTTTTCATATAAAAATTTCAATTTTTTTTAGGATTTGGGAGGATTTTTAAATTTTTTGAGGGTGGTTACGAATTATCGTCCTTTTCGCTCTAGGACGCATATTTAAGGAGATATGGGCAAAATAATCTTTTTTAGTTTTTTTTTAGGTTTTGGGTGGATTTTTCAGTGTTTTGGGGTGGTCACGAATTAAAGTCCTTTTCGCTATAGGACGCTTAGTTTAGGAGATATGGGCAAAATAAGTTTTTCATATAAAAATTTAAATTTTTTTAAATTTTTTGAGGGTGGTTACGAATTATCGTCCTTTTCGCTCTAGGACGCATATTTAAGGAGATATGGGCAAAATAAGCTTTTTTAGTTTTTTTTTAGGTTTTGGGTGGATTTTTCAGTGTTTTGGGGTGGTCACGAATTAAAGTCCTTTTCGCTATAGGACGCTTAGTTTAGGAGATATGGGCAAAAGAAGTTTTTCATATAAAAATTTCAATTTTTTTAGGTTTTGGGTGGATTTTTCAATTTTTTGGGGTGGTCACGAATTAAAGTCCTTTTCGCTCTAGGAGGCTTAGTTTAGGAGATATGGGCAAAAGAAGTTTTTCATATAAAAATTCAATTTTTTTTTAGGTTTTGGGTGGATTTTTCAATTTTTTGGGGTGGTCACGAATTATCATCCTTTTCTCGATAGGACGCATATTTAAGGAGATATGGCAAAAGAAGTTTTTCATATAAAAATTTAAATTTTTATAGGTTTTGGGTGGATTTTTAAATTTTTTGGGGTGTTCACGAATTATCGTCCTTTTCGCTCTAGGACGTTTAGTTTAGGAGATATGGCCAAAAGAAGTTTTTCATATAAAAATTTAAATTTTTTAGGATTTGGGAGGGTTTTTCAATTTTTTGAGGGTCGTCACGAATTGTCGTCCTTTTCGCTCTAGGACGCATATTTAAGGAGATATGGGCAAAAGAAGTTTTTTTAGTTTTTTTTAGGTATTGGGTGGATTTTTCAATTTTTTGGGTTGGTCACGAATTAAAGTCCTTTTCGCTCTAGGACGCTTAGTTTAGGAGATATGGGCAAAAGAAGTTTTTCATATAAAAATTTCAATTTTTTTTAGGTTTTGGGTGGATTTTTCAATTTTTTGGGGTGGTCACGAATTAAAGTCCTTTTCGCTCTATGACGCATATTTAAGGAGATATGGGCAAAAGAAGTTTTTCATATAAAAATTTAATTTTTTTTTAGGTTTTGGGTGGATTTTTCAATTTTTTGGCGTGGCCACGAATTAAAGTCCTTTTCGCTCTAGGACGCTTAGTTTAGGAGATATGCGCACACGAAGTTTTTCATATAAAAATTCAATTTTTTTAGGTTTTGGGTGGATTTTTCAATTTTTTGGGGTGGTCACGAATTATCGTCCTTTTCGCTCTAGGACGCATATTTAAGGAGATATGGGCAAAAGAAGATTTTCATATAAAAATTTCAATTTGTTTTAGGTTTTGGGTGGATTTTTCAATTTTTTGGGGATGGTCACGAATTATCGTCCTTTTCGCTCTAGGACGCATATTTAAGGAGATATGAGCAAAAGAAGTTTTTCATATAAAAATTTCAATTTTTTTAGGTTTTGGGTGGATTTTTCAATTTTGTTGGGTGGTCACGAATTAAAGTCCTTTTCGCTCTAGGACGCATATTTAAGGAGATATGGGCACACGAAGTTTTTCATATAAAAATTAAATTTTTTTAGGTTTTGGGTGGATTTTTCAATTTTTTGGGGTGGTCACGAATTAAAGACCTTTTCGCTCTAGGACGCATATTTAAGGAGTTATGGGCAAAAGAAGTTTTTCATATAAGTTTTTCATATAAAAAATCATTTTTTTTAGGTTTTGAGTGGATTTTTCAATTTTTTGGGGGTGGTCACGAATTATCGTCTTTTTCGCTCTAGGACGCATATTTAAGGAGATATGGGCAAAAGAAGTTTTTCATATAAAAATTTCAATTTTTTTAGGTTTTGGGTGGATTTTTCAATTTTTTTGGGTGGTCACGAATTAAAGTCCTTTTCGCTCTAGGACTAGTTTAGGAGATATGGGCACACGAAGTTTTTCATATAAAAATTCAATTTTTTAGGTTTTGGGTGGATTTTTCAATTTTTTGTGCGTGGTCACGAATTATCGTCCTTTTCGCTCTAGGACGCATATTTAAGGAGATATGGGCACACGAAGTTTTTCATATAAAAATTAAATTTTTTTAGGTTTTGGGTGGATTTTTCAATTTTTTGTTGGTGGTCACGAATTATCGTCCTTTTCGCTCTAGGACGCATATTTAAGGAGATATGGGCAAAAGAAGTTTTTCATATAAAAATTTCAATTTTTTTAGGTTTTGGGTGGATTTTTCAATTTTTTGGGGTGGTCACGAATTAAAGTCCTTTTCGCTCTAGGACGCTTAGTTTAGGAGATATGGGCAAAATAAGTTGTTCATATAAAAATTTCAATTTTTTTCGGTTTTGGGTGGATTTGTCAATATTTTGGGGTGGTCACGAATTATCGTCCTTTTCGCTCTAGGATGCATATTTAAAGAGATATGGGCAAAATAAGTTTTTCATATAAAAATTTCAATTTTTTTAGATTTTGGGTGGATTTTTAAATTTTTTGGGGTGGTCACGAATTAACGTCTTTTTCGCTCTAGGACGCTTAGTTTAGGAGATGTGGGCAAAAGAAGTTTTTCATATAAAAATTTCAATTTTTTTTAGGATTTGGGAGGATTTTTCAATTTTTTGGGGTGGTCACGAATTAAAGTCCTTTTCGCTTTAGGACGCATATTTAAGGAGATATGGGCAAAAGAAGTTTTTCATATAAAAATTCAATTTTTTTAGGTTTTGGGTGGATTTTTCAATTTTTTGGGATGTTCACGAATTATCGTCCTTTTCGCTCTAGGACGTTTAGTTTAGGAGATATGGCCAAAAGAAGTTTTTCATATAAAAATTTCAATTTTTTAGGATTTGGGAGGGTTTTTCAATTTTTTGAGGGTCGTCACGAATTATCGTCCTTTTCGCTCTAGGACGCATATTTAAGGAGATATGGGCAAAATAAGTTTTTTTAGTTTGTTTTTAGGTTTTGGGTGGATTTTTCAATTTTTTGGGATGGTCACGAATTAAATTCCTTTTCGCTCTAGGACGCTTAGTTTAGGAGATATGGGCAAAAGAAGTTTTTCATATAAAAATTTAAGTTTTTTTTTGGATTTGGGAGGATTTTTAAATTTTTTGAGGTTGGTCACGAATTATCGTCCTTTTCGCTCTATGACGCATATTTAAGGAGATATGGGCAAAAGAAGTTTTTCATGTAAAAATTTAAATTTTTTTAGGTTTTGGGTGGATTTTTCAATTTTTTGGGGTGGTCACGAATTAAAGTCCTTTTCGCTCTAGGACGCATATTTAAGGAGATATGGGCAAAAGAAGTTTTTCATATAAAAATTTCAATTTTTTTAGGTTTTGGGTGGATTTTTCAATTTTTTGGGGTGCTCACGAATTAAAGTCCTTTTCGCTCTAGGACGCTTAGTTTAGGAGATATGGGCAAAAGAAGTTTTTCATATAAAAATTTCAATTTTTTTAGGTTTTGGGTGGATTTTTCAATTTTTTGGGGTGGTCACGAATTAAAGTCCTTTTCGCTCTAGGACGCTTAGCTTAGGAGATATGGGCAAAAGAAGTTTTTCATATAAAAATTCAATTTTTTTTAAGGTTTTGGGTGGATTTTTCAATTTTTTGGGGTGGCCACGAATTAAAGTCCTTTTCGCTCTAGGACTCTTAGTTTAGGAGATATGGGCAAAAGAAGTTTTTCATATAAAAATTTCAATTTTTTTAGGTTTTGGGTGGATTTTTCAATTTTTTGGGGTGGTCACGAATTAATGTCCTTTTCGCTCTATGACGCATATTTAAAGAGATAATGGCAAAAGAAGTTTTTCATATAAAAATTTAAATTTTTCAATTTTTTTTAAGGTTTTGGGTGGATTTTTCAATTTTTTGGGGTGACCACGAATTAAAGTCCTTTTCGCTCTAGGACGCTTAGTTTAGGAGATATGGGCAAAATAAGTTTTTCATATAAAAATTTCAATTTTTTTTAGGTTTTGGGTGGATTTTTCAATTTTTTGGGGTGGTCACGAATTAAAGTCCTTTTCGCTCTAGGACTCTTAGTTTAGGAGATATGGGCAAAAGAAGTTTTTCATATAAAAATTTAATTTTTTTTTAGGTTTTGGGTGGATTTTTCAATTTTTTGGCGTGGCCACGAATTAAAGTCCTTTTCGCTCTAGGACGCTTAGTTTAGGAGATATGGGCACACGAAGTTTTTCATATAAAAATTCAATTTTTTTAGGTTTTGGGTGGATTTTTCAATTTTTTGGGGTGGTCACGAATTATCGTCCTTTTCGCTCTAGGACGCATATTTAAGGAGATATGGGCAAAAGAAGTTTTTCATATAAAAATTTAAATTTTTTTAGGTTTTGGGTGGATTTTTAAATTTTTTGGGGTGGTCACGTATAAAGTTCTTTTCGCTCCAGGACGCTTAGTTTAGGAGATATGGGCAAAATAGGTTTTTCATATAAAAATTTAATTTTTTTTTAGGTTTTGGGTGGATTTTTCAATTTTTTGGGTGGTCACGAATTATCGTCCTTTTCGCTCTAGGACGCTTAGTTTACGAGATATGGCCAAAAGAAGTTTTTCATATAAAAATTTCAATTTTTTAGGATTTGGGAGGGTTTTTCAGTTTTTTGAGGGTCGTCACGAATTATCGTCCTTT
Organism: Haematobia irritans; assembly: GCF_050003625.1. NCBI lineage: Eukaryota > Metazoa > Arthropoda > Insecta > Diptera > Muscidae > Haematobia > Haematobia irritans. The sequence continues at coordinate 34,469,376 of NC_134400.1, read as the reverse complement.
TCGCTCTAGGACGCATAGTTAAGGAGATATGGGCAAAAGAAGTTTTTTTAGTTTTTTTTTAGGTTTTGGGTGCATTTTTCAATGTTTTGGGGTGGTCACGAATTAAAGTCCTTTTCGCTCTAGGACGCTTAGTTTAGGAGATATGGGCAAAATAAGTTTTTCATATAAAAATTTCAATTTTTTTTAGGTTTTGGGTGAATTTTTAAATTTTTTGGGGTAGTTACGAATTAAAGTCCTTTTCGCTCTAGGACGCTTAGTTTAGGAGATTTGGGCAAAAGAAGTTTTTCATATAAAAATTTCAATTTTTTTAGGTTTTGGGTGCATTTTTCAATTTTTTGGGGTGGTCACGAATTAAAGTCCTTTTCGCTCTAGGACGCATATTTAAGGAGATGTGGGAAAAAGAAGTTTTTCATATAAAAATTTCAATTTTTTTAGGATTTGGGAGGATTTTTAAATTTTTTGAGGGTGGTTACGAATTATCGTCCTTTTCGCTCTAGGACGCATATTTAAGGAGATATGGGCAAAATAAGCTTTTTTAGTTTTTTTTTAGGTTTTGGGTGGATTTTTCAGTGTTTTGGGGTGGTCACGAATTAAAGTCCTTTTCGCTATAGGACGCTTAGTTTAGGAGATATGGGCAAAATAAGTTTTTCATATAAAAATTTAAATTTTTTTAGGTTTTGGGTGGATTTTTCAATTTTTTGGGGTGGTCACGAATTAAAGTCCTTTTCGCTCTAGGAGGCTTAGTTTAGGAGATATGGGCAAAAGAAGTTTTTCATATAAAAATTCAATTTTTTTTTAGGTTTTGGGTGGATTTTTCAATTTTTTGGGGTGGTCACGAATTATCATCCTTTTCTCGATAGGACGCATATTTAAGGAGATATGGCAAAAGAAGTTTTTCATATAAAAATTTAAATTTTTCTAGGTTTTGGGTGGATTTTTAAATTTTTTGGGGTGTTCACGAATTATCGTCCTTTTCGCTCTAGGACGTTTAGTTTAGGAGATATGGCCAAAAGAAGTTTTTCATATAAAAATTTAAATTTTTTAGGATTTGGGAGGGTTTTTCAATTTTTGAGGGTCGTCACGAATTATCGTCCTTTTCGCTCTAGGACGCATATTTAAGGAGATATGGGCAAAAGAAGTTTTTTTAGTTTTTTTTAGGTTTTGGGTGGATTTTCAATTTTTTGGGTTGGTCACGAATTAAAGTCCTTTTCGCTCTAGGACGCTTAGTTTAGGAGATATGGGCAAAAGAAGTTTTTCATATAAAAATTTCAAATTTTTTTAGGTTTTGGGTGGATTTTTCAATTTTTTGGGGTGGTCACGAATTAAAGTCCTTTTCGCTCTATGACGCATATTTAAGGAGATATGGGCAAAAGAAGTTTTTCATATAAAAATTTAATTTTTTTTTAGGTTTTGGGTGGATTTTTCAATTTTTTGGCGTGGCCACGAATTAAAGTCCTTTTCGCTCTAGGACGCTTAGTTTAGGAGATATGCGCACACGAAGTTTTTCATATAAAAATTCAATTTTTTTAGGTTTTGGGTGGATTTTTCAATTTTTTGGCGTGGCCACGAATTAAAGTCCTTTTCGCTCTAGGACGCATATTTAAGGAGATATGAGCAAAAGAAGTTTTTCATATAAAAATTTCAATTTTTTTAGGTTTTGGGTGGATTTTTCAATTTTGTTGGGTGGTCACGAATTAAAGTCCTTTTCGCTCTAGGACGCATATTTAAGGAGATATGGGCACACGAAGTTTTTCATATAAAAATTAAATTTTTTTAGGTTTTGGGTGGATTTTTCAATTTTTTGGGGTGGTCACGAATTAAAGACCTTTTCGCTCTAGGACGCATATTTAAGGAGTTATGGGCAAAAGAAGTTTTTCATATAAGTTTTTCATATAAAAAATCATTTTTTTTAGGTTTTGAGTGGATTTTTCAATTTTTTGGGGGTGGTCACGAATTATCGTCTTTTTCGCTCTAGGACGCATATTTAAGGAGATATGGGCAAAAGAAGTTTTTCATATAAAAATTTCAATTTTTTTAGGTTTTGGGTGGATTTTTCAATTTTTTTGGGTGGTCACGAATTAAAGTCCTTTTCGCTCTAGGACTAGTTTAGGAGATATGGGCACACGAAGTTTTTCATATAAAAATTCAATTTTTTAGGTTTTGGGTGGATTTTTCAATTTTTTGTGCGTGGTCACGAATTATCGTCCTTTTCGCTCTAGGACGCATATTTAAGGAGATATGGGCACACGAAGTTTTTCATATAAAAATTAAATTTTTTTAGGTTTTGGGTGGATTTTTCAATTTTTTGTTGGTGGTCACGAATTATCGTCCTTTTCGCTCTAGGACGCATATTTAAGGAGATATGGGCAAAAGAAGTTTTTCATATAAAAATTTCAATTTTTTTAGGTTTTGGGTGGATTTTTCAATTTTTTGGGGTGGTCACGAATTAAAGTCCTTTTCGCTCTAGGACGCTTAGTTTAGGAGATATGGGCAAAATAAGTTGTTCATATAAAAATTTCAATTTTTTTCGGTTTTGGGTGGATTTGTCAATATTTTGGGGTGGTCACGAATTATCGTCCTTTTCGCTCTAGGATGCATATTTAAAGAGATATGGGCAAAATAAGTTTTTCATATAAAAATTTCAATTTTTTTAGATTTTGGGTGGATTTTTAAATTTTTTGGGGTGGTCACGAATTAACGTCTTTTTCGCTCTAGGACGCTTAGTTTAGGAGATGTGGGCAAAAGAAGTTTTTCATATAAAAATTTCAATTTTTTTTAGGATTTGGGAGGATTTTTCAATTTTTTGGGGTGGTCACGAATTAAAGTCCTTTTCGCTTTAGGACGCATATTTAAGGAGATATGGGCAAAAGAAGTTTTTCATATAAAAATTCAATTTTTTTAGGTTTTGGGTGGATTTTTCAATTTTTTGGGATGTTCACGAATTATCGTCCTTTTCGCTCTAGGACGTTTAGTTTAGGAGATATGGCCAAAAGAAGTTTTTCATATAAAAATTTCAATTTTTTAGGATTTGGGAGGGTTTTTCAATTTTTTGAGGGTCGTCACGAATTATCGTCCTTTTCGCTCTAGGACGCATATTTAAGGAGATATGGGCAAAATAAGTTTTTTTAGTTTGTTTTTAGGTTTTGGGTGGATTTTTCAATTTTTTGGGATGTCACGAATTAAATTCCTTTTCGCTCTAGGACGCTTAGTTTAGGAGATATGGGCAAAAGAAGTTTTTCATATAAAAATTTAAGTTTTTTTTTGGATTTGGGAGGATTTTTAAATTTTTTGAGGTTGGTCACGAATTATCGTCCTTTTCGCTCTATGACGCATATTTAAGGAGATATGGGCAAAAGAAGTTTTTCATGTAAAAATTTAAATTTTTTTAGGTTTTGGGTGGATTTTTCAATTTTTTGGGGTGGTCACGAATTAAAGTCCTTTTCGCTCTAGGACGCATATTTAAGGAGATATGGGCAAAAGAAGTTTTTCATATAAAAATTTCAATTTTTTTAGGTTTTGGGTGGATTTTTCAATTTTTTGGGGTGCTCACGAATTAAAGTCCTTTTCGCTCTAGGACGCTTAGTTTAGGAGATATGGGCAAAAGAAGTTTTTCATATAAAAATTTCAATTTTTTTAGGTTTTGGGTGGATTTTTCAATTTTTTGGGGTGGTCACGAATTAAAGTCCTTTTCGCTCTAGGACGCTTAGCTTAGGAGATATGGGCAAAAGAAGTTTTTCATATAAAAATTCAATTTTTTTTAAGGTTTTGGGTGGATTTTTCAATTTTTTGGGGTGGCCACGAATTAAAGTCCTTTTCGCTCTAGGACTCTTAGTTTAGGAGATATGGGCAAAAGAAGTTTTTCATATAAAAATTTCAATTTTTTTAGGTTTTGGGTGGATTTTTCAATTTTTTGGGGTGGTCACGAATTAATGTCCTTTTCGCTCTATGACGCATATTTAAGGAGATATGGGCAAAAGAAGTTTTTCATATAAAAATTTCATTTTTTTTAGGTTTTGGGTGGATTTTTCAATTTTTTGGCGTGGCCACGAATTAAAGTCCTTTTCGCTCTAGGACGCTTAGTTTAGGAGATATGGGCACACGAAGTTTTTCATATAAAAATTCAATTTTTTTAGGTTTTGGGTGGATTTTTCAATTTTTTGGGGTGGTCACGAATTATCGTCCTTTTCGCTCTAGGACGCATATTTAAAGAGATAATGGCAAAAGAAGTTTTTCATATAAAAATTTAAATTTTTCAATTTTTTTTAAGGTTTTGGGTGGATTTTTCAATTTTTTGGGGTGACCACGAATTAAAGTCCTTTTCGCTCTAGGACGCATATTTAAGGAGATGTGGGAAAAAGAAGTTTTTCATATAAAAATTTCAATTTTTTTAGGATTTGGGAGGATTTTTAAATTTTTTGAGGGTGGTTACGAATTATCGTCCTTTTCGCTCTAGGACGCATATTTAAGGAGATATGGGCAAAATAAGCTTTTTTAGTTTTTTTTTTAGGTTTTGGGTGGATTTTTCAGTGTTTTGGGGTGGTCACGAATTAAAGTCCTTTTCGCTATAGGACGCTTAGTTTAGGAGATATGGGCAAAATAAGTTTTTCATATAAAAATTTAAATTTTTTTAGGTTTTGGGTGGATTTTTCAATTTTTTGGGGTGGTCACGAATTAAAGTCCTTTTCGCTCTAGGAGGCTTAGTTTAGGAGATATGGGCAAAAGAAGTTTTTCATATAAAAATTCAATTTTTTTTTAGGTTTTGGGTGGATTTTTCAATTTTTTGGGGTGGTCACGAATTATCATCCTTTTCTCGATAGGACGCATATTTAAGGAGATATGGCAAAAGAAGTTTTTCATATAAAAATTTAAATTTTTCTAGGTTTTGGGTGGATTTTTAAATTTTTTGGGGTGTTCACGAATTATCGTCCTTTTCGCTCTAGGACGTTTAGTTTAGGAGATATGGCCAAAAGAAGTTTTTCATATAAAAATTTAAATTTTTTAGGATTTGGGAGGGTTTTTCAATTTTTGAGGGTCGTCACGAATTATCGTCCTTTTCGCTCTAGGACGCATATTTAAGGAGATATGGGCAAAAGAAGTTTTTTTAGTTTTTTTTAGGTTTTGGGTGGATTTTCAATTTTTTGGGTTGGTCACGAATTAAAGTCCTTTTCGCTCTAGGACGCTTAGTTTAGGAGATATGGGCAAAAGAAGTTTTTCATATAAAAATTTCAAATTTTTTTAGGTTTTGGGTGGATTTTTCAATTTTTTGGGGTGGTCACGAATTAAAGTCCTTTTCGCTCTATGACGCATATTTAAGGAGAAATGGGCAAAAGAAGTTTTTCATATAAAAATTTAATTTTTTTTTAGGTTTTGGGTGGATTTTTCAATTTTTTGGCGTGGCCACGAATTAAAGTCCTTTTCGCTCTAGGACGCTTAGTTTAGGAGATATGCGCACACGAAGTTTTTCATATAAAAATTCAATTTTTTTAGGTTTTGGGTGGATTTTTCAATTTTTTGGCGTGGCCACGAATTAAAGTCCTTTTCGCTCTAGGACGCATATTTAAGGAGATATGAGCAAAAGAAGTTTTTCATATAAAAATTTCAATTTTTTTAGGTTTTGGGTGGATTTTTCAATTTTGTTGGGTGGTCACGAATTAAAGTCCTTTTCGCTCTAGGACGCATATTTAAGGAGATATGGGCACACGAAGTTTTTCATATAAAAATTAAATTTTTTTAGGTTTTGGGTGGATTTTTCAATTTTTTGTTGGTGGTCACGAATTATCGTCCTTTTCGCTCTAGGACGCATATTTAAGGAGATATGGGCAAAAGAAGTTTTTCATATAAAAATTTCAATTTTTTTAGGTTTTGGGTGGATTTTTCAATTTTTTGGGGTGGTCACGAATTAAAGTCCTTTTCGCTCTAGGACGCTTAGTTTAGGAGATATGGGCAAAATAAGTTGTTCATATAAAAATTTCAATTTTTTTCGGTTTTGGGTGGATTTGTCAATATTTTGGGGTGGTCACGAATTATCGTCCTTTTCGCTCTAGGATGCATATTTAAAGAGATATGGGCAAAATAAGTTTTTCATATAAAAATTTCAATTTTTTTAGGTTTTGGGTGGATTTTTAAATTTTTTGGGGTGGTCACGAATTAACGTCTTTTTCGCTCTAGGACGCTTAGTTTAGGAGATATGGGCAAAAGAAGTTTTTCATATAAAAATTTCAATTTTTTTTAGGATTTGGGAGGATTTTTCAATTTTTTGGGGTGGTCACGAATTAAAGTCCTTTTCGCTTTAGGACGCATATTTAAGGAGATATGGGCAAAAGAAGTTTTTCATATAAAAATTCAATTTTTTTAGGTTTTGGGTGGATTTTTCAATTTTTTGGGATGTTCACGAATTATCGTCCTTTTCGCTCTAGGACGTTTAGTTTAGGAGATATGGCCAAAAGAAGTTTTTCATATAAAAATTTCAATTTTTTAGGATTTGGGAGGGTTTTTCAATTTTTTGAGGGTCGTCACGAATTATCGTCCTTTTCGCTCTAGGACGCATATTTAAGGAGATATGGGCAAAATAAGTTTTTTTAGTTTGTTTTTAGGTTTTGGGTGGATTTTTCAATTTTTTGGGATGGTCACGAATTAAATTCCTTTTCGCTCTAGGACGCTTAGTTTAGGAGATATGGGCAAAAGAAGTTTTTCATATAAAAATTTAAGTTTTTTTTTGGATTTGGGAGGATTTTTAAATTTTTTGAGGTTGGTCACGAATTATCGTCCTTTTCGCTCTATGACGCATATTTAAGGAGATATGGGCAAAAGAAGTTTTTCATGTAAAAATTTAAATTTTTTTAGGTTTTGGGTGGATTTTTCAATTTTTTGGGGTGGTCACGAATTAAAGTCCTGTTCGCTCTAGGACGCATATTTAAGGAGATATGGGAAAAAGAAGTTTTTCATATAAAAATTTCAATTTTTTTAGGTTTTGGGTGGATTTTTCAATTTTTTGGGGTGCTCACGAATTAAAGTCCTTTTCGCTCTAGGACGCTTAGTTTAGGAGATATGGGCAAAAGAAGTTTTTCATATAAAAATTTCAATTTTTTTAGGTTTTGGGTGGATTTTTCAATTTTTTGGGGTGGTCACGAATTAAAGTCCTTTTCGCTCTAGGACGCTTAGCTTAGGAGATATGGGCAAAAGAAGTTTTTCATATAAAAATTCAATTTTTTTTAAGGTTTTGGGTGGATTTTTCAATTTTTTGGGGTGGCCACGAATTAAAGTCCTTTTCGCTCTAGGACTCTTAGTTTAGGAGATATGGGCAAAAGAAGTTTTTCATATAAAAATTTAAATTTTTTTAGGTTTTGGGTGGATTTTTCAATTTTTTGGGGTGGTCACGAATTAATGTCCTTTTCGCTCTATGACGCATATTTAAGGAGATATGGGCAAAAGAAGTTTTTCATATAAAAATTTCATTTTTTTTAGGTTTTGGGTGGATATTTCAATTTTTTGGCGTGGCCACGAATTAAAGTCCTTTTCGCTCTAGGACGCTTAGTTTAGGAGATATGGGCACACGAAGTTTTTCATATAAAAATTCAATTTTTTTAGGTTTTGGGTGGATTTTTCAATTTTTTGGGGTGGTCACGAATTATCGTCCTTTTCGCTCTAGGACGCATATTTAAAGAGATATGGGCAAAAGAAGTTTTTCATATAAAAATTTAAATTTTTCAATTTTTTTTAAGGTTTTGGGTGGATTTTTCAATTTTTTGGGGTGACCACGAATTAAAGTCCTTTTCGCTCTAGGACGCTTAGTTTAGGAGATATGGGCAAAATAAGTTTTTCATATAAAAATTTCAATTTTTTTTAGGTTTTGGGTGGATTTTTCAATTTTTTGGGGTGGTCACGAATTAAAGTCCTTTTCGCTCTATGACGCATATTTAAGGAGATATGGGCAAAAGAAGTTTTTCATATAAAAATTTAATTTTTTTTTAGGTTTTGGGTGGATTTTTCAATTTTTTGGCGTGGCCACGAATTAAAGTCCTTTTCGCTCTAGGACGCTTAGTTTAGGAGATATGGGCACACGAAGTTTTTCATATAAAAATTCAATTTTGTTAGGTTTTGGGTGGATTTTTCAATTTTTTGGGGTGGTCACGAATTATCGTCCTTTTCGCTCTAGGACGCATATTTAAGGAGATATGGGCAAAAGAAGTTTTTCATATAAAAATTTAAATTTTTTTAGGTTTTGGGTGGATTTTTAAATTTTTTGGGGTGGTCACGTATAAAGTTCTTTTCGCTCCAGGACGCTTAGTTCAGGAGATATGGGCAAAATAGGTTTTTCATATAAAAATTTAAATTTTTTTAGGTTTTGGGTGGATTTTTCAATTTTTTGGGTGGTCACGAATTATCGTCCTTTTCGCTCTAGGACGCTTAGTTTACGAGATATGGCCAAAAGAAGTTTTTCATATAAAAATTTCAATTTTTTAGGATTTGGGAGGGTTTTTCAGTTTTTTGAGGGTCGTCACGAATTATCGTCCTTTTCGCTCTAGGACGCATAGTTAAGGAGATATGGGCAAAAGAAGTTTTTTTAGTTTTTTTTTAGGTTTTGGGTGCATTTTTCAATGTTTTGGGGTGGTCACGAATTAAAGTCCTTTTCGCTCTAGGACGCTTAGTTTAGGAGATATGGGCAAAATAAGTTTTTCATATAAAAATTTCAATTTTTTTTAGGTTTTGGGTGAATTTTTAAATTTTTTGGGGTAGTTACGAATTAAAGTCCTTTTCGCTCTAGGACGCTTAGTTTAGGAGATTTGGGCAAAAGAAGTTTTTCATATAAAAATTTCAATTTTTTTAGGTTTTGGGTGCATTTTTCAATTTTTTGGGGTGGTCACGAATTAAAGTCCTTTTCGCTCTAGGACGCATATTTAAGGAGATGTGGGAAAAAGAAGTTTTTCATATGAAAATTTCAATTTTTTTAGGATTTGGGAGGATTTTTAAATTTTTTGAGGGTGGTTACGAATTATCGTCCTTTTCGCTCTAGGACGCATATTTAAGGAGATATGGGCAAAATAATCTTTTTTAGTTTTTTTTTTTTAGGTTTTGGGTGGATTTTTCAGTGTTTTGGGGTGGTCACGAATTAAATTCCTTTTCGCTATAGGACGCTTAGTTTAGGAGATATGGGCAAAATAAGTTTTTCATATAAAAATTTAAATTTTTTTAAATTTTTTGAGGGTGGTTACGAATTATCGTCCTTTTCGCTCTAGGACGCATATTTAAGGAGATATGGGCAAAATAAGCTTTTTTAGTTTTTTTTTTAGGTTTTGGGTGGATTTTTCAGTGTTTTGGGGTGGTCACGAATTAAAGTCCTTTTCGCTATAGGACGCTTAGTTTAGGAGATATGGGCAAAATAAGTTTTTCATATAAAAATTTCAATTTTTTTTAGGTTTTGGGTGGATTTTTCAATTTTTTGGGGTGGTCACGAATTAAAGTCCTTTTCGCTCTATGACGCATATTTAAGGAGATATGGGCAAAAGAAGTTTTTCATATAAAAATTTAATTTTTTTTTAGGTTTTGGGTGGATTTTTCAATTTTTTGGCGTGGCCACGAATTAAAGTCCTTTTCGCTCTAGGACGCTTAGTTTAGGAGATATGCGCACACGAAGTTTTTCATATAAAAATTCAATTTTTTTAGGTTTTGGGTGGATTTTTCAATTTTTTGGCGTGGCCACCAATTAAAGTCCTTTTCGCTCTAGGACGCATATTTAAGGAGATATGAGCAAAAGAAGTTTTTCATATAAAAATTTCAATTTTTTTAGGTTTTGGGTGGATTTTTCAATTTTGTTGGGTGGTCACGAATTAAAGTCCTTTTCGCTCTAGGACGCATATTTAAGGAGATATGGGCACACGAAGTTTTTCATATAAAAATTAAATTTTTTTAGGTTTTGGGTGGATTTTTCAATTTTTTGGGGTGGTCACGAATTAAAGTCCTTTTCGCTCTAGGACGCATATTTAAGGAGTTATGGGCAAAAGAAGTTTTTCATATAAGTTTTTCATATAAAAAATCATTTTTTTTTAGGTTTTGAGTGGATTTTTCAATTTTTTGGGGGTGGTCACGAATTATCGTCTTTTTCGCTCTAGGACGCATATTTAAGGAGATATGGGCAAAAGAAGTTTTTCATATAAAAATTTCAATTTTTTTAGGTTTTGGGTGGATTTTTCAATTTTTTGGGGTGGTCACGAATTAACGTCTTTTTCGCTCTAGGACGCTTAGTTTAGGAGATGTGGGCAAAAGAAGTTTTTCATATAAAAATTTCAATTTTTTTTAGGATTTGGGAGGATTTTTCAATTTTTTGGGATGGTCACGAATTAAAGTCCTTTTCGCTTTAGGACGCATATTTAAGGAGATATGGGCAAAAGAAGTTTTTCATATAAAAATTCATTTTTTTTAGGTTTTGGGTGGATTTTTCAATTTTTTGGGGTGTTCACGAATTATCGTCCTTTTCGCTCTAGGACGTTTAGTTTAGGAGATATGGCCAAAAGAAGTTTTTCATATAAAAATTTCAATTTTTTAGGATTTGGGAGGGTTTTTCAATTTTTTGAGGGTCGTCACGAATTATCGTCCTTTTCGCTCTAGGACGCATATTTAAGGAGATATGGGCAAATAAGTTTTTTTAGTTTGTTTTTAGGTTTTGGGTGGATTTTTCAATTTTTTGGGATGGTCACGAATTAAATTCCTTTTCGCTCTAGGACGCTTAGTTTAGGAGATATGGGCAAAAGAATTTTTTTATATAAAAATTTAAATTTTTTAGGTTTTGGGTGGATTTTTCAATTTTTTGGGGTGGTCACGAATTAAAGTCCTTTTCGCTCTAGGACGCTTAGTTTAGGAGATATGGGCAAAAGAAGTTTTTCATATAAAAATTTAAGTTTTTTTTTGGATTTGGGAGGATTTTTAAATTTTTTGAGGTTGGTCACGAATTATCGTCCTTTTCGCTCTATGACGCATATTTAAGGAGATATGGGCAAAAGAAGTTTTTCATATAAAAATTTAAATTTTTTTAGGTTTTGGGTGGATTTTTCAATTTTTTGGGGTGGTCACGAATTAAAGTCCTTTTCGCTCTAGGACGCATATTTAAGGAGATATGGGCAAAAGAAGTTTTTCATATAAAAATTTAAATTTTTTTAGGTTTTGGGTGGATTTTTCAATTTTTTGGGGTGCTCACGAATTAAAGTCCTTTTCGCTCTAGGACGCTTTGTTTAGGAGATATGGGCAAAAGAAGTTTTTCATATAAAAATTTCAATTTTTTTAGGTTTTGGGTGGATTTTTCAATTTTTTGGGGTGGTCAGGAATTAAAGTCCTTTTCGCTCTAGGACGCATATTTAAGGAGATGTGGGAAAAAGAAGTTTTTCATATAAAAATTTCAATTTTTTTTAGGATTTGGGAGGATTTTTAAATTTTTTGAGGGTGGTTACGAATTATTGTCCTTTTCGCTCTAGGACCCATATTTAAGGAGATATGGGCAAAATAAGCTTTTTTAGTTTTTTTTAGGTTTTGGGTGGATTTTTTAGTGTTTTGGGGTGGTCACGAATTAAAGTCCTTTTCGCTATAGGACGCTTAGTTTAGGAGATATGGGCAAAATAAGTTTTTCATATAAAAATTTAAATTTTTTTAGGTTTTGGGTGGATTTTTCAATTTTTTGGGGTGGTCACGAATTAAAGTACTTTTCGCTCTAGGAGGCTTAGTTTAGGAGATATGGGCAAAAGAAGTTTTTCATATAAAAATTCAATTTTTTTTTAGGTTTTGGGTGGATTTTTCAATTTTTTGGGGTGGTCACGAATTATCATCCTTTTCTCGATAGGACGCATATTTAAGGAGATATGGCAAAAGAAGTTTTTCATATAAAAATTTAAATTTTTCTAGGTTTTGGGTGGATTTTTAAATTTTTTGGGGTGTTCACGAATTATCGTCCTTTTCGCTCTAGGACGTTTAGTTTAGGAGATATGGCCAAAAGAAGTTTTTCATATAAAAATTTAAATTTTTTAGGATTTGGGAGGGTTTTTCAATTTTTGAGGGTCGTCACGAATTATCGTCCATTTCGCTCTAGGACGCATATTTAAGGAGATATGGGCAAAAGAAGTTTTTTTAGTTTTTTTTAGGTTTTGGGTGGATTTTCAATTTTTTGGGTTGGTCACGAATTAAAGTCCTTTTCGCTCTAGGACGCTTAGTTTAGGAGATATGGGCAAAAGAAGTTTTTCATATAAAAATTTAAATTTTTTTTTGGATTTGGGAGGATTTTCAAATTTTTTGAGGTTGGTCACGAATTATCGTCCTTTTCGCTCTATGACGCATGTTTAAGGAGATATGGGCAAAAGAAGTTTTTCATGTAAAAATTTAAATTTTTTTAGGTTTTGTGTGGATTTTTCAATTTTTTGGGGTGGTCACGAATTAAAGTTCTTTTCGCTCTAGGACGCTTAGTTTAGGAGATTTGGGCAAAAGAAGTTTTTCATATAAAAATTTTAATTTTTTTAGGTTTTGGGTGGATTTTTCAATTTTTTGGGGTGATTACGAATTAAAGTCCTTTTCGCTCTAGGACGCTTAGTTTAGGAGATATGGGCAAAAGAAGTTTTTCAAACAAAAATTCAATTTTTTTTAGGTTTTGGGTGGATTTTTCAATTTTTTGGGGTGGTCACGAATTATCGTCCTTTTCGCTCTAGGGCATTTAGTTTAGGAGATGTGGCCAAAAGAAGTTTTTCATATAAAAATTTCAATTTTTTAGGATATGGGAGGATTTTTCAATTTTTTGAGGGTGGTCACGAATTATCGTCCTTTTCGCTCTAGGACGCATATTTAAGGAGATATATGCAAAAGAAGTTTTTCATATAAAAATTTAAATTTTTTTAGGTTTTGGGTGGATTTTTCAATTTTTTGGGGTGGTCACGAATTAAAGTCCTTTTCGCTCTATGACGCATATTTAAGGAGATATGGGCAAAAGAAGTTTTTCATATAAAAATTCAATTTTTTTTAGGTTTTGGGTGGATTTTTCAATTTTTTGGGGTGGTCACGAATTATCGTCCTTTTCTCGAAAGGACGCATATTTAAGGAGATATGGGCAAAAGAAGTTTTTCATTTAAAAATTTAATTTTTTTTAGGTTTTGTGTGGATTTTTAAATTTTTTGGGGGTGGTCACGAATTAAAGTTCTTTTCGCTCTAGGACGCTTAGTTTAGGAGATATGGGCAAAAGAAGTTTTTCATATAAAAATTCAATTTTTTTTAGGTTTTGGGTGGATTTTTCATATTTTTGGGGTGGTCACGAATTATCGTCCTTTTCGCTCTAGGACGTTTAGTTTAGGAGATGTGGCCAAAAGAAGTTTTTCATATAAAAATTTCAATTTTTTAGGATATGGGAGGATTTTTCAATTTTTTGAGGGTGGTCACGAATTATCGTCCTTTTCGCTCTAGGACGCATATTTAAGGATATATATGCAAAAGAAGTTTTTCATATAAAAATTTCAATTTTTTTAGGTTTTGGGTGGATTTTTCAATTTTTTGGGGTGGTCACGAATTAAAGTCCTTTTCGCTCTAGGACGCATATTTAAGGAGATATGGGAAAAAGAAGTTTTTCATATAAAAATTTCAATTTTTTTAGGATTTGGGAGGATTTTTCAATTTTTTGAGGTTGGTCACGAATTATCGTCCTTTTCGCTCTAGGGCGCATATTTAAGGAGATATGGGCAAAAGAAGTTTTTCATGTAAAAATTTAAATTTTTTTAGGTTTTGGGTGGATTTTTAAATTTTTTTGGGGTGGTCACGAATTAAAGTCCTTTTCGCTCTAGGACGCTTAGTTTAGGAGATTGGGCAAAAGAAGTTTTTCATATAAAAATTTCAATTTTTTTTGGGTTTTGGGTGGATTTTTCAATGTTTTGGGGTGGTCAGGAATTAAAGTCCTTTTCGCTCTAGGACGTATATTTAAGGAGATATGGGCAAAAGAAGTTTTTCATATAAAAATTTAAATTTTTTTTAGGATTTGGGAGGAATTTTCAATATTTTGAGGTTGGTCACGAATTATCGTCCTTTTCGCTCTATGACGCATATTTAAGGAGATATGGGCAAAAGAAGTTTTTCATGTAAAAATTTAAATTTTTTTAGATTTTGGATGGATTTTTAAATTTTTTGGGGTGGTCACGAATTAAAGTCCTTTTCGCTCTAGGACGCTTAGTTTAGGAGATATGGGCAAAAGAAGTTTTTCATATAAAAATTTAAATTTTTTTAGGTTTTGGGTGGATTTTTCAATTTTTTGGGGTGGTCACAAATTAAAGTCCTTTTCGCTCTAGGACGCTTAGTTTAGGAGATATGGGCAAAAGAAGTTTTTCATATAAAGGAGATATGTGCAAAAGAAGTTTTTCATATAAAAATTTAAATTTTTTTAGGTTTTGGGTGGATTTTTCAATTTTTTGGGGTGGTCACGAATTAAAGTTATTTTCGCTCAAGGACGCATATTTAAGGAGATATGGGCAAAAGAAGTTTTTCATATAAAAATTTCAATTTTTTTTAGGATTTGGGAGGATTTTTCAATTTTTTGAGGGTGGTCACGAATTATCGTCCTTTTCGCTCTACGACGCATATTTAAGGAGATATGCGCAAAAGAAGTTTTTCATATAAAAATTTCATTTTTTTAGGATTTGGGAGGATTTTCAATTTTTTGAGGGTGGTCACGAATTAACGTCCTTTTCGCTCTAAGACGCATATTTAAGGAGATATTGGCAAAAGAAGTTTTTCATGTAAAAATTTGAATTTTTTTAGGTTTTGGGTGGATTTTTCAATTTTTTGGGGGTGGTCACGAATTATCGTCCTTTTCGCTCTAGGACGCATATTTAAGGAGATATGGGCAAAAGAAGTTTTTCATATAAAAATTTCAATTTTTTTAGGTTTTGGGTGGATTTTTCAATTTTTTGGGGTGGTCACGAATTAAAGTCCTTTTCGCTCTAGGACGCTTAGTTTAGGAGATATGGGCAAAAGAAATTTTCCATATAAAAATTCAATTTGTTTTAGGTTTTGGGTGGATTTTTCAATTTTTTGGGGGTGGTCACGAATTATCGTCCTTTTCGCTCTAGGACGCATATTTAAGGAGATATGGGCAAAAGAAGTTTTTCATATAAAAATTTCACTTTTTTTTAGGTTCTGGGTGGATTTTTCAATTTTTTGGGGGTGGTCACGAATTATCGTCCTTTTCGCTCTAGGATGCATATTTAAGGAGATATGGACAAAAGAAGTTTTTCATATAAAAATTTAAATTTTTTTAGGTTTTGGGTGGATTTTTCAATTTTTTGGGGTAGTCACGAATTAAAGTCCTTTTCGCTCTAGGACGCATATTTAAGGAGATATGGGCAAAGTAAGTTTTTCATATAAAAATTTCAATTTTTTTTAGGTTTTGGGTGGATTTTTCAATTTTTTGGGGTGGTCACGAATTAAAGTCCTTTTCGCTCTAGGACGCATATTTAAGGAGATATGGGCACATGAAGTTTTTCATATAAAAATTTCATTTTTTTAGGTTTTTGGTGGATTTTTCAATTTTTTGGGGTGGTCACGAATTAAAGTCCTTTTCGCTCTAGGACGCTTAGTTTAGGAGATATGGGCAAAAGAAGTTTTTCATATAAAAATTTCAATTTTTTTTATGTTTTGGGTGGATTTTTCAATTTTTTGGGGTAGTCACGAATTAAAGTCCTTTTCGCTCTAGGACGCATATTTAAGGAGATATGGGCAAAAGAAGTTTTTCATATAAAAATTTCAATTTTTTTAGGTTTTGGGTGGATTTTTCAATTTTTTTGGGTGGTCACGAATTAAAGTCCTTTTCGCTCTAGGACGCTTAGTTTAGGAGATATGGGCAAAAGAAATTTTTCATATAAAAATTCAATTTGTTTTAGGTTTTGGGTGGATTTTTCAATTTTTTGGGGGTGGTCACGAATTATCGTCTTTTTCGCTCTAGGACGCATATTTAAGGAGATATGGGCAAAAGAAGTTTTTCATATAAAAATTTCAATTTTTTTAGGTTTTGGGTGGATTTTTCAATTTTTTGGGGTGGTCACGAATTAAAGTCCTTTTCGCTCTAGGACGCTTAGTTTAGGAGATATGGGCACACGAAGTTTTTCATATAAAAATTCAATTTTTTTTAGGTTTTGGGTGGATTTTTCAATTTTTTTGGGTGGTCACGAATTAAAGTCCTTTTCGCTCTAGGACGCATATTTAAGGAGATATGGGCAAAAGAAGTTTTTCATTTAAAAATTTCAATTTTTTTCGGTTTTGGGTGAATTTTTAAATTTTTTGGGGTGGTCACGAATTATCGTCCTGTTCTCTCTAGGACGCTTAGTTTAGGAGATATGGGCAAAAGAAGTTTTTCATATAAAAATTTCCATTTTTTCATGTTTTGAGTGGATTTTTCAATTTTTTGATAGTGGTCACGAATTATCGTCCTTTTCGCTTTAGGACGCATATTTAAGGAGAATGGTCAAAGAAAGTTTTTCATATAAATGTTTCAATTTGTTAGGATTTGGGTGGATTTTTTAATTTTTGGAGGGTGGTCATGAATTAAAGTCCATTTCGCTCTAGGACGCTTAGTTTAGGAGATATGGCCAAAAGAAGTTTTTCATATAAAAATTTAAATTTTTTTAGGATTTGGGTGGATTTTTCAATTTTTTGAGGGTGGCCACGAATTATCGTCCTTTTCGCTCTAGGACGCATATTTAAGGAGATATGGCCAAAAGAAGTTTTTCATATAAAAATTTCAATTTTTTTTTGATTTGGGTGGATTTTTCAATTTTGTGAGGGTGGTCACGAATTATCGTCCTTTTCGCTCTAGGACGCATTTTTAAGGAGATATGACCAAAAGAAGTTTGTCATATAAAAATTTAATTTTAGAAATGGAACAAAAAAATAATTTAAACTTTAAATGATTATCTTGCTATTTCAAGCTGTTACAGATCAAATATTCAAATTGTGTGGACAATTACAGAACACATTCGAATTGTGTCAATATACAAAGGGTACGAAAGTATACACAGAAATAGTATTTTCGAATCAAATTAAAGATTTCCAGTTAAGTTCAACTAAACTAATATAAAGAAACTGAGGCTTTTTTTATCAAAAGCTAGATGAAGCATAATACATTGGACCTGTGGTGAACAATTCAACAAAAAAATGGAAAATTGATTGATATCTTTAGGTGAGATTCCACGAAAATCACTTCGAAATTTCTGTCAAGAAAATTGGATTTAGGCTATCCTTTGCACCTTGCCGAATTCCAAAAGTAATTAATTTTCAAACATTAGTCATAGTGACTCTACTACAATAAAATTTACCAACTTGAACAAAAGACAGCTTAAGAAAAATTTATTTAAAATTTTCATCGCCATCAGTTAATTTTTTTTTTCGTCGTTTCGTTTTAATAAAAGACACTCAGGCGCCTGTGGCGCTAAGTTACTTTATAATATTTTCTTAAACAAAAGAAATATTCGAAGTCACTCGCCATGGAAAATCTATTTACGTTCTAGACAATAGTCCAAATAAAATGGTTTTGGAAAAATTTTAACATGTATTTTATACCAAGAAAAGTACAAGAACGGCAAAGTCTAGCTCAGCATGACTTCGGCGCCAGCGAATTTTTTGCATTACAAACAATGGTTTTGATATTTTTTTTATCAATTTTACTCAATTTTGAAAAAACAATTTTCCTTTATATGACACCTTTTCTTATATGGATTTGAAATTGTAGCACTTGTTCGTTCGAGTGTTAATTTCACCACGGGTCCTATAAGCAAGGGTGGGATATTTGGCACTTGCTAAGCCAGGTATGTGAATTGGTGACACCTGTAAACGTTTAACAAATTTTGTACGACCTCATATTGAAAACAATAGTCCATCATAAATAAATTTTCAAGGGGATTATAATCGCTGAAGAAGCATGCCTCCAATCGAAGAAAGTCCTTGGCCCTTTCAGTTTATTTTTTTCTTCATCGGAGAGATCTTGAACTTTTTGGGTCTTCATTGGCAGTGGTCCAGCACCTATTTTACATATGTGTGCCATTTGTTCTCACGAGCAATTTTCTACCATTGCGGCGTGGACCACTTTGTCTGTCGTTTGAATTTCATAATTCGAACAAATCTAAACTGATTTTAAAATTTTATTTTCTTTCGGACACTTTTTGCTTTTTATACCCTGCGCCGCACTGTGGAACAGGGTATTAAAAGTTAGTGCATATATTTGCAACACCCAGAAGGAGACGAGATAGACACATGGTGTCTTTGGCAAAAATGCTAAGGGTGGGCTCCTGAGTCGATATAGCCATGTCTGTCCGTGAACGTCTGTCCGTGAACACATTTTTGCAATCAAAGTCTAGGTCGCAGTTTTAAAGGGTGATAAGGTCAAAATTTGGTCAATATAAACTTGACGTATTTCTTTAAAAAACCTGAACACCCCTCATTTTGAAGGTGTGTGTGTGTAGAATGTTGCTCCTATTTTGATTTTGGAATTCACTCTTCAGTTGTCAAAATGCCGTCCAAGCAAGAAGATCAGCGTATCAAAATTTTGCTCGCGCATCGCGAAAATCCGAGCTACTCGCACGCAAAGCTGGCAAAATCGCTAAAACTTGCCAATTCAACCGTTACAAATGTAATTAAAGTGTTTGGGGAACGTTTGTCGACAGCCAGGAAGTCTGGATCGGGGGGAAATCGAAAACCGGAAGCCACTGAGACGACAAAGAGAGTTGCCGGTAGTTTCAAGCGAAACCCTAACCTCTCTCTCCGAGATGCCGCAAATAAGCTGGGTGTATCGTCTACAACCGTGCATCGAGCCAAAAACCGAGCCGGACTATCGACTTACAAGAAGGTAGTGACGCCAAATCGCGATGATAAACAAAATACGACGGCCAAAGCGCGATCCCGGAGGCTGTACACGACGATGCTGACGAAGTTTGACAGCGTGGTAATGGACGACGAAACCTACGTCAAAGCCGACTACAAGCAGCTTCCGGGACAGGAGTTTTATACGGCAAAAGGAAGGGGAAAGGTAGCAGATATTTTCAAGCACATACAACTGTCAAAGTTCGCAAAGAAATATCTGGTTTGGCAAGCCATCTGTACCTGTGGCTTGAAAAGCAGCATTTTCATAGCTTCCGGGTCTGTCAACCAAGAAATTTACGTCTGCTGCCTTTCCTGAAGAAACACTGTTGTTCCGTACTGTTTTGGCCGGATTTGGCATCTTGCCATTACGGTAAAAAGGCCATGGGGTGGTACGCCGCCAACAACGTGCAGGTGGTTCCCAAGGACAAGAACCCTCCCAACACGCCAAAGCTCCGCCCAATTGAGAAATACTGGGCTATTATCAAGCGGAATCTAAAGAAGACCAAAAAACTGCTAAGGACGAGCAGCAGTTCAAGGCAAACTGGCTTTCTGCGGCGAAGAAGGTGGACAAGGTGGCTGTACAAAATCTGATGACAGGTGTCAAGCGTGAGGCCCGGCAATTCGGATTTGGAAAAGCGAAAGACTAACTGAATATTTTTCCTGAATTTTATACTAATTGAACTTGAAAAAGAAATTTAATTTGATTTTTTAAATAAACGATTTCACCGATTTACACGAGTTTTCCCTTGGCCAAATTTTGACCGTATGTACAAGTATGTGCTTTGGCTCAGAATAGATCCCTATTGATTTTGGAAGAAATCGGTTCAGATTTAGATATAGCTCCCATATATATATTTCGCCCGATATGGACTTATATGGCCCCAGAAGCCAGAGTTTTACCCTAATTTGCTTAAAATTTTGCACAAGAAGAACAATTAGTACTGTAGTCAATTGTGCCAAATTTAACTTAAATCGGTTCAGAGTTATATATATATCTTTCTAATACGGTCCCAGAAGCCAGTTTGGTTGAAATTTTGCACTAGGAGTACAATTAGTAGTATAGTGAAGTGTGCCAAATTTTACTGAAATCGGTTTAGATTTAGATATAGCTCCAATATATAGCTTTCGGCCGATTTACACTCATATGACCACAGAGGCCAATTTTTTACTCCGATTTCGTTGAAATTTTGCACAGGGAGTAGAATTAGCATTGTAGCTATGCGTGCCAAATTTGGTTGAAATCAGTTCAGATTTAGATATATCTCCCATATATAGCTTTCGCCCGATTTACCCTCATATGAGCACAGAGGCCAATTTTTTACTCCGATTTAGTTGAAATTTTGCACAGGGAGTATAATTAGCATTTTAGCTAGATTTAGATTTAGATATAGCTCCCATACCCAGCAAAAACTAGGTAACCACATCTCATTACAATTGACATTACCAGGAGTAAAGCTGTCATTACACGTTGCATTACATTGCGGCGAGTTGTAATGACTAACTTGTAATGGCAAAAATTAAGTAGTTCTCGGTAATTTTCGAATTGTTATTCTCAAATTTTTAGGCAGTTGTAGTTAATATAATTATTCACATAATCGAGCACTTACATAAAAAATCAAAAAGTATATGTAATGTAACGGTAATTCTGAAGATTTTTCCGTTAAGAATTTTTTATCACAAATATTTCATAATAATTGTATTTAATGACATTATCATATTATGTTTTAAATAAATGCTTTCTTATACCTCATTGACATTACACTTCCAAAATGCGCTTAAACTAAATTTCAAATGCCATTTGCCTTATAAAAAAAGAGACTTAAAATCCACTTTTAGTAGATTTCGAACCTTATGTGAATTGGCTATTGGATATATTATAACGTAATACACGAATCCAACTCCCTTAAACAACCCACATTTATTTCTATTTTAAGTGTGAAATAAATTTGAGTGTAATCTTGTTTAGATTATTTATTAGATTTTTTGTTTATTTATACAATATTCTATTTCTATTCAAGTAGTTCTCCTATTACAGCACCACTCGCCGTATTTTGATCCATGGTAAATATGGCCCATTTGCAATACCATCCGACCTACATCAATAACAACGACTTGTGCCAAGTTTCAAGTCGATAGCTTGTTTCGTTCGGAAGTTAGCGTGATTTCAACAGACAGACGGACGGACGGACGAACGGACGGACATGCTCAGATCGACTCAGAATTTCACCACGACCCAAAATATATATACTTTATGGGGTCTTAGAGCAATATTTCGATGTGTTACAAACGGAATGGCAAAGTTAATATACCCCCCATCCTATGGTGGACGGTATAAAAAAAGTGTTCGGTCGGAGCAGGTATTGAACCCACGACCCTTTGCATGCAAGGCAGACATGCTAACCACTGCTCCACGTGGCAAAGAAATGTATGTTTCTGTTAAATATCTACTGGTGACTATAACAGCTACGTAGCACAGTGGATAGTGTGTTGGCTAACAAACTGTATGGTCCTCGGTTCGATTCTCCGTGCAGGCGAAAGGTAAAATTTAAAAAATTTATAAAAGTGAATAATTTCTTCCACAATATTGGTATTACAGAAAAAGGTGCCAAGAACTAAAATATTTCGTGGAATTAAAAATTACGAGTATGTTGGGCAATGAGCACAATCGTCTTTGGGAAAAATTCTTCCAAGCATATAATATTTTTGGGCTCAAAATACTTCCAAACATATAATATGTTCACATAAAACAAACATATTAATGTTTCGGCAGTTTCCAATAATATATGTGCTTCCTGCAAAATATGTTTGGAACATATATTAAAGAAGCGATTTTTTTGAGGGTGTGGTATTTTCAGTTTAATTATGGTAACTGCCAAAGAAAAATATGAAGAATATAGGGGTTTGGCCAAAATCAATATGTGCCAAAGCTTAATACATTGGCCCTTTGACAAAATATTCACCAAAAATAGAAACTTACTGATACCTTGCTATGAGAGGTGAGATTCCATAAAAATCACTTTTAAAATTCTTTTTAAAAAATTTGGATTAAAGTAAACCTTTGCACCTTGCCGAATGCCAAAAGTAATTAATTTTTCAAACAATAGTCATAGTTACTCTAATACAATAAAATTTAACAACTTGAACAAAAGGCAGCTACAGAAAATTTTATTTAAAATTTTCATCGCCATCAGTTAGATTTTTTCTTTTTCATGTTTTTAACAAAAGACATTTAGGCGCCTGTGGCGCTAAGTTACTTTATAACATTTTCTTAAACAAAAGAAATATTCGAAATCACTCGTCATGGAAAATCTATTTACGTTCTAGACAATAGTCCAAATAAAATGGTTTTGGAAAAATTCGAACAGGTATTTTATACCAAGAAGAGTAAAAGAAGGACATAGTCTAGGCCAGCATGACTTCGGCGCCAGCGAAATTTTTGCATTACAAGCAATGGTTTTGATATTTTTTTTTTGAAAAACAATTGTCCTTTATATGACACCTTTTCTTACATGGATTTGGAATTGTAACACTTGTTTGAGTGTTAATTTCACCACGGGTCCTATAAGCAAGGATGGCATATTTGGCACTTGCTAAGCCGGGCATGTGAATTCGTGACACCTGTAAACATTTAATAAATAATGTACGACCTTATATTGAGGACACTAGTCCATCATAAATTACTTTTCAAGTGGATTATGGTCGTTGTAGAAGCATGCTTTGAAAAGACGGCTTAGAATAGACTGCCGCAAATATCGCTAGCGCCACAGGCTTAGCACATGAGAAAATATCCATTTTTTCTTTTCATGTTAAAATTTTTGAAAGAAAATTCCAGAAAATTATGTTAATCCGGGCTTTAGGATTCTAAAACAAATTAACATGGAATTCATATATGTCAGCAAAATTTTTTACTACATTCAGGCTTAAACTTTAAATTTTTGTTGTTATGGAATTTCATATGCCTTAAATGTGAATATATCTTTATACCCTGCGCCACACTGTGGAACAGGGTATTATAAGTTAGTGCATACGTTTGCAACACCCAGAAGGAGACGAGATAGACACACGGTTTCTTTGGTAAAAATGCTCAGGGTGGGCTCCTGAGTCGATATAGCCATGTCCGTCTGTCCGTGAACACATTTTTGTAATCAAAGTCTAGGTCGCAGTTGTAGTCCAATCAACTTCAAATTTGGCACAAGTATGTGTTTTGGCTCAGAATAGAACCCTATTGATTTTGAAAGAAATCGGTTCAGATTTAGATATAGCTCCCATATATATTACGCCCGATATGGGTTTATATGGCCCCAGAAGCCAGAGTTTTACCCTAATTTGCTTAAAATTTTGCACATGAAGAACAATTAGTACTATAGTCAAGTGTGCCAAATTTTATTGAAATCGGTTCAGATTTAGATATAGCTCCCATATATATATTTCGCCCGATATGGGCTAATACGGTCCCAGAAGCCAGAGTTTTACCCCAATTTGGTTGAAATTTTGCACTAGGAGTACAATTAGTAGTGTAGTGAAGTGTGACAAGTTTTATTGAAATCGGTTCAGATTTAGATATAGCTCCCATATAAAGGGTGGTTAAAATTTCAAGGGCCGATGTTGATTTTGAATAAAACACAAACTATTTAGGAAATTATTGTAATTTTATTTTATTATGATATATTGGTATTACTCAATTAGGTATGGAACAAAATATCGGCCAAATGGGCGCCGCGACCTCGGTGGCACACCTTTATCCGGTGGTCCAAATTTTCGATGACGCTGAGGCATAATGGAGGTTCTATGCCGTTAATGTGCCGAAGTATCTCATCCTTTAGCTCTTGAATTGTTGGTGGTTTATCTTTCAAATAACCCCAAAGAAAAAAGTCCAACGGTGTCAAATCACATTATCTTGGCGGTCAATTGACATCGCCATTACTTGAGATAACACGGCCATTGAATTTGTTGCGCAAAAGAGCCATTGTTTCGTTAGCTGTGTGGCAAGTGGCACCGTCCTGCTGAAACCTCATATCGTCCACATCCATATCTTCCAATTCGGGCCATAAAAAGTTCGTTATCATCTCACGATAGCGAACACCATTCACAGTAACTGCCTGACCATGGGAGCCACCGTGGAGCAATGGTTAGCATGCCCGCCTTGCATACACAAGGTCGTGGGTTCGATTCCTGCTTCGACCGAACACCAAAAAGTTTTTCAGCGGTGGATTATCCCACCTCAGTAATGCTGGTGACATTTCTGAGGGTTTCAAAGCTTCTCTAAGTGGTTTCACTGCAGTGTGGAACGCCGTTCGGACTCGGCTATAAAAAGGAGGTCCCTTGTCATTGAGCTTAACATGGAATCGGGCAGCACTCAGTGATAAGAGAGAAGTTCACCAATGTGGTATCACAATGGACTGAATAGTCTAAGTGAGCCTGATACATCGGGCTGCCACCTAACCTAACCTAACCTAACTGCCTGACCGTCCTCATTTTGGAAAATATGCGGCCTGATGATGCCGCCAGCCCATAAACCGCACCAAACAGTCACTCTTTGTGGGTGCATTGGTTTTTCGACAATCACTCTTGGATTCTCATTCGCCCAAATACGGCAATTCTGTTTATTGACGAATCCACTGAGGTGAAAATGTGCCTCATCACTGAAGATGATTTACTTCGAAAATTGATCATCCACTGTTGCCATTACTTGGAACCATTCTGCCCATTCACGACGTCCATGGTTCAACTTGAGTAAGTCTGAAATAGAGAAATGTCAAATAAAATTCGGAAAAAAACTTGGCGTTTAGGTGTGGTTCACATTCAACATCGGCCACCACCCTTTATATTCAACATTTAACCACCCTTTATATTCTGGGTCATGGTGAAATTCTAAGTCGATCTAAGCATGTCCGTCCTTCTGTTGAAATCACGCTAACTTCCGAACGAAACAAGCTATCGACTTGAAACTTGGCACAAGTAGTTGTTATTGATGTAGGTCGGATAGTATTGCAAATGGGCCATATCGGTTCGCTTTTACGTATAGCCATATAAACGGACCCCCAGATTTGGCTTGCTGAGCCTATAAGAGTAGCATATTTCATCCGATCTAGCTGAAATTTGGTACATGGTGTAAGTATATGGTCTCTAACAACCATGCAAAAATTGGTCCATATCGGTCCATAAGTATATATAGCCCCCATATAAACCGATCCCCAGATTTGACCTCTGGAGCCTTTTAGAGGAGCAACCATGCAAAATTGGTCCATATCGGTCCATAATTATATAAAGCCCCCATATAAACCGATCCCCAGATTTGGTTTGCTGATCCTCTAAGAGAAGCAAATTTCATCCGATCCGGCTGACACACAAAAATTGGTCCATATCGGTTCATAATCATGGCCAAAAATAATGTAGCAAAATTTTATTTCTATAGAAAATTTTGTCAAAATTTTATTTCTATAGAAAATTTTGTCAAAATTTTATTTCTATAGAAAATTTTGTCAAAATTTTATTTCTATAGAAAATTTTATCAAAATTTTATTTCTATAGAAAATTTTGTCAAAATTTTATTTCTATAGAAAATTTTATCAAAATTTTATTGCTATAGAAAATTTTGTCGAAATTTTATTTTTATAGAAGATTTTATCAAAATTTTATTGCTATAGAAAATATTGTAAAATTTTATTTCTATAGTAAATTTTGGCAAAATTGTATTTCTATAGAAAATGTTGTGAAAATTTTAATTCTATAGAGAATGTTGTCAAAATGTTATTTCTATAGAAAATTTTGCTAAAATCTTATTTCTATAGAAAATTTTGTCAAAATGTTATTTCTATAGAAAATTTTGTTAAAATCGTATGTCTATAGAAAATTTTGTTAAAATCTTATTTCTATAGAAAATTTTGTTAAAATCGTATGTCTATAGAAAATTTTGTTAAAATCTTATTTCTATAGAAAATTTTGTCCAAATTTTACTTTTATAGAAAATGTTGTCAAAATTTTATTTCTATAGAAACGTTTGTCAAAATTTTATTTCTATACAAAATTTTGTCGAACTTAATTATATACGTATTTCATCGGCCTTTTTATTTTAATATATACCACGTATGGACTACGTGGTATATATTACGGTACTAGGAAGTTTTAAGATACCTTGCCATCGGCAAGTGTTACCGCAACTCAAGTAATTCTATTGTGGATGACAGTCTTTAGTAGAAGTTTCTACGCAATCCATGGTGGAGGATCCTTCGGCCTGGCCGAACTTACGGCCGTGTATACTTGTTTTATAATAAAATTGTAATAAAATTATTGGAGATTATTGGGGACGAAAACTTTCCGATTTGGGGAGAAGAGCCAGAAAAATAGAGGCAACACTGCTCATACTTTTTAACCATATAA
The DNA here is from genome assembly GCF_050003625.1 of Haematobia irritans. Lineage (NCBI taxonomy): Eukaryota > Metazoa > Arthropoda > Insecta > Diptera > Muscidae > Haematobia > Haematobia irritans. The sequence continues at coordinate 34,443,135 of NC_134400.1, read as the reverse complement.
CAGGCTCCCCTATCTGAAGAGAGCAATCCCAAAATCTATCTCCTGTTGCACATAACTTTTTTTTACTTGTTGGCTCCTACTATGATTTAAGTAAATAAAAATCCGTTATAAAATCCAATCCTCCTATTGAGTTTTCTAAAAAAGGTTCGCATTTACAAAAATACGTTACAAAAATTTTAATGATCCCTACTAACAGCAAGGTCAATATAGCATAGGTGGTGGTTAACTGTTGTCTTCGATTTCCTGGGATTCAACAATAGACACCCACTAGCACAAAGGATGTTCAAGTATATCCTTTTTGTCTATGACACACACAAAAACCAATTATACCAGACAGCAAAAACAAATCTATGACGAATTGAAAGAAAATGTAACGTATTTTCTTTTTGAGAAGATCATACAATCGGCACTACTCGTATTGAAAATGGACACTGAGCAAGTGTAATTCGAGCTAAAGGAGCTAACAATTTTCTACGCTTTACAATTGAATGAGAAGATATTTTGTAACGTATTTTTGATGTTCCTTAGAGATAAGAATGTTTGTTGTTGTGTGTGTGTATGTTCAGGAAAAGTAACGTATTTTCGAATGTTTACTCGATGACAAACAACAACATTTCTTTACTAATGCTCGCTCATGTCTATCTCCAAGGTTCCATAAGAATTATTATGGTCCATTAGTCTTATAGGTTTTCCTTTTTATTGGTTTGGGATTTTATTTATTTCTATTTTCTTATCTCTTTTTGGGTTATAAGGGAGACGACGGTTTGATTACTATACATTTTTGAAGCCAAGAATGGTTTTGGTTTTTTTCTTTATTGAGAATCTACCTGTGATTGCAATGACCCCTTGCACGTGTTCAAATTGCTGCGTCAGCTTCATCCCCTTGCAATTAGAAATTCAAATGGAGTCTTTTCATGAATTCATTTTCATGTTTGAGATTTTGATGGACACAAAATAAGAATAAGATGGACACAAATGAAGAAGCGAAGGGTAATACAAATGAGTTATTTGAAAAAAGGCTCAACGTCGGCTCCCAAACAGAATGCCCTTCTTTATGTAGTTTGAATCTTTATGAAATCATTTTTGGTTTAGCATTAAAATCAAAATTTAATGTTTTTTGATATTTGATGAACTACACGCAAAAAAATAATTCTTTCCTCCCAAACGAAATTTTAGACAAACAAAGTTCGTTTCTCATTTGCTTTTCGCTGTAAGGAAGTGTATTTGGAAGAAAAGTATATACTTTTTGTGATAAACGTTTATTCTTTTCCAGGATGTAAAAAAAAATTCATAAAGACTAATTAAAAAAAAAAAAAAAAAAAAAAAACAAGTAAGGAAAGTCTAAAGTCGGGCGGGGCCGACTACATTATACCCTGCACCACTATGTAGATCTAAATTTTCGATACCATTCACATCCGTCAAATGTTTTGGGGGCTATATATAAAGGTTTGTCCGAAATACATACATTTAAATATTACTCGATTTGGATAGAATTTGATAGACTTCTACAAAATCTATAGACTCAAAATTTAAGTCGGCTAATGCACTAGGGTGGAACACAATGTTAGTAAAAAAATTTGGGAAACATTTAAATCTGAATTAGAAGTTTAGGAAAATTAGAGTCATTTTTACAACTTTTCGACTAAGCAATGGCGATTTAACAAGAAAAATTTTGGTATTTTGAACATTTTTGTCGAAATCAGAAAAACATATATATGGGAGCTATATCTAAATTTGAACCTAATTCAATCAAATTTGGCACACATGACTATATTACTAATTGTACTCCTAGTGCAAAATTTCAACCAAATTGGGCCAAAACTCTGGCTTCTAGGGCCATATAAGTCCATATCGGGCGAAAAATATATATGGGAGCTATATCCAAATCTGAATCGATTTCAGCCAAATTTGGCACGCATAGCTACAATGCTAAATCTACTCCCTGTGCAAAATTTCAACCAAATTCGGCCAAAACTCTGGCTTTTAGGACCATATTAGTCTATATCGGGCGAAAGATATATATGGGAGCTATATCTAAATCTTAACCGATTTCGATCAAATTTGGCACATATGACTATATTACCAATTGTACTCCTAGTGCAAAATTTCAACAAAATTAGGCCAAAACTCTGGCTTCTAGGGCCATATAAGTCCATATCGGGCGAAAAAAACTCTGGCTTCTAGGGCCATATAAGTCCATATCGGGCGAAAAATATATATGGAAGCTATATCTAAATCTGAACCGATTTCAATCAAATTTGGCACACATGACTATACTACCTATTGTACTCCTTGTGGAAAATTTCAAGCTAATCGGGATAAAACTCTGGCTTCTGGGTCCATATAAGTTCATATCAGGCGAAAGATATATATGGGAGCTATATCCAAATCTGAATCGATTTCAGCCAAATTTGGCACGCATAGCTACAATACTAAATCTACTCCCTGTGCAAAATTTCAACCAAATTCGGCCAAAACTCTGGCTTTTAGGACCATATTAGTCCATATCGGGCGAAAGATATATATGGGAGCTATATCTAAATCTTAACCGATTTCAATCAAATTTTGCACACTTGACTATACTACTAATTGTACTCCTAGTGCAAAATTTCAACCAAATTCGGCAAAAAATCTGGCTTCTGGGGCCATATAAGTCCATATCGGGCGAAAGATATATATGGGAGCTATATCTAAATCTGAACCGATTTTAATCAAATTTGGAAACACATGACTATACTACGAATTGTACTTCGTGTGCAAAGTTTGAACCAAATCTCTGGCTTCTAGGATCATAATAGTCCATATCGGGCGAAAGATATATATGGGAGCTATATCTAAATCTGAACCGATTTCAATCAAATTTGGCACACTTGACTATACGACTAAGTGTTATGTTTGTACAAAATTTCAAGCAAATCGGTTTAAAACTCTGGCTGCTGGGTCCATATTAGTGCATATCGGGCGAAAGATATACATGGGAGCTATATCTAAATCTGAACCGATTTCTTCCAAAATCAATAGGGTTCTATTCTGACCCAGGAACATGTGCCAAATTTGAAGGCGATTGGACTTAAATTGCGACGTAGACTTTGATCACAAAAATGTGTTCACAGACAGACGGACGGACGGACGGACAGACGGACATGGTTATATCGACTCAGGGACCCACCTTGAGCATTATTGCCAAAGACACCATGTGTCTATCTCGTCTTCTTCTGGGTGTTACAAACATATGCACTAACTTATAATACCCTGTTCCACAGTGTGGCGCAGGGTATAAAAATAAGTATAAACGGCCGTAAGTGCGACCAGGCCGAATCTTATGTACCCTCCACCATGGATTGCGTAGAAACTTCTACGAACGACTGTTATACACAATCGAATTACTTGGGTTGTGGTATCTTAAATCGTTTTCTAAATTGTGAGTTAGTCCACACGTGGTATATATTAGACAAAAAGGTATGTAAGTCTACAAATAATTACGAATCGATATGGACATTTGCACGGTACGTAGGGAGCCAGAATTGAAATATGGGGGTCGTTTATATGGGGGCTATATACAATTATGAACTTGATATGGACAAATTTTTGTGTGATTGGGGATCGATTTATCTGATGGCTATATATAACTATAGACCGATATGGACCTAGTTAGGCATGGTTGTTAACGGCCATAGCACAATGTACCAAATTTCAACTGACTAGGAGGAAATTTACTCCTTCAAGAGGCTCCAAAACCAAATCTCGGGATCAGTTTATATGGGGGCTATATATGATTATGGACTGATATGGACCACTTTTGGCATGGTTGTTAAATATCATATACTACCACCACATACCAAATTTCAACCAGATCGGATGAATTTTGCTTCTCCACAAGGCACCGGAGGTCAAATCTGGGGATCGGTTTATATGGGGGCTATATATAATTATGGACTGATATGAATCAATTCATGCATGGTTGTTGGATGCCATATACTAACATCACGTACCAAATTTCAACCGAATCGGATGAATTTTGCTTTTCCAAGGGGCTCCGGAGGTCAAATCTGGGGATCGATTTATATGGGGGCTATATATAATTATGGACCGATATGGACCAATTTTTGCATGGTTGTTAGTGACCATATACTAACACCATGTACCAAATTTCCGCCGGATCGGATGAAATTTTCTTCTCTTAGAAGCTCCGCAAGCCAAATCTGGGGATCGGTTTATATGGGGGCTATATATAATTATGGACCGATATGGACCAACCATATACTAACACCATGTACCAAATTTCCGCCGGATCGGATGAAATTTTCTTCTCTTAGAAGCTCCGCAAGCCAAATCTGGGGATCGGTTTATATGGGGGCTATATATAATTATGGACCGATATGGACCAATTTTTGCATGGTTGTTAGAGACCATATACTAACACCATGTACCAAATTTCAGCCGGATAGGATGAAATTTGCTTCTCTTAGAGGCTCCGCAAGCCAAATCTGGGGATCGGTTTATATGGGGGCTATATATAATTATGGACCGATATGGACCAATTTTTGCATGGTTGTTAGAGACCATATACTAACACCATGTACCAAATTTCAGCCGGAAAGGATGAAATTTGCTTCTCTTAGAGGCTCCGCAAGCCAAATCTGGGGATCGGTTTATATGGGGGCTATATATAATTATGGACCGATATGGACCAATTTTTGCATGGTTGTTAGAGACCATATACTAACACCATGTACCAAATTTCCGCCGGATCGGATGAAATTTTCTTCTCTTAGAAGCTCCGCAAGCCAAATCTGGGGATCGGTTTATATGGGGGCTATATATAATTATGGACCGATGTGGACCAAGTGTTGCATGATTGTTAAAAACCATATACTAACACCATGTACCAAATTTCAGCCGGATCGGATGAAATTTGCTTCTCTTAGAGGCTCCGAAATCCAAATCGGGGGATCGGTTTATATGGGGGCTATATATAATTATGTACCGATGTGGACCAATTTTTGCATGATTATTAGAGACCATATACTAACACCATGTACCAAATTTCAGCCGGATCGGATGAAATTTGCTTCTCTTAGAGGGTCTGCAAGCCAAATTTGGGGGTCCGTTTATATGGGGGCTATTCGTAAAAGTGGACCGATATGGCCCATTTGCAATACCATCCGACCTACATCAATAACAACTACTTGTGCCAAGTTTCAAGTCGATAGCTTGTTTCGTTCGGAAGTTAGCGTGATTTCAACAGACGGACGGACGGACGGACATGCTCAGATCGACTCAGAATTTCACCACGACCCAGAATATATATACTTTATGGGGTCTTAGAGCAATATTTCGATGTGTTACAAACGGAATGACAAAGTTAATATACCCCCATCCTATGGTAGAGGGTATAAAAATATGGGATTTTTTGTTTAAATTCTTAATTATTTTTTTTTGAAACCATAATTATATATAGCCCCCATATAAACCGTTCTCCAGATTTGATCTCCGGAGTCTCTTGGAGAAGCAAAATTCATACGATCCGGTTGAAATTTGCAACGTGGTTTTAGTATGTGACCGCTAATAACCATGCAAAACCATATCGGTCTAAAGTTATATATAGCCGATCCCCAATCACACCAAAAATGGGTCCATATCGGTTCATAATCATGGTTGTCGCTCGAGCCAAAAATAATTTACAAAAATTTCATTTCTATAGAACATTTTGTTAAAATTTTATTTCTATAGACAATTTTGTTGAAATTTTATTTCTATAGAAAATTTTGTTGACATTTTATTTCTATAGAATATTTTGTCAAAACTTTATTTCTATAGAATATTTTGTCAAAACTTTATTTCTATAGAAAATTTTGTTAACATTTTATTTCTATAGAAAATTTTGTAAAAATTTTATTTCTATAAAAAATTTTGTCAAATTGAATTATATACGTATTTAATCGGTCTTTTTTAATTTAATATACCACGTATGGACTAACTTACAATTTAGAAGACGGTGTTAGGAGGTTTTAAGATACCTTGCCATTGGCAAACGTTACCGCAACCCAAGTAATTCGATTGTGGATGACAATCTTCAGTAGAAGTTTCTACGTTTCTACATAAGCTTCGGCCTGGCCGAACTTACGGCCGTATATACTTGTTTTTTAATTAAAAATTATTTATAAAATTAAAAACGGTACTTTTTTTAAATGCTATATTTCAATCACTTACTATTTTTAATCCTTTTGTAGTTTGTTTTAAAAATGCATAGTTTCAAAAAAAAATTCATTAATTCTATTCTCCCGAGTTTGATTAAAGGGTTAGTTGTACCAATTAATTTTTAATTGAAAATTTAAAAACTTCAATCATCGACTTAATTGACTTAATGTTTCTAGTTTGAGTAAAGGGTTAATTGTATCAATTAATTTTTAATTGGGAAAGTGTTCAAATTCAATCAACTATTTAATTGGGAATATTTTAGTGTTATTTTTTTCTGTGAACGATTTGAATACAGAACATAATTTAAACAAATTGATGGAAAGGGTATACCCTCTCCCTGATGTTTGTTAAGATGGACTGTTTTATATCTACATATCCACCGTATTTCTTTATATATTTCGGTGATAATTTTTTTTCTGTGACCGATTTGAATACAGAACATAATTTAAACAAATCGGTGGAAAGGGAACACCCCCTCTTCGATGTTTGTTAAGATGGACCGGTTTACATCTGTATATCCGCCGTATTTTTGTATATAAACAAAAAACAAATTGTCCGATTTGTTTGAAAGAATTCAAATCTTTTCGAATTTGTTTTCACCTCGAAGGATATGGTTGACTAAGCCAACGTAAAATGTGCCTACAAATATACTTCGGAAGGCGCAGGGAAGCGGGCCGGGTTACGCTAGTAACTTAATAAATACTATACAAATGCTATCTGCTAATATTATCATCTTTAAGACCTACTTTTACCATTTGTTTCCCAAGTGTGTTATGCCCTGTTATAACGCCAATTAAAGGCCTGTCTGTGCATCGCCATAAGAAATTCGCAATTCCTCCGATTCTTTTAACTTGGTTTGCTCGCAATCTTCCGTAGAGACTCAACGTCCTCGCCTCGCTGATATTGCTTCTGAATAATGGTCTCATCTCGAGTGACTCAGTTAATAGTTTCCAATCTAAGATACATTTACGTTTGAAGGTCTAATGAAAACTAACGAGATTCCTACTGTTTCTATCTACTATCTGGGGAAAAGCCAATTGTGCGTGAAAACATAAAAAAAGTTTTCTTTTTTTTGTAAATTAGTTGGCTTAGCATTGTCTAGAAACCTCAGGAAAAAAGTTGGAAAAATTGGTTTATTTAAAAATTTGGGAAAATTCAAAAAGTCTTTATTATAAAAGTTTAATCTTTTTGCAAATATTTTGAAAATGGGATTTTTCATAATTTGGAAAATTCGACTTTATGATTCTCATTACAATCTCTATAATTGATCCAACAGCAAATTGGATTCAATTAAATTTCAACTTTGGGTTCATAGTTCTCTCTAATTTTTTCAAATTTTAAAGAACACAAAAATCATTGAACCATGATAGAAATTAAAACTTTTCGCTTGAATAGAAAAACTTGATTGATAACCCCTCTTTATAATAAGAACATGCCAGCAATTGATTGAGTAAATTGTATTTTAACAATAAGCGGATTAGAATATCCTGGTTTTGTATCTAAGGCACTGGTTTGTGACAACCAAATTGTGGCTCATCAATTTCCCATAGAAAATTTATTAATTTGGAAAAAGGGCACATTTTTCTACATTGAAACATTGTGTAAGAATTTCGAACTATACTGAAACAATACCCTGATATTATTTTTTTTTTCTTTTCTATTTTGATTGATTGAATATCCCCCTTCACTTAGATGAGAAACTGGTTTGTTTTTGTTTTCACCATAAGATCAAAAAGAACTGATAATTTGTGTTAATGTATCAAGGGGTCCCCTTACAGTTTATAAAATTCTAAAATCCTTTTTTAATCCATTCTTTTTCATTTGCTTTCCTTTTCCTATACGTTTCTAGAGTGCGCTCAACCAGTGGTCATAATGATTATCAGGTAGGTTTTTTCTTTGGTTGGTATATAAGCGTGAATGGAACCCGTATAAAAAATTGCATTCGATTTCTTTGTTCAGCAAAAAAAAAAAAATAATCCTCATCATCCTGTCGTCAAGAGATGTTTGTAGTCGGGATCATTTATGCTTTATTGTGAGGTGTCTTGTTACAATTATTTTATATACGTATATTTTTTTTTTTTGCATAAATCCACGAATATTGAAAATATTGATGAAATGCCAACACTATAGAAAAAAAATATATGAAATAGGGAAAAACGCTTTTTTAGATAGGATAAATTCTGCTCGTGCAGAGCTATAATTTACTCGGTTTATTTACATTACTAGGAATCAACTCCAGAGTCATAGTCGATGTCAAGCTTGTTGAAAAATACTGGAATTGGAGTCGAGCAAATTTGACTGGACCAATATAGCCTTCATTCGGATCTGATCTGCCTGAACGAAACAATAGTAAAATAGTCATGTGACGTTACATATTAGGTAGCTAACCAAAGTATAAAATAATCCCAGATAAGCAATATCCCAGAATTGAGTTTTATAATAGTCGGAAAATGTTCCTGGTATTAAAAACTCTTTCCAGTGATACTAGTTTCTTCTTCACATTAAAATCCTTTTCATAACTCTTCATCATCTGCCTAATATTCACTATTTTTGCTTAATCTTTTATCACTTCCTAATAAATTACTCTTCTCTCACTAAACCACTGAAAAATTCTTTTGAAAAGGATTATTATGGTATACCATGCTTAATGCATTACCACAATGGAAAGGTCACAAAGTGGGTGTAACATTACCAAACGGTAAAATAAATAAAGGATTACAGTAGAAGGTGTGAAATTATGTGACATTTTGGGAAACGATTAGGACGATCGACGGATTACCTAGGTGTTGAGCTAACCTAAGTGATACATCAATCTTCCTGTAAAAAAAAAGAAAAAAACTGCTAAAATTTGAAGAAAATTTACCCAAAATCTAGCAAATTTGAAAAATTTTATTTCTATAGAAAATTTTGTCAAAACTTTATTCTTATAGAAAATTTTGTTACAATTTTATTTCTACAGAAAAACTAGTCAAAATTTTATATCTATAGAAAATTTTGTCAAAATTTTATTTCTAATATTTGTCTAAATTTTATTATTATGGAAAATTTTGTCAAAATTTTATTATTATAGAAAATTTTGTCAAAATTGTATTATTATAGAAAATTTTGTCAAAATTTTATTTTTATGGAAAATTTTGTCAAAATTTTATTATTATAGAAAATTTTGTCAAAATTGTATTATTATAGAAAATTTTGTCAAAATTTTATTTTTATGGAAAATTTTGTTATAATTTTATTATTATAGAAAATTTTGTCAAAATTTTATTATTACAGAAAATTTTTTCAACATTTTATTATTGTAGAAAATTTTGTAAAAATTTTATTATTATAGAAAATATCATCAAAATTTTATTTTTATGGAAAATTTTGTCAAAATTTTATTTCTATTGAAAAATTTGAAAAAAATTCATTATTACAGAAAATTTTGTTCAAATTTTATTATTATAGAAAATTTAGTCAAAATTTTATTTCTATAGAAAATTTTGACACAATTTTATTTCAATAGAAAATTTTGCCACAATTTTATTTCTACACAGAAAGAAATTTTACGAAAATTTTTCCAATTATAATCTTAATTTAGTTTTAAAAAATATTCAATTAAAAATTTAATTGAATCAACAAATTTTTTAATTGAAATAAAAATCAATCACACAAATTAATAGTATCAATTAATTTTTTAATTGGATCAATTAATTTTTTAATTGACTGTCAATTAATTTTTTAATTGATACTATCATTTCTGTGATTGAAGACATTTCAATTAAAAAATTAATTGGATCAATTAATTTCGTGATTGAATCAGAAAAATATTTTTTTTTGTGTGTATAGAAAATTTTGGTAAAACTTTATTTTTGTTCAACATTTTATTTCTATAGAAAAATTTGTCAAAATTTTATTTCTAAAGGAAATTTTTTTTAAATTTTATTTTTATCGAAAAATGTTCGTAAATATTGTTTTTTTTTTTTTTTTGTATAGAAAATTTTGTCAAAATTTTATTTCTATAGACAATTTTGTCAAAATTTTATTTCTATAGAAAACTTTGTCGAAATTTCGAGGAGGAACTCCCCGATACACAAAAAAGTTTTTTTTTTTATTTCAACCGTCGAACTGAACGGACATGTTTTTTTTAATAGCGGATTATTTCATCTTAATAGGTGCCTATTACGAATTTCACGTGTGGTGGAAAATTAAACCACCATGCAGCGAAATTCAAAGTCATCCACTGGGTTGCTAACTTCATGGCCCAGTGGACGGGTATCGACTGAAGTTATAAATTTGGGCAGTGACCTAGAGTCAGGCCCAATTTGTCGACCTGTAGATGAGTCGACAGGTGGCGACACTTTGGCAAGTCGCAGCTTTTCTAAGGTAACGACATCAAAAGGAGGTAATCCCTCATGAAAGAGATTCAAAGAACGCAGAAATGTTTTGTTTATTCTAAAGAAATTAGGATCTGTCGACCCAAGCACGTTGTCGGCTAAGCAAAGCGATTTTAAGGAATCGCTTTGGGCTCAAGGAATTTTTGAAGCTGGCAAAAGGGAGCGATCACCGGATGAACTGCGATCCTCTAAACGGGATCAAAGATCGTTTGCCTCAGTTGCAAAAGACAGCCTTGTGACGCCTATCAATAATAAAGGAGCATTGGACGGTATGGTTCCAAAGCAAAAATGGGGGAAATTGAGAACGCGATGTCTGGTGTCTACTCAGAGGTGCGAAAGAGTTTCCCGGACCAAGTCCCCGACGGCAAGATGCTGGATGGTATCAAGGACGATATAAGTTATTAGCATTTGCGTACCAGAGGTCTATGGGTTGCTTTAAAGCTGCTTTGATGCTAATTGGTGAAGTTTGGGAAGGAGCCGCTTTGGAGTTAGTCGATAAAAAAGACATACTGGCTAAACCTAGAGCACATGCATGGATACCGGCAAACCCTCCTGATCCTGAGTCAATACTAAACAGACTAAAGGAATGTAACCCAGATCTTCCAACCGCCGATTGGAAGGTTGGTCGTTTGGATGAGGTGGATGGACCAAGGCGACATGCGGTGTTTATATTGAACATTGAGTCGCTGCCACATCTAGCCCAGACCCAAGCACGTGTAAGTTCTGGCTTTCATGATATCCATATGAAGGTATACAAAAGCGATCAGCCAAATGATTCCGAAACGAACAAGCCTCCGGTAGAGTCAGAAGAAGAAAAGTCTTGCGAAGCCGAAGGAGACATAAAAACTGAAGACATTGACGAACATCGTATGCGGGATGTCCCTACAGGCTCAAACCTCACCAAAGCTGAACCGCGGGTTGTTGCGAGAGTCACCGAGATTTGTGAAGAGGAAGCCCTTGATGACTCAATTGAAGCGGCTGATGTGACGGTGGTTGAAAATTTGGATGGTTCTACGGTTCCTCCAGAAAAATCTTCACCATTATAAGGCCACTTGTGCTGCCTTGAAAGTTCTCCTGATGAAAGGAGACATAGATATAGTTCTTATTCAAGAACCATACATATGTAAGAACAAGATCTGTGAATTAAGCACTCCGGGTTTCAAACTTTTGCATAATACCTATAATTGCTAAAAACGATCTAAACTTGTTTCTGCTTCCAAATGCAAAAATTGGGTATCTTCGGTCTACATGGGACATGATAGAGAGATGCCTCCATGTGCCGTTAAGACCTTAGTTGAGGAGTCACTGAAAACAAAGACAAAACTCGTTATGGGATGCGATGCAAATGCACATCATAGTATTTGGGGAAGTAGTGATACTAATGAAAGGGGAGAGTCGCTAATGGAGTTTATTTTGCGTACTAACCTGGTTCACCAATGTTGTATCACAATGGACTGAATAATCTAAGTGAGCCTGATACATCGGGCTGTCACCTAACCTAACCTGGTAGTTTGCAATAAGGGAGATGCACCAACCTTCGTCACCAAAAACAGGCAAGATGTGTTGGACGTCACATTGGCCTCTCCGGAACTGAATGATAAGATATCTGAGTGGCAAGTTTTGAGGGAACATAGCTTCTCAGATCATCGCTACATCAGTTTCAGGTTGGCTGTTCGTACTTCAAAGACTATATTCCCGCCAAATGTTGGGAAAGCTGATTGGAATAGGTATAGGGAATCGATATTATGATACTGGAAATACCAGAGACAATTATGACCACTGTGCAAGATATCGAACATGCAGAGAGGATTACTAAGGCCTTCAACATCTCACTGAAAGCTGCATGCCTTAGAGGCAAGCCAAGGGGGAAAAAATCGACCACCATGGTGGTCTACGGAGTTACGTAATATGAGGAAATCCTGCAGGCATCTCTTTAACAAAGCAAAGTCCACCAGAGCACTTGAGTATTGGGACGCTTACAAGACGAATCTGAGAGGATACAAGCGAGAACTGAGAAAGGCTCAGCATAACTCTTGGACTGTTTACTGCAGCAGTATTGAGAATACGCCCGAGGCTTCCAGACTACGGAAGGTACTAGCATCCACTAACTCCGCTCCAGGTTTCATTAAAACATCAGAGGGCAATTGGACAACATCCAGTGAGGAGACGCTGGAGGTATTTTTGGATACACATTTTCCTGGAAATCAGACGGTTGAACCATGTTCTGGCGGTGCCACCGTGGCTCAGCGGTCATTTCCTATCGAGGAAATTGTATCGGAATCTAGAATAAAATGGGCGTTAAATAGCTTTGGGCTATTCAAATCCCCCGGACCTGATACAATTACTCCGGCGGAGTTACAAGCAGTAACTGAAAGAATTGTCCCCTGGTTGACGGTGATATAAAGGATGTATAAACTTAGCATATATTCCAGAAAAGTGGAGGGAAACAAAACTCGTTTTCATACCTTAACCTAACCTAACCTATACCTAAAGCGGGAAAAGCATCTCACTCGAGTGCGCAGGATTTCCGACCAATCAGCTTATCCTCATTCCTACTTAAGACTCTGGAGAGGATGATAGACATTTATCTTAGAACTAGCGTCGATTCAAGTTTGCTCTCGAAACGACAGCATGCATACTGGAAGGGCAGGTCTACTGAGACCGCTTTGCATGAACTAGTCAACTTTATTGAAAGCTCACTATTTGTCAATGAATACACAATCGTGGCGTTTCTAGATATCGAGGGGTCAATCCGAGCTCTATATTAAATGGACTGGCTAACTCTGAATGTTGATTCAGGTATACTTAGGCTGCTAGACGAACTGCTAATGAGGACACGTATTTCGGCCACACTAGGACAAGCAAACATATAAAGGTATGTGAACAGAGGCACTCCCCAAGGAGGAGTTCTATCACCTCTTTTTTGGAATGTTGCTATAAACAACCTTCTGGTTTCCCTAGAAAAAGAAAGGATAAAAGTGGTGGCATACGCAAACGATGTGGCTCTAGCAGTCAGGGGCAAATTCCCATCCACAATCAAAGATGTTATACAGAGATCCCTCCGGATGACTGAGGAATGGGAGAAAGAGAATGGTTTTGGAGTAAATCCTGCAGAGACAGAATTAGTCATGTACTGTAAAGATCGCAAAACTCCCACGGTTAAGCCCATTTCCATAGGGGGTATTGAAATTCCCTTTAGTGAGTGTGCAAAATACCTTGGCGTTATTCTGGACAGGAAGCTGAACTTTAAGCTTAATATTGAAGAAAGAGCAAGAAAAGCCACGGTAGCTTTGTATTGGTGCAAAAAGGCAATAGGAAAAAAGTGGAGACTAAAACCGAAAATTGTGCATTGGCTATACACGACAGTGGTTAGACCTATAATGCTATATGGTGTTGTAGTCTGGTGGCCGGCACTTCAGCAACCGACAGGTTTAGATAACGTTCAGAGTATGGCGTGCTTGTGTATCTCAGGCGCATTCAGTAAGACAGGAACAGATGCCCTTAATGTCATGCTGCATCTATTGCCTTTAGACATTTTGGCCAAACAGTCAGCTGCAACAACGGATGTGCGGTTGCGCGAGCTATCGCTGTGGTCGGAGAAAATGTACGGTCACAGTTCGGTCCTCAAAATAATGACAAATGTGCCTAACGTAGTGGATTACACGAAACCACTTTTCGACAAAAAACTTTGAAACTTTAATTCCCAACAGTGATGCGTGGTGTACACAGATCCTGGGGAATAAAAGATATATAGATTTCTACTCTGATGGTTCCAAATTGGATGAACAAGTGGGTTTCGGAGCATATTCTAAAGATCTGGAACTTCGAATAGCGAAAAGATTACCTAATCACTGTAGAATTTTTCAGGCTGAAATATTAGCAATAAGAGAGGTGGCGAATTGGCTGAGAAGTAATGTTCCAAAAAATTTTGGCATTAATATATACCCGGACATTCAACCTGCAATAAAATCCTTGGACTCTGTGTTCCTTAACTAGAATCTGTGGGTATGTCTTTTGCTACCTGCTGTCATGATGGCAAATGTTCGATGGGAGAATTGCAAGGGTTGTAACGACACCAAGCAAATATGGCCCCATTTAAACTTGAACCGCACACTAGATATGCTAGTGTTCTCAAGACGTCAGATATCTGCTATAACGGGTCACTACCCGATAGGCGGATTTGCAAAAACTATTGGTGCGAAGTACTACTGTATGAGCTGTCATGATGCGGAGGAAAAGGAATCAATTAACCCTAAACAGCTTATCTACGTCTGAGAGACGTATGCGTTTTTTAGTTTTTCGCTCTCCCTCATGAAAATGAGTACCGAAAATGTGATTTTTTTGTTATACAATAAATAAAAGTTTAGCCAAAAAAGCGTGTTTAAATGATAAGGATTTGTATACAGAATCGGTGTAAGTACAAAAATTTAAAACAAAAAATTCACAAATTTTGTCCACGTATATTTAGCTTATCCGTGACTTTCAGTAGGATAAGCTTTCTAGGGTGAAACACCTCTTGTGTGAGTGTCCTGCATTTTGTGTAAGGCGTAAGCGAATTTTAGGGGCATATAGCTTTAGATTACTGGCGGACCTGGAAACTTAAGTAGTCTGTTAATGTTTTTGGAACAATCTGGTTGGTTCAACAAAAGAAAATAATAGTGAAGGTTCAGTGGTTAAAACTAGAAGTGCCCATATGTAATAGGTACATTTAGTTAAATGTGGTATCACAGTGGACTGAATAGTCTAAGTGAGCCTGAAACTTAATCGGGCTGCCACTTTAACCTAACCTAACCTAGACTGGAAAAGGCAAAGAAGTTGATTCGGACCCCTCTCATATTCATCTCCGTAGGTTTACAATAAATGCCGAATATCATCGTGAAAATTTCCTAACGACAAAATTGAAGCTCTGGGCAAATAAATGGACGGCCGCAGACCATGGACGCTCAAACAGGACTCAGCATGCATCATTCACGAATGGCTTAAAAAGGTCGCTTTATTTCTATGGCCATTAAAATCTCCGGATTTCAATCTTTTGGAATTTTAAGTCTGGAACATTTTGGAGAGTAAGATTGGCACTAACAAAAAAACCCAAATTTCTACCTTCTCAAAACAGTATAGGCTTCAAATGTGAAATAAATAACTTTTTTTCACACATAAATAAATATGATAATTTATATCGATCCATTTAAGTCGAATCAACAAAGTCAGGGACAATTTTATTAATTTTGAAGATTTTTTCAGAATTATTGAATTCAATTTTGATATTAGTCAAACAAAATTTTCTTTCATATAAAGATATCCAGTTTTAAGTCGAACCACTAAATTAGAACTTCATTGAGTTTTTTTCATTGAGGAGTTTTGGACAGGGAAAAAATCTTTATATCATAGAAAATTACCTTTCACGCTATGGAAAAAAACACGCATTCGTATTTTAAGGACTAGAACTCTTTGGCCTCACGATAATATTTTTTTCTGTCTTCATTACTTCGAATTTCTGGGGTCATCTTCCCTCCCTCCCATCATCCTTAACCCTATCCCTATGTATAACTCTTACTTTAGGATTTTCCCCTCATTACTTATCACAAAATATTACTGTTTAAATATTTTCTAAATTCTAATCATATCCGTGGTTGCCTTATCACCATTTCAGTTAATCCACAGCTCATATGTTTGTTTTGTGTATGGGTCATTATGATCTGTGTTCTGTCGTAATGTTACACCCTTTTCCAAATACAGAGAAAAGGCAAAGGCATCAAGGGATACAAATCTTTTATTCCCTTCCTTGTTTGTAAATCTTTGATAATATGTTATTCTCAGAGATTTATTTATCCCTTTTTGGGACATATAGAGGCATGCGGAAATGAAGAACTAAATAAACATATTATAAAATATTTTAACGATTTGGGTTTTAAACGGAAGGCTTAAAGGGAAAGGTATTTGTGATATATATATATATATATATATATATATATATATATATATATATATATATATATATATATATATATATATATATATATATATATATATATATATATATATATATATATATATATATATATATATATATATATATATATATATATATAAGCTCTCAATATATTCGAAGGATTTGAGATGGCGTCAAAAAGTTTTTCTACAAAGTCATGAAGGGTTTTTAGTGAAGTCAACGTCCGACCCAGCTTAATTTTTGGCGTATTTACCATCACATCTGCTTTGCTTTGACATGGTTAACTATGTTTTTTAAATATTTGCTTATAAATTATTTATGAATATTTTAAGACTTTAATACATTTAAAATCTTTTCTCTAAATCCTTAAATTGTTTCCTTGAATAATATATTTAAACTGGAAAAAAGACTACTCCCAGGAAATTTTTGAAGAATAGATAATCCATAAATTCTTTAATTCCAAAAAAATTGAAGCTAGTCAAGGTAATGTCCCAAGTTATTGAATGTTAGATTTATATATATATATATATATATATATATATATATATATATATATATATATATATATATATATATATATATATATATATATATATATATATATATATATATATATATATATATATATATATATATATATATATATATATACCGTGTCGTTGTGAAATTCTGATTCGATCTAAGCATGTCCGTCCGTCTGTTCCGAACGAAACAACCTATCGACTTCAAACTTGGCACAAGTAGTTGTTATTGAGGTGGGTTGGATGGTATTGCAAATGGGCCATATCGGTCCACTTTTACGTATAGCCCCCATATATATGGACCCTCAGATTTGGCTTGCAGAGCCACTAAGAGAAGCATATTTCATCCGGCTGAAATTTGGTACATGGTGTTGGTATATGGTCTCTAACAACCGTGCCAGAATAGGTCCATATGGGTCCGTAATTATATATAGCCCCCATATAAACCGTTTTCCAGATTTGACCTCGGTAGGCTCTTGGAGGAGCAAAATTCATCCGATCCGGTTCAAATTTGGAACGTGGTGTTAGTATATGGCCGCTAACAACCATACCAAAATTGGTCCATATCGGTCTATAGTTATATAGCCGATCCCCAATCGCACAAAAATTGGTCCATATCGGTTCATAATCATGGTTGTTACTCGAGCCAAAAATAATCTACCAAAATTTTATTTCTATAGAAAATTTTGTTAAAATTTTATTTCTATAGAAAATTTTGTTGAAATTTTATTTCTATAGAAAATTTTGTTAAAATTTCATTTCTATAGAAAATTATGTTAAAATTTCATTTCTATAGAAAATTTTGTCAAAATTTCATTTCTATAGAATATTTTGTCAAAACTTTATTTCTATAGAAAATTTTGTCAAAATTTTTTTCAATACAAATTTTGTTGAATTTTTTTTTCAATAGAAAATTTTGTAAAAATTTTATTTCTATAAAAAATTTTGTCAAACTGAATTATAATCGTATTTAATCGGTCTTTATTAATTTAATATATACCACGTATGGACTAACTTACAATTTCAGCCGGATCGGATGAAATATGCTTCTCTTAGAGGATCCGCAAGCCAAATCTGAGGGTCCGTTATATATATATATATATATATATCTATATATATATATATATATATATATATATATATATATATATATATATATATATATATATATATATATATATATATATATATATATATGTAGCGCAATATTTCGATGTGTTACATACGGAATGACAAAGTTAATATATGAAGGGTTTTTAGTGAAGTCAACGTCCGACCCAGCTTAATTTTTGGCATTATTTACCATCACATCTGCTTTGCTTTTACATGGTTAACTAAGTTTGTTAAATATTTGCTTATAAATCATTTATGAATCTTTTAAGACTTTAATACATTTAAAATCTTTTCTCTAAGCCCTTAAATTATTTCCTTCAATAATATATTTAAACTGGAAAAAAGACTACTCCCAGGCAATTTTTGAAGAATAGATAATCCATAAATTCTTTAATTCCAAAAAAACTAGAAGGTAGTCAAGGTAATGTCTCAAGTTATTAAATGTTACATTTATCACAAAAACCTTTCCCTTTAGGCCTTCCGTTTAAAACCCACATCGGTAAAATACAAAATATTTTATAATATGTTTATTTAGTTTTTCATTTCCGCATGCCTCTATATGTCCCAAAAAGGGATAAATAAATCTCTAAGAATAACATATTATCAAAGATTTACAAACAAGGAAGGAAAAAGAAGATTTGTATCCCTTGATGCCTTTGCCTTTTCTCTTTATTTTGAAAAGGGTGTAACATTACGACAAAACACAGATCATAATGACCCATATACAAAACAAATATATGAGCTGTGGCTTAACTGAAATGGTGATAAGGCAAACACGGATATGATTAGAATTTAGAAAATATTTAAGCAGTAATATTTTGTGATAAGTAATGAGGGGAAAATCCTAAAGTAAGAGTTATAGATAAGGATAGTGTTAAGGATGATGGGAGGGAGGGAAGATGACCCCAGAAATTCGAAGTAATGAAGACAGAAAAAAATATTATCGTGAAGCCAAAGATTTCTAGTCCTTAATATACGAATGCGTGTTTTTTTTTGCATAGCGTGAAAGACAATTTTCTCTGATATAAAGATTTTTTCCCTGTCCAAAACTCCATAAACTCAATGAAGTTCTAATTAAGTGGTTCGACTTAAAACTGGATACCTTTTATATGAAAAAAATTTTTTTTGACTAATATCAATTGAATTCAATAATTCTGAAAAAATCTTCAAAATTAATAAAATTGTCCCTGACTTTGTTGATTCGACTTAAAGGGATCGATATAAATTATCGTTGTTATTTATGTGTGAAAAAAAGTTCTTTATTTCACATTTGAAGCCAATTGAACTCTATACTTCAAATTTAAGGCAATTTGGTCCTCATAGTGGACCAAAATTATTGATACCATCCTTCAAATTTTTTGAGAAAGTTGAGGTTTATGTTCCCAAAAACCAATATTTAAAATTGACCCAATATTTTGTCAGACTTCTACAAAATCTAGGGCACAATGTGGCGCAGGGTATAGGTATGGGAAATATTTATAAATTTCTGGTAATTTCGCAAAAATGCATTTATGATCATCAGTCGATAGATATGTATTAGAGATATAAAGCTTTATCATTTTTACAAGTTTTCGTTTTAGAAGTGAGTATTAGTGAGCATCAGTAAGAAAAAAAATTTTGAGAAAATTAACTATAGAAATAAATTTTGTGAAAAATTTTACTATAAAAATAAATTGCGAGAAAATTTTGCTATAAAATTAAAGTTTTGACAAAATTTTCTATAGACATAAAATGTTGACAAAATTTTCTATAGAAAAAAAATTTTGACAAAATTTTCTATAGAAATAAAATTTTGACATAATTTTCTTTAGAAATAAAATTTTGACATAATTTTCTTTAGAAATAAAATTTTGACATAATTTTCTTTAGAAATAAAATTTTGACATAATTTTCTTTAGAAATAAAATTTTGACAAAATTTTCTATAGAAATAAAATTTTGACAAAATTTTCTATAGAAATAAATTTTTGAAAAATTATCAATACAAATAAAATTAAAAAAAAATTATAAAGTAAATTAAATTTTGCAAACTTTTTTATAGAAATAAAATTTTGACAAAATTTTCTATAGAAATGAAATTTTGACATAATTTTCTATAGAAATAAAATTTTGACAAAATTTTCTATAGAAAGAAATTGTTGAAAAAATATTAATAAAAATAAAATTTTGACAAATTTTTATATAGTAAAAAAAATTTCCATAGAAATAAAATTTTGACAAAATAAATTGTGACAACATTTTCTATAGAAGTAAAATTTGGACATAATTTTCTATAGAATTTTATATTTTAACAAAATTTTTTATAGAAATTAAATTTTGATAAAAATTGCTATAGAAATAAAATTTTGACAAAATTTTCAATAGAAATAAAATTTTGACAACATTCTCTATAGAATTAAAATTTTGACAACATTTGCTATAGAAATAAAATTTTGCCAAAATTTTCTATAGAAATAAAGTTTGACAACATTTTCTATAGGAATAATATTTTGAAAAAATTTTCTATGGAAATAAAATTTTGACAACATTTTCTATAGCATAAAATTTTGGTAGAATATTTTTGGCTTGAGTGGCAACCATGATTATGAACCAATATGGACCCATTTTTGTGTGATTGGGGATCGGCTACATATAACTTTAGACCGATATGGACCAAAATTGGCTTGGTTATTAGCGGCCACATACTAACACCACGGTGCAAATTTCAACTGGATCGGATGAATTTTGCTTCTCCAACAGACTCCGGAGATCAAATTTGGAGAACAGTTTATATGGGAGCTATATATAATTATGGACCGATATGGACCAATTTTTGCATGGTTGTTAGAGATGATATACTAATACCATGTACCAAATTTCAGCCGGATCGGATGAAATTTGCTTCCCTTAGAGGCTCCGCAAACCAAATCTGGGGATCGGTTCATATGGGGGCTATATATATTTATGGACCAATATGGACCAATTTTGGCATGGTTTTGAGAGACCATATAAAACACCACGTACCAAATTTCAACCGGATCGGATGAATTTTGCTCCTCCAAGAGGCTCCGGAGGACAAATCTGGGGATCGGTTTATATGGGGGCTATATATAATCATGGACCGATATGGAGCAATTTTGGCATGGTTTTGAGAGACCATATACCAACACCATGTACCAAATTTCAGCCGGATCGGATGAAATATGCTTCTCGTAGAGGCTCCGCAAGCTAAATCTGAGGGTACGTTTATATGGGGGCTATACGTAAAAGTGGACCGATATGGCCCATTTGCAATACCATCTGACCTACATCAATAACAACTACTTGTACCAAGTTTCAAGTCGATAGCTTGTTTCGTTCGGAAGTTAGCGTGATATAAACAGACGGACGGACGGACATGCTTATTAGATCTACTCAGAGTTTCACCACGACCTAGAATATATATACTTTATGGGGTCTTAGAGCAATATTTCGATGTGGTACAAACGGAATGACAAAGTTAATATACCCCCCCCCATCCAATGGTGGAGTGTATAAAAATAAAATCGATTGTTCGAAATATTTCAAATAAATTGTTATGGTGATGGGCATTAAAATGGATCGATTCAGCCCATCTGCTAGTCTAACATTCTAGGAAACATAAAATGATCACTGAAATTGGGAGTTGCTTTTTATTTACAGTCATACCGTTCATTGATCGAATGAATAACGCAATGGAATCTAATTTTCGTAAAAACTTGTTTAGTTACAAAAATTTTAAGTGTTTTAAAAAATTTTGTTTAACATAGCCGGAGTCGAAGTCCAGCAAAATTTTTAAGACTTCGACTCCGGCAAAGTCTTCAGACACCGACTCCACAGCCCATGCCACGACCTTGAGCAGAAATCTCTAGGTGAAGATCAAAATCTTTGGATCCACGAAAGATTGTTTTTATTTAGTATGCGATAAATAACTGCCAATAGAGATCAAAGAAGTCAAAGAGTAAAATCGCATTAAAAATTATCGACCATTTGATGTTGATTATAATCCTCCTCAATTGGTGGGATGAAGTCTAAAGTAAACACTTGTGGTCTGATAATAAACAAACAAAAACTCCAAAAACGTGTCGACAAGAAATTCGAGCAAGTGTAAGAAAGTGTGATGATCCCTAAAGTGGAAGTAAAGACAAACGCGTGAATAACACGCTTAAGCACCCATCACCACCATGACTTGTGGATAGCACACACTTCCTTCCTTCCTTCCTGCATTGCTACGGAAGCCGAAACGGATGTAGAGGCAACAGGAGCCATCACCATGTTATAGCAAAACAAATTTCATTTCCATAATTAGGGGTTACTCATGCTTACTTAAGAAAAAAAGAACTTTTTGAGTCCTTTCAGTTTATGTTCTTAGCATTTTGGTGTGCTACTGGCAATGAAAAATTGAAAATATCCATATATTCACACGTTTCAATTTCTCAAGATAAAAATGATAAAGATACTCTTATATTATTTCCAAATATTTTGCGGCATTTCAAAGATTTAGATCATCCCTTTTGGACAATGTTTTTCTTCCATAAGAAATAACTTCCTTCTCTTTTTTTTGGTTGTTGCTAACCAAAGTGTCATTGTTTGCTTCGATATTCCAAATTCCTATTGTTATCACTTCCTTGGGAAAATTTTCCGAACAATGGAAATATTTTCTTGTGATTTTCAATTTTTCTAATTTGGTAGCTGATTTCAAAATAGCCTGGCATTATTAACGTCACGTTCTTTAACTGTCAATATTATGGTTTTGTTAGACCCATTCCCATGTCTTCTTATTATAAGACTTCTTCGAAAGGAAATCTTTGGTAATATACAATTGGAAACGATGGATTAAACTCATAGCCTTAAATAACTGATCATACCTCAAATAACTGTTACTCAGTTTGGTGGTGAATGTGAAAAACGGAAATGTTCTTAGAAGTGTACGTGACCATTGGGGGAAGGTTAAATCATATGTTGATATTCTTTAGAGAGTTGTTAGTTATATTTGGGGTTAAAACAGAACTAACCAGCAAAAACACTTGGAAGCTAACCCGGAAAAACACTTGGAAGTTTGTTAACATTTTCGAAATTTTTTTTCTATAGAAAATGTTCTCAAAATTTTTTTCTATAGAAAATGTTCTCAAAATTTTATTTCTTTAGAAAATTTTCTCAAAATTTAATTTCTACATGAAATTTTCTCAAAATTTTATTTCTACATGAAACTTTATCAAAATTTTATTCCTAACATGTTCTTTAAAATTAATTTCAATAGAATACTTGTCAAAATTTTATTTTTTTAGCAAAATTTATCAAAATTTGTTTCTATAGAAAATTTTATCAAAATTTGTTTCTATAGAAAATTTTGTCAAAATTTTATCTCTATTAAAAAGTTGTCAATGTTTTATGTTATTTCTATAGAAAATTTTGTCAAAACTTTATTTCTATAGAAAATGTTGTCAAAATTTTATTTTGTTAAAATTGTATTTCTATAGAAAATTTTTTTCAACATTTTATTTCTATGGAAAACACACAGAAAACAAATTTGTTGTGCCAACCGAATTATTTGGTCCTATCTACTATCACAAAATTTGTTAGACCAACCAATTGTTGTCTGACACAACTATACAGAAATTTGTTTGAATGACTAAATTTTGGAAATCACAACCAATAAGGTTTCATTCGTTTGTTAAAGCAATTATCTGTTTTTTGGAAAACCAATTATTATAAAATTAAAGAAAACGCCCGTTGAATGATTTCATTTTATTTAATTGTATTACAAATTAATATTTCTCATATTGATCATTTATCTAATGAAAATGGCATGTCGCCCAAATTCGGCGTTTGTGGTTCTTGGTGCAGGGTTCTCACAATATCTTCTTCAGTCATCATTTGATAATCACTCTCACAATCGCGATCGATTTTCAGGGGGACTCAGGCATAACCAGGCGAAATGTTCTCGTTTGCTGATTGATTTTGAGTCTGATGATGAGGCACAAAATCTATATATACACCTTTCACAACCCCGGAAGTCGTCATATTCTGATTGATATATTTTATGAAATTGCAAGAAAATTAGGGAAAAGGTTAAAATATGAGTGATAATAATGTCGTTTTATGTTTAACTTACTTACCACTTAAGAATGCAGCTACCGGTTTAAAAGATGGTTAGATATAACTCACAGCAGTCCTTGTTGGGTAGATTGCATTTTTAAAATTGAACTCACGTCATCAAATATTTAAATTTTGGAGTTTCATATATTAAACGAAATAAACAATTTATTTTTTGTCATATATATGTAGTCCATAGCAACAAATTCTCTTTATAACTATAAACTTTGTTAACACAACCAACTTATTGACTAGGCGGACTTTCAGTTGGGTTTGGTGACACATTGGCAAAACAAATCAGTTATCACAACAGGGTGGAATAAATTGAAATGGTTAGGTACTTAAATGTGTAAATAACAACCAATATTTGGTCGTGTGTACCAACTTTTGGTCACACCGCCATTATTTTAATTATATAAACTATCAAACCAGAGATATAAATAATAATTATTCCACACAATTAAAAATTGTGGGTTTCCGCTATCAAACTGTTGTCGTAATCGAATTCCAACCAATCATTTCTCTGGGTGAAATGTTCTCCATTTTTATACCCTTCACCAGGGTATAATAAGTAAGGTACAGGGTATAATAAGTTTGTGCATTTGCATGTAACGCCTAGAAATAGTGGTCATAGACCCATCTTTTAGTATACCGATCGGCTTAGAATTAAATTCTGAATTGATTTAGCGATGTCCGTCTGTCTGTCTGTCTCTCTGTCCGTCCGTCTGTCTGTATATGTAATTTTGTGCACAAAGTACAGCTCGCAATTTAAGTCCGATCGTCCTCAAATTCGGCATAGGGCCGTTTCTTGGGACAGGGACAATCGCTATTGGTTTTGGAAAAAATCGGTTCAGATTTAGATATAGCTACCATATATATTTATCCTCGATGTGGTCGTAGTTAGCGTGTTTATCAACCGATTTTCTTGAAATACCGTACATCCAAATATTTTATGAATCTAGAAAATCTTGCAAAATATCAGCCAAATCGGTTCAGATTTA
This sequence comes from Haematobia irritans, assembly GCF_050003625.1. Taxonomy (NCBI): domain Eukaryota; kingdom Metazoa; phylum Arthropoda; class Insecta; order Diptera; family Muscidae; genus Haematobia; species Haematobia irritans. The sequence goes on along the minus strand of NC_134400.1, from coordinate 34,417,881 downwards.
GATATAGCTCCCATATATATCTTTCGTCCGATTTAGACTCATATGACCACAGAGGCCAAAGTTTACTACCGATCTTCGTGAAATTTTGTACAGAGGGTAGAATTGACATTCTACCAATGCTTGGTAAATTTGATTGAAATCGGTTCAAATTTAGATATAGCTCCCATATATATCTTTCGTCCGATTTGAACTTACATGGCCACAAAAGCCAGAGTTTTGCCGTGATTTGCTTCAAATTTTGCACAAGGGGTACGTTTAATAGTATCGTTAAGTGTGTCAAATTTTGTTAAAATCGGTTCAGATTTAGATATAGCTCACATATATATCTTTCGCCCGATTTGGAGTTATATGGTCTCAAATGCCAGAGTTTTGCCCTGACTTACTTCAAATTTTGCACAAGCGGTACTTTTAACGATACTATTGTATGTGCCAAATATGGTCAAAATCGATTCAGGTTTAGATATAGCTCCCATATATATCTTTCGTCCGATTTGAACTTATATGGCCACAAAAGCCAGAGTTTTGCCATGATTTGCTTCAAATTTTGCACAAGAGGTACGTTTAATAGTATCGTTAAGTGTGTCAAATTTTGTTAAAATCGGTTCAGATTTAGATATAGCTCACATATATATCTTTCGCCCGATTTGGAGTTATATGGTCTCAAAAGCCAGAGTTTTGCCCTGACTTACTTCAAATTTTGCACAAGCGGTACTTTTAACGATAATTTTGTATGTGCCAAATATGGTAAAAATCGATTCAGATTTAGATATAGCTCCCATATATATATTTCGTCCGATTTGGATTATATGGCCTCAAAAGCCAGAGTTTTGCCCTGACTTGCTTCAAATTTTGCACAAGGAGTACGTTTAGTAGTATAGAGGTAATTGTGGCAAATTTGGTTGAAATCGGTTCAGATTTAGATATGGCTCCCATATATATCTCCCGTCCGATTTGCACTCATATGACCATGGGGGGCCAAAGTTATACTCCCATTTACGTGAAATTTCGCATAGATAGCAGAATATACATGTCAAATTTAGTCAAAATTGGTTCAGATTGTATATAGCTCCCATATATATGTACACCAGAGTTGGGGAAATATGGTAGACTGTTTCATATTTTAGACCCATTTTCAATGGGATTTTCCTCCAATTGACTGGATAGTTTCCTCAGAGAATACAAATATGGCAAAAATTCTCACACTTTACACAAAATTCTGTGATGATTTTCCCATATCTTAGCCATATCCTACACACTGCAATGCCTAAATTTCTACAGAACGGATGAGTTTTAAATAAGTCTCCAAGTCGCCCGACTAGACCAAATAATATATCACAACCCACACTTGACCACATATTTTGGCGAGATCTAACCAATATCCTTGGGAGCCACCGTGGTGCAATGGTTAGCATGCCCGCCTTGCATACACAAGGTCGTGGGTTCGATTCCTGCTACGACCGAACACCAAAAAGTTTTTCAGCGGTGGATTATCCCACCTCAGTAATGCTGGTGACATTTCTGAGGGTATCAAAGCTTCTCTAAGTGGTTTCACTGGAATGTGGAACGCCGTTCGGACTCGGCTATAAAAAGGAGGTCCCTTGTCATTGAGCTTAACATGGAATCGGGCAGCACTCAGTGATAAGAGAGAAGTTCACCACTGTGGTATCACAATGGACTGAATAGTCTAAGTGAGCCTGATACATCGGGCTGCCACATAACCTAACCTAACCTAACCTAACCAATATCCTTGTAAAATCGCCACTGCTGAGTAGCAAAAATTGTAAATATTACTCTAATTGTCCTATATCTCGAATACATATGTATCGCCTGAAAAATCATAAATCTCTTTTGTACAATTGCATTAAAATTTCTCTCGCTTCATATTTCCCATATTTTTTACTAACATTGTGTTTCATCCCAGGGCGTTAGCCGATTTAAATTTTAATTCTAGAGTTTTTGTAGAAGTACAAAAAATTGTTTCCATTAAAAGTATTTGTATCTGAAAATGCAAACTTTTATATAGCTCCCAGAAAATTTTAAGTAGTTGAGATGGTAACACAAATGTTTGTCTACATAGTGGTGAAGGGTATAATATAGTCGGCTCCGCCCGAATTTAGACTTTACTTACTTGTTATTTCTATAGAAAATTTAAGTATCTCTTAGTTGGAGAGGAATATTTTGTCAAATCTAAAAAAACTTCAAGAATTCTACCAATCTACCAAACAGTACAAAATCTACCATTTTTGGTATAATTCTACCAACTGTGGCAACCGTGCTTCTATCCCCTGAAGAGGTTACATCGCGAGACCGGGATATATGAGGATTATATAAAACCCTTACCGATATAAACCAAATCCTTTACAATTTCAGAACAATTCATTAAAAAATTGCGGTGTCTGGATGTGAATGCGAATAATTAAAAACGGGAAATCGGTCGACGGGAGGACTTACCATATTCGTCACACCTATTTGTGGTCCTAAAATATTTTTAGATTTTAAATTTCAGACAAATCCAACCTCAAAGAATTCAAATCCGGAAATCGGTCTATATGGAAGCTATACACTTATTTGTGGACCTACAGAATATCCACATTTTGATTTTCATGCAAATAGAAGCCCAATAAGTTAAATCGGGAAATCGGTCTATACTAAAAACTGAACCGATATACACTATATTCAGCACACATCTTTGTGTACATAAAATAGCTCTACGTTTTCAATGTCAACCAAATCAGATAAAAATTGGGTGTCTAGACGCTTTAAATAGACATTTGTCTTTTCCTGAATGGTTTTATTAATAAAACGGAAAAAGAGAATGAAAATTCGATACATGAAATATGTTAATTTTTATACCCTCCACCATAGGGGTATATTAACTTTGTCATTCCGTTAATAACACATCGAAATATTGCTCTAAGACCCCATAAAGTGCATATATTCTGGGTCGTGGTGAAATTCTGAGTCGATCTAAGCATGTCCGTCCGTCTGTCCGTCTGTTGAAATCACGCTAACTTCCGAACGAAACAAGCCATCGACTTGATACTTGGCACAAGTAGTTGTTTACGTATAGCCCCCATATAAACCGACGCTCAGATTTGGCTTGCGGAGCCTCTCGGAGGAGCAAAATTCATCCGATCCGATTGAAATTTCGTACATGGTGTTTTTAAATGGTCTCTCACAACCATGCAAAAATTGGTCCAAATCGGCCCATAATTATATATAGCCCCCATATAAACCGATCCCCAGATTTGGCTTGCGGAGCCTAAAAGAGAAGCAAATTTCATCCGATCCGACTGAAATTTGGTACATGATATTGGTATATGGTCTCTAACAATCATGCAAAAATTGGTCCACATCGGTTCATAATTATATATAGCGCCCATATAAACCGATCCCCAGATTTGGCTTGCGAAGTCTCCAAGAGAAGGAAATTTCATCCAATCCGGTTGTAATTTGGAACATGGTGTTAGTATATGATGTTTAACAACCGTGCCAGAATTGGTCCATATCGGTCCATAATTATATATAGCCTCCATATAAAACGTTCTCCAGATTTGACTTCCGGAACCTCTTGGAGGAGCAAAATTCATCCGATCCGGTTCAAATTAGGAACGTGGTGTTAGTATATGGTCGCTAACAACCATACCAAAATTGGTCCAATCACACAAAAATTGGTCCATATCGGTTCATAATCATGGTTGCCACTAGAGCCAAAAATTGTCTACCAAAATTTTATTTCTATAGAAAATTTTGTCAAAATTTTATTTCTAGAGAAAATTTTGTTAAATTTTATTCGGTTCATAATAAAATTTTCATCATTGTCAAAATTTTATTTCTATAGAAAATTTTGTTCAAATTTTATTCGGTTCATAATCATGGTTGCCACTCGAGCCAAAAATAATCTACCAAGATTTTATTTCTATAGAAAATTTTGTCAAAAGTTTATTTCTATAGAAAATTTTGTGAAAATTTTATTTCTATAGAAAATTTTGTTAAAATTTTATTTCTGTAGAAAATTTTGTCAAAATTTTATGTCTACTTTGTCAAACTGAATTATATACGTATTGGATCGATCTTTTTTGATTAAATATATACCACGTATGGACTTACATACAATTTAGAAGATGGTGTTAAGACGTTTTTATGATACCTTGCCATCGGCAAGCGTTACCGCAACTTAAGTAATTCGATTGTGGATGACAGTGTTTAGAAGAAATTTCTACGCAATCCATGATGGAGGGTACATAAGCTTCGGCCTGGCAGAACTTACGGCCGTATATACTTGTTTTGTTTAATATATACCCCCTATGGACTAATTTATAATTGAAAAGACGGTGTTAAGAAGTTTTAAGATACCTTGCTATCTGCAAGTGTTACCGCAACCCAAGTAATTCGTACAAGTTTCTATGCAATCCATGGTGGAGGGTACATAAGATTCGGCCTGGCCGAACTTACGGCCGTATATACTTGTTATTTATAGATTCTAGATTTAAAGCTAGATAGGCCCCAAAAAAATGATATTGATTTTTATCCACATCTTTCTTCTAAATTTCATCACTGGTCTCCAAATATAAATAGCTACTTACATTAATTGTATATACTTGTAGGAAAACGATTCCCTTTAGCTACACCCTCTGCGTTTCGTTTTATTATTAACATATTTTTAGAATGCTCATTAAATACAATGACTTAACGCCTATGCGCCTCACTTTTAATTAATTCATGAATAAATATACTCAAATCTAGCAAAATGTAGAAGTAATAAAATGGTTTTGGAATTACGTATGACAAATTAAGTTCCTCAATACAATTTAAACAAAAAATATTTGAAAATTTAATTTTTCTTATATTGTGGTCCCGATCAGGTTTAAATTTGATTTTGATAGTTAGTCACGCAAAATATAAATATATAACCACATAACGTAACGGTCAAGACATAAATTTTCATTATCCTTTTTTTCACTTCAATCAATGGGAAATGAATTATCTTTGTTATTTTAAGCATTTCAAATAAATTCATCCCTTGAATAGAAATTCCTGATATTTTATTATCATACAATGTTACCCATGAACATGCTACCTTATAAATCGAGACATTTTTATATAAAATGAAAACAAAAGACTGACATAAAGATTTAAAGGATAGATATGGATACGATTTTCTTAAAATAAAATAAGAGCTGCAATACAAAAACAAAAACTAAAGCAATAAATAAATACCATAAATAATTTTTAAAACACTCAGGTAAGAATACACAAAACAAAGTAAAAATGTAGTTTTTATACCGATTATGCTAAAGGAAGGGAATTTTTAAAATATCAAGGGGCGTTACTCTTGTCTATCTTATCGACCAAGACCCGCAAAGTCCTGGGCCTTGTAATACCCACAAGGGAGGGTTGTAATTCATTTAACCTCTATTTCGTATTTTTCATAACTTCCTTTAAGCCATTTACTGGTCATTGGCTTAAACATGTTGAAAAGCTAGTCATGGGTGTAACCACAAGTAATCGTTTTGAACTCTTTTCGTGTTTGTTGCCTAAGTCTTTTGTTTTTGAGATTACATTATTAAGGATTTTGGTAATACCATCATTGATGCATGAGTCATGCTAAAATTCTGGGAATCTTTATTCCACAAGGAAATTTAATTTGTACAAGTGTCCAAGGGCCGTACAGCCTCTGGGCGATATATAGGCGTTATTTTGATTGATTGAACTCATGGGTGGCTTAAGAAACTCCTTTGGTGGGCTACCTAAATAAAGATACCATGAAATGTAATTTATTGCCCACATTTCTTTTATATATTATCGTGGCGATTATAAATGAAATTTAAGAATCTATTTGAATATCCTGGACTTCTGAAGCATTTCTGTGTTGTAGATGTGTTTTGCATGTAGTCAAAAAAATTTTATTGAGTAATACACATAGGTTAGGTTAGGTGGCAGCCCGATGTATCAGGCTCACTTAGACTATTCAGTCCATTGTGATACCACATTGGTGAACTTCTCTCTTATCACTGAGTGCTGCCCGATTCCATGTTAAGCTCAATGACAAGGGACCTCCTTTTTATAGCCGAGTCCGAACGGCGTTCCACATTGCAGTGAAACCACTTAGAGAAGCTTTGAAACCCTCAGAAATTTCACCAGCATTACTCAGGTGGGATAATCCACCGCTGCAAAACTTTTTGGTGTTCGGTCGAAGCAGGAATCGAAACCACGACCTTGTGTATGCAAGGCGGGCATGCTAACCATTGCACCACGGTGGCAATACCCATGGAGATTATACTTTACACAGATATAACTATTGCTTATCTTTAATCAAGAAATAAATTAAATGATTCATTTATTTTTTCATCATTCTTCTTCCTTAAATCAATTATTTTTTTATATGAAAATTTTTAAAAAATTAATAAAATTTTGCTAAAATTTTCCTTTTTTGGCCTTTAAGTGTCTTTTATGAATTTTCTATAGAAAATTTTGTCAACATTTTATTTCGTATATCTCTTTTCCTTTGCCACTTTCAAATCATCGATTTGAGTGCAGTTGGCTGGGTTTATTTTGAGCGTGCTTCCTTTTAGTTCATTCGTTTTGTTTTGTTATTGTTGGTTTATTCTACAATCATTATTGTTGTTTTTGATTTCAGCTTAAAACCATGCATTGACTGAACTAAAAGTGTAGTTTAACCAACAGAGGAAAATAAAACAAAAAGAAAAAAGATATGTTTGTACGAATTTATTTGAGCAAAGCCGGCTATCGTAAACCTTTTTTCGGAAGATTCTGAAACGTGCGTCCATCCAACCATCTTGTAGTCTATAGGGCTTTGCCCCAATAAATTTTCCTCTGTTGGTTAAGCTACACTTGTAGTTTAGTCAATGCATGGTTTTAAGCTGAAATCAACAATAATAACATTTTATTTCTATCGAAAATATTGTCAAAATTTTATTTCTATAGAAAATTTTCTTAAAATTGTATTTCTATAGAAAATTTTCTCAAAATTTTATTTCTATAGAAAATTTTCTCAAAATTTTATTCTATTGAACATTTTGTCAAAATTTTATTTCTGTAGAAAATTTTACAAAATTTTATTTCTGTAGAAAATTTTGTTCAAAATTTTATTTCTATAATTTTTTTTTCAAAATTTATTTCTATGGAAAATTTTGTCCCGATTTTAGTTCTGTAGAAAATTTGTCAACATTTTATTTCCATAGAAAATTTTGTTAAAATTTATTTTATAGAAAATTTTGTCAAATTTTCATTTCTATAGAAAATTTTGTCAAAATTTTATTTCTATGGAAAAATTTTGTCAAAATTATTGTTGTATAGAGAAAAAATCACTTCTTTGCTACAGAGAGTTTTGTCAGAATTTTTTTTTATTTCTATAGACACTTTTAATCTATCGACAATTTTATTTCTATAGACAATTTTGTCAAAATTTTATTTCTATAGAAAATTTTCTCAAAATTTTATTTCTATAGACAATTTTGTCAAAATTTTATTTCTATAGAAAATTTTTTCAAAATTTTATTTCTATAGAAAATTTTCGTAAAATTTTATTTCTATAAAAAATCTTTTCAAAATTTTACTTCTATAGAAAATGTTGTTAACATTTTATTACATTTCTATAGAAAATTGTGTTATAAATTTTTTTATATAGCAAAATTTGTCAAAATATTATTTCTATATAACATTTTGTCAACATTTTATGTCTATAGAAATTTTTGTCCCGATTTTAGTTCTATAGAAAATTTGTTCAAATTTTATTTTTATAGAAAATTTTGTCAAAACTTTATTTCTATAGAAAATTTTGTCAAAATTTTATTTCTGTAGAAAATTTTTGCAAAATTTTATTTCTATAGAAAATTTTCTCATTTTGTCAAAATTTTATTTCTATTGAAGATTTTGTCAAAATTTATTTCTATAGAAAATTTTGTCAAAATTTTATTTCCATAAAAAATTTAGTCAACATTTTATTTTTATAGAAAATTTTGTCAAAATTGTATTTCTATAGAAAATTTTGTCAACATTTTATTTCGTTGTTGTTGTTTTTTTTTATTGCAGCTTAAAACCATACATTGACTACACTACAAGTGTAGCTTAACCAAGGTTCAAGTGTGGTTCATTGTTGGGTTTAATGAACTGCCTGAATTTATTCTGATAATTTGTTGATAGTTTTGCTGCAAGTAGAGATACTGATGAGGAATGTGGTAATTCCGAAACGTGCGTCCATCCAACCATCTTGCAGTCTATAGGGCCTTGCCCCAATAAATTTTCCTCTGTTGGTTAAGCTACACTTGTAGTTTAGTCAATGCATGGTTTTAAGCTGAAATCAACAATAATAACATTTTATTTCTATCGAAAATATTGTCAAAATTTTATTTCTATAGAAAATTTTCTCAAAATATTATTTCTATAGAAAATTTTCTTAAAATTGTATTTCTATAGAAAATTTTCTCAAAATTGTATTTCTATTGAACATTTGTCAAAAATGTTACTTCGGTAGAAAATTTTGTCAAAATTTTAATTCTATATTTTTTTTTCAAAATTTTATTTCTATGGAAAATTTTATTCCGATTTTAGTTCTGTAGAAATTTGTCAACATTTTATTTCCACAGAAAATTTTGTTAAAATTTATTTTATAGAAAATTTTGTCAAATTTTCATTTCTATAGAAAATTTTGTCAAAATTATTTTTGTATAGAGAAAAAATCACTTCTTTGCTACAGAGAGTTTTGTCAGAATTTTTTTTATTTCTATAGACACTTTTATTCTATCGACAATTTTATTTCTATAGACAATTTTCTCAAAATTTTATTTCTATAAACCAACAGAGGAAACTAATGTTTGTCAAATTTATTTGGGCAAAGCCCTATAGACTGCAAGATGGTTGGATGGACGCACGTTTCGGAATTACCACATTCCTCATCAGTATCCTCTACTTGCAGCAAAACTATCAACAAATTATCAGAATAAATTCAGGCAGTTCATTAAACCCAACAATGAACCACACTTGAACCTTCCGAAAAAAGGTTTTGTATGATAGCCGGCTTATGCCGAAATAAATTCGAAACAAGCATATCTCTTTTCCATATCTCTTACCATCTTTCAGTCTATAGGGCTTTGCCCAAATATATTTGACAAACATTCTTTCCTCTGTTGGTTTTAAGCTGAAATCAACAATAATAACATTTTATTTCTATCGAAAATATTGTCAAAATTTTATTTCTATAGAAAATTTTCTTAAAATTGTATTTCTATAGAAAATTTTCTCAAAATTTTATTTCTATAGAAAATTTTCTCAAAATTTTATTTCTATTGAACATTTTGTCAAAATTTTATTTCTGTAGAAAATTTTACAAAATTTTATTTCTGTAGAAAATTTTGTCAAAATTTTATTTCTATAATTTTTTTTTTTCAAAATTTATTTCTATGGAAAATTTTGTCCCGATTTTAGTTCTGTAGAAAATTTGTCAACATTTTATTTCCATAGAAAATTTTGTTAAAATTTATTTTACAGAAAATTTTGTAAAATTTTCATTTCTATAGAAAATTTTGTCAAAATTTTATTTCTATGGAAAAATTTTGTCAAAATTATTTTTGTATAGAGAAAAAAATCACTTCTTTGCTACAGAGAGTTTTGTCAGAATTTTTTCTATACACAATTTTGTCAAAATTTTATTTCTATAGAAAATTTTCTCAAAATTTTATTTCTGTAGAATATTTTCTCAAAATTTTATTTCTACACAAAATTTTTTCAAAATTTTACTTCTATAGAGAAATATCTCAAAATGTCATTTCTATAGGAAATGTTGTTAAAATTTTATTATATTTCTATAGAAAATTGTGTTATAGATTTTGTTATATAGCAAAATTTGTCAAGATTTTATTTCTATATAAAATTTTGTCAACATTTTACGTCTATAGAAAGTTTTGTCCTAAGTTTAGTTCTATAGAAAATTTGTTCAAATTTTATTTTTATAGAAAACTTTGTCAAAATTTTATTTCTATAAAAAATGTTATCAACATTTTATGTCTACAGAAAATTTTGTAAAATTTTATTTCTATAGAAAATTTTGTCAAAATTTTATTTCTATAGAAAATTTTGTCAAAATTTTATTTCTATAAACAATTTAGTCAAAATTTTATTTCGATAGCAAATTTTGTCAAAATTTTATTTCTATAGAAAATTTTGGCCTTTAAGTGTCAACAATTTTGTCAACATTTTTTGTCTATAGAAAGTTGTGTCCCGATTTTAGTTCTATAGAAAATTTGTTCAAATTTTATTTTTATAGAAAATTTTATTTTTATAGACAACTTTGTCAAAATTTTATTTCTATAAAAAAATTTGTAAAATTTTGTAAAATTTTATTTTTATAGAAAATTTTCTCAAAATTTTCTTTTTAAAGAAAATTTTCTCAAAATGTTCTTTTTATAGAAAATTTTCTCAAAATTTTCTTTTTATAGAAAATTTTCTTTTTATAGAAAATTTAGTCAAAATTTTATTTCTTTCATTCGTTTTGTTTTGTTATTGTTGGTTTTTGTTCTTTAATCATTGTTGTTGTTGGTTGGATGGACGTACGTTTCGGAATTACCTCTGTTGGTTAAGCTACACTTGTAGTTTAGTCAATGTATGGTTTTAAGCTGAAATCAAAAAAACAACAACAAAATTTTATTTCTATAGAAAATTTTGTCAAAATTTTATTTCTATTGAAGATTTTCTGTATTGATTTTCGGTAGAAAATTTTGTCGAAATTTTATTTCCATTAAATTTTTTTTCAAAATTTTATTGCTATGGAAAATTTTGTCCCGATTTTAGTTCTGTCAAATTTAGTCTTGTCAAAATTTTATTTCTAGAGAAAATGTTGTCAGAAATGTTTTTTTTCTACAGAAAATTTTGTCAAAATTTTATTTCTATAGATTCGACTCCTTAACCCTCTAATGCCCCAATTTTTTTGCCAGCTGATTAAATATTCAATGTTAACGATACAAAATCAAGAAAACGACACAAGAAAAATTTATACGCTAAAATTCAGTGTATGCTGCAAATCCCCTTGAACAGTTTTAACTAAGTTTTCTTTTTATTTTACCCATTTTTGTTGACTTAAGGTGTGTTTTACTAAAAGCTTCTTCATTTAACGAAGCCCGCCTAAAGGCGGGATTGGGCATTAGAGGGTTAAGTCTTCAAATATGAAAAAAATGCGATTAGTTGACACACTAGCCCTCGCCTGTTGTATCGCTAACTTATGATCACCCCTTAAAACTCAACAATTATTTTAATTTGTCAAATTTCACACCCATCATCATTTGATGTCATGTCCAAGGAAATACAATACTAGTGTTAACACAAAACTTCCAAAACTATGTTAATAAGTCATTTTATGCCATCAGATAAGGAAGTGGAATAAAGTAAACACTTGTTGTCATCAAATAAGCAACCCCTGAAAGAGGAAGTAATGTGGCACTAAATAAGGGAAGTGAGGCCATGGAACAATAAAGGAAGGAAGGAAGGAACTAAACGCACGTTAAACACGAGGGGAGCACATACTTGACTTTGACTCGTCATAACAAGGGTAGTTTTAGTCCTTATTTACGACTAACCAAAAGGGAAGTAATTTGTTCAAGAATTAAGCAATGATCATGAGCAATCAAGTGAGAAATAAATATTTTGAGGGTAATTTGTGGTGCATATCATCACGTGGGGTAAATAACTAAAAGCGTGTAAATGATGTTTGATATTAAAAAAAAGTACGAAAACCAAAAAGGAAATCCAAAGAGTCAGAAGCCAAATATTATACCCTATACAGCCGCTGCAAAAAAAAAGCTTTAAATAAGACTTATTTTGAGGATTTTGTATCTTTAAAGTTTTTCTTTGTAACTAAGAAGACATTTTAACTTTGAAGTATATGTTATAATTTGCATTTGCAGAGAATGAAAAATCTATAAATGAGATCTGTATCTTAATTTTAATTTTGTTGATCGTAGATTTAAAAGTCCCCAAAAATGTCTTTATTAAAAAAGAAAGAAAACCACATCTTTGGCTTGGAATCAATACAAAAATCCTTATGGGAATGTTAAAATTTTTGAATCCAAGTAAAGTTTTTTGAGTGTTCCGCTCGCGAGCAATAGTAGGGGAAACCAAAAGATTTGTTCACATTTAAATATTGGAGGGCTCTAACGAAAGCTACTTATGGTTTCCCAACGATCACACTATCACGTTTGAATTCCATAACGAATAACTTTATTTCTGAATGCAATAGATCAAAATAATTTTGTAAGCTTCTAAACAATAAAATTTAATATCAAATCTGTCAGCTGCCAGACGATCGGTTTAGATATTATTGGAAATATTGATATTGGTAAAATTCCGAGTGGATCTAGCAAAGTTCGTTCGAAATTTTTTTCTGTTTATTTGATCAACATTGATTTTGAGCTAAAACCATTCCTTATTCAATTCAAATTCCTAACAGGTCTTGTTTGGCATTGGAAATTTCTTACTTTTACCATATTCGTATGACCACATGTTTGAAAACTGTTCATCATTGGAAATCACAAAAAATTCTCACACTAGACTATTATGGGGAATTTTTCCTAACCAACAACTTGTTGTTCAGGTCACGTACAACATCCGTTCGTAGTCAAAAATCCCTGGGACTTGTTTTCACAACAAAATCAATTGATTTCCATTTGAACACAAAAGGAATCGGTAACATTCTGGTCACCAGAAGTCTATTAATGCACCTCATAATGCCATGGCCAAGACAAAAACAAAACAAAAAAATTGAATTAAAAATTTTGACAAAATTATCACGTACAGGACATTAAACGCATCTAAGCGAAACAATTGAACCTTTAATGAAATCCCAGAATAAAAAGGCTGTTGTTCAGTATCCTACGAAGGTGGAATTTCAACATGTGTTCGTTTGTGTCCAATGCACGTGATAGTGTAACTTCAAGGAATTTCCATCAAAAAAATAAGAAAATATTGTTTTGACGTATTTTCCTTCGTAGAACACCAACATGTCTATTCATGAATTTTCATTAAGGAAACTTGTGTTGATGTGACTTTCTAATGGCATTATGGACATTTCTCAATTTTCTTGTGGATTTTTCCCACACTTGTTGTGCAATTGTCTTTAATGTAAGGCATTGAAATTTCTTACGTTCGTAATAGTTGAGATATTAAACAAGTAAATAGGGGCGAATATTTGGCTGGGCGGAATCGATCGAAATTTTCCAATAATAAAGATTTACATCTGAAATACTTGTATCTTTGTGAGCGTATAAGTCATCGCCTTCTTCGCTTCTTGGTTATTTACCTTTAAGAAAGCGAAGCAATTTTATACGTTTCGTTATCGTAGATTATTTTCGATTAAACAAAAATGTCTTCGCACTAATAATGAATAAAGGGTGATACGGTCAAAATTTGGTCAAGGGAAAACGCGTGTAAATCGGTGAAATCGTTTATTTAAAAAATCAAATTAAATTTCTTTTTCAAGTTCAATTAGTATAAAATTCAGGAAAAATATTCAGTTAGGCTTTCGCTTTTCCAAATCCGAATTGCCGGGCCTCACGCTTGACACCTGCCATCAGATTTTGTACAGCCACCTTGTCCACCTTCTTCGCCGCAGAAAGCCAGTTTGCCTTGGACTGCTGCTCGTCCTTAGCAGTTTTTTGGCCTTCTTTAGGTTCCGCTTGACAATAGCCCAGTATTTCTCAATTGGGCGGAGCTCTGGCGTGTTGGGAGGGTTCTTGTCCTTGGGAACCACCTGCACGTTGTTGGCTGCGTACCACTCCATGGCCTTTTTACCGTAATGGCAAGATGCCAAATCCGGCCAAAACAGTACGGAACAAGCGTGTTTCTTCAGGAAAGGCAGCAGACGTTTATTCAAACACTCTTTCACGTAAATTTCTTGGTTGACAGTCCCGGAAGCTATGAAAATGCTGCTTTTCAAGCCACAGGTACAGATGGCTTGCCAAACCAGATATTTCTTTGCGAACTTTGACAGTTTTATGTGCTTGAAAATATCTGCTACCTTTCCCCTTCCTTTCGCCGTATAAAACTCCTGTCCCGGAAGCTGCTTGTATTCGTAGGGTTTGACGTAGGTTTCGTCGTCCATTACCACGCAGTAAAACTTCGTCAGCATCGTCGTGTACAGCCTCCGAGATCGCGCTTTGGCCGTCGTATTTTGTTTATCATCGCGATTTGGAGTCACTACCTTCTTGTAAGTCGATAGTCCGGCTCGTTTTTTGGCTCAATGCACGGTTGTAGACGATACACCCAGCTTATTTGCGGCATCTCGGAGAGACAGGTTAGGGTTTCGCTTGAAACTACCGGCAACTCTCTTTGTCGTCTCAGTGGCTTCCGATTTTCCATTTCTCCCCGATCCAGACTTCCTGGCTGTCGACAAACGTTCCCCAAACACTTTAATTACATTTGTAACGGTTGATTTGGCAACTTTTAGCGATTTTGCTAGCTTTGCGTGCGAGTAGCTCGGATTTTCGCGATGCGCGAGCAAAATTATGATACGCTGCTCTTCTTGCTTGGACGGCATTTTGACAACTGAAGAGTGAATTCCAAAATCAAAATAGGAGCAACATTCTACACACACGCACACCTTCAAAATGAGGGGTGTTCAGGTTTTTTAAATGCAAAATTGAAAGAAATACGTCAAGTTTATATTGACCAAATTTTGACCGTATCACCCTCTACTTTGGCCGTCTTAACCCTTAAATGCGCACTGTATCTTTTTAAATACAACCAGGAACAAATTTTTACATCTTGAAATTTTGAGCGAATTCTATGAAATCAAGTTTGCTGTATTAAATATATGATAGCGCTATTTCTAAAAATATGTTTTTTTTCCGGAAATTTAGTTTTACTTCTGAGTAATCTGCAATCAAAAATACAAATTAAACTTTGACCAAAAAATCAAAAAAAAACTACAAATTGGAAGTTAAATAATATATTTACCAGAGATGAAAGTAATGTTGGTGAAAAAAACTGTAAACATATCAAATGTGGTAAACCTTTTACTTCAAATTTAGAATTGCTTACCTTCGTTTTTAAATACAATTTTATGTATTTATATACGCAATTTTTTCTTAAATAAATAACATGTTTTATTAATATATTAAATATATTTATTTAGAATCAACAGCACCGACTGGCCTTGAAATATTAAAACACATTTTTTCTTCTTCTAGTACCTTTCACTTTGAAAAAGTTGCTGCCTAACAATTTTGTCCACCTTTTACAATTTCAATACCTACAAATATAAACAAAAAATCCTAAACCAATTTTTTCACAAAAGGTTAGCGTCACTGAATATTACCTGATAATTGAAGATTCCAAAATGAAGTCGAATGTAGGCGTTGTTATACTGCTGGTGTCTTCTTTTTTATAAACCAATTTTCAAAAAAACGAACATTTTTCTCACTAATTTAAAATAACAAATATTTTATATATTTTATTTGTTTTTTATTATATTACTTTACTACATTCTTTTTTAACAATCTATCAGTATACCATAACAACGCGATTCCAACTAAAAAAAACAACCCACGCGCAAACACATCGATGACAGGTATCGATTACAGGTAGATAAAAGTAATGTAGGAAATTTTCCCATATTCTAACAAGTGTGTTTCCTTAAGTTTTGAAAGGATTGAATACTTCTTAGTACGAATGAACTAATATATTTTTCTATGCCAAGTGTTATTCGTATGTATGATAAGCTTTCTATAATAAAGGAAGTCAGAATTATCATTTTATAAGAAATCTTACTAAATTTGAGGAAAGTTGGTTTTAGTTCGGGTTTTGTTTATTTTTACGAATGCTTTGTTATCAGTGAATAAAAATTTCTTGTTCAGTAGTAAATTCTTATACCCAGCGAAGAAAACAGTATTAGTAAAATGCCATGCCTTATTCTAGTTAATGAACTATTCCTAACTGCTTTCAGTTTAGGATTTTTTTACTGAAACAAGTAAATTTTATTATTTCACACAAAAATTTAACTGAATGGAAATAAAATGGCTAAACTAAATTGATGAACATTTTTATACCCACCACCATAGGATGGGGGGGTTTATTAACTTTGTCATTCCGTTTGTAACACATCGAAATATTGCTCTAAGACCCCATAAAGTATATATATTCTGGATCGTGGTGAAATTCTGAGTCGATCTGAGCATGTCCGTCCGTCCGTCCGTCCGTCCGTCTGTTGAAATCACGCTAACTTCCGAACGACACAAGCTATCGACTTGAAACTTGGCACAAGTAGTTGTTATTGATGTAGGTCGGATGGTATTGCAAATGGGCCATATCGGTCCACTTTTACGTATAGCCCCCATATAAACGGACCCCAAAATTTGGCTTGCAAAGCCTCTAAGAGAAGCAAATTTCATCCGATCCGGCTGAAATTTGGTACATGATGTTAGTATATAAACGGACCCCATATAAACGGACCCCAAAATTTGGCTTGCAAAGCCTCTAAGAGAAGCAAATTTCATCCGATCCGGCTGAAATTTGGTACATCATGTTAGTATATGATCTCTAACAACCATGCAAAAATTGGTCCACATCGGTCCATAATTATATATAGCCCCCATATAAACCGATCCCCCGATTTGGCTTGCGACGCCTCTAAGAGAAGCAAATTTCATCCGATCCGGCTGAAATTTGGTACATGGTGTTAGTATATGGTCTCTAACAACCATGCAAAAATTGGTCAACATCGGTCCATAATTATATATAGCCCCCATATAAACCGATCACCAGATTTGATCTCCGGAACCTCTTGGAAGACCAAAATTCATCTGATTCAGTTGAAATTTGGTATGTGGTGTTAATATATGGCCTCAAACTCCTATGCAAAAATTGGTCGATATCGGTCCATAATTATATATAGGCCCCATATAAACCGATCCCCCGATTTGGCTTGCGAGGTCGCTAAGAGAAGCAAATTTCATCCGATCCGGCTGAAATTTTGTACGTGATGTTAGTATATGGCCGTTAACAACCATGCAAAAATTGGTCCACATCGGTTCATAATTATATATAGCCCCCATATAAACCGATCACCAGATTTGATCTCCGGAACCTCTTGGAAGACCAAAATTCATCTGATTCAGTTGAAATTTGGTATGTGGTGTTAATATATGGCCTCAAACTCCTATGCAAAAATTGGTCGATATCGGTCCATAATTATATATAGGCCCCATATAAACCGATCCCCAGATTTGACCTCCAGAGCCCCTTGGAAGAGCAAAATTCTTGCCATTCGGTTGAAATTTGGTACGTGATGTTAGTATATGGTATCCAACAACCATGCAGGAATTGGTTCCTATCAGTCCATAATTATATATAGCTCCCATATAAACCGATCCCCAGATTTGACCTCCGGTGCCTTTTGGAGAAGCAAAATTCATCCGATCTGCTTGAAATTTGGTACGTGGTGGTAGTATATGATATTTAACAACCATGCCAAAAGTGGTCCATATCAGTCCATAATCGTACATAGCCCCATAGAAACCGATCCCGAGATTTGGTTTTGGAGTCTCTTGGAGGAGCAAATTTCATCCGAGTGAGTTGAAATTTGGTACATTGTGCTAGTAGGTCACAATGTCATACATTGTGCTAACTAGGTCAATATCGGTCTATAGTTATATATAGCCCTCATATAAATCGATCCCCAATCACACAAAAATTGGTCCATATCAAGTTCATGATTGTATATAGCCCCCATATAAGCGACCCCCATATTTCAATTCTAGCTCTCTACGTACAAAAAGTCCATATCGATTCGTAATTATTTGTAGACTTAACTATACATAACTTTTTTGTCTAATATATACCATGTATGGACTAAATCACAGTCTTTCGTAGAAGTTTCTACGCAATCCATGGTGGTGGGTACATAAGATTCGGCCTGGCCGAACTTGCGGCCGTATGTACTTGTTTCCTTTAGTTTCGAAAGCACTTTTTTCTGGGTGTACTGTTGTTATTTTTACAACACATACTAGATATATATTTTGACATTTGCCGTTCTTGAAAACAATTACTAAAAAACACGTTGTGTTTTCCCCAATGTACGTACGTACAAAAATACATATCGTACGTTTTAAACGTTTACTCACACTACGCTAAGTACTAGCTAAATTTGAAATTACCTACACAGTGTAATTTCAAAGTTACACATTTCATTCAAGTAATATTTTATTCTTGCGGAGCGGTTTCCAAATGAAAAACCGCTCCGCTCCGGATTTTAGAAATGCCGCTCCCGCTCCGGCAAAAAAAGGGCTTGCTCCGCTCCGCTCCGGATCCCTGGTTCAAAGACATACGACTTTAACCCTTTCACTACCGAAATAAACCTAAGGTTAAAAACTTTAATTTTTCTTCTGTTTTTACTAGTACTAACAGCATGTAAAACAAAAATTGTCATGTTGAGATCCTACCTCAATTACTTCAAGAGCTATATGAGTTTGTTCTGAAAATTTGATTCTTGAATTGTGACCAAATGGCCTTACGAAAAGAAGCGCTATTCGGTCTATAATCATTTTCAAAGTATGAGAAAAAATACAAAAAAGAGCCCGAAAAAGTATATGCTATAGTTTTTGTATAAATGTCAATTTACTAAAGACATATAGTAGAAAAATTGTCTCAAATTTTCATATTTTTCATTTATTGTTAAAGAGGTTTATAAAAATGTATTTTAGTGGCCACCAATAATGAAAATATTTATAGCTTAGTTAGATTAAGGCCTCTACTATAAAATAACATTGAGGAATAAATCGAAACTAAGTGGGAAAATAGAATTTGGTGTCTTTTTCGAATGTCCTTCTAAGTGGACATCGGTAGTGAAATGGTTAACGGATGGACACAAGTTTCCAAATGTTGTGTCCTAAATCTAATAAAAAACAAGTACACACGGCCGTAAGTTCGGCCAGGCCGAATCTTATGTACCCTCCACCATGGATTGCGTAGAAACTTCTACAAAAGACTGTCACCCACAATCGAATTACTTGGGTTGTGGTATCTTAAAACTTCTTAACATCGTTTTCTAAATTGTAAGTTAGTCCATACGTGGTATATATTAGACAAAAAAGTTATGTATAGGTAAGCCTACAAATAATTACGAATCTATATGGACTTTCGCACGGTACGTAGCTTATATGGGGGCTATATACAATTATGGACTTGATATGGACCAATTTTTGTGTGATTGGGGATCGATTTATCTGAGGGCTATATATAACTATAGACCGATATGGACCTAGTTAGGCATGGTTGTTAACGGCCATAGCACAATGTACCAAATTTCAACTGACTCGGATGAAATTTGCTCCTCCAAGAGGCTCCAAAACCAAATCTCGGGATCGGTTTATATGGGGGCTATATATGATTATGGACTGATATGGACCACTTTGGGCATGGTTGTTAAATATCATATACTACCACCACGTACCAAATTTCAGCCGGATCGGATGAAATTTGCTTCTCTTAGAGGCTCCGCAAGCCAAATCGGGGGATCGGTTTATATGGGGGCTATATATGATTATGGACCGATGTGGACCAATTTTTGCAATGTTGTTAGAGACCGTACACTTACACCATGTACCAAATTTCAGCCAAATCGGATGAAATATGCTACTCTTATAGGCTCCGCAATTGGTCCACTTCGGTCCATAATTATATATAGCCCCCATATAAACCGATTACCAGATTTAACCTCCGGAGCATCTTGGAAGACCAAAATTCATCTGATTCAGTTGAAATTTGGTACGTGGTGTTAATATATGGCCTCAAATACCCATGCAGAAATTGGTCGAAATCGGTCCATAATTATATATAGTCCCCACATTTGACCTCC
Source organism: Haematobia irritans (assembly GCF_050003625.1). NCBI lineage: Eukaryota > Metazoa > Arthropoda > Insecta > Diptera > Muscidae > Haematobia > Haematobia irritans. The sequence goes on along the minus strand of NC_134400.1, from coordinate 34,398,020 downwards.
GGAGCCCCTTTGAAGAGCAAACTTCATCCGATTCGGTTGAAATTTGGAACGTGATGTTAGTATATGGTATCCAACAACCATGCAGAAATTGGTTCATATCAGTCCATAATTATATATAGGCTAGGTTAGGCTGGGTTAGGTGGCAGCCCGATGTATCAGGCTCACTTAGACTATTCAGTCCATTGTGATACCACATTGGTGAACTTCTCGCTTATCAATGAGTATTACCCGATTCCATGTTAAGCTTAATGACAAGGGACCTACTTTTTTATAGCCGAGTCCAAACGGCGTTCCACATTGCAGTGAAACCACTTACAGAAGCTTTGAAACCCTCAGAAATGTCACCAGCATTACTGAGGTGGGATAATCCACCGTTGAAAAACTTTTTGGTGTTAGGTCGAAGCAGGAATTATAATTATATATAGTCCCCATCTAAACCGATCCCCAGATTTGACCTCCGGAGCCCCTTGGAAGAGCAAGCTTCATCCAATTCGTTGCAATTTGGTACGTTATGTTAGTATATGGTATCCAACAACCATGCAGGAATTGGTTCATATCAGTCCATAATTATATATAGCCCTCATAAAGGGTGATACGGTCAAAATTTGGTCAATATAAACTTGACGTATTTCTTTCAATTTTGCATTTAAAAAACCTGAACACCCCTCATTTTGAAGGTGTGTGTGTGTAGAATGTTGCTCCTATTTTGATTTTGGAATTCACTCTTCAGTTGTCAAAATGCCGTCCAAGCAAGAAGAGCAGCGTATCAAAATTTTGCTCGCGCATCGCGAAAATCTGAACTACTCGCACGCAAAGCTGGCAAAATCGCTAAAAGTTGCCAAATCAACCGTTACAAATGTAATTAAAGTGTTTGGGGAACGTTTGTCGACAGCCAGGAAGTCTGGATAGGGGGAAATGGAAAATCGGAAGCCACTGAGACGACAAAGAGAGTTGCCAGTAGTTTCAAGCGAAACCCTAACCTCTCTCTCCGAGATGCCTCAAATAAGCTGGGTGTATCGTCTAAAGCCGTGCATCGAGCCAAAAAACGAGCCGGACTATCGACTTACAAGAAGGTAGTGACTCCAAATCGCGATGATAAACAAAATACGACGGCCAAAGCGCGATCCCGGAGGCTGTACACGACGATGCTGGCGAAGTTTTACTGCGTGGTAATGGACGACGAAACCTACGTCAAAGCCGACTACAAGCAGCTTCCGGGACAGGAGTTTTATACGGCAAAAGGAAGGGGAAACGTAGCAGATATTTTCAAGCACATAAAACTGTCAAAGTTCGCAAAGAAATATCTGGTTTGGCAAGCCATCTGTACCTGTGGCTTGAAAAGCAGCATTTTCATAGCTTTCGGGACTGCCAACCAAGAAATTTACGTGAAAGAATGTTTGAATAAACGTCTGCTGCCTTTCCTGAAGAAACACGGTTGTTCCGTACTGTTTTGGCCGGATTTGGCATCTTGCCATTACGGTAAAAAGGCCATGGAGTGGTACGCCGCCAACAACGTGCAGGTGGTTCCCAAGGACAAGAACCCTCCCAACACGCCAGAGCTCCGCCCAATTGAGAAATACTGGGCTATTGTCAAGCGGAACCTAAAGAAGACCAAAAAAACTGCTAAGGACGAGCAAGGCAAACTGGCTTTCTGCGGCGAAGATGCTGGACAAGTTGGCTGTACAAAATCTGATGGCAGGTGTCAAGCGTGAGGCCCGGCAATTCGGATTTGGAAAAGCGAAAGCCTAACTGAATATTTTTCCTGAATTTTATACTAATTGAACTTGAAAAAGAAATTTAATTTGATTTTTTAAATAAACGATTTCACCGATTTACACGCATTTTCGCTTGACCAAAATTTGACCGTATCACCCTTTATAACATAAACCCATCCCCAGATTTGACCTTCGGTGCCTTTTGGAGAAGCAAAATTCATCCGATCTGGTTGAAATTGGTACGTGGTTGTAGTATATGATATTTAACAACCATGCCAAAAGTGGTCCATATCGGTCCATAATTATATATAGCCCCCCATATAAACCGATCCTGAGATTTGGTTTTGGAGCCACTTGGAGGAGCAAATTTCACCCGAGTCAGTTGAAATTTGGTACATTGTGCTATGGCCGTTAACAGCCATGCCTAACTAGGTCCATATCGGTCTATAGTTATATCTAGCCTTCAGATAAATCGATCCCCAATCACACAAAAATTGGTCCATATCAAGTCCATAATTGTGCGAAAGTCCATATTGATTCGTAATTATTTGTAGACTTACCTATACATAACTTTTTTGACTAATATATACCACGTATGGACTAACTCACATTCGATTGTCGATGACAGTCTTTCGTAGAAGTTTCTACGCAATCCATGGTGGAGGGTACATAAGATTCGGCCTGGCCGAACTTACGGCCGTATATACTTGTTAACATTGTCTTCTATATTGTGCCATCCAAATCTGGGGATATTTACCAATTTTTGCATGGTTTTTAGTGATCATAGACTAACATCACGGATCGAATTTCACACGGATCGGATGAAATTTGCTCCTTCAAGAGGTTTCCCAAGCACGGTTGCCACTCGAGCCAAAAATAATCTTCCAAAATTTGGAGAAAATTTTTACAAAAAAAACTACCAAACAAAAAAATCTTATTTACTTAAAAAAATTCATTTCTGTAGAAAAGTTTACCAAAATTTATTTCTATAAAAAATTTTCTCAAAATTTTATTTCTATAGAAAAATTCCCCAAAATTTTATTTCTATAGAAAATGTTTGCATGGTTGTTAGTGATCATAGATTAACATCACGGATCGAATTTCAAACGGATCGAATGAAATCTGCTCCTTCAAGAGGTTTCCCAAGCACGGTTGCCACTCGAGCCAAAAATAATCTAAATTTTTACAAATAAAACTACCAAAAAAAAAAATCTTATTTTCTCAAAAAAAAAATCATTTCTATAGAAAATTTTCTCAAAATTCTATTTCTATAGAAAATTTTGACAAAATTTTATTTCTAGAAAAAATTTTCCAAAAAATCTGTTTCCGTAGAAAATTTTCCCAAAATTTTATTTCTGTAGCAAACTTTCCCAAATTTTTATTTCTACAGGAAAATTTTATTTCTGTACAAAATTTTCTCAAAATGCATTTCTATAGAAAATGTTCTCACAATTGTATTTTTATAAAAATTTGCGAGTTGGAGTTGCATAATCTACCAAAAAAATCAAGAATTCTAACAATCTACTAAACAATAAAAATTCTACCACTTTTGGTACAATTCTACCAATCGAATTAAATTTGCACCTCCACGAGACTCTGCGAGCCAACTCTGAGGATATAGACCAATTTTTGGATGGTTGTTAGTGACCATATACTAACATCACGGATCGGATGAAATTTGCTCCTTCAAGCGGTTTCCCAAGCACGGTTGCCACTCGAGCCAAAAATAATCTACCAAAATTTGGAGAAAAGTTTACAAAAAAAAACTACCAAACACAAAAATCTTTTTGTCTATAGAAAGTCTTCCCAAAATTTATTTCTATAGAAAAGTTTTTCAAAATTTTATTTCTACACTAAAAAAAAAGTGAACTCTCTATATCATTTAAGCCAATTTAACTTTATTTTAGTTCGTGGAATAATTTTGTTTGGAGAAAGTTTCCTTTACTCTAATAGTCTCTAATACTCTTTTTGAGTACGTTAGTTAAATGAACACAAATGAAGTACAAAGATTTACTAAATCGTACTTCTCACAAAATAGTTCAGAATTTCTTAAAACTTGTAAATTTTAACAATAATGCGCCCATCATTAACTTCGTATGTCACTAAAGACAATTTTTTCCTTCAAACTACAAAATTTTCTTTAACAGGTGCAAAAAATTAATTATGTCTAATAAATTTTCTTGAATTTGTCGAAAAATATTTACTTATTATACCCTTCACCACTACTGTGGTACAGGGTATAATAAGTTTGTGCATTTGTATGTAACGCCAAGAAGGAAAAGTCTGAGACCCATCGTTTAGTATACCGATCGTCTTAGAATTAAATTCTGAGTCGATTTAGCGATGTCCGTCTGTCTGTCTGTCTGTCTGTTGATGTATTTTTGTGTGCAAAGTACAGCTCGCAGTTTTAGTCCGATTGTCCTAAAATTTGGTATAGGGTCCTGTTTCGACTCAAAGACGATCCCTATTGATTTTGGAAAAAAATCGGTTCAGATTTAGATATAGCTGCCATATATATTTTTCACCGATCTGGTCATAATTGGCGTGTATATCAACCGATCTTCCTCAAATTCCGTACATCCGAATATTTTATGAGTCTCGAAAAACTTGCAAAATATCAGCCAAATCGGTTCAGATTTAGATATAGCTACCATATATAGCTTTCGCCCGATTTACACTCAAATGACCACAGAGACCAATTTTTTGCTCCGATTTAGTTGAAATTTTGCACAGAGAGTAGAATTAGCATTATAGCTATGCGTGTCAAATTTGGTTGAAATCGGTTCAGATTTAGATATAGCTCCCATATATAGCTTTCGCCCGATTTACACTCAAATGACCACAGAGACCAATTTTTTGCTCCGATTTAGTTGAAATTTTGCACAGGGAGTAGAATTAGCATTGTAGCTATGTGTGCCAAATTTGGTTGAAATCGGTTCAGATTTAGATATATCTCATATATATAGCTTTCGCCCGATTTACACTTATATGACAACAGAGGCTAATTTTTTGCTCCGATTTAGTTGAAATTTTGCACAGGGAGTAGAATTAGCTTTGTTGCTATGCGTGCCAAATTAGGTTGAAATCGGTTCAGATTTAGATATAGCTCCCATATATATGTTTTTCTGATTTCGACAAAAATTGTCAAAATACCAACATTTTCCTTGTAAAATCGCCACTGCTTAGTCGAAAAGTTGTAAAACTGACTCTTATTTTCCTAAACTTCTAATACATATATATCGAGCAATAAATCATAAATAAACTTTTGCGAAGTTTCCTTAAAATTGCTTCAGATTTGAATGTTTCCCATATTTTTTTTACTAACATTGCGTTCCACCCTAGTCCATTAGCCGACTTAAATTTTGAGTCTATAGATTTTGTAGAAGTCAAATTCTGTCCAGATCGAGTGATATTTAAATGTATGTATTTGGGACAAACCTTTATATAGCCCCCAACACATTTAACGGATGTGATATGGTATCGAAAATTTAGATCGACAAAGTGGTGCAGGGTATAATGTAGTTGGCCCCGCCCGACTTTAGACTTTCCTCACTTGTTTTTGTGATATCGGCGTGGTGCCAGCGTTTGTAATACTGTTTAGTCAAAATTTTCTAAAAATTTTCAAAATTTTCTAAAATTAACCAAAAGTTTTCTTCTTGGTGGGTTCACAGTTTTTTCAGTGTATAGAAAAATTTTGCAAAATTTTGCAAAATTTCTATAGAACATTTTCTCAAAATTTTATTTCTATAGAAAATTTTCTCAAAATTTTATTTATATAGAAAAATTTTTCAAAATTTTATTTCTATAGGAAATTTTCCCAAAATTTTATTTCTGTAGGAAAATTTCCCAAAATTTTATTTTTATAGAAAGTTTTCTCAAAATTTTATATCTATACAAATTTTTCTAAAAAATGTATTTCTATAGAAATTTTGCTCAAAATTACGAGTAACCCTTAGTTGAAGAGGGATATTTTGCAAAATCTACCAAAACATCAAGAATTCTAACAATCCACCAAACAGTAAAAAATATACAATTTTTGGCAGAATTCTACAAAATGTTGCAACTGTGTTCACATGCCAAATTTGGGAATCGGTTTATAGGGGGGCTATAAACAATAGTGGTCCTATAAGGTTCATTTGCAATACCATTCGACTTACATCAATAAGAAGATTCAAGTTGATAGCTTGATTTGTTCGGAAGTTAGCGTGATTTCCACAGACGGACATCGCTAGATCGACCCAAATCTATGGGTCTGAGACTAATATTTCGATGCATTACAAAGGGAATGACAAAGTTAGTATAACCTCCATCCTTTGGAGAAGGGTCAAATTTAGCACTCATTCACTTGCTAAAATTGTGCCCATTATTGGTACAGGTGCCAACTGAAAGGATGCACAATTATCCTTTAAATTTGCGCCAAATTTCTTTATATTGTCTTTTCACTCTATTGCCATCAAATTTTCCAATTTCTGCCAAAGCAAATCAGTGAAACATAAATTTTACATAAAAATCACGTAGCACGTATACATCTGTCAATAGGATTTTCCTTTGATGCCTAGCCTCCATTCAAATTACTACGCACGCAAGACCTGCAAATCAAATCGAAAACATGTGTACACCATTCCCCTCCTAGTCAATGTGCCACCTTGTGCCAAGGAATTTCCAATTATTTTCAATATTTTCCCACACTTGCCGAATTTACGAATGGCAAATATTAGAAAATTTCCATGAAATGAAATTTGAGCTGATTTTCTTCAATGGCTAGAGTTGTGCCGGTGCAGGCACATAGCTATTAAGGAAAGGTTCATAAAACAAATCGTAGGTAACCAAGAATGGTAACCAAGAATGTCTGTCACTTTGGAGATTGTCGATCAAATTTTAAATTACTACACGAAAAGGGGATGATTGCAAATGACTTACCCTTGTGTGGAAATCATAGAAAGAATGTTTGTTCTAAACATCAACAAAAGAAGAAATAGGAAGTCCTTTTTATCGAAAATAAATATGTGCATAATATTTTCTATAAGAAAACACCTCAAAGAACGTGGGAATATTTTTTCTAGGTTTATCATTTCACGTTTGTTCAGGCATTATCTTCACTTATGGAAAATACCATTTTCCTTTGGTCCGATTACCAATGTATATTGAGTATGCGTGGTGGTGGATCGTGTGGATTTTCTCCAACATGCTGTTCAAATGAGGTTTTATTAAAACACAAAAAACCATAACCCTAGGCACCGGTAATAAAAGAATAGCTTATAGCATTACTCGTGTTGTACGCATGCTTGGCTCTCTTCATTTTCCTAATCATTTCGTTTGAAAACAACCCCCATTTTCGATGCTAAGGGATTTTTTGGGGGGATTGCAACCAGTTCTACTTTTCCGACCAGTTCTACTTTCGACCTTGTCTTAGGATATGTGAGAATACCATCCCATTATTTCAGGCATATTTAGACATTTCTGTTAATTGTAATACCACAGGTGATGTATTTTGTCATAGTCCATCTGTAGAAATAATTTTTTTTCTACAGAAATAAAATGTTGACAAAATTTTCTATAAACATAAAATGTTGACAGAATTTTCGATAGAAATAAAAAATTTACAAAATTTTCCTTAGAAAAAAATTTTGACGAAAATTTTCTATAGGAATAAAATGTTGACAAAATTTTCTATATAAATAAACTTTTGACAAAATTTTCCATAGAAATAAAATTTTGACAAAATTTTCTATAGAAAACATATATTGAAAAATGTGACAAAATTTTCCATAGAAATAAAATTTTGACAATATATTCTATAGAAATAAAATTGTGACAAAATATTCTATAGAAATAAAATTGTGACAAAATATTCTATAGAAATAAAATTTTGGCAAAATTTTCTATAGACATTAAATTTTGGCAAAATTTTCCATAGAAATGAAATTCTGTAGAAATAAAATTTTGAAAAAAATTCTATAGAAATAAAGTTTTGACAAAATTTTCCATTGAAATGACATTAAATTTTGGCAAAATTTTCCATAGAAATGAAATTCTGTACAAATAAAATTTTGAAAAAAATTCTATAGAAATAAAGTTTTGACAAAATTTTCCATAGAAATGAAATTCTGTAGAAATAAAATTTTGAAAAAAATTCTATAGAAATAAAGATTTGACAAAATTTTCTATAGAAAATTTATATTAAAAAATGCGACAAAATTTTCTATAGCAATAAAATTTTGACAAAATTTTCTATAGAAATAAAATTTCGACAAAATTTTCTATAGAAATAAAATTGTGACAAAATATTCTATAGAAATAAAATTTTGACAAAATTTCCCATAGAACTAAAATTTTGACAAAATTGTCCATCGAAATAAAATTCTGTAGAAATAAAATTTTGAAAAAAAATTCTATAGAAATAAAGTTTTGACAAAATTTTCTATAGAAAATTTATATCGAAAAATGTGACAAAATTTTCTACAGAAATAAAATTTTGACAAAATTTTCTATAGAAATAAAATTTCGACAAAACTTTCTATAGAACTAAAATTGTGACAAAATATTCTATAGAAATAAAATTTTGACAAAATTTTCCATAGAACTAAAATTTTGACAAAATTTTCCATCGAAATGAAATTCTTTAGAAATAAAATTTTGAAAAAAATTCTATAGAAATAAAGTTTTGACAAAATTTTCTATAGAAAATTTATATTGAAAAATGTGACAAAATTTTCTATAGAAATAAAATTTTGACAAAATTTTCTATAGAAATAAAATTTCGACAAAATTTTCTATAGAAATAAAATTTCGACAAAATTTTCTATAGAAATAAAATTTTGACAAATATTCTATAGAAATAAAATTGTGACAAAATATTCTATAGAAATAAAATTGTGACAAAATATTCTATAGAAATAAAATTTTGGCAAAATTTTCTATAGACATAAAATTTTGGCAAAATTTTCCATAGAACTAAAATTTTGACAAAATTTTCCATAGAAATGAAATTCTGTAGAAATAAAATTTTGAAAAAAAAATTCTATAGAAATAAAGTTTTGACAAAATTTTCTATAGAAAATTTATATCGAAAAATGTGACAAAATTTTCTACAGAAATAAAATTTTGACAAAATTTTCTATAGAAATGAAATTTCGACAAAACTTTCTATAGAACTAAAATTGTGACAAAATATTCTATAGAAATAAAATTTTGACAAAATTTTCCATAGAACTAAAATTTTGACAAAATTTTCCATCGAAATGAAATTCTTTAGAAATAAAATTTTGAAAAAAATTCTATAGAAATAAAGTTTTGACAAAATTTTCTATAGAAAATTTATATTGAAAAATGTGACAAAATTTTCTATAGAAATAAAATTTTGACAAAATTTTCTATAGAAATAAAATTTCGACAAAATTTTCTATAGAAATAAAATTTCGACAAAATTTTCTATAGAAATAAAATTTTGACAAATATTCTATAGAAATAAAATTGTGACAAAATATTCTATAGAAATAAAATTGTGACAAAATATTCTATAGAAATAAAATTTTGGCAAAATTTTCTATAGACATAAAATTTTGGCAAAATTTTCCATAGAACTAAAATTTTGACAAAATTTTCCATAGAAATGAAATTCTGTAGAAATAAAATTTTGAAAAAAAAATTCTATAGAAATAAAGTTTTGACAAAATTTTCTATAGAAAATTTATATTGAAAAATGTGACAAAATTTTCTATAGAAATAAAATTTTGACAAAATTTTCTATAGAAATAAAATTTCGACAAAATTTTCTATAGAACTAAAATTGTGACAAAATATTCTATAGAAATAAAATTTTGACAAAATTTTCCATAGAACTAAAATTTTGACAAAATTTTCCATCGAAATGAAATTCTTTAGAAATAAAATTTTGAAAAAAATTCTATAGAAATAAAGTTTTGACAAAATTTTCTATAGAAAATTTATATTGAAAAATGTGACAAAATTTTCTATAGAAATAAAATTATGACAAAATTTTCTATAGAAATAAAATTTCGACAAAATTTTCTATAGAAATAAAATTTCGACAAAATTTTCTATAGAAATAAAATTTTGACAAATATTCTATAGAAATAAAATTGTGACAAAATATTCTATAGAAATAAAATTGTGACAAAATTTTCTATAGAAATAAAATTGTGACAAAATATTCTATAGAAATAAAATTTTGACAAAATTTCCCATAGAACTAAAATTTTGACAAAATTGTCCATCGAAATAAAATTCTGTAGAAATAAAATTTTGAAAAAAAATTCTATAGAAATAAAGTTTTGACAAAATTTTCTATAGAAAATTTATATCGAAAAATGTGACAAAATTTTCTACAGAAATAAAATTTTGACAAAATTTTCTATAGAAATAAAATTTCGACAAAACTTTCTATAGAACTAAAATTGTGACAAAATATTCTATAGAAATAAAATTTTGACAAAATTTTCCATAGAACTAAAATTTTGACAAAATTTTCCATCGAAATGAAATTCTTTAGAAATAAAATTTTGAAAAAAATTCTATAGAAATAAAGTTTTGACAAAATTTTCTATAGAAAATTTATATTGAAAAATGTGACAAAATTTTCTATAGAAATAAAATTTTGACAAAATTTTCTATAGAAATAAAATTTCGACAAAATTTTCTATAGAAATAAAATTTCGACAAAATTTTCTATAGAAATAAAATTTTGACAAATATTCTATAGAAATAAAATTGTGACAAAATATTCTATAGAAATAAAATTGTGACAAAATATTCTATAGAAATAAAATTTTGGCAAAATTTTCTATAGACATAAAATTTTGGCAAAATTTTCCATAGAACTAAAATTTTGACAAAATTTTCCATAGAAATGAAATTCTGTAGAAATAAAATTTTGAAAAAAAAATTCTATAGAAATAAAGTTTTGACAAAATTTTCTATAGAAAATTTATATTGAAAAATGTGACAAAATTTTCTATAGAAATAAAATTTTGACAAAATTTTCTATAGAAATAAAATTTCGACAAAATTTTCTATAGAACTAAAATTGTGACAAAATATTCTATAGAAATAAAATTTTGACAAAATTTTCCATAGAACTAAAATTTTGACAAAATTTTCCATCGAAATGAAATTCTTTAGAAATAAAATTTTGAAAAAAATTCTATAGAAATAAAGTTTTGACAAAATTTTCTATAGAAAATTTATATTGAAAAATGTGACAAAATTTTCTATAGAAATAAAATTATGACAAAATTTTCTATAGAAATAAAATTTCGACAAAATTTTCTATAGAAATAAAATTTCGACAAAATTTTCTATAGAAATAAAATTTTGACAAATATTCTATAGAAATAAAATTGTGACAAAATATTCTATAGAAATAAAATTGTGACAAAATATTCTATAGAAATAAAATTTTGGCAAAATTTTCTATAGACATAAAATTTTGGCAAAATTTTCCATAGAACTAAAATTTTGACAAAATTTTCCATAGAAATGAAATTCTGTAGAAATAAAATTTTGAAAAAAAATTCTATAGAAATAAAGTTTTGACAAAATTTTCTATAGAAAATTTATATTGAAAAATGTGACAAAATTTTCTATAGAAATAAAATTTTGACAAAATTTTCTATAGAAATAAAATTTCGACAAAATTTTCTATAGAACTAAAATTGTGACAAAATATTCTATAGAAATAAAATTTTGACAAAATTTTCCATAGAACTAAAATTTTGACAAAATTTTCCATCGAAATGAAATTCTTTAGAAATAAAATTTTGAAAAAAATTCTATAGAAATAAAGTTTTGACAAAATTTTCTATAGAAAATTTATATTGAAAAATGTGACAAAATTTTCTATAGAAATAAAATTATGACAAAATTTTCTATAGAAATAAAATTTCGACAAAATTTTCTACAGAAATAAAGTTTTTGACAAAATTTTCTGTAGAAATGAATTTTTGACAAGATTTTCGACAGAAATAAAATTTTGAGAAAATTTTCGATAGAAATAAATTTTTTTATAGAAATAAAATTCCCTCTTTGGCAAATAAACCCGATCATTTTCGGTATTCACAAACTACTCAATTTGGAAAAGCTTCTCATCAAAGAAAACCAAAATTGGCGGCTGAACGCTTTCGTGTAAGCGAAACTCCTCGATCAATCTTGCTTTAAATTTTCGAATTATTTCTGGTGTTTTACAGTTTTTTTGTCCTTGCCAGGTAACATTGCTTGTATCAAGGTAACGAGTTATGGTGCATCTACAAGCTTCACAAAAAAACTCCGAAAGACTAATCTAGGGGTCTATGGGATTGCCTCTCAAGCCATAAATAACACTAGTTTACAAAAAAAAAAATCATGTACACTTGATGAAAATCAACTTTTCTTATGTATTTTGAGCTGCTGAATTCGAAAAAAAAAAATTAATAAGACCAGCTAGAAGAAAAACCACCGAAAAATGATAAAGTTATAAGCAATTGAATGAACAAATCCGATGGCAAATCATGCAAATATGAGCCAATCAATCACACAAAAATTTCTCTCGGCCACAGAGAAATGCATTTTTGTGTGGGTGAGTGCCTCATATTTGAATGATTTCACATCATTCAATTGCTTGTATCTTTGTCATTTTGGCAAAAACTTTGCCACAAAACTACCGAACTAAACAATGTTCTCTTGCAAAATTTTATTTCAATAGAAAATTTGTCAAAAAGTTATTTCTTTCGAAAATTTTGTCAAAATTTTATTTCTATAGAAAATTTGACAAAATGTTATATCTATAGAAGATTTTGTCAACATTTTAGTCCTGTAGAAAATTTGACAAAATGTTATATCTATAGAAGATTTTGTCAACATTTTATTCCTGTAGAAAATTTGTCAAAAGTTTATTTCTATAGAAAATTTTGTCAAAATTTTATTTCTATAGAAAATTTTGTCAAAATTTTATTTTTATAGAAAATTTTCTTTAATTTTTATACCCTCCACCATAGGATGGGGGTATATTAACTTTGTCATTCCGTTTGTAACACATCGAAATATTGCTCTAAGACCCCATAAAGCATATATATTCTGGGTCGTGGTGAAATTCTGAGTCGATCTGAGCATGTCCGTCCGTCCGTCCGTCTGTTGAAATCACACTAACTTCCGAACGAAACAAGCTATCGACTTGAAACTTGGCACAAATAGTTGTTATTGATGTAGGTCGGATGATATTGCAAATGGGCTATATCGGTCCACTTTTACGTATAGCCCCCATATAAACGGACGCCCAAATTTGGCTTGCGGAGCCTCTAAGAGAAGCAAATTTCATCCGATCCAGCTGAAATTTGGTACATGGTGTCAGTATATGATCTCTAACAATCATGCAAAAAATGGTCCACATCGGTCCATAATTATATATAGCCCCCATATAACCCGATCCCCCGATTTGGCTTGCGGAGCCTGTAAGAGAAGCAAATTTCATCCGATCCAGCTGAAATTTGGTACATGGTGCCAGTATATGATCTCTAACAACCATGCAAAAATTGGTCCACATCGGTCCATAATTATATATAGCCTCCATATAACCCGATCCCCCGATTTGGCTTGCGGAGCCTATAAGAGAAGCAAATTTCATCCGATCCGGCTGAAATTTGGTACAATGTGTTAGTATATGGTCTCTAATAACCATGCAAAAAATGGTCCACAGCGGTCCATAATTATATATAGCCCCCATATAAATCGATCACCAGAATTGACCTCCGAAGCCTCTTGGAAGACCAAAATTCATCTGATTCAGTTGAAATTTGGTACGTGGTGTTAATATATGGCCTCAAACACCCATGCAAAAATTGGTCGAAATCGGTCCATATTTATATATAGCCCCCATATAAACCGATCCCCAGATTTGACCTCCGGAGCCCCTTGGAAGAGCAAAATTCATCCGATTCGGTTGAAATTTGGTACATGATGTTAGTATATGGTATCCAAAAACCATGCGGGAATTGGTTCATATCAGTCCATAAATATATATGGCCCCCATATAAACCGATCCCCACATTTGACCTTCGGTGCCTTTTGTAGAAGCGAAATTCATCCGATCTGGTTGAAATTTTGTACGTGATGGTAGTATATGATATTTAACAGTCATGCCAAGAGTGGTCCATATCAGTCCATAATCACATTTAGCCCCCATATAAACCGATTCCAAGATTTGGTTTTGGACCCTCTTGGAGAAGCAAATTTCATACGAGTCAGTTGAAATTTGGTACATTGCGCTAGTATATGGTCGCTAACAACCATGCCTAACCAGGTCCATATCGGTCTATAGTTATATATATAGCCCTCAGATAAATTGATCCCCAATCACACATAAATTGGTCCATATCAAGTTCATAATTGTATATAGCCCCCATATAAGCGACCCCCATATTTCAATTCTGGCTCTCTACCAAGTATGGACTAACTCACAATTTAGAAAACTATGTTAAGAAGTTTTAAGTTACCACAACCCAAGTAATTCGATTGTAGATGACAGTCTTTAGTACAAGTTTCTATGCAATCCATGGTGGAGGGTACATAAGATTCGTCCTGGCCGAACTTACGGCCGTATATACTTGTTATTTATTTATTTCTATAGAAAATTTTTTCAAAATTTTATTTCTATAGACAATTTTCTCAAAATTTTATTTCTATAGAAAATTTTCTCAAATTTTTATTTCTATAGAAAATTTTATTTCTGTAGAAAATGTATAGAAAACTTTTTTTTTCTTAAATTTTTATTTCTGTAGAAAATTTTGTCAAAATTTTATTTCTATAGAAAATTTTTTCAAAATTTTATTTCTACAGAAAATTTTGTTAAAATTTTATATCTATAGAAAATTGTATGCAACTTTTATTTCTATACAATATTTTCTGAAAATTTTATTTCTATAGAAAATTTTCTCAAAATTGTATAGAAAGTGTTGTCAAAATTTTATGTTCTAGCAAATTTTATTTAAATAAAAATTCCTCAAAATTTTATTTCTATAGAAAATTGGGATTCTATATATATATAGAAAATAAGTACCTCTTAACTGGTAAGGAATATTTGGCAAACTCTACCAAAACATCAAGAATTCCACTAATCTACCATACAGTAAAAAATCTACCATTTGTTTGTAGAATTCTACCAACTTTGACAACAGTAGCTGTCACACCTTATCACGTGTCACTGCAAATACCCAGTCGAATAAATGACAACAAATCAATGTTGTAAACATACCCCCATTTCGGAAGTAAATTTCAAAGGCATTTAGTCTCTCGGAAGTAAATTGAGATGGCCTACACAAACATGCACTTGTCACACTTACCATCCACAACAAATCAATGGAGTAAACATACCCCAAATTAGGAAGTAAATTTCAATGGCATTTAGTCTCTCGGAACTAAATGGAGATGGTTTACACAAGCACGCACTTGTCGCACTTACCATCGGCAGACCCCTAAAAAAGGAAGTGCATTTATGGGGGATGAAGAGGAAATAGAAATGACCACATTAAGGATATGAAACGGAACTAAGCATGCGCATAACACGCTTATTCAACTATTGGCATTGGTCATGAGGCAAACAACCCTTGGCTTTGGTTATATTGTGTCACTACACATTGGTTATGTGTGAGAGCCAGTACCATTAATTCATAATTTTTGTTTTATCTTAGAGAGGTAATGATATATCCGAGGAGTTTGAAAGAATTTTTTTGTGGCACAAAACAATAAATATATTGAAGTGTTTACAGTTGTTTTTAAAGTACCTTATTGAAAAAGTAAAGAAAAACTTAATTTTTCTCCTTTTTTGTCGAATGCATTATATGCGAATTCAATGCCACTTTCGTCCTATAAAAATCATTGCCAACACGAAGTGGTGGATAGTTATATCAGATCAAGCAATAAAAATCTTCTTTGCTTTTTTGACGACACTCTGATTTGCTTGGATGAAATAAATAAGTGATAAACAAGTATATACGGCCGTAAGTTCGGCCAGGCCGAAGCTTATGTACCCTTCACCATGGATTGCGTAGAAACTTCTACTGAAGACTGTCATCCACAATCGAATTACTTGGGTTGCGGTAACACTTGCCGATGGCAAGGTATCTTAAAACTTCCTAACATCGTCTTCTAAATTGCAAGGTAGTCCATACGTGGTATATAATAAACTAAAAAAGACCGATTAAATATGTATATAATTAAGTTTGACAAAATTTTCTATAGAAATAAAATTTTGACAAAAGTTTCTATGGAAATAAAATTTTCACAAAATAAAAATTTGACAACACTCTCTATAGAAATAAAATTTTGACAAAATTTTCTATTTTTCCAAAATTTTCTATAGAAATAAAATTTGACAAAATTTTCTATAGGAATAAAATTTCGACAAAATTTTCTATAGAAATAAAATGTTGACAAAAGTTTCTATAGAATTAAAATTTTGACAACATTCTCTATAGAAATAAAATTTGGACAAAATTTTCTATTTTGCCAAAATTTTCTATAGAAATAAAATTTGACAAAATTTTCTATAGGAATAAAATTTTGACAAAATTTTCTATAGGAATAAAATTTTGACAAAATTTTCTATAGAAATAAAATTTTGACAAAAGTTTCTATAGAAATAAAATTTTCACAAAATAAAATTTTGACAATATTTTCTATAGAAGTGAAATTTGGACAAAATTTTCAATAGAATTAAAATTTTGACAACATTCTCTACAGAATTAAAATTTTGACAAAATTTTCTATTTTGCCAAATTTTTCTATAGAAATAAAATTTGATAAAATTTTCTATAGAAATAAAATTTTGACAAAAGTTTCTATAGAAATAAAATTTTCACAAAATAAAATTTTGACAACATCCTCTATAGAAATAAAATTTTGACAAAATTTTCTATTTTTCCAAAATTTTCTAAAGAAATAAAATTTGACAAAATTTTCTATAGGAATAAAATTTTGACAAAATTTTCTATAGAAATAAAATGTTGACACAAGTTTCTATAGAATTAAAATTTTGACAACATACTCTATAGAAATAAAATTTGGACAAAATTTTCTATTTTGCCAAAATTTTCTATAGAAATAAAATTTGACAAAATTTTCTATAGGAATAAAATTTTGACAAAATTTTCTATAGGAATAAAATTTTGACAAAATTTTCTATAGAAATAAAATTTTGACAAAAGTTTCTATAGAAATAAAATTTTCACAACATAAAATTTTGACAATATTTTCTATAGAAGTGAAATTTGGACAAAATTTTCAATAGAATTAAAATTTTGACAACATTCTCTATAGAAATAAAATTTTGACTAAATTTTCTATTTTGCCAAACTTTTCTATAGAAATAAAATTTGACAAAATTTTCTATAGGAATAAAATTTTGACAAAATTTTCTATAGAAATAAAATTTTGACAAAAGTTTCTATAGAAATAAAATTTTCACAAAATAAAATTTTGACAACATTTTGTATAGAAAAAAAATTGGACAAAATTTTCAATAGAATTAAAATTTTGACAAAATTTTCTATTTTGCCAAATTTTTCTATAGAAATAAAATTTTGACAAAAGTTTCTATAGAAATAAAATTTTCACAAAATAAAATTTTGACTACATCCTCTATAGAAATAAAATGTTGACAACATTTTCTATTTTGCCAAAATTTTCTAAAGGAATAAAATTTGACAAAATTTTCTATAGCAATAAAATGTTGACAAAATTTTCTATAGAAATAAAATTTTGATAAAAGTTTCTGTAGAAAAAAATTTTTGACAACATTTTTTATAGAAATAAAATTTGGACAAAATTTTCAATAGAATTAAAATTTTGACAAAAGTTTCTATAGAAATAAAATTTTCACAAAATAAAATTTTGACAACAGTTTCTATAGAAATAAAATTTGACAAAATTTTTTATAGAAATAAAATTTGACAAAATTTTCTATAGAAATAAAATTTGACAAAATTTTCTATAGAAATAAAATGTTGACAAAAGTTTCTATAGAAATAAAATTTTCACAAAAAAAATTGACAACATTCTCTATAGAAATAAAATTTTGACAACATTTTCTATTTTGCCAAAATTTTCTAAAGGAATAAAATTTGACAAAATTGTCTATAGGAATAAAATGTTGACAAAATTTTCTATAGAAATAAAATTTTGATAAAAGTTTCTGTAGAAATAAATTTTTAACAAAATAAAATTTTTACAACATTTTCTATAGAAATAAAATTTGGACAAAATTTTCAATAGAATTAAAATTTTGACAACATTCTCTATAGAAGTAAAATTTGGAGAAAATTTTCTATAGAAATAAAATTTTGACAACATTCTCTATAGAAATAAAATGTTGACAAAATTTTCTATTTTGCCAAAATTTTCTATAGAAATAAAATTTGACAAAATTTTCTATAGGAATAAAATTTTGACAAAATTTTCTATAGGAATAAAATTTTGACAAAATTTACTATAGAAATAAAATTTTGGTAGATTATTTTTGGCTCGAGTGGCAAACATGATTGTGAACCGATATGGACCAATTTTTATGCGATTGGGGATCGGCTATATATAACTATAGACCGATATATCTCAATTCTTGCTTGTTTGGTAGAGACCACATAACAGGTTGGCTGATAAGTTCCCGGTCTGACACATAGATGGCGTCGGTAGTATTAAGTGCATATTATTTTTATATAGTACCAACCTTCAAATTAGTCGTGTCAATATATGACGTCTGTAAGTAAATTAGTTTGTGAGATAGAGCGTCTTTTGTGAAGAAACTTTTGTTATTGTGAAAAAAATGGAAAAAAAAGAATTTCGTGTTTTGATAAAATACTGTTTTCTGGAGGGAAAAAATACGGTGGAAGCAAAAACTTGGCTTGATAATGAGTTTCCGGACTCTGCCCCAGGGAAATCAACAATAATTGATTGGTATGCAAAATTCAAGCGTGGTGCAGCTGTTAACTCGTAATACATCCGAGTTTTTCCGTCGATATGTGACAATGGATGAAACATGGCTCCATCACTACACTCCTGAGTGCAATCGACAGTCGGCTGAGTGAACAGTGACCGGTGAACCGTCTCCAAAGCGTGGAAAGACTCAAAAGTCCGCTGGCAAAGTATGGCCTCTGTTTTTTGGGATGCGCATGGAATAATTTTTATCGATTATCTTGAGAAGGGAAAAACCATCAACAGTGATTATTATATGGCGTTATTGGAGCGCACCGTGCCACAAGTCATTGAGAACGATGGCAAAAATTCATGAATTGGGCTTCGAATTGCTTCCCCACCCACCGTATTCTCCAGATCTGGCCCCCAGCGACTTTTTCTTGTTCTCAGACCTCAAAAGGATGCTCGCAGGGAAAAAATTTGGCTGCAATGAAGAGGTGATCGCCGAAACTGGGGCCTATTTTGAGGCAAAACCGAAAGAGTACTACCAAAATGGTATCAAAAAATTGGAAGGTCGTTATAATCGTTGTATCGCTCTTGAAGGGAACTATGTTGAATAATAACAAGTATATACAGCAGTAAGTTCGGCCGGGCCGAATCTTAAATAAACACCACCATGAACCAAATATTAGGGTTTCCTTTGAAATTTCAGGAGGGCTTGAGGACACTTCCCGAAGATAAATTTAAAGATTTCACCTATGAGGACTATATCAGATTCTGGATTTATAAGAACCATTTTTGTTTGAGTTTTAGAGGAATCATTAACATATCTTAGAGGAATCATTAACATAACGTCTTGATTTGAAATCTTAAATCTGTAGATTTTCACCCGAGAAGTAAAATCTGGAAATTTTACATTGAGTATCAAGCAATTTTCATGATCAGTGCGCCCTCAAGAAGTGAAGTCGGTCTATATGGAGACATTACCAACTGGACCGATACAAACTTAATCCGATACACGTTTTTGTGCGCCTAAAATACCAGAATATTTACAATTTCAGGCAAATCGGATAGAAACTACGGTTTCTAGAAACCCAAGGAGTTAAATCGGGAGATCGTTCTTATGGGAGCTATACTAAAATATGGACCGATACTCACCGTTTTCAGCTCACCTCTTTATGGACCTAAAATACCTATATAATTCCAATTTCAGGCAAATTGTATATAAACTACCGATTCTATAAACCCAAGATGTAAAATCGGGAGATCGGTCTATATGGGGGCTATACCAAAACATGGAACGATACCGACCATTTTCGGCACACCTTTTGATGGTCCTCAAGTACCTCTAGATTTTCAATTTCAGGCAAATTGGATAAAAAACTAAGGTTTCTATAAGCCCAAGACCCCAAATCGGGAGGTCGGTTTATATGGGGGCTACACCAAAACATGGACCGATACTCACCATCTTTAGGCACACCTCTTTATGGTCATAAAATACCTCTAGATTTCAAATTTCAGGCAAATTGGATAAAAACTACTATTTCTATAAGCCCAAGACCCCAAATCGGGAGGTCGGTTTATATGGGGACTATATCAAAACCTGGACCGATATAGCCCATTTTCGAACTTGACCTGCCTGCAGACAAAAGAGTTTGTGCAAAATTTCAGCACGATTGCTTCATTATTGAAGACTGTAGCGTGATTACAACAGACAGACAGACAGAAGAACAGACGGACAACGTTATATCGTCTTGGAATTTCTCCCTGATCAAGAAAATATATATTTTTTAAAGTGTGAAATCAATATTTCGACGTGTTACAATTGGAATGACAAACTTGTTATACCCCCGTCACCATTCTATGGTGGTGGGTATAAAAACGAATTTGGACAAAAAAAATTAGTTTTTCTTTGATAGACCGGGGACTTATCAGCCAAACTGTTACTAACACCACGTTCCAAATTTCAACCGGATCGGATGAATTTTGCTCCTCCAACAGGTTCCGGAGATCAAATCTGGGGAACGGTTTATATGGGGGCTATATATAATTATGGACCGATATGGACCAATTTTGCATGGTTATTAGAGACCATATACTAACGCCACGTACCAAATTTCAACCGAATCGGATGAATTGTTTGCTCCTCCATGAGGTGCCGGAGGTCAAATCTGGGGATCGATTTATATGGGGGCTATATATAATTATCGACCGATATGGCCCAATTCTTGCGTGTTTGTTAGAGATGATATACTAATACCATGTACCAAATTTCAGCCGGATCGGATGAAATTTGCTTCTCTTAGAGGATCCACAAACAAAATCTGGGAATCGGTTTATATGGGGGCTATATATAATTATGGACCGATATGGACCAATTTTTGCATGGTTGCTAGAGACCATATATATATGGTCTCTAGCGATTTTGGAGTTGACTCAAGGCCACCATATTTAGATAAAGACTGCCTAAGCAAAAGTAAATTCAAAATGTCTGCTTCCGAAATGTTTACGTTTATTAAATATTTACCACTTTTAATAGGAGATTTAATTCCTGGTTGTGATGAATGGTACTTACTTATAGCCTTGCGTGAAATTTTGAGTCTTGTTTATAGGAAAAGCATTTCTGCTGCTCTTCCAAATTATTTACAGAATTTAATAATATACCACCATAACTTATATTTAAAAATTTCGCAAGAATGGTTAAAACCTAAATTTCATTTCATGCTCCATTACTCTACACTGATGAGACGTATAGGACCACTTGTTCACACAAATTCAATTCGATTTGAAAGTAAACACCAATTCTTTAAAAAAACGGCGCACAACTCCAATAACAGAATTAATATACTAAAATCCTTACATATTAAAAACCAGCTTAATATTGCAAAACAAATTTTAGAAAATAATTTTTTCTCGAAAACTATACCAGGAATAGTTACAAAATCTTCCAATATTAAAGGGTATAATATAGGATCTTCCGCATATGAAATCTCTTACCTTTTAATTAACAACAAGTCTTTGAAAAAAAACTGTGTTATTTGTTTTGACGAATACATAAATGGCGAGCCCTTTTTTGGATTAATTGAACATATAATTGTCGAAGATGGTTATTATTTTTTGTGTGCTAAGCTTTTAAAAACTTTATACTTTGATAATCACTATTTTGCGTATAAAATAAGTTCTACTGACTGTATTAATACTATTATTGACTTTAAAAAAATTAATGTAAATTGTTGGTCACATGTGTCTATATCCGCTACTGGCGAAGAATTTGTTGTTTGGGATTACTAAATATTTAATGTTTATATGCTTTTATTTTCCGTTTTTATGAATACACAATAAATTAATTTAAAAACTTAAAATATTTGAAATGAGTTTTCTTTAAAATTTTGCACGGTTTTCGTGCTAAACAAATAGTACTGATACCAAAATATTGGTTGCCTCGATAATTCAACATATTATTAGCATAGACAACAGTTGATTGTTCTAACCACATAATAAATCGAAGTGGTTGTGATTGCCAATATATGGTTAATCTACTCATATGTTAGTTATCCAAACAAATGTTTTTCAAGTTATATCACACAACAGTTGATTGTTCTAACCACATAATAAATCGAATTGGTTGTGATTGCCAATATATGGTTCATCTACTCATATGTTAGTTATCCAAACAAATGTTTTTCAAGTTATGTCACACAACAGTTGGTTGTAGTAACAAATTATGTCAGTTATTTCTTGGTAGTAGCTGGAACCAAATATATCGGTTGGCAAAAGAATTGGTTGTCCCAACAAATTTGTTTTCTGTGTGTACTTACATCATGCACCAAATTTCAGCCAGATCGGATGAAATATGCTACTCTTAGAGGCTTCGCAAGCCAAATTTGGGGGGTCCGTTTATATGGGGGCTATACGTAAAAGTGGACCGATATGGTCCATTTGCAAATCATCCGACCAACATCAATAACAACTACTAGTGCCAAGTTTCAAGTTGATAGCTCGTTTCGTTCGGAAGTTTGCGTGATTTCAACAGACGGACGGACGGACATGCTTAGATCGACTCAGAATTTCACCACGACCCAGAATTTTTTATGGGATCTTAGAGCAATATTTCGATGTGTTACAAACGGAATGACAAAGTTAATATACCCCCCATCCTATGGTGGAGGGTATAAAAATTAAATTTGTTACATCGAATACCAAAATAATACCTCTTATTAGAAAATCCTATATTTTACAATTTGCATAAACATATTCAAGAATGGAAGCCTTTCATTTATATCGTTTCAAATTCATATGTAGTTAGACTAATATATTATGGCAGCCGGTGACTTCAGACTCACTTCAAACATTTAGTACAAAACTTTATATGTAAACTGCTGAAAGAGAGAGAGAGACATAGAAGTGCAATTAAAATGAAATTAAATAATTCTTCATTTACTTGCATAACTAATACTTTAATGCACCTTGAAGTTGTAGATGTGATTAACAAACATTCGTGATAACCTTGAACTTCGCTGGAGAATGCCAACTCATTACTCTCTCAGAAAATTAGATTTCTCCAGTGTTGACTTACATATATGGTTTACCAATGACATGGCCATTTATTGGCTAACATTTTTTTGCAACAGGTGCATAAAATCTCTGCGTTCCACAAGACATACAAAAAAAAACTTGTATCTGATTGCTATTGCAATCGAAAAGCCGGTTTGGTCTTTTCTTAAATCAAGCAAAGGGGAGCTTCTTTTCGGAGAGCCCAGCAACAGACATGTTAATAATAAAATGAAGATACAGATTTGTTATGGTGGATACTAGTACTTGTTTAACTTATGAAATTTTGGATTTTTATTTTCTTATGATGGAGATTTTTTGATTTTGTTATAAAACTGAAAAAAAATAACTTCGTCTCTTGTGGACAAGAGACGAATTTTTACGATAATTTTATGAAAACCAAGAAATGGAAATTTTATTTTCCTCAGTATCTAAAATATAAACTAATTGTTATATATTCTAGGATGATACACAATCTTTCTCATGTGTGAGTCATGTGTATGCAAAGGGCCATGAATTCAAACCTGAACTACGATAAAACATCCAACATATTAGTCAATAGTGATTAAACCTCTGAGGTGGCGACTTTTTTCAGTTTATACACATGTGGAAGCTTGATTATCAGCAGAGTGTAACACTCCAGAGAGAAGTCTCTTGTCACTGAAATGAGAATAGAATCGGTTTGGTTACCTAAGAAATGAGAGAAATTTCCCTTAGTCTCTCATGAGACATATGGGCATATGCTTCCCTTGCTGAAAAACAAAAGACTTAAGACACAATCTCATGTGATATATCGACATATGATCCCTATGCGGTAAAAACAAATGACTTTAGACACAATCACGATGCGAAAGTTGTATACTCTGCACCACGCCATCTGTAACACACCGAAATATCTGTCTTAGACCCTATAAAGTATATGGTATATACCCTGAGTCCTGGTGAAATTCCGAATTGATCTAGCGATGTCCGTCCGTCGCGATAACTTCCGTAAGAAACAAGCTATGGTATTAATATAGCCCGGATGGTATTGCAAATAGGCCACTTAAGTTATAACCCCCATATAAACCGACCACCAGATTTGGCGTGCGGACTATTTTGGAAGAGCACATTTCAACCGATCCTTTTGAAATTTGAAACGCAATGTTAGTAGAGGCCCTCTAATAATATGCAAAAATTGGACCATGCAAAAAATTGGAAGTTATTCATATGTCGTTACTTTGAATGTACACTGAGAAAAATTCCGTAGTTAAACAAGCGTTAAATTTAACTTATTTTATATTTTTATTGCAAAAAAAAAAATATTTGTTTGAAGTTTCTTTTTTATACCCTTCACCACTACTGTGGTACAGGGTATAATAAGTTTGTGCATTTGTATGTAACGCCAAGAAGGAAAAGTCTGAGACCCATCGTTTAGTATACCGATCGTCTTAGAATTAAATTCTGAGTCGATTTAAATTTGGTGGAAATCGGTTCAGATTTAGATATAGCTCCCATATATAGCTTTCGCCCGATTTACACTCAAATGACCACAGAGGCCAATTTTTTGTTCCGATTTAGTTGAAATTTTGCACAGGGAGTAGAATTAGCATTGTAGCTATGTGTGCCAAATTTGGTTGAAATCGGTTCAGATTTAGATATAGCTCCCATATATAGCTTTCGCCCGATTTACACTCATATGACCACAGAGGCCAATCTTTTACTCCGATTTAATTGAAATTTTGCACAAGGAGTAGAATTAGCATTGTTGCTATGCGTGCCAAATTAGGTTGAAATCGGTTCAGATTTAGATATAGCTCCCATATATATGTTTTTCTGATTTGGACAAAAATTGTCAAAATACCAACATTTTCCTTATAACATCGCCACTGCTTAGTCGAAAAGTTATAAAAATGACTCTAATTTTCCTAAATTTCTAATACATATATATCGAGCAATAAATCATAAATAAACTTTTGCGAAGTTTCCTTAAAATTGCTTCAGATTCGAATGTTTCCCATATTTTTTTTACTAACATTGTGTTCCACCCTAGTCCATTAGCCGACTTAAATTTTGAGTCTATAGATTTTGTAGAAGTCTATCAAATTCTGTCCAAATCGAGTGATATTTAAATTTATGTATTTGGAACAAACCTTTATACATAGCACCCAACACATTTGACGGATGTGATATGGTATCGAAAATTTAGATCTACAAAGTGGTACAGGGTATAATATAGTCGGCCCCGCCCGACTTTAGACTTTGCTTACTTTGCACTAAACGTGTGCAAAAATGTTATGAATTAACGTGGGTAAAGAAAATTTTCGTACGATTCCCAAAATTAGAAAGAATGAACTAACAACGTTTTGTGGTAATCTTAAAATGTAGAGTATAATTTAGTTCAATATTCGCATGAGGTAGTTCACTCTTACTATAAAAAGTTTTACTTTTTTTCTGTGGACATAAAAATTATCTTTTTGAGATTTACCTAATTTTCACAAGAAGTTTCTTTTGAAGTGATATATAAAAAACGTTTTATTTTAAACAGTTTTTCGAATAAATTTACATTTCTGAATTTTACTGTATACAAAACATGGTAAAGACAAAAAATAATGGAAATTTCCACCAAAAAAAATTTGACCGATATTGCGGATTTTCAAAAAAAGACTCGAGTCGATTGGTCGAAAGCAATGCTTCACAAATACGATCGCTTAGGCTTTGAAACACGTCTAAGACATCGTGTCAGGTGATGAATTGTGGATTTACGCGTATGAGTCCGAAAGTAAAGAGCAGTCGACTAAATGGATGAATCAAGATGAGCCAAATCCAACAAAATTGCTAGAGCACGAAACACTTTCAAGCAAATGAACGCCTGTTTTTTCGGAAAAACTGGATATCGTATCACTTGACGAACGCATAATAGTCAATTTTAAGTGACACATAACCATTTTTGTGCCACTTGTTTTCCAAAATATTGGTAATACCAACCGCCGAAGATAGATCGCTCATCACCACGGCTCAATCGACTGTATTTTTGAGCCGTATAGTCCTGACTTGGAATCCAATGACATCTTTTTATTCCCGTACATAAAAAATAAAATGAGAGGTCAACGTTTTTCGAGACCTGAAGAAGCGGTTGATGCGATCAGAATGCATTTTTAGAGATACCTCAATTAGAGAGGCAAAAGTGTTTCGACAAATATGTCAAAAGCATGCAAGAGTGTATGGATGTTAAGGGGGAATCCTCTCTTTCGATTTTTCGATATTTATTTTTGTTCTCTAGGTTAGGTCAGTTGGCAGCCCGATGTATCAGGGTCCCTTAGACTATGCAGTTCATTGTGATACCACAGTGGTGAACTTCTCTCTTATCACTGAGTGTTGCCCGATTCCATGTTAAGCTCAATGACAGGGGACCTCCTTTTTATAGCCGAGTCCGAACGGCGTTCCACATTGCAGTGAAACCAGTTAGAGAAGCTTTGAAACCCTCAGAAATGTCACCAGCATTACTGAGGTGGGAAATCCACCGCTGAAAAACTTTTTGGTGTTCGGTCGAAGCAGGAATCGAACCCACGACCTTGTGTATGCACGGCGGGCATGCTAACCATTGCACTAAGGTGGCTCCCTTTTTATACCCTCCACCATAGGATGGGGGTATATTAACTTTGTCATTCTGTTTGTAACACATCGAAATATTGCTCTAAGACCCCATAAAGTATATATATTCTGGGTCGTGGTGAAATTCTGAGTCGATCTAAGCATGTCCGTCCGTGCGTCCGTCTGTTGAAATCACGCTAACTTTCGAACGAAACAAGCTATCGACTTGAAACTTGGCACACGTAGTTGTCATTGATGTAGGTCGGATGGTATTGCAAATGGGCCATATCGGTCCACTTTTTTACGTATAGCCCCCATATAAACGGACCCTCAGATTTGGCATGCGGAGCCTCTAAGAGTAGCATATTTCATCCGATCTGGCTAAAATTTGTTACATGGTATTAGTATATCATCTCTAAAAATCATGCAAAAATTGGTCCATATCGGTCCATATAAACCGATCCCCAGATTTGACCTTCGGAGCCTCTTAGAGGAGCAAACTTCATCCGATCTGGTTGAAATTTGGTACATGGTGTTGGTATGTGTTCTTTAACAACCATGCAAAAATTGGTCCATATCGTTCCATAATTATATATAGCTCCCATATAAACCGATCCCCAGATTTGAATTCCGTTGCCTTTTGCAGGAGCAAAATTCATCCGATCCGGTTGAAATTTGGAACGTGGTCTTAGTATGTAGTCTCTAACAAACACGATATGGACACGAGTTGGTCCATATCGGTCCATAATTATATATAGCCTCCATATAAATCGTTCTCCAGATTTGATCTCCGGAGTCTCTTAGAGAAGCAAAATTCATCCGGTCCGGTTGAAATTGGCAACGTGGTGTTAGTATATGGCCGTGCCAAATTTGGTCCATATCGGTCTATAGTCATATATAGCCGATCCCCAATCACACAAAAATTGGTACATATCGGTTCATAATCATGGTTGCCACTCGAGCCAAAAAGACTCTACCAAAATTTTATTTCTATAGAAAATTTTTTCAAAATGTTATTCCTATAGAAAATTTTTTCAAACTTTATTTCTATAAAAAATTTTGGCAAAATTTTGTTTCTATAGAAAATGTTGTCAAAATTTTAATTCTATAGAGAATGTTGTCAAAATTTTAATTCTATAGAGAATGTTGTCAAAATTTTAATTCTATTGAAAATGTTGTCAAAATTTTATTTCTATAGAACATTTTGTCAAAATTTTATTTCTATAGAAAATTTTGGCAAAATTTTATTTCTATAGAAAATTTTGACAAAATTTTATTTCTATAGAAAATTTTGACAAAATTTTATTTCTATAGAAAATTTTGACAAAATTTTATTTCTATAGAAAATTTTGACAAAATTTTATTTCTATAGAAAATTTTGACAAAATTTTACTTCTATAGGAAATGTTGTCAAAATTTTATTTCTATAGAAACTTTTAACAAAATTTTATTTCTATACAAAATTTTATCAAACTTAATTATATACGTAGCCACTCGAGCCAAAAAGACTCTACCAAAATTTTATTTCTATAGAAAATTTTGTCAAAATTTTAATTCTATAGAGAATGTTGTCAAAATTTTAATTCTATTGAAAATTTTGCAAAATTTTATTTCTATAGAAAATTTTGTCAAAATGTTATTTCTATAGAACATTTTGTCAAAATTTTATTTCTATGGAAAATTTTGACAAAATTTTATTTCTATAGAAAATTTTGACAAAATTTTGTTTCTATAGAAAATTTTGGCAAAATTTTATTTCTATAGAAAATTTTGACAAAATTTTATTTCTATAGAAAATTTTGACAAAATTTTGTTTCTATAGAAAATTTTGGCAAAATTTTATTTCTATAGAAAATTTTGACAAAATTTTATTTCTATAGAAACTTTTATCAAAATTTTATTTCTATACAAAATTTTATCAAACTTAATTATATACGTATTTAATCGGCGTTAGGAAGTTTTAAGATATCTTGCCATCGGCAAATGTTACCGCAACCCAAGTAATTCGATTGTGGATGACAGTCTTCAGTAGAAGTTTCTACGCAATCCATGGTGGAGGGTACATAAGCTTCGGCCTAGCCGAACTTACGGCCATATATACTTGTTGTTCTCTAATCCCGAAATATAAAATTCAACACTCGTATGCCCTTTAATAACCATTAAAAATATTGTTCATATAGATTATATATCGGGGCAGCCCGATATTTCAGGCTCACTTAGACTATTAAGTTCCCCTTGGAGGAACAAATTACATCCGATTTTTTGAAACTTGGTGTAGCATGTCAGTATATGCCCTCTAATTAACATGCAAAAATTGGTCCATATCGGTTAATAATTATTTATTGACTTCTCTATATGAAACGATCAACAACTAAAGTGGCTTGTATATTCACTATTTAATTCGCCTCTTTTATCAAACATAGACTAAATATGGACTAATTTACAATTTAATGTAAAGAAGTTTTAAGATACGCTACCATCGGTAAGGAAAGGCCTTCGTATTTGCCCAACCTGTTTTATATCAATCTAATTAATCCGATCCTTGGGGTAAAAAAAAAAAGTCATTCAGCTTATTTTTTTGTTTTTTTATATTTTGCTTTTTGTATATTTTTGATGTCCAGATATTTCTATAGAAAAGAAACTCAATTTTTCATAACGTTCAAACATTTCATATTTATTTTTGAGTCAACTTTTGAAATTTTTCATTACAAATATTTTCCAATGCTACGTATTCATGAACATTTGTACAGGTTGTTAGTATTACGATACTTGTCGTTACAAACAAATATTTGTTCAATGTTTTTTGTTATTTCTTTTTTCGTTTTTTTATTCTTGTTCCTATAATTTCAATGTCTACATAGGGTCTTGTCTCGTTGGTGCCACAAATCAAACAAAGAATGAAGTAGAATTTTTGTTTTTCTTTATTTAGGTCGTTTATTCTCTTCGCTATGATAATAATGTATGCAGTAATATATACAATTTAATGGTATAGAAACTAACAAAAAATTGATCTATATCGGTCTTAGAAATAGGCTGTATATACAGAAAACAAAGTGAACTGGGTCATGGAAAGAACGAACTACCTCTTACGAAAATTGAACTACATTTTATTCATTTTTTTTGGAGATTTCCGCAATGCGTTATTAAAATAGCGAGACATTTCTGACATTCGTGAAGGCGACCGGAATATATCCCCAACGGACATATCGCCCAAAATGATTTTTGGGCGTTCCATTGGGGCGGTCACATCGCCCAATTTCATCGTGGTCATATGTCCCAAAAAATAGGCGGTCAAAATGCCCAATATTTTATTGGGAAAATCAATGTTGGAATACAAATCAAAAACTGTCCTAAATGAAGTAGTTTTGATCCCCAATTTTGGTTAACTAAAAAAAGAATTCGCACGCGCGAATCCTTTTTTAAATTCATCACATTCAGTTCGTCCTCAAATCCTAGCAACTTTCATTTTATTATCATGTTCTAAACATTAAAATTGGAAAGAGATGAGATGATCGACGAGCAACTGATGGGTACTTGAAATAAATCGCGCGCATCCTTTTTTAAATTCATCACATTCACTTCGTCCTCAAAACCTAGCAACTTTCATTTTATTATCTTGTTCTAAACATTAAAATCATGCCATCTCTATCCAATCGTACGCGCGAATCTTTTTTTTAAATTCATCACATACAGTTCATCCTCACATTCTTGCAACTTTCGTTTTATTATCTTGTTCCAAACATTAAAATTGGAAAGAGATGAGATGATCGATGTGCTGCTGATGGGTACTTGAAATAAATCGCGTGCGCGATTTTTTCACCTACCTATCAGCAGCACATCGATCATCTAATCTCGTTCCAATTTTCAGTTTAAAATACATAATTTTCAATTCAGCTTTTGTCTGCTTTGTTCAAAAAAAAAATCATTTTCCGAATTTTCATGTTTCAATATATACATTCAAATGTCTTTGAGTTTAAACCGACCTATTTCACAAGCGAAATATGTCTTCGTAGTGCGACTTTAGCCGCTTTTCCATTTCTGTCGTACGCTGAGAAGAAAAATGGTCAAAAATTCTGATCCAGCCTAAAACAATTAAAACAAACGATGAAGCCAAGATATGCTAGTTTTACCTCTACTTTCAGCGATATTTGTCATTAAGAGGCATATCTATCTATTAAATATTTAAAAAAAAATTAATGGATAGATGAAGTAATCATATATAGCTTTTGAAATATTTAAAAAATATATTTTGTTATTTTAAAATATTCTTTATATTCAATTATATTCAAACGGTCATAACACCAACATTTTTTTATGGGGCTATGACCGCGATGAGGGAGGACATAAAGCCCAAACTAAAATTGGGCTTTGTGACCGCCTCAAGGGAGGTCATAACGCTCAAAAATCATTTTGGGCGATATGTCCGTTGGGGGATATGTCCGGTCGCTCGCTCATTACCGTGTTATTGGCATTACATGCAAAAAGTGGACGAAAAAATGTTATAGCAATACAATTTTGACAAAATTTTCTATAGGAATAACATTTTGACAAAATGTTTTATAAAAACTTTTTTTTGACAACATTTTCTATAGAAATAAAGTTTTGCCAAAATTTTCTATAGAAATAAAGTTTTGGCAAAATTTTCTATAGAAATACAATTTTTACAAAATTTTCTGTAGAAATAAAATTTTGTACAGAAATAAAATTTGGACAAAATTTTGTACAGAAATAAAATTCTGACAAAACTTTCTTCAGAAATAAAATTTCGACAAAATTTTCTATAGAAATAAAATTTTAACAAAATTTTCTTTTTCAAATTCGACACATTTATTTCTTAAAAAATATCAAAAATCAACTAAAACAAAAAAGGACTTTTTTGCAGTGTATATACAGATGTTAACAGCGGTCCCTATAATAAACAGTGAAACCTCTCAAACGTGAATACTACAGAAAGCCGACACCTCACCAAAGTGAACAATTTGAGACGTGAAACGTTTGCTATATTATCACAATAAAATTAATCTCTGTTAAGTGGACAACTCTCAAATGTGGACAAAATTTAAACGACCGAGTGTGTCTACTTTTGAGAGGTTTCACTGTATAGCAATTTTCATTTATTTAGTTTCTTTAACAACTTAATTGACGAAAGGGTATTCCTTACATCTAAAATGTTTGTTGCGAATGAAAGCCTTTGATTGAATTTAGACGACCGAGGGTGTCTACTTTTGAGAGGTTTCACTGTATAGCAATTTTCATTTATTTAGTTTCTTTAACAACTTAATTGACGAAAGGGTATTCCTTACATCTAAAATGTTTGTTGCGAATGAAAGACTTTGATTGCTTTAGGTTATGGTCTACTCTGCCCGATCTTAGTTTCCTTTTAATTTAATTTTTTTTTTTCTATTTCTTAGCGACACTTTGTCTAATGTTTCAACGGCAAACTTGCCAAATTGGTTCTATAAAATGATCTTGGGCGTTGTCCGTTTCATTTGGGCTAACACACACATATTTCCACATCTTTGGAAAGCAGGCAAGAAAAAGCCAGTTTTTCCATGTCTATTTTATTTTATACGATTTTTTTCGCAATGTTGAACTTTTACAAAAAGGCCATAACATAAACCTCCACAAACACACACACGCGAAAAATAAATAAATAAACAAGGTTTCTGGTTTTCTCCATCTTAAACAAAGATTAAGCCAACCTAGCCAGCTATTTCAACGACTTGCGTCAGTCATGTCAGAATAAGGCAAAGACGCAAGCCACTACCACAAGGGTAAAATAAAAAAAACACGTAAGAACGATATTTACTTTATCCGCATTGAAAGCCAGGAACTCTTTCCAAACCTCAGGTAACGAGGATTATCTTTCATATTTTGGGATTGGAGAACAAAAACAAATATTAATCATCGAAAATAACTTTATTGTTTTTCAAAATATTCCCCATTAAGATGTAGACAATATTTCATGCGTTTGAACCAATTTTTGAAACACTTTTGCCTTTCTGATTGAGGTGTCTCCAAAAATACATTCTGAACACATAAACCGCTTCTTCAAGTGTCGAAAACCGTTGAGCTCTCTTTTTATTTTCTACGTACGGAAATAAAAAAGAAATCAAGTCAGGACTATAACATAGCGCAGACGACATGGAACTCGCGATTCATCACGTGTTTCGAAACACGGCGATCACAATTTTTGGAGCATTTCATTGAACAAATCGACAAGAGATTTTTTTTAATAAAATGACAATCATTTTAAAGAAAATTTTCTCAGATTTTTTTGTAGAAAATTTTCTCAATATTTTGTTGCCAAAATTTTATTTATATCGAAAATTTTTTCAACTTTACTTCTTTCGAAAATTTTGTCAAAATTTTATTTTTGTAGAAAATTTTCTAAAAATTTTATTTTTATGCAAAACTTTCTCCAAATTTTATTTATATACAAAATTTTCTAAAAATTTGATTTCTATTGAAAATTTCTCAATCTCAAAATTTTATTTCTCTACAAAATGTAAAAATTGTATTTCTATAAAGATTTTGTCAAAATTTCTTTTTCAATAGAAAATTTTGTCAAAATTTTATTTATATGGAAAATTGTGTGAAAACTTTATTTCTGTAGAAAATTTTGTCAAAATTTTATTTCTATAGAAAATTTTGCCAAAATTTTATTTCTATAGAAAATTTTGCCAAAATTTTATTTCTATAGAAATTTTATTTCTATACAAAATTTTGTCAAAATTTTATTTCTACAGAAAACTTTATCAAAATAAAAATAAATTTTTTACAAAATTTTCTATAGAAATAAATTTTTGACAAAATTTTTTTATAGAAATAAAATTTTGACAAAATTTTCTATAGAAATAAAATGTTGACAAAATTTTATATTGAAATAAAATTTTAACAAAATTGTAGGAAAATTTTCTATAAAAAAAAAATTTGCGAAAATTTTCTATTATATTACATGTTAGCCTGATACCGAAACAGGCAATTGACGTCCAAATGCATTATATCTAATTATACAATTATTATTCGAGCTTTATGGACAGATATAGATTAAGGAACATGGTTAATAGAGCCATTGAAAAGAAAACGCCAGATACAAATCTATACACGCCTGGACTGTACATGTTTCGGTATCAGGCTAACATGTAATATAATAAGCAACGATGAGCCCGTCGTAAAACTAGGAAAAACACGACTAATGTACGCGTTAGAATTGTTGTTGTATCCTGGAAACCAGTTTCTGTTAATTGTCATATGTTGTAGTTGACTGTAGAAACAATAAGCATTGTTCGACTGTTCACCACTTAGGTGAATTCTCCATAAGGAGTTAGCATAAAGGGCCCAAAATTGAGTTATCTCTCCCAGCCAGATCTATACTAAAGGCTGTGGAAAGGTTCATTCGCCCGAACCGAAACATGTACAGTCCAGGCGTGTATAGATTTGTATCTGGCGTTTTCTTTTCAATGGCTCTATTAACCATGTTCCTTAATCTATATCTGTCCATAAAGCTCGAATAATAATTGTATAATTAGAGAAAATTTTCTATAAAAACAAAATTTTGGGAAAATACAAAATTTTGTCAATATTTTATTTCTATAGAAAATTTTATCACAATTTCATTTTTTTAAAAAAATTTATCAGAATTTAATTTTTACAGAAAATTTTGTCAAAATTTTATTCTTATAGCAAATTTTGTCAAAATTTTATTTCTATAGAAAATTTTGTCAACATTTTATTTCTATAGACAATTTTGTCAAAATTTTATTCTTATAGAAAATTTTATCAAAATGTTATTATTATAGCAAATTTTGTCAAATGTTATTCTTAAAAAAAATGTTTTCAAAATTTTGTAAAAATTTTATTTTTACGCAAAACTTTCTCCAAATTTTATTTATATACAAAATTTTCTAAAAATTTTATTTCTATTGAAAATTTTCTCAAAATTGTATTTCTCTACAAAATGTTGTAAAAATTGTATTTCTATAAAGATTTTGTCAAAATTTTATTTTCAATAGAAAATTTTGTCAAAATTTTATTTATATGGAAAATTGTGTGAAAACTTTATTTCTATAGAAAATTTTGTCAAAGTTTTATTTTTATAGAAATTTTTCCCAAAATTTTATTTTTATAGAAAATTTTCCCAAAATTTTCTTTTTATAGAAATTTTTCCCAAAATTTTATTTTTATAGAAAATTTTCCCAAAATTTTATTTCTATAGAAAATTTTATCAAAATTTTATTTCTATAGAAATTTTATTTCTATACAAAAGATTGTCAAAATTTTATTTCTACAGAAAATTTTATCAAAATAAACATAAAATTGTGGTAAAATTTTCTAGAGAAATAAAATTTTGACAAAATTTTCTATAGAAATAATATTTTGACAAAATTTTCTATAGAAATAATATTTTGACAAAATTTTTTATAGAAATAAAAGTTTGACAAAATTTTCTATAGAAATAAAATTTTGACAAAATTTTATATGGAAATAAAATTTTGACAAAATTGTGGGAAAATTTTCTATAAAAATAAAATTTTGCGAAAATTTTCTATAAAAACAAAATTTTGGGAAAATACAAAATTTTGTCAATATTTTATTTCTATAGAAAATTTTATCACAATTTCATTTTTTTAAAAAAAATTATCAGAATTTAATTTTTACAGAAAATTTTGTCAAAATTTTATTTCTATAGACAATTTTGTTTCTATAGAAAATTTTGTCAACATTTTATTTCTATAGACAATTTGTCAAAATTTTATTCTTATAGAAAATTTTATCAAAATGTTATAATATAGCAAATTTTGTCAAATGTTATTCTTAAAAAAAATGTTGTCAACATTTTATTTCTATAGAAAATTTTTTCAAAATTTTATTTATGTAGAAAAATTTTCCAAATTTTTAATTCTTTAGATAATTGAAGTCCCTCACAGTTGTAGAAAAATATTTTGTACAATCTACCAAAATATGAAGAATTCAACCAATCTACCAAACAGTAAAAAATCTACCATTTTGGTAGAATTCTACCAACAGTGATTGCAACACTAGAATTGCCCATTCCCGAAATATAAAAGACAATACTCGTAGTCGTTAAAAGACTATACAATGTGTTCTTGTGGCCTGATCAAAACCTACACTGCAAAAGAATTTTAATTCGAAGTCCTTAAGAAGTCTATATCCTTATCAAAAGCTCAAATCAAAATTGTACTGCCAGATCGATCGTTATATAGGGATATTTACCGATATTGATTCATTTCTGTGGCATAAGCGAAAGAATGTATGACTGTGCAACCATTCTTGCTAATCTTACACTGATGAAATAATTTCCGATTTCAACACCCGGATATAAGATCCTCAATAAAAAATCGGTTTTATGAGGGTCTTATCATTTTAGGCAAGTTAAAGAACCAGTTGATTTTTTATGACTATAAAAGCAACATCAGTTCACACTGACATCAGTTTCACTGCCTCATACATCCAGCCCCTCGCTACATGTTTTTTGATAACTCACTGCACAATATAATTTTTTAAGTGTACCCAATAAGTACTAGCGATGGTGAGGAAGGTATAAAAAGATATTGATAACAAAATATAAAAAAAAATAAATCTACACATGCATTAAGTCTAACCAAAGGGAAGGAGAGAAATGAAACATATCCCAAGAACCATGAAAGTCATTGTAAACAATTTCCAATGAAGTGTGCTTTGTCATTTAATGTTGGTATTGGGATGTTGGCCCATGTCTGGCCGTTGGCCTGATATATAAACTTGTTCCTCACATTACCCCACCAAATAAGGTCTTCAGCCAGACGGACGGACACCATCATTACCACAGTTATGAAAAGCCTTTGTAATGGTCTTGGCATAACCCCATGGTTCAAATGATTGTTGCCAAGGCACATAAGAAGAAGGGTCCAAAGGTTTTTTTTTTCGTCTTTATGGTCCCATGTTGTTGCCTCGTTTTACAAGACAAACTTCTTGCTATGGTTGCCACAAAATCTTGTATTTTGTTCATTTTTTTCTTAATGGATTCTTGTTGTTCTTTACTTGGGATGAAGTTTGGTGGTATAGAAAAAGTGGTTTCATGATAAATGCTCCTCAAATGCAACAAAAGAAAACTGGTCATTATAAATTACTGCTTGGGGGAAAAACTCTTATGAAATTTTTACAGAGATTTTACCACACCCCTTTATAAAACTTTAAGCCGGTAACCGGTTTTAGAGTAAGCATTTACAAATAAACAAAAAAAAACGTTTCTTTCAATAAATTTAAATTGATAACAAACGATAAAGCACAAGAAAAGAGGAGAATATCTTCTAGCCTTTAAGGTAATATATTCTTTATAACCTTCATAGACATTAAAAAAATCGAGCCTACATATAATTTATTATCCAAAATGAAAATCCATTTATTTTTGATTTTCAAAGCAGTGAACAACCAACCAATATATAAAAAATTTTTCCACTTGCTATTCATCCACCCCTCTTCTCTTTCTCCCAATACAATACACAGAAAAGGTATTTTCTTATAAAGTCAATAAATTTAATCAATTTAAATAGCTTATTTAGAATTCCTAAAACGGAAATTCTTATAACCACCTGTTATGTCTTTTCCGCTAGAGGAATACAAAAAATTGAAATTTGAGAATTTTTCGATTCATAAAATGTCACAACAAATCGTTTATAACTGAATAGTTTTTCTTGAGAAGTTATCTAGGTAAACATAGTGTACGGAAAACAAACGACTTAAGACACAAACTTAGTGTCCAGTGAAAGAGAATGAAATTTACTCACATACTGTAAAGGAACCAAAAGACTTAAGACACAAACTTAGTAGCTGGTAAAAGAGTATGAAATTTACTCACATGGCTTAACTTTAACAATTGAATGTGAATGTTTTCGATATAACTAAAGTTAATCTTACATTATGATACAAGTTAATCTTATCTTACGATAAATCCGAATTTTATAATTACCCTCCACCATGGATTGCGTACAAAGTTCTATCATCCACAATCGAATTACATGGGTCGTGGTTTCCTAAAATTTCTTAACATTGTCTTCTAAATTGTAAATTAGTCCGATGATGATGTCTAGATGTAACTCAACAAAGTAAACCGCTACATTCTTTAGTTTTTGTTTTTATACCCTCCACCATAGAATGGGGGGTATATTAATATTGTCATTCCGTTTGTAACACATAGAAATATTGTTCTAAGACCCCATTTTCTGGGTCGTGGTGAAATTCTGAGGCGATCTACTCATGTCCGTCCGTCTGTTGAAATCACGCTAACCTCCGAACGAAACAAGCTATCGACTTGAAAGTTGGCAAAAGTAATTGCTATTGATGTAGGTCGGATGGTATTGCAAATGGGCCATATCAGTTCACTTTTACGTATAGCCCCATATAAACGGACCCCCAGGTTTGGCTTGCGGAGCCTCTAAGAGAAGCATATTTCATCCTATCTGGCTGAAATTTGGTACATGGTGTTGGTATATGGTCTCTAATAACCATGCCGGAATTGGTCCATATCGGTCCATAATTATATATAGCCCCTATATAAACCGATCCCCAGATTTGACCTCCGGAGCCTCTTGGAGGAGCAAAATTCATCTGATTTAGTTGAAATATGGTACGTGATGTTAATATATGGCCTCACATACTCATGCTTAAATTTGGTAAATGGTGTTAGTATATGGTATCTAATGACCATGCAAAAATTGGTCCACATCGGTCCATAATTATATATAGCCCCCATATAAACCGATCACCAGATTTGGCTTGGGAAGCCTCTAAGAGAAGCAAAATTCATCTGATTCAGTTGAAATTTGGTACATGATGTTATTATATGATCTCTAACAACCATGCAAAAATTGGTCCACTTCGGTCCATAATTATATATAGCCCCCATATAAACCGATCACCAGATTTGACCTTCGGAGCCTCTTGGAGGACCAAATTCATCTGATTCAGTTGAAATTTGGTACGTAGTGTTAATATATGGCCTCAAATACCCATGCAAAAATTGGTCGAAATCGGTCCATAATTATATATAGCCGCCATATAAACCGATCCCCAGATTTGACCTCCGGAGCCTCTTGGAGGAGCAAAATTCATCCGATCCGGTTGAAATTTGGTACATTTCGCTAGTGTATGGCCGATAACATACATGCCAAAATTAGTCCGTATCGATGTATATTATATATAGCCCCCAAATAAACCGATCCCCAATCACAGAAAATTCACGACTTCCACTCGAGCCAAAAATAATCTATCAAAATTTTATTGTCATAGAAAATGTTTGTCAAAATTTTATATTTCTATAGAAAATTTTGTCAAAATTTTATATTTGTATAGAAAATTTTGTCAAAATTTTATTTCTATAGAAAATTTTGTCAACATTTTATGTCTTAAGGAAATTTTGTAAAAAAAATAATTTCTATGCAAAATTTTGTCAAAAATTAATTTCAATAGAAAATTTTGTCAACATTTTATTTCTATAGAAAATTTATGAAGCATTTCATAGTTGGAGAGAAATATTTTGCTAAAATCTTCCAAAACATCAAGAATTCTACCAATCTACCAAACAGTAAAAAAATCTGCAATTTTTGGTAGACTCGTGTTCATAATTGTATATAGCCCCCCACATAAAGCGACCCCCATATTTCAATTCTGGCTCTATAATTACCGCACAAAAGTTCATATCGGTTCCTAATTAGTTCTTCCCTATATATACCGATCAAGAACTGAATATATACAGTATGTCAAGAAAGTCTTTTGACATTGCCAAATATTTCAAATTCTAGAAATAATTGAAATATTAAATATTTTATTAAATTTTTAATTCTGTGTACGTATGTATACTTTGCAAAATACATAATAAAATATTTTTTTAAAATTTCATTATATTTAATTTTGGAACAAAACATAATTTTTATCCCATTGTCAAAACATTTTCTTGACAAACTGTACGTATTTAGTCGACCTTTCTTTTGTCTAATATATATCCCGCATGGACTAACTTACAATTTAGAAGATGATGGTAAGAAGTTTTAAGATGCCTTGCCATCGGCCGCAACCCAAGTAATTTAATTGTGGATGACGGTCATCCATAGTAGAAGTTTCTACGCAATCCCTGGTGGAAGGTACAAAAGATTCGGCCTGGCCGAACTTACGGCCGTATATACTTGTTTTTTTTTTTTAATTTTTTTTGTTCAAAAACAAAAAATATCGGTAATAACATCAAATTTTATAATCAGTTTAGATTTGTTCGAATTGGCTACCTTTGCCACGAATTATGGCCTTCAAACCTTCATATGCTGCACGGAAATGGAGCATATTTTGGCCCATTCGCGGTGAAGCGCCGACTTGAAATTATCGATGCTTTGGTATTTTTTAGTACCAACTTTACTCTCCAAAATGACGCAGGCGCAAAAGGTCAACGCATTAAGATCCAGAGCTTTTGGTGCAATGGGGCTGAGTACTACGGGAATGTTCATGGTCTTCTACAGAAATTTTTGCCTGCCCAGGGCTTCAATACTGCCTTTAGGATATTTTCCTGATAATATTCCGCATTTATTCAAACCCCACACGCAGAGAAGGAATATGATCACCTCAACTATGTTCCAAGAGCAATATGTCACTTTTTCACGGAAAATATGTAGCATGTTTGTCGAAACCATGTTCTTTTCTCGGAAATTATGTATCTGATCTCGGAAAGCATTTTATATTTGACGAGAAAGGTATATTTTTGCGACAAAAATGCTACATGGTCGCTGTGAAAAAGTAACATGGTGCTCTTGAAACATGTTTGAGGTGATCATATTCCTTCTCTGGGTGCATGGTTTAAAATCTTTGTGCATCAGGGGCTCTTGCACTCTTTGAAATTTAAATGGCTTTCGTCTAAAATCATTTATTGTGTTGCTTCCCTTTTCGCGATATGTTCAGCTCACGAGTAGTGAGCTAACTGTCTCTTAAATACAACCTATACTAACTTATGGGGGTTACATATAAATATGGATGGATATCGACCAATTTTTGCATGATGATAAAAGAGCACATACTGCCATTACATACAAAAATTTCAAATAAATTGGATGAAATTTGTTCTTCCAGGAGGCTCCAGAATTTAAATCTGGATATCGAGTTATACCTAAAAGTAGTATGATTTGCTAATTCAGCCGGGCTACATTAATAATAACTTCTCGATCTACACTGCAAAGAAATTAACGTGATATTAAATTTTACAAAATTTTAGAATGTACAATTTGCAAAATATTAAGGACAAATTTCTTTAATATAATGAAATATTAATTAAAATAAAGTTTATAATCTTCGCTTCAAAAAAAAATAATTTAGGACACAAATTTTGGAAATTTGCATCCGTCCTTTAAATCCCTATGTCTTTGAACTAAGACAAAATTTTCATAAAATAAAGAAACATATTTTTGGTTTAAAAAAAATTGTTCATAAATTAATTGAACTATTGAATCTTTAGATTTACGATGAAAACCCTTCAAGTACAGGGTAAGATTTATTTTGAAGATTTAGCAGTTTTTTTTTTTTTTTTTTTTTTTTGAATTAAGGAAGTATTTTTCAATTTGAAATATCCGTAATAGTTTGGATTTTGAAACTGGCATTTGCTTGTAGGTGAATAACTTTATTAATATATCGCAAAAAGATAATGAAAATTTGATAAATGGGATATGTATCCTAATATTAATTTTATCGATCCTCGATTTAAAGCATGATAGGACGCTAAAAAATGTCTTTATTTTAAAGAAGCCCCGTCTTTGATTCGGAATCAATACCATAATCGTTAAGAGAAAGTCAAAATATTTGAATTTTTTTTTTTTTTTTGAGTATACGATTCAAGCCGGAAGTTTGCGAAATTTCAACAGACAGAAGGATGGACGGCCACCTCTAGGTTAGCTCAAAATTTCGCCACGACCAATTATAAGTACACCTTACGGGGTCTGAACACGATTGCCACCGTTGGTATATCGTATATTTTTTAGTGTTTGTTGATGTTTTGGTAGATTTTGCAAGATATTTCCAACTAACCCATTTTCATTTTCATGAAGCTCCGTTAGTGCTACATTAGCTAACGATCTTGTAAGCCGTACTATGAGCTATCTGTCATCTTACCTATATATTCCATATGCCAGTTATGAACTTAACTGCTGACAGTTAAAGTAAAACGGAAAGAAGATATTTGCAATTTACTTACTGTTAACTGGGAGTTAAAGCCTAACGGAGCTATATGTAAATGGCCGTAAGAGGTACATCAAAATCTTCTATAGAAATAAAATCTTGACAAAATTTTCTATAGAAATAAAACTTTGTCTAAATTTTCGATAGAAATACAATTTTGACACAATATATCTATAGAAATAAAATTTTGGCACAATATATCTATAGAAATAAAATTTTGACAAAATTTTCTATAGAAATAAAATGTTGACAACATTTTGTATAGAAAAAAAATTTGACAAAATTTTAAAACATATTTCTATAGAAATAAAATTTTGACAAAATTTTCTATAGAAATAAAAATTTGACAAAATTTTGAAACATATTTCTATAGAAATAAAACTTTGACAAAATTTTCGATAGAAATACAATTTTGACACAATATATCTATAGAAATAAAACTTTGACAAAATTTTCGATAGAAATACAATTTTGACAAAATTTTCTATAGAAATAACATTTTAACAAAATTTTCTATAGAAATAACATTTTAACAAAATTTTCTATAGAAATAAAAATTTGACAAAATTTTGAAACATATTTCTATAGAAATAAAATTTTGACAAAATTTTCTATAGAAATAAAATTTTGACAAAATTTTCTATAGAAATAAAATGTTGACAAAATTTTCTATAGAATAAAATTTTGAAAAATATTTCTATAGAAATAAAATTTTGACAACATTTTCTATAGAATTATAATTTTGACAACATTTTCTGTATAAATAAATTTTTGACTAAACATTCTAGAAATATAAAATTTTTATTAAACACTTTAAAATAAGATTTTTTAATTTGGTAGATTTTTGGTAAAATTTTCTTAAATTTTTGATAGATTATATTTGACAAGTCAACGCTTCTGCGTTTGTTTTGCACCACTTCCGGATCCAAAAAGAACATTTTCATAACCAAAAATTCGTGGAATTTGCATTTTTGTCGATTGATTCTTCTTTTGGCGAATTTCGGTTAAAATTTTTGGCGACGAAACCTTCCTGATTTGAGCATAAAACTAGAAAATGACTGGCCACACTATGCACTTCTATTCTCCTTAGTTATTTGGAATTTCCAGTAACCAACTTATTGCTTCTTCGAATCATTTGGTGTTAATTTTCCAAAAAAAAAAACTTTCTCTTAACATAACTACTACGCTACTACGGAGAGAAGATATTTGCATTTACTTCCTGTTAACTAGGAGTTAAAGCCTAAAAGAGCTACATGAAGATGACACTATAAAAATTTTTCTATAGAAATAAAATTTTGACAACATTTCCTATAGAAATAAAATTTTGACAAAATTTTCTATAGAAATAAAATTTTGACAACATTTTCTATAGAAATACAATTTTGACAAAATATATCTATAGAAAGAAAACTTTGACAACATTTTCTATAGAAATACAATTTTGACAACAACAACAAATTTACAGAATTTTCTATAGACATAAAATTTTGACAAAATTTTCTACACGGATGAAAAAGACTGTTTTTCATATGTTTGGCTATAAACATTATATGTTTGGAACACAAATTTTTAAACACAATATTTTTGAGTGCAAGCATATAATGTTCATAAACTAGCATAACATGTTTGGGCATATATGTTAATATGTTAGAACATATTATGTTTGGGACATAAAATGTTTGTAAATATAATATGCTTGGATGCAAACATATATTAATTTAGAAATAGCCTATAAACATATATGTGTTTAGTAGCTTGGAGCGCTATTTAATAGGGAGCGATATTGAATTAAGTTGGTGGTTGTTGCTTGTTATTACAAAATTAACATTTTATTTTTCCTTGGGCAATTGATCAGCTACTTCTTTGATCCTTACAAACTGTGTGGTCCGCTGTTCGAATCCCCGTCCGGCAAAAGGTAAAATTAAAATAAAAAAATCATAAAATTTAATAATTTCCTCTACAATGTTTGTATTACAGAAAAAGGTGCTAAGAACTAAAAAATCTCGTGGAAGTGAGAAAGATGTGGGGGAATATACATTAGGCAGAAACAAAATTTTGAGCATTCAGGTCGAAAACCTATGTTGTTAGCACCTATATTACCTGTTTATTTTCATAATTCATTATGATTGTAAATATATAAATAAATAAATAAAATTTTGAGCACAATATTGTTTGGGAGAATTTTTTTAAGCATATAATATTTTTGGGTGCAAAATGCTTCCAAACATATTATATGTTCACATAATAACATATTGTTTTTTGGAAGACAACATTATTGAATTTGGATGCAAAAATACAAAATGTTTGGAACTTAGACTACCCAAACATATATTGTTTAGACTAATATGCTTTCAAACATATTATATATTGGAAGAGATCAAACATATAAATGTTTGGGCAATACCCAAAAATGTATATGCTTGAAGCAAAATATGTTTGGGAGTATATGTTACAGAAGTGATTTTTGTGAGGGTGTATGGAAATGAAATTTTGCAAAATAAATTTTTTTTATTTCGTAGTTTTTTGGTAATATTTTCTCCAAACTTTGTTAGATTATTTTCGATGTGTTTCAAGAAGAATGACAAATTTACCCAGTGTTGCCAGGTAATGTTTGATTCTTAACCCCAAATCTCAAGAAAAAAACCCCTAAATTGGTCTATACTTTTTTCAAAAACCCCCAAAAATTTTAAGTATGTAAATAGTATAAAAAGAGACCCAAAATTTCGTTAAAAATCCTGTAGTGATACACTTTAAAAATCAAATTTAACACAAATATATAAACTGAAAGAAGATTTTTTTCTGAGGAACAAAATTTTAGACAAAATAAGTTTTTTTAT
Organism: Haematobia irritans; assembly: GCF_050003625.1. Taxonomy (NCBI): domain Eukaryota; kingdom Metazoa; phylum Arthropoda; class Insecta; order Diptera; family Muscidae; genus Haematobia; species Haematobia irritans. Next base: position 34,353,238 of record NC_134400.1, on the reverse strand, counting down.
GATAAAAATTTTCTTTTGAAGTAAATAAAAATTATTAGATAAAATCATTACACCACATGTCACAAATTCGGGTTCGATTCCTGCTTTGACCGAACACCAAAAAGTTTTTCAGCGGTGGATTATCCCACCTCAGTAATGCTGGTGACATTTCTTAGGATTTCAAAGCTTCTCTAAGTGGTTGCACTGCAATGTGGAACGCCGTTCGGACTCGGCTATAAAAAGGAGGTACCTTTACATTGAGCTTGACATGGAATCGGGCAGTGATAAGAGAGAAGTTCACCAATGTGGTATCACAACGGACTGAATAGTCTAAGTGAGCCTGATATATCGGGCTGCCACCTAACCTAACCTTGTGTTTAATTGTATCAAATATTAAAAATGCCCCTTCAACAGATGCGTTTAAAAAAGAATGTCATTGCATACTTGCTTGTATTTAGGAACATGCGTTGACTTCCCTTATTTTTTGTTCTCAAAATTCATGCCAGAATTGTTCCAAATCTTGTTGAGAATTGCTCCACTTTATAAGGTCTAAGATATTTTTTTTACCCCCAAAAATCCCCCAAATAAATGTTACACCTAAAAATCCCCCTAAACGTGTAAAAACCCCTAAATTGGGGGGGAACCCCCCAACCAGGCAACACTGAATTTACCTCCTTTCCTATGATGGAGGATACAATAATAATTTCCCATTATATTTTGCCATTTTATTATATAATAAAAAACATTGCTGCAATTGTTTAAGTTTCTGTAACTACACGCGGTGATCATTCGTATTAATTAAAAGATAGACGTGCTACGAATTATTATTCTATCATTCCACCCAACCAGTTACTGAAGCTCTGCAAAGATGCCGGCTATACAAATTACATTATGCTGCTTTAGCATATTCTCTTTATGTTTCTTTCAACGAAGACATTCAACATTACCACTTGAAATGTAAACAAATACTTATTGTCTCTCCCAACAGCCCTTGAGAGACATAACTTAATACTAGTACATATTAAGAATAAACACCCCAGCCCCCTTCTTTAATACAACAATTCTGTTTAATAGACTCTCATGTTATAATTTTCCATTTCCACTTATCTCTCTCTGAGACATACTGTACTGCAAGCTATAAAGCAAAATACTATAAGACGCTCAGATATTGAAACTGTACTCACTAATAATGGTCTACTCTAATTTTGCCTCACTTGAAAATGATGCTCTTACTCTGATGTTATGCTCTTATTCGGTAACCATAAAATTAAAACTCCAACCAGATACAATGTTGTCGTGAATATAAAAAGATTTTCTACCTGCTGTCTGTCTGAAAAATCATGTCTGGGCAAGCTCAAATTTTTGAGGCCAGGAGAAGGGCAAAAATATTAAAAACAAGAAATGCCTATTAATTTGTTGTTGTTGGGCACCAATAATGCCAAACGACAACAAAAGAAGGATTTTAAAAATGACGAAAGGCGACCTAAAAATGAATCATTTATTCACTTGGCATTTGGGTTTGTGTAAAATCCTCTCCTTGGTGTATGCACTTGTATGTTATGAGCAATAAAAACACAAAGGTACGATCCTTCGAACACATATCGACAACAATAACAATCAGCCCTTAGGGAAGAGAAACAACAAAGACCGTATCGAGAGGATCTAACCAATTTTGTGCAATGTCACACAGTGGTCCAATGCATACAAAAACAAAAGCAACAAAATGAAAATATATTTTTATATCTCCCGTTTATAAATATCCAAATCTAAATAAAAGGTACTTTCAATCGAAATAAAATTTTGACAAAATTTTCAATAGAAATAAAATTATGACGAAATTTTCTATAGACATAAAATTTTTACGAAAATTTTCACTAGAAATAAAATCTTGACAAAAATTTTCTATAGAAATAAATTTTTGACAAAATTTTCTATAGAAATAAAATTTTGAAAAAAATTTCAATAGAAATAAAATTTTGAAAAAATTTTCTATAGAAATAAAATTTTGACAAAATTTTGTATAAAAATAAAATGTTGTCAAAATTTTCCATAGAAATAAAATTTTGACAAAGTTTTCTATACAAAATAACCAAATTTTCTATAAAAATAAAATCTTGACAAAATTTTCTATTGAAATAAAATGTTGACAAAATTGTCTATAAAAATAATATTTTAAAGAAAAAAATATAATTTTGAAAAAATTGTCTATAGAAATAAAATGTTTACAAAATTTTCTATAGAAATAAATTTTTGACAAAATTTTCTATAGAAATAAATTTTTGACAAAATTTTCTATAGAAATAAAATTTTGACAAAGAAATAAAATTTTGAAAAGAATTTTATAAAAAAAATTGACAATATATTCTATAGATATAAAATGTTGACAAAGTTTTCTATACAAAATAACATTTTGACCAAATTTTCTATAAAAATAAAATTTTGACAAAATTTTCTATAGAAATAAAATGTTGACAAAAATTTGTATAAAAATAATATTTTAAAGAGAAAAATATTAAATTTTGACAAAATTGTGTATAGAAATAAAATGTTCTATAAAAATAACATTTTGACAAAATTTTCTATAGAAATAAAGTTTTTACAAAAATTTCTATAGAAATAAAGTTTTGACAAAAATTTCTTTCTTTTTAACAACATTTTGTATAGAAAAAAATTTTGAAAAAAATTTCTATAGAAATAAAATTTTGACAAAAATTTCTATAAAAATAAAATTTTGACAAAATTTTCTGTAGTAATAAAATGTTAGCAAAATTTTCTAAATAAATAAAATTCGGAAAAAAATTTCTAAAGAAATAAAATTTTGACAAAATTTTCTATGGAAATAAAATTTTGACAAAATTTTCTTTAGAAATAAAATTTTGACATAATTTTCTATAGTAATAAAATTTTGACAACATTCTCCATAGAAATAAAATTTTTGACTAAATATACTATGGAAATAAAATGTTGCCAGCATTATTCTGCTACACGACAATAGCATTCACGTTTTTCTACTTTAAAACACTGTTCGTCAATTTTGACATTTTCAAATGTTACTTAATTTGTATTAATTTTGCATTTCCACACAGATAAATCTTTCCGTTTACCCGTCAAGGGACTACCCTTGGTCGTTTTTCCTCATTCACTTCATAATCAAAAAACTGAATGAATTTCACAATGACCCTTTTTGTCTTATGATGATTAGCAAAAGCAGGTAAAATTTTAAGGTTTTCAAATTTTTTTCTAATGACTTTTGTTTTTGGAAAAAAGGCTCATTACTCCTGGCCCAAGTCTAAATGGCTTTGGGATGACTAGACTACTATGTTGTTTTTTTGATGACCGATAACCACACGGGGTTTTTCATTGGAAAAATGTCATAGAATTTTTAACATTGTCGCTCCAAGTGTCCTCCAAGACTAGGACCAAGGTTTTGTTATTGTTGCACGTGTGGAACTGTGCATGTAGTTCATCTAGAGTTGTGATTTTCCTGAATTTTATCATGTACTTGTTAGCTTTGGGTTAGTTATTATTTCCAATACATTTTGCGCCGCAGTAGTGAGCCCAGTTAGTGGTGTTAAATTATATCCCGTGGTGTTTATTTTTGTTTGGCCAAGATTTATGCCTTTTTCCGCGTAAGGGGGGTCTATCTCTAAATGCATTCTCTACGTGACAAGACTAAGGAAGTATAGCTTATATCCTTCCCGTTTAGTTACTTTTGTTGTTTGTTTCTTTGAGGAACTTGTAATGTTAAGAGAAAGTTTTTTGGAAAATTAACACCAAATAATTCGAAGAAGCAACAGGTTGGTTACTGGAAATTTCAAACAACTAAGGGAGGAGAAGGAGATAGGGTAACCAGTAATTTTCTAGCTCTTATCCTCAGATCAGACCGCTTTCGTCCCCAAAACTTTTAACAGAAATTCGTCAATAGAATAATCAATCGACCAAAATGCAAAATCCACCCATTTTTGGTTATAAAAATGTTCTTTTTGTATTCGGAAGTGATGCAAAATATGCTCACAAGCGTTGAATTTAACATGGACTTGACATCAAGGTTGCCAATCGGGCCAAATATAATCTACCAAAAATTTAAGTAAGTTTTACCAAAAATCTACCAAATTTAAAAAATCTTATTTTAAAATTATTGACCAAAATTGTATATCTCTTAGAAACTTTAGTCAAATTTTATTTCTATAGAAAATTTTGCAGAATTTTATTTATACTGAAAATTCAGTCAAAATTTTATTTCTATAGAAAATTTTGTCAAAATTTCATTTCTCTTGAAAAATTCCTCCAAATTTCATTTCTATGGAAAATTTTGTCAAAATTTTATTTCTATAAAAAATTTCCTCAATATTTTATTTCTGTAGAAAACTGTCAAAATTTTATTTCTTTGGAAATTTCTGTCACAATTTATTTCTATAGAAAATGTTGTCAAAATCTTATTTCTATAGAAATTTTTTTTTTTCTATAGAAAATTTTTCCAAAATTCTTTTTCTTAGAAAAATTTGTTAATATGTTATTTCTATAGAAAAATTTGCCTAAAATTTTATTTCTATAGAATTTTTTGTCAAATTGTTTTCTATAGAAAATTTTATTTCTATTGCAAATTTTGTCAAAATTTTATTTCTATAAAAAATTTGGCAAAATTTTATTTCTATAGACACTTTTGCCAAAATTTTATTTCTATAGAAAACTTTGTCAAAATTGTATTTCTATAGAAAATTTTGCCACAATTTTATTTGTATAGAAAAATTTGCCAAAATTTCATTTCTATGGAAAATTTTGTCAAAATTTAATTTCTATAGAAAATTTTGTTTTATGTCTATAGAAAATTTTGCCAAAATTTTATTTCTAAAGAAAATTTTTGTCAAAATTTTATTTCTATAGAAAATGTTGCCAAAATTTTATTTCTATAGAACATTTTGCCAACATACTTTTCCTCTGTTGGTTAAGCTACACTTGTAGTTTAGCCAATGCATGGCTTTAAGCTGAGATCAAAAACAACAATAACGATTGAAGAGAAGCCAAATAATAACAAACAAAACGAACATTTTATTTCTATAGAAAATTTTGCCAAAATTGTATTTCTTTAGAGAATTTTGCCAAACTTTATTTCTATAGAAAATTTTGGCAAAATTTTATTTCTATAGAAAATGTTTGTCAAAATTTTTTTTCTATAGAAAATTTTGCCAAATTTTTATTTCTATAAAAAATGTTCCAAAATTTTATTTCTGTAGAAAACTTTGTTAAAATTTTATTTCTATGGAAATTTGTGTCACAATTTATTTCTATAGAAAAATTTGTCAAAATCTTATTTCTATAGAATTTTTTTTTTTCTATAAAAAATTTTTCCAAAATTTTATTTCTTAAAAAAAATTGTCAATACGTTATTTCTATAGAAAAATTTGCCAAAAATTTTCTTTCTATATAATTTTTTGTCAAATTGTTTTCTATAGAAAACTTTATTTCTATTGCAAATTTTGTCAAAATTTTATTGCAATAGAAACTTTGGCAAAATTTTATTTCTATAGAAAAATTTGTCAAAATGTTATTTCTATAGAAAATTTCGTCAAAATTTTATTTCTATAGAAAATGTTGGCAAGATTTTATTTCTATAGAAAATGTTAGCAAGATTTGTTTCTATAGAAAATGTTAGTAAGATTTTATTTCTATAGAAAAGCAAGATTTTTTTCTATAGAAAATGTTAGTTAGTTAGTTTTCTATAGAAAAGTTGCCAAAATTTTATTTCTATAGAAAATTTGCAAAAATTTTATTTCTGTAGAAAATTGTGCCAAAATTTTAATTCTATGGAGAATTTCATTTCGATAGAAAATTTTGTCAAAATTTTATTTTTATAGAAAATGTTAGCAAGATTTTTTTCTATAGAAAATGTTAGTTAGTTAGTTTTCTGTAGAAAATTGTGCCAAAATTTTAATTCTACAGAAAATTTTTTCAAAATTTTATTTCTGTAGAAAATTGTGCCAAAATTTTAATTCTATGGAGAATTTCATTTCGATAGAAAATTTTGTCAAAATTTTATTTTTATAGAATATGTTAGCAAGATTTTATTTCTATAGAAAATGTTTGCAAGATTTTATTTCTATAGAAAAGCAAGATTTTTTTCTATAGAAAATGTTAGTTAGTTAGTTTTCTATAGAATATTTGCCAAAATTTTATTTCTATAGAAAATTTGCAAAAATTTTATTTCTATAGAGAATTTTGTGAAAATTTTATTTCTATAGGAAATTTTGCCACAATTTTATTTTTATAGAAAATTATGCCAAAATTTTATTTCTATGGAAATTTTTGTCAAAATCTATTTGCTATAGAAAATTTTGTCAAAGTTTTATGTCTATAGAAAATTTTGCCAAAATTCTATTTCTATAGAAAATTTTGTCAAAATTTTATTTCTATAGAAAATGTTGGCAAAATTTTATTTCTATAGAAAATTTTCGTCATAATTTTTTTTTCTATAGAAAATTTTCGTCACCATTTTATTTCTATAGAACATTTTGTCAAAATTTTATTTCTATAGAAAATTTTGCCAAAAATTTATTTCTATAGAAAATTTTGCCAAAGCTTTATTTCTATAGAAAATTTTGCCAAAATTTTATTTCTATAGAAAATTTTGTAAAAATTTTATTTCTATAGTAATTTTCTCAAAATATTATTCCTATAGAAATTTTTATAAAAGTGTTTTTCTATAGAATATTTGCAAAATCTTATTTCTATAGAAAATTTGCAAAAATGTTATTTCTACAGAAAAATTTGCCACAATTTTAATTCTATAGAAAATTTTGTCAAAATTTTATTTCTTTAGTAATTTTCTCAAAATATTATTCCTATAGAAAATTTTTCCAAAATTTTATTTCTATAGAAAATTTTGCAAAAACTTTATTTCTTTGTGCATTTTATCCTTTATTTCCTTAACGTGAGTCAGTGTTTTGGTTGTGAATTAAAAAATTTTGTAATATTTTGCCAAATAAATAATTTTTAAAAAATTTTATAATTTTTAATACATAGTTTTCACCCAACCCACATAACATTCGGTTCCTGATATTAGTATTCATCTATAAAAAAAAGTCACAAAAATCAATAGTGATTGATTGACTATTGAATGAATATGGTAATGCAATCGTTGTTAGAAGAATCTGTCTGTCTGAATTTTTTTGCGGCCAGTCCGCATTTTCTGTCATATATACTTGTCTTATTGAATATGTTTCCAAATTCAGTTACATCAAAGATTTTAATTGAAAATGGTTTTCACTATTATTTACTATTTTTCCAGTGTGTTGTAGAGTAAAAATCTAATTTTTTAGTCCCCAAAGAAACCTTATTGGATCCACTTTGAGTATTTTGTATTTTTTTGTTTTTTCAATGAAACTTTATATTTTCCTTGAGGAAAAAACCAAAACACTTGAAATAAAAATAAACTCTTCCAATACAAGATCAACAAGGATGGAAAAAATAGAGAACATTTTCTAAGTGGATTTTTTCCTATACCAACGATTGAGGTTAATCTCTCGTTAGGGATAATTTCTGAAGATCAAATTACACAAAATGACCTCCTACTTAGTTAAGAACGAACTCATTGTCGAAATCAACCCTGACAAGAAGTCAGAGTAGCAGGTAGCATTTTCAGAGAAACTCTCGCACAGCCATAAAACATTTTGAAGAGAGGCTACTTTGTGAGTACAGTAAACAAAATACCCAGAGAAGAAACAATAGGAAATTAGGAGAAGAGCATAGAAAGAGAGACTTGGAAAAAACACCTGCCTCGAAAACTAAAGCTGATTGGTGGTTGATCAACAACATACTCATAATAACAGAGCATAAAAGAGAATTTCTCTGAGTATTAAATTTTACAGCAAAGACCTATAAAAGCCAGTGATCTTGTCGTATAGTCCTCAGTTGAATACTAAACATTGAAGAAAGAACATTGAAATTTCTTTAAAATTTCAATTCGAACATTTTTAAACTCGCTTTAGAAAATACAAACTTCAACTACACAAAATGTCTTTCATGACTCGTGAATATAAATTCAATACCACAATACAAATGAACAAAAAAGATCAACACACTATGGCTATGCGTAGCCTTAAGAAGTTGGTGAAACCTTTGCTGAGATTGGTGCGGAAGAAACAGCTCATGCGCAAAACTCTGGCAGAAATTCAACAAAACACATACAATTCCAGTCTCGAAGATATGCGCAAAGATCCCGTCTCATTGCATGCAACCCAAGATAATGTGGCCAATGAAGCTTTGGAGCAACGTTTGTATTCAGAAATTCGTCAATGTCCCGCCAATGCTGCCGTTATTGTCCATCAGGGTCACCAGCAACACGTAGTATCGGTGAATCAGCAACAAAACTATATTCCTGTACATTTTGCCCGCACCGATAGTGGTACATTCTTTTGGACCTCCATGGATATAGCCCAGCAGCAGGAAATGAAAATGCGTTGTCAACTGGATCGATGGGCACAGGCTTGAAGAAATGGAATCATGTATTTTTTGGTGTATCTGTGTTTCGTGACGAAGAAGATGGTATCAGCTTTAATAATTTAGGCAACTTTTCATTATAACATTTCGTGCCTGAAATGAGAAAATTTGTTGTAAATGCTTTATAATTTTTATTTTGTGGTGATATTAGTTTTTATAGGTTTTCTTTTTTTCGTTTAAAGAAAAATATAAATTATAAAAATGTGTTTTTATATATTACATTCACTAATGTCATAATAATTGATATTCAATTGCCTTTAGCATCCACTAAAAACTTATATAATAACTATTTTTTGTATAGTTGTATACATATTTTGATTGTGATTTTATTTAATTTACAATTTTTTTTGTGTGTGTAAATGATCAATGTCTTCCATTAGTATTTAGGATTTAGTTTTATATAGAGTAGTTATACAAGATCCTTGTCTTCCATGTAAAATTAAGTTTTTTAAGTGTTTTTTTGTGAGGTTTTCAAAAAAATATGAAAACAATCAAAAATTTTTTTACAAAAAATTAAATATAAACAAATTTTTATATTAAAAATTTTTATTGAAAAAACAAAATTGTTTTGGGTTTTTTATTTATTACCTATGAAAATGGGGAAAGGGGAAATGAAAAATAAAATATATAAGAATTGGTATACAGATTGGTATACGTGAAAATGATCTTAAGTCAAAATTTTCTATTGAAATAAAATTTTGACATAATTTTCTATAGAAACAAAACTTAAAAAAAGTTCTATTGAAATAAAACTTTGACAAAATTTTCTATAGAAATAAAATTTTGACGACATTTTTTATAGAATTAAAATTTTAACAGAGTATTTTATAGAAATAAAATTTTAACAATATTTTCTATAGAAATAAAACTTTGACAAAATTTTCCATAGAAATAATACTTTGACAAAATTTTCTATAGAAATAAAAATTTGATAAAACTAAAAAAAAGTTCTTTAGAAATAAACTTTTGACAAAATTTTCTGTAGAAATAAAACTTTGACGAAATTTTATATATTTGAATAAAATTTTCCGAAAATTTTTATACAAATAAAATTTCGAAGAAAATTTTCTATAGAAATAAAGTTTTTGACAAAATTTTCCCTAGAAATAAAATTTTGGCAAATTTTTCTAAAGAAATAAAATGTTGAAATAAAATTTTGACAACATTTTTTATACAATTTTTTTATACAAATAAAATTTTAACAAAATTTTTTATAGAAATAAAATTTTGAATATTAGGTTTGTTTTCACAAAATTTTCTATAGAAATAAAATTTGTACAAAATTTCCTACAGAAATAAAATTTTGATAACATTTTCTGTACAAATAAAATTTTTACAAAAATTCTATAGAAATAAAATTTTTACAAAATTTTCTATACAAATAAAATTTTGGCAAATTTTTCTAAAGAAATTAAATTTAAACAAAATTCTATATAGAAATAAAATTTTGATAAATTTTTCTATAGAATTAAATTTTGACCAAATTTTCAAAATTTCGAAGAAAATTTTCTATAGAAATAAAGTTTTTGACAAAATTTTCTCTAGAAATAAAATTTAGGCAAACTTTTCTTAAGAAATAAAATTTTGTATAGGAAAAAAATATTGACAAAATTTTTTATACAAATAAAATTTTGACAAAATTTTTTATAGAAATAAAACTTTGTATATTAGGTTTGTTTTCACAAAATTTTCTATAGAAATAAAATTCTGACCAAATTTTCTACATAAATCAAATTTTAACAAAATTTTCTGTACAAATATAATTTTTACAAAAATTTCTATAAAAATAAAATTTTGGCAAAATTTTCAATAGAAATAAAATATTGGGAAAATTTTCTATAGAAGTATTATATTGACAAATTTTCTATTTATTTATTTATATATTTACAATCATAATGAATTATGAAAATAAACAGAACAGTTTTCGACCTTGACAACATTTTCTATAGAAATAAAATTATGACAAATTTGACAAAATTTTTTATAGAAATAAAATTTTGACAAATTTTTTTATAGAAATAAAATTTTGAATATTAGGTTTGTTTTCACAAAATTTTCTATAGAAATAAAATTTGGACAGAATTTTCTACAGAAATAAAATTCTGATAACATTTTCTATAGAAATACAATTTTGAAAAAATTCTATAGATATAAAATTTTGAAGAAAATTTGCTATAGAAATAAAATTTTGACAACATTTTCTATAGAAATAAAATATTGAAAAAATGCTATAGATATAAAATTTTGAAGCTTGATATAGAAATAAAATTTTGACAACATTTTCTATGGAAATAAAATTTTGACAAATTTTTACAAAATTTTTTTATAGAACTAAAATGTTGACGAAATCCTCTATAGAAATAAAATTTTGACAAAATTTTCCATAGATATAAAATTTTGACAAAATTTTTTATAGAAATAAATTTTTGACAAAATTTTCTATCGAAATAAAATCTTGATAAAATTTTCTATATAAATAAAATTTTGAAAAAAAGTTCTATAGAAAAAAAATTTTACAAAATTTTCTATAGAAATAAAATATTAAAAAAAAATCTATAGAAATAAAATTTTTGACAAAATTTTCCATATGCACTGTTACAACAACCCAAGTCATTGGACTTTGGATGACAGGCTTTAGTAGAATTTTTTCTTAATCTATGGAGGAGGGTACATTAGCTTCGGCCTGGACGATGTTTGAGCAATACTTCTTTTAATTAATTAATTAATAATAATAATTATGTTTAATAAATTTTTTGTTTGTCATTTTTTTATCATGTTTGTAATGCAGTTCAGTAAAACAATTTCTTTTTTCTTCAGTGTACAATCTTTATTTTGAAGGCATATCACAATTTCCTCGGGACTCCATATACAACATAATCTTACATTAGCAAGCCCTCCCTCCCCGCTTCCACCGACCCCTATGTTATGACATACACACATAATCAAATAAGCCTGACTGAAACATTCGAAATAAATCTCGATTTGCCTCCTTCTACAATGACATTTGAGACCTTAGGGGCAATTAAACAAAGAAGCAAAACAACTCCAGCATATGAACGTCATCACTTTGAGCACCACTAAAGTAAAGTGAAAAAAACAACTAATAATAATAAAAACAAACACCCCCCTCGAACAAACCAAAGAAGAATGAACCATCATACTCCTCTTGCATTTGTATGGATGGCATTTCAACTGGGGACTTGCATTGAAAATCTATGAAAATTAATTCTAAGCACACACATAACAAACTATTCTTAGGGATATTAAAAATGCAGTGAAATGCACAAACAAAGAGATACAGGCGTTTCAATATATTTTATAGATAGGCATATCGTAGAAAATACATATGTAAACATCAATAAAACTGCACCGAAAGAAATCACTTCGTCCAAAAGAATGGAATTTCTCATTATTTTAATCACAAAGAAACTTTTCATTAAACGAAGGAAATGTTACACTTTTCTCAAGATACCTATACTCACCACTATACGATGTAACACATCGAAATATCCATCTCTGACTGTATAAACTACATATTCTTTTCTATAGAAAATTTTGTCAAATTTTTATTTCTATAGAAATATTTGACAAAATTTTATTTTTATAGAAATTTTTGTCAAAATTTTATTTCAATAGAAAATCTTGTCAAAATTTTATTTCTATAGAAAATTTTGTAAAATTTTTATTTCTATAGAACATTTTGTCAAAATTTTATTTTTATAGAAAATTTTGTCAAAATTTTATTTCTATAGAAAATATTGTCAAAATTTTATTTATATAAAAATTTTGTAAAAATTTTATTTTTATAGAAAATTTTATCAAAATTTTATTTTTATAGAAAATGTTGTCAAAATTTTATTTATATAAAAATTTTGTCAAAATTTTATTTTTATAGAAAATTTTATCAAAATTTTATTTTAAAGAAAATCTGGTCAAAATTTTATTTCTGTAGAAAATTTAGTCAAAATTTTATTTCTATAGAAAACTTAGTCAAAATTTTATTTTTATAGAAAACTAGCGTAATCCGGCCCACTTCGCTGCGCCTTCCGAAGCATATTAGTAGGAACATTTTGCGTGAACTTAGTCAACCATATCCTTCGTGCTGAAAACAAATTCGAAAAGATTTGAATTCTTTCAAACAAATCAAGTAGTCCGATTTGTTTGAAAGAATTCAAATCTTTTTCGTAAAATCGGACGGAAGATGTCGGGGAGAGGGTGTACCCTTTCCTCCAAATTTTTTTAATAATGTTCTGTATTCAAGTAGTTGGACAATCTTCTATATTTCTTGTGAATTTTAAGTGGTTTGTCAAGGAAAGGTATCCTTCTCCTCAACATATCTGAATATTAAGCACTATATTATAATAACATACAAAGAATTACTGTTTCCCATCCAATAAATCGGAAAAAGCAAAAGTAGTAAAAAATGTTACCACATTAACATTTGCTAAAATGTTGGAAAATGCATGCATCCTCTATGTTGGCTCCCAATTTCATGTAAATTTAAGTTCTTTACTAAAAAGAAGTCTGGCAGAAGCTTGTGCAAAAATAATAAAATTATGTACCGAGTTCCCCTTTACGGACAACCCTCTACTTTCAATTTAAAAAAAAAAACGGACAAAAGGGAAACCACCTTCGCTCCACTCCCACCTGATATCGGACTATCACGTACCCTATATTAATTTCACAACTACTCAATGGTCCCTATAAATTCTATCGAAGTAAATCGACAAAGTTTATTTCAATTTTCCCCTTCCCCAACCAGATATCGAAAAATCATATACTAATTTAAAAATCATGTATAAATTTAATCACCTCCTCCCACGTTCCCTGTAAATTTCAAGTAGATCGGAGATGTTTAAATTTTGCTCTATTGTTTTAAAGGGACGTCACTTTCCCCGATACAATATCGACAAACATCGTAGTGAATAGCACCCCTAACCTTCCCTGAAAATTCGTGAAACTTTCCTTCAAGTGTGGGGCAAGAAAGGTGCCTCTTCGTTCATAACCTTCCCCCACTGCTTTTGTAAATTTCAAGAAAACTTAAGAATCTTTGTTCTTTTTGCAGTTTTAGAGGAGGATCTCCTCCCCGACCAAATATCGAAAAGTGATGTAGCGTATCTTTTGTAAAAGTCCCAGAAAATGTCAAGCAAATTATAAGCCTAAAGGCAAATTATAAGCCGTCCAAATATCACAAAATCAGGTATCAACTATTAATATCGTAACCTCTCCCCAGTCCTCTGTAAATTTGGTAAAGTTTAATGGTTTCTCTGTATGTAACATACTTAAGAGAAGCGGATGTCTCCCTATGCCCTTTTATTTTTCCCCGACCAAATATTAAAAAATTAAGAACCTGATATAAATTTCATAACCTCACCCATTTTTTCCGTAAAATTTCAGTCGGGGGAGTTTAGTTTTGTTTTCACTGTACTTTAACAAAAAAGTCGGGCAAATGGGTGGTCCTCCTCCCCGACCAAATATCGAAAAATAATGTAGCGGATTTTTGTCTAAATGCCAACCCCAACATTCAATGAAAATTTCAAGCAAATCGCACAATTTTATTCCAAGTTTCAAAAAGTAGGGCAAGGGGGAGGTCCCCCTCCCCGTCCACATATGAAATCATCAGGTACACCATATTAATTCCATAACCTCACCATATGTTCTCTGTAAATCTCAGATAATTTAGAGAATTTTAGTTTTTTCGCTGTACTTTAAAAAAAGTCGAACAAAGGGAAGGTCCCCTCCGCCACCAAATATCGAAATATAAAGTAGCGGATCTTTGTCTAGATGCCAACCCCAACCTTCAATGAAAATTTCAAGCAAATCGGTCAACTTTGGTCTAATTTTCAAAAAGTCGGACAAAGGGGAGGTTCCTCTCCGCGACCATATGTCAAAAAATGAGGTACCCTATTTTCAGCACATGAGTGCCCCCCACGATCTCTGAAAGTTTCAAGTAAATCGGTTCAGCCGTTTTCGCGCCAACCCGGAACATACAAATAAACAAACAAACAAACAAACAAATAAACAAACATAATTTGAATTTTATATATATAGATTTTGTCAAAATTTTATTTTTATAGCAAATGTTGTCAAAATTTTATTTATATAGAAAATTTAGTCAAAATTTTATTTCTATAGAAAACTTAGTCAAAATTTTATTTTTAATAGAAAATTTTATCAAAATTTTATTGTTAAAGAAAATCTGGTCAAAATTTTATTTCTGTAGAAAATTTAGTCAAAATTTTATTTCTATAGAAAATTTAGTCAAAATTTTATTTCTCTAGAAAATTTTGTCAAAATTTTATTTTTATAGAAAATTTTATCAAAATTTTATTTCTACAGAAAATCTGGTCAAAATTTTATTTCTATAGAAAATTTAGTCAAAATTTTATTTCTCTAGAAAATTTTGTCAAATTTGGTTTCTAAAGAAAATTTTGTCAAAATTTTATTTCTATAGAAAATGTTGTCAAAATTTATATAGAAAATTTTGTCAAATTTTTATTTCTATAGAAAATCAGGTCAAAATTTTATTTCTATAGAAAGTTTAGTCAAAATTTTATTTCTATAGAAAATTTAGTCAAAATTTTATTTCGATAGAAAATGTAGTCAAAATTTTATTTTTACTGAAAATTTTTGTCAAAATTTTATTTCTGTAGAAAATATTCTCAAAATTATATTTTTATTGAGAATTAGTCAAAATTTTATTTCTATAGAAAATTTTATCAATTTTTTTGCTATAGAAAATTTTGTCAAAATTTTATTTTCAGAGAAAATTTTGTCTAAATTTTATTTTGTCAACATTTTATGTCTATAGAAAATTTTGTCAAATTTTTATTTTTATAGAAAGTTTTTGTCAGAATTTTATTTCTATAGAAAATTTTATATCTATAGAAAATTTTGTCAAAATTTTATTTCTATAGAAAATGTTTTCAAAAATTTTTTTCTTTATATAGAAAATTTAGTCCAAATTTTATTTTTATAGAAAATTTTATCAAAATTTTATTTATATAGAAAATTTAGTCAAAATTTTATTTCTATAGAAAACTTAGTCAAAATTTTATTTTTATAGAAAATTTTATCAAAATTTTATTGTTAAAGAAAATCTGGTCAAAATTTTATTTCTGTAGAAAATTTATTCAAAATTTTATTTCTATAGAAAACTTAGTCAAAATTTTATTTTTATAGAAAATTTTGTCAAAATTTTATTTTTATAGAAAATTTTGTCTAAATTTTATTTCTATAGAAAATTTAGTCAAAATTTTATTTTTATAGAAAATTTTATCAAAATTTTATTTCTACAGAAAATCTGGTCAAAATTTTATTTCTATAGAAAATTTAGTCAAAATTTTATTTCTCTAGAAAATTTTGTCAAAATTTTATTTTTATAGAAAATTTTATCAAAATTTTATTTCTACAGAAAATCTGGTCAAAATTTTATTTCTATAGAAAATTTAGTCAAAATTTTATTTCTCTAGAAAATTTTGTCAAATTTTGATTTCTAAAGAAAATTTTGTCAAAATTTTGTTTCTATAGAAAATGTTGTCAAAATTTATATAGAAAATTTTGTCAAATTTTTATTTCTATAGAAAATCAGGTCAAAATTTTATTTCTATAGAAAGTTTAGTCAAAATTTTATTTCTATAGAAAATTTAGTCAAAATTTTATTTCGATAGAAAATGTAGTCAAAATTTTATTTTTACTGAAAATTTTTGTCAAAATTTTATTTCTGTAGAAAATATTCTCAAAATTATATTTTTATTGAGAATTAGTCAAAATTTTATTTCTATAGAAAATTTTATCAATTTTTTTGCTATAGAAAATTTTGTCAAAATTTTATTTTCAGAGAAAATTTTGTCTAAATTTTATTTTGTCAACATTTTATGTCTATAGAAAATTTTGTCAAATTTTTATTTTTATAGAAAGTTTTTGTCAGAATTTTATTTCTATAGAAAATTTTATATCTATAGAAAATTTTGTCAAAATTTTATTTCTATAGAAAATGTTTTCAAAAATGTTTTTCTTTATATAGAAAATTTAGTCCAAATTTTATTTTTATAGAAAATTTAGTCCAAATTTTATTTTTATAGAAAATTTTATCAAAATTTTATTTCTATAGAAAATCTGGTCAAATTTTTATTTCTATAGAAAATTTAGTCAAAATTTTATTTTTATAGAAAATTTTGTCAAAATTTTATTTTTATAGAATATGTCAAAATTTTTATTTATATAGAAAATTTAGTCAAAAGTTTCTTTTTATAGAAAATTTTCTCAAAATTATATTTTTATTGAGAATTTAGTCAAAATTTTATTTCTGCAGAAAATTTTATCAATTTTTTTTTCTATAGAAAATTTTGTCAAAATTGTAGTTTTAAGGAAAATTTTGTCAAAATTTTATTTTTAGAGAAAATTTTGTCAACATTTTATTTCTATAGAAAATTTTGTCAACATTTTATGTCTATAGAAAATTTTGTCAACATTTTATGTCTATAGAAAATTTTGTCAAATTTTTATTTTTATAGAAAATTTTTGTCAGAATTTTATTTCTATAGAAATTTATATTTCAGAATAATGGGAAATTCCCCATTGAAAAGTATATCATTTTCTACAGTTCTTTGGTTTTAAAGATTCTTTTGTAGACATGAAACTTATCGCTCAAATGTCCATAAATTTAAATAAATAAAAAAAGAAGTATCTTGACGCTGGACAAACGAAAATGGATTTTGTATGCATTTCAAATGGGAGCAAACTACTTTTTTATTTTGTTTTTCATAGGCCTCTAATGAAATTTTACAATATGGCTACATGATGAACACGTTATCATTTTCCAACGCGAGGATCATCAAAGGTCGATCATATTTTGTATTGAATGGTAATGAGACAGACGAGACAGAGAAGAATAAGAAGCAGTTAACGAGTGTTGTAACAAACAAAAAATAATTTTAATACCCTCCATCATAAAATGGGAGGTATACTAATTTTATCATTTCGTTTCTAACACACCAAAATATTAGTCTCAGATACCATAAAGTATGTCTGTCGAGCAATGTCGTTCCTCTGTTGAAATCACGCTAACTCTAGAACGAAGCAAACTATCGACTTTATACAAATAGTTTTCATTGGAGTGGGTTGTTGTTGTTGTTTTGGCACAACTTTCTATAGAAATAAAATTTTGACAAAATTTTCTATAGTAAGAAAATTCTGACAAAATTTTGTATAGTAAGAAAATTCTGACAAAATTTTGTATAGAAATGAAATTTTGAAAAAATGTTCTATACAAATAAAACTTTAACAAAATTATCTATAGAAAATGTTATTTCTGATAAAATTTTCTGTAGATAAAAAATTTTGACAAACTTTTCTATAGAAATAAAATTTTGTCAAAATTTTCCATAGAAATAAAATTTTGTCAAAATTTTCCATTGAAATAAAATTTTGACAAAATTTTCTATAGAAATAAAATTTTGACAAAATTGTTTATGGAAATAAAATTTTGTCAAAAATTTTCATAGAAATAAAATCTTTTCAAAATTTTCCATTGAAATAAAATTTTGACAAAATTTTCTATAGAAATAAAATTTTGACAAAATTGTTTATAGAAATAAAATTTTGGTAAAATTTTCCGTAGAAATAAAATTTTGACAAAATTTTCAATTGAAATAAAATTTTGACAAAATTTTCTGTAGACATAAAATTTTAACAACATTTTCTATAGAAATAAAGTTTTAACAAAATGTTCTTTAGATACAAAATTTTTACAACATTTTCTATAGAAATAAAATATTAACAAAATTATCTATAGAACAAATATTTTGACAAAAATTTCTATAGAAATACAATTTTGACAAAAAATTCTTTAGGAATACAATTTTGACAAAATTTTCTATAGAAATATAATTTTGACAAAATTTTCGATAGAAATAAAATTTGGAAATGTTGTTAAAATTTTATTTGTATTGAACATTCTATAGAAATAAAATTTTGAAACAAAAAAAATGTTTATATATAAATAAACTTTCGACAAAATTCTCTATATAAATTTTAATTTTGGCAAAATTTTCTATAAATATAAAGTTTTGACAAGATTTTATTTGCACTAAACTCCTTCAAATGTGACACAAAGAATTGTTCTGATTTAATTGACATATTTTTTTAAAATTAAAAATATATCAATAATTATATACCTATCGCAAATGGAATCGGGTTAAAATATGACACACAGAATTGTTCTGATTTAATTGACATATTTTTTAAAACTAAAAATATGTCAATTAAATATATATCTATCGCAAATGGAATCGGGTTAAAATATTTCTCCCATAACCATAGATAAGGTTTCAATGTGCCCTTATTAATTTCATCTTAATTAAGTCTCACTTTCGTGTTGTTGTTTTTCGCCAATTATTCTTTAAGGTTTTTTCTACACACTCTACAATTTGTTCTTTTTAATACAAAAAAAAATTCCAAACTTGTCTTGGATTACTGTTCGTCATATATCCTATTACATAATTAAACCCTTAATTTGAAAAGAACAAAAATAACCACATAGACAATTCTGAAAAATAAAACTACCAACAAAAAGCGAGCCAACAAGGCCATTTTAGAAATTGACACTTCAAATTTATATGAAAGAGTTGAGCTTCACCAATTCATAATAACACAGCCACAATCAAAAGAATCCCAACTAAAAAAAGACATCGTCCAAGCAAAAAAGGCTCATCAGAACACTGAAACAAAACCAGAAAAAAAATTAAGCAAAAATTTTGCACATCAAAAAGCTCTACACACAATCTAAGATTACATGAGACAGTGGAAAACTTAAAAAACAACCCAAAAACTGTACTGGTTAAAAATTGCAAACATGCCATAGCCGGAGGGTTGGGAGAGGTATACGTAAAGGCCTTTTTCTAGGAGGCCTGCAGGAGAGTTAATATTCGACATGGACCAATGTTTGTATGATTTGTTAAAACCATCACGTACCAAATTTCAACCGGATCGGATGAAATTTGCTTTTCCAAGAGGATCCGCAAGCAAAATCTGGGAGTCGGTTTATATGGGGCCTATATATATAATTATGAACTGATATGGAATCATGCTTGCTTAATCGTTGGAGACCATATATTGACATCACGTACCTAATCCGCAAGCCAAGTCTGAAATACAATTTTGACAAAATTTGTATAGACAAAAAAATATAATTTTCTGTATATATAAATCATCCAGTCCAATAAGCTCCCATTAGAATGATATGAAAAACAAACTTAGCAACATTTTCTATTGAAATAAAATTTTGAAAAAGTTTTCCTGAGAAATAACATTTTGACAAAATTTTCTAGAGAAATAAAATTTTTACAAAATTGTCAAAAGAAATAACATTTTGACAAAATTTTCTAAAATAAATAAATTTTTTACAACATTTTTTGGCACAATTTTCTATAGTAATAAAATATTGGCAAAATTTTCTAGAGAAATAAAATTTTGAGAAAAAATTTTCTAGATTTGACAATTTCGACAAAATTTTCTATAGAAATAACATTTTGATAAAATTTTCTAAAATAAATAAATATTTGACAACATTTTCTAGGGAAATAAAATTTTGACAACATTTTCTAGAGAAATAAATTTTGACAAAAATTTCTATGGGTGTAAATTTTGACAAAATTTTCTAGAGAAATAAAATTTAGTCAACATTTTCTAGAGAAATAAAATTTTAACAAAATTTTCTAGAGATATACAATTGTGACAAAATTGTTTAAAAAAATTGACAAAATTTTCTATAGAGGTAAATTTTGACAATAAGTTCTAAAGATGTAAATTTTGACAAAATTTTCTATAGAAATAAAATTTTGTCAAAATTGTCTATGGATGTAAATTTTAAGAAAATTTTCTAAAGATGTAAATTTTGACAAAATTTTCGAGAGAAATAAAATTTTGACAAAATTTTTTAGAGAAATAAAACTTTGACACAATAAAATTTTGACAAGATTTTCTATGGATGTAAATTTTGACAAAATTTTCTATAGAAATAAAATTTTGTTGTTGTTTTTTTAATTTCAGCTTAAAACCATGCATTGACTAAGCTACAAGTGTAGCTTAACCAACAGAGCAAAAGAATGTTTGTCAAATTTATTTGGGCAAAGCCCTATAGACTGCAAGATGGTTGGATGGACGCACGTTTCGGAAATACCACATTCCTCATCAGCATCCTCTACTTGCAGCAAAACTATCAACCAATTATCAGAATAAATTCAGGCAGTTCACTAAACCCAAAAGTGCCACCTTGGTGTAATGGTTAGCATGCCCGCCTTGCATACACAAGGTCGTGCGTTCGATTCCTGCTTCGACCGAACACCAAACAAGTTTTTCAGCGGTGGATTATCCCACCTCAGTAATGCTGGTGACATTTCTGACTGTTTCAAAGCTTCTCTAAGTGGTTTCACTGCAATGTGGAACGCCGTTCGGACTCGGCTATAAAAAGGAGGTCCCTTGTCATTGAGCTTAACATGGAATCGGGCAGCACTCAGTGATAAGAGAGAAGTTAACCAATGTGGTATCACAATGGACTGAATAATCTAAGTGAGCCTGATACATTGGGCTGCCACCTAACCTAAACCCAAAAGTAAACCACACTTGAACCTTCCGAAAAAGGTTTTACATGATAGCCGGCTTATGCCGAAATAAATTCGTACAAGCATATCTTATATCGATGATTTGACGGTGGCAAAGGAAAAGAGATATGTTTGTACGAATTTATTTCGGCATAAGCCGGCTATCATGTAAAACCTTTTTTCGGAAGGCTCAAGTGTGGTTCATTGTTGGGTTTAATGAATTGCCTGAATTTATTCTGATAATTGGTTGATAGTTTTACTGCAAGTAGAGGATGCTAATGAGGAATGTGGTAATTCCGAAACGTGCGTCCATCCAACCATCTTGCAGTATATAGGGCTTTGCCCAAATAAATTTGACAAACATTCTTTCCCTCTGATGGTTAAGCTACACTTGTAGTTTAGTCAATACATGGTTTTAAGCTGAAATCAAAAAACAACAACAATGATTAAAGGAAAAAACCAACAGAAATAAAATTTTGACAAAATTTGGATGTAAATTTTGACAAAATTTTTTGTAGAAATAAAATTTTCTAGGAAAATAAAATGTTGACAAAAATTTCTACAGTTGACAATTTTGACAAAATTTTCTGGGGAAATAAAATTTTGACAAAATTTTCTAGAGAAATAAAGTTTTGTTGAAATTTTCTAGAGAAATAAAATTGTGACAAAATTTTCTAGAGAAATAAAGTTTTGTTGAAATTTTCTAGAGAAGTAAAATTTTGACAAAATTTTCTAAAGATGTACACGCAAAAAAATAATTCTTTCCTCCCAAACGAAATTTTAGACAAACAAAGTTCGTTTCTCATTTGCTTTTCGTTGAAAGGAAGTGCATTTGGAAGAAAAGTATATACTTTTTGCAATAAACGTTTATTCGTTTCCAGGATGTAAAAACAATTGCATAAAGACTAACTCAAAAAAAATTTTTTCTAGCTAATTGCATTTTCCTTCACATCTTTCTTACTTCCACGAAGTTTTTTAGTTCTTAGCACCTTTTTCTGTAATACCAACAATGTAGAAGAAATTATACGATTTTATAAATTTTTACAATTTTTTTACCTTTCGCCTGGACGGAGAATCGAACCGCGGACCATGCACTTTGTAAGCCAACACACTATCCTCTGAGCTATGTAGCCGTTATTGTCATCAATAGACAATTACCCATATAAGTTATATTTATATGGCATAGCTTGCGGCGCCCACGAGCCGATTAAACAAAGTTTATTTAACAGAAAAATACATTTAGTTGGGCACCGTGGAGCAGTGGTTGCTACGTCCGACTTGCATGCCAAGGGTCGTGGGTTCGACCCCTGCTTCGACCAAAGTTTTTTTTTTTTACAGAACAGATTGGCTGACAAGTTCCCGGTCTAACAAAGAAAAACACATTTTTTTTTTTGTCAAAATTCGTTTGTTTTATTCAACATAGTTCCTTCAAGAGGGATACAACGATTATAACGACCTTACAATTTTTTGATACCATTTTGGTAGTACTCCTTCGGTTTTGCCTCAAAATAGGTCTCAGTTTCGGCGATCATCTCTTCATTGCAGCCAAATTTTTTCCCTGCGAGCATCCTTTTGAGGTCTGAGAACAAGAAAAAGTCGCTGGAGGCCAGATCTAGAGAATACGGTGGGTGGGTGGAAAGCAATTCGAAGGCCAATTCATGAATTTTTGCCATTGTTCTCAATGACTTGTGGCACGGTGCGTTGTCTTGGTGGAACAACACTTTTTTCTTCTTCATATGGGGCCGTTTTGCAGCGATTTCGACCTTCAAACGCTCCAATAACGCCATATAATAGTCACTATTGATGGTTTTTCCCTTCTCAAGATAATCGATAAAAATTATTCCATGCGCATCCCAAAAAACCGAGGCCATTACTTTGCCAGCGGACTTTTGAGTCTTTCCACGCTTCGGAGACGGTTCACCGGTCGCTGTCCACTCAGCCGACTGTCGATTGGACTCAGGAGTGTAGTGATGGATCCATGTTTCATCCATTGTCATATATCGACGGAAAAAGTCGGGTGTTTTACGAGTTAACAGCTGCAAAAACCGCTCAGAATCATCAACAAGTTGTTGTTTTGGTCAAATGTGAACTCGCGCAGCACCCATTTTGCACAGAGCTTCCGTATATCCAAATATTGATGAATGATAATACCAACACGTTCCTTTGATATCTTTAAGGCCTCTGCTATCTCAATCAACTTCATTTTACGGCCATTCAAAATCATTTTGTGGATTTTTTTGATGTTTTCGTCGGTAACCACCTCTTTCAGGCGTCCACTGCGTTCACCGTCCTCCGTGCTCATTTCCCCACGCTTGAATTTTGCATACCAATCAATTATTGTTGATTTCCCTGGGACAGAGTCCGGAAACTCATTATCAAGCCAAGTTTTTGCTTCCACCGTATTTTTTCCCTTCAGAAAACAGTATTTTATCAAAACACGAAATTCCTTTTTTCCATTTTTTTTTCACAATAACAAAATTGCTTCACAAAAGACGCTCTATCTCATAAACTAATTGACTTACAGACGTCAAATTTTGACACGAATCAGTTGAAGGTTGGTACTATATAAAAATAATATGCATTTAATACTAGCGACGCCATCTATGTGTCAGATCGGGGACTTATCAGCTAATCTGTTATATTCCAGATATGGTCGGTAGATTCCGAAAAAATGTTCAACATTACATTCTACTATATTAAATTTTTACTATGAACTGTAAAATGTGTCTTATTAAAGACCTAAAGTCAGAAAAGAACAGTGTTTGATATAAACGAAATGGACTGTGTTGTTGGTTCGAAAATAACTTGTTTTATTGAAAAAATAAAAATTTTGTAACAAACGAAATTTTTTGGTGATAAAAGTGTATACTTTTCGAAGCAATTCAAAAAACTCCAACAAAAGAAAAACGTTTTCGGTACAAGTTTTCCAAAACGTTTTTTTCTTTGCGTGTAAGTTTTAAGAAAATTTTCTAAAGATGTAAATTTTGACAAAATTTTCTAGAGTAATAAAATTTTGACAAAAATTTTTTAGAGAAATAAAACTTTATTTCTAAAGAAATAAAATTTTGACCAAATTTTCTAGAGAAATAAAATTTTGACAAAATTTTGTATGGATGTAAAAATGGTCCACGGACCGAATGGGGTATGGGCCCTCATCATAGGAAGCCCTTTCAGATTCCATTTTTCCAGTACTTCACTAAAACGCATCATAAAAAACATCAAGTGCTTAAAGTGTCATTGAAAAATATTTCACAATATATTGTTATAACCCTAAAGCCAACAAAAAAAAATCTTTCAAGACCCCAAAGAGAAAAAACAATCTTTCACAAAGCAGGTAGAAACCAAAACCAGAAATCATAAAATACAAACGAAATAAAAAAGATAAATCTTTTTTTGCTTTGCCGTTAAGCCGTAGGGAGAGTATGAACACAAAAGGATCCTAAAAACAAAATCGAAAGATTACACAAAAAAGGTAAAGGAATTTTCAAAACCCTTAATGTTTGCTGATACAACTTAGTAAAGAGGACAACAAAATATCCATACAAAAAAACCAATGATATGACAAGCAGGTAGAATTCCAAAAACTAAACTAAATGGACCTGACATCAAGGAGCAAGTGAAACAGCAACTCTTAAATATTACCAAAGCAAGAGAGAGAGATAGGGAGATGATAAGAGTAGCAAGGATTTGGCAGGACGAGTATAAATACCACTCCTTGCTGCCAAGGATAGTATCATTCAAGACCTTAGTCTTTCAGCGTTAACATTCACTGACAACAAATAAAAAAAAAAAGAATCCATTGAAATGGCTTGCGTTTATAATAATTCCAACAGCTTCAACTCTACTGGCATCAGTAAAAGTCTCGATAAGTCATCATTGACTCCAGCTTCCAGTATGAAGAAACTTCTGAAGACAGTACGCAAAATTATCTTTAATAGCAAAAAAGAAATCACCATTCCCGGCAGTGGTTTGAAGGTAACCAGTACACCAATTAAATATATTCCTGTTGTCATTTTGGGTTGCATGACCGAAGAGGAGCATCACAACTGGCTCAATGAACAACTCGAAGACTCGTTTATCAGTAACCAACAACAAGAAGAACTCTAAGCTGAACAACTAATGAAATCTTTTTGGATTTTTTTATGGCGTTTCATCAAGCATTCATCTTTTAAGGTGTTTACTTTAGATTTGGCGGGTATTCCAGCTTCAGCATCCATAAGGTTCTCGTGCTGATCCAGCACAGCGATCCAACAACAGTATCATAAATATGGGAGGAATTTAGGATCCTGCTTAGAGCAGTCAAAATGGTTAGCATTAGCACTGAAATATTGTGCTATTCTATTTAAGAGAATTAAAAACAATGTATTTGAAAAACAAAAATATTTATTTAAAAATAATAAATTATTTACAAAAAACTATATATTTCTTATGTCTTTTCTTTTTATACCCTCCATCGTAGGATGGGGGTATATTAACTTTGTCATTCCGTTTGTAACACATCGAAATATTGCTCTAAGACCCCATAAAGTATATATATTCTGGGTCGTGGTGAAATTCTGAGTCGATCTAAGCATGTCCGTCCGTCCGTCCGTCCGTCTGTTGAAATCACGCTAACTTCCGAACGAAACAAGCTATCGACTTGAAACTTGGCACAAGTAGTTGTTATCGATGTAGGTCGGATGGTATTGAAAATGGGCCATATCGGTCCACTTTTACGTATAGCCCCCATATAAAGGGACCCTCAGATTTGGCTTGTGGAGCCTCTAACAGAAGCATATTTCATCCGATCCGGTTGAAATTTGGTACATGGTGTTGGTATATGGTCTCTAACAACCATGCAAAAATTGGTCCACATCGGTTCATAATTATATATAGCCCCCATATAAACCGATCCCCAGATTTGGCTTGTGGAGCCTCTAAGAGAAGCATATTTAATCCGATCCGGCTGAAATTTGGTACATGGTGTTAGTATATGGTCTCTAACAATCATGCAAAAATTGGTCGACATCGGTCCATAATTATATATAGCCCCCATATAAACCGATCCCCAGATTTGGCTTGCGGAGCCTCAAAGAGAAGCAAATTTCATCCGATCCGGCTGAAATTTCGTACATGGTATTGGTATATGGTCTCTAGCGACCGTGCAAAAATTGGTCAACATCGGTCCATAATTATATATAGCGCACATATAAACCGATCCCCAGATTTGGGTTGCGGAGCCTCTAAGAGAAGCAAATTTCATCCGATCCGGCTCAAATTTGGTACATGGTATTGGTATATGGTCTCTAGCAACCGTGCAAAAATTGGTCCATATCGGTCCATAATTATATATAGCCCCCATATAAAACGTTCTCCAGATTTGACCTCCGGAGCCTCTTGGAGGAGCAAAATTCATCCGATGGTCGCTAACAACCATACCAAAATTGGTCCAATCACACAAAAATTGGTTCATATCGGTTCATAATCATGGTTGCCACTATAGCCAAAAATAATCTACCAAAATTTTATTTCTATAGAAAATTTTGTCAAAATTTTATTTTTATAGAAAATTTTGTTCAAATTTTATTCGGTTCATAATCATGGTTGCCACTCGAGCCAAACATAATCTACCAAGATTTTATTTCTATAGAAAATTTTGTCAAAAGTTTATTTCTATAGAAAATTTTGTTAAAATTTTATTTCTGTAGACATTTTTGTCAAAATTTTCTTTCTATAGAAAATTTTGTGAAAATTTTTATTTCTATAGAAAAGTTTGTGAAAATTTTATTTCTATAGAAAATTTTGTTAAAATTTTATTTCTGTAGAAATTTTTGTAAAAATTTTATGTCTACTTTGTCAAACTGAATTATATACGTATTGGATCGATCTTTTTTGATTTAATATATACCACGTATGGACTTACATACAATTTAGAAGATGGTGTTAGGAGGTTTTAAGATACCTTGCCATCGGCAAGCGTTACCGCAACTTAAGTAATTCGATTGTGGGTGGCAGTGTTTAGAAGAAGTTTCTACGCAATCCATGATGGAGGGTACATAAGCTTCGGCCTGGCCGAACTTACGGCCGTATATACTTGTTTGAATTGGTCTTTATTCGGGTACACTAACAAAATGACCTAATACGAAGGATATGGCAAGTAAATTTTAGGATCCTCAATTTATACAACATTAGGGCCTTTTTTTAAATAAGAAAACTTTAATTGTAATTGCTTTAATTTTTTCCATTAAATTTAGCATTCAATTCGTTGAAATTGTCGTCCCTCAATCAAAGTCGTATATGTTATCCTTGTAGTAAGACAGAATTTTTTAAAGTAAATAAAAATCTATAAATAACAAGTATATACGGCCGTAAGTTCAGCCAGGCCGAATCTTATGTACCCTCCACCATGGATTGCGTAGAAACTTCTACGAAAGACTGTCATCGACAATCGAATTACTTGGGTTGTGGTATCTTAAAACTTCTTAACATCGTTTTCTAAATTGTGAGTTAGTCCATACGTGGTATATATTAGACAAAAAAGGTATGTATACGTAAGTCTACAAATAATTACGAATCGATATGGACTTTTACATGGTACGTAGAGAGCCAGAATTGAAATATGGGGGTCGCTTATATGGGGGCTATATACAATTATGAACTTGATATGAACCAATTTTTTTGTGATTGGGGTCGATTTATCTGAGGGCTATATATAACTATAGACCGATATGGACTTAGTTAGGCATGGTTGTTAACGGCCTAGTATATGGCCGTTAACAACCATGCCTAACTAAGTCCATATCGGTCTATAGCACAATGACTCGGATGAAATTGGCTCCTCCAAGGGGCTCAAAACCTAAATCTCGGGACCGGTTTATATGGGGGCTATATATGATTATGGACTGATATGGACCACTATTGGCATGGTTGTTAAATATCATATACTACCACCACGTACCAAATATCAACCAGATCGGATGAATTTTGCTTCTCTAAAAGCCACCGGAGGTCAAATATAGGGATCGGTTTATATAGGGGATATATATAATTACGGACTGATATGGACCACTTTTGGCATGTTTGTTAAATATCATATACTACCACCACGTACCAAATTTCAACCGGATCGGATGAATTTTGCTCCTCCAAGAGGATCCGGAGGACAAATCTGGGGATCGGTTTATATGGGGGCTATATATAATTATGGACCGATATGGACCAATTCGAGCATGGTTGTTAGAGACCATATAGTAACACCACGTACCAAATTTCAACTGAATCAGATGAATTTTGGTCTTCCAAGAGGCTCCGGACGTGGTGTTAGTATGTGGTCTCCAACAACCATGGAAAAATTGGTCCATATCGGTCCATAATTATATATAGCCCCCATATAAACCAATCCCCAGATTTGACCTCCGGAGCCTCTTGGAGAAGCAAAATTCATCCGACCCGGTTGAAATTTGCAACGTGGTGTTAGTATATGGCCGCTAATAACCATGCTCGAATTGGTCCATATCGGTCCATAATTATATATAGCCCCCATATAAACCGATCCCCAGATTTGTCCTCCGGATCCTCTTGGAGGAGCAAAATTCATCCGATCCGGTTGAAATTTGGAACGTGGTGTTAGTATGTGGTCTCCAACAACCATGGAAAAATTGGTCCATATCGGTCCATAATTATATATAGCCCCCATATAAACCAATCCCCAGATTTGACCTCCGGAGCCTCTTGGAGAAGCAAAATTCATCCGACCCGGTTGAAATTTGCAACGTGGTGTTAGTATATGGCCGCTAATAACCATGCCCGAATTGGTCCATATCGGTCCATAATTATATATAGCCCCCATATAAACCGATCCCCAGATTTGTCCTCCGGAGCATCTTGGAGGAACAAAATTCAT
Organism: Haematobia irritans; assembly: GCF_050003625.1. Classification (NCBI taxonomy): domain Eukaryota; kingdom Metazoa; phylum Arthropoda; class Insecta; order Diptera; family Muscidae; genus Haematobia; species Haematobia irritans. The sequence continues at coordinate 34,324,279 of NC_134400.1, read as the reverse complement.
CCGATCCGGTTGAAATTTGGAACGTGGTGTTACTATATGGTCTCTAACAACCCTGCACGAAGTGGTCCAGAATTGGTTAAGCTACACTTGTAGTTTAGTCAATGTATGGTTTTAAGCTGAAAATAAAAAAAACAGCAATGCTTAAAGAACAAAACCAACAATAACAAAACAAAACGAAGGAAAATTTTATTTCTATAGAAAATTTTGTCAAAATTTTAGTTTTATGGAAAATTTTGTCAAAATTTTATTCCTATAGAAAATTGTGGCAAAATTATATTTCTATAGAAAATGCTGTCAAAATTTTAATTCTATAGAGAATGTTGTCAAAATTTTATTTTTATTGAAAATTTTCTCAAAATTTTATTTCTATAGAAAATTTTGTCAAAATGTTACTTCTATACAAAATGTACTTAATTATAAGTTTGACAAAAATTTCTATAGAAATAAAATTTTGCCAAAATTTTCTATAGAAATAAAACGTTGAAATAATTTTCTATAGAAATAAAATTTTGACATAATATTCTATAGAAAAAAAATTTTGACAAAATTTTCTATAGAAATAAAATTTTAACAAAACTTTCTATAGAAATAAAATTTTCAAAAGGTTAAGCAAGGTTATACATTTTTTTTTTCAAGAGTTTGTAGAATTAATTACTATGCGAATAGTTTACAAAAAGTTGGTCTTAATTCTAGAAAATCATGGAGTTTCATAAATAAGCCATTGGGTGAAATGAAAGAAAGGAAAATCAATCTTTGTAATGCGGAGGGGGAACCTATAATCAGGTATGATGAGAAAGTAGATTTAACAATTACTTTATATCCTCGATACACGAACAAAAGGAACAAATTGAAGTTCGATCAGATAATTCGATACATTTTTTAATACATCTTTTGTTCCGAATAATAGATTTCAGATTAAGGATATTGGATTGCAACACGTAAGAGATGTTATTACGATATAGTATGGGATTGGTGGACTTGAGTTAGAACTATTTCTTGATTATTTTAAAAATAGGATGTAGGTTGTTCAGATTAACGGGAAGAAAAGTTTTTTTTTTTTTGGTACACTCAAAAAAAGTGAACCCTCTATTTCACTAAGGCCAATTTAACTTTATTTTAGTTCATGGAAGTATTATGTTTTGGAAAAAGTTTCCTTTACTCTAATAATTTTTTGCGTACGTTGCTGTAAAAAATGAGAAAAAATTATGCACAAATGAAGCATAAACATTTACTAAATTCGTACTTCTCACAAAATAGTGTATTATTTCTTTAAATTTGTAAGTTTTACTACAAAAATTTTCGTATGGCATTAAAGATATTATTGCAATTTTGAACTCCAATGTTTTTCCTTCAAACTAGATTTTTTTAAGTGAAAAAATTATTTGTGTCTAATAAATTTTCTTGATTTTCTTTGTCGCAAAATATTTACTTATTTTTGTGATATCGGTGTAATGTTAGCGTTTGTAATACTGTTTAGTTCATTTTTTTTTATAAATAATCTAAACTTTCTAAAATTAACTAATTTTTTTTCTTAATAATAGTTTAGAAATAAAAATTTGAATAACATTTTCTATAGAAATACAATATTGATAAAATTTTGTATAGAAATAAAATTTTGACAAAACTATTTTATAAAAATAAAATTTTGACAAAATTTTCTATAGAAATAAAAATTTAACAAAATTTTCCATAAGAATAATATGTTGACAAAATATTCTATAGAAGTAAAATTTTTACAAAATTTTCGATAGAAATAAAATTTTGACAAAATTTTCAATAGAAATAAAATTTTGACAAAATTTTCTATAGAAATAAAATTTTTTCAACATTTTCTATAAGAATAAAATTTTGTCAGAATTTTCTGTAAAAATAAAATTTTGACAAAATTTTCAATAAGAAAAAGTTTGATAAAATTTTTTATAGAAATGAAATTTGAACAAAAATCTGATCAATAATGTTAAAAATGTTATTTTTTAATTTGGTAGATTTTTGGTTATAATTTCATAAATTTTTGGTAGATTATATTTTGGTACGAATGGCGACCGTGAGTGGAAGACAACATTGAGGCATTTATTCATGAGAATCGAAAAACATCGACAAATTTTCAATTATGACCAGATCGCTGATGAATATATATGGCAGCTATATCTATATCTAATCTATTTTCTATTTACTTTGCAAAATTAATTGGGATTGTCTCTGAGCCCGATTTGAAGACGATCGGACTTAATATGCGTGCTGTACTTCGCACGAAAAAGTAAATGAACAGATAGACAGGCAGACGGATATCGCTCTGCGGCATTTTGGCCGGGGATTGTGGTGGCCATTATAACCTAAGCAAAGAACCTCCTTTTAAAGTCATTTTTTGTTGACGCCTGCTTAGTTCGATCTTCTGAGTCCTGTTGGAATGTCCGTGGTCTGTAACCGATATGTTTTTCTGTCCCAGGTCTTAATACTGTCTTCAAGACATTTTCCCTAAAATATTCGGCATTTATTTTAACCCCATGGTCCATGGTACTCTTGGGCGGGGAGCGACCTTAGGCCATTGTGGCCAAATTTTAGTCGACTGTACACTGAAAAAAATATTGTCGTGAGGTCAAAGATTTCCTGTCTTTAAAATACGAATACAAATTTTGCTTTGCATAGAACACGCATTTCTCTAAAATAAAGTTATTTTACTTGTCCAAAAGTCGATAAATTTTTCAATGAAGTCATATTGTCCTTATAATTAAGTGATTTGACTTAAAAATGGGTATCTTAACATGAAAGAAAAAATTTATAGGCTAAGGTCAACTTGACTTTAATAATTCAGAAAAATTCTTTAAATTTAATGAAATTGTCTTTAAATTTGTTGTCTTTTTGCATCTTGACTACAAAGCAAAAAATCGTTCAAATATAGGACATGTTTTTGAAAACTTTATTTTAAAGAAGTTTTTTACTTCAAACATAGCATAATTTCTACTGGAAGTCGAGTCCTAATTTGGAAAATAAAGTTGCCGTTAACTCGTTTTTAAAGGACTTTGATAGCATATGAAGAAAAAAAGCTGAGAAAGCGAAAAATTAAAATTTTCTTCCTAGAAGCAAGTACACAAAACCTAAATTTAAAAGAGAATTGTGTCTTAAAAGTATCCTTTCTTGTATTCTCCGCTTCTTTGGCTCGGAATCAATACCAAATTTTTTAAAGTAAAGACAAAATCTTTGGAACCGAGTATGCTTTTTTTCAGTGTAGGTGTCCACTTCAGAGAGGTTTTACTTTATATGATAATTTAGAAAATAAGATAAATTGAAGCTTCGGTACCAGATCTGTGATAGTCCAGCAGTCACAACTTGTCCCAAACGTTTTCTATATTAATAAAAGGAGCACATTTTGCAGCACTATGGCCGTCTTTTAATTATTCATGAAATTGAAGCAAATAAAACAATCCAAGCCAACAAAAAAAATTCTTCCGAAAATGGTACGTGCTCTTACAAATAATTTCCAAATTTGTTTTCTTTACAAAAGTATGAACACACTAATTTTTTTGGGACAAAATTTGCTAGAAAATTGAGCGGCTCGTTTGAAGAGAAAATAAAATATTTTCATTTGAACAACTAATTCTAAAAAACAAAAAATTATCTAATTCTTTATTTTCGAAGACAAATATTGTTTTTTTTTTTAAGGAGAAATCTTCAAAGTGAAAAACAAAGACACACGTGAGCAATAGAAGACATATTAATGCCCAAAAATTCGCAGAATTTACCATAGAAAAAAAAAAACATAAAAGACCAGATTAAATAACTGACTGAATAATACACAAGTAAAGATCAAAAGAAGATTTTCCTCATAAAACCAACAAAGAAATAAAGATTAAAACTCATAAAGTGACACACTAGATGTAAAAAAAAAACTGGGCCTTGTGGTGGGTGTTGGTGTTGAACACAAACACCTCAAGGCATACTAACAACATCCTTTAATAAAATGGGAAACTAAAGAGAGCATAGTCGTAAGGATTTCATTGGGGGTTAGTTTAGGGACATATCAACGTAATGTGTAATCAAAGAAGGAGAGAATAATGCCAGGGAATCTTACCTAAGGACAGTTCTAGACTATTTGCATCATATTTCCCTTTTAAACCAAAGTGGACTTCAGGACTTTTTCTTCACCAAAAGTCAATTAGAAGAATTTTAAAAATATCAAAAAAGGTTAGATTTTCGAATTTTGTATCGCGGGTGCAAAATTTCAAATGGCTCGAATGAAAACATTGCCGTTTACTCTACCCCCTTCATTTTCAAATGATGGGCTATTACTCACATATGTCTTTTTGAAAAGAATCCCAAGAAAATATTCCAATTTGCCCAAAAAATGAAAACAATCTTTTTCACTTCAACTTCAGTTTCAATTTTCTGCCTGTAAAATTCTTATTGCCAAATGTGTTGGCAAGATATTAGACTCAATGGTGGATTATTCCAAACATAACATATGTCAGGAATATGTTTACAGCATGCATTGGGATTTCATATTTAGCACATATATGAGCTTAAAATGCATTTAGGACTCAAAGTTCAAGTGCTTCCAGATTTTATGATTTTTTGGTTTCGTTTTTTTTTTTCCTTGCATAGCGATAATAGCACACTTAATAAGACCCAAACAAATGATAATGACCAGGAAACAAAAAAACAAAACAAAATATATTGTGGTAAAACTAAATTGGTGGGCACACTGGGAAATTTACCCCAAATGCCAAGCAAATTATTTACTGCTAAAGCAACAAAAAAAAAATTCTATAGAAATAAAATTTTGACAAAATTTTCTATAGAAATCACATTTAGACAAATTTTTCTATAGGAATAAAATTTAGACAAAATTTCCTATAGAAATAAAATTTAGACAAAATTTCCTATAGACATAAAATTTTGACAAATTTTCTACAGAAATAAAATTTTGATAAAATTTCTACAGAAATAAACTTTAAACAAAATTTTCTATAGAAATAAAATTTTGACAAAGTTTTCTGTAGAAATTAAAGGTTAACAAAATTTTCTATAGAAATAAAATGATGACAAAATTTTCTACAGAAATAAAACTTTTAACAAAATTTTCTATAGAAATAAAATTTTGGCAAACCTTCTATAGAAAAAAAAACAAGTAAGGAAAGTCTAAAGTCGGGCGGGGCCGACTATATTATACCCTACACCACTTTGTAGATCTAAATTTTCGATACCATATCACATCCGTCAAATGTCTTGTGTGCTATACATAAAGGTTTGTCCCAAATACATACATTCAATACAATATCACTCGATCTGGACAGAATTTGATAGACTTCTACAAAATCTATAGACTCAAAATTTAAGTCGGCTAATGCACTAGGTTGGAACACAATGTTAGTAAAAAACAAGTAGGCCGAATCTTATGTACCCTCCACCATGGATTGCGTAGAAACTTCTACGAAAGACTGTTATACACAATCGAATTACCTGGGTTGTGGTATCTTAAATCGTTTTCTAAATTGTGATTTAGTCCACACGTGGTATATATTAGAAAAAAATGTATGTAAGTCTACAAATAATTACGAATCAATATGGACTTTTGCACGGTACGTAGGGAGCCAGAATTGAAATATGGGGGTCGCTTATATGGGGGCTATATACAATTATGACCTTGATATGGACCAATTTTTGTGTGATTGAGGATCGATTTATCTGAGGGCTATATATAACTATAGACCGATATGGACCTAGTTAGGCATGGTTGTTAACGGCCATATACTAGCACAATGTACCAAATTTCAACTGACTCGGAGGAAATTTACTCCTCCAAGAGGCTCCAAAACCAAATCTCGGGATCGGTTTATATGGGGGCTATATATGATTATGGACTATAAAGCTATATATGGGAGCTATATCTAAATCTGAACCGATTTCAATCAAATTTTGCACACTTCACTGCACTACTAATTTTACTCCTAGTGCAAAATTTCAAACAAATTGGGCCAAAACTCTGGCTTCTAGGACCATATTAGTCCATATCGGGCGAAAGATATATATGGGAGCTATATCTAAATCTGAATCGATTTCAACCAAATTCGGCACGCATAGCTACAATACTAAATCTACTCCCTGTGCAAAATTTCAACCAAATTGGGTCAAAACTCTGGCTTTTAGGACCATATTAGTCCATATCGGGCGAAAGATATATATGGGAGCTATATCTAAATCTGAACCGATTTCAATCAAATTTTGCACACTTGACTATACTACTAATTGTAGTGCAAAATTTCAACCAAATTTGGCCAAAAATCTGGCTTCTGGGGCCATATAAGTCCATATCGGGCGAAAGATATATATGGGAGCTATATCTAAATCTGAACCGATTTCAATAAAATTTTTCACACTTGACTATACGACTAAGTGTTATGTTTGTACAAAATTTCAAGCAAATCAGTATAAAACTCTAACTGCTGGGTCCATATTAGTACATATCGGGCGAAAGATATATATGGGAGCTATATCTAAATCTGAACCGATTTCTTCCAAAATCAATAGGGTTCTATTCTGACCCAAATTAGGAACATGTGCCAAATTTGAAGGCGATTGGACTTAAATTGCGACCTAGACTTTGATCACAAAAATATGTTCACAGACAGACGGACGGACAGACGGACATGGTTATATCGACTCAGGGACCCACCCTGAGCATTATTGCCAAAGACACCATGTGTCTATCTCGTCTCCTTCTAGGTGTTACAAACATACCCAGCAAAAACTAGGTAACCACAACTCATTACAATTGGCATTACCAGGAGTAAAGCTGTCATTACACGTTGCATTACATTGCGGTGAGTTATAATGACTTACTTGTAATGACAAAAATAAATACTTCTCGGCAATTTTCGAATTGTTATTCTCAAATTTTTAGGCAGTTCGCTTAATAAAATAGAATTGAATGGATTGAATACTTCTTAGCACGAATGAACTAAAATATTTTTATACACTAAACCACATAGTGGTCAGGGTATAATAAGTTTGATCGGCCAAAAAATGTGCCTACCAGAAATATTGATGTTAGACCCCATAAAATATATACCAATCGACTCAGAATCACCTCCTGAGTCGATCTAGCGCTTGGTGTCCGTCCGTCCGTCCGTCTGTCCATGTATTTGTTGTTCACAGGATTCCGGTCGCAATTATTAATCGATTTTGATGAAATTTGGTACAGGAAGTTTTTTGGCCACAATTTGGAAGAAATCGGATCAAATTTAGATATAGCTCCCATATATATGTATCGCCCGATTTCGACAAATGGGGTCACATTGCGCGTTTTTTCAAACGGATCGTCACCAAATTTGGCAAAAGGTAATCTTTTCCATCGCCCTTCAAGTCTGCCAAATTTCATCCAAATCGGTTCAGATTTAGCTATAGCTCCCATATATATGTACCGCCCGATTTTTCTAAATTTGGCCATAAAACCCTTATTTATCAACCGATCTTACCCAAATTTGGCTAAATGTAGTCTTCTACATCACTAACTATATGTGCAAAAAATCATCGAAATCGGTTCAGATTTAGATATAGCTCCCATATATATGTACCGCCCGATTTTTCTAAATTTGGCCATAGAACCCTTATTTATTAACCGATCTTACTAAAAGTTGGCTAGATCCAGTCCTCTAAAGTACTTACTATATGTGCAAAATTTCATCGAAATCGGTTCAGATTTAGCTATAGCTCCCATATATATGTACCACCCGATTTTTCTAAATTTGGCCATAGAACCCTTATTTATTAACCGATCTTACTAAAAGTTGGCTAGATTCAGTCCTCTATAGTACTAACTATATGTGCAAAATGTCATCGAAATCGGTTCAGATGTATATATAGCTCCCATATATGTATCACACGATTTGAAAAATTCGCCCCTAATAACTTTATGTTTGACCATACAGGCCTCATTTCTTAACTGATCTTACTCAAATCTTGCACAAGGTAACCTTTTGTGGTATTAATCAAACCCGCAAAATATTATGCAAATTGGTTCAGATTTAGATATAGCTTCCATATATAGGCATCGCTCGATTTTCACAAATTTGGCCATAGTACTCTTATTTATTAACCAATGTTACCCAAATTTCAAATTTTGATGTACTAGTCGATCGTACTTATACGTAATTGTAGCTCTTACATAAGAATATTGCTCGATTTTTACAAATTTGTATTTATTACCCACACTAATTTAACGATTTTCTCTTTTTTAATAATGGGCTCAATATTAGTGGTATACTAACTCCGTAGGCGCAATATCAACACAGCCAGTGTTGCTAGAAGTAGGGGAAATTCCCTATAAGTAGGGTTTTTCTAATATATAGCGTCTTGTAGGGACGTAGGGCCACAATCTAGGACATTTTCACTCATCACATTTTATGGAACGGCATAAACGGCAAAGAGAACCATGAAGTTCTCTTCCAGACGTTTTTTCAATAATTTATATTTTTCTGGCGGAAAATGTCCTTTGTAAAATACGATTTGTTGAAAATTTGGCTTTTTGGCATCGAAAATTTTTGAACCACTTAACTTATCACAGATCCAATTATACACTATTATTCGTCATCTTAATACCTTTCATTTAAGTACCAACAACGATAATCGGACAGTTTTAACTCGAGATATAATTTGTTTAGAGAAAAAAGAGCGAAAAAGTACAAATAACGGGATATCTCAAAAAGTGTTCCATAGAAAATTTTTAAACATTAAACATTTTTTCGAATTTAGCAGATTAAAATACATAAGAAAAATCGGCTTTAATCAAGTGTACATTTTCAATGTAAACTAGTGTAATTTAACTTAATGCAAATAAAATGGCTAATCTAAATTGATGAATATTTTTTCCTTTAGTTTCGAAGGCACTTTTTTCTGGGTTTAGTGCTCCTATTACAGCATTACTCGCCATATTTTGATCCATTGTAATCGGCGATAGAAATCAATATTTTCGAGATTTGGTTGCCCGAGACAATAAGTGTGTATTTTACAAGCTTCGGTGTATCTACGAATAAGTGATTACATATTAGGTGATTATATGTTTTAAAAGCACTACATACTTTCATGGCCGAAAGTATGCCTGAGGAGAAGTACTTTCCTCCTAGGACATGCGTATGTATATGTAATCCGGAACGATGCCAATTAATAAGTGGTTATTACTTTTTAAATAGGCTTACCTACAAGATTACCGGGTAATGAGAGTTTTTGCTGGGTATGCACTAACTTATAATACCCTGTTCCACAGTGTGGCGCAGGGTATAACAAGTAAGTCCGGTGAGGAGACGCTGGAGATACTGTTGGACACACATTTTCCTGGAAATCAGACGGTTGGACCATGTTCTGGCGGTGCTACGGTGGCTCAGCGGTCATTTCCTATCGAGGAACTTGTATCGGAATCTAGAATAAAATGGCCGTTAAATAGCTTTTGGTCATTCAAATCCCCCGGACCTGATGGAATTACACCGGCAGAGTTGCAAGCAGTGACTGACAGAACTGTCCCTTAGTTGACACTGATATATAAAGGATGTATAAACATAGCATATATTCCAGAAAGGTGGAGAGAAACAAAAGTCGTTTTCATACCTAAAGCGGGAAAAGCCTCTCACTCGAGTGCGCAGGATTTCCGACCAATCAGTTTATCCTCATTCCTACTTAAGACTCTGGAGAGGATGATAGACATTTATCTTAGAACTAGCGTCGATTCCAGTTTGCTCTCGAAACGACAGCATGCATACTGAAAGGGCAGGTCTACTGAGACCGCTTTGCATGAACTAGTCAGCTTTATCGAAAGCTCACTATCTGTCAATGAATACACAATCGTGGCATTTCTAGATATCAAGGGGGCATTCAATAACGTCAATCCGAGCTCTATATTAATTATTAATGGTCTGGCAAACTCTGAATGTTGATCCAGGTATACTTAGGCTGCTAGACGAACTGCTAATGAGGAGACGTATTTCGGCCACACTAGGACAAGCAAACATGCAAAGTTATGTGAACAGAGGCACTCCCCAAGGAGGAGTTCTATCACCTCTTCTTTGGAATGTTGCTATAAACAACCTTCTGATTTCCCTAGAAAAAGAAAGGATAAAAGTGGTGGCATACGCAGACAATGTGGCCCTAGCAGTCAGGGGAAAATTCCCATCCACAATCAGAGATGTTATACAGAGAGCCCTCCGGATGACTGAGAAATGGTCGAAAGAGAATGGTCTTGGAGTAAATCCTGCCAAGACAGAATTAGTCATGTACTGCAAAGATCGCAAAACTCCCACGGTTAAGCCCATATCCTTAGGGGGTATTGAAATTCCCTTTAGTGAGTGTGCAAAATACCTTGGTTGTTCTGGACAGGAAGCTCAACTTTAGGCTTAATATTGAAGAAAGGGCGAGGAAAGCCACGGTAGCTTTGTATTCGTGCAAAAAGACAATAGGAAAAAAGTGGGGACTAAAACCGAAAATTGTGCATTGGCTATACACGGCAGTGGTTAGACCTATAATGCTATATGGTGTTGTAGTCTGGTGGTCGGCACTTCAGCAACCGACAGGTTTAGATAAAGTTCAGCGTATGGCGTGCTTGTGTATCTCAGGCGCATTCAGTAAGACAGGAACAGATGCCCTTAATGTCATGCTGCATCTATTGCCTTTAGACATTTTGGCCAAACAGTCAGCTGCAACAACGGCTGTGCGGTTGCGCGAGCTATCGCTGTGGTCGGAGAAAATGTACGGTCACAGTTCGGTCCTCAAAATAATGCCAGATGTGCCTAACGTAGTGGATTACACTCTGGCGAAACCACTTCTCGACAAAAAGTTTAAAACTCTAATTCCCAACAGTGAGGCGTGATGTACACAGACCCCGGGGAATAAAAGATATATAGATTTCTACACTGATGGCTCCAAATTGGATGGACAAGTGGGTTTCGGAGTATATTCTAAAAATCTAGAACTTCGAATAGCGAAAAGATTACCTAATTACTGTAGTGTTTTTCAAGCTGAAATATTAGCAATAGCGAATTGGCTGAGAAATAATTTTCCAAAAATTTTCGGCATTAATATATATTCAGACAGTCAACCTGCAATAAAATCCTTGGAATCTGTGTTCCTTTACTCGAAAACGGCCATCGACTCCCGCAAATCTCTCAACGAGATGGCTGAGCAGTACAATATTCACCTAATATGGGTGCCATAGGAACATACCGAGGAACTGCGAAGCAGATGAGTTAGCAAGGCTAGGAACTACTTTACATATTCCAGGGGAACTAGAATCTGTTCGTATGTCTCTGGCAACCTGCAAGCTCTTACTGCGTGAGAGGGCGGTCATGATGGCAAATGTTCGATGGGTTAATTGCAAGGGCTGTAACGACCCATTTAAACTTGAACCGCACACTAAATATACTAGTGTTCTCAAGACGTACTACTTGGGCAAAATTAGAAGCAAGTCAGGACAAAACTCTGGCTTTTGAGGCCATATAAGCACAAATCGGACAAATGATATATATATATATATATATATATATATATATATATATATATATATATATATATATATATATATATATATATATATATATATATATATATATATATATATATATATATATATATATATATATATATATATATATATATATATATATATGGGAGCTTTATCTAAATCTGAACCGATTTGGCTGATATTTTGCATACAAAATATTTTGCATACAAAATATTTTGCCACAAAATATATTGGGCTGTCCGAAATTTTAGAAAATAGGTTGATAAATACGTCAATTATCACCCGATCGGTGATAAATATATATGGCAGTTATATCTAAATCTCAACCGATTTTTTTTCAAAATCAATAGCGATTGTCTTTGAGCCAAGGTAAAACTCTGTGCCAAATTTGAGGACGTTCGGACTTAAACTGCAAGCTGTACTTTGCACACAAAATTACATATACAGATAGACGGACGGACAGACAGACGGACATCGCTAAATCGACTCAGAATTAAATTCCAAGACGATCGGTATACCAAACGATGGGTCTACGGCTTTTCCTTCATTGCGTTACATACAAATGCACAAACTTATTATACCCTGTACCATAGTAGTGGTGAAGGGTATCAAAATTGACAAAATTTTTTTATAGAAATAAAATTATGACCAAATTTTCTATAGAAATTAAATTATGACCAAATTTTCTATAAGAATAAAATTTTGACAATGAAATTTTTGACAATGAAATTTTTTAAAAATTTTACATAGAAATAGAATTTTCTATAGAAACATAATTTTTATAAAATTTTCTAAGAAATAAAATTTTCTATATTTTAGAAATAAAATGTTCTATATTTTAAAAATAATATTTTCTATACTTTAGAAATAAAATTTTGAAAAAAAAATTTCTATAGAAAAAACAAATTACAAAATTTTCTTTAGAAATACAAATTTTCCATAAAAATAAAATTTTGACAAAATTTTCTATAGAAAAAAATGTTGAACAAAAAAAATCTTTAGAAATACATTTTTGACAACATTTTTTACAGTAATAAAGTTTTAACCGAATTTTCTATAGTAATGAAATTTTCTAAAGAAATAAAATTTTGACAAAATTTTCTATAGAAAAAAAAATTGGAAAATATTTCCTATAGAAATAAAATTTTGACAAAATTTTCTATAGAAATAAAATTTTGACAAAATTTTCTATAGAAATAAAATTTTGACAGAATTTTCTTTAGAAATAAAATTTTGAAAAAATTATCAATAGAAATAACATTTTGAGAACATTTTCTATAGTAATAAAATTTTGACCAACTTTTCTATAGAAATAAAATTTTTACAAAATTTTCTATAGAAATAAAATTTTGCCAAACTTGCTATAGGAAAAAATTGACAAAATTTTCTATAGAAATTAAATTATGACAAAAGTTTTCTTAAAAAAAAAACAATTGAAAAAACTTTCTGTAGAAATAAAATTATTCATAAATTTCACATACATATTGCCCACTGTGCCACGTGTTGGTATATGTACACTAAACGTTTTCAAGTAATAGCAATGATGGAAAGAAAATCCCACATGTGGTAAACACTCTTTATGTATGAACGTATTTCCAATAGAAATTTTCAAGAATGTCAATAAAAATTTCATGGCCAATGGACAATCAGAAAATTTTGTAAGACAACACGTCTGGGACAAAGCAATAAGGATTTTTCGTTTTCAGTTTTTTTTTTTATCGTATAGGAATACCAATTGGGATGACATATTAACAACACATGATCGCCTTACATTTGGGTGCGTTTATGTTATCACTTAACTTCATTTCATTACCAAAGGTTTTGTAAAATCATTAAGATTTCTACGAATTTGTCCTTAGGATTGGCTTGGATATGTTTCCGTTTAGAGAAAGGACTTTGAAATCCTTCTAGAATGCCGCTTTATTTCTGGCGAAGATTTATTTCTAATTGCTAAATATTTGATTTTGTAATCGTGTCTTTGGGTAAATTGTAAATGGTTTAGTTTGTGGCATACAAATGTGAGTCCATTAGAAGGTCGCTTCCTTTGTTATCTGAGATAAGTGAGAGAGGATCAAATGTTGATGAGGCCTATTCACAGTTATTTGTAAAAGAAAACAGTTCTGCGAAAAATGTTGACTTTTTTCGTTTCATGAAAACTAAGAAATTCCAATATATATTCTCCATCATGGATTGCTTACAAAGTTCTACTAAAGACTCTCATCCACAATCGAATAATGTTAGTTGGACTGTGGTAACAATTACACACTTCTTCTATACATTGTCTTAAAAAGCTCATAGTAAGTAAGCTCATAGGAAGTCTATGTCAGATAATAAAGGCAAATTGAATACCTACACTCAAAAAAATTTTACTTGGATATCCAAGGACTTTCAATTAAGGATTTTGGTATTAATTCCGAGTCAGAGGTACGGCTTCTTTAAAATAAAGACATCTTTAGGGACCTCTTTGGCATCAAATCTAGGATCAATAAAATTAAAATAAGGGTTCTAATTTCACTCATCGAATGTTCATTCCCTTTTTTGCGATATATATCCAAATTATAACAGATACTTCAAAGTAAAATGGGTTTTCTTTATTCCAATAAACCTATACACCAAAGATGCAAATTTTAATATTGCACTCAGAAAAAAGTGAACTCTCTATTTCACTACAGCCAATTTAATATTGCACTCAGAAAAAAGTGAACTCTCTATTTCACTACAGCCAATTTATTTTAGTTCATGGAATTATTATGTTACGACGTTAGTTAAATTAACTAAAAAAACGGGACAAAATTATACACAAATTAAGCATAAAGATTAACTAAATTCGTATTTCTCACAAACATAGTTCATTATACCCTGCGCCACACTGTGGAACAGGGTATTCTAAGTTAGTGCATATGTTTGCAACACCCAGAAGGAGACGAGATAGACACATGGTGTCTTTGGCAATAATGCTCAGGATGGGTCCCTGAGTCGATCTAGCCATGTCCGTCCGTCCGTCCGTCTGTCTGTGAAAACATTTTTGTGATCAAAGTCTAGGTCGCAATTTAAGTCCAATCGCCTTCAAATTTGGCACATTTTCCTAATTTGGGTCAGAATAGAACCCTATTGATTTTGGAAGAAATCGGTTCAGATTTAGATATAGCTCCCATATATATCTTTCGCTCGATATGCACTAATATGGACCCAGCAGCCAGAGTTTTATACCGATTTGCTTGAAAATGGTATTGTACAAACATAACACTTAGTCGTATAGTCAAGTGTGCAAAATTTGATTGATATCGGTTCATATTTAGATATAGCTCCCATATATATCTTTCGCCCGGTATGGACTAATATGGTCCTACAAGCCAGAGTTTTGGCCCAATTTGGTTGAAATTTTGCACAGGGAGTAGAATTAGCATTGTAGCTATGTGTGCCAAATTTGGTTGAAATCGATTCAGATTTAGATATAGCTCCCATATATATCTTTCGTCCGATATGCACTTATATGAACCCAGAAGCCAGAGTTTTATCCCGATTAGATGGAAATTTTTCACGAGGAGTACAATTGGTAGTATAGTTATGTGTGCCAAATTTGATTGAAATCGGTTCAGATTTAGATATAGCTTCCATATATATTTTTCGCCCGATATGGACTTATATGGCCCCAGAAGCCAGAGTTTTGGCCCAATTTGGTTGAAATTTTGCACTAGGAGTACAATTAGTAATATAGTCATGTGTGCCAAATTTGATTGAAATCGGTTCAGATTTAGATATAGCTCCCATATATATGGTTTTCTGATTTCGACAAAAATGGTCAAAATACCAACATTTCCTTGTTAAATCGCCACTGCTTAGTCGAAATGTTGTAAAAATGACTCTAATTTTCCTAAACTTCTAATACATATATATCGAGCGTATCGAGCGATAAATCATAAATAAACTTTTGCGAAGTTTCCTTAAAATTGCTTAAGATTTAAATGTTTCCCATATTTATACCCTGCGCGTTGCAGACCAGAGGTCTATGGATTGCTTTAAAGCTGCATTGATGCTAATTGGTGAAGTTTGGGAAGGAGCCGCTTTGGAGTTAGTCGATAAAAAAGACATACCGGCTAAACCTAGAGCACATGCATGGATACCGGCAAACCCTCCTGATCCTGAGTCAATACTAGAGAGACTAAAAGAATGTAACCCAGATCTTCCAACCGCCGATTGGAAGGTTGGTCGTTTGGATGAGGTGGATGGACCAAGACGGCATGCGGTGTTTATATTAAACATAGAGTCGCTGCCACATCTAGCCCAGACCCAAGGACGCGTAAGTTATGGCTTTCATGATATCCATATGAAGGTATACAAAAGCGATCAGCCAAAGGATTCCGAAACGGACAAGCCTCCGGTAGAGTCAGCAGTGGAAAAATCTCCTAGCGAAGCCGAAGGAGACATAAAACCTGCAGACTATGGCGAAAATCATATGCGGGAAGTTTCTACAGGCTCAAGCCTCACCAAAACTGAACCGCGGATTGTTGCGAGAGTCACCGAGATCTATGAAGAGGAAGCCCTTGATGACTCAATTGAAGCGGCTGATGTGACGGTGGTTGAAAATTTGGATGGTTCTACGGTTCCTCCAGATAAATCTTCACCATTGTAAGGCCGCTTGTGCTGCCTTAAAAGTTCTCCTGATGAAAGGAGACATAGATATAGTTCTTATTCAAGAACCATACATATATAAGAACAAGATCTGTGAATTAAGCACTCCGGGTTTCAAACTTTTGCATAATACCGGTACCGATATAAATCGAGCATGTATAATTGCTAAAAACGAACTAAACTTGTTTCTGCTTCCTTCATTGAGCAATGCAGACACTGTCGTAGCCAGTCTAGAGATATCCACATGCAAATATTGGGTATCTTCGGTCTACATGGGACATGATAGGGAGATGCCACCCTGTGCCGTTAAGACCTTAGTTGAGGAGTCACTAAAAACAAAGACAAAACTCATTATGGGATGCGATGCAAATGCACATCATAGTATTTGGGGAAGTAGTGATACTAATGCAAGGGGAGAGTCGCTAATAGAGTTTATTTTGCGTACTAACCTGGTAGTTTGCAATAAGGGAGATGCACCAACCTTCGTCACCAGGAACGGACAAGAGGTTTTGGACGTAACGTTGACCTCTCCGGAACTGAATGATAAGATATCTGAGTGGCAAGTTTTGAGGGAACATAGCTTCTCAGATCATCGCTACATCAGTTTCAGATTGGCTGTTCGTACTTCAAAGACCATATTTCCGCCAAATGTTAGGAAGCTGATAGGTATAGGGAATCGTTCAATTCGATGATACCGGAAATGCCGGAGACAAATATGAGCACTGTGCAAGATATCGAACACGCAGTGGAGCGGATTACTAAGGCCTTCAACATTTCACTGAAAGCTGCTTGCCCTAGAGGAAAGCCAAGGGGAAAAAATCGGCCGCCATGGTGGACTACGGAGTTAAGTAATATGAGGAAATCCTGCAGGAAGCTCTTTAACAAAGCAAAGTCCACAAGAGCTCCGGAGGATTGGGACACTTACAAGATGAATCTGAGAGAATATAAACGAGAACTGAGAAGGTCTCAACAAAACTCTTGGGATGATTACTGTAGCAGTATTGAGAATACGTCAGAGGCTTCCAGACTACGGAAGGTACTAGCATCCACTAACACCGCTCCAGGTTTCATTAAAACATCGGAGGGAAATTGGACAACGTCCAGTGAGGAGACGTTGGAGGTACTTTTGGACACACACTTCCCTGGAAATCAGACGGTTGAACCATGTTCCGGCGGTGTAACAGAGGCTCAGCGATCATTTCCTATCGAGGAAATTGTGTCGGAATCTAGAATAAAATGGGCTTTAAATAGCTTTGGACTATTCAAATCCCCCGGACCTGATGGAATTACTCCGGCGGAGTTACAGGCAGTGGCTGAAAGAGTTAGATTGAAATTTTTCACGAGGAGTACAATTGCTAGTATAGTCATGTGTGCAAAATTTGATTGAAATCGGTTCAGATTTAGATATAGCTTCCATATATATTTTTCGCCCGATATGGACTTATATGGCCCAAGAAGCCAGAGTTTTGGCCCAATTTGGTTGAAATTTTGCACTAGGAGTACAATTAGTAATATAGTCATGTGTGCCAAATTTGATTGAAATCGGTTCAGATTTAGATATAGCTCCCATATATATGGTTTTCTGATTTCGACAAAAATGGTCAAAATACCAACATTTTCCTTGTTAAATCGCCACTGCTTAGTCGAAATGTTGTAAAAATGACTAATCTTCGTGAAATTTTGCACAGAGAGTAAAACTGACATTCTACCAATTCTTGGTAAATTTGATTGAAATTGGTTCAAATTTAGATATAGTTTCCATATATATCTTTCGTCCGATTTGAACTTATATGGCCACAAAAGCCAGAGTTTTGCCGTGATTTGCTTCAAATTTTGCACAAGGGGTACGTTTAATAGTATCGTTAAGTGTGTCAAATTTTGTTAAAATCGGTTCAGATTTAGATATAGCTCACATATATATCTTTCGCCCGATTTGGAGTTATATGGTCTCAAAAGCCAGAGTTTTGCCCTGACTTACTTCAAATTTTGCACAAGCGGTACTTTTAACGATACTATTGTATGTACCAAATATGGTCAAAATCGATTCAGATTTAGATATAGCTCCCATATATATATTTCGTCCGATTTGAACTTATATGGCCTCAAAATCCAGGGTTTTGCCGTGATTTGCTTCAAATTTCGCACAAGGAGTACGTTTAGTAGTATAGGTCATTTTGGCAAATTTGGTTGAAATCGGTTCAGATTTAGATATGGCTCCCATATTATCTCCCGTCCGATTTGCACTCATATGACCATGTGGGGGGCCAAAGTTATACTCCCATTTACGTGAAATTTCGCATAGATAGCAGAATTATTATTCTAACTATGCATGTCAAATTTAGTCAAAATTGGTTCAGATTGTATATAGCTCCCATATATACGTACACCAGAGTTGGGGAAATATGGTAGACTATTTCATATTTTAGACCCATTTTCAATGGGATTTTCCTCCAATTGACTGGATAGTTTCCTCAGAGAATATAAATATGGCAAAAATTCTCACACTTTACACAAAATTCTGTGATGATTTCCCCATATCTTAGCCATATCCTACACACTGCAATGCCAAAATTTCCACAGAACGGATGAGTTTTAAATAAGGCTCCAAGTCGCCCGACTAGACCAAATAATATATCACAACCCACACTTGACCACATATCTTGGCGAGATCTAACCAATATTCTTGTAAAATCGCCACTGCTGAGTAGCAAAAATTGTAAATATTACTCTAATTGTCCTATATCTCGAATACATATGTATCGCCTGAAAAATCATAAATCTCTTGTGTACAATTGCATTAAAATTTCTCTCGCTTCATATTTCCCATATTTATACCCTTCACCACTACTGTGGTACAGGGTATAATAAGTTTGTGCATTTGTATGTAACGCCAAGAAGGAAAAGTCTGAGACCCATTGTTTAGTATACCGATCGTCTTAGAATTAAATTCTGAGTCGATTTAGCGATGTCCGTCTGTCTGTGTGTCCGTCTGTCTGTTGGTGTATTTTTGTGTGCAAAGTACAGCTCGCAGTTTTAGTCCGATTGTCCTAACATTTGGTATAGGGTCCTGTTTCGGCTCAAAGACGATCCCTATTGATTTTGGAAAAAATCGGTTCAGATTTAGATATAGCTGCGATATATATTTTTCACCGATCTGGTCATAGTTGGCGTGTATATCAACCGATCTTCCTCAAATCGTACATCCGAATATTTTATGAGTCTCGAAAAACTTGCAAAATATCATCCAAATCGCTTCAGATTTAGATATAGCTCCCATATATAGCTTTCGCCCGATTTACACTCATTTGCCCACAGAGGCCAATTTTTTCCTCCGATTTAGTTGAAATTTTGCACAGGGAGTATAATTAGCATTGTAGCTATGTGTGCCAAATTTGGTTGAAATCGGTTCAGATTTAGATATAGCTCCCATATATAGCTTTCGCCCGATTTACACTCAAATGACCACAGAGGCCAATTTTTTCCTCCGATTTAGTTGAAATTTTGCACAGGGAGTATAATTAGCATTGTAGCGATGTGTGCCAAATTTGGTTGAAATCGGTTCAGATTTAGATATAGCTCCCATATATAGCTTTCGCCCGATTTACACTCATATGACCACAGAAGCCAATTTTTAACTCCGATTTAGTTGAAATTTTGCACAGGGAGTAGAATTAGCATTGTTTCTATGCGTGCCAAATTTGGAATCGGTTCAGATTTAGATATAGCTCCCATATATATGTTTTTCTGATTTCGACAAAAATGGTCAAAATACCAACATTTTCCTTGTAAAATCGCCACTGCTTAGTCGAAAAGTTGTAAAAATGACTCTAATTTTCCTAAACTTCTAATACATATATATCGAGCGATAAATCATAAATAAACTTTTTCGAAGTTTCCTTAAAATTGCTTCAGATTTAAACGTTTCCCATATTTTTTTACTAAGATTGTGCTCCACCCTAGTGCATTAGCCGACTTAAATTTTGAGTCTATAGATTTTGTAGAAGTCTATCAAATTCTGTCCAGATCGAGTATATCACTTAAATGTATGTATTTGGGACAAACCTTTATATATAGCCCCCAACACATTTGACGGATGTGATATGGTATCGAAAATTTAGATCTACAAAGTGGTGCAGGGTATAATATAGTCGGCACCGCCCGACTTTAGACTTTCCTTACTTGTTTTTTACTAAAATTGTGTTCCACCCTAGTGCATTAGCCAACTTAAATTTTGAGTCTATAGATTTTATAAAAGTCTATCAAATTCTGTCCAAGTCGAGTGATATTTAAATGTATGTATTTGGGACAAACCTTTATATATTGCACCCAACACATTTGAGGGATGTGATATGGTATCG
The DNA here is from genome assembly GCF_050003625.1 of Haematobia irritans. NCBI lineage: Eukaryota > Metazoa > Arthropoda > Insecta > Diptera > Muscidae > Haematobia > Haematobia irritans. The sequence continues at coordinate 34,303,786 of NC_134400.1, read as the reverse complement.
AAAATTTAGATCTACAAAGTGGTGCAGGGTATAATATAGTCGGCCCCGCCCGACTTTAGACTTTCTTACTTGTTTTTACTAACATTGTGTTTCATCCCAGGGCGTTAGCCGATTTAAATTTTAATTCTAGAGTTTTTGTAGAAGTACAAAAAATTGTTTCCATTAAAAGTATTTGTATCTGAAAATTCAAACTTTTATATAGCTCCCAGCAAATTTTAAGTAGTTGAGATGGTAACACAAATGTTTGTCTACATAGTGGTGAAGGGTATAATATAGTCGGCTCCGCCCGAATTTAGACTTTACTTACTTGTTTTTTATTTGTATTTTATTATTTTTTTAGGAAATTGTCAACATCCTAATGAAAATTTCCTGTTTTTAAGCATTTCTCAAAAATTGTATGAACTAAACGTGGATATAAAGTCCTATGGCCGTACACATAAGTTCAATATGAACTAAAGCAGAAGATTCGGACGATTTCCAAAAATTGTAATAATGGACTACCGTATGTTTAAAATGGTTATGAATTGGCGCCAATGATTTTTTTCTTTACTTTTAGTTAATTTTTGATTTCTTCTATGATAGGATGTAATTTCAATTAAAAATTACATCAGGACACTAAATTTTGCTTTCCAACGCTTTGTGGAATCCTCACAGTGTGTAATACAATTTAGTTCAATTTTCGTACGAGACAGTTCATTCTTCCTATAAACTATTTTACTTTTTTCTGTGTGACCTAATAACCCAATAATTGTTTCATTTTGTCACCAGGAAATTTCTAAAATCGTAATTTTTATACCCTCCACCATAGGATGGGGGTATATTAACTTTGTCATTCCGTTTGTAACACATCGAAATATTGCTCTAAGACCCCATAAAGTATATATATTCTGGGTCGTGGTGAAATTCTGAGTCGATCTAAGCATGTCCGTCCGTCCGTCCGTCTGTCCGTCTGTCCGTCTGTCCGGCTGTCCGTCCGTCTGTGGAAATCACGCTAACTTCCGAACGAAACTAGCTATCGACTTGAAACTTGGCACAAGTAGTTGTTATTGATGTAGGTCGGATGGTATTGAAAATGGGCCATATCGGCCCACGTTTACGTATAGCCCCCATATAAACCGATCCCCAAATTTGGCTTGCGGAGCCTTCCGGAGCAGCAAAATTCATCCGATCCGGTTGAAATTTGGTACGTGGTCTAAGTATACGGTCTCTAACAACTATGCAAAAATTGGTCCATATCGGTCCATAATTATATATAGCCCCCATATAAACCGATCCCCAGATTTGACCTCCGGAGCCTCTTGGAGGGGCAAAATTCATCCGATCCGGTTGAAATTTGGTACCTGATGTTAGTATACGGTCTCTAACAACCATGCAAAAATTGGTCCATATCGGTCCATAAATATATATAGCTCCCATATAAACCGATCCCCAGATTTGACCTCCGGAGCCTCTTGGAGGAGCAAACTTCATCCTACCCGATTGAAATTTGGTACGTGGTATTAGTATATGGTCTCTAACAACCATGCAAAAACTGGTCCATATCGGTCCATAATTATATATAGCTCCCATATAAACCGATCCCCAGATTTGACCTCCGGAGCCTCTTGGAGGGGCAAAATTCATCCGATCCGTTTGAAATTGGGTACCTGATGTTAGTATACGGTCTCTAACAAGCATGCAAAAATTGGTCCATATCGGTCCATAATTATATATAGCTCCCATATAAACCGATCCCCAGATTTGAACTCTGGAGCCTCTTGGATGAGCAAAATTCATCCGATCCAATTGAAATTTAGTACGTGGTGTTAGTATATGGTCTCTAACAACCATGCAAAAATTGGTCCATATCGGTCCATAATTATATATAGCTCCCATATAAACCGATCCCCAGATTTGACCTCCGGAGCCTCGTGGAGGAGCAAAAGTCATCCGATGCGGTTGAAATTTGGTACATTTCATTAGTATATGGCCTCTAACAGCCATGTAAAAATTGTAAAATTTTATTACTATAGAAAGTTTTGTAAAAAGTTTATTTCTATAGCAATGTTTGTCAACATTTTATTTCCATAGAAAATTTTGTCAAAATTTTATTTCTATAGAAAATTTTGTAAAAAATTTATTTCTGTAGAAAATTTTGTCAACATTTTAGTTCTATAGACAATTTTGTCAACATTTTATTTCTATAGAACATTTTGTCAACATTTTATTTCTATAGAAAATTTTGTCAACATTTTATTTCTATAGAAAATTTTGTCAAAATTTTATTGCTATAGAAAATTTTGTCAACATTTTCCTTCCATAGAAAATTTTGTCAACATTGTATTTCTATAGAAAGTTTTGTCAAGTTTTTATTTCTATAGAAAATTTTGTCAAAATTTTATTTCTATAGAAAATTTTGTCAAACTGAATTATATACGTATTTAATCGGCCTTTTTTTTTGTTTAATATATACCCCTTATGGACTAACTTACAATTTAGAAGACAGTGTTAAAAAGTTTTACGATACCTTGCCATCGGCAAGTGTTATCGCAACCCAAGTAATTCGATTGTGGATGACAGCCTTTAGTAGAAGTTCCTACGCAATCCATGGTGGAGGGTACATAAGATTCGGCCTGGCCGAACTTACGGCCGTATATACTTGTTTTTAATTAGATAAAAGAACTCAATTTGTATGAGGATGTTTAAAGAAAATTCCTGGCCGAAATGATTTCACCGATAGGCTTGAAGGTCTTTTCTAAGACAAAGCATAGACCATTAATGTAATTATTTGCTAAACATTAGCACCACAATTAGCCAAATGTTGATGTTAATGACATTTTGATAAACCATAAAAACTACCAAGGACATTAGTCAAGGTCGAAATTTTTATTTGCTCGCAAATCAAGGTAACACAATTTAATTCACTTGTTATGCTCTTGAGGGGAACAAGTCTTATTTCTTGGCTGAGGGTGTGTGTATGTGTCTGTCTCGAAGAATAGCCTAGAAAGGAAAATCCTTGAAGGCTATCCAATTGAGGACCTCCTTTTTATTATATCGCAGTAAATTCATTAACTATTCTTAAAATTGTTTTTCTCTTCGATGTGAAGGATGAAAAAAGACAACATATGGTTAACAAGGGTCTAACACTTTCCAAAGATCTCTGCGAAAGAGATAAAATTTCATTTAGTTAATTTTCAAGTAATTTTTAACGGTCTCCCCCCTACAACGAAAATGCAAAATTTGCCTTACTTAGACGAGAGATGGATAATTTATTTGAATTTCCTTTAATAGTAACAGCAACAACAACAACGAGGATTTCAAACCTATACCCAAATCTAGAATTTGATCCTAACAAAACAATAAACCAAAAACAAAGGAAATTGAACAATTTTCGTTAGCATTCCCACGGTTTTTACGATGCGACTACTGGGGGTATTTACCCAAAATCACAGGTATAGAGAGGGAGAATCTAAAATACACCATCAACATCACCATCTACGAAAACCCATTGTGCACGTGCAAGAGTGTGGAAAATATCCCAGCTACCTGCTTGTCAAACAAAAATCTTTGAGCAAGAGAGAGCATGGAGAGAGAGCGAGAGAAATCATCATGAAATCACCTGCCTGAAACGATGTTGTGATTGGTCAATGTTAGTGACAAAGCAATAAGGAAAATGGTATAAATAGCCGACCCAATTGAGAAATCGATATCATTCACCACAGTTGTGTGCTCAAGTTGAAACATCCAGAAAAATTCCCTACAATGGCCTACGAAATTTTAGTAAACACTGCCACCTCTCCTATTTCTACCACTTTGCCTGCCAACAAACCTCAATATACACCAGCGAAAATTTTCAAGAAAGCTTTTCGCTCTGTCCGTCAACTCTTCAAAATGTCCATTAAACATCAACGTTTTCTAAATGAGACAATTGCTGCCTTTGATGATGATGCTGCTGATGATGGCTTTTCGAGTGAAGAAGAAATGGAAAATTATGAAAATGAGATAAGAGAAGCCCAACTTCAAAGGCTCTGAAGCAGATAGACCCCATAATGGTGAAATCCATGTGTATTACATAGGACAAGGAATTTCGGGGATGATGAAATGCTATGATATCCCTTTGATGGCTTGGTTTTATCCGGCTCCAATATATAATGTATAAAGGCGTTCCAGGACAAAGGCGACAAATGCCTCATCTATAGCTGAAATTAAACAAACGATGTATTTTAAAGAAAATCATGATTTAGAAAAATATATAATTTTTTTTTTTATAAATAAAAATTTTAATAATTAATTGCTTTATTGATTTTTATTACTACAAATAATTTAAAATAGAAAGCGAGAAAGGTATATTGTAGACAGGCGTTCAAGAACAGAGGTGAAATCCCTCATCTATAGCTGAAAACAAATAAGAAAAATTTTAAAGAAATTATGATCCAGAAAATCTTTTTAATCTTTTACAATGAAAAATTTAAATAAATAACTTAAGGTTTTATTGAAATTTCTACTAACATATTTTACTATAATAAACGAGAAGGATATATTGCATATCCAGTGGTTATAAAACAAAGGCTAAATGCCTCATCTATAATTGAAAACATAAAATGGTATATGCAGCAGTAAATTCGGTCAGGCCGAATCTTATGTTATAGCGGGTTACTTGAAAATTATAGAATGATAATATATAGGAATGATTAAATAATGCCCTGATTTGAAATCTAAAATCTATACATTTGGAAATTTTACTTTCAGTTTCAAGCAACTTTCATGATCAGTTCGTCTTCTATACACTCAACAAGTGAAATCGCTCTACATGGAGGCCTTACCAAATGTAGCGATAAATTATAATTTCAAGCAAATCGGATAAAAACTACGGTTTATATAATCCCAAGGAGTTAAATCAGGAAATCAGCCTATATGGGTGCTATGGTACAAATATCCACCGATACACAAAATTCAGCACACCTAGTTGTGGTTCTGAAAAACCTACAGAATTTAGACCCCAAATCGAAGTGCGGGTTTATATGGGCGATATCTCAAAATCTATACCGATACACAATTTATTCGGAACATCTATTTATGGTCCCCAAAAACATCTAGATTTCAAATTTCAAAGCAAATTGAATAAAAACAACGATTTCTAGAAGCTCAAGAAGTAAAATCGGGAGATGGGGGCTATAGCAAACCATAGACCGATACACACCATATTCGGCACACCTGTTTGTGGTCCTATTTAAAATAATTCTAGATGTCTAATTTCAGCAACATCGAATAGAAAATAAGGATATTTACAATTTCCGGTAAATCGGATAAAAACTACGGTTTCTAGAAACCCAAGGAGTTAAATCGGGAGATCGTTCTTATGGGGGCTATACTAAAATATGGACCGATACTCACCGTTTTCGGCACACCTCTTTATGACCCGAAAATACCTCTAGATTTCCAATTTCAGGCAAATAGGATAAAAACTTTGGATTCTAGAAGCCCAAGAAGTAAAATCGGGAAATCGGTCTATATGGGGGCTATACCAAAATATGGACCGATACTCATCATTTTCGCCACACCTCTTTATGGTCCTAAAATACATCTAGATTTCCAATTTCAGGGAAATTGGATAGAAACTACGGTTTCTATAAGACCAAGACCCTAAATCGGGAGGTCGGTTCATATGGGGACCATACCAAAACATGGACCGATACTCACCATTTTAGGCACACATTTTTATGGTTCTAAAGTACCTCTCGATTTCAAATTTCGGGACATTTAAATAAAAACTGCGGATTCTAGAAGCCCAAGAAATAAAATCGGGAGATCGGTCTATATGGGAGCTATACCAAAACATGGGCCATTACTCACAATTTTCGGCACACCTCTTTATGGTCCGAAAATACCTCTAGATTTCCAATTTCAAGCAAATTGGATGAAAACTACGGTCTCTATAAGCCCAAGAAGTAAAATCGGGAGATCGGTCTATATGGTGGCTATACCAAAACATTGACCGATACTCACCACCTCTTTATGGTCATACAATACCTCTAGATTTCAAATTTCAGACAAATTGGATAAAAACTACGATTTCTATAAGACCAAGGCCCCAAATCGGGAGGTCAGTTTATATGGGGACTATATCAAAACCTTGACCGATATAGCCCATATTCGAACTTGACCAGCCTGCAGACAAAAGACGAGTTTGTGCAAAATTTCAGCACGATTGCTCCATTATTGAAGACTGTAGCGTGATTACAACAGACAGACAGCCAGACAGACAGACAGACAGCCAGACAGCCAGACAGACAGACAGCCAGACAGACGGACATGGTTATATCGTCTTAGAATTTCTCCCTGATCAAGAATATATATACTCGGAAATCGATATTTCGATGTGTTACAAACGGAATGACAAACTTATTATACCCCCGTCTCCATACTATGGTGGTGGGTATAACAAGTAAGGAAAGTCTAAAGTCGGGTGGGGCCGAGCTATATCTAAATCTGAACCGATTTCAATAAAATTTGGCACACTTGAGTATAGTACTAATTGTTCTTCTTGTGCAAAATTTTAAGCAAATTAGGGTAAAATTCTGGCTTCTTCCATATCGGACGGAATATATATGGGAGCTATATCTAAATCTGAACCGATTTCTTCCAAAATCAATAGAGCTCTATTCTGAGCCAAAACACATACTTGTGCCAAATTTGAAGTCGATTGGACTTCAAAAATGTGTTCACGGACAGACGGACATGGCTATATCGACTCAGGAGCCCACCCTGAGCATTTTTGCCAAAGACACCATGTGTCTATCTCGTCTCCTTCTGGGTGTTGCAAACATATGCACTAACTTATAATACCCTGTGTGGCGCAGGGTATAAAAAGTGTTGTTCCACCAAGACAACGCACCGTGCCACAAGTCATTGAGAACGATGGCAAAAATTCATGAATTGGGCTTCGAATTGCTTCCCCGCCCACCGTATTCTTCAGATCTGGCTCCCAGCGACTTTTTCTTGTTGTCAGACCTCAAAAGGATGCTCGCAGGGAAAAAATTTGGCTGCAATGAAGAGATGATCGCCGAAACTGAGGCCTATTTTGGGGCAAAACCGAAGGAGTACTACCAAAATGGTATCAAAAAATTGGAAGGTCGTTATAAAAACGAATTTTGACAAAACAAGTGAGGAAAGTCAAAAGTCGTTCGGAGCCGACTATATTATACCCTGCACCACTTTGTAGATCAAAATTTTCGATACCATATCACATCCGTCAAATGTGTTGGAGGATATATATATATATATATATATATATATATATATATATATATATATATATATATATATATATATATATATATATATATATATATATATATATATATATATATATATATATATATATATATATATATATATATATATATATATATATATATATATATATATATATATATATAAAGGTTTGTCCCAAATACATACATTTAAATATCACTCGATCTGGACAGACTCAAGACTCAAAATTTAGACTATAGACTCAAAATTTAAGTCGGCTAATGCACTAGGGTGGAACACAATGTTAGTAAAACAATATGGGAAACATTTAAATCTGAAGCAATTTTAAGGAATCTTCGCAAAAGTTTAATTATGATTTATCGCTCGATATATATGTATTAGAAGTTTAGGAAAATTAGAGTCATTTTTACAACTTTTCGACTAAGCAGTGGCGATTTTACAAGGGAAATATTGGTATTTTGACCATTTTTGTAGAAATCAGAAAAACATATATATGGGAGCTATATCTAAGTCTGAACCGATTTCAACCAAATTTGGCACACATAGCAACAATGCTAATTCTACTCCCTGTGCAAAATTTCAACTAAATCGGAGTTAAAAATTTGCCTCTGTGGTCATATGAGTGTAAATCGGGCGAAAGCTATATATATTGGAGATATATCTAAATCTGAACCGATTTCAACCAAATTTGGCACGCATAGCTACAATGCTAATTCTACTCCCTGTGCAAAATTTCAACTAAATCGGAGTTAAAAATTGGCCTCTGTGGTCATATGAGTGTAAATCGGGTGAAAGCTATATATGGGAGATATATCTAAATCTGAACCGATTTCAACCAAATTTGGCACGCATAGCTACAATGCTAATTCTACTCCCTGTGCAAAATTTCAACTAAATCGGAGTTAAAAATTGGCCTCTGTGGGCAAATGAGTGTAAATCGGGCGAAAGCTATATATGGGAGCTATATCTAAATCTGAACCGATTTGGCTGATATTTCGCAAGTTTTTCGAGACTCATAAAACATTCGGATGTACGGAATTTGAGGAAGATCGGTTGATATACACGCCAATTATGACAAGATCGGTGAAAAATATATATGGCAGCTATATCTAAATCTGAACCGATTTTTTCCAAAATCAATAGGGATCGTCTTTGAGCCGAAACAGGACCCTATACCAAATTTTAGGACAATCGGACTAAAACTGCGAGCTGTACTTTGCACACAAAAATACACCAACAGACAGACAGACGGACAGACAGACAGACAGACGGACATCGCTAAATCGACTCTGAATTTAATTCTAAGACGATCGGTATACTAAACGATGGGTCTCAGACTTTTCCTTCTTGGCGTTACATACAAATGCACAAACTTATTATACCCTGTACCACAGTAGTGGTGAAGGGTATAAAAATGTGTTTTTCTTTGTTAGACCGGGGACTTATCAGCCAACCCAACACATTTGACGCATTTGATATAGTATCGAAAATGTGGATTTACAAAGTGGTGCAGGGTATAATATAGTCGGCCCCGCCCGACTTTAGACTTTCCTTACTTGTTTTTGAGTGAAAATTTGGCCGTATCAGAAATACTGATAACTGAGAACCATCTTCTAAATCGTTCTAAGCCTTAATGCCTGACTGTCTCTCTATACATATATTTGCTGTGGGTAAAATATAGGTCATAATTTCGTAAGCAGTCTTACGAAATATGCTACAAAACGTTTTTGTAAAACATTTATGAAAACTATCGGAGTTTGGAAAAACTCGAATCAATTTTAGGATAAATTACTTAGGGATAAAGTATTCCGACCACAGGTGGTGAACTTCTCTTTCAGCAATGAGTGCTGCCAGATTTGAAATTTTCCTCAATGACAAAGGACTTGCTTTTTATAGCCGAGTCCGTTTTGTTTTCAATATAACTTGTGAGAAAAAAAAAAATAAAAACTGCAATGGAATCCCCTATACGTTTGAAGACGGGGACATTTTCAATTGGGATGTTTGGTATTGTCCAAAATCCCATTTATAACGAACACTCCAAAGTAAAAGACGTTTTCTAGATTTCAAAACCTTTTGCTCAAAGATGCAACACCCTCAACAGTAATCCTAAAAATGATATTAGATATCTTTTTATTAGTGCAACATATTTTTCAGTATATGGTCACCCTAGTAGATGGTATAAAAACAGAGCAAGCAGATGACTAACTATTCAAATTGTTTTTTTTCACATTTTTGAATAAAACTCTTTATGGCATTTACACGCAATATATGACTTCTTTGCATAAAGATGTCATATTATTGACAATACAACACGCATACTAGAGATGTGCAGGATTAAAAATTTGTGCCTCAATATATTTTCTTTGGAGAAGCAAGTAAACCATACAAAATTGAGAAATTTCCCAAAAAAGAAAAAAAGTTTTAAAAAATGAATAAATTGACATGTCCAGGCCCATATAGTGCTATATTTATACCCTGCGCCACACTGTGGAACAGGGTATTATAAGTTAGTGCATATGTTTGCAACACCCAGAGGGAGACGAGGTAGACACATGTTGTCTTTGGCAAAAATGCTCAGGGTGGGCTCCTGAGTCGATATAGCCATGTCCGTCTGTCCGTGAACACATTTTTGCAATCAAAGTCTAGGTCGAAGTTTTAGTCCAATCGACTTCAAATTTGGCACAAGTATGTCTTTTGGCTCAGAATAGATCCCTATATCATCCCTGGATGAATTCGGTTCGGATTTAGATATAGCTCCCATATATATATTTCGCCCGATATGGACTTATATGGTCCCAGAAGCTAGAATTTAACGCTAATTTGCTTAAAATTTTGCACAAGAAGAACAATTAGTACTATAGTAAAGTATGCCAAATTTTATTGAAATCAGTTCAGATTTAGATATAGCTCCCATATATATCTTTCGCCCGATATGGACTAATACGGTCCCAGAAGCCAGAGTTTTACCCCAATTTGGTTGAAATTTTGCACAGGGAGTAGAATTAGCATTGTAGCAATGCGTGCCAAATTTGGTTGAAATCGATTCAGATTTAGATATATCTCCCATATATAGCTTTCGCCCGATTTACACTCATATGACCACAGAGGCCAATTTTTAACTCCGATTTAGTTGAAATTTTGAACTAGGAGTAACAGATTGGTCCCCGGTCCCCGGTCTGACACATAGATGGCGTCGCTAGTATTAAATGCATATTATTTTTATATAGTACCAACCTTAAAATGATTCGTGTCAAAATTTAACGTCTCTAAGTCAATTAGTTTGTGAGATAGAACGTCTTTTGTGAAGCAACTTTTGTTATTGTGAAAAATATGGAGAAAAAGGAATTTCGTGTTTTGATAAAATACTGTTTTCTGAAGGGAAAAAATACGGTGGAAGCAAAAACTTGGCTTGATAATGAGTTTCCGGACTCTGTCCCAGGGAAATCAACAATAATTGATTGGTATGCGTGGTGCAGCTGTTAACTCGTAATACATCCGAGTTTTTCCGTCGATATGTGACAATGGATGAAACATGGCTCCATCACTACACTCCTGAGTCCAATCGACAGTCGGCTGAGTGGACAGCGACCGGTGAACCGTCTCCGAAGCGTGGAAAGACTCCTCAAAAGTCCGCTGGCAAAGTAATGGCCTCTGTTTTTTGGGATGCGCATGGAATAATTTTTATCGATTATCTTGAGAAGGGAAAAACCATCAACAGTGACTATTATATGGCGTTATTGGAGCGTTTGAAGGTCGAAATCGCGGCTAAACGGTCCCATATGAAGAAGAAGAAAAAGTGTTGTTCCACCAAGACAACGCACCCACGCAGAGAAGGAATATGATCACCTCAAACATGCTTCAAGAGCAAAATGTTATTTTTGTATGGTGACCATGTAACATGTTTGTCACTAAAATTTTATTTTTTAACCTGCTTGCCGACATCAGATACACGATTTCCGAGAAAATAACATGGTTACGAAAACCATGTTACATGGTCACCACCCAAAAATAACATTTTGCTCTTAAAACATGTTTGAGGTGATCATATTCCTTCTCTGGGTGCCGTGCCACAAGTCATTGAGAACGATGGCAAAAATTCATGAATTGGGCTTCGAATTGCTTCCCCACCCACCGTATTCTCCAGATGTGGCCCCAGCGACTTTTTCTTGTTCTCAGACCTCAAAAGGATGGTCGCAGGGAAAAAAATTGGCTGCAATGAAGAGGTGATCGCCGAAACTGAGGCCTATTTTGAGGCAAAACCGAAGGAGTACTACCAAATTGGTATCAAAAAATTGCTTTCGCCCGATTTACACTCATATGACCACAAAGGCCAATTTTTAACTCCGATTTAGTTGAAATTTTGCACAGGGAGTAGAATTAGTATTGTAGCTATGCGTGCCAAATTTGAAATCGGTTCAGATTTAGATATTGCTCCCATATATATGTTTTTCTGATTTCGACAAAAATGGTCAAAATACCAACATTTTCCTTGTAAAATCGCCACTGCTTAGTCGAAAAGTTGTAAAAATGCCTCTAATTTCCCTAAATTTCTAATACATATATATCGAGCGATAAATCATAAATAAACTTTTGCGAAGTTTCCTTAAAATTGCTTCAGATTTTCATATGTTTATACCCTTCACCACTACTGTGGTACAGGATATAATAAGTTTGTGCATTTGTATGTAACGCCAAGAAGGAAAAGCCTGAGACCCATCGTTTTGTATACCGATCGTCTTAGAATTAAATTCTGAGTCGATTTAGCGATGTCCGTCTGTCCGTCTGTCTGTCTGTCTGTTCATGTATTTTTGTGCGCAAAGTACAGGTCGCAGTTTAAGTCCGATCGTTCTCAAATTTGGCATAGGGTCGTTATTTGGGACAAAGACAATCGCTATTGATTTTGGAAAAAATCGGTTCGGATTTAGATATAGCTGCCATATATATTTATCCCCGATCTGGTCATAATTGGCGTGCTTATCAACCGATGTTCTTCAAATTCAGTGCATCCGAATATTTTATGAGTCTCGAAAAACTTGCAAAATATCAGCTAAATCGGTTCAAATTTAGATATAGCTCCCATATATATATCTTTCGTCCGATTTAGACTCATATGACCACAGAGGCCAAAGGTTATTACCGATTTTCGTGAAATTTTGCATAAAGAGTAGAATTGACATTCTACCAATGTTTGGTAAATTTGATTGAAATCGGTTCAGATTTAGATATAGCTCCCATATATATCTCTCGTCCGATTTAGACTCATATGACCACAGAGGCCAAAGTTTACTACCGATTTACGTGAAATTTTGCATAAAGAGTAGAATTGACATTCTACCAATGTTTGGTAAATTTGATTGAAATCGGTTCAAATTTAAATATAGCTCCCATATATATCTTTCGTCCAATTTGAACTTATATGGTCTCAAAAGCCAGAGTTTTGCCGTGATTTGGTTCAAATTTTGCACAAGGAGTATGTTTAACAGTATCGGTAAGTATGCCAAATTTGGTTGAAATCGGTTCAGATTTAGATATAGCTCCCATATATATTTTTCGCCCGATTTATACTCAAATAACCACGGGGGCCAAAGTTAAACTCCCATTTACGTGAAATTTTGCAGAGATAACAGAATTATTATTCTAACTATGCATGTCAAATTTAGTCGAAATCGGTTCAGATTATATATAGCTCCCGTTATATGTACAACAGAGTTGGGAAAATATGGTAGACTATTTCATATTTTAGACCCATTTTCAATGGGATTTTCCTCCAATTGACTGCATAGTTTCCACGGAGAATATATTTAATATGATATTTAAGTGTGTCATGTTTGATCTAATTTGGTTCAGAATTAGATAAAGCCTCCATATATTCATTTTTCCGGTTTATACAAATATGGCCAAAATTCCCACACTTTACACAAAATTCTGTGATAATTTCCCCATATCTTAGTCATACCCTACACACTGTAATGCCACACTTTCCACAGAACGATTGAGTTTTAAATAAGGCTCCAAGTCGCCCGACTTGACCAAATAATATATCACAACCCACACTTGACCACATATCTTGGCAAGATCTAACCAATATCCTTGCTCTTTTGTACAATTGCCTCAAAATTTCTCTCGCTTCATATTTCCCATATTTTTATACCCTCCATCATAGGATGGGGGTATATTAACTTTGTCATTCCGTTTGTAACACATCGAAATATTGCTCTAAGACCCCATAAAGTATATATATTCTGGGTCGTGGTGAAATTCTAAGTCGATCTGAGCATGTCCGTCCGTCTGTTGAAATCACGCTAACTTCCGAACGAAACAAGCTATCGACTTGAAACTTGGCACAAGTAGTTGTTATTGATGTAGGTCGGATGGTATTGCAAATGGGCCATATCGGTCCACTTTTACGTATAGCCCCCATATAAACCGACCCCCGATTTGGCTTGCGGAGCCTCTAAGAGAAGCAAATTTCATCCGATCCGGCTGAAATTTGGTACATGGTGATATTATATGGTCTCTAATAACCATGCAAAAATTGGTCCACTTCGGTCCATAATTATATAGCCCCCATATAAACCGATCCCCAGATTTGACCTCCGGAGCACCTTCGAAGAGCAAAATTCTTCCCATTCGGTTGAAATTTGGTACGTGATGTTAGTATATGGTATCCAACAACCATGCAGGAATTGGTTCCTATCAGTACATAATTATATATAGCTCCCATATGAACCGATCGCCAGATTTGACCTCCGGTGCCTTTTGGAGAAGCAAAATTCATCCGATCGGGTTGAAATTTGGTACGTGGTGGTAGTATATGATATTTAACAACCATGCCAAAAGTGGTCCATAATCATTTATAGCCCCCATATAAACCGATCCCGAGATTTGGTTTTGGAGCCTCTTGGAGGAGCTAATTTCATCCGAGTGAGTTGAAATTTGTGGATGACAGTCTTTCGTAGAAGTTTCTACGCAAGCCATGGTGGAGTGTACATAAGATTCGCCCTGGCCGAACTTACGGCCGTATATACTTGTTTTTTATTAACATTGTGTTTCATTCCAGGGCGTTAGCCGATTTCAATTTTAATTCTAGAGATTTTGTAGAAGTACAAAAAATTGTCTCCATTATAAGTATTTATATCTGGAAATGCAAACCTTTATATAGCTCCCAGAAATTTGAATTAGTTGAGATGGTAACACAAATGTTGGTCTACATGGTGGTGAAGGGTATAAATAGTCGGCCCCGCCCGACTTTAGACTTTACTTACTTGTTTTTATACCCTGCGCCACACTGTGGAACAGGGTATTATAAGTTAGTGCATATGTTTTGTAACACCCAGAAGGAGACGAGATAGATACATGGTGTCTTTAGCAATAATGCTCAGGGTGGGTCCCTGTGTCGATATAACCATGTCCGTCCGTCCGTCCGTCCGTCTGTCTGTGAACACATTTTTGTGATCAAAGTCTAGGTCGCAATTTAAGTCCAATCGCCTTCAAATTTGGCACATGTTCCTGTTTTGGGTCAGAATAGAACCCTATTGATTTTGGAAGAAATCGGTTCAGATTTAGATATAGCTCCCATATATATCTTTCGCCCGATATGCACTCATATGGACCCAGCAGCCAGAGTTTTATACCGATTTGCTTGAAAATGGTATTGTACAAACATAACACTTAGTCGTATAGTCAAGTGTGCAAAATTTGGTTGAAATCGATTCAGATTTAGATATAGCTCCCATATATATCTTTCGCCCGATATGGACTAATATGGTCCTAGAATCCAGAGTTTTTGCCCAATTTGTTTGAAATTTTGCACTAGGAGTACAATTAGTAGTGCAGTTAAGTGTGCAAAATTTGATTGAAATCGGTTAAGATTTAGATATAGCTCCCATATATATCTTTCGCCCGATATGGACTAATATGGTTCTAATAGCCAGAGTTTTGGCCCAATTTGGTTGAAATTTTGCACAGGGAGTATATTTAGTATTGTAGCTATGCGTGCCAAATTTGGTTGAAATCGGTTCAGATTTAGATATATCTCCCATATATATGTTTTTCTGATTTCGACAAAAATGGTCAAAATACCAAAATTGTCCTTGTAAAATCGCCACTGCTTAGTCGAAAAGTTGTAAAAATGACTCTAATTTTCCTAAGCTTCTAATACATGTCTATCGAGCGATAAATCATAAATAAACTTTTGCGAAATTTCCTTAAAATTGCTTCAGATTTAAATGTTTCCCATATGTTTTTTTTACTAACACTGTGTTCCACCCTAGTGCATTAGCCGACTTAAAATTTGAGTCTATAGATTTTGTAGAAGTCTATCAAATTCTGTCCAGATCGAGTGATATTTAAATGTATGTATTTGGGACAAACCTTTATATATAGCCTCCAACACATTTCACGGACAACACATTTGACGGATGTGATATGGTATCGAAAATTTAGATCTACAAAGTGGTGCAGGTATAGTCGGCCCCGTCCGACTTTAGACTTTCCTTATTTGTTTTTATTTATTATTATTTTTATACCCTCCACCATAGGATGGGGGTATATTAACTTTGTCATTCCGTTTGTAACACATCGAAATATTGATTTAAGACCCCATAAAGTATATATATTCTGGGTCGTGGTGACATTCTGAGTCGATCTGAGCATGTCCGTCCGTCCGTCCGTCCGTCTGTTGAAATCACGCTAACTTCCGAACGAAATAAGCTATCGACTTGAAACTTGGCACAAGTAGTTGTTATTGATGTAGGTCGGATGGTATTGCAAATGGGCCATATCGGTCTACTTTTACGTATAGCCCCCATATAATCAGACCCCCAAATTTGGCTTGCGAGGCCTCTAAGAGAGGCAAATTTCATCCGATCCGGCTGAAATTTGGTACATGGTGTTAGTATATGGTCCCTAACAACCATGCAAAAATTGGTTCACATCTGTCCATAATTATATATAGCCCCCATATAAAGCAATCCCCCGATTGGGCTTGCGGAGCCTCTAAGAGAAGCAAATTTCATCCGATCCGGCTGAAATTTGGTACATGGTGTTCGTATGTGGTCCCTAACAACCATGCAAAAATTGGTCCACATCGGTCCATAATTATATATAGCCCCCATATAAACCGATCACCAGATTTGGCTTGCAGAGCCTCTAAGAGAAACAAATTTCATCCGATCCGGCTGAAATTTGGTACATGATGTTAGTATATGGTCTCTCAAAAATTGGTCTATATCGGTCCATAATTATATATAGCCCCCATTTAAACCGATCCCCAGATTTGACCTCCGGAGCCTCTTGGAAGACCAAAATTCATCTGATTCAGTTGAAATTTGGTACGTGATGTTAATATATGGCCTCAAACACCCATGCAAAAATTGGTCGATATCGGTCCATAATTATATATAGGCCCCATATAAACCGATCCCCAGATTTGACCTCCGGACCACCTTGGAAGAGCAAAATTCTTCCCATTCGTTTGAAATTTGGTACGTGATGTTAGTATATGGTATCCAACAACCATGCAGGAATTGGTTCCTATCAGTCCATAATTTTATATAGCTGCCATATAAAGCGATCGCCAGATTTGACCTCCGGTGCCTTTTGGAGAAGCAAAAGTCATCCGATCTGGTTGAAATTTGGTACGTGGTGGTAGTATATGATATTTAACAACCATGCCAAAAGTGGTCCATATCAGTCCATAATCATTTATAGCCCCCATATAAACCGATCCCGAGATTTGGTTTTGGAGCCTCTTGGAGGAGTAAATTTCATCCGAGTGAGTTGAAATTTGTGGATGACAGTCTTTCGTAGAAGTTTCTACGCAATCCATGGTGGAGGGTACATAAGATTCGGCCTGGCCTAACTTACGGCCGTATATACTTGTTTTTTTAATTTTATTTTTCAAAAGCAAAAACTATTGGATATAACATCAATTTTTATAATTAGTTTAGATTTTTTCGAATTGTCTACCTTTGGCTCAAATTATGGCGACTATTTGGTGGCTAATCGAAGGTGTAAAATTTCAGATGATCTCTTTTGTTTGCAACTCCTTGATTCTCTACTGTCTAACTTTTTTTGCATCGGCTTCAGAACTTTACTGGCTTTAGTCCAAGCTCATTTTTCCTATTCAACATATTCCGGAATGGTTGCATTTTAAACTTTTACCTCTAAAGGACTGTTTCAGAAGATATCAACCTCCTTCCTTGATTCCTATGTGCTTATCACTTACTCACCACCGTTGAGGTTTCAATTAACTTGCGCTTTGCACGTGGTGAGTTTTATGCTTGGCATCTATCCAATTCACAAACCGCACACCCCCTTGAGATCACATGTACAATGAACCACTCGAAACTTATAGTATAGTTTTAGGCGCAATTATATATGCCAACAATCTAATTCGAATTGTACTCAGAGAGAATAAAAACACAAGCGAACGAAACTTTGAAGCGAAACTGCGTCAGTAGGTGGCAGTCATGAGGAAAAGTTCTCTAATATCATGTAGTTTTTGTCGGCGCTTCTCTCAAATATCATACAGTTTGCGTCGGCGTCACCCAGTTCAGTTCTCTGTCGACTTTACGAAACGTAAAGCAAATTGGATTTAAAACCTACTTGAAATTATAACGGCCGATAAACAATTTGTCAAAACAGCGCTTCGACCGCAACATCGGTAATACCAAAGCTGCAGGCATTGTGCGGCATCTATTCGGTTGACATTTGTTGTTTTTGTAGAAGAGAAATTTTGTACTTAGAAACAGTGTTGCCAGTATTTTTGTGGCTATTGAGGCGTCTTGGTGTCCCAAAAATCTCCAAATTAAATTAAAATTCCTCACAAAAATCCCCTATACATTTTAGACACGTTTTTGTAAAAAAAATCAGGAAATAGTTTGTGCTATAGAATATCCCTAAACCACCTCTACTGAATTAGTAAACATTGTTTGTGGGGTATCAATGGTATAGGTTTGGGAGATAAAACGCATTTCCATATTTAAGAACATTAAGGGATACAAACACTCTGTATCTGAATCATCGAAATTGGTTAATAATTGCGACCGGAATCCTGTGAACAACAAATACATGGACAGACGGACGGACACCAAGCGCTAGATCGACTCAGGAGGTGATTCTGAGTCGATCGGTATATATTTTATGGGGTCTAAAATCAATATTTCTGGTAGGCACATTTATTGGCCGATCAAACTTATTATACCCTGACCACTATGTGGTTTAGGGTATAAAAATATAGAAATAAAATGTTAACAAAATTTTTTATGGAAATAACATTTTGACAAAATTTTCTTTACAAATTTTATTTCTATAGAAATAAAATTTTGACAAAATTTTCTATAGAAATAAAATTTTGACAAAATTTTCTTAGAAATAAAATTTTCACAAAATTTTCTATAGAAATAAAATTTTGACAAAATTTTCTTAGACATAAAATTTTCACAAAATTTTCTATTGAAATAAAATTTTCACAAAATTTCCTATTTCTATAGAAAAATTTGAAAAAAATTCTATAGATATAAAATTTTCACAAAATGTCCTATTTCTATAGAAAAATTTGAAAAAATTTTCTATAGCAATAAAATTTTGGCAAAATTTTCTATAGAAATAAAATTTTGACAAAATTTTCTATAGAAATAAAATTTTGACACAATTTTCTATAGAAATAAAACTTGTACAACATTTTTTATAGAAATAAAATTTTCACAAAATTTTCTATAGAAATAAAATTTTGACAAAAATTTCTATAAAAAAGAAAATGTTACTATAGAAATAAAATTTTAGCAAATTTTTCTATAGAAATAAAATTTTGACAAAATTTTCTATAGCAATAAAATTTTGACGAAATTTTCTATAGAAATAAAATTTTGACAAATTTTTCTATAGAAATAAAATATTGACAAAATTTTCTATAGAAATAAAATTTTAGCATATTTTGAAAAAATTTCTATAGAAATAAAATATTGACATAATTGTGTATTGAAATAAAACTTGGACAAAACGAAGGGGCAACATTTAGGCCTCAGTCCGTACGAAATGATTTCACAATTGTAGAAAAATGTCTAGCTGAATAAAATTAAAAAAAAAAAAAAACAAGTATATACGGCCGTAAGTTCGGCCAGGCCGAATCTTATGTACCCTCCACCACGGATTGAGTAGAAACTTCTACGAAAGACTGTCATCCACAATCGAATTACTTGGGTTGGGGTAACATTGCCGATGGCAAGGTATCTTAAAACTTCTTAACATCGTTTTCTAAATTGTGAGTTAGTCCATACCAGGTATATATTAGACAAAAAAGTTATGTATAGTTACGAATCGACATGGATTTTTGCACGGTACGTACACTGAAAAAATATTGTCGTGAGGTCAAAGATTTTATGTCCTTAAAATACAAACGCAAATTTTGCTTAGCATAGAAGACGCATTTCTCTAATATAAAGATTTTTTCCTTGTCCAAAAGTCGATAAACTTTTTAATGAAGTCGTATTGTCCTTATAATTAATTGCTTTGACTTAAAAATGGGTATCATAACATGAAAGAAAACATTTCTGGGCTAAGGTCAACTTGACTTTAAATTCTTTAAAATTAATGAAATTGTCTTTTTGCATCTTGACTACAAAGCAAAAAATCGTTCAAATATAGGACATGTTTTGCAAAACTTTATTTTAAAGACGTTTTTTACTTGAAACGTAGCATATTTTCTACTGGAAGTCGAGTCTGAATTTGGAAAATAAAGTTTTTCATGGGTGTTTGAGGCCATATATAAACACCACGTACCAAATTTCAACTGAATCAGATGAATTTTGGTCTTCCAAGAGGCTCCGGAGGTCAAATCTGGTGATCGGTTTATATGGGGGCTATATATATTTATGAACCGATGTGAATCAATTTTTGCACGGTCATTAGAGACCATATACTAACACCATGTACCGAATTTCAGCCGGATCGGATGAAATTTGCTTCTCTTAGAGGCTCCACAAGCCAAATCGGGGGATCGGTTTATATGGGGGCTATATATAATTATGGACCGATGTGGACCAATTTCTGTATGGATGTTAGAGACCATATACCAACACCCTGTACCAAATTTCAGCCGGATCGGATGAAATTTGCTTCATTTAGAGGGTCTGCAAGCTAAATTTGGGGGTCCGTTTATATGGGGGCTATACGTAAAAGTGGACCGATATGGCCCATTTGCAATACCATCTGACCTACATCAATAACAACTACTTGTGCCACGTTTCAAGTCGATAGCTTGTTTCGTTCGTAAGTTAGCGTGATTTCAACAGACGGACGGACGGACGGACATGCTCAGATCGACTCAGAATTTCACCACGACCCAGAATATATATACTTTATGGGGTCTTAGAGCAATATTTCGATGTGTTACAAACGGAATGACAAAGTTAATATACCCCCCATCCTATGGTGGAGGGTATAAAAAAATAAAACAAGTATATACGGCCGTAAGTTCGGCCAGGCCGAAGCTTATGTACCCTCCATCATGAATTGCGTAGAAACTTCATCTAAACACTGCCATCCACAATCGAATTACTTAAGTTGCGGTAACGCTTGCCGATGGCAAGGTATCTTAAAACCTCTTAACACCATCTTCTAAATTGTATGTAAGTCCATACGTGGTATATATTAAATAAAAAAAATCGATCCAATACGTATATAATTCTGTTTGACCGATATGGGCCAATTTTTGTGTGATTGGACCAATTTTGGTATGGTTGTTAGCTACCATATACTAACAACACGTGCCTAATTTGAACCGGATCGGATGAATTTTGCTCCTCCAAGAGGCTCCGGAGGTCAAATCTGCAGAATGTTTTATATGGGCGCCATATATAATTATGGACCGATGTGGACCAATTTTTGCACGGTTGTTAGAGACCATATACCAATACCATGTACCAACTTTCAGCCGGATCGGATGCAATTTGCTCCTCTTTGAGGCTTCGCAAGCCAAATCTGGAGATCGGTTTATATGGGGTCTATATATAAATATGGACCGATGTGGACCAATTTTTGCGTGGTTGTTAGAGACCATATACCAACATCACGTACCAAATTTCAGCCGGATCGGATGAAATTTACTTCTCTTTGAGGCTCTGCAAGCCAAATCTGGGGATCGGTTTATATGGGGGCTATATATAATTATGGACCGATGTGGACCAATTTTTGCATGAATGTTAGAGACCATATACCAACACCATGTACCAAATTTCAGCCGGATCGGATGAAATATGCTTCTCTTAGAGGCTCCACAAGCCAATTCTGGGGATCGGTTTATATGGGGGCTATATATAATTAAGGACCGATATGGACCAATTTGTCCATGGTTGTTAGAGACCATATACCAACATCATGTACCAAATTTCAGCCGGATCGGATGAAATTTTCTTCTGTTTGAGGCTCCGCAAGCCAAATCTGGGGATCGGTTTATATGGGGGCTATATATAATTATTGACCGATGTGAACCAATTTTTGCATGGTTATTAGAGACCATATACCAACACCATGTACCAAATTTTAGCCGGATCGGATGAAATTTGCTTCATTTAGAGGGTCTGCAACTAAATTTGGGGATCGGTTTATATGGGGGCTATATATAATTATGGACCGATGTGGACCAATTTCTGCATGGATGTTAGAGACCATATACCAACACCCTGTACCAAATTTCAGCCGGATCGGATGAAATTTGCTTCATTTAGAGGGTCTGCAAGCTAAATTTGGGGGTCCGTTTATATGGGGCCTATACGTAAAAGTGGACCGATATGGCCTATTTGCAATACCATCCGACCTACATCAATAACAACTACTTGTGCCAAGTTTCAAGTCGCTAGCTTGTTTCGTTCGGAAGTTAGCGTGATTTCAAGAGACGGACGGACGGACATGCTCAGATCGACTCAGAATTTCACCACGACCCAGAATATATATACTTTATGGGGTCTTAGAGCAATATTTCGATGTGTTACAAACGGAATGACAAAGTTAATATACCCCCCATCCTATGGTGGAGGGTATACAAAAATAAAAACTACCTCATATTATCGAACAGATAATGAATTTATCAAGCTGTCAGGTCTAGTATACCGAACTACACCATATGTTTCAAATCCCGCATTACTAATTTGCTCACCCAATAGTTGGAACCTGAATCCATATTCAAATTGCCTCCAATATGCCAATATTTTCTGAAAGTGTACTGTAATGCTTCCGATACGCGCACATCATTCTCATTTTATTGGTTCAAAATCGAATATGTGAATTCGCCGCTTATCTTCACTCAAAACCCTAGAACATCCATTAAAACACTGTTTGGAGGTCAAAATTGATAACGCCAAACTATCTCAAGAGTATAATCCGCAGATTGTGAGCGCGAATAAAATGATCGTGAAATTCACAACTATGGGAACACGCAAACAGGCAAGTTGGCATTTGCAAAATCGGAACGAATCATAATCGAAAAAATTGTTTTTAGAATTAATCGCATCTCAAGAAGAATGGATTATCTTCCGCTGGTACTGGCGGTATTGATGGGTATTGTAACAGTGACAGCTGAAGGTATAGGATATACACATTATCGTTTGCCTACTGCTCTAGATCCATGGCATTATACGCTGAAGATCATAACAATATTAGATGGTCCCGAAAATTTAAATTTCTCCGGGAGTGTCGCCATAAAATTTCGGGTTTTAGAAGATACTCAAAATATAACATTACACTCACGCAACTTATCAATCAACGAATCTCGTATACAATTGAGACGGCTAAATCAAGATGAAGAGTTCAATTTTTGCTTGGAGAAAGTAGAGATCCTAGAGGAGCATGATTACTACATCATAGAATTGTGTCAGACCCTACATAAGGGAGAGGAATATGAAGTTGAACTACACTTTTCGGGAATACTAAATTTTGAATTTCAAGGATACTTTTTCACCTCCTATGAGGAGGAGATGACAAATGAGACCAAATGGATTGCGGTTACTCAATTTGAACCAACTTATGCTCGAAATGCTTTTCCATGTTGGGATGAACCGAACTACAAGGCTAACTACACACTATGGCTGGGCCATAATAAAACATTGCTGGCTTTAGCAAATATGCCGATGGAGCGACAAATTCCTTTGGAAGGCATGGAGGATGATTTTGTTTGGAGTATTTTTGAAGAAAGTATACCGATGTCTTCGTATTTGGTTGCCTTTAGTATTCATGATTTTGCCTCCAGGGAATCCAAAGTGGAAGGATCGAATGTTACCTTCCGCACATGGTGTCGCAAGGACTATATCGATCATTGCGAATATGGGGCTCAAGCGGCCCCCATAGCCCTTAAATTCTATGAACAAATGTTTGGCATTTCATTTCCTTTGAAGAAAGTTGATCAGATAGCAATTCCCAGATTCACGGCATATGCCATGGAGAATTGGGGCCTCATCACCTATGAGGAGAGTGCCCTACTGTATGAGCCCAATGTGACAACACTGTTGCAAAAAACCCCGGTTACCACCGTTATTGCCCATGAGTTGGCCCATCAATGGTTTGGTAATTTGGTAACCATGAAATGGTGGACCGATTTGTGGTTGAATGAAGGTTTTGCCACTTATGTGGCCAGTTTAGGTGTGGCCCATTTGAATCCGGAATCGAATAGCTACAATACAATTTCCCTGGAAAATCTAATAGATGTTTTCGATACCGATGCCAAAGCAAGTAGCCATCCGGTATCAGAGCTAGTTTGGAATTCCAGTAAGATTTTGGATCGTTTTGATAGCATTTCATATGGCAAGGGATCGGCGATCCTCAGAATGATGCATTTAACCATGGGAGGAGAGGCATTTTTTGCGGCAATTCGTGAATATCTGACCAAGTATCAATACGTGAATGCCCAACAGGATGATTTGTGGCATGAGTTCTCTGAAAAGTTCCATGAGCTGGGAACAGTAAAGCAGGAATACAATGTAAAAGCTATTATGGATACATGGACTCTCTTTTCGGGATATCCTTTGGTAAAAGTCAAACGTAACTACGATACTGGCAGTCTGGAGATTTCTCAAGAAAGATTTCTTAAAAGCAAGTCCCTAAGATCTGAAGATAATTTGGATAACAAATGTTGGTGGATTCCCTTGAGTTATAGCATCTCCTCGGAATTGTCCTTCAATGTGACCACACCCAAGGCATGGTTAGAATGCAATGAGTCGGGCCAGAGTTTGCCTTTGCATATGGAAAATGTTGCCAAAAATACAGATTGGATTATTTTCAATAATCAAATGGCCGGAGTCTATCGAGTTTCATATGACAGTGAAAATTGGAGACTTATTGCGGAGACCTTGAATAGTGACCATTACCTGGATATCCATGTCATGAATCGAGCCCAAATACTTAGTGATGTCTTGGCTTTGGCATTTCAAGGTCACCATGGCCACTATGATATTGCCTTCAGTATTTTAGAATACTTAACAAAGGAGCGTGAAAATCTTCCATGGAGAGTAGCTTTGAATGGCCTAAGTGATATATGGGCAGTGATTAAATTTCTGCCCATGCAAAGAAGATACTTTAATCTATATATGCAATATATCTTGGAGCCCATTTACTACTATACAGGGGGTCTAAATTCCACCTCTAGCATGGACCACTTAACCGAATCCCACATCAAACTAAAGCCAGTAATAGCAGAATGGGCATGTACCATGGAAATAGATGATTGTATTCACTCGGCCCAACAACAATTCCAAGAATGGAAACATAGCCAAAACCCCGATGAAGAAAATCCCATAGATGTTGACATGAGACATATCATCTATTGTATGGCCATACGTTATGGCAATCAAAGTGATTGGAAATTTCTTTGGCAACGTTATAGGAAAACATCATCACAGGAAGATGAAATGTTTAGAATAATTAAAGGCTTAAGTTGTTCGCGTGATTCAACATTGCTGAGTAAATTCCTGGTCTCCATATATATTAAAGGATTCGAAATAGGGGATTACGATGATTTTGTTGCCTTTCAAGCAATAGCACTCAGTGAGGTTGGAGCTGATGTAGCAAGAGAATATTTTTTCCATAATCTGGAATCTTTAAAGGCTGCCAAAAAAGATATCGATCTGATGGTTGATTGTTTATCAGAGACCATTACAACTGCTGAAGATCTGGAAAAATTGATCAATTTTATCGAAACTAACAATGATCATTTTTCCGATGTAGAATATCGCAAAAAATATGTCCGGAGTTTAGCTCAACCTAATATAGAATGGATCGATCGAAATTTGGAAAATATGAAAGAACAGCTACAAATTCGTCTATCTGGTATGGGAGTACTGGAAGAAAATGCTATACATACTTAATTAAACAGAATTAGTTATATGTGTAAGTTTTTCAATGACGAAAATCATAGTATCAATCTCACAATTAATTAGATATAACAAATATACTTCATTACAAAATTAATTCATCTTTTTTTTTTGGACTTTCATCAGGTTCAGGTTTAGATAAAGCTCCCCTATATAGCAAATTTTTGTCAACATTTTATTTCTATAGAGAATTATGTCAAAATATTATTTGCATAGGAAATTTTATGAAAATTTTATTTCTATAGACATTCTTCTCACGATTTTAGTTCTATAGAAAATTTTCTAAAAAATTTATTTCTATAGAAAATTTTTGTCAAAATTTTTTTTCTATAGAAAATTTTTGTCAAAATTTTATTTCTATAGAAAAATTTGTCAAAATATTATTCCTATAGCAAGTTTTGTCAACCTTTTATTTCTATGGGAAATTTTGTCAAAATTTTATTCCGATAGAAAATTTTGTCAAAACTTTATTTACAGTGGAATTTTTGTTTTATTTTATTTCTATAGAAAATTTTTGTCAATTTTTTTTTTTTTTTTTGTATAGAAAATTTTCTAAAAATTTTATTTCTATACACTCAAAAAAAAACAGTGAACTCTCTATTTTACTAAAGCCAATTTAACTTTATTTTAGTTCATGGAATTATTATGTTTGGAGAAAGTTTTCTTTACTCTAATAATTTTTTGCGTACGCTAGTTAAATTAACCAAAATCGAGGAAAAAAATATACACAAATGAAGCATAAAAATTAACTAAATTCGAGTCTGCCACAAAATAGTTCAGCATTTCTTTAAATTTGCAAATTTTACTACAAATGCCTTCATCATGAACTTCATATGTCACTAAAGACATTCTTGCAATTTTCAACTCCAAATTTTTCCTTGAAACTACAAATTTTTCTTTAAGAAGTGAAAAAACTTAATTATGTCTAATAAATTTTCTTGAATTTGTCGAAAAATATTTACTTATTTTAATGACATCGGCGTGATGCCAGCGTTTGTAATACTGTTTAGTTAAAATTTTCTAAAAATATTCAAAATTTTCTTAAATTAACCGAAATTTTTCTTCCCGGTGGGTTCACTGTTTTTTCAGTGTAGAAAATATTGTCAAAATTTTATTTCTAACGATTTGTTTTATCTCTATTTAAAATTCTAACAATTTTTTTTTTCAATTTATTGTTTTTATTTTATTTCTATAGAAAATTGTTTCAAAATGTTATTCCTATAGACAATTTTCTCAATATTTTATTTCTGTAGAAAATTTTGTCAAAATTTTATTTCCATAGAAAATTTGTTCAAAGTTTTATTTCTATAAAAAATTTGTTCAAAGTTTTATTTCTATAGAAAATTTTGTTAAAATTTTATTTTTATGGAACATTTTCTCAAAATTTTATTTCGAGAGAATATTTTGTCAAAATTTTATTTTCAATGTTTTTTTTTTATTTTATGTCTATAGAAAATTGTTTCAAAATTCTATTTCTATAGAACATTTTTTCACTACTGTTTTTCTATAGATAATTTTATCAAAATTTTATTTTTATAGAAAATTATATTTCTATAGAAAATGTTGCCAAAATTTTATTTTGAGAGAAAATTTTTTCAAAATTTTATTTCCAATGGATTTTTTTTTTGTATTATGTCTATAGAAAATTGTTTCAAAATTCAATTTCTATAGAAAATTTTTTCTCATTTGTATTTCTATAGGTAATTTTATCAACATTTTATTTTTATAGAAAATTATATTTTTATGTAAAATTTTTGAAACATTTTATTTCTATAGCAATTTTTTGAAAATTTTATTACTATAGAAATATTATCAAAGTTTTACTTCTATGTAAAATTTTTGAAAAATTTTATTTCTACAGAAATTTGCTCTAAATTTTATTTCTGTTAAAAATTTTCTCAAAATTTTATTTCTGTAGAAAAATTTCCCATAATCTTAATTCTTTATAAAATTTTCTCAAGATTTTAGTTCTATAGAAAATTTTCTAAAAAATTTATTTCTATAGAAAATTTTGTCCAAACTTGATTTCTATAGAAAATATTGTCAAAATTTTATTTCTATAGAAATTTTTGTCAACCTTTTATTTCTATAGAAAATTTTGTAAATTTTTTTTTCTATAAAAAATTTTCTCCAAATTTTATTTACACTGGAATTTTTGTTTTATTTTATTTCTATAGAAAATTTTGTCAAGTTTTTTTGTATAGAAAATTTTCTAAAAATTGTATTTCTATAGAAAATGTTGTCAACATTTTATTTTTAACAATTTGTTTTATCTCTATTTAAAATTTTAACAATTTTTTTCAATTTATTGTTTTTATTTTATTTCTATAGAAAATTGTTTCAAAATTTTATTCCTATAGACAATTTTCTCAATATTTTATTTCTATAGAAAATTTGTTCAACGTTTTATTTCTATATAAAATTTTGTCAAAACTTTATTTCTATAGGAAATTTTTTAAAAATTTTATTTCCAATGAAATTTTTTTTGTATTTCTATAGATATATCTATAGACATAGAAAATTGTTTCAAAATTCAATTTCTATAGAAAATTTTTTCTCATTTGTATTTCTATAGGTAATTTTATCAAAATTTTATTTTTATAGAAAATTATATTTCTATAGAAAATTTTGTCAAAATTTTATTTGTATAGAAAATTTTGCCAACCTTTTATTTCTATAGAAAATTTTGTCGAATTTTTATTTCTATAGCAAATGTTGTCAAAATTTTATTTACAGTGGAATTTTTGTTTTATTTTATTTCTATAGAAAATTTTGTCAATTTTTTTTTTGTATAGAAAATTTTCTAAACATTTTATTTCTAACGAATTGTTTTATCTCTATTTAAAATTTTAAAAAATTTTTTCAACTTATTGTTTTTATTTTATTTCTATAGAAAATTGTTTCAAAATTTTATTCCTATAGACAATTTTCTCAATATTTCATTTCTGTAGAAAAAAATTTTTTTTCTACAAAAAATTTTTTTTTTCAAAATTTTATTTCTATAGAAAATTTATCAAAATTTTATTCCTATAGACAATTTTCTCAATATTTTATTTCTGTAGAAAATTTTGTCAACATTTTATTTCTATAGAAAATTTTTTCAAAGTTTTATTTCTATAGAAAATTTTGTCAAATTTTTATTTCGAGAGAAAATTTTGTCAAAATTTTATTTTCAATGCAAATTGTTTCAAAATTCTATTTCTATAGAAAATTTGTTCACAATTGTATTTCTATAGATAATTTTATCAAAATTTTATTTTTATAGAAAATTATATTTCTATAGAAAATTTTGTCAAAATTTTATTTCTATAGAAAATTTTGTCAAACTTTTATTTCTATAGAAAATTTTGTCGAATTTTTATTTCTATAGCAAATGTTGTCAAAATTTTATTTACAGTGAAATTTTTGTTTTATTTTATTTCTATAGAAAATTTTGTCAATTTTTTTTTTTTTTGTTTTTTTGTAAAGAAAATTTTCTAAAAATTTTATTTCTAACGAATTGTTTTATCTGTATTTAAAATTTTAACAATTTTTTCAGTTTATATTTTATTTCTATAGAAAATTTTGTCAATTTTTTTTTTTTGTAAAGAAAATTTTCTAAAAATTTTATTTCTAACGAATTGTTTTATCTCTATTTAAAATTTTAACAATTTTTTTCAATTTATTGTTTTTATTTTATTTCTATAGAAAATTGTTTCAAAATTTTGTTCCTATAGACAATTTTCTCAATATTTTATTTCTGTAGAAAATTTTGTCAAAATTTTATTTCTATAGAAAATTTTGTCAAATTTTTATTTCGAGAGAAAATTTTGTCAAAATTTAATTTCGAGAGAAAATTTTGTCAAAATTTTATTTCCAATGGATTTTTTTATGTCTATAGAAAATTGTTTCAAAATTCTATTTCTATAGAAAATTTTTTCACAATTGTATTTCTATAGATAATTTTATCAAAATTTTATTTTTATAGAAAATTATATTTCTATAGAAAATTTTGCCAAAATTTTATTTCTATAGCAAATTTTTTGAAAATTTTACTACTATAGAAAATATTGTCAAAGTTTTACTTCTATGTAAAATTTTGGAAAAGTTTTATTTATACAGAAATTCGCTCAAAACTTTATTTCTGTTAAAAATTTTCTCAAAATTTTATTTCTGTAGAAAATTTTCCCATAATTTTATTTCTATAGAACATTTTCTCAAAATTTTATTTCTATAGAAAATTTTGTCAAAATTTTATTTAAAAACAAGTAAGGAAAGTCTAAAGTCGGACGGGGCCGACTATATTAGACCCTGCACCACTTTGTAGATCTAAATTTTCGATACCATATCACATCCGTCAAATGTGTTGGGGGCTATATATAAAGGTTTGTCCCAAATACATACATTTAAATATCACTCGATCTGGAAGAATTTGATAGACTTCTACAAAATCTATAGACTCAAAATTTAAGTCGGCTAATGCACTAGGGTGGAACACAGTGTGGAGCAGGGTATAAATATGGGAAACGTTTAAATCTGAAGCAATTTTAAGGACTCTTCGAAAAAGTTTATTTATGATTTATCGCTCGATATATATGTATTAGAAGTTTAGGAAAATTAGAGTCATTTTTACAACTTTTCGACTAAGCAGTGGCGATTTTACAAGGAAAATGTTGGTATTTTGACCATTTTTGTCGAAATCAGAAAAAACATATATATGGGAGCTATATCTAAATCTGAACCGATTTCAACCAAATTTGGCACGCATAGCTACAATGCTAATTCTACTCCCTGTGCAAAATTTCAACTAAATCGGAGCAAAAAAATTAGCCTCTGTGGTCATATGAGTGTAAATCGGGCGAAAGCTATATATGGGAGCTATATCTAAATCTGAACCGATTTCAACAAAATTTGGCATTCATAGCTACAATGCTAATTCTACTCCCTGTGCAAAATTTCCACCAATTTGGGGTAAAACTCTGGCTTCTGGGACCGTATTAGTCCATATCAGGCGAAAGATATATATGGGAGCTATATCTAAATCTGAACCGATTTCAATAAAATTTGGCACACTTGACTATAGTAGTAATTGTTCTTCTTGTGCAAAATTTTAAGTAAAACTCTTGCTTCTGGGGCCATATAATTCCATATCGGGCGAAATATATATATATATATATATATATATATATATATATATATATATATATATATATATATATATATATATATATATGGGAGCTATATCTAAATCTGAACCGATTTCTTCCAAAATCAATAGGGATCTATTCTGAGCCAAAACACATACTTGTGCCAAATTTGAAGTCGAGTGGACTAAAACTGCGACCTAGACTTTGATTACAAAAATGTGTTCACGGACAGACGGACATCGCTATATCGACTCAGGAGCCCACCCTTAGCATTTTGCCAAAAACACCATGTGTCTATCTCGTCTCCTTCTGGCTGTTGCAAATATATGCACTAACTTATAATACCCTGTTCCACAGTGTGGAGCAGGGTATAAAAAGTCAAATTTAAGTATTTTAAATTTTATACAATTTTATGAAAACATTATCTTCCATCCATCAAATTTTACGTTTTGATCATCTTGATTGGGCTGGAATTCGCGTATTGCCATAGTAGGTACATAAATAGAAATTTTGGCTGTTCTTGTCAGATAATATCTGGATCTTATTTCGACTCACCAACATACGTGGTGCAATGGTTAGCATGCCCGCCTTGTATACACAGTGTTGCTGGAAAACTGTGTTTTCTTAAACATATTATCATCGCATTAAATTCATTTTGATTTAAATTCATTCATATGAAATGTATTGAAATATTCTTTTAAATTTATAAACTTTTTTAATTAATTTCTAAAATGTATTTCTGTACCTATTTAAATGGTTGATGGTATACTTAAGCGTTTTATCGATAATTGACAATATGATTTGTAATCAGCGTTGCCACAACGAAATTTTATTTTGGACCATATTTTATCCAAAATCAGACCAAAATTCCCTCCAGCGGACCAAATTTCCAATTTCGAAGAAAAATGTCTTAAAAAATATTTTATTGTTGTACATAGTGCTTTTATTAAAAAAAGTTAAGTAAACCAGAATGGACTGATATGATCTACCATAGTGGTCGACATGACTTTTCAACTTTTTTAAAACTTGAAAAAATTGCCTTTTTGAAAAGGTCGAATTTTAAAGTCAATTACAAAAATTTGACTTAAACTTTCGACTTAGAGGTAGTTAAAGACCACAAACGTCACGCATTTGGCTTATATTGGCATTGTCCCATGAAGATTCTCCCGATTATACTTCTTGAAAGAATACAATAGATTTCCAAATTTTCAATCCTACTATTCCACTTATTGCGCACATTCGAGTTAAATTGTCGGGTTAAAATTGTCCAAAAAGATATAAAACCTTACCCAAGACCTAATACGCGAAATTTTTATTCGATTTTCTGTGATTGAAATGGTATCTAACTACGGTTCCAAAGGTATTGTCTTTTCACCAATGATTTTGGTATTTATTCTGAGCCAAAGAAGCGGAAAATTGAACACATTTACGTCACAATTCACTTGTAAATTTAAGTTTTGCGTACTTGATTCTAGAAAACAAATTTTAATTTATTAATTATTCCAGCTTTTTTTCATGACTCGACTATAAGTGAAAATTATTTTATGTTTCCAATAAAAAAACGTCTTTGAAATAAAGTGTTAAAATTGAATTACACACCATGCGTCAATCCGTGCGTTGATGGGAGGGTTGATTTTTTTCTGTTTACGGCAGACTATTTGAGCTTTTGATTTCAAAGAGAAATTTCAACTCTTCAATCATCGGACGCATTGTACGCATTGAACGCATGGTGGTAAGTAATTCTACCTTTAAAAGCATTTCCGAATTTTGGACAAAAAAAAAACTTTATGTCAGAGAAATGAGTCTTCTATGCTAAGCAAAAATCGCATTCGTATTTTAAAGACATGAAATCTTTGGCCTCACGAGAATATTTTTTCAGTGCATACACTAATGAAAAAGACTGTTTTTCATATGTTTGGCTATAAACATTATATGTTTGGAACACAAATTTTTAAACACAATATTTTTGAGTGCAAGCATATAATGTTCATAAACTAGCATAACATGTTTGGGACATATATGTTAATATGTTAGAACATATTATATTTGGGACATAAAATGTTTGTAAATATAATATGCTTGGATGAAAACATATATTAATTTATAAATAGCCTATAAACATATATGTGTTTAGTAGCTTGGAGCGCTATTTAACAGGGAGCGATATTGAATTAAGTTGGTGGTTGTTGTTTGTTATTACAAAATTAACAATTTATTTTTCCTCGGGCAATTGATCAACTACTTCTTTGATCCTTACAAACTGTGTGGTCCGCTGTTCGAATCCCCGAATTAAAATAAAACAAGTATATACGGCCGTAAGTTCGGCCAGGCCGAATCTTATGTACCCTCCACCATGGATTGCGTAGGAACTTCTACTAAAGGCTGTCATCCACAATCGAATTACTTGGGTTGCGATAACACTTGCCGATGGCAAGGTATCGTAAAACTTTTTAACACTGTCTTCTAAATTGTAAGTTAGTCCATAAGGGATATATATTAAACAAAAAAAAGGCCGATTAAATACGTATATAATTCAGTTTGACAAAATAAAATTATAAAATATAAATAAAATTTTGACAAAATTTTCTATAGAAATAAAAACTTGACAAAATTTTCTATAGAAATAAAATGTTGACAAAATTTTCTATGGAAGTAAAATGTTGACAAAATTTTCTATAGCAATAAAATTTTGACAAAATTTTCTATAGAAATAAAATGTTGACAAAATTTTCTACAGAAATAAATTTTTTACAAAATTTTCTATAGAAATAAAATTTTGACAAAATTTTCTATGGAAATAAAATGTTGGCAAACATTGCTATAGAAATAAACTTTTTACAAAACTTTCTATAGAAATGAAATTTTGACAAAACTTTCTATAGTAATAAAATTTGACAATTTTTACATGGCTGTTAGAGGCCATATACTAACGAAATGTACCAAATTTCAACCGCATCGGATGACTTTTGCTCCTCCAAGAGGCTCCGGAGGTCAAATCTGGGGATCGGTTTATATGGGAGCTATATATAATTATGGACCGATATGGACCAATTTTTGCATGCTTGTTAGAGACCATATACTAACACCACGTACTAAATTTCAATTGGATCGGATGAATTTTGCTCATCCAAGAGGCTCCAGAGTTCAAATCTGGGGATCGGTTTATATGGGAGCTATATATAATTATGGACCGATATGGACCAATTTTTGCATGCTTGTTAGAGACCGTATACTAACATCAGGTACCCAATTTCAAACGCATCGGATGAATTTTGCCCCTCCAAGAGGCTCCGGAGGTCAAATCTGGGGATCGGTTTATATGGGAGCTATATATAATTATGGACCGATATGGACCAATTTTTGCATGGTTGTTAGAGACCATATACTAACACCACGTACTAAATTTCAATTGGATCGGATGAATTTTGCTCATCCAAGAGGCTCCAGAGTTCAAATCTGGGGATCGGTTTATATGGGAGCTATATATAATTATGGACCGATATGGACCAATTTTTGCATGCTTGTTAGAGACCGTATACTAACATCAGGTACCCAATTTCAAACGGATCGGATGAATTTTGCCCCTCCAAGAGGCTCCGGAGGTCAAATCTGGGGATCGGTTTATATGGGAGCTATATATAATTATGGACCGATATGGACCAGTTTTTGCATGGTTGTTAGAGACCATATACTAACACCACGTACCAAATTTCAATCGGGTAGGATGAAGTTTGCTCCTCCAAGAAGCTCCGGAGGTCAAATCTGGGGATCGGTTTATATGGGAGCTATATGTATTTATGGACCGATATGGACCAATTTTTGCATGGTTGTTAGAGACCATATACTAACATCAGGTACCAAATTTCAACCGGATCGGATGAATTTTGCCCCTCCAAGAGGCTCAAGAGGCTCCGGAGGTCAAATCTGGGGATCGGTTTATATGGGGGCTATATATAATTATGGGCCGATATGGACCAATTTTTGCATGGTTGTTAGAGACCGTATACTTGGACCACGTACCAAATTTCAACCGGATCGGATGAATTTTGCTGCTCCGGAAGGCTCCGCAAGCCAAATTTGGGGATCGGTTTATATGGGGGCTATACGTAAAAGTGGGCCGATATGGCCCATTTTCAATACCATCCGACCTACATCAATTACAACTACTTGTGCCAAGTTTCAAGTCGATAGCTAGTTTCGTTCGGAAGTTAGCGTGATTTCCACAGACGGACGGACAGCCGGACAGACGGACAGGCGGACGGACGGACGGACATGCTTAGATCGACTCAGAATTTCACCACGACCCAGAATATATATACTTTATGGGGTCTTAGAGCAATATTTCGATGTGTTACAAACGGAATGACAAAGTTTATATACCCCCATCCTATGGTGGAGGGTATAAAAATCATACAATTGAATAATTTCTTCTACAATGTTTGTATTACAGAAAAAGGTGCTAAGAACTAAAAAATCTCGTGGAAGTGAGAAAGATGTGGGGGAATATACAATTGGGCAGAAACAAAATTTTGAGCATTCAGGTCGAAAACCTATGTTGTTAGCACCTATATTACGTGTTTATTTTCATAATTCATTATGATTGTAAATATATAAATAAATAAATAAAATTTTGAGCACAATATTGTTTGGGAGTATTTTTTTAAGCATATAATATTTTTGGGTGCAAAATGCTTCCAAACATATTATATGTTCACATAATAACATACTGTTTTTTGGAAGACAACATTATTGAATTTGGATGCAAAAATACAAAATGTTTGGAACTTAGACTACCCAAACATATATTGTTTAGACCAATATGCTTTCAAACATATTATATATTGGAAGAGATCAAACATATAAATGTTTGGGCAATACCCAAAAATATATATGCTTGAAGCAAAATATGTTTGGGAGTATATGTTACAGAAGCGATTTTTTGTGAGCGTGTAGATACTATTGGATATTTGATAAAAATTTTAAATACTCGTACTACAAAATATTCATAAATTTGACCAAATGTATGAAAATGGACCAAAATGGGCTAAATTTCGTTTGGTCCGACCATCGGACCAAATTTAAAAATTATAAATCTTTTGGACCAATTTTGGTCCGATCGGACCAAAATGGCAACGCTGTTTGTAATACCATTCTCTCACTTGGCTGAGATACATTTAATTTTCCGCCGCTCTTTCTCTCTTCCGTCATCCGAAAACAGAAAAAAAAAAACATATAAACGAATCTTTTCGGGAGTGAAAAATAGGAACAAGTCGACTGCAGAGATTCTGAGTTTGCTCGCATGAATATTTAAACCATACACAAATCTACATATATTTATATATTTGCGTGGGTGAATGCGTTTATGCTTGACATAACAGGTTGGCTGATAAGTCCCCGGTCTGACACATAGATGGCGTCGCTAGTATTAAATGTTATTTATTTGTATATAGTACCAACCTTCAAATGATTCGTGTCAAAATTTGACGTCTGTAAGTCAATTAGTTTGTGAGATAGAGCGTCTTTTGTGAAGCAACTTTTGTTATTGTGAAAAAGAAATGGAAAAAAAATAATTTCGTATTTTGATAAAATACTGTTTTCTGAAGGGGAAAAATACGGTGGAAGCAAAAACTTGGCTTGATAATTAGTTTCCTTACCCTGCCCCAGGGAAATCAACAATAATTGATTGGTATGCAAAATTCAAGCGTGGTGAAATGAGCACGGAGGACGGTGAACGCAGTGAACGCTCGAAAGAGGTGGTTACCGACGAAAACATCAACAAAATCCACAAAATGATTTTGAATGACCGTAAACTGAAGTTGATCGAAATAGCAGAGGCCTTAAAGATATCAAAGGAACGTGTTGGTCATATCATTCATCAATATTTGGATATGCGGAAGCTCTGTGCAAAATATGTGCCGCGCGAGCTCACATTTGACCAAAAACAACAACGTATTGATGATTCTGAGCGGTGTTTGCAGCTGTTAACTCGCAATAAATGGTGATACGGTCAAAATTTGGTCAATATAAACTTGACGTATTTCTTTCATTTTTGCATTTAAAAAACCTGAACACCCCTCATTTTGAAGGTGTGTGTGTGTAGAATGTTGCTCCTATTTTGATTTTGGAATTCACTCTTCAGTTGTCAAAATGCCGTCCAAGCAAGAAGAGCAGCGTATCAAAATTTTGCTCGCGCATCGCGAAAATCCGAGCTACTCGCACGCAAAGCTGGCAAAATCGCTAAAAGTTGCCAAATCAACCGTTACAAATGTAATTAAAGTGTTTGGGGAACGTTTGTCGACAGCCAGGAAGTCTGGATCGGGAGGAAATCGAAAACCGGAAGCCGCTGAGACGACAAAGAGAGTTGCCGGTAGTTTCAAGCGAAACCCTAACCTCTCTCCGAGATGCCTCAAATAAGCTGGGTGTATCGTCTACAACCGTGCATCGAGCCAAAAAACGAGCCGGACTATCGACTTACAAGAAGGTAGTGACTCCAAATCGCGATGATAAACAAAATACGACGGCCAAAGCGCGATCCCGGAGGCTGTACACGACGATGCTGGCGAAGTTTGGCTGCGTGGTAATGGACGACGAAACCTACGTCAAAGCCGACTACAAGCAGCTTCCGGGACAGGAGTTTTATACGGCAAAAGGAAGGGGAAACGTAGCAGATATTTTCAAGCACATAAAACTGTCAAAGTTCGCAAAGAAATATCTGGTTTGGCAAGCCATCTGTACCTGTGGCTTGAAAAGCAGAAAGCAGGAAGCCGCTGAGACGACAAAGAGAGTTGCCGGTAGTTTCAAGCGAAACCCTAACCTCTCTCTCCGAGATGCCGCAAATAAGCTGGGTGTATCGTCTACAACCGTGCATCGAGCCAAAAAACGAGCCGAACTATCGACTTACAAGAAGGTAGTGACTCCAAATCGCGATGGTAAACAAAATACGACGGTCAAAGCGCGATCCCGGAGGCTGTACACGACGATGCTGACGAAGTTTGACTGCGTGGTAATGGACGACGAAACCTACGTCAAAGCCGACTACAAGCAGCTTCCGGGACAGGAGTTTTATACGGCAAAAGGAAGGGGAAAGGTAGCAGATATTTTCAAGCACATAAAACTGTCAAAGTTCGCAAAGAAATATCTGGTTTGGCAAGCCATCTGTACCTGTGGCTTGAAAAGCAACATTTTCATAGCTTCCGGGACTGTCAACCAAGCAATTTACGTGAAAGAGTGTTTGACTAAACGTCTGCTGCCTTTCCTGAAGAAACACGGTTGTTCCGTACTGTTTTGGCCGGATTTGGCATCTTGCCATTACGGTAAAAAGGCCATGGAGTGGTACGCCGCCAACAACGTGCAGGTGGTTCCCAAGGACAAGAACCCTCCTAACACGCCAGAGCTCCGCCCAATTGAGAAATACTGGGCTATTGTCAAGCGGAACCTAAAGAAGACCAAAAAAACTGCTAAGGACGAGCAAGGCAAACTGGCTTTCTGCAGCGAACAAGGTGGACAAGGTGGCTGTACAAAATCTGATGGCAGGTGTCAAGCGTGAGGCCCGGCAATTCGGATTTGGAAAAGCGAAAGCCTAACTGAATATTTTTCCTGAATTTTATACTAATTGAACTTGAAAAAGAAATTTAATTTGATTTTTTAAATAAACGATTTCACCGATTTACACGCGTTTTCCCTTGACCAAATTTTGAACGTATCACCCTTTACACCCGAGTTTTTACGTCGATATGTGAAAATGGATGAAACATGGCTCCATCACTACACTCCTGAGTCCAATCGACAGTCGGCTGAGTGGACAGCGACCGGTGAACCATCTCCGAAGCGTGGAAAGACTCCTCAAAAGTCCGCTGGCAAAGTAATGGCCTCTGTTTTTTGGGATGCGCATGGAATAATTTTTATCGATTATTTTGAAAAGGAAAAAACATCAACAGTGACTATTATATGGCGTTATTGGAGCGTTTGAAGGTCGAAATCGCGGCAAAACGGCCCCATATGAAGAAGAAAAACGCACCGTGCCACAAGTCATTGAGAACGATGGCAAAAATTCATGAATTGGGCTTCGAATTGCTTCCCCACCCACCGTATTCTCTAGATCTGGCCCCCAGTGACTTTTTCTTGTTCTCAGACCTCAAAAGGATGCTCGCAGGGAAAAAATTTGGCTGCAATGAAGAGGTGATCGCCGAAACTGAGGCCTATTTTGAGGCAAAACCGAAGGAGTACTACCAAAATGGTATCAAAAACTTGGAAGGTCGTTATAATCGTTGTATCGGTCTTGAAGGGAACTATGTTAAATAATAAAAACGAATTTTGACAAAAAATGTGTTTTTCTTTGTTAGACCGGGGACTTATCAGCCAACCTGTTACAGACATCACTAAGCAGATCTTCTTCGTTCACAGTATTCATTTGAGACCAAGAAGGATTTTAAGGATTCTTAGCTGTAAAACTTTTCTTGAGACACTCTCTCTAGTTTTGACTGTCATACGAGCAACACTAAGTATACTCTGCTTAACTGTCTAACAAATTATAAATTCTTTTCATTACAGAAGGAAAATAAACGATTTTATAATTTTCGTTGTAGCAAAGACAACTTTTCTATTTAATTGAAATTTTTTATTATTTTAAATAGTGTTTAAAATTTCTATTAATTAACTAGACATTTTTGAATATTAATTGGAAATTTTTCAGGGTCGTGGGTTCAAACCCAATTTCGACCAAACACCAAAACGTTTTTCATCGGTGGATTATCCCACGTAAGTAATGCTGGTGACATTTCTGAGTTTTTCAAAGCTTCTCTAAGTGGTTTCACTACAATGTGAAACGCCTTTCGGACTCGGCTATAAAAAGGAGGTCCCTTATCATGGAGCCTAATATAGAATCGGGCAGCACTCAGTAATAAGAGATAAGTAATAAGTAATAAGTTCACAACTGTGGTATCACAATGGACTGAATAGTCTAAGTGAGCTTAGAATATCGGGCTGCCACTATACCGAACCTAACATACGTATCTTCGATCTAACTTTTTCACCCGTTCTTTTGAAAATTTAAGATTTTGTATGTAATTAAAGTATTTCACATACATGAATATTCCGAGGCGGGCTTAGCATCCCCAGAACCCCCTTCTCCACAATGGTCAATGGTTGACCCCTTCCGTCTTTAGACTTTCATTATTTGTTTCTGCTTAAATTTTACTTATCAATAGTTGGCAACACTAATCATGCAACTGGTATGTGTGACTTTTACAAAGCCGACATATATACATAATGCCTAAAACTATGCAACAGTTATTCAAATTTAAAACACCACAACCACGAAACGGTTGAGTTTGTGATATGGCTACTACTTTGTGTTAGTAAGAAATTGAAAATATTTCACGGGATTTAATAAAAAAAAATCTATTTCAATCATACTATTGACCATTCCCTTCACAGTTTTCCCAACATTATAAATATTTCCCATCCTTGTAACATCCTTACCTATTCCTTAGACGAAAATCTTAAGAATAAATTGTAATAAAAAAAGTTTTGTTTTCCAGTAATTTTTCTTTAAAGGTAGAGTGTATTTTTATTATCCATTTTTGTTTCCTTTTTTAAAGTGCTTTGTAAGAGGAGCTTTGTTTTAATTTAAGGTTTCAGTGAGTTGTTGTTGTTTTATTTTACTTTCATCATTTATTTATTTTATAATTTATTCATTTCTTTAGGCTATAATCAGACTACGATTTTAAAATGTTCATACATATTATCATACTTTACAATATAGGTAATAGGGGGATCTCTTTTGTTTTTGGTAATAATTTTTATAAGAACATTTCTTTCATTAACTTTTGTGTTCCATTTTTGGAGAGGCTATGGGGAGAAACTGTATAACATAGTGGTTGATTTTTGTTTTATAATTTAATTTAAACATGATTGCAGTTAGATTTTTTTACTTCTCCATTCAATACTAATTTTTTATAATAGTTTTTTTGTTTTTTGTTTTTCAATTTAATAACTTCTTTCTTTTTATATTATATTCTTTGTTGTAGTCTATTTTGTTTTTGTTTTTTTTTTTTTACTTTTTACAATTAAAATCTAAAAAACTATATAGTGTTATATGTTTTATTTGTTTCGATTTTTATTTTTTTTTTTAGTTGTTTGTTTTTATATGTAATACATTGGTGTACGGATGTATATATATGTAATGTGTAATACATTATTTTATGTGTGTATGTGTGTGTGTGTGTAAGGGTGTATATATAGATATATGTAACATATATATGTAGATTTATAGAAATATAAAGCATTTTAAGCGTTTTAATAGCATCCTGCATAAACGCTACGGGTTAACAGGATACATTTTCAATTTGTTTTTGTTTTCTCTTCTACATCATCATTAAAACTTTCTTCTTTTATTATGACAAAAACTAAACATAACAAATATTTTTTTAACATATTAATTTTATTGTATTTTATTAGATTCAAATTCTGTTCAAAAAAATAATAAAGGGGTTTTCACACGATCAAATAAAGAGGATTTATGCGTACACAGAAACAAAATGTTTTACGTCAATCACGAAATTAATTGATTCAATTAATTTTAAAATTATAATAAATTTTTAATAATAATAATAATAATAATAATAATAATAATAATAATAATAATAATAATAATAATAATAATAATAATAATAATAATAATAATAATAATAATAATAATAATAATAATAATAATAATAATAATAATAATAATAATAATAATAATAATAATAATAATAATAATAATAATAATAATAATAATAATAATAATAATAATAATAATAATAATAATAATAATAATAATAATAATAATAATAATAATAATAATAATAATAATAATAATAATAATAATAATAATAATAATAATAATAATAATAATAATAATAATAATAATAATAATAATAATAATAATAATAATAATAATAATAATAATAATAATAATAATAATAATAATAATAATAA
Organism: Haematobia irritans; assembly: GCF_050003625.1. Taxonomy (NCBI): domain Eukaryota; kingdom Metazoa; phylum Arthropoda; class Insecta; order Diptera; family Muscidae; genus Haematobia; species Haematobia irritans. Next base: position 34,262,064 of record NC_134400.1, on the reverse strand, counting down.
TAATAATAATAATAATAATAATAATAATAATAATAATAATAATAATAATAATAATAATAATAATAATAATAATAATAATAATAATAATAATAATAATAATAATAATAAATAAATAATTAAAAAATTAATTATTCCAATTAAAAAATTAATTGCTACAATTAATTTGTGTGATTAATTTTTTGTACTAAAAAATTTTTTGAACCAATTAAATTTTTAATTGTTTTTTTTTTTAATTCAATTAAAATTTTAATTGGAAAAATCTTTGTGATATTTTTTCTGTATATCATAAGGCCGATACCCATGTGACTCAATTTCAATTGATTTTTGTTCCAACTAAAAAATTTGTTGAACCAATTAAATTGTTAATTGAATATTTTTTTTTAATTCGATTAAAATTTTAATTTGAAAAAATTTTTGTGATATTTTTCTGTGTTCAATTCGGGACTATCTTAAGGCCGATACTAATGCCCATGTGACTCAATTCCACAATCTTGGTATTCTACTCTCCAGCATAAGTCATTGTGGAAGTTGGATTTAACTCTGGTTAAAAGAAAGTACTGACATAGAAAATTTTAAAAGATCTTTTTATAAAATATGGGTTTTATTAAAAAAAAAATAATTCAAAATAATTCATTATTTTGGTCATACTAAAAAGAACATCAAACCCAAAAAAAACTCAAAAATTGTTCCGATCGGATCAAAATTGGTCCAAAAAATTATAAAATTTAATATTTGGTCCGATGGTCGAACCACATGAAATTTGGTTGATTTTGGTCCATTTTCGTCAAATCGGTAATTTTTCAAAATTTTCTGTAGCAATAAAATTTTGACGCAAAATTTCTATAGAAATAAAATTTTAATTTGTTTTGTTTTGTTATTGTTGGTTTTGTTCTTTAAGCATTGTTGTTGTTTTTTATTTCAGCTTAAAACCATACATTGACTAAACTACAAGAGTAGCTTAACCAACAGAGGAAAAGAATGTTTGTCAAATTTATTTGGGCAAAGCCCTATAGACTGCAAGATGGTTGGATGGACGCACGTTTCGGAATTACCACATTCCTCATCAGCATCCTCTACTTGCAGCAAAACTATCAACCAATTATCAGAATAAATTCAGGCAGTTTATTAAACCCAACAAAAACCACACTTGAACCCTCCGAAAAAAGGTTTTACATTGATAGCCGGCTTATGCCGAAAATAAATTCGAAACAAACATATCTCTTTTCCTATGCCACTGTCAAATCATCGATTTGAATTCACATGGCTGGGTTTATTTTGAGCGTGCCTCCTGGGTTTATTTTGAGCGTGCCTCCTCTTTTCCATAGAAACAAAATGTTGGCTAAATTTTCTATAGAAATGTAAATTTGACAAAATTTCCTAAAGAAATTAAATTTTGACAAAATTTCCTAAAGAAATTAAATTTTAACAAAATTTCATAAAGAAACTAAATTTTGACAAAATTTTCTATAGAAATAAAATTTGGACAAAATTTTCTGTAGAAATAAAATTTGGACAAAGGAATTTTCTGTAGAAATAAAATTTTAACAAAATTTTCTATAGAAATAGAATTTGGACAAAATTTTCTATGGACATAAAATTTTGGCTAAATTTTCTATAGAAATGGAATTTTGACAAAATTTCCTAAACTAATTAAATTTTGACAAAATTTCCTAAAGTAATTAAATTTTGACAAAATTTCATAAACAAATTAAATTTTGACAGAATTTTCTATAGAAATAAAATTTGGACAAAATTTTCTATTGAAGTAAAATTTGAACAAAATTTTCTATAAAAATAACGTTTGGACAAAATTTTCTATAGAAATAAAATTTTGGCTAGTTTTTCTATACAAATGGAATTTTGACAATATTTCCTAAAGAAATTAAATTTTGACAAAATTTCCTAAAGAAATTAAATTTTAACAAAATTTCATAAAGAAATTCAATTTTGACAAAATTTCCTATAGAAATAAAATTTGGACAAAATTTTCTATAGAAATAAAATTTTAACAAAATTTTCTATGGAAGTAAAATTTGGACAAAATTTTCTAGGGAAATAAAATTTGAACAAAATTTTCTACAAAAATAACGTTTGGACAAAGTTTTCTATAGAAATAAAATTTTGGCTAAATTTTCTATAGAAATGGAATTTTGACAAAATTTCCTAAATAAATTAAATTTTGACAAACTTTTCTAAAGAAATTAAATTTAAACAAATTTTCTACAGAAATAAAATTTGGACAAAATTTTCTGTAGAAATAAAATTTGGACAAAGGTTTCTATAGAAATAAAATTTGGACAAAATTTTCTATAGAAATAAAATTTGGACAAAATTTTCTATAGAAATAAAATTTTGGCTAATTTTTCTATACAAATGGAATTTTGACAAAATTTCCTAAAGAAATTAAATTTTGACAAAATTTCCTAACGAAATTAAATTTTAACAAAATTTCATAAAGAAATTAAATTTTGACAAAATTTCCTAACGAAATTAAATTTTAACAAAATTTCATAAAGAAATTAAATTTTAGCAAAATTTCCTATAGAAATAAATTTTGGACAAAATTTTCTGTAGAAATAAAATTTTAACAAAATTTTTTATAGAAATAAAATTTGGACAAAATTTTCTACAGAAATAAAATTTTGGCTAATTTTTCTATAGAAATGGAATTTTGACAAAATTTCCTAAAGAAATTAAATTTTAACAAAATCTCATAAAGAAATTAAATTTTGACAAAATTTTCTATAGAAATAATATTTGGACAAAATTTTCTGTAGAAATAAAATAGAAACAAAGGTTTCTATAAAATAAAATTTGGACAAAATTTTCTATTGAAGTAAAATTTGGACAAAATTTTCTATAGAAATAAAATTTGGACAAAATTTTCTATAGAAATAAAATTTTGGCTAAATTTTCTATAGAAATGGGATTTTGACAAAATTTCCTAAAGAAATTAAATTTTGACAAAATTTCCTAAAGAAATTAAATTTTAACAAAATTTCCTAAAGAAATTAAATTTTAACAAATTTTCTATAGAAATAAAATTTGGACAAAATTTTCTGTAGAAATAAAATTTGGACAAAGGTTTCTATAGAAATAAAATTTGAACAAAATTTTCTATGGAAGTAAAATTTGGACAAAATTTTTTATGGAAATAAAATTTGAACAAAATTTTCTATAAAAATAACATTTGGACAAAATTTTCTATAGAAATAAAATTTTGGCTAATTTTTCTATAGAAATGGAATTTTGACAAAATTTCCTAAAGAAATTAAATTTTGACAAAATTTCCTAAAGAAATTAAATTTTAACAAAATTTCATAAAGAAATTAAATTTTGACAAAATTTTCTATAGAAATAATATTTGGACAAAATTTTCTGTAGAAATAAAATTTGGACAAAGGTTTCTATAAAATGAAATTTGGACAAAATTTTCTATTGAAGTAAAATTTGGACAAAATTTTCTATAGAAATAAAATTTGGACAAAATTTTCTATAGAAATAAAATTTTGGCTAAATTTTCTATAGAAATGGGATTTTGAAAAAATTTCCTAAAGAAATTAAATTTTGACAAAATTTCCTAAAGAAATTAAATTTTAACAAAATTTCCTAAAGAAATTAAATTTTAACAAATTTTCTATAGAAATAAAATTTGGACAAAATTTTCTGTAGAAATAAAATTTGGACAAAGGTTTCTATAGAAATAAAATTTGAACAAAATTTTCTATGGAAGTAAAATTTGGACAAAATTTTCTAGGGAAATAAAATTTGAACAAAATTTTCTATAAAAATAACATTTGGACAAAATTTTCTATAGAAATAAAATTTTGGCTAATTTTTCTATACAAATGGAATTTTGACAATATTTCCTAAAGAAATTAAATTTTGACAAAATTTCCTAAAGAAATTAAATTTTAACAAAATTTCATAAAGAAATTCAATTTTGACAAAATTTCCTATAGAAATAAAATTTGGACAAAATTTTCTATAGAAATAAAATTTTAACAAAATTTTCTATAGAAATAAAATTTGGAGAAAATTTTCTATAGAAATAAAATTTTGGCTAAATTTTCTATAGAAATGGAATTTTGACAAAATTTCCTAAATAAATTAAATTTTGACAAAATTTCCTAAATAAATTAAATTTTGACAAAATTTCCTAAAGAAATTAAATTTTAACAAAATTTCATAAAGAAATTAAATTTTGACAAAATTTTCTATAGAAATAAAATTATAACAAAATTTTCTATAGAAATAAAAGTTGGACAAAATTTTCTGTAGAAATAAAATTTGAACAAAATTTTCTATAAAAATAACATTTGGCCAAAATTTTCTATAGAAATAAAATTTTGGCTAAATTTTCTATAGAAATGGAATTTTGACAAAATTTCCTAAAGAAATTAAATTTTGACAAAATTTCCTAAAGAAATTAAATTTTAACAATATTTCGTAAAGAAATTAAATTTTGACAAAATTTCCTATAGAAATAAAATTTGGACAAAATTTTCTGTAGAAATAAAATTTTAACAAAATTTTCTATAGAAATAAAATTTGGACAAAATTTTCTATAGAAATAAAATTTTGGCTAAATTTTCTATAGAAATGGAATTTTGACAAAATTTCCTAAAGAAATTAAATTTTGACAAAATTTCCTAAAGAAATTAAATTTTGACAAAATTTCCTAAAGAAATTAAATTTTAACAAAATTTCATAAAGAAATTAAATTTTGACAAAATTTTCTATAGAAATAAAATGTTGACAAAATTTTCTGTCGAAATAAAATTTGGACAAAGGTTTATATACAAATAAAATTTGAACAAAATTTTCTATGGAAGTAAAATTTGGACAAAATTTTCTATGGAAATAAAATTTGAACAAAATTTTCTATAAAAATAAAATTTGGACAAAATTTTCTATGGAAATAAAATTTGGACAAAAATTTCTATAGAAATACATTGAAATTTTGACCAAATCGTCTACAGAAATAATATTATGACAACATTTTCTATAGAAATAAAATTTGGACAAAATGTTCCATAGAAATAAAATTTTGGCTAAATATTCTATAGAAATAAAATTTGGTCAAAATTTATGGAAATAAAATTTTGACAAAAAAATTATTATAGAAATAAAAATGTTGAATAGATATAAAAATTTGACAAAATTTTCTACCGATGTATAATTTTTGAAAATTTTTAACTTTTAAATTATATTAATTTAATTTGGAAAAATGGTCCGCTGGTACGAATTTTGGAAAAATGTTCATTGTGACATCGCTGGTCCAAACCTCCATAAATTAAATATGCCTCAACTGAACAAACTCTTTTTGAGAATAAATGACAATTTTTTATAAAAATTTTTCTTTTAAGAAGAAACGCTCAAAAACTTATTCTGCAAAAAATACACATGTTTTATATATATATAGTCCTAACATCTATAATATTAAATATGCCTTAACTGAACACACTCCTTTTGAGAATAAATTACAATTTTTTGTTTATATATTTCTTTTTAAAAGAAAAAGTAAAATAAACATTTTTAAAAACTTCATGAATGAATAAAGCGAAAGCTATTGGAAAAATATTCGTGAACAAACACCTTTTGTGGAAAGAGTACGTTCAGTAGAAACATATTAAATTTTTTTTTTTTTGGTGTGTTTAGGCACCATATAATTTCCCGAAATCCTACGTTTTGAGCATACTTTTTTAATATGAGAAAAACTAGCTAAGGTTTTTCTCGAAAAGTACCCAATTTGCATAGTCCAAATATCCTTAAATTAAATATGCCTCAACTGAACACACTCCTTTTGAGAATAAATGACAGTTTGTTTTTTAAATATTTGTCTTTTAAAAAGAAACACTACAAAAAAGTGGCAGCAATCGAAAAATTATTCGTGATAGTTATTCTCGTGCCGCACTTTTTTCTGAAATTATGGAAAGAGTACGTTCAGTCGAAGTATATTCAATTTTATTTAAGATTAGGCATCATGTAATAGCCGGAATTTCTGAGTTTTGAGAAAAAACGAAATTTCTGATTTTCATTTCATTTTCATGTCAATCGTGCTTGAGGCTTTGAAATGTACTCACTCCCTTTTTTAGCATTAAAAAAAGAGTTATTTTCATTATATAAAAAAACTTTGAAAACCCAGGCTTTCCTCCAGGACTACACAAATAATACAAAAATACTATTTGTTGTTGTTCAAACATCCATAAAATTTAAATATGTCTTAACTGAACACATTCCTTTCAGAATAAAGGTCAAATTGTTTCAGTATAAATTATTGAAATATTTGTCTTTTGATAGGAAAACGTTGCGAATGAATACCGCTGTAGCAACCAAAAAAATATTCATGATAGCTATTTTCACGCCACGCTTTTTTTTAAACATGTATTGTGAAAGGAGTACGTTCAGTTGAAGCATATTTAATTTTATGTATGCTTATTTTAAAATGCTTATAAAGAGAAAAAAATCAAATACCGAAGCATGTTTGCTGCATACAGTGTTGCTAGTATTGCGAAAAATTCCCCAAAATTTTTATTTTAACGCGGCGCTTTTTTCAAACATGTATTATGCAATTCAGTCGAATCGCCGGAAAACTAATTTTAAAATACTTTACAAGAGAAAAATCTTAAAATCCCGGAACATGTTTGGGGGACATACAGTGTTGCCAGTATTAGGGATTTCCACAATAATGAGTTAGGAACATGGAGATTTTATGGGGAATTTCCAGAAATTAGGGGTTTTTGGAAATCTGTTCAATATAAACAACCATTTTCTCTTTGTCTGACAAATACCAAAAACAACTGAATGACCAAAATACAGCGCATTTTTCATTCCGTTTCGAATAAATAGAAACTGGAAAAAACCAAGTTAAGAATAATTATGGTTATATTTTGCACAAATAACACAAAATTGCCCCTCCCTACACGTTCATGATTGTGGTCAAATTCTAAATAGACCCTACCGTAAGTGTTTTCCATGCTTCCTCTTGAGGCCTATCACAAAAACGTCTAATTGCACTAGTTCGCCGGATAAGGCAAATTAAATACAGTGAAACCTCACAAAACTGGACACCCAAGGTCGCCTTGTTTTTTTCACATTTGGAAGGTGTCCACCTATGAGAGGTTAATTTAAATGGGATAATACAGCAAGCATCTCACGAAAACTGTCCACTTTTCAGAGTGTCCAAAATTGAGAGGCTTCACTGCATACCGAACATTTATATCACCGATCTTTTTAATGACTTCGAAGACCGTTTTTGGTGCGAGCCCACTAAATTCGATACGTATACGCCAAAATTTACCCATATAGCAGGTAAAAAATTCATGCACAGAAAAAAAATCTGTAGTTAAACTAACGCTAAATTTAACTTATTTTTATTGTAAAAAAAATTATTTGTTAGTAGTTAAATTTTATTACTTTTTGCGAATTTTTCCACAACCCAATGAAATTTTCGTTTTTTTAAGTATGTCTCAAATATTTTATGAACTAAACGTGAGTATAAAGTTCGATGACCGTACACATAAGTTCAATATGAACTAAAGCAAATGAAAATTTTCGTACGATTCCCAAAAATAGTAAGAATGAACTACTGTATGGTTAAAATAGTCACGATTTGGCGCCAATGATTTTCTTCTTAACTTTTAGTTAATATTTTCTTCTATTAGTGGGTGTAATTTCGTGAACTGCTGTTAAAAAGTACAACAATTTTCCTGGTTTTAACAACGCTTTGGGGAAATCTCAAAATGTGTATCAAAATTTAATTCAATTTTCGTACGAGTTAGTTTATTCTTCTTATAAAACAGTTTACTTTTTTTCGGTGTAGTATGGCGAAAAAACTACTTACTACTTACTTTTCTTTAAATATTCAAATTAAAGGAAGGAAACCCATTGAATTGGTGATTTGGAATTATAAAACTTAACGCAAAATCTTCATTTTTGTATTTGGCATGTTTGGGGACGAATGCGAGCTTGTTTGGGGACAAGAGCTATACAAATATTGGCAACACTGGGAACGAAAGCGACATAGTTTGGGGACAAGAGCTAGAAAAGAAAAAGTTCGGTAACGCAGACGGCATTTCTGAGTGTTTCATAGCCTATCTAAGTGGTTTCACAACCATGTAAATGCCCAGCATTGTCGGGAAAATTTCCTAAAGACATTATTGAAGCCCTGGGAAGGCAAACATTTTTGCCACAGACCATAGACATTCCAACAGAACTTTTCGAAAAGAAAGAAAATTTCGTGTTAATGGTGAATATATTCTAAACGTTTTTATTTTAAATACAAAAAGCATTTGTGAGGTGATTAAAACAACGAAACATAACAATTTGAAATCGAGTTCATTTGTAATTCCTGTAAATGTACATATTTTTGAAATGTAGGTTTGTTACTATTTGTATTTTGTATTCGTTATAGCGCTATACATGAATAAATGGTGTCTGGTTTCATTGATATTGGTCAATATCGGGTGATGGAGCCACGCTTGCCACAGTTGGTAGAATTCTACCAAAAATGGTAGATTTTTTATTGTACATAATGTAGATTTTGCAAAGAGGTACTTTATAAAGTTTCTATAGAAATAAAATTTTGACAAAATTTTCTATAGAAATAAAATTTTGACAAAATTTTCTATAGAAATAAAATTTTGAGAAAATTTTCTATAGAAATAAAATTTTGACAACAGTTTTGTATAGAAATAAAAATTTAAGAAAATATTCTATAGAAATAAAATTTTGACAACAGTTTTGTATAGAAATAAAAATTTAAAAAAATATTCTATAAAAATAACATTTTGACAAAATTTTCTATAGAAATAAAATTTTGAGAAAATTTTCTATAGAAATAAAATTTTAACAAAATTTTCTATAGAAATAAAATTTTGACAAAATTTGTCTATAGAAATAAAGTTTTGACAAAATTTTTCTATAGAAATAAAATTTTGACAAAATTTTCTATAGAAATAAAATTTTGACAAAATTTTTCTATAGAAATAAAATTTTGACAAAATTTTCTATAGAAATAAAATTTTGACAAAATTTTCTATAGAAATAAAATTTTGACAACATTTTTCTATAGAAATAAAATTTTGACAAAATTTTCTATAGAAATAAAATTTTGACAAAATTTTCTATAGAAATAAAATTTTGAGAAAATTTTCTATAGAAATACAATTTTAAGAAAATTGTCTATAGAAATAAAATTTTGAGAAAATTTTCTAAGAAATAAAATTTCGAGAAAATTTTCTATAGAAATAAAATTTTGACAAAATTTTCTATGGAAATAAAATTGCAACATTTAAAAATTTTTTTGTTTGGAAATTTTTTTGGTAAAATTTTTTCCCAAATTTGGTATTTTATTTTTGCTCGAGTGGCAACCGTGGGTAGAACTCGACTGAAGAATCGGTATTTGGCTACAAATCGATCATGAAACGGCCTTTGGCATTATGAGACCGAAAACTAAATTTTTGGCTTTTATGGCAACCGTGGATAGAACTCGACGGAAGAATCGGTATTTGGCTACAAATCGACCACAAAACGGCCTTTGGCATTATGAGGCCGAAAAATAAATTTTTCACGAAGTAAATTGTTTCAATTATTTAATTTAATTAAATTGCCTTTAATCACAGAAACAAAAAATATATTTGAGTAATAAATTAATGCTTTAATTTAATTGATTTCTTCAGTAATTCAATCAAATTTTTTAATTGGCGATATATTAGGGATTTTCAAAATACCTGTCAGGGTGTAATGAATTTCATTTATTACAAGTTTGTTCCACAACATATATTAATACTAAAGGAAAGTTCTCGAAATTTCTTTAATTATCTGTAATTATTTATATAAAAAAGAAGCGATTTTGGCCTTGTCTTCGGCCAAATACTCGTATTGCCCTTCAATGAATGCCACTTCAATTGAGCTATATTGGGTAAATCAAAAAAAAAAAAAAAAATGTGTAACATTTAGTTTTTCTTTTTTTACCATTAATTTTAACAATGAAAATTTGCATATATTAATATTTAAAGGAATATATTGCATATATTAATATTTAAACGAAAGCTCTCGAATTTTTATTTATTTTTTTATTAAAAAATGGAAACCTCTCGAACCCTTTTTATTTATTTTTTTTTATTAAATAAATGGGCTTTGGCCTTGTCTTCGACCGAATATTGCCTTTCAATCCAATCCACTTTGATCGAGCTCTATTGGGTAAATAAAAAAAAAATGACACATTTTATTTCTATAGAAATAAAATGTTGACAAAATTTTCTATAGAAATAAAATTTTGACAAAATTTTCTATAGAACAAAATTTTTACAAAATTTTCTATAAAACAAAGTTTTCTATAGAAATAAAATTTAACAAAAATGTTCTATAGAAATAAATTTTTGAAAAAAATTTCTATGGAATTAAAATTTTGACAAAATTTTCCATAGAAATAATTTTGGCAAAATTTTTTATAGAAATAAAATTTTCTATAGAAATAAATTTTTGACAAAATTTTCTATATAATTAAAATTTTGACAAAATTTTCTATAGAACTAAAATTTTGACAAAATTTTCTATAGAACTAAAATTTTGACAATTTTTTTTTTTATAGAAATAAAACTTTGATAAAAGTTTTCTATAGAAATAAAATTTTGACAAAAGTTTTCTATAGAAATAAAAATTTAAAAAAATATTCTATAGAAATAAAATTTTGAAAAAAAATCTATAGAAATAAAATTTTGAAAAAAAAATATCTATAGAATTAAAATGTTGACAAAATTGTCTATGAAAATAAAATTTGTTTTACTTTTTTGCCATTTATTTTCACAATGAAAATTTGCTAAACACAATTGGATAAATCAAAAAAAAAAAAAAAAAAAAAAACAAATGTCTAAAATTTTTTTGTCATTTATTTTCACAATGAAAATTTGCATATATTAATATTTAAAGGAAAGCTCTCGAATCATTTTTATTTATTTTTCTTATTAAAAAAATGGAAATATATTGAACCATTTTTATTTACTTTTTTTATTAAAGAAATGGGCTTTGTCTTCGGCCGAATATTGCCTTTCAATCCAATCTTTTTTGATCGAGCTCTATTGGGTAAATCCCAAAAAAAAAAAGTCTAACATTTTGTTTTTCTTTTTTGCCATTTATTTTCACAATGAAAATTTGCTAAACACAATTTTTTATTTGTTTTGTTGATTTGTTTAAAAAATAATAGTAATTATAATAAAAATTAAACGAAAAAAAAAAATAAACTTATTCACTTTGTTGTTGTGGTTGTGGGCTTTGCATAAAACTAATAAAACATTTTTGTATTTTTTTTGTTTTCCATGATTTTTTGTTTGTTTCTTTTCTTTTTGTTTTTAAATATATTAACATTAATTTGTTTATTTAAATTTACTTTTGGGGTTTATTACCACCGATTAAAACTATATTTATTTTTATTTATTTACTTTGTTGTTGTTGGTTGTGTTCATTTCAAAACAGAAAAGTTAGGTAATGATAGTACATTTGTTATAGTTGTTGTTGTTGTAGTAATAGGAAAAGGTGTATTGTTGTTGTTATTGTTGAAATTAGATCAGCTATGCTGTTGTTGTTGATGTGGTAGCAGCTGTTGCTGTAGGAGCATTACTAGCATTGCACTGTATGAGGCCTGTATTTTGCGCAAAATGATTCGGATGATGCACCGCATGATGATGATGATGATGGTGATGATGATGATGATGAGGATGGTGATGTGTTACATGATTATTATTATTGTGTTGATGAGCGCCTGCGCCATTGTTACCATTATAACCAACGCCTCCACCACCGCCACCACCAGCACCATCCGCAGCACTGCAAGTGCCATTCATGCTATTGCAGGTGGTTGATGATATTGTATTCTGTAAGGGATTTACTACACCGGAACAATTCGTGGAGGAAGCAGGAACTGCCGAAGTACAATAATGCATAGTATCACCAAATTCGCCACTACTTAAATCACCTAGAATACCACCTATGAGGCCACCTCCGCCGCCACCCACCACACCAAATTGTTGCGATTTGGTACCAGCCTCTGGCTGGGTACAAATCGGTCCACCATCTATCAGTGATGGTGGCGTTGTATTATTGTGTTGCACTATTGAATTGACATCATCCCCCTCCAGTTGTTGCTGCTTCGCACTATCACCCGTAGTTGACAACATTGCCGTATCGCCCGCCTCACTACCTCCACCGCCAGCACTGCTACTGGCGCTTGTGTCATCGGTCAATCTTAAAGCCACTTCTAGATCACGCAAGACATCCGTCTCCTTCTCATCGATTAGATTGAAACGCCTATGAAGGGCGGTCAAATGGGCAAATGTTAAATTAAGGTGCGTATGCAATCCCAGCAGCGCAATTTCTCTGAAATGGGCCGCATAGAGATGTGCTATCACATGAAATTGCAAGCGTAAAATTTTACGGGCAATCGATTCAAACGAACTGGGAAATTCGTTGGCATATTTGGTAGGAAATATCGATTCATCGCTAACCGTCTTTTGGGTAAACGTCATCACATAATCGATATATTGTGGGGCCGCTACGCGGGTCTTTTTACCTTTCTCATCAAACCATAAGTACGTTCTGAAATTTGGATAGAATTGAATTAATATATACCTCAGATCTCGAAGCGAAATATTCGAATAAAATTAAATACCTGTTTCCTGGTCCCGTCATATCGGGACAACCCGAAGTGGTACAAAATTCACTAATGGTGCCATAAACCAGATTCACGTGTTCGAAAAGGGCCAAAGCTGGAAAAGAAAGACAAATGCATTAATTATCAATTGTGTACGGGGACTCAATCTAATAGGAAAAGATTGTATTTTAAAAATAGACAAGAGTCAAGTGTGTAAACATAACCATAGCGATAGGCGATAAGTGGTAGACGCAAAATTTTCCCATTCCTAAGTGGCCAGGCAACAACTAGGCTTAGTTGTGAATGAAACAAAAATTGATAAACGGTGGCAACACTATCTCATTTTCCGCCAAGCAATTAGAATAGATTTTAATTTGGCGACACGCCGATGTGGACCAGTACCACGGTAGAAAGGGCGGCGAAAATCCTAGAGGGTGAGCCAGAAAAGAAAAAGATTGATGAACTACCTAAGAAGAATAGGACGCCAAACAGGAGGAACATGAAAATTGAGAGCACTCTGTGTGGAATAAAAGTAGCGGAGGATGGTGCATGTAGGGCGTATTTTGAGAATAATGAGACCTTGAAACACTACCTTTATGACTGTCTTGCCTTTACTTGGCAAAGAGTTCACCATATCGGTGAAGAGATGATTCGCGACTTGGCCCACCATGGAAACAGGGACTGGAAACAAATTGCAGAATTCGTTAGCGACACAGAGTTTCTGGATTAAAAGAAAGGAATGATGGAAAAGAGTGCGAATGCTGGCTATCAGTCGACATGAGAGCCATATTTGGCTTCTTGTACCAAATTTGACCGTGATGAAGTGTATACCATGTCCGTCCGTCAACCCATTAAATATAAAGAATCAATCAGAGCTTTGGAGGCGCTATTGGAATAAAGACCTATAGAGTTTCATATTAAAGGCGTAATGAGATGAGATTGGAGATGATGGGAGAATGGACGGAAACACGAAACATAGAGGCCACAAAATGTGGACATTTTCACAGATTGCCGAAGGGCAACGAAGGCAATAGCAGACATTAAGGATACTCGGAATAAGTCAGGATCTGCATCATATCATACGGGACAGGGAGGAAACGTAAATGCAAATGAACTGGCGATGACAGTCAGGAGAACCGAGGGAATAATAGCCGTGGGGACTGAAAAACTACTCAAGCAGAGTAGGACGTGAGAATAATGACCGGGGGCACCTAGAATTGAGGGCACATCTGTGCCGAATAGGAGTAACCAGAGGATGGTGCATGTAGAGCGTGATTTGAGGATGATAAGACCTTGGAACACTGCCTTTGTCACTGCCCTGCTTTTACTAGGTAAAGAGTTAATCATATAGGTAAAGAGGTGATTCGGAATACGGCAGGATAAAAGCAAAGCAAATGATCTGACGATACGAGCTAAGAGCCATAGGCAAATGAACTTAGAGAACGCAAGGTCTATAGGGGCCATGCGAACCGATTTGGATAAACGAGCCCGGGGGACACATAAAACGATGTGGACCAATGCAACGGTCGCAAGGGTGACAAAAATCCTAGGAGTTTAACCAGATAGGAAAAAGATTGTAGAACTACTCAAGGAGAGAAGAACGATAGTCAGGAGAAATGTGGGAATAAATACCGGAGGCACCTAGAATTCAGATCACATTTGTGCCGAATAAGAGGCGCAGCCTTCTATCCACTATAACCCCAAAAGGTATTTTGCACTCTCACCAAAGGGAATTTGAGTACCACCCAAGGAGATGGGAATAACCGTGGATATATTGCGTTCTTTGCAGTACATGACTAATTCTGTCCTTGAAGGATTTACCCCTTGATTATTCTCACTAGCCAATTTCTTAGTCATCCGGAGGGAGGGCTCTCTGAATTTTATCCAAGGGCTATATTTAAATTTCATCCGAAATTCAAATTCAAATAAAATTTTGACAAAATTTTCGAGAGAAATAAAATGTTGACAAAATTTTCTATAGAAATAAAATTTTGACAAAATTTTCTAAAGAAATAAAATTTTTATTGTTGTTTTTGATCTCAGCTTAAAGCCATGCATTGACAAAGCCCTATAGACTGCAAGGTGGTTGGATGTACAGCTGTTTCGGAATTACCACATTCCTCAGCATCAGCATCCTCTACTTGCAGCAAAACTATCAACCAATTATCAGAATAAATTCGGGTAATTCACTCAACCCAAAGTGAAATACACTTGAACCTCCCGAAAAAGGGTTTAATAGTCGGCTACTGCCTAAATAAATTTGCAAGCATATCTCTTTTCCTTTGCCAAACTCAAATCATCGATTTGTATTTAGTTGGCTGGGTTTGGTTTTGAGCGTGCTTCATTCTCTATCTTCATTCGTTTTGTTCGTTCTCTTCAATCGTTATTGTTGTTTTTGATCTCAGCTTAAAGCCATGCATTGACTAAACTACAAGTGTAGCTTAACCAACACAGGAAAAATTTGACAAAATTTTCTATAGAAATAAAATTCTGACAAAATTTCTACAGAAATAAACTTTTGACAAAATTTATTATAAAAATAAAATTTTGACAAAATTTTCTATAGAAATAAAATTTTGACAAAATTTTCTATATAAATAAAATTTTGACAAAATTTTCTATAGAAATAAAATTTTGACAAAATTTTCTATAGAAATAAAATTTTGACAAAATTTTCTATAGAAATAAAATTTTGACAAAATTTTCTATAGAAATAAAATTTTGAACAAAAAATTCTATAGAAGTTAAATTTTGACAAAATTTTTTATAGAAATGAAATTTTGACAAATTTTCTATAGAAATAAAATTTAGACAAATTTTCTACAGAAATAAAATATTGACAAAATTTCTACAGAAATAAACTTTTGACAAAATTTTCTATAGAAATAAAATTTTGACAAAATTTTCTATAGAAATAAATTTTGACAAAATTTTCTTTAGAAATAAAACTTTTACAAAATGTTCTATAGAAATGAAATTTTGAAAAAATTTTCTACAGAAATAAAATTTTGAACAAAAAATTCTATAGAAATGAAATTTTGACAAAATTTTCTATAGAAATAAAACTTTGACAAAATTTTCTATAGAAATACAATTTTTACAAAATGTTGTATATAAATAAAATGTTGACAAAAAAATTCTACAGAAAAAAATTGACAAAATTTTCTTTAAAAAAAATTGACAAAATTTTCTAAAGAAATAAAATTTTGACAAAATTTTCTATAGAAATAAAATTTTGACAAAATTTTCTATAGAAATAAAATTTTTACAAAATTTTCTATAGAAATAAAATTTTTACAAAATTTTCTATAGAAATAAAATTTTGACAAAATTTTCTATAGAAATAAATTTTGACAAAATTTTCCATAGAAATAAAATTTTTACAAAATGTTCTATAGAAATAAAATTTTGAAAAAATTTTCTACAGAAATAAAATTTTGAACAAAAAATTCTATAGAAATGAAATTTTGACAAAATTTTCTATAGAAATAAAACTTTGACAAAATTTTCTATAGAAATAAAATTTTGACAAAATTTTCTATAGAAATAAATTTTGACAAAATTTTCGATAGAAACAAAATTTTGACAAAATTTTCCATAGAAATAAAATTTTCACAAAATGTTCTATAGAAATAAAATTTTGAAAAAATGTTCTACAGAAATAAAATTTTGAACAAAAAATCTATAGAAATGAAATTTTGACAAAATTTTCTATTGAAATGAAATTTTGACAAAATTTTCTATAGAAATAAAATTTAGACAAATTTTCTACAGAAATAAAATGTTGACAAAATTTCTACAGAAATAAACTTTTGACAAAATTTTCTATAGAAATAAAATGATGACAAAATTTTCTATAGAAATAAAATTTTGACAAAATTTTCTATAGAAATAAAATTTTGACAAAATTTTTTAAAGAAATAAAACAATTTTACTTTATGTATTTACTTGTTCTGATTTTATATAATGACTACTCTTAAATGGTGCTACTCATAACTATTAATGCGTAACGATTTCATCAAATGCCTAAATTGAAGCTACACACCCTTCTAACCTCCCTGAATGGGTTAACTATTCAAATTAATCAATTTCAATAAATACAAAAAAACGACTAAAACTACAGCTGAAAAAAAAACACAATTCTCTATTATTTGCATGAAATATAAATCAAACAATCCAGCAGACCACCAAAAAAAATGCCAACCAAGAAGAAAACGCAAATGACTAAGACAGCAAAACAAAATTTGCATAATTTTCGAATCGATTTTAAGCGTATGTGAATCTTCTTTTAAAGCGATTGTTGTTTTTTTATTGCCATTTGCAAAGAAAGTGAAAATAAATAAATTAAAAAAATAAATAAAAATCCAAATCAATATCATCGCCCCATAGAGTAGTGTTTGTTTGGATGATGGCAATTGGTTTGGTTGAAGCTTGGCTGGCATTCATTTAAAGAAAGAAATTCAGAATTGAATATTTTATGAATTTGTAAAATTGATGAAATTAACAAGAGACTCACTACTCAATAATGGGAACACGCGTTTGTGGTTAGAAAATATGATGTAATAGTACTGTAGCATAGATCTCGTATATGTTTGTGGGGAGTAAAGTTGAACACTCCTACTATTTATGATCTCAATTAGAATTCGTAGTTCAATAAATTATTTGCAAATTATCTATCCTAGGTGATGATGATGGTTATGAGGGTGATGTTCATCACGTTGAAAAAATATCCATAAATCTGGATTCCATAGATTATAACTTTCTATTTGGGAGAGTTCCCATACACAACAAAAAAGTAGGTGTGTTTAAATATTATAGCATGTTTACAAAAAGAAAAGTTATAAATACGGAGGAAAGTTCGTCCAAGCCGAATCTTATTTACCCTCCACGACGGATTGTGTAGAAAGTGCATAGCTTCTATAGAAATTTTTTTCAAAATTTTATTTCTATAGAACATTTTGTCAACATTTTATTTCTATAGAAAATTTTTTCAAAATTTTATTTGTATAGAAATTTTTCGACAAAGTTTTATTTCTATAGAAATTTTTCGACAAAATTTTATTTCTATAGAAAATTTTGTCAAAATTTTATTTCTATCGAAACTTTTGTCAAAATTTTATTTTTATAGAAAATTTTGTCAAAATGTTATTTCTATAGAAATTTTTCGACAAAATTTTATTTCTATAGAAAATTTTCTCAAAATTTTATTTCTATCGAAAATTTTGTCAAAATTTTATTTCTATAGAAAATTGTTTTCAAAATTTTATTTCTATAGAAAATTTTGTCAAAATTTTATTTCTATAGAAAATTTTGTCAAAATTTTATTTCTATAGAAAATTTTGTCAAAATTTTATTTCTATAGAAAATTTTGACCAAATTTTATTTCTATAGAAAATCTTGTCAAAATTTTATTTCTATAGAAAATTTTTTCAAAATTTATTTCTATAGAAAATTTTTTTCAAAATTTTATTTCTAAAGAAAATTTTGTCAAAATTTTATTTCTACAGAAAATTTTTTCAAAATTTTATTTCTATAGAAAATTTTGTCAAAATTTCATTTCTATGGAAAATTTTGTCAAAATTTCATTTCTATAGAAAATTTTGTAAAAATTTCATTTCTATAGAAAATTTTGTAAAAATTTTATTTCTATAGAAAATTTTGTCAAAATTTCATTTCTATGGAAAACTTTGTCAAAATTTCATTTCTATAGAAAATTTTGTCAAAATTTTGTTTCTATAGCAAATTTTGTCAACATTTTATTTCTATCGAAAATGTTTCATAAATTTTATTTCTATAGAAAATTTTGTCCAAATTTTATTTCTATAGAAAATTTTGTCCAAATTTTATTTCTATAGAAAATTTTGTCAAAATTTTATTTCTATAGAAAATTTTGGCAAAAGTTTATTTCTATAGAAAATTTTGTAAAAATTTCATTTCTATAGAAAATTTTGTCCAAATTTTATTTCTATAGAAAATTTTGTCAAAATTTTATTTCTATAGAAAATTTTGGCAAAAGTTTATTTCTATAGAAAATTTTGTAAACATTTCATTTCTATAGAAAATTTTGTCAAAATTTTATTTCTATAGAAAATTGTTTTCAAAGTTTTATTTCTATAGAAAATTTTGTCAAAATTTTATTTCTATAGAAAATTGTTTTCAAAATTTTATTTCTATAGAAAATTTTGTCAAAATTTTATTTCTATCGAAAATTTTGTCAAAATTTTATTTCTATAGAAAATTTTGTCAAAATTTTATTTCTATAGAAACTTGTTTTGAAAATTTTAGAAAATTTTGTCAAAATTTTATTTCTATAGAAAATTTTTTCAAAATTTTATTTCTATAGAAAATTTTGTATAAATTTTATTTCTATAGAAAATTTTGTCAAAATTTTATTTCTATAGAAAAATTTTGTCAAAATTTTATTTCTATAGAAAATTTTGTATAAATTTTATTTCTATAGAAAATTTTGTCAAAATTTTATTTCTATAGAAAATTTGGTCAAAATTTTATTTCTATAGAAAATTTTGTAAAAATTTCATTTCTATAGAAAATTTTGTCAAAATTTTATTTCTATAGAAAATTTTGTCAAAATTTTATTTCTATAGAAAATTTTGGCAAAAGTTTATTTCTATAGAAAATTTTGTAAAAATTTCATTTCTATAGAAAATTTTGTCAAAATTTTATTTCTATAGAAAATTGTTTTCAAAATTTTATTTCTATAGAAAATTTTGTCAAAATTTTATTTCTATCGAAAATTTTGTCCAAATTTTATTTCTATAGAAAATTTTGTCAAAATTTTATTTTCATAGAAAATTTTGTCAAAATTTTATTTCTATCGAAAATTTTGTCAAAATTTTATTTCTATCGAAAATATTGTCAAAACTTTATTTCTATATAAAATTTTGTCAAAATTTTATTTCTATATAAAATTTTGTCAAAATTTCATTTCTATGGAAAATTTTGTCAAAATTTCATTTCTATAGGAAATTTTGTCAAAATTTTATTTCTATAGAAAATTTTGTCAAAATTTTATTTCTATAGAAAATTTTGTCAACATTTTATTTCTATCAAAAATGTTGTATAAAGTTTATTTCTAAGAAAATTGTTTTCAAAATTTTATTTCTATAGAACATTTTGCTATCGTGTTTATTTCTATAGAAAAGTTTATTTCTATAGAAAATTTTGTAAAAATTTCATTTCTATAGAAAATTTTGTCCAAATTTTATTTCTATAGAAAATTTTGTCAAAATTTTATTTCTATAGAAAATTTTGGCAAAAGTTTATTTCTATAGAAAATTTTGTAAACATTTCATTTCTATAGAAAATTTTGTCAAAATTTTATTTCTATAGAAAATTGTTTTCAAAGTTTTATTTCTATAGAAAATTTTGTCAAAATTTTATTTCTATAGAAAATTGTTTTCAAAATTTTATTTCTATAGAAAATTTTGTCAAAATTTTATTTCTATCGAAAATTTTGTCAAAATTTTATTTCTATAGAAAATTTTGTCAAAATTTTATTTCTATAGAAACTTGTTTTGAAAATTTTAGAAAATTTTGTCAAAATTTTATTTCTATAGAAAATTTTTTCAAAATTTTATTTCTATAGAAAATTTTGTATAAATTTTATTTCTATAGAAAATTTTGTCAAAATTTTATTTCTATAGAAAAATTTTGTCAAAATTTTATTTCTATAGAAAATTTTGTATAAATTTTATTTCTATAGAAAATTTTGTCAAAACTTTATTTCTATAGAAAATTTGGTCAAAATTTTATTTCTATAGAAAATTTTGTAAAAATTTCATTTCTATAGAAAATTTTGTCAAAATTTTATTTCTATAGAAAATTTTGTCAAAATTTTATTTCTATAGAAAATTTTGGCAAAAGTTTATTTCTATAGAAAATTTTGTAAAAATTTCATTTCTATAGAAAATTTTGTCAAAATTTTATTTCTATAGAAAATTGTTTTCAAAATTTTATTTCTATAGAAAATTTTGTCAAAATTTTATTTCTATCGAAAATTTTGTCAAAATTTTATTTCTATAGAAAATTTTGTCAAAATTTTATTTTCATAGAAAATTTTGTCAAAATTTTATTTCTATCGAAAATTTTGTCAAAATTTTATTTCTATCGAAAATTTTGTCAAAACTTTATTTCTATATAAAATTTTGTCAAAATTTTATTTCTATATAAAATTTTGTCAAAATTTCATTTCTATGGAAAATTTTGTCAAAATTTCATTTCTATAGGAAATTTTGTCAAAATTTTATTTCTATAGAAAATTTTGTCAAAATTTTATTTCTATAGAAAATTTTGTCAACATTTTATTTCTATCAAAAATGTTGTATAAAGTTTATTTCTATAGAAAATTTTGAATAAATTTTATTTCTATAGAAAATTTTGTATAAATTTTATTTCTATAGAAAATTTTGTATAAATTTTATTTCTAAGAAAATTGTTTTCAAAATTTTATTTCTATAGAACATTTTGCTATCGTGATTATAAAAGCTAAGGTCAAGCCCTTTGAAATGAACCTAATCTCTGTACCGCACGCGGTTTAGTTTTTGCTATGCAAATAGTAAACATTCAAATTGGTATTTGAAAATCTATATTAGTATTTAAGCTATGGGTTTGTGTCTCGGCTATATTTTTGCTATAAATTTTAAATTCGAATTTATCTTCTCGCACATCTGGTACAAAGAGCTATGGGTTCAATTCCAAACTCAAATGAACATAAAACAAATTTTGAGTGTGTGGGTAATGATACTTACTATGCGAGGCTAGCCATTCATTATAGTCTAAACCAGCTGGAAGATCAACTAGAGCTTTGAGATCAGCTTCAGGTAATTTACGTTCTAAAACACTTTCTTCCAAATATAATTTGGTATCTGTAGAATTTTGGTCTCCATCTCGTTCTTTACGACGAGCTTTTCTGTAAAGATACAAGAAGAAAAATGGAAATTAGTTAAAAAAAATCCAGAAAGACAGTAACAATATTTGTATATATACAGAATAAATTGAAGTGTACTAAAAGATAATGGAACTTTGCATAACTATACTTTTCCAATTATTTCCAATTATATTTTATTATTTCGCAAAAATTTTACTACTTCATTACATTAAGGTTTTTCAAATACAAATAAAATTCGAGCTGGATACACAGCAAACGGAACCTTGAGAAAACATAATTAGATCATTATTATCGACCGTATTATTTCCCCTTCCGTAAAGCCCCTTGTGAACTTCTAGCGGAAATTTTGTCACTCGATGGTAATACAAATTTGACATTTATTTCACTTCATATTCTATAAAATGTCGATAGTAACATATACCGTAATACAAATTTGACATTTATTTCATATTCTATAAAATGTCGATAATAACATATCACGCAATTTTCGTTAGGTAAACGAGCTTTACATTGTTTGACGGATATCGAAAATCGTGTTTTCAATGCCCCAATGTAAAATTGCCAATTTAATCCCATATGTAGACAATTAGACCCGGTTATTTTAATAAAATATAAGAAAAATACTTCCAAGTAAAGCCAATGAACAAATGCATGAAAAATATTGAGTTTATATTTTAATATTTTTTGAATTTATATACTATGATTTTTCATGACAATATATTTAGAAAACGGTTTTTATTTATATTTAAATTAAAAATAATTTCGAATGTTTATTGCAAATTTCGCTTGCTCGCCAATAATAAAATATTGTCATTTATTTTCTATACTATAAAAATGTCGATAATAATTCTGAGGGATCTTTCGTTAGCAAACATAGATATAAATTGGTAGCAAAAAAATCGCTAGAGTTGTATTAGAGTGATCAAAAACGATGGACGAAAATCGGAGGATCGGTTTTATACCGTTTATCGGTTTTATAGAAAATTTCATTTTCGATGGACCAACAGAACCGGTGTTTTCAATGCTCCAAAAAACCGGGTTTCGGTTTTTGTAAATTTAATATAACTTGACCATTTGCCAATGCAAAGAATATATCCATGAAAAAAAGAATATATCCATGTGTTGATATTTTGTGACAATTTATTATACCCTCCACCATAGGATGGGGGGTATATTAACTTTGTCATTCCGTTTGTAACACATCGAAATATTGCTCTAAGACCCCACAGAGTATATATTCTGGGTCGTGGTGAAATTCTGAGTCGATCTAAGCATGTCCGTCCGTCTGTTGAAATCACGCTAACTTCCGAACGAAACAAGCTATAGACTTGAAACTTGGCACAAGTAGTTGTTATTGATGTAGGTCGGATGGTATTGCAAATGGGCCATATCGGTCCACTTTTACGTATAGCCCCCATATAAACGGACCCTCAGATTTGGCTTGCGGAGCCTCTAACAGAAGCATATTTCATCCGATCCGGCTGATTGGTGTCAGCATATGATCTCTAACAACCATGCAAAAATTGGTCCACATCGGTCCATAATTATATATAGCCCCCATATAAACCGATCCCCAGATTTGGCTTGCGGAGCTTCTAAGAGAAGCATATTTCATCCGATCCTGCTGAAATTTGCTACATGGTGTTGGTATATGGTCTCTAACCACCGTGCCAGAATTGGTCCATATCGGTCCATAATTATATATAGCACCCATACAAACCGTTCTCCAAATTTGACCTCCGGAGCCTCTTGGAGGAGCAAAATTCATCCGATCCAGTTCAAATTTGGAACGTGGTGTTGGTATATGGCCGCTAACAACCATACCAAAATTAGTCCATATCGGTCTATAGTTATATATAGCCGATATCCAATCACACAAAAATTGGTCCATATCGGTTCATAATCATGGTTGCCACTCGAGCCAAAAATAATCTACCAAAATTTTATTTCTATAGGAAATTTTGTGAAAATTTTATTTCTATAGAAAATGTTGTCAAAATTTTATTTCTATAGAAAATTTTGTCAAACTGAATTTAATACGTATTTAATCGATCTTTTTTGATTTAATATATACCACGTATGGACTTACATACAATTTAGAAGATGGTGTTAGGAGGTTTTAAGATATCTTGCCATCGGCAAGCGTTACCGCAACTTAAGTAATTCGATTAAATTTCTTACGGATTTCTAGAGCTGTATCAGAGTGATCAAAACCGGGTTTCGGTTTTTGTAATGTAAAAAATTCCAATTTAACCCTATATGTAGACAAATCACACCGGTTACGTTAATATACTACAACCGGTTATATTAATATACTGTTACCGGTTATATTAATATAATGTAAACACACTTCCAAATGAATGCAACGAACATATGCATGAAAAAGTATTTGGTACATTTTTAAGATGATCAAAATCAGCCAATGAAAACCGATGAACCGATTTGAGAAACGGTTTTGATGAAAATCTCATTTTCTGCGGACTGAAAGGCCCTGTGTTTTCAGAGCACCAATAACCTGATTACGATTTTTGTATTTTCAATGCAAAATTTGTAGGCAAATACCAAAGACTATTAATAAAGAAGACGTGAAATGGGCTTTGATAGTGTTAGTACTAGAAAACAGAGATTAATATCATACTTGTTGGAAAAGCGCTCCGAACTTACTGGTTTGATGCAGACAATTTTTATTTAGCTATTTTCTCCAACATTTCACGCAAATTTCTGTGTCGGTTGCACTAAATTATTAATAAAATGTTTCACAAAGTGTTTTTGTTCGTTTATGAGTTAAAAAAATTGCTAAAATAAGCGAATTAAGTTTTGTTACGAATGCAAAATGAAAAGAGAAACCGAAAAAAAGTTGCAACGTCTCATGGAACATGTATGATATTAATCTCTGTTTTTTCAAGAAAAAGAGGAAGAGCAAGCTTATCTCATGTCTTCTTTATTAATAGTCTTTGGCAAATACATACGGGTATTTTATTAAACAGCAACGAAAACATTTTCAAGGTGGAACGTTATGATTTAAAAACAAGTAAAGAAAGTCTAAATTCGGGCGGGGCCGACTATATTATACCCTGCACCACTTTGAAGATCTAAATTTTCGATACCATATCACATCCGTCAAATGTGTTGGGGGCTATATATAAAGGTTTGTCCCAAATACATACATTTAAATATCGCTAGATTTGGACAGAATTTGATAGACTTTTACAAAATCTATAGACTCAAAATTTAAGTTGGCTAATGCACTAGGATAGGATATGTTTTAGAAGTTTAGGAAAATTAGATTCATTTTTACAACTTTTCGACTAAGCAGTGGCGATTTTACAAGGAAAATGTTGGTATTTTGACCATTTTTGTCGAAATCAGAAAAACATATATATGGGAGCTATATCTAAATCTGAACCGATCATCTGTGGGCAAATGAGTGTAAATCGGGCGAAAGCTATATATGGGAGCTATATCTAAATCTGAACCGATTTCAACCAAATTTGGCACGCATAGCTACAATGCTAATTCTACTCCCTGTGCAAAATTTCAACTAAATCGGAGCAAAAAATTGGCCTCTGTGGTCATATGAGAGTAAATCGGGCGAAAGCTATATATGGCAGCTATATCTAAATCTGAACCGATTTCAACCAAATTTGGCACGCATAGCTACAATGCTAATTATACTCCCTGTGCAAAATTACAACTAAATCGGAGCAAAAAATTGGCCTCTGTGGTCATTTGAGTGTAAATCGGGCGAAAGCTATATATGGGAGCTATATCTAAATCTGAACCGATTTCAACCAAATTTGACACGCATAGCTACAATGCTAAATCTACTCCCTGTGCAAAATTTCAACTAAATCGGAGCAAAAAATTGGCCTCTGTGGGCAAATGAGTGTAAATCGGGCGAAAGCTATATATGGGAGCTATATCTAAATCTGAACCGATTTGGCTGATATTTTGCAAGTTTTTCGAGACTCATAAAATATTGGGAAGTACGGAATTTGAGGAAGATCGGTTGATATACATGCCAATTATGACCAGATCGGTGAAAAATATATATGGCAGCTATATCTAAATCTGAACCGATTTTTTCCAAAATCAATAGGGATCGTCTTTGAGCCAAAACAGGACCCTATACCAAATTTTAGGACAATCGGACTAAAACTGCGAGCTGTACTTTGCACACAAAAATACATCAACAGACAGACAGACGGACAGACAGACAGACAGACGGACATCGCTAAATCGACTCAGAATTTAATTCTAAGACGATCGGTATACTAAACGATGGGTCTCAGACTTTTCCTTCTTGGCGTTACATACAAATGCACAAACTTATTATACCCTGTACCACAGTAGTGGTGAAGGGTATAAAAAGTGTCGATTTTTTTACATGAATTTTTTGTGACAATAAATTTAGACGTTCCTTTTCAAATTAAGTTTCTTTGTGGTTTTAGGAATAAACCGGTTGGGCCGGTGATACCGGTTATCTGAAATCTACTACTAAATAGAAATATTGTTTGATTTTTTTATGTTTTACAACAACCCCAAAAGATCCGGTTACGTTGGTTAGTTGTTTCAAAAATTCCATGCACCGGTTTGAAAAAATAGCACGGTTTTTTAAAAACCGAGAAAACCCGAATTAAAAATCGGGTTTTGGATAAATCTAGTCCATATATAAAGTGTTGATGTTTTACATGGATTTTTAGTGACAGTAATGTTTTTTATTTTTTTATGATTTTGGGGATTAATAGGTTGATGCCGGTAATGCCGTTTATCTGAAATCTACTACTAGAACTATTTCTTTTTAAAAAACCGAGAAAACCCGAATTAAAAATCGGGTTTTGGATAAATCTAGTCCATATATAAAAAAAGTGTTGATGTTTTACATGGATTTTTAGTGACAGTAATTTTTTTTTATTTTTTATGATTTTGGGGATTAATAGGTTGATGCCGATAATGCCGTTTATCTGAAATCTACTACTAGAACTATTTTTTTTTTAACCGAGAAAACCCGAATTAAAAATCGGGTTTTGGATAAATCTAGTCCATATATTAATAAAGTGTTGATTTTTTACATGAATTTTTAGTGACAGTAATTTTTTTTATTTTTTTTATGATTTTGGGGATTAATAGGTTGATACCGGTAATGCCGTTTATCTGAAATCTACTATTAGAACTATTTTTTTTTTTCTAAAAAAAAACAACACAACACATTTGTTCTTACCCAGCTACACATAATATATTATCGACTGAAGTCTGTGCATAACGGTATAAAGTACCTATGGTTTCACCGATTTTTGTCGGTAATGCAGTGACTTGCCACATAAAGCGCACCGTCTTTAACAGACATTTATATACAAACGATGTTGAACTATTTGGTGGTGGTGGTGGTGGTGCACTATTACTACTATTCGCTGTGAATGAATGAGTGGTTTTCGTTTCAATAGCACTAGGGCTTGTGTTTTTGTTGTTATAGTTATTATTATTATTATTATTGTTGTTTATGCTAGAGGTGGAAATGCTTGCAGTTGTTGTTGTTATAGAAGAGGTGTTTTTTGTTTTTATTGAAGCATTCACATCGATATCTTTCATTTGGTGGTTTCGTTTGGCGATTGTCTCAAGTAACGTAAAGGAGATGATTTTAGGTAGACTAAGAATTCGTGGTGGTGATGGTGGTATAGTGGGTGGTGTAAAGGAGGAACACTAATTTTTGTGGTAGCAGCTGTAGTGTAAATTGGTTTTTGGCTTTTTGCTGACTTCACTTTTCGTTTCATAAAAACAAAGTTTTTGAGGTGAACGCTTGAAGAAGTGTTTTTTTTTTAGTGTGGCACAAAGTTTTGCTATTGTAATTAAAGCTTGTGTTGTGTGTTTTTGGTCTTGGTCTTAGTTTTTTTTTTTTTTTGATGATTTCCTTAGATTGTATAATACTTCTTTGGTAAAAAATTTGTGCTTGCTTTATAGTTGAGAGTTGCTTAGGTTTTGTTGCTTTATTCTTAATCTTAAATATGTTTATATATATTTTTTAAATATATATATATATATATATTGCATATTTGGCGTTTTTTTTTTTGATTTTTTGTTTTAATTTTATTAATACAAATTATTTTGGAATTTTGTGCTTATGTTTATGTTTTTGTTGGTTTTATTTTATAATCAACTTAAAAATGTCTTAACACAGCCATTTGCAGAGTATCACTTTTACTATCACGCTATACATCACGTTATTCAAAACTTTTGATAAAATTTCAAAAAAAAAAAAACAAAAGCAATTAAGCAAATATGAAAACAGAAACAACTTTAAATGAAATCTTTAAGAACGTTCCTTTAACCACGAATTCCCCATACAAATGAGTGCCTTTTGTTTTTTGTTTGAAAAATTTGCCCACCACGCATTTTTTTTTTTTTGCTCTAAGAATTGTTGGTGTGAAACCGATAAAAATATTTAACACAAAAAAAAGAGAAAAAACGACAACAACAATAATAACAATTTGTAATCTGATGGTCCGCGTCTTCGTTTTCTAGGGTTCTTGTGTTATCAGCTAAATGAAACTTGCTAAACTGAAATTGTTGGAAAACCAAAATCGCGGTAAAAAAACAAAAAAATATGTCACCATATGGAAGGAAGATAGAGGTAAACTCTTTGATAGAGATGCCATATGCAAGAATGATTCTAGATCAAGGGGGATTTTGAAAACAAAAAAACAGAAATTCATACAAAGAAAATTTTATGAAAAAAGTCAAGGTCTTCATTGTGTCCATAAAGCAGTTGATCGCCTTCAAAAGGCTTACCAACCGGTGGTTGATACTCCGGTTAAGTACTAAAATGATGTTACGCAACTTCTGATACGCCCATCGGATATACCCTGGTTAAATATATACTGATCTATAGCTTTCTTTATGGAATTTCCTTCAGGCTAGTGTATGTGTAATAAGTCTTTGACAAAATTCCTAATGCGAATTTTTTAAATAAATAAAAATTTAATAAAAACAAGTATATACGGCCGTAAGTTCGGCCAGGCCGAAGCTTATGTACCCTCCACCATGGATTGCGTAGAAACTTCTACTGAAGCCGATGGCAAGGTATCTTAAAACTTCCTAACACCGTAATATATACCACATAGTCCAACGTGGTATATATTAAACTAAAAAAGGCCGATTAAATACGTATATATTTAAGTTTAAAGTTTCTATAGAAATAAAATTTTGACAAAATAAAATTTTGACAAGATTTTCTATAGAAGTACAATTTTGACAAGATTTTCTATAGAAGTACAATTTTGACAAAATTTTCTATAGAAATAAAATTTTGACAAAATTTTCTATAGAAATAAAATTTTGACAACATTTTCTATAGAAATAAAATTTTGACAAAAAATTTCTATAGAAATAAAATTTTGTCAAAATTTTCTATAGAAATAAAATTTTGACAAAATTTTCTACAGAACTAAAATTTTGACAAAAATTTTCTATAGAAATAAAATATTGACAAAAATTTTCTATAGAAATAAAATTTTGACAAAATTTTCTATAGAAAAAAAAAATTGACAAAATTTTCTATAGAAATAAAATTTTTCAAAAAATTCCTATAGCAATAAATTTCGACAACATTTTCCATAGAAATCAAATTTTGTTAGAATGTTCTATAGAAATAAAATTTTGACAAAATTTTCTATAGAAATAAAATTTTGACAAAATTTTCTATAGAAATAACATTTTGACAATGTTTTCTATAAAAATAAAATTTTGGTAGATTATTTATTGGCTCGATATGGACCGATATGGACCAATTTTTGTATGATTGGGGATCGGCTATATATAACTATAGACCGATATGGACCAATTTTGGCATGGTTATTAGCGGCCTTATACTAACACCACGTTGCAAATTTCAACCGGATCGGATGAATTTTGCTCCTCCAAGAGGCTCCGGAGATCAAATCTGGGGAACGCTTTATATGGGGGCTACATATAATTATGGACCGATATGGACCAATTCTTGCGTGTTTGTTAGAGACCACATTCTAACACCATGTACCAAATTTCAGCCGGATCGGATGAAATTTGCTTCTCATAGAGGCTCCGCAAGCCAAATAGGGGGATCGGTTTATATGGGGGCTATATATAATTATGGACCGATGTGGACTAATTTTTGCATGGTTGTTAGAGATCATATACTAACACCATGTACCAAGTTTCATCCGGATCGGATGAAATTTGCTTCTCTTAGAGCAATCGCAAGCCAAATTTGGGGGTCCGTATATATGGATGCTATACGTAAAAGTGGACCGATATGGACCAATTTTTGCATGGTTGTTAGAGACCATATACTAACACAATGTACTAAATTTCAGCCTGATCGGATGAAACTTGCTTCTTTTAGAGCAATCGCAAGCCAAATTTGGGGGCCCGTTTATATGGGGGCTATACGTAAAAGTGGACCGATATGGCCCATTTGCAATACCATCCGACCTACATCAATAACAACTACTTGTGCCAAGTTTCAAGTCGATAGCTTGTTTCGTTCGGAAGTTAGTGTGATTTCAACAGACGGACGGACGGACGGACATGCTCAGATCGACTTAGAATTTCACCACGACCCAGAATATATATACTTTATGGGGTCTTAGAGCAATATTTCGATGTGTTACAAACGGAATGACAAAGTTAATATACCCCCATCCTATGGTGGAGGGTATAAAAAGAGAAAAAACGACAACAACAATAATAACAATTTGTAATCTGATGGTCCGCGTCTTCGTTTGCTAGGGTTCTTGTGTTATCAGCTAAATGAAACTTGCTAAACTGAAATTGTTGGAAAACCAAAATCGCGGTAAAAAAACAAAAAAATATGTCACCATATGGAAGGAAGATAGAGGTAAACTCTTTGATAGAGATGCCATATGCAAGAACGATTCTAGATCAAGGGGGATTTTGAAAAAAAAAAAACAGAAATTCATACAAAGAAAATTTTATGAAAAAAGTCAAGGTCTTCATTGTGTCCATAAAGCAGTTGATCGCCTTCAAAAGGCTTACCAACCGGTGATTGATACTCCGGTTAAGTACTAAATAAAATGATGTTACGCAACTTCTGATACGCCCATCGGATATACCCTGGTTAAATATATACTGATCTATAGATTTCTTTATGGAATTTCCTTCAGGCTAGTGTATGTGTAATAAGTCTTTGACAAAATTCCTAATGCGAATTTTTTAAATAAATAAAAATTTAATAAAAAAAAAAGAAAAAAAATTGACAAGGAGAATCGTTATTGTCTATTAATATATTATTTAGCATGTTTTAAAATAATACAAAAAAACTCACACAAATCATTTGCGAATTTTTGTTAATAAACCCTAGTTAAGAGTTTTAAAAAAGTTTTGAATTGTGTATGTAAACAAAATCCATAACATGTTTGGAATTAAAAGGTGTCACATTTTCAGCTCAAGGTCGATAAGACAGGTCCCTATTTTTATAGTCTCAAATGAAAGCATTGTATTAACAAGTTGGCTGATAAGTCCCCGGTCTAACAAAGAAAAGCACATTTTTTTTTTGTCAAAATTCGTTTTTATTATTCAACATAGTTCCGTTCAAGAGCAATACAACGATTATAACGACCTTCCAATTTTTTGATACCATTTTGGTAGTACTCCTTCGGTTTTGCCTCAAAATAGGCCTCAGTTTCGGCGATCACCTCTTCATTGCAGCCAAATGTTTTCCCTGCGAGCATCCTTTTGAGGTCTGAGGACAAGAAAAAGTCACTGGTGGCCAGATCTGGAGAATACGGTGGGTAGGTGGAAAGCAATTCGAAGCCCAATTCATGAATTTTTGCCATCGTTCTCAATGACTTGTGGCACGGTGCGTTGTCTTGGTGGAACAACACTTTTTTCTTCTTCATATGGGGCGGTTTTGCCGCGATTTCGACCTTCAAACGCTCCAATAACGCCATATAAGGTTAGGTTAGGTGGCAGCCCGATGTATCAGGCTCACTTAGACTATTCAGTCCATTGTGATACCACATTGGTGAACTTCTCTCTTATCACTGAGTGCTGCTCGATTCCATGTTAAGCTCAATGACAAGGAAACTCCTTTTAATAGCCGAGTCCGAACGGCGTTCCACATTGCAGTGAAACCACTTAGAGAAGCTTTGAAACCCTTAGAAATGTCACCAGCATTACTGAGGTGGGATAATCCACCGCTGAAAAACTTTTTGGTGTTCGGTCGAAGCAGGAATCGAACCCACGACCTTGTGTATGCAAGGCGGGCATGCTAACCATTGCACCACGGTGGCTCCCTATATAATAGTCATATAATAGTCACTGTTGATGGTTTTTCCCTTCTCAACACACAAAGAAAATTTCATTAAAAGTCAGCCAACGAAAAATGTTCATTGATATAACGAAACATTTTCATTAATACAATGAAAATATTCGTTAATAGTACAAAACATTACGTTGATTGACAAAAAATTCGTTACAATAACGAAAAATTTCGTTGTATTAACGAATTTGTTTCATTGGCTGACTTTTAACGAAACATTTCGTTAATATAACGAAACTTTTTCTAATAGTGAAGATAATCGATAAAAATTATTCCATGCGCATCCCAAAAAACAGAGGCCATTACTTTGCCAGCGGACTTTTGAGTCTTTCCACGCTTCGGAGATGGTTCACCGGTCGCTGTCCACTCAGCCGACTGTCGATTGGACTCAGGAGTGTAGTGATGGAGCCATGTTTCATCCATTGTCACATATCGACGGAAAAATTCGGGTGTATTACGAATTAACAGCTGCAAACACCGCTCAGAATCATCAACACGTTGTTGTTTTTGGTCAAATGTGAGCTCGCGCGGCACCCATTTTGCACAGAGCTTCCGCATATCCAAATATTGATGAATGATATGACCAACACGTTCCTTCGATATCTTTAAGGCCTCTGCTATCTCGATCAACTTCATGTTACGGTCATTCAAAATCATTTTGTGGATTTTTTTGATGTTTTCGTCGGTAACCACCTCCATTGTCACATATCGACGGAAAAACTCGGGTGTATTACGAGTTAACAGCTGCAAACACCGCTCAGAATCATCAACACGTTGTTGTTTTTGGTCAAATGTGAGCTCGCGCGGCACCCATTTTGCACAGCGCTTCCGCATAACCAAATATTGATGAATGATATGACCAACACGTTCCTTCGATATCTTTAAGGCCTCTGCTATATCGATCAACTTCATGTTACGGTCATTCAAAATCATTTTGTGGATTTTTTTTATGTTTTCGTCGGTAACCACCTCTTTCGGGCGTCCACTGCCTTCACCGTCCTCCGTGCCCATTTCACCACGCTTGAATTTTGCATACCAATCAATTATTATTGATTTCCCTGGGGCAGAGCCCGGAAACTCATTATCAAGCCAAGTTTTTGCTTCCACCGTATTTTTCCCCTTCAGAAAACAGTATTTTATCAAAACACGAAATTCCTTTTTTTCCCATTTTTTTCACAATAACAAAAGTTGATTCACAAAAGACGCTCTATCTCACAAACTATTTGACTTACAGACGTCAAATTTTGACACGAATCATTTGAAGGTTGGTACTATATAAAAATAATAATACTAGCGACGCCATCTATGTGTCAGACCGTTGACTTATCAGCCAACCTGTTATTGAAACAATTATTTCTACTTTAGGAATTGTAATTGAGAGTTTTTGACATTTTCAAAATTTTGAAAATATTGAAAAATATTCCTCTCCAACTAAAAGATACTTCACAAATTTTTTATATATTTATTTTCCTATAGAAATAAAATTTTGCCGAAAATTTTCTATACAAATAAAATTTTGCCGAAAATTTTCTATACAAATAAAATTTTGCCGAAAATTTTCTATAGAAATAAAATTTTGACAAAATTTTCTATGGGAATAAAAAGAAAGTAAGCCCAGCCCACGTTTTGTACGAATTCAAAGGCCAAAATCAAAGATTTTTTTTTTATATATGGTCCGACAAAATCTTCCTTTTCAAAACACATCTTTTTTAACATTACTCTATTAATCCGCCATTTCTTCGAACATTTTTATTACATTTTATAATTTATGAATACTAGGTAAATATTTATTGACATAAATGCTAAAAAAATCTAATAAAATATCACAATATTTTTCTATCTCTACTCCCATCAATACTAAACAAAAACATAAGCCAAGTATTACAAAATATTTTCCCTATCTTACATTGAACAAAGAAATTTCATTCATTCATACCATTTACATTCAACGCAAAACACCAATTTGTGATGATCATCATCATCGCTGGTCTTAATGAAAAATACTTCAAAAAGACCTATGATAAGGTCAATATATCAACAATAGGGGGAGGTGTAACAATAGCAGCAGCAATAATGAACGATTGTTAAAAAAAAAAGAAAAACGAAGTTGGTAAGATTTCCAATGGTTGGTTAGATTTTAAAGCAATTATGACATCATATTTTCCAGAGATTTTGGATTTTTTTTTTTTGGTGTTGAAGCATGAAATACTTATCGGCAAAATAGCGTAACAAAAACTTTTCAAATTTAAGGCTAGAACTAATATTCCTAACTTCTGAAAAATGTAAGAGTTTTGCACAATGAATAAATTAGACAGAACCAAAGTCAGGTGAAGTCTTGATAAAATCGACTACCAGTTAATGTTCCACCAAATGAGCATATACAGTGAAACCTTATAAACTCTGAAATCGGACACCCTCTCCATAGAAAATTGTCTTCAAAATTATATTTATATAAACAATTTTGTTAGAATTTTATTTCTATAGAAAATTTTCTCAAAATTTTATTTCTATAGAACATTTTCTCAAAATTTTATTTCTACAGAAAATAATCGAACAATTTTAGTTCTACAGAAAATTTTGTCAAATTTTTATTTCTTTAAAAAATGTTGTCAAAATTTTGTTTCTATAGAAAATTTTGTCAAAATTTTATTTCTATAGAAAATTTAGTCCAAACTTTATTTGTATAGAAATTTTCCGACAAAATTTTATTTCTATAGAAATTTTTCGACAAAATTTTATTTCTATAGAAATTTTTTCAAATTTTGTCAAATTTTATTTCTATAGAAAATTTTGTCAAAATTTTATTTCTATAGAAAATTTTGTCAAAATTTTATTTCTGTGGAAACTTTTGTCAAAATTTTATTTCTATAGAAAATTTTGTCAAAATTTTATTTCTATAGAAAATTGTTTTCAAAATTTTATTTATATAGAAAATTTTCGTAAAAATTTTATTTCTACAGAAAAATTTCATCAAAATGGTATTCCTATATAAAATTTTGTCAAAATTGTATTTCTATAGAAAATTTTGTCAAAATCTTATTTCCATAGACAATTTTGTCAAGATTTTACTTCCATAGAAAATTTTGTAAAAATTTAATTTCAATAGAAAATTGTTTCAAAATTTCATTTCTTTACAATATTTTGTCAAAATTTTGCTTCCATAGAAAATTTTGTCAATTTTATTTCTATAAAAATTTTGTCAGTTTTTGATCAAAAATTTCGTCAAAGTGGTATTTCTATATAAAATTTTGTCAAAATTTTATTTCTATAGAAAGTTTTGTCAAAATTTTTATTTCTATAGAAAGTTTTGTCAAAATTTTTATTTCTATAGAATATTTTCAGAAAATTTTATTTCTATAGAAAATTTTCTCAAAATTATATTTCTATAGGAAATTTTTTCAAAATTTTGTCAACATTTTATTTCTACAGAAAATTTTCTCAAAATTTTATTTCTATAGAAAATTTTGTCAAAATTTTATTTCTATAGAAAATTTTGTCAAAATTTTATTTCTATAGAAAAATTTTGTCAAATTTTTATTTCTATAGAATATTTTCTCAAAATTTTATTTCCATAGAAAATTTTCTCAAAATTTTCTTTCTATAGAATATTTTCTCAAAATTTTATTTCTATAGAAAATGTTCGAAAAATTTTACTTCTACAGAAAATTTTGTCAAATTTTTATTGCTTTAAAAAATTTTGTCAAATTTTTATTTCTTTAAAATTTTTTTTCAAAATGTTGTTTCTATAGAAAATCTTTTCCAACTGTTATTTCTGTAGAAAATTTTCTCAAAATTTTATTTCTATAGAAAATTTTCTCAAAATTTTATTTCTTTAGAAAATTTTCTCAAAATTGTATTTCTGTAGAAAATTTTGTAAAAATTTTGTTTCTATAGAAAATTTTCTCAAAATTTTATTTCTATAGAACATTTTCTCAAAATTTTATTTCTATAGAACATTTTCTCAAAATTTTATTTCTATAGAACATTTTCTCAAAATTTTATTTCTATAGAAAAGTTTATCAAATTTTTTTTATATAGAAAATTTTCTCAAAATTTTATTTCTATAGAAAATTTTATCAAAACTTCATTTCTACAGAAAATGTTCGAACAATTTTAGTTCTACAGAAAATTTTGTCATATTTTTATTTCCGTACTATAGAAAATTTTATCAAAATTTTATTTCTGTAGTAAATTTTGTCACATTTTTATTTCTATAGAAAAATTTCGTTAATATTTTATTTATATAGAACATTTTCGTCAAAATTATATTTCTATAGGAAATTTTTTCAAAATTTTGTCAACATTTTATTTCTATAGAAAATTTTCTCAAAATTTTATTTCTATAGAAAATTTTCTCAAAATTGTACTTCTATAGAAATTTTTCTCAAAATTGTATATCTACAGAAAATTTTTTGAAAATTGTTATTTCTATAGAATATTTTCTCAAAATTTTATTTCTATAGAAATGTTCGAAAAATTTTAGCTTTACAGAAAATTTTGTCAAATTTTTATTTCATTAGAAAAATTTTGTTTCTATAGAAAATTTTGTCCAAATGTTATTTCTGTAGAAAACTCTGTCAAAATTTTGTTTCTATAGAAAATGTTCTTCAAATTTTATTTCTATAGAAAATTTTCTCAAAATTTTATTTCTATAGAATATTTACTCAAAAATTTATTTCTATAGAATATTTACTCAAAAATTTATTTCTATAGAAAATGTTCGAAAA
The DNA here is from genome assembly GCF_050003625.1 of Haematobia irritans. NCBI lineage: Eukaryota > Metazoa > Arthropoda > Insecta > Diptera > Muscidae > Haematobia > Haematobia irritans. Next base: position 34,225,462 of record NC_134400.1, on the reverse strand, counting down.
ATATTAGTTCTACAGAAAATTTTGTCAAATTTTTATTTCTTTAAAAAAAAAAACATTGTCAAAATTTTGTTTCTATAGAAAATTTTGTCCAAATGTTATTTCTGTAGAAAATTTTGTAAAATTTTTGTTTCCATAGAAAATTTTCTCAAAAATTTATTTCTATAGAACATTTTCTCAAAATGTTTTGTTTTGTTATCGTTGGTTTTGTTCTTTAAGCATTGTTGTTGTTTTTTTTATTTCAGCTTAAAACCATACATTGACTAAACTACAAGAGTAGCTTAACCAACAGAGGAAAAGAATGTTTGTCAAATTTATTTGGGCAAAGCCCTATAGACTGCAAGATGGTTGGATGGACGCACGTTTCGGAATTACCACATTCCTCATCAGCATCCTCTACTTGCAGCAAAACTATCAACCAATTATCAGAATAAATTCAGGCAGTTTATTAAACCCAACAAAAACCACACTTGAACCCTCCGATTTCAAAATTTTATTTCTATAGAAAAGTTTAGCAATTTTTTTTTATATAGAAAATTTTCTCAAAATTATATTTCTATAGAAAATTTTCTCAAAACTTTATTTCTATAGAAAATGTTCGAAAAATTTTAGTTCTAAAGAAAATTTTGTCAAATTTTTATTTCTTTAAAAAATTTTGTTAAAATGTTATTTCTGTAGTAGATTTCTGTAAAAATTCTATTTCTATAGAAAATTTTGTCGATTTTTTATTTCTATAGGAAATTTTCGTAAATATTTTATTTCTATAGAACATTTTCATCAAAATTTTATTTCCATAGAAAATTTTCGTCAAAATTTTATTTCTATAGAAAATTCTGTCAAAATTTTATTTCTATAGAAACTTTTGTTTCCATACACTTCTGAAAGGTTTCACTGTACTTAAGTAACGTTTCATACAAAAAATAACGATGAGAGAAGAAAAATATGTAAAAGGTACCTTTATTTTTAGATTAGGCAATTTGGTCTACAATGAATGGGTTTCTTTGTCTACGATTTGTAGTGCCTTTATCCCGAACACATGTCCATATGACTTAAAATACACGTGATTTTTCCCATACGAAAGAGTACAATTTTGTCAAGTATTCCCAGCAGGAAAACGTTTAGTTATGTGGACTTTATAATAGGCCCTAAAACGTGCCACCTATATGAAAACATTGTTGCTAACTTATACTTATATAGAAAGTGTAGTCCTTCGCCTGGGCCTTTGTTCGAATGCGGGCTATGGAAGGCCTTCGAAATAGGTTCTATTACAAATAGCCTTCAACTTCAGTATGCTGTAATTTCTCAGCCACTCGTCTGACAGCTGAAAGATTTATTTCAGCAACAGTTCATTTTATTGGTTACAAGTTTACAAAAGCATTTTATCTATTGTATTGAGTAATAAGGTTATTGGTGATGGATTAAAGTGGCATTCCGATTTGATCATATTCAGCCCTTACATAAAAAGGCCCTACGAATTTCCTCTATGGGTTACACACATACATGTAATGTGTTATTTTATTGTTTTAATTACTACATAAATAAATTGATGTTGTTTTGCTTCTATATAACATGTTGGGTAGAGATATTTTAATTTTGATTAGAGACCTATTTAAATGCAATAATTATGTTAATATTCTCTTCTGATTAAATGCTACAGTGACCTTTGATATTTTATGAATGTGGCGATGGTGATGGTTAGAGGCAGGCAATCAATCGTTAATGCCTCAAGCCAATGCAGTCGGGCTACACTACATTCAATGGGACAATATCATCAACGTCATCATCATCATTGTCGCGATCATGACTAATTAAACCACTTATTGTGGACTGCCTTTAAATACAATTGTCTATATTAATTGCCATGAACAATCAAAAGATTATTGTCCATATATTTGTGGGGTTTTTCCTAATAGAGGGGAAAAACATAAAATCATTTCTCAATAAAAGTCTCAATTTCTTATGTGCTCCAAAAAATCGCTAATATTTGCCATATACAAATATCATCTATTGATTGTAAAGTGTTTGGGTCATATTTATCAATATGTAAATTAAATGAATTGAATTGAATTGAATTGAATTGAATTGAATTGAATTGAATTGAATTGAATTGAATTGAATTGAATTGAATTGAATTGAATTGAATTGAATTGAATTGAATTGAATTGAATTGAATTGAATTGAATTGAATTGAATTGAATTGAATTGAATTGAATTGAATTGAATTGAATTGAATTGAATTGAATTGAATTGAATTGAATTGAATTGAATTGAATTGAATTGAATTGAATTTAATTTAATTTAATTTAATTTAATTTAATTTAATTTAATTTAATTTAATTTAATTTAATTTAATTTAATTTAATTTAATTTAATTTAATTTAATTTAATTTAATTTAATTTAATTTAATTTAATTTAATTTAATTTAATTTAATTTAATTTAATTTAATTTAATTTAATTTAATTTAATTTAATTTAATTTAATTTAATTTAATTTAATTTAATTTAATTTAATTTAATTTAATTTAATTTAATTTAATTTAATTTAATTTAATTTAATTTAATTTAATTTAATTTAATTTAATTTAATTTAATTTAATTTAATTTAATTTAATTTAATTTAATTTAATTTAATTTAATTTAATTTAATTTAATTTAATTTAATTTAATTTAATTTAATTTAATTTAATTTAATTTAATTTAATTTAATTTAATTTAATTTAATTTAATTTAATTTAATTTAATTTAATTTAATTTAATTTAATTTAATTTAATTTAATTTAATTTAATTTAATTTAATTTAATTTAATTTAATTTAATTTAATTTAATTTAATTTAATTTAATTTAATTTAATTTAATTTAATTTAATTTAATTTAATTTAATTTAATTTAATTTAATTTAATTTAATTTAATTTAATTTAATTTAATTTAATTTAATTTAATTTAATTTAATTTAATTTAATTTAATTTAATTTAATTTAATTTAATTTAATTTAATTTAATTTAATTTAATTTAATTTAATTTAATTTAATTTAATTTAATTTAATTTAATTTAATTTAATTTAATTTAATTTAATTTAATTTAATTTAATTTAATTTAATTTAATTTAATTTAATTTAATTTAATTTAATTTAATTTAATTTAATTTAATTTAATTTAATTTAATTTAATTTAATTTAATTTAATTTAATTTAATTTAATTTAATTTAATTTAATTTAATTTAATTTAATTTAATTTAATTTAATTTAATTTAATTTAATTTAATTTAATTTAATTTAATTTAATTTAATTTAATTTAATTTAATTTAATTTAATTTAATTTAATTTAATTTAATTTAATTTAATTTAATTTAATTTAATTTAATTTAATTTAATTTAATTTAATTTAATTTAATTTAATTTAATTTAATTTAATTTAATTTAATTTAATTTAATTTAATTTAATTTAATTTAATTTAATTTAATTTAATTTAATTTAATTTAATTTAATTTAATTTAATTTAATTTAATTTAATTTAATTTAATTTAATTTAATTTAATTTAATTTAATTTAATTTAATTTAATTCAATTTTTCATCTTCAATCCACAATTTAATTGGAAATAGTTTGGTGATATTTTTTTCCGTGTATAAAAACGTTACATCCTTCTCTTGTCGAAAAATTTCTTCAAAACAAACAATTTCGTCCTTAATATTTTGTCCTAAAATTAAGGTCACCTAATATTAATATTTATTATATTTGCATACTCTACAATGGCATATTGTTTATGTGTTTTTCGAACGCCCCAAGAGGGAAGAAGAAAAAACACAACACCCAACATACAAACAAATTTCATTTGTAATATTAGAAAATTATTAAATTAAGCCTCTGGCTGCGTTGAATAAAATAAAAACAAAACCTTGACCTAACAAACAAAATAAACATTGACCTACAGCAATTGAGTTTATCAACGCAACAATCTCATATAGAAAAAGAAAATGTAGACAACCGACATACTGCCTGCCTGCCTATTAAAATTTGAATGGGTTCTGAGCGTTACAGAAACAAAAGCAATGGGCCATCCCATTCCAACACATGAAACACGTTCAAAGAAAACACTAATGCAATATATTAGCTGTACTACAACTAGCCCTACCCCGTCGCTCTTAATACCCCTCTAGGTTAAACCCCGAAAAGCAACCGAAATCTAATAGAAACTAAGCCATAGGGCATTGTAAAAAAAATAGTAAATAGATCAGCTTTTGTTTAAAACTATCGACTTACAGAATACAAAATTCAATTAAAACAAAAATCTTTTTAATTGAGTTACCCTTAGAAAGCCAACGGCAGAGCATATATAGAGAAACCAAAGCATGCGAAGAGTTCGAGAAAATTCTCCCAGTGGGGAAATTTGAAATCGCACTTCAATACTGTCTGTATTAATGAGACCTTATAGTTCTTCGATCACTAAGCCTCTATAGAAATAAAATTGTGGCAAAATTTTACATAATTAAAAATTTGAGAAATTTTTCTATAGCAAGAAAATTTTGAGAAAATTTTTTATAGAAATAAAATTTCAGACAAAATTTTCCATAAAAACAAAATTTTGAGAAAATTTTCTATAGAAATAAAATTATAAAAGTAAACTTTCTATAGAAATAAAATTTTGCGAAAATTTTCTATAGAACTAAAAAATTTGAAATAATTTTTTATAGAAATAAAATTTTGATAAAATTTTCTATAGAAATAACATTTTGCTAAAAATTTTCTATAGAAATAAAATGATTGACAAAAGTTTCTTTAGAAATAAAACTTGGGACAAAATTTTGTATAGAAATAAACTTTTGACAAAATTTTCTACAGAAATAAATTTTTAACAAAATTTTACTATATAGAAATAAAGTTTTGACAAAATTTTACTATAGAAATAAAGTTTTGAGAAAAAGTTTACTATAGAAATAAAGTTTTGCGAAAAATTTTACTATAGAAATAAAGTTTTGAGAAAAATTTTACTATAGAAGTAAAGTTTTGAGAAAATTTTACTATAGAAATAAAATTTTGAGAAAATTTTCTATACAAATAAAATGTTGACAAAATTTTCTATAGAAATAAAAGTTGGATAAAATTTTCTATATAAATAAAATTTTGGCAAAATTTTCTATAGAAATACAATTTTGACAAAATTTTTCTATAGAAATACAATTTTGACAAAATTTTTCTAAAGAAATAAAATGTTGAGAAAATTTTCCATAGAAAAAAGATTTTGACAAAATTTTCTATAAACAGAAATTTTGACAAAATTTTCTATAAAAAGAAATGTTGACAAAATTTTCTATAGAAATAAAATTTTGACTAAATATTCTATAGAAATAAAAGATTAACAAAATTTTCTTAGGAAATACAATTTTGAGAAAATTTTCTAGAGACATAAAATTTTGCGAAAATTTTCTATAGAAATAAAAATTTGAGATAATTTTTTATGGAAATAAAATTTTGAGAAAACTTTCTATAGAAATAATATTGTGCTAAAAATTTTCTATAGAAATAAACTATCAAAATTTTCTATATAGAAATAAAATTTGGATAAAATTTTCTATATAAATAAAATTTTGGTAAAATTTTCTATAGAAATAAAATTTTGACAAAATTTGTCTAAAGAAATAAAATGTTGAGAAAATTTTCCATAGAAAAAAGATTTTGACAAAATTTTTTATAAAAAGAAATTTTGACAAAATTTTCTATAGAAATAAAATTTTGACTAAATATTCTATAGAAATAAAAGTTTAACAAAATTTTCTTAAGAAATACAATTTTGAGAAAATTTTCTATAGAAATAAAATTACGAAAAAATGTTCTATAGACATAAAATTTTACGAAAATTTTCTATAGAAATAAAAACTTGAGATAAATAAATTGTTATAGAAATAAAATTTTTCGAAAACTTTCTATAGAAATAAAATTTTGCTAAAAATTTTCTATAGAAATAACATTTTGATAAAAAATTTTGTAGTAATAAAATTATTGGCAAAATTTTATATAGAAATAAAACTTGGGACAAAAGTTTCTATAGAAATAAACTTTTGACAAAATATTCTACAGAAATAAATTTTTAACAAAATTTTACTTTAAGAAATGAAGTTTTGACAACATTTTACTATAGAAATAAAATGTTTAGAAAATTTTCTATACAAATACAATTTTGACAAAATTTTCTATAGAAATAAAATTTTGATAAAATTTTCTATAGAAATAAAATTTGGATAAAATTTTCAATATAAATAAAATTTTGGCAATATTTTCTATAGAAATGAAATTTTGACAAAATTTTTCTTAAGAAATAAAATTTTGACAAAATTTTTCTAATGAAATAAAATGTTGAGAAAATTTTCCACAGAAAATAAATTTTGACAAAATTTTCTATAGAAATAAAATTTTGACTAAATATTCTATAGAAATAAAATTTCGGAAAATTTTTCTATAGAAATAACATTTCGCACAAATTTTTCTATAGAAATGAAATTTTGACAAAATTTTCTATAGAAATAAAATTTTGACTAAATATTCTATAGAAATAAAATTTCGGAAAATTTTTCTATAGAAATAACATTTCGCACAATTTTTTTTCTATAGAAATAAAAATTTGAGATAATTTTTTATGGAAATAAAATTTTGAGAAAACTTTCTATAGAAATAAAATTGTGCTAAAAATTTTCTATAGAAATAAACTATCAAAATTTTCTATATAGAAATAAAATTTGGATAAAATTTTCTATATAAATAAAATTTTGGTAAAATTTTCTATAGAAATAAAATTTTGACAAAATTTGTCTAAAGAAATAAAATGTTGAGAAAATTTTCCATAGAAAAAAGATTTTGACAAAATTTTCTATAAAAAGAAATTTTGACAAAATTTTCTATAGTAATAAAATTTTGACAAAATTGTCTATAGAAATAAAATTTTGACTAAATATTCTATAGAAATAAAAGTTTAACAAAATTTTCTTAAGAAATACAATTTTGAGAAAATTTTCTATAGAAATAAAATTACGAAAAAATATTCTATAGACATAAAATTTTACGAAAATTTTCTATAGAAATAAAAACTTGAGATAAATAAATTGTTATAGAAATAAAATTTTTCGAAAACTTTCTATAGAAATAAAATTTTGCTAAAAATTTTCTATAGAAATAAAATTTTGATAAAAAATTTTGTAGTAATAAAATTATTGACAAAATTTTCTATAGAAATAAAACTTGGGACAAAAGTTTCTATAGAAATAAACTTTTGACAAAATTTTCTACAGAAATAAATTTTTAACAAAATTTTACTTTAAGAAATGAAGTTTTGACAACATTTTACTATAGAAATAAAATGTTTAGAAAAGATTTTGACAAAATTTTCTATAAACAGAAATTTTGACAAAATTTTCTATAAAAAGAACTGTTGACAAAATTTTCTATAGAAATAAAATTTTGACTAAATATTCTATAGAAATAAAAGATTAACAAAATTTTCTTAGGAAATACAATTTTGAGAAAATTTTCTGGAGATATAAAATTTTGCAAAAATTTTCTATAGAAATAAAATTTTGAGAAAATTTTTTATGGAAATAAAATTTTGAGAAAACTTTCTATAGAAATAAAATTGTGCTAAAAATTTTCTATAGAAATAAACTATCAAAATTTTCTATATAGAAATAAAATTTGGATAAAATTTTCTATATAAATAAAATTTTGGTAAAATTTTCTATAGAAATAAAATTTTGACAAAATTTGTCTAAAGAAATAAAATGTTGAGAAAATTTTCCATAGAAAAAAGATTTTGACAAAATTTTCTATAAAAAGAAATTTTGACAAAATTTTCTATAGTAATAAAATTTTGACAAAATTTTCTATAGAAATAAAATTTTACTAAATATTCTATAGAAATAAAAGTTTAACAAAATTTTCTATAGAAATAAAATTTTGAAAAAATTTTCTATAGATATAAAATTTTTACAAAATTTACTATAGAAATAAAATTTTGACAATTTTTTCTATACAACTAAAATTTTGACAATTTAATGTATTTTTTTTATTGGGAAAGTATTCTATGATATTTCAAATTTCGGCTTAAGCCTGTGTCGTATTGCATTTTCCTAATTTTCCCACTGGGCGTTTTGCGTTAAAATAATAAATACATCCACGCACTCCCATTTTTATTCATGTGTTGAATATTATTTCTCCCCACAATTGTGTAAATAAAAAAAACGCAGCCATTCATCCACAAACACTTAGTAGAAAAGAAAAAAATAGCTGTGCATATTTAAATATATTTTTATTTTCGCAGATAGAAGTCTAACAGAAAAAAACAACAAGAATCAGGCCATATATGAATATGTCATAATAACTAATTGGATTATTAGAGAACTCTATAAACAGAAACGTAAACTATTTTATGAGAAAAATGAACTGCGCCGAGAAAAACCTGAACTTACTTGTAGACCACTCTTTAATATTCCTACAATGCTTTGTTAAACGATTTAAAAAATTACTTCTTATCATAAAAGAAAACATTGCCTAAAGTAAAAAGAAACAAATTTTTTTGCAATACAACAATTTGAAATATTTTTTTTTTTTTTTTTTTTTGCAATAAAAAAATTTCTCATATATTTTCATTTTGCTATAAAAATAATCAAATAATTTTTTGGGCAGTGGAAAATTTAAAATATTTATTTTGCAATAAAAATATTTAAAAAATTGCAATAAAAGAATTTCAAATAATTTTTTTGTAATAAAAAAAATCCAAATAACTTTTGTTGCAATAAAAAAAATTTCAAATAATTTTTTTAGCAATAAAAAAATTTCAAATATTTTATTTTTGCAATAAAAAAAATTTCATTATTTTTTTTTGTACAATAAAAAAATAAAAAAAAAAATACACGCAGAAAAAGAATATGATAACCTCAAACATGTTTAAAGAGCATAATGTTTTGGACTAGAAACATGAAACATTTTAGTCGGAAAAAATATATTTTGTAGTTAAAAATAAATATGTTATTCGAAGTACATAATTTCGAGAATTGTCCACTTTAGAGAGGGGTCACAGTTTTCAGAATGTCCACGTTTATGAGGTTTCACTCTAATTTATATGTATAACATAAAATTTATTAGTTCGCAAGAAAACGCATTAGATTTTGTTTGCTGGGTATTGGAATCATAGTCACATGTGTGAAACTTCGTAAAACAAAAAAAATCAACACAAACAAAAACTTTAACTAATGTTAGGCAAAAACAAAACAAAAAAGACCCTAATATCAGCAAATTGAAGTGAAAAAAGACAAAGAAAAAGGCCATTGTGATAAGATAACCATTTAGCGCCGCCGTTTCATCAGAACACGAGTTACTCAAGTTTTTGTTTTGTAGAGGTTACTGATTTCTTTGTAATTATCAAAAGAAACAGAATATTGACAAAGAAAGTTTTACAAAGAGGAAATTAGACGGAAATTAAATGTTGAAATCCAATATGGAGTGGGGGGTGGAGGGTGGAGGGTACCTATGATTTAACAAAGAGACAAAAAATCTCATTTAATTGAAAAAATAAAAAAAAAAATAAAAACAGAAATTCGAATATTTGAAGGTAATTTTGAACTGAGATATTCTATAATAAATTTAAGGTAAATAAAGCTCATGAGAACGAAACGTGACTAAGCTCGAATGGTTTTATTTCCCTTACAAAAGAAAATCTTTAAATATTTATGAATTTATTGAAATTGAAATTACCGGAGCGTAGTCGAATACAATATCGATTTTATTTATTTCTATAGAAATACAATTTTGACAAAATTTTCTATAGAAATAAAATTTTGAGAAAATTTTCTATAGAAATAAAATTTTGACAAAATTTTTTATAGAAATAAAATTTTGACAAAATTTTCCATAGAAATAAAATTTGGAGAAAATTTTCTATAGAAATAAAATTTGGAGAAAATTTTCTATAGAAATAAAATTTGGAGAAAATTTTCTATAAAAATAAAATTTGGAGAAAATTTTCTATAGAAATAAAATTTTGACAAAATTTTCTATAGAAATAAAATTTGGAGAAAATTTTCTATAGAAATAAAATTTTCGCAAATTTTCTATAGAAATAAAATTTGGAAAAAATTTTCTATAAAAAATAAAATTTTGACAAAATTTTCTATAGAAATAAAATTTTGACAAAATTTTCCATAGAAATAAAATTTTGACAAAATTTTCTATAGAAATAAAATTTTGGCAAAGTTTTCTATAGAAATAAAATTTGGAGAAAATTTTCAATAGAAATAAAATTTTGACAAAATTTTCTATAGAAATAAAATTTTGACAAAATTTTCTATAGGAATAAAATTTTGACAAAATTTTCTATAGAAATAAAATTTGGAGAAAATTTTCTATAGAAATAAAATTTGGAGAAAATTTTCTATAGAAATAAAATTTGGAGAACATTTTCTATAGAAATAAAATTTGGAGAAAATTTTCCATAGAAATAAAATTTTCTATAGAAATAAAATTTGGAGAAAATTTTCTATAGAAATAAAATTTTGACAAAATTTTCTATAGAAATAAAATTTGGAGAAAATTTTCCATAGAAATAAAATTTTGACAAAATTTTCTATAGAAATAAAATTTGGAGAAAATTTTCTATAGAAATAAAATTTTGACAAAATTTTTTATAGAAATAAAATGTTGACAAAATTTTCTATAGAAATAAAATTTTGACAAAGTTTTCTATAGAAATAAAATTTGGAGAAAATTTTCTATAGAAATAAAATTTGGAGAAAATTTTCTATAGAAATAAAATTTTGACAAAATTTTCTATAGAAAAAAAAATTTTGACAAAATTTTCTATAGAAATAAAATTTTGACAAAATTTTCTATAGAAATAAAATTTTGACAAAATTGTCTATAGAAATAAAATTTTGACAAAATTTTCTATAGAAATAAAATTTTGACAAAATTTTCTATAGAAATAAAATGTTGACAAAATTTTCTATAGAAATAAAATTTTGACAAAATTTTCTATAGAAATACAATTCTGACAAAATTTTCTATAGAAATAAAATTTTGACAACATTTTCTATAGAAATAAAATTTTGACAAAATTTTCTATAGAAATAAAATTTTGACAAAATTTTCTATAGAAATAAAATGTTGACAAAATTTTCTATAGAAATAAATGTTGACTAAATTTTCTATAGAACTAAAATTTGGAGAAAATTTTCTATAGAAATAAAATTTGGAGAAAATTTTCTATAGAAATAAAATTTTGACAAAGTTTTCTATAGAAATAAAATTTGGAGAAAATGTTCCATAGAAATAACATTTTGGCAAAATTTTCTATAGAAATAAAATTTTGACAAAATTTTCTATAGAAATAAAATTTTGACAAAATTTTCCATAGAAATAAAATGTTGACAAAATTTTCTATAGAAATAACATTTTGACAAAATTTGCTATAGAAATAACATTTTGACAAAATTTGCTATAGAAATAAAATTTTGACAAAATTTTCTATAGAAATAAAGGCTGACAAAACTTTCTATGGAAATAAAGTTTTGACAAAATTTTCTATAGAAATAAAATTTGGAGAACATTTTCTATAGAAATAAAATTTTGACAAAATTTTGAATAGAAATAAAATTTGGAGAAAATTTTCTATAGAAATAAAATTTGGAGAACATTTTCTATAGAAATAAAATTTAGACAAAATTTTCTATAGAAATAAAATTTGGAGACAATTTTCTATAGAAATAAAATTTGGAGAAAATTTTCTATAGAAATAAAATTTGGAGAACATTTTCTATAGAAATACAATTTTGACAAAATTTTCTATAGAAATAAATTTTTAACAAAATTTTCTATAGAAATAAAATTTGGAGAAAATTTTCTATAGAAATAAAATTTGGAGAAAATTTTCCATAGAAATAAAATTTTGACAAAATTTTCTATAGAAATAAATGTTGACTAAATTTTCTTTAGAACTAAAATTTTGACAAAATTTTCTATAGAAATAAAATTTTGACAAAAATTTCTATAGAAATAAAATTTTGACAAAAATTTCTATAGAACTCCATCTAATGGAAAAATAATGGATTTATTTTTACTACTACTAATAGTTAATATCCCTTTGCAAATTCTAAGCTGTAACAATACGGTTTAGTACTTGATTTGCCAATTTCCCATGGAATAATAAACTCAAGGCTGTTGAATGTTCAAGGAAAGAAATCAAACTATTGATGTCTACACAAGGCTGGACATTTGCAAAACGCATATCATAGCAACAAAGTTACATGGAATTGCTGTCGATTTTGAAAGGTCCTAATACTAAAACAAAAAGCTTGAATAATTTTTCAATATGTTAAAATTGTTTGTTTAAAATTTAAATGAAGACAATATTTACGAATTTAAGTTGATTAAAAACTGTTGCAGGCACTTTTTCCTGTATTTTATTCTTTTTCTCTAAATGTTCCTTATTTTTTTTACATCTGATTGAAAGACAAGTTTTTTTTCGCTAAAGTGGTTTCAGACTTTTTAAGAAGAAATTTCATATTTATTACAAATTATTTGTAAATGAACTATGTTATCGACAGCGTAGCTTAATTTTTTTGTTTTATTAAGACATTACCGATTTTCTTTGTAAACTGTTGCAATAAATGTAATGTTATCTACAATTTTCTCTATTTAATATTGGCTTTATTGTTTCTCGAAAAAAAAAACAAACAAAAATAGATAATTTCGCAATGACACAAAATAAAACTCTAAACAATATTCTATAAATGGCATTCAATTCGTCTAAAATGCCATAAATTAAATCAATTGTTACCTCGATACTAGCCGTCGCACATATTTCGTATTTTATATACACTATAAGAAAAAACATATTTTTTTATGATATGTATAAATTATTTATGATGAGTATAAATTATTTATTAGCAAAAAATTAAATATATTCGAATAAAGACAAATAAAACATTGTCCCAAATTTAATAAAATTAAATTTAATTTAATTTAAGTTATCTTAAATGAATTTAATTTAAGCTAATTTAATTGCATTTAATTCGCCCTAATTGACACAATTTAATTTATGAAATTAACTTAATTTTTTTTTATTAAAGAACTAAAACAAATTAAATATAACTGCTCTACGGGGAATGGATCAACCACAGAACCGGTACAGGACTAGTCCCTGGTGTGTATGGTCCCAGTCCAAGTCCCAGTTCTGGTCAAAACGTATGGAAGGGACCGGTCACTTTAACATGGGTTTCAAGAAAGGAAAATAATCAGGAAGGTTCAGCGGTTAAAACTAGAAGTGCCCATATGTAATAGGTACTTTTAGTTAATGTGGTATCACAATGGACTGAATAGTCTAAGTGAGCCTGAATCTTAATCGGGCTGCCACTTTAACCTAACCTAACCTATGGGTTTGTCAGTGACGGGGTAAATTTACATTGTAGGACGCGTCTTGGACTCATCCCGAAGGACACGTCCTGGGACAATTTAGCAGGAGCACCCCATGGACAGGTCCTCAGGACCCAGTCTCGGACAAACTCTTAAAAAACTGTTTCAATTTGGGCATCCCAATCGAATCCGAAATGAAAAAAAAAACTTTTAAAATATGTCGAACAATAGGTTATTCTGATAATTTTATTTCACTAAATGTGAAAATGCTTGATATTAAAATCTTAATGGATCTAAGATTTTAATATCAAGCGAGTACGGAAATAAATAAATTACGACTATTTAAAAATTGCAACTAACTGGAGCACAGGTACCAGTTCTGTGATAGGTCCGTCAGTGGCAATTTGCACTAATTTCCCATAAGGTGGTTAATTCAATTGAATATTATAATTTTTTTTTTTTTTAATTTTAGGTTCAATATTTTTGGGTGCAAGTATATATTTTTTTAGTGTATGTAAGTCAGATTTGAGGGGAGAATATAGTAAACATCTCACGAAAATTATCAACTTTTGGGAGGTGTCCACTTTTCAGTGTTTGCTACATTTTGTAATTTTATTTTTTTTTTTTGTATCACAGTAATTATATATTTAAAGAAGAAACAAGTATATACAGCCGTAAGTTCGGCCAGGCCGAATCTTATGTACCCTCCACCATGGATTGTGAGTTAGTCAATACGTGGTATATATTAGACAAAACAGTTATGTATAGGTTAGTCTACAAATAATTACGAATCGATGTGGACTTTTGCACGGTACGTAGAGAGCTAGATTTGAAATATGGGGGTCGCTTATATGAGGGCTATATATGATTATGGACTGATATGGACCACCTTTGGCATGGTTGTTAAATATCATATACTAACACCACGTACCAAATTTGAACTGAATCAGATGAATTTTGGTCTTTCAAGAGGCTCCGGAGGTCAAATCTGGGGATCGCTTTATATGGGGGCTATATATAATTATGGACTGATATGAACCAATTCCTGCATGGTTGTTGGATACCATATACTAACATCACGTACCAAATTTCAACCGAATCGGATCAATTTTGCTCTTCCAAGGGGCTTCGGAGGTCACATCTGGGGATCGGCTTATATGGCGCCTATATATAATTATGAACCGATGTGGACCAATGTTTTGCAGGGGTGTTTGAGGCCGTATATTAACACCATGTACCAAATTTCAGCCGGATCGGATGGAATTTGCTTCTCTTAGAGGCTCCGCAAGCCAAATCTGTGGATCGATTTATATGGGGGCTATATATAATTATGAACCGTTGTGGACCAATTTTTGCATGGTTGTTAGAGACCATATACTAACATCATGTACCAAATTTCAGCCGGATCGAAAGAAATTTGCTTCTCTTGGAGGATTCGCAAACCAAATCTGGGGGTCCGTTTACAAGGTTGGCTGATAAGTCCCCGGTCTAATAAAGAAAAACACATTTTTATACCCTTCACCACTACTGTGGTACAGGGTATAATAAGTTTGTGCATTTGTATGTAACGCCAAGAAGGAAAAGTCTGAAACCCATCGTTTAGTATACCGATCGTCTTAGAATAAGATTCTGAGTCGATTTAGCGATGTCCGTCTGTCTGTCTGTCTGTCCGTCTGTCTGTTGGTGTATTTTTGTGTGCAAAGTACAGCTCGCAGTTTTAGTCCGATTGTCCTAAAATTTGGTATAGGGTCCTGTTTCGGCTCAAAGACGATCCCTATTGATTTTGGTAAAAATCGGTTCAGATTTAGATATAGCTGCCATATATATTTTTCACCGATCTGGTCATAATTGGCGTGTATATCAACCGATCTTCCTCAAATTCCGTACATCCGAATATTTTATGAGTCTCGAAAAACTTGCAAAATATCAGCCAAATCGGTTCAGATTTAGATATAGCTCCCATATATAGCTTTCGCCCGATTTACACTCATTTGCCCACAGAGGCCAATTTTTTGCTGCGATTTAGTTGAAATTTTGCATAGGGAGTAGAATTAGCATTGTAACTATGCGTGCCAAATTTGGTTGAAATCGGTTCAGATTTAGATATATCTCCCATATATAGCTTTCGCCCGATTTACACTCATATGACCACAGAGGCCAATTTTTAACTCCGATTTAGTTGAAATTTTGCACAGGGAGTAGAATTAGCATTGTAGCTATGCGTGCCAAATTTGGTTGACATCGGTTCAGATTTAGATAATAGCTCCCATATATATGTTTTGCTGATTTCGACAAAAATGGTCAAAATACCAACATTTTCCTTCTTAAATCGCCACTGCTTAGTCGAAAAGTTGTAAAAATGACTCTATTTTTCCTAAAATTCTAATACATATATATCGAGCGATAAATCATAAATAAACTTTTGCGAAGTTGCCTTAAAATTGCTTCAGATTTAAATGTTTCCCATATTTTTTACTAAAATTGTGTTCCATCCTAGTCCATTAGCCAACTTAAATTTTGAGTCTATAGATTTTGTAAAAGTCTATCAAATTCTGTCCAAATCGAGTGATATTTAAATGTATGTATTTGGGACAAACCTTTTATATATAGCACCCAACACAATTGACGGATGTGATATGGTATTGAAAGTTTAGATCTACAAAGTGGTGCAGGGTATAATATAGTCGGCCCCGCCCGACTTTAGACTTTCCTTACTTGTTTTTGTCAAAATTCGTTTTTATTATTCAACATAGTTCCCTTCAAGAGCGATACAACGATTATAACGACCTTCCAATTTTTTGATACCATTTTGGTAGTACTCCTTCGGTTTTGCCTCAAAATAGGCCCTCAGTTTCGGCGATCACCTCTTCATTGCAGCCAATTTTTTTCCTTGCGAGCATCCTTTTGAGGTCTGAGAACAAGAAAAAGTCGCTGGGGGCCAGATCTGGAGAATACGGTGGGTGGGGAAGCAATTTGAAGCCCAATTCATGAATTTTTGCCATCGTTCTCAATGACTTGTGGCAGCACGGTGCGTTGTCTTGATGGAACAACACTTTTTTCTTCTTCATACGGGGCCGTTTTGCCGCGATTTCGACCTTCAAATGCTCCAATAACGCCATATAATAGTCACTGTTGAAGGTTTTTCCCTTCTCAAGATAATCGATAAAAATTATTCCATGCGCATCCCAAAAAACAGAGGCCATTACTTGCCCGCGGACTTTTGAGTCTTTCGACGCTTCGGAGACGGTTCACCGGTCGCTGTCCACTCAGCCGACCGTCGATTGGACACAGGAGTGTAGTGATGGAGCCATGTTTCATCCATTGTCACATATCGACGGAAAAACTCGGGTGTATTACGAGTTAACAGCTGCAAACACCGCTCAGAATCATCAACACGTTGTTATTTTTGGTCAAATGTGAGCTCGCGCGGCACCCATTTTGCACAGATCTTCCGCATATCCAAATATTGATGAATGATACGACCAACACGTTCCTTTGATATCTTTAAGACCTCTGCTATCTCGATCAACTTTATTTTACGGTCACTCAAAATCATTTTGTGGATTTTTTTGATGTTTTCGTCGGTTACCACCTCTTTCGGGCGTCCACTGCGTTCACCGGCCTCCGTGCTCATTTCACCACGCTTGAATTGTGCATACCAATCAATTATTGTTGATTTCCTTGGGGCAGAGTCCGGAAACTCATTATAAAGCCAAGTTGTTGCTTCCACCGTATTTTTTCCCTTCAGAAAACAGTATTTTATCAAAACACGAAATTCCTTTTTTCCGCCGTTCGGACTCGGCTATAAAAAGGAGGTCCCTTGTCATTGAGCTTAACATGGAATCGGGCAGCACTCAGTGATAAGAGAGAAGTTCACCACTGTGGTATCACAATGGACTGAATAGTCTAAGTGAGCCTGATACATCGGGCTGCCACATAACCTAACCTAACCTAAGAATATATATACTTTATGGGGTCTTAGAGCAATATTTCGATGTGTTACAAACGGAAGGACAAAGTTAATATACCTCCATCCTATGGTGGAGTGTATAAATAAATAAATAAATAAATAAATATATATATATATATATATATATATATATATATATATATATATATATATATATATATATATATATATATATATATATATATATATATATATATATATATATATATATATATATATATATATATATATATATATATATATATATATATATATATTTATTTATTTATTTATTTATACACTCCACCATAGGATGGAGGTATATTAACTTTGTCCTTCCGTTTGTAACACATCGAAATATTGCTCTAAGACCCCATAAAGTATATATATTCTTAGGTTAGGTTAGGTTATGTGGCAGCCCGATGTATCAGGCTCACTTAGACTATTCATGATTTTTTTGAGGTTAGGATTTTCATGCATTAGTATTTGACAGATCACGTGGGATTTCAGACATGGTGTCAAAGAGAAAGATGCTCAGTATGCTTTGACATTTCATCATGAATAGACTTACTAACGAGCCACAACGTCGAATTTTCAGTGAATGGGCCCTAGAAAAGTTGGCAGAAAATCCGCTTTTTTATCGACAAATTTTGTTCAGCGATGAGGCTCATTTCTGGTTGAATGGCTACGTAAATAAGCAAAATTGCCGCATTTGGAGTGAAGAGCAACCAGAAGCCGTTCAAGAACTGCCCATGCATCCCGAAAAATGCACTGTTTGGTGTGGTTTGTACGCTGGTGGAATCATTGGACCGTATTTTTTCAAAGATGCTGTTGGACGCAACGTTACGGTGAATGGCGATCGCTATCGTTCGATGCTAACAAACTTTTTGTTGCCAAAAATGGAAGAACTGAACTTGGTTGACATGTGGTTTCAACAAGATGGCGCTACATGCCGCACAGCTCGCGATTCTATGGCCATTTTGAGGGAAAACTTCGGAGAACAATTCATCTCAAGAAATGGACCGGTAAGTTGGCCACCAAGATCATGCGATTTGACGCCTTTAGACTATTTTTTGTGGGGCTACGTCAAGTCTAAAGTCTACAGAAATAAGCCAGCAACTATTCCAGCTTTGGAAGACAACATTTCCGAAGAAATTCGGGCTATTCCGGCCGAAATGCTCGAAAAAGTTGCCCAAAATTGGACTTTCCGAATGGACCACCTAAGACGCAGCCGCGGTCAACATTTAAATGAAATTATCTTCAAAAAGTAAATGTCATGGACCAATCTAACGTTTCAAATAAAGAACCGATGAGATTTTGCAAATTTTATGCGTTTTTTTTTAAAAAAAAGTTATCAAGCTCTTAACAAATCACCCTTTATATATATATATATATATATATATATATATATATATATATATATATATATATATATATATATATATATATATATATATATATATATATATATATATATATATATATATATATATATATATATATATATATATATATATATATATATATATATATATATATATATATATATTTATTTATTTATTTATTTATACACTCCACCAAGTTATTTTGTAGACTTTCAATATAATAATTAATGTTTGTTATGTTGCTATGAAACGTGCCTAAAATAATTGATCAAAAAAATGTTTGGTGGGAAAAAGTATGTCAAAATAAAAGGTTGGAATCAAAAATTCTAAAATCGCTATTGCAATAGGTAAAGCAAACACAGCTGGTGTTGCTCCCAGGGTTTTAGTCAATTTACAAAAAAAAAAAAAAAATAACAATATAAAATCGTATATATAATTCTGTAAAAGTATTGGATAAAAAAATCAACAACAGTTTTCCAATATAATCGATGGGAAATAGTGAAGATGTCGGTATTACATTGAAATATAGGTAGTATTTAAATACATATTTGTTCAAACTTCTGTCTGATATAATAAGAAAACAAAAAATAACGAACGAAAAATGCGAAATGTTTAGTCTAGTTATCATTGATATGAAAAAAAAATTTAATTGAAATATGTATAGAAAAATGTTTTGTACTAAAATTAGAATTTATTTTTTTTAGGATAATTCGTAGATATTTTTGTCAGTTTGTGTGTTTTTATAAACAAGACTTATGCTAGTAAACTAATTATTTAAGATTTAAACATGGAAATAAGAAGATATCTCAGAAACTACACAACCCTTTTGAGAAGGCCAAAAATTTGGCTCTACACCTAATACATTACAATTTAGCGTGTACCCAAAAATGCTTAAAAATGTTATTGGCAATGACAGCAAAAATTTCAATGACAAAAGAGAGGGAGAAACACTAAGAGCGCGTGAATGAGAAAGAGAACGAACTCACCCCAACTCAATCCAAAGGCAAATTTTGTTAAATGAGGAAGAATTGTAAGATAAAAAAAACACACAAATCAACAGAACTTAAGGTGGTGAAAAGGGGGAGGTGCAAAAGATAACAGTAGGTAATGTAATGTACCCCAAAAAAAAAATAGCATGCGATAAAAAATGAAGGAGACGGCTAAAATGTACAAAGCCATATGCATAATTTTCCACGTTGAAAAGAAACTCAAGAACTTCTCATCGATAACCCATAATAATGACAAATGAAGTCAATTAAAGTGATCACAATTAAAAATCAATATTATTTAGGTAAATAAATTAAAATGGCAAAATATTTTCTTTTCGCAAATCATCATGGATAAAAACAATAAAAAAGAGGAAGAAAGGGTGGAAATTGGGCCGACCAAATTTAACATTTACGCTATTAGACACAAAGAAAACAATATGAACAATATTTTTTCAATTATAATTTGAAAAAAAAAAAAAAAAAAAACAATTAAATCATTTAATTTTTTTAATCAAGTGGCTAATTCAAACACAAAAAATTATTTCAATCAATTAAATTTTTAATTGGATTAATACTTGTTTAATTGGTGTCGGTGATTGATATTAGCAATTCCGTGATTGAAGCGCTTTCAATTTAAAAATCAACTGAATCAATTAATTTTATTATTGAAATATTTTTTTGTTTTTTTTTTTTTTTTTAAAGAAAAAATATTTTTGTAAGAAATAATATTTTTTTAAGAAAAAATATTTTTGTAAGAAATAATATTTTTTTAAGAAAAAATATTTTTGTAAGAAATAATATTTTTTTAAGAAAAAATATTTTTTTTTTAAGAAAAATATTTTTTTTTCTAAGAAAAAATATTTTGTTTTTTTTTTAAGAAAAAAAAATGATTTTTGAAAAATTTTTGAGTACTTATTAATGAAAAAATTTGGCAGATTTTTCCAGTACATAATTCAATCACAAAAAATTATTTCAATTAATTAATTTTTTAATTGGATTAATACTTGTTTAATTGGTGTAGGTGATTGATATTAGCAATTCCATGATTGAAGCTATTTCAATTTAAAAATTAACTGAATCAATTTCATTATTGATTTTTTTTTTTTCTTAAAAAAATTTTTTTTTTTTAATTTTCAGTGCTTATTAATTTTGCCGAGTTTTTTACTCTCCCAAAATTAATTTTATTCTTACATTAATATGTGGAATACGCATTTTATTATCTAAAAAGTGTGAAAAAAAAAACAATAATACTTTTATTGTAATATACATATTACATATCGTATATATATTGAAAAAGCACTCAATCGAGATAGGGGATTCATGCGAATTAAAAATAAAAAAGAACTCTTAAAGAATTGACCAACTACACCATTAAATTTTGAAATCATTTATGGAGAGACTACAAAATGTTTTGTGTAAAAAAAGCAAAGGGTTTTTTTTTTGTTTTATTTATTTGAGAATTGTTTTTAATATTTTATTTTTACTGCCATATCTGCACAGTGTGGGTAATATTCTATTGCAACGAAATTCAAGTGGCTATCATTTCTAGACCGTCAAAGTGCCGCCGATGGTGATGCTGTGGGCCAGCGTAACGAGCGATGATAGTACCCTGGACCGACAAGTATGTCGGCCGCAAACCATGGGCTTTCCAACAGGACGCAGCACTACCGCACTCAGTATCACGGTTGCCACTCAAAAATTTGGAGAAAATTCTACCAAAAAAAGTACCAAACAAAAAAATCTTCTGTAGATACTTTTGTCAAAATTTTATTTCTATAAACAATTTTGTCAAAATTTTATTTCTATAAACAATTTTGTCAAAATTTTATTTCTATAGAAAATTTTGTCAAAATTTTATATCTATAGAAAATTTTGTCAAAATTTTATTTCTATAGAAAATTTTGTCAAAATTTTATTTCTATAGAAAATTTTGTTAAAATTTTATTTCTATAGAAAAATTTGCTAAAATTTTATTTCAATAGAAAATTTTGTTAAAATTTTATTTCTATAGAAAAATTTGCTAAAATTTTATTTCAATAGAAAATTTTGCTAAAATTTTATTTCTATAGAAAACTTTGTCAAAGTTTTCATAGAATATTGATTACAAAATTTTATTTCTATAGAAAATTTCGTCAAAATTTTATTTCTATAGAAAATTTTGTCAAAGTTTTATTTCTATAGAAAATTTTGTCAAAATTTTATTTCTATAGAATTTTTTTTTCAAAATGTTATTTCTATAGAAAATTTTGTCAAAATGTTATTTCTATAGAAAATTTTGTCAAAATTTTATTTCTATAGAAAATTTTGTCAAAATTTTATTTCTATAGAAAATTTTGTCAAAATTTTATTTCTATAGAATATTTTGTCAAAATTTTATTTCTATAGAATATTTTGTCAAAATTTTATTTCTATAGAAAATTTTGTAAAAATTTTATTTCTATAGAAAATTTTATCAAAATTTTATTTCTATAGAAAATTTTGTCAAGATTTTATTTCTATAGAAAATTATGTCAAAATTGTATTTCTATAGAAAACTTTGTCAAAGTTTTCATAGAAAATTGTTTTCAAAATTTTATTCCTATAGAAAATTTCGTCAAAATTTTATTTCTATAGAAAATTTTGTCAAAATTTTACTTCTATCGCAAATTTTTTCAAAATTTTATTTCTATAGAAAATTATGTCAAAATTTTATTTCTAAAGAAAAATTTGCTAAATTTTTATTTTTATAGAAAATTATGTCAAAATTGTATTTCTATAGAAAACTTTGTCAAAGTTTTCATAGAAAATTGTTTTCAAAATTTTATTTCTATAGAAAATTTCGTCAAAATTTTATTTCTATAGAAAATTTTTTGTAAAGAAAATTCTACCAAAAAAAGTACCAAACAAAAAAATCTTCTGTAGATAATTTTGTCAAAATTTTATTTCTATAAACAATTTTGTCAAAATTTTATTTCTATAAACAATTTTGTCAAAATTTTATTTCTATAGAAAATTTTGTCAAAATTTTATATCTATAGAAAATTTTGTCAAAATTTTATTTCTATAGAAAATTTTGTCAAAATTTTATTTCTATAGAAAATTTTGTTAAAATTTTATTTCTATAGAAAAATTTGCTAAAATTTTATTTCAATAGAAAATTTTGTTAAAATTTTATTTCTATAGAAAACTTTGTCAAAGTTTTCATAGAATATTGATTACAAAATTTTATTTCTATAGAAAATTTCGTCAAAATTTTATTTCTATAGAAAATTTTGTCAAAGTTTTATTTCTATAGAAAATTTTGTCAAAATTTTATTTCTATAGAAATTTTTTTTCAAAATGTTATTTCTATAGAAAATTTTGTCAAAATGTTATTTCTATAGAAAATTTTGTCAAAATTTTATTTCTATAGAAAATTTTGTCATAATTTTATTTCTTTAGAAAATGTTGTTAAAATTTTATTTCTATAGAAAATTTTGTCAAAATTGTATTTCTATAGAAAACTTCGTCAAAATTTTATTACTATAGAAAATTTCGTCAAAATTATATTTCTATAGAAAATTTCGTTAAAATTTTATTTCTACAGAAAATGTTGTCAAAATTTTATTTCTATAGAAAATTTTGTCAAAATTTTATTTCTATAGAAAATTTTGTCAAAATTTTATTTCTATAGCTAATTTGGTCAAATTTGTTTGTCTATAGAATTTTTTTTCCATTTTTTTTTTCTATAGAAAACTTTGTCAAAATTTTACTTCTATAGAAAACTTTGTCAAAATTGTTTTTTTTTTATAGATTTTTTTTTTCAAAATTTTGTTTCTATGGCAAATTTTTTCAAAATTTTATTTCTATGGCAAAATTTTTTCTAAATTTTATTTCTATAGAAAATTGTGTCGACATTTTATTTCTATAGAAAACTTCGTCAAAATTTTATTACTATAGAAAATTTCGTCAAAATTATATTTCTATAGAAAATTTCGTTAAAATTTTATTTCTACAGAAAATGTTGTCAAAATTTTATTTCTATAGAAAATTTTGTCAAAATTTTATTTCTATAGAAAATTTTGTCAAAATTTTATTTCTATAGCTAATTTGGTCAAATTTGTTTGTCTATAGAATTTTTTTTCAAAATTTTTTTTCTATAGAAAACTTTGTCAAAATTTTACTTCTATAGAAAACTTTGTCAAAATTGTTTTTTTTAATAGAATTTTGTTTTTTCAAAATTTTGTTTCTATGGCAAATTTTTTCTAAATTTTATTTCAATAGAAAATTTTGCTAAAATTTTATTTCTATAGAAAATTTTGTCGACATTTTATTTCTATAGAAATTTTTGTCAAAATTTTGTTTCTATAGCTAATTTTGTCAAATTTGTTTTTCTATAGAAAATTGTTTTCAAAATTTTATTACTATAGAAAATTTCGTCAAAATTTTATTTCTATAGAAAATTTTTTGTCAAAATTTTATTTCTATAAACAATTTTGTCAAAATTTTATTTCTATAAACAATTTTGTCAAAATTTTATTTCTATAGAAAATTTTGTCAAAATTTTATATCTATAGAAAATTTTGTCAAAATTTTATTTCTATAGAAAATTTCGTCAAAATTATATTTCTATAGAAAATTTCGTTAAAATTTTATTTCTACAGAAAATGTTGTCAAAATTTTATTTCTATAGAAAATTTTGTCAAAATTTTATTTCTATAGAAAATTTTGTCAAAATTTTATTTCTATAGCTAATTTGGTCAAATTTGTTTGTCTATAGAATTTTTTTTCAATTTTTTTTTCTATAGAAAACTTTGTCAAAATTTTACTTCTATAGAAAACTTTGTCAAAATTGTTTTTTTTATAGATTTTTTTTTTCAAAATTTTGTTTCTATGGCAAATTTTTTCAAAATTTTATTTCTATGGCAAAATTTTTTCTAAATTTTATTTCTATAGAAAATTGTGTCGACATTTTATTTCTATAGAAAACTTCGTCAAAATTTTATTACTATAGAAAATTTCGTCAAAATTATATTTCTATAGAAAATTTCGTTAAAATTTTATTTCTACAGAAAATGTTGTCAAAATTTTATTTCTATAGAAAATTTTGTCAAAATTTTATTTCTATAGAAAATTTTGTCAAAATTTTATTTCTATAGCTAATTTGGTCAAATTTGTTTGTCTATAGAAATTTTTTTCAAAATTTTTTTCTATAGAAAACTTTGTCAAAATTTTACTTCTATAGAAAACTTTGTCAAAATTGTTTTTTTTTTTTATAGAATTTTGTTTTTTCAAAATTTTGTTTCTATGGCAAATTTTTTGTAAATTTTATTTCAATAGAAAATTTTGCTAAAATTTTATTTCTATAGAAAATTTTGTCGACATTTTATTTTTTCTATAGAATTTTTTTTTCAAAATTTTATTTCTATAGAATATTTTGTCAAAATTTTACTTCTGTAGAAAACTTTGTCAAAATTGTATTTTTTATAGAAAATCTTTTCAAAATTTTATTTCTATAGCAATTTTTTTCCAAATTTTACTTCTATAGAAAATTTTGTCATTATTTTATTTCTATAGAAAATTTTGTCATTATTTTATTTCTATAGAAAATTTTGTCATAATTTTATTTCTATAGAAAATTTTGTCATAATTTTATTTCTATAGAAAATTTTCTCAAATATGTTATTTCTATAGAAAACTTTGTCAACATTCATTTCTATAGATTTTTTTTGTTGCAAAATTGTATTTCTAAAGAAAATTTTGTCAAAATTTTATTTCTATAGAAAAGCCACATTCGTATAGGTCCGTCAGACGTTTAAAGGCCATAATTCGTGCCAAAATATTTTTTTAGGTTTAAAGTAACAATTTTACCAATGAAAGAAAACTTGCTTGGTCTCCAAAATTTGGTTTCGGAGAAAGGAATTTTTTGTAAGAAAATCAATCCCTTTTCCTATTGATTTTGGCTTTTCCTATTTAATGGATGCGTCTTCCCTATTACCCGTGGACGTTTGGTCAGTAGAAATAAATAGAGACCTAGAGGGGGTATATGGTCACCCCAAATATGTTTCATTTTTTCATGGAGAACATGTAACAGTTTTGTCGCAAAAATATTGTTTCCTAGGCAAATATAATACACACAAAAAATTTTTTCTCTGATTCAATCACCAAATTAATTGATCCAATTAATTTTTTAATTGAAATGTCTTCAATCACGAAAATGATAGTATCAATCACAGTTTTAATTGGGCATAGAAAAAATTCTTGATTAAAAAATTAATTGATTTTTTCAGCAAAATTCAATTAATTTTTTAATTGATTCAATTAAAAATTTAATTGATGTTGATTGCAAAACGCAATTAATTTATTAATTAAAAAGGGTAACTATTTTTAATTACTTAGTTAGATTGGTTTAGAGTTTTTATTTGGATTAATAAATGATTGTTTGAAATACATTTTTAATTAAAAAAGTAAAAAAAAATCAGCACTTTTTTTAACTGAATTAGTCTTCCGAATTTGATTAAAAAGTTAATTGCATCAATTAATTTTTTAATTAAACATTTTAAAAATTTCAATCATTGACTTAATTAACTTAATGTTTCTATCATGATTAAAAAGTTAATTGTATCAATTAATTTATTAATTGAAAAAATTTTCAACTTCAATTAACTTTTTAATTGGAAATATTTTGGTGATATTTTTTTCTGTGTATGCTTGCCGAAATTAGATATCTAATTTCCAAAAAAAAAAAAACAAATAACATGGTTGGGACAAACATGTTACATATTCACCGTGAAAAATTAAAATTTTGCTCTTTAAATATGTTTGGGGTGACCATATTCCTTCTAAGCTCAATGTAGAGTTTGCCCATCAACGTTTATAAAAAAAATAATTTATTTTGGTAATAAAAAAAATATTTACAAGAAATAAATAATTTATCATTAATATAAATTATATTTGAAGCAAAAAAAATGTTTGTGTGTGTAAATAATTAACATAGTCCCCCAAAAAAATGGTGTAGTTGTCTCATTCAAGTTGTGTAAGATTTCATATTTTATAAAGCATTTAAAAAAACATATAGCTTCAAAATTAATAAATTTAATTTTGATTAATTTATATATTTTTTGTTTTTTTTTTTTTTTATTATTTTTAGTCTACATTCAACATAATTATGTTTTTTTTTTTATTTCTTTACAATTTTAAGTTAGGATGATTACAGCAACAAATAAACGAAATGTTTGCACTTTTGTTTATGGTCACAGTATACGATATTAATTTTGGTTTTCTTATTTTGTAGATTTGTTTTGATTCCGTTGGAATATTTAATTTGATTTTTATTTTTCACGTTTACGAAAATTCCAAATATTAACTAGCTATTAGTACGACGACAAGATGATGATATGGAATTTGTTGTTTTCTCAATTTCTTTTCAACACCAGTAGTTTACATTCTCATGCTTAGTTTGTTTTTCGTAATGAAAATTTGAACTTTAGCCAGCGAAATTTTGAAAATCCGATTAAGACTTTTCACAAAAACGTAAAATATATCAAAATCTTTTCTTCTTCAACAAGGAGAGTGAGCTTATGTATATGTATATGTGTGTGTTTTTTTAATTTCGCTGAGTTCGTTAGTTTAGCCGTCTCTCAGGTACTTCGCGTGCCGTTCAACTGAAAATCATATTTCTGCAGAACTTAGGTATGGGTTGAGTACATTTTGAATTTGTGGCGAGAGTGCGATAGGGTAGTGCTGGTGTTGAGTGTGTGAGGGGAGCAGTCTGTCTGGTTGGCTTTAGAATACCGCCGTAACCTCGCCACCCTCGCCTGAACCATGTTCATCAAGAATGCTGCCTGCTATTTGTCCCCCCTCGAATAATTTGGTGTTGTTGTACATATTATACCCATGAAGAGTAATGTAAACTTATCGACTACAACGACAATAGGGCAATTGACGCGAGCGTTGTTTATTTTTCTTGTTGTTGTTGTTGTTGTTGTTGTTGTTGTTATTGTTATCACAGTTGTGACGTAGTCGCCGCAACTTTTCCTATTATAGGGCTCTGTAGAGGCTTTTATACACTCCATTGCCGCCTAATATATAAAGAGAACGGTGGCTATTTCACCCTGATATGGCGACTGTTGAAAGAGTTATATTATGCACAAATTATTTTTATATAACAAATAAATGGATTGTTTTTAAATAAAACATTTACACAGGTCTACCAAAAAAAATTTTTTTTTAAGGGAGTTGCATGCATACACAAAACAGGGTTTGCTATATTTTTTTATTTTTTATTTACTTATTTCATTTTTCTCAAAATTGTATTTTGATAAAAAAAAATTTCGTCAAATTTTTATTTCTATAGAAATTTTTCTCAAAAGTTTATTTTTACAGAAAATTTTCTCAAAATTTTATTTCTATATAAAATGTTAAATTTTATTTCTATAGCAAATGCTTACCAACATTTTATTTCAAAATTTTATTTCTACAGAAAATGTTCGTCAAAATTTTATTTCTATAGAAAATTTACTCAAAAGTTTATTTTTACAGAAAATTTTCTCAAAATGTTATTTCCATAACATAGAAAGTTTTGTCAAAATTTTATTTGTATATAAAATTGTTTCAAAATTTTATTTCTATGGAAAATTTTGTCAAAATTTTATTTCACCCAAAAAAAAAAAGTTAATTTAATTTTAATTATTTTATGCACACAAAAAAGTTTTGAAATATTTTTATTTATTTATTTGTCTCAAAAGTGTATTTCTATAGAAAATTTTCGTCAAAATTGTATTACTATAGAAAATTTTGCCCGAGATTTTATTTCTATAGAAAATTTTGTCCAACATTTTATTTCCTTAACCCTGGACAGTCACCCTTATTTTTTGTACACTAACGTCATCCTTCGTCATTTTGACTACGGCTTATTTCAAGATGCTATAATTTGCACTGTGAGCAAAAATGTGAACCAAAATTGAATTTATTTTCTTATTCATTTTGTTTTTAATTAGAATACAACAAAAATTCATAAAATATTTGCATTTGTATAACTTAAATTTATCATTTCCCAATCGACTAAAATGCATTTTAGATCGAAAATGAAATTACGCGTCGTCATTTTGACGAAGGATGACTGTCCAGGGTTAAAAGTTTTTGTCAAAATTTTATTTCTTTAAAAAATATTGTTAACATTTCATTTCCATAGAAAATTTTCTCAAAATTTTGTTTCTATAGAAAATTTTCGTCAAAATTTTATTTCTATAGAAAATGTTATTTCTATAGGAACTTTTTAAAAAAAATATTTCTATAGAAAATGTTGTGAAAATTTTATTTCTATAGAAAATTTTCTCAAAATTTTGTTTCTATAGAAAATTCTGTCAAAATTTTATTTCTATAGAAACTTTTCTCAAATAGATAATATTCATCAAAATTTTATTTCTATAGAAAATTTTGTTCAAAATTTTATTTGTATAGAAGATATTGTCAACATTTTATATATATAGAAAATTTTGTCAACATTTTATTTCCTTAAAAAATTTTGTCAAAATTTTATTTCTTTAAAAAATGTTGTTAACATTTTATTTCCATAGAAAATTTTCTCAAAATTTTGTTTCCATAGAAAATTTTCTCAAAATTTTTTTCCTACAGAAAATTTTCATCCAAATTTTATTTCTATAGAAAATGTTATTTCTATAGAAACTTAAAAAAAAAATATTTCTATAGAAAATGTGAAAATTTTATTTCTATAGAAAATTTTCGTCAAAATTTTATTTCTATGGATAAATTTCGTCAAAATGTTATTTCTGTAGAAAATTTTCGTCAAAATTTTATTTCTATAGAAAATTTTGCCCGAAATTTTATTTCTATAGAAAATTTTGTCCAAAATTTTATATCTATAAAAAAATTTTGTCAACATTTTATTTCCTTAAAAATTTTTGTTAACATTTCATTTCCATAGAAATTTTATTTGTATAGAAGATATTGTCAACATTTTATATATATAGAAAATTTTGTCAACATTTTATTTCCTTAAAAAATTTTGTCAAAATTTTATTTCTTTAAAAAATTTTGTTAACATTTTATTTCCATAGAAAATTTTCTCAAAAATTTTTCCTATAGAAAATGTTCATCCAAATTTTATTTCTATAGAAAATGTTATTTCTATAGAAACTTAAACAAAAAATATTTCTATAGAAAATGTGAAAATTTTATTTCTATGGATAAATTTCGTCAAAATGTTATTTCTGTAGAAAATTTTCGTCAAAATTTTATTTCTATAGAAAATTTTGCCCGAAATTTTATTTCTGTACAAAATTTTGTACAAAATTTTATATCTATAAAAAATTTTGTCAACATTTTATTTCCTTAAAAAATGTTGGCAAAATTTTATTTCTTTAAAAAATTTTGTTAACATTTCATTTCCATAGAAAATTTTCTCAAAATTTTGTTTCTATAGAAAATTTTCGTCAAAATTTTATTTCTATAGAAAATGTTGTGAAAATTTTATTTCTATAGAAAATGTTCTCAAAATTTTGTTTCTATAGAAAATTCTGTCAAAATTTTATTTCTATAGAAACTTTTCTCAAATAGAAAATTTTCATCAAAATTTTATTTCTATAGAAAATTTTGTCCAAAATTTTATTTCTATAGAAAATTTTGTCCAAAATTTTATTTCTATAGAAAATTTTGTTCAAAATTTTATTTGTATAGAAAATTTTGTTCAAAATTTTATTTGTATAGAAGATATTGTCAACAGTTTATATATATAGAAAATTTTGTCAACATTTTATTTCCTTAAAAAAATTTGTCAAAATTTAATTTCATTAAAAAATTTTGTTAACATTTTATTTCCATAGAAAATTTTCTCAAAATTGTGTTTCCATAGAAAATTTTCTCAAAATTTTGTTGCTATAGAAAATGTTCTCAAAATTTTGTTTCTATAGAAAATTTTCGTCCAAATTTTATTTCTATAGAAAATGTTATTTCTATAGAAACTTAAAAAAAAAAATATTTCTATAGAAAATATTTCTATGAAAATTTTATTTCTATAGAAAACTTTCGTCAAAATTTTATTTCTATAGAAAATTTTGCCCGAAATTTTATTTCTATAGAAAATCTTGTTCAAAATTTTATATCTATAAAAAATTTTGTCAACATTTTATTTCCTTAAAAAATTTTGTCAAAATTTTATTTCTTTAAAATTTTTTTTTAAATCTTATTTCCATAGAAAATGTTCTCAAAATTTTGTTTCCATAGAAAATTTTGTTTCTATAGAAAATTTTCGTCAAAATTTTATTTCTATAGAAAATGTTCTTTCTATAGAAACTTTTTAAAAGAATTATTTCTATAGAAAATGTTGTGAAAATTTTATTTCTATAGAAAATTTTCTCAAAATTTTGTTTCTATAGAAACTTTTCTCAGATAGAAAATTTTTTCCAAAATTTTATTTCTATAGAAAATTTTGTTCAAAATTTTATTTGTATAGAAAATATTGTCAAAATTTTATATATATAGAAAATTTTGTCAAAATTTTATATATATAGAAAATTTTGTCAAAATTTTATATATATAGAAAATTTTGTCAAAAATTTATTTCTATAGAAAATTTTGTCAAAAATTTATTTCCATAGAAATTTTCTCAAAATTGTATTTCTATAGAAAATTTTGTCCGAAATTTTATTTCTATAAAAATTTTCTCAAAATTTTTTTTTGTATAAAAAAATTCGTCTAAAATTGTATTTCTATAGAAAATTTTGTCGGAAATGTTATTTCTATATAAATTTTCTCAAAATTTTTTTTGTATAAAAAGTTCGTCTAAAATTATATTTCTATACAAAATGTTTACCAAAATTGTATTTCTATAGAACATTTCTACCAAAAATTTTATTTCTATAGAAAATTTTCGTCAACATTTTATTTCTATAGGAAAATTTATCAAAAATTTATTTCTATAGAAAATTTTGTCAAAATTTTATATCTCTCAAAATCTTATTTCTATAGAAAATTTTCGTCAAAATTTTGTATCTATAAAAAAATTTCTTAAAATTTTATTTCTATAGAAATTCTTTCAAAATTTTATTTCTGTAGAAAATTTTCTCAAAATTTTATTTTTATAGAAAATTTTCGTCAAAATTTTTATTTCTATAGAATTTCTCAAAATGTTATTTCTATAGAAATTTTTGATAAATTTTTATTTCACCCCAAAAAATAATTTAATTTAATTTTAATTAATTTATATAAATTAATTATCTATTGTTTCATTGTTTTTACCAACCTTTTATGTATTTTTTCCTAAGTATGTAGCTTGGTGTTATTCACTTGACAACAATCTGCATTTGCTCGACTCTCTTATAGTTTTGTTGTGAGAAATTCTTCAATGCCAGCTCATTAAACAAATGACGCCTTTACCGTTTAACGTTTACAACGAAATAAGTATTATGAGGAAGAGCTAAATTGACAATGTACATAATAGCCTAAAACCCATCTATTTTATCTAATGTGACAACCGACCACACAGATGATTAGAGGCAATATATATCCCAGCAAAACTTATGAAATAAATTACTACGTAGGAAAAATAATGGTCCATGTCATTTTCTAACCACCTCTAAATATAACCCAATATAAAAATAAATAAGAAAAATTTAATGATTATTTTTTCTAATAATAACTCGTATATTCCTAGTGAATCAGATTTATTATTTTTAATTGTTTGCAAGATTTGATAGTGAAAAAAAACACCTAAATATTGCCTTGTTCATCTCACTGTGCCGATGACATGCACAACGATGTCCAAAGTTGTTTAACATGCACCGAGAACAATTTTTCAACGATCACTATTGACGTAACTCATTCTCTAATGATCAATTGTGTATGAATGCCGACAAATGTCTGCGCCGTAGTGTTTGCCAGGTAAGGTGGGTGTAGGGGATTGGATTTGTCAAACATGGTATGGTAATGTGCCCATCTCTTCTCCTTTCTCTCTTACTGTTACTCACCTCATCATAGTGAGTGAGCTTAGACCAGATGACCAGTGAGAGAAGAGTATAATAGAGGAAGCAAACAATATACAAACAGGAACAGCAAGCAACCATATAAAAAAGGTAAAAACAATTAAAATTGTAACAGCTGTTTTTAATCCATAACTTATCTGTGTTCTGTTTTGTTTTGTTTTTGTTTTTTTTTGTAGAAACAAACTGTTTATTATTATTTATATACTTTTTTTCTTTAATACACAGACTCGTATTGTGTTTCTAGCTTTTGGTATATACAGTTGTGTTTCTCTCCATTGATTTGTACGATTATGCACTTTGCATGCTGAATGTAATGTGTGACTGTGTGTGTGTGTCAAGTTCAACAATGAATAATTGATTCTGAAACAATTAATAAATAAACTATGGATTACAGCAACTATGACACTACGAACGAGTGGCAGGTTGATTATTTATTTCATTGTGGCTGAATGTAAACAGCCCCAAAAGCAATTCCGCATTGTATACGAGTATTATGTATGAATGCAATATTTTATGCATTTAGTATTTTAGTTCTCTCAAAATTAATGATCATCACCCTATTGCTTTCAAACTGTATTTTGCAAAATGTCAACCATTCGTACTCTTACCAGGGATGATAAATGGCATGGTTGAAATGGTACTAAATAAAGTTGAAAA
Source organism: Haematobia irritans (assembly GCF_050003625.1). Taxonomy (NCBI): domain Eukaryota; kingdom Metazoa; phylum Arthropoda; class Insecta; order Diptera; family Muscidae; genus Haematobia; species Haematobia irritans. The sequence continues at coordinate 34,192,128 of NC_134400.1, read as the reverse complement.
AGTACTTTTCTAACTTAAATGGTATGTTTTCCTACTTAAAACTTAAAGGGCTATTGTTCAATATTTTTGTAATGAAAGAGAGCCATTTGGATAATGTGGTTGCCATAAAAACTTTTGCCTTCTACCGATAACAAATTTGCCTTTTATCGGTTATCTTGGGCTAAAATGGGACCTAAATATGTACTGAAAATTTGATGAAATATGCAAGTGAAAGAAACGATGAATACTTAACATTAGACTGGCTCGACTGCGCTGCCTCCAGATTCTACGTCGAACGGACTGATGTTTATATTCTAATTTAGGAACATAAAGAACTTTAAAAAGGGTTACAAATACTACACCTGCGTGGTTTTTGTACCTTTTTAAGTAACTTCTTAATGTAGATTCTTTACTCAAAAAGTACCAAAATAGAACAAAAGAGGGGAATCTCCATGCGACCGAAATTTGTGCCTTCCCTGTCCTTATGAAGCTCTCATAGGGGTAATCATTGCTCGAACAAAACCCTCGACAGCAAAATTCCTTCATACCATCCTCATATACCTGTTGCCAGTACAAATAAAAATAAATATTTCAGGATGACAAGTTATTAATTGCACCACTATGGCCACAAATCTTATATCATCATACCATTCATAAGAGTTGTCTATACTATAGCTATGAAGAAGAATATTTATTGTTTCTTGTTCGCCTCTCAAATCCAAACAACAACAAAGTCGACTAGATAATTAAACAAGAAAATTATGACATCAATGTGCTAAATATTCGCAATGTTCTTTAATAATATTGGCATAGAGTTTGCCCAGCTCAGTCCCCACCATTACTAAACCAACAAAGTTGTGTCCTTGTTCAATATTAATTAAAAAAAAATAAAACAACAAATACTTCAGAACTTTATTCACCCCCACCGCATAAAGAAAGAATAATGGACTTATTCCTGTGAATGTCAGCAATTAAAAAATGTATAGACGCTGTATCACTTAGTCCATGTTTAAGTGCATAAAAGGGAAATTAAAACTGGGGAACTTTTAACCTGCACAGACTATATGCAGAAGGGTAACGAAATGAGGTCATATAGTGGACGACATGGACGACAAATGGAAGTCATGCAAAATGAATTAACAAAAGGAATGTTCGTGACGACAAGGATGGCACAAAAGAGTTAGTGCCAGTTGGCTTATGGTCCTTGGATCATCAAAGGGTCATAATCGAAATAGAAACGGGATCATGGTCCAAACGTCATTTTGACATGACTTTCAAACAAAATAGAGATTGGGTTCAATTCCTGCTTCGACTGAACACCAAAAAGTTTTTCACCGGTGGATTATCCCACCTCAGTAATGCTGGTGACATTTCTGAGGGTTTCAAAGCTTCTCTAAGTGGTTTCACTGGAATGTGGAACGCCGTTCGGACTCGGCTATAAAAAGGAGGTCCCTTGTCATTGAGCTTAACATGGAATCGGGCAGCACTCAGTGATAAGAGAGAAGTTCACCAATGTGGTATTACACTGTACTGAAAAGTCGAAGTGAGCCCGATACATCGGACTGCCACCTAACCTAACCTAACCTATACCATCTGTGCCAGATTTCATCAAAATTTTATTTCTATAGATTTTTTAATTTTATTTCCGTAAAAACTTCTCGCCAAAATTTTATTTCTATAGAAAATTTTTGGCACAATTTTATTTTTATAAAAAATTTTGTCAAAATTTTATTTCTGTAAAATATTTTCGTCACAATTTCATTTCTACAGAAAATTTCCGGAAAATTTTATTTCTATACAAAATGTTGTCAAAATTTTATTTCAATAGGAAATTTTGTAAAAATTTTATTTCAATAGAAAATTTTCGTCAAAATTTTATTTCAATAGAAAATTTTGTCAAAAATTTATTTCTATAGAAAGTTTTATCGAAACTTTATTTCTATAGAAAATTTCCGTCAACATTTTATTTCTATAGAACATTTTGCCAAATTTGTTTTATATAGAAAATTTTTAACAATTTGATTTCTATAGAAAATTTTTGGCACAATTTTATTTTTATAAAAAATTTTGGCAAAATTTTATTTCTATAGAACATTTTCTCAAAATTTTATTTCTATAGAAAATTTTTTCAAAATTTTATTTCTATAGAAAGCTTTTTAAAAATTTTATTTCTATAGAAAATTTTTTCAAAAATTTTTTTTTTTTTTTTAATTTTATTTTTCTATATTTATTTTCCCAAAATTTCGTTTCTATATAAAATTTTCTCAAACTCTTATTTCTATAGAAATTTTTTCTCAAAATTTTATTTCTATAGAAAAATTTGTCAAAAATTCTATTTCCATAGAAAATTTTGCCATAATTTTTTTTCTATAGAAAATTTTGTCAAAATTTTATTTCCTTAGAAAATTTTCTCAGAATTTTATTTCTAAAGAAAATTTTTTCAATATTGTATTTTTTAATTTTATTTTTATATAATTTTTTTCCCAAAATTTTGTTTCTATAGAAAAGTTGCTCAAAATTTTATTTCTATAGAAAATTTTCTCAAAATTTTATATCTATAGAAAATTTTCTCAAAATTTTATTTCTATAGAAAATTTTGTCAAAATTTTATTTCTATAGAAAATTTTTGGCACAATTTTATTTTTATAGAACATTTCCGGAAATTTTTATTTCTATAGGAAATTTTCATCAAAATTTTATTTCAATAGAACATTTTGTCAAAATTTTATTTCAATAGAAAATTTTCGTCAAAATTTTATTTCAATAGAAAATTTTGTCAAAAATTTATTTCTACAGAAAATTTTATCGAAACTTTATTTCTATAGAAAATTTCCGTCGACATTTTATTTCTATAGAAAATTTTGCCAAATTTGTTATATATAGAAAATTTTTAACAATTTGATTTCTATAGAAAAATTTGGCAAAATGTTAATTCTATAGAAAATTTTGGCAAAATTTTATTTCTGTAGAATATTTTCTCCAAATTTTATTTCTATAGAAAATTTTCTCAAAATTTTATTTCTATAGAAAATTTTTTCAAAATTTTATTTCTATAGAAAATTTTGTCAAAATTTTATTTCAATGGAAAATTTTCGTCAAAATTTTATTACAATAGAAAATTTTGTCAAAAATTTATTTCTATAGAAAATTTTATCGAAATATAGAAAATTTTTAACAATTTGATGTCTATAGAAAATTTTGGCACAACTTTATTTCTATAGAAAATTTTCTCAAAATTTTATTTCTATAGAATATTTTGGCAAAATTTTATTTCTATAGAAAATTTTCTCAAAATTTTATTTCTATAGAAAATTTTTTCAAAATTTTATTTCTATAGAAAATTTTTTCAAAATTTTATTTCTATAGAAAATTTTTTCAAAATTGTATTTTTTTTTTAAATTTTATTTTACTATAATTTTTTCCCAAAATTTCGTTTCTATATAAAATTTTCTCAAACTTTTATTTCTATAGAAAATTTTCTCAAAATTTTATTTCTATAGAATATTTTGGCAAAATTCTATTTCCATAGAAAATTTTGCCATAATTTTATTTCTATAGAAAATTTTGTCAAAATTTTATTTCCTTAGACATTTTTCTCAGAATTTTATTTCTATAGAAAATTTTTTCAAAATTGTATATTTTTTTTTAATTGTACTTTTATATAATATTTTCCCCAAAAATTTCGTTTCTATAGAAAATTCGCTCAAAATTGTATTTAGAAAATGTTGGCAAAATTTTTTTCTATAGAACATTTTCTCAAAATTTTATTTCAATAGAAAATTTTCTCAAACTTTTATTTCTATAGAAATTTTTTGTCAAAATTTTATTTCTATAGAAAAGTTTGTCAAAATTTTATATCTATAGAAAATTTTCTCAAAATTTTATTTCTATAGAAAATTTTCTCAAAATTTTATTTCTTTAGAAAATTTTGGCAAAATGTTATTTCTATAGAATATTTTCTCAAAATTTTATTTCTATAGAGTATTTTCTCAAAATTTTATTTCTATAGAAAATTTTCTCAAAATTTTATTTTTACACAGAAAAAAAATTTCACGAAAATTTTTCCAATTAAAATCTTAATTGAGTTTTAAAAAATACTCAATTAAAAATTTAATTGATTCAACAAATTTTTTAATTGAAATAAAAATCAATCACACAAATTAATAGTATCAATTAAATATTTAATTGGATCAATTAATTTTTTAATTGACTGTCAATTAATTTTTTAATTGATACTATCAATTCTGTGATTGAAGACATTTCAATTAAAAAATTAATTGGATCAATTAATTTCGTGATTGAATCAGAAATTTTTTTTTGTGTGTATAGAAATTTTTTTCAAAATTTTATTTCTATAGAAAATTTTTTCAAAATTGTATTTTTTTTAAATTTTTTTTTCCCAAAATTTCGTTTCTATATAAAATTTTCTCAAACTTTTATTTCTATGGAAAATTTTGTCAAAATTTTATTTCTGTAGAATATTTTGTCAAAATTTTATTTGTCTAGAAAATTTAGTCAAAAATTTAATTTCTATAAAAAATTTTGTCAAAATTTTATTTGTATAAAAAATTTTGTCAACATTTTATTTCTATAGAAACTTTTTGATCCAGTATAGAAAATATATCTTTGAGGATAGACATTTTTTTTTTATAATTCATTTTTATTTTTATCAATACATTGTATGTGGCGAAAGCCTTCAAATGTTAAATGGTGAAACATAACTGACGTGGCATTACTTAATATTTTATGGAGGACATTACCATGAACTTTGTTTATTACACAAAAAGTGTTAGTCCTTTTTTGTGAATGTGATTGTTTGATTGCTTTCGTATGTGAAAATATTTTAGCAATACCTGCCATTTTAGCCCTGCTCACTAAAACTATGAAGTGACAGTGACATTGACACAATACCAGGATATTTGGCGTTATTTCGATTTTTTTTTTGTATTTTTTGACAGATGTCAATTCTATCTCATATAATATATGTAGCTATTGTGAATCTATAGTACTTTCTTCTAGGCTTTTATTTGACATATGGACATATATGCACATATTTCTATATCCGTGTATGTGTAAAAAAAATTCTTGATTTCTCATATTAAAAATACTCAATATACAATGTTTTGTATTTGTTCAAGTTGTGGTAAACTCAAATCATACGATTTATTTAATTTTAATACAACCATGACTCATACCCTTTCCATTTGAAGCAGTGATTGTGGTGGGCTGTCACTTGGTGTTTGTGGTACGTGCCTTTTTTTGTGTAAAAAAAAGCTTTAAATCGACGTTGTATTTGTTTTTTTTTTTTTTTTTTTTTTTTTTTAATACAGTATTGTATTTTTTAAACGTTCTGTTCGTAAATAGTTGATTTATTTTGTTTTTTTGTTTTGCTTTTTAGTCCCCCTTTATTGTTGTTTTTGATATGAAAAAATTTTCATATGATTATTATGGCTGGTTTTTGGAATATCGACTGCGTTTTCAAGTTTGGCTTATAGCTAAGGAAATGGTCATGGTATAACAATCACAGAAGCTCAAGTGCCTGACAGAGTCAATGAATCATTTTACGGTTCATTTACAAAAATTCCCATTAACTTAGTTGGATCATTTTTGTTACTTTATTCATTTTTTTTTTTTCGTTGTGAATTTCGAAAGCTTCTTCCCTCTTTTTTGTGAATTCATATGAAATATTTGTGATTGATTGAAAATTGTCAATTTCCCTCTTGATGTCACATAGGTTGTAAAATTTCAGATTCATAACATTTCTTCTTCGAAAGAAATTTGTTCGCTTACGGGGAAAATTCCAAGAAAGTTGGAAAGAACGATTTGCCTCATCCTCAAAAACAAGAAAAAAAGGAAGAAAAAAAAAACAAATAAAAATTATAAGTCTTATATTTATTTCTATTGGTTTCTTTAGAAATACAATTTTGAAGAAAATTTCATATAAAAAAAACTTTGAGAAAAAATTTGTAAAGAAATAACATTTTGAAGAAAAATTTCTATAGAAATAAAATTTTGACATAATTTTCTATAGAAATAAAATTTTGTTAAAATTTTCTATAGAAATAAAATTTTGACAAAATTTTCTAAAGAAATAAAATTTTGACATAATTTTCTATACACACAAAAAAATTTCACGAAAATTTTTCCAATTAAAATTTTAATTGAGTTTTAAAAAATATTCAATTAAAAATTTAATTTATTCTACAAATTTTTTAATTGAAACAAAAATCAATCACAAAAATAATAGTATCAATTAAATTTTTAATTGGATCAATTAACTTTTTGATTGACCTTCAATTAATTTTTTAATTGATACTATCATTTCTGTGATTGAAGACATTTCAATTAAAAATTAATTGGATCAATTAATTTCGTGATTGAATCAGAAAAAAATTTGTTTGTGTGTAGAAATCAAATATTGTTAAAATTTTCTATAGAAATAAAATTTTTACAAAATTTTCGATAGAAATAAAATTTTGACATAATTTTCTATAGAAATAAAATTTTGTTAAAAATTTTCCATAGAAATAAAATTTTGACAAAATTTTCGATAGAAATAAAATGTTGACAAAATTTTCTATAGAAATAAAATTTTGTTAAGATTTTCTATAGAAATAAAATTTTGACATAATTGTCTATAGAAATAAAATTTTGACAAAATTTTCTATATAAATAATTGTCTATTGAAATAAAATTTTGTTAAAATTTTCTATAGAAATAAAACCTTGTCAAAATTTTCGATAGAAATAAAATGTTGACAAATTTTCTATAGAAATAAAATGTTGACAAAGTTTTCTATAGAAATAAAATTTTGTTAAAATTTTCTATAGAAATAAAATTTTGTTAAAATTTTCTATAGAAATAAAATTTTGTTAACATTTTGTATAGAAATAACATTTTGAAAAAAAATTTCTATAAAAATAAAATTTGGACAAAATTTTCTATAGAAATAAAATTTTGACAAAATTTATTATAGATATAAAATTTTCTATAGATATAAATTTTTGAAAAATTTTGAAATAAAAATTCCTTTGAAATAAAATTTTGCCAAAAATTTTCTATAGAATTAAAATTTTGATAAAATTTTCCATAGAAATAACATTTTGAAAAAATGTTCTATGGAGAAAAAAAATTGATAAAATTGTCTATAGAAATAAAATTGTGACAATATTTTATATAGAAATAAAATTTTGCCATAAATTTCTTTAGAAATACAATCTTGAGAAAAATTTTTTATAGAAATAAAATTTTGAGAAAATATTCAATAGAAACAAAATTTTTACAAAATTTATTATAGAAATAAAATTTTTACAAAATTTTCTATAGATATATATTTTTGACAAAATTTGAGATAAAATTTCTATAGAAATAAAATTTTGTTAAGGTTTTCTATAGAAATAAAATTTTGTTAAAATTTTCTAAAGAAATAAAATTTTCACAAAATTTTCTATAGAAATAAAATTTTGACAAAATTTTCCATAGAATTAAAATTTTGACAAAATTTTCCATAGAAATAAAATTTTGTTAAAATTTTCTACAGAAATAAAATTTTGTTAAAATTTTGTATAGAAATAACATTTCGAAAAAAAAATCTCTAAAAATAAAATTTGAACAAAATTTTCTATGGAAATAAAATTTTGACAAAATTTATTAGATATAAAATTTTTACAAAATTTTCTATACATATAAATTTTTGAAAAAATTTGAAATAAAATTTCTATAGAAATAACATTTTTCCAAAAATTTTCTATAGAAATAACGTTTTGAAAAAATGTTCTATGGAGAAAAAAAAATTGATAAAATTCTCTATAGAAATAAAATTTTGACAATATTTATAAAATGTTGCCATAAATTTCTTTAGAAATACAATCTTGAGAAAAAATTTTTATAGAAATAAAATTTTGAGAAAATATTCAATAGAAACAAAATTTTTACAAAATTTATTATAGAAATAAAATTTTTACAAAATTTTCTATAAATATATATTTTCGACAAAATTTGAGATAAAATTTCTATAGAAATAAAATTTTGTTAAAATTTTCTATAGAAATAAAATTTTGTTAAAATTTTCTATAGAAATAAAATTTTGTTAAAATTTTCTATAGAAATAAAATTTTGACAAAATTTTCTATAGAAATAAAATTTTGACAAAATTTTCCATAGTAATAAAATTTTGAAAAATTTTCCATAGAAATAAAATGTTGTTAAAATGTTCTACAGAAATTTTCTTAAAATTTTGTATAGAAATAACATTTTGAAAAAAAAATCTATAAAAATAAAAGTTGGACAAAATTTTCTATGGAAATAAAATTTTGACAAAATTTATTATAGATATAAAATTTTTACAAAATTTTCTATACATACACATTTTTGAAAAAAATTTGAAATAAAATTTCTATAGAAATAAAATTTTGCCAAAAATTTTCTATAGAAATAAAATTTTGACAAAATTTTCTATAGAAATAACGTTTTGAAAAATGTTCTATGGAGAAAAAAAATTGATAAAATTGTCTATAGAAATAAAATTTTGACAATATTTATAAAATTTTGCCATAAATTTCTTTAGAAATACAATCTTGAGAAAAAATTTTTTATAGAAATAACATTTTAAGAAAATATTCAATAGAAACAAAATTTTTACAAAATTTATTATAGAAATAAAATTTTTACAAAATTTTCTATAGATATAAATTTTTGACAAAATTTGAAATAAAATGTCTATAGAAATAAAATTTTGCCAAAATTTTTCTATAGAAATAAAATTTTGCCAAAATTTTTCTATAGAAATAAAATTTTGACAAAGTTTTCTCTATAAATACAATTTTGCCAAAAATGTTCTATAGAAATAAAATTTTGCGAAAATTTTCTATAGAGATAAAATTTTGACGAAAATTTTCTATAAAAATAAAATTTTGACAAAATTTTCTATAGAAATAAAATTTTGACAAAATTTTCCATAGAAATAAAATTTTGTTAAGATGTTCTATAGAAATCACATTTTGTTAAAATTTTCTATAGAAATAAAAGTTTGACAAAATTTTCTCTAGAAATAAAATTTTGCCAAAAATTTTCTATAGAAATAAAATTTTGTTAAAATTTTCTATTGAAATAAAATTTTGATTAAATTTTCTCTAGAAATAAAATTTTGCCAAAAATGTTCTATAGAAATAAAATTTTGTTAAAATTTTCTATAGAAATAAAATTTTGACAAAATTTTCCATAGAAATAAAATTATGTTAAAATGTTTTATAGAAATAAAATTTTGACAAAATTTTCCATAGAAATAAAATTATGTTAAAATGTTCTATAGAAATAAAATTTTGACAAAATTTTCCATAGAAATAAAATGTTGATAAGATATTCTATAGAAACCAAATTCTGTTAAAATTTTCTATTGAAATAAAATCTATCTCTTTGCTAAATTCCTTGATGCAAAATTAAAAAATTCGAAAAAATCTTCACATCAAACTTCTATTTATTTTTATTATGGAATTTTACTTGAAAAAAAATGTAAAATAATTAAATAATAATTTAATACATCAACCGAATAACCCCCATAGATATATATTCCATTATACTTGCGGCACTAATTTCTTATTTGATTTCAATTCCAATTTAGCCTGAATTCTACCTTCAACTCGAGTGATTTTCTCAAATATATAGGAGAACTCTATGTGAATGGGAGCTTCCACATAGAAGGCCGGCATTTGTTCCATATCCCAACGATAATTACGAACATAATATGATATCTGTGGCTGGAAGGGACATTGACTGGGTATATTACTATAGCGATCCAGTGATTTACGTATCAAATTCATAAGGACAACTTGATTTTTCAATGCAAGAAATTCACAACCATTGATCGAAGTGAAATTCAGTAGGACAAATTGTGATTCTGGAGTATAGGGTGGCCGTTGCATACTAATCAAAATATCAAAATCAAAATGGGCGATTTGTTGTTCGAATGACAATTCCATTTGTAAATAACGTCGTCGAACATTACGGCTCAAATGACAGGCAAGTTTTTTCAATAGTTTTTTGGGAGATGATGAGGCGGCGGCAGCAGTGGCTGAAGAATTGTCATCATTAGATGCAGCTACAACAGCAATGCCATCATTTGTTGTACAAGAGAAACTTTCAAATATCAAATCAAAATCACGCTAACGGAACCATATACACACATACGGAAGAGGAAAATAATAAAAAGAGAAAGAGATTGAGATAGAGATAGAGATAGAGATTCACATTGAGAGAGAATATACAACAAATTATCAAGATTTACATCAAGAAAGTTCAAGTCACACACACTTAATAACACATATGGCACAACAGAAAACCCAACACCACCAACAACAACAAAAAGTATGTCAAAGTGTTTCACCTTTCCTATGAGATTATCTAGTGAATCGGCAGCCTTTGTCAGAGCACGGTTGATAGGGGAAAAGTCTAATAGCACAACTAATAACAGTAATTTACTAATGTTGAAATGTGCTTTGGAGGCGTTAAACATTGCGAATAGTTGGTCTTATGAAGAGATTGTGATAATATCTCAACTCCTACAGTGAAACTCTTAGGAAATTTATACTGAATTCTTTTTAGCTTTGCTTAATGGTTCAAGAAACGTAAGAACTCAAAATGGAACCACACAATACGATACGCTAAACTTGACTACATGGTGACCATAAAAGTTTTAACGAAACAAAAAGTAGAAAAAAACGAAAAGTTGTGGAACCTTAATGATTTAATAATGGTCGGTGAAAATACTTCAAGTATAAAAACAAATAAATAAAATTAGCCAATATCTCTTCTTTGGCATCAATTTCAATTAGTCAATAATCACAGCCTAACACTATGCGACAACCCGTCTCCATTGTGTATAAACACACACATACACACACTCTCACTCACCAATCGATTAAACAGCTGCTGCTAATGGCTGTATAATCAGCAGCAGTAGTATTAGCCTAAATGGATAAATCATTCAAAATATCATCATCATCATTGTCATATGGCTTGCCTATAATTGTGGTGTAATGAAAGAACTTCCTTTATCTCACACAACCAAGCTTGTTTGTTTGTGATTACGATAATTATAAATAAAATGTGAGCACAAAAAAATTACTGGCAATTTTATTGCGAACAAACAAAGTCAATCAGCAATAATATCATACGACTGACTTTCACATTAAGCTACAATGCTTATACTCAGAGAAATAAGGGGAACTAAAAATAATCAATCAATCATCACACTCATAAAAACGACAGATTTTCTTCATAACAACAAAAACATACTGAAAAACAAACAAAAAATAAAAAACATCACACTGAAAAAATAGAGCTTTATTTTTTTGCATTAGCATATCAACCACCCGTAATTAAAATGTTTACAAATTTTCACTGGATAACATTCCTTAACATTGAAAAGTTAATGAAGAAGCTAGTAGCAAAGAGAGAGCAATGTTAAAAGTACTCTCTCTCCCTCTTTTACTAATTTGGATTTTATATTAGCCAAAATAGTCAAACAAAAAATAAAATAATCCAAATTATTTTCGTCTATCAATAAAAAATTCAATTGATAATATTTCTTATTTAAAGATAATCGTTTATATATGTTAGTTTTGCAACTACATTTTAAGCAAATGTTGTACTCTGAGATTTTTCATATTTCTCTTATTTACTGCGAGTAAAGTAACGGGGAACACAACTGTTCTAATATAAAAGGCCTTTTGGAAGATCTCTCCTTTTGGGGAAGCAAGCAATAATAATAAAAGAACACCGATTGCCTTTTTGCTATTTACCCATGATATCTAATATATTCATAACTCTGCATTGAAAATGGGCCATAACATAAATATTGCTTCCATAACAAATCTATTGCATTCCATTTGTAGGCTTTGATTTTGATTTTAATTAAATCAACCAGCATAAAACATCAACCAATGCGACTAGAACAAACCAAAAACAAAATGACAATTCAGGGCCACAACACCTGAACTTGTTGGAAATTGGCCAACAGCAATATTTGGCTTTGAGGTAGACAAGAGAAAGGCAAAGATTGTCATAAATTTCTTGCTGTTACATTTGTAATTTATGAGATCCACACTAATGAGAAATGGTTTATAATCGAGAACATATGTGTACCCCACTCATAAACCAAGAGCAAGAGAAAATCAAACAAATTATACATAAAGGAATTATATGACAAAACAAATATAACTAAATTACAAAAAAATAGATGATATTTAATTAAATTCAATTCAATTAATTTGAAATAAAATTAAATTAAAAATAAACTAAAATATTCAAAATAAATTAAAGAAAATTTAATAATAAAATTTAGAGGGTCAATAGCCTCTCTTCCAAATGCTTCAATCCCTTCACCGGTCATGTCATGACCGTCAACGCGCAAATTCTCATATTGTGAAAGTACTTAACTGGCCTTGGGTAATATTTATGTTTATGTACCCAGTTCACTGTGGTTCTTCTCTGTAAAACGTGTTCAATTTCAAGTCACTGAACTATTAAGATTTCAAATCTGGAAATGAAATATAAACCTACAATCTATAAATGATGACTGAGTAAATGTGGTTGAGCGGTTTCAACGACACATTCAACGACAATTTGTTATTTTTATTTATTTATTTATTTTTTTTTTTTTATTTAAAAAATCTCAACCATATATTTTACGCTGAAAGTCAAGGTCATTTAATGGAGCAAGTCCCAAAAAAATTAAATAACAACAAAAAATAATACAATATTAGAAACTGAAACCGTAATTTATGAAAAAAAAATGCAAAGCTAAGCATTGTTCTTTCAAATTTAGAGCTTAAATTCTTTTGTATCGTGGCTTTGATACTGAACTGTTGTTTACTCAACATGGAGATGGTGATCAAGTAATTTTTATATGAGTGAGTTACTCTATTGTTAGTGGTGGCACGGCGGGTTACTGCCAGTCATTAAATAAAATATTAATGAAAATGATATGGTCATGAACCTCTGAATAATAAAAGTCCAATTGACAAGAGGGACAAATTACCTCCTTTTGTTCTAAGTCACTATATAAATCATCCCAACAAGCATTGGCCTTTTAAAAGTTCATTTAAGAACTATGATGACAAGCAGTTTTTTTCTTGTATTGTTTTTTTTTTTTTTTTTGCTCGGTCATAAAATCCAAAAATTTATGGTTCAATGTAATGATGTTAAAAAATACAGATTTTAACATAAATGACAAAAAAAAAAAATACCCACAAAAGTGGTGCAAGCGTAAATAAAAAAAAAAACTATTTTAGTGTAAAATCAGATAGCATGCACCTAAAGACAGACTAAATTATGTCGAGGAATTCTCTATACATTAATTGCCATTTTTAATTGAATTTAATTTTTAAAATTTTTACAAAGCTACACTGATATGTTTTAAATGCAAAAATATAATATTACTAAATTAGCATAAAATATTTGAAGCACATGTGTAACTTTTCCTAGACATAACATGTTTCGATGTAAACATATATTAATTTAGCAATTTCAAGTAAAAATAATTAGAGAGAAACAGGGAGAGTATAAAGATTTCTTTATCTAAAGATATTTCATTCTCAAGCAACGTTGCCACAATGAATTTTTAGTTTGGGTCATCATTTTTCCAAAATTCGTACCAGCGGATCATTTTTCCAAATTAAATTAATATAATTTAAAAGTTAACATTTTTCCAAAATTTTACTTCCATAGAAAATTTTGTCAAATTCTTATTTCTATAGAAAATGTTGTCAAAACTTATTTCTATAGAAAATCTTGTGAAAATTTTATTTCCATACAATTTTACTTCTATAGAAAATTTTGTCAAAATTTTATTTCTATAGAAAACCTTGTGAAAATTCTATATCCATAGAAAATTTTGTCAAAATTTATTTTTTTTAGGAAATTCTCTCAAAATTTCATTTCTTTAGGAAATTTTGTCAAAATTTCATTTCTTTAGGAAATTCTGTCACAATGTTACTTCTATAGAAAATTTTATCAAAACTTTATTTCTATGGAAAATTTTGTCAAAATTTCATTTCTTTAAGAAATTCTGACAAAATTTAATTTCTATAGGAAATTTTTTCAAAATTTCATTTCTATAGAAAATTTGCTCAAAATTTCATTTCATTAGAAAATTTTGTCAAAATGTTACTTCTATAGAAAATTTTGTCAAAATTTCATTTCTATAGAAAATTTTGTCAAAATTTCATTCCTATAGAAAATGTTGTCAAAATTTCATTTCTATAGAAAATGTTGTCAAAATTTCATTTCTATAGAAAATGTTGTCAAAATTTCATTTCTTTACGAAATTCTCTCAAAATTTCATTTCTATAGAAAATTTTGTCAATATTTTATTTCTGTAGAAATGGGAGCCACCGTGGTTCAATGGTTAGCATGCCCGCCTTGCATACACAAGGTCGTGGGTTCGATTCCTGCTTCGACCGAACACCAAAAAGTTTTTCAGCGGTGTATTATCCAACCTCAGTAATGCTGGTGACATTTCTGAAGGTTTCAAAGCTTCTCTAAGTGGTTTCACTGCAATGTGGAACGCCGTTCGGACTCGGCTATTAAAAGGAGGTCCCTTGTCGTTGAGCTTAACATGGAATCGGCCAGCACTCAGTGATAAGAGAGACGTTCACCCATGTGGTATCACAATGGACTGAATAGTCTAAGTGAGCCTGATACATCGGGCTGCCACATAACCTAACCTAACCTTCTGTAGAAATCGTTGTTAAAATTTTAGTTCGTTAGAAAATTTTGTCCAAATTTTATTAGTAATTTTGCCAAAATTTCATTTCTATCGGCAATTTTGTCAAAATTTCATTTCTATACAAAATTTTGTCAAAATTTCATTTCTATAGAAAATTTTGTCAAAATGGTACTTCTATAGAAAATTTTGTCAAAATTTTATTTCTATAGAAAATTTTGTAAAAATTTCATTTTATAGAAAATTTGGTCAAAATTTCATTTTTTTAGGAAATATTGTCAAAATTTCATTTCTTAAGGAAATTTTGTCAAAATGGTACTTCTATAGAAAATTTTGTCAAAATTTTATTTCTATAGAAAATTTTGTAAAAATTTCATTTTTTTAGGAAATTCTCCCAAAATTTAATTTCTTTAGGAAATGTTGTCAAAATTTCATTTCTTAAGGAAATTTTGTCAAAATATCATTTCTGTAGAAAATTTAACCAAAATTGTATTTCTATAGAAAATTTTGTTAATATTTTATTTCAAATTTTATTTCTATAGAAAATTTTGTCAAAATTTCATTTTTTTAGGAAATTCTCTCAAAATTTCATTTTTTTAGGAAATTTTGTCAAAATTTCATTTCTATAGAAAATTTTGTCAAAATTTAATTTCTTAAGGAAATTTTGTCAATATTTTATTTCAAATTTTATTTCTATAGCAAATTTGGTCAAAATTTTATTTCTTTAGGAAATTCTGTTAAAATTCATTTCTATAGGAAATTTTGTCAAAATTTCATTTCTATAGAAAATGTTGTCAAAAGGTCATTTCAATAGGAAATTTTGTCAAAATTTCATTTCTATAGAAAATTTTGTCAAAATTTCATTTCTATAGAAAATTTTGTCAAAATTTCATTTCATTAGAAAATTTTGTCAAAATGGTACTTCTATAGAAAATGTTGTCAAAATTTTATTTCTATAGAAAATTTTGTAAAATTTCATTTTATAGAAAATTTGGTCAAATTTTCATTTTTTTTAGGAAATTCTCCCAAAATTTCATATCTTTAGGAAATGTTGTCAAAATTTCATTTCTTAAGGAAATTTTGTCAAAATATCATTTCTGTAGAAAATTTAACCAAAATTGTATTTCTATAGAAAATTTTGTCAATATTTTATTTCAAATTTTATTGCTATAGAAAATTTTGTCAAAATTTCATTTTTTTAGGAAATTCTCTCAAAATTTAATTTCTTTAGGAAATGTTGTCAAAATTTCATTTCTTTAGGAAATTCTGTCAAAATTTCATTTCTTAAGGAAATTTTGTCAATATTTTATTTCAAATTTTATTTCTATAGAAAATTTGGTCAAAATTTTATTTCTTTAGGAAATTCTGTTAAAAATCTCATTTCTATAGAAAATTTAACCAAAATTTTATTTCTATAGAAAATTTTGTCAATATATTACTTTTATAGAAAATTCAAGAGGAGAGTCACTCCTAGAGTTTATTTTGCGTACTAATTTGGTAGTCTGCAATAAGGCAGATGCCCCAACCTTTGTCACTAAAAAGAGGCAAAAGGTTTTGGACGTCACCTTGGCCTCGCAAGAACTGAATGAAATGAAATCTGATTGACAGGTTTTAAGTGAACATAGCTTCTCAGATCATCGCTACATTAGTTTCAAATTAGATGTTCATACCACCAAGACCATATTTCCGCCAAATGTTAGGAAAGCTGATTGGAAAGCTGATTCCCTATACCTAGGGAATCGTTCAATATGATGATACCGGAAATACCAGAGACAAATATGAGCACTGTGCAAGATATCGAACACGCAGTGGAGATGATTACTTAGACCTTCAACATCTCACTGAATGCTGCATGCCCTAGAGGGAAGCCAAGGGGGAAAAATCGACCACCATGGTGGTCTACGGAGTTAAGTAATATGAGGAAATCCTGCAGGCAGCTCTTTTGCAAAGCAAAGCCCACCAGAGCTCCTGAGGATTGGGATGCTGACAAGAAGAATTTGAGAGAATACAAGCGAGAACTGAGAAAGGCTCAGCATAACTCTTGGAATGATTACTACAGCAGTATTGAAAATACGTCCGAGGCTTCCAGACTACGGAAGGTACTAACATCCACGAACTCCGCTCCAGGTTTCATTAAAACATCGGAGGGCAATTGGACAACGTCCAGTGAGGAGACGCTGGAGGTACTATTGGACACACATTTTCCTGGAAATCAGACGGTCGAACAATGTTCTGGCGGTGCCACAGGGGCTCAGCGGTCGTTTCCTATCGAGGAAATTGTAGCGGAATCTAGAATAAAATGGGCGTTAAATAGCTTTGGATCATTCAAATCAACCGGACCTGATGGAATTACTTCGGCGGAGTTACAAGCAGTGACTGACAGAGTCATCCCTTGGTTGTCGGCGATATATATAACATAGGATGTATCAACTTAGCATATATCCCAGGAAAGTGGAGGGAAACAAAAGTCGTTTTCATACCTAAAGCGGGAAAAGCCTCTCACTCGAGTGCGAAGGATTTCCGACCAATCAGCTTATCCTCATTCCTACTTAAGACTCTGGAGAGGATGATAGATATTTATCTTAGAACTAGCGTCGATTCAAGTTTGCTCTCAAAACGACAGCATGCATACTCGAAGGGCAGGTCTACTGAGACCGCATTACATGAACTAGTCAGCTTTATTGAAAGCTCACTATCTGTCAAAGAATACACAATCGTGGCGTTTCTAGACATCGAAGGGGCGTTCAACACCATCCATCCGAGCTCGATTTTAAATGGACTGACAACTCTGAATGTTGATCCAGACATACTTAGGCTGTTAGACGAACTTCTAACGAAGAGACGTATTTCAGCCACACTAGGACAAGCAAACATACAAAGGTATGTGAACAGAGGCACTCCCCAAGGAGGGGTTATATCACCACTTCTTTGGAATGTTGCTATAAACAACCTTCAGCAGTCAGAGGAAAATTCCCATCCACAATCAGAGATTTTATACAGAGAGCCCTCCGGATAGCTGAGAATGGTCTTGGAGTAAATCCTGCAAAGACAGAACTAGTCATGTACTGCAAAGATAGCAAAAATCCCACGGTTAGGTCCATATCCTTAGGGGGTATTGAAATTCCCTTTGGTGAATCTACAAATACCTTTTGGATAGGAAGCTGAACTTTGAGGTTAATTTTGAAGAAAGGGCGAGGAAAGCAACGGTAGCCTTGTACTCGTGCAAAAAGGCAATAGGAAAAAAGTGTGGACTAAAACCAAAAATTTTGCATTGGCTATACACGGCAGTGGTTAGACCTATAATGATATATGGTGTTGAAGTCTGGTGGCCGGCACTTTACCAGCCAACAAGTTTAGTCAAAGTTCAGCGTATGGCGTGCTTGTGTATCTCAGGCGCATTCAGCAAGACAGGAACAAATTCTCTTAATGTCATGCTGCATCTATTGCCTTTAGACATTTTGGCCAAACATTCAGCTGCAATAACGGCTGTGCGGTTGCGCGCGCTATCGCTGTGGTCGGAAAAATGTTACGGTCACAGTTCGGTCCTCAAAATAATGCCAGATGTGCCTAACGTAGTGGATTACACTTTGGCGAAACCACTTTTCGACAAACAAAAACTTTGAAACTCTAATTGCCAACAGTGAGGCGTGGTGCACACAGCACACACAGGGAATAAACGATATATAGATTTCTACACTGATGGCTCCAAATTGGATGGACAAGTGGGTTTCGGAGTATATTCTAAAGACCTGGAACTTCGAATAGCGAAAAGATTACCTAAACACTGTAGAATTTTTCAGGCTGAAATATTAGCAAAAAAGAGGTGGCGAATTGGCTGAGAAGTAATGTTCCAAAAATGTTGGCATTAATATATACTCAGACAGTCAACCTGCAATAAAATCCTTGGACTCTGTGTTCCTTAACTCGAAAACGGCCATCGACTGCCGCAAATCTCTCAATGAGATGGCTGAGCAGCACAATATTCACCTAATATGGGTGCCTGGCCATAGGAACATACCGGGGAACTGCGAAGCGGATGATTTGGTGAGGCTAGGGACTACCTTACATATTCCAGGGGAACTAGAATCTGTTGGTATACCCCTGGCTACCTGTAAGCTCATACTGCGTGAGAAGGCTGTTATGATGGCAAATGTTCGATGGGAGAATTGCAAGGGTTGTAACGACACCAAGCAAATATGGCCCATTTAAATTTGAACCGCACACCAGATATGCTAGTGTTTTCGAGACGTCAGATATCACTCCTAATATCTGCTATAACGGGTCGCTGCCTGATAGGCGATTTTGCAAAAACTATTGGTGGAGGAAAAGGAATCAATTAAACACCTCTTGTGTGAGTGTCCTGCATTTTGTGTAAGGCGTAAGCAAATTTTAGGGGCATATAGCTTTAAAGGGTGATACGGTCAAAATTTGGTCAAGGGAAAACGCGTGTAAATCGTTGAAATCGTTTATTTAAAAAATCAAATTAAATTTCTTTTTCAAGTTCAATTAGTATAAAATTCAGGAAAAATATTCAGTTAGGCTTTCGCTTTTCCAAATCCGAATTGCCGGGCCTCACGCTTGACACCTGCCATCAGATTTTGTACAGCCACCTTGTCCACCTTCTTCGCCGCAGAAAGCCAGTTTGCCTTGAACTGCTGCTCGTCCTTAGCAGTTTTTTTGGTCTTCTTTAGGTTCCGCTTGACAATAGCCCAGTATTTCTCAATTGGGCGGAGCTCTGGCGTGTTGGGAGGGTTCTTGTCCTTGGGAACCACCTGCACGTTGTTGGCGGCGTACCACTCCATGGCCTTTTTACGGTAATGGCAAGATGCCAAATCCGCCCAAAACAGTACGGAACAACCGTGTTTCTTCAGGAAAGGCAGCAGACGTTTATTCAAACACTCTTTCACGTAAATTTCTTGGTTGACAGTCCCGGAAGCTATGAAAATGATGCTTTTCAAGCCACAGGTACAGATGGCTTGCCAAACCAGATATTTCTTTGCACACTTTGACAGTTTTATGTGCTTGAAAATAGCTGCTACCTTTCCCCTTCCTTTTGCCATATAAAACTCCTGTCCCGGAAGCTGCTTGTAGTCGGCTTTGACGTAGGTTTCGTCGTCCATTTATCATCGCGATTTGGAGTCACTACCTTCTTGTAAGTCGATAGTCCGGCTCGTTTTTTGGCTCGGTGCACGGTTGTAGACGATACACTCAGCTTATTTGCGGCATCTCGGAGAGAGAGGTTAGGGTTTCGCTTGAAACTACCGGCAACTCTCTTTGTCGTCTCAGTGGCTTCCGGTTTTCGATTTCCCCCCGATCCAGACTTCCTGGCTGTCGACAAACGTTCCCCAAACACTTTAATTACATTTTTACCGGTTGATTTGGCAACTTTTAGCGATTTTGCCAGCTTTACGTGCGAGTAGCTCGGATTTTCTCGATGCGCGAGGAAAATTTTGATACGCTGCTCTTCTTGCTGAACTGAAGAGTGAATTCCGAAATCAAAATAGGAGCAACATTCTACACACACATACACACCTTCAAAATGAGGGGTGTTCAGGTTTTTTAAATGCAAAATTGAAAGAAATACGTCAAGTTTATATTGACCAAATTTTGACCGTATCACCCTTTAGATTACTGGCGGACCTGGAAAACGTTAACTTAAGCAGTCTGCTAATGTTTTTGGAACAATTTGGTTGGTTCAACAGAAGGAAATAATCGAGAAGGTTCAGCGGTTAAAACTAGAAGTGCCCATATGTAATAGGTACTTTTAGTTAATGTGATATCACAATGGACTGAATAGTCTAAGTGAGCCTGAATCTTAAACGGGCCACCACTTTAACCTAACCTAACATTCTATAGAAAATTTGTCAAACTTTTATTACTATAGAAAGTTATCGCAAAATTTTATTTCTATATAAAATGTTTACAAAATTTTCTTTCCATAAAAAAATGTTTGCATAGTTTTGTATATATACACAATTTTTATACCCTCCATCATAGGATGGGGGTATATTAACTTTGTCATTCCGTTTGTAACACATCGAAATATTGCTCTAAGACCCCATAAAGTATATATATTCTGGGTCGTGGTGAAATTCTGAGTCGATCTAAGCATGTCCGTCCGTCCGTCCGTCCGTCCGTCCGTCCGTCTGTTGAAATCACGCTAACTTCCGAACGAAACAAGCTATCGACTTGAAACTTGGCACAAGTAGTTGTTATTGACGTAGGTCGGATGGTATTGAAAATGGGTCATATCGGTCCACTTTTACGTATAGCCCCCATATAAAGGGACCCTCAGATTTGGTTTGTAGAGCCTCTAACAGAAGCATATTTCATCCGATCCGGCTGAAATTTGGTATATGGTGTTGGTATATGGTCTCTAACAACCATGCAAAAATTGGTCCATATCGGTCCACTTTTACGTATAGCCCCCATATAAACGGACCCCCAAATTTGGCTTGCGATTGCTCTAAGAGAAGCAAATTTAATCCGATTCAGCTGAAATTTGGTACATGCTGTTAGTATATGGTCTCTACCAACCATGCAAAAATTGGTCCAAATCGGTCCATAATTATATATAGCCCCCATATAAACCGATCCCCAGATTTGCCTTGCGGAGCCTAAAAGAGAAGCAAATTTCATCCGATCCGGCTGAAATTTGGTACATGATGTTGGTATATGGTCTCTAACAACCATGCAAAAATTGGTCCATATCGGTCCATAATTATATATAGCCCCCATATAAACCGATCCCCAGATTTAGCTTGTGGAGCCTCTAAGAGAAGCATATTTCATCCGATCCGGCTGAAATTTGGTACATGGTGTTGGTATATGGTCTCTAACAACCGTGCAAAAATTGGTCCACATCGGTCCATAATTATATATAGCGCCCATATAAACCGATCCCTAGATTTGGGTTCTGGAGCCTCTAAGATAAGCATATTTCATCCGATCCGGCTGAAATTTGGTACATAATGTTGGTATATGGTCTCTAACAACCATGCAAAAATTGGTCCACATCGGTTCATAATTATATATAGCCCCCATATAAACCGATCTCCAGATTTGGCTTGCAAAGCCTCAAAGAGAAGCAAATTGCATCCGATCCGGCTGAATTTTGGTACATGGTATTGGTATATGGTCTCTAACAACCATGCAAAAATTGGTCCACATCGGTCCATAATTATATAAAGCGCCCATATAAACCGATCCCCAGATTTGGGTTGCGGAGCCTCAAAGAGAAGCAAATTTCATCCGATCCGCCTGAAATTTGGTACATGATATTGGTATATGGTCTCTAACAACCATGCAAAAATTGGTCCACATCGGTTCATAATTATATATAGCCCCCATATAAAACGATCCCCAGATCTGGCTTGCGAAGTCTCCAAGAGAAGCAAATTTCATCCAATCCAGTTGTAATTTGGAACATGGTGTTAGTATATGATCTTTAACTACCGTGCCAGAATTGGTCCATAGCGGTCCATAATTATATATAGCCCCCATATAAAACGTTCTCCAGATTTGACCTCCGGAGCCTCTTGGAGGAGCAAAATTCATCCTATCCGGTTCAAATTAGGAACGTGGTGTTAGTATATGGTCGCTAACAACCATACCAAAATTGGTCCAATCACACAAAAATTGGTCCATATCGGTCCATAATCATGGTTGCCACTAGAGCCAAAAATAATCTACCAAAATTTTTTTCTATAGAAAATTTTGTCAAAATTTTATTTCTATAGAAAATTTTGTCAAAATTTTATTTCTAGAGAAAATTTTGTTAAAATATTATTCGGTTCATAATAAAATTTTCATCATTGTAAAAATTTTATTTCTACAGAAAATTTTGTCAAAATTTTATTTCAAATTTTATTCGGTTCAAAATCATGGTTGCCTCTCGAGCCAAAAATAATCTACCAAGATTTTATTTCTATAGAAAATTTTGTCAAAAGTTTATTTCTATAGAAAATTTTGTTAAAATTTTATTTCTGTAGAAATTTTTGTCAAAATTTTCTTTCTATGGAAAATTTTGTCATACAATTTAGAAGATGGTGTTAGGAGGTTTTAAGATGCCTTGCCATCGGCAAACGTTACCGCAACTTAAGTAATTCGATTGTGGATGGCAGTGTTTAGAAGAAGTTTCTACGCAATCCATGATGGAGGGTACATAAGCTTCGGCCTGGCCGAACTTACGGCCGTATATACTTGTTTTAAGTTTATTTCTTTACAAAATTTTGGCAAAATTTTATTTCTATAGAAAACATTTGAAAGAATTATTTATCTGACGAAAATGGGCCACAATCAACCAAATTCCATTTGGTCCGACCATCGGACCAAATTTAAAAATTAATATTTTATTGGACCAATTTTGGTCTGATCGGACCAACATGGCAACCCTGTTCTCAAGAGAGAGGGAGATAGATTATAGAGAATTCGTTCTCTAGAGAGAATGTAGAGATTTTACTCGCTCTCTACATAGAAACAGAGTATAGAGATTCTTTCTCTAGAGAGAGAAAATCGGTTAATAATTGCGACATTTGGAAACGAGCTACCGCAAAAGTATTTCGTTTGTTACAGTTTTTTTTTTTTTTAATTTCTTCGAAAACTTCATATTTTGTCACAAATTGGTTATTTTTTTTTTTATTTTTGCTATAAAACAAAAATAATTTTTATTTCAAAAGTTCGTTTGAATAAAGAACCTTTCACATCTCGTAAAGGAATCAATGTTTTACAAAAAAAGTTTATATTTTTCTTCCAAACAAACTTCCTTACAGTGAAAAACAAATGGTAAACAATGCTTATTTATCAAAAACTTCGTTTGGAAGGATTAAGAATTATTTTTTCTCGTGTATATAGGTCACATTATGATAATCAATAGTGTGGGGACAAGTCAACATTTCCAGATAAAAGAAATAGGTCAATATTCCATCACTACCCAAAGTCTGGGATATTTATAAGCTCTAATTAATCATTTGCAAATCAATAGGAGGATTGTAATAAATTTCCAACTATATCTCTTGAGAAGAAGTTTGACAAGAATAATGTTCGATCACCTTATTAGCCGCAACATCAACGTTCATTTCAGGATGGTTGTGTGGTAGGTTGCAAAAAAGAACTTCCTTTAATTCTAGGTTGATGCGTTGGTTGCTGTTTTCATTCTCCTCATAGAGTCTATACCTGCCTGCTCCAATAGTTGGCCAATGGTTTACTTTTTCCACATTTAGAATTCCATATACAACCCCTCTCCCAGTGAAGACAAATGTTACTGGACTCATAGTTGGCTCGACTGGCTGGATGAGTGTCTTGTCCCCTCGTCTATGGATTCAATTACTTCAACATTACTTCATCTCCCGGAGTGCCTTAGAGTTTGAAAAGCGATGGGAGGACATTGCTATAAGAAAAGTATGTCTATCCATAGCGTGTTTGCAAGTCACCATAATACCATATCTAGTTTGTTGGAACAGGTCAATGTGACACAGTTTGTTGAGTAACCTATAAAGGATGGGCAAACAAAACTTGTCTCACTACTACGAAGTGAAGGTATAGAGACCAGTCGGTCAGAGATTGAGGGGTATATGTGTTTGGAATTGCCATGAGACCACTTAATGCATCAACAATCAGGTAAACAACAATATCAGCCTGAATATTAACAATCAGCAGCAGGCCCGCCATCACCAACAATAGGTATAGGTAGCTATTGCCGACGTCATACATACAAAACGTACGGGAATCTTACAGTGGCAACTACTGCGTTGAATGCTTTCTGGTACAAAAAAAAATAAATAAACCTGGACGGACTATTGGATCGACCTATAGACACATGAATATGATAGATTATATTTTAATCGGGCAACAGGAAATTGGTACTCATACAAACTAACATCAGCATACTAAACAAACTATTCTTCATCACCTCCTCAGATTGAATTTCAATGCCTTACCACTTAAGACAAACAAAGTTCTAAAACAACCCAAGAAATCGTCACCCAATATTACCGATGCTGACAATTAACAAACAGGTATTTGAGAACAAATCTAGCAAAGATACAAAAAAATTATGGTTGGATGAATATAGCTTACCACACAGTACAAAGCCAGTTATTATTCGTGTTGCACAGTTTTGTGCGGCAATGGTTATAAGAGCGCATAATTTCATTTTAATTTAATTTAATTTAATTTAATTTAATTTAATTTAATTTAATTTAATTTAATTTAATTTAATTTAATTTAATTTAATTTAATTTAATTTAATTTAATTTAATTTAATTTAATTTAATTTAATTTAATTTAATTTAATTTAATTTAATTTAATTTAATTTAATTTAATTTAATTTAATTTAATTTAATTTAATTTAATTTAATTTAATTTAATTTAATTTAATTTAATTTAATTTAATTTAATTTAATTTAATTTAATTTAATTTAATTTAATTTAATTTAATTTAATTTAATTTAATTTAATTTAATTTAATTTAATTTAATTTAATTTAATTTAATTTAATAATTTAATTTAATTTAATTTAATTTAATTTAATTTAATTTAATTTAATTTAATTTAATTTAATTTAATTTAATTTAATTTAATTTAATTTAATTTAATTTAATTTAATTTAATTTAATTTAATTTAATTTAATTTAATTTAATTTAATTTAATTTAATTTAATTTAATTTAATTTAATTTAATTTAATTTAATTTAATTTAATTTAATTTAATTTGATTTAATTTAATTTGATTTAATTTAATTTAATTTAATTTAATTTAATTTAATTTAATTTAATTTAATTTAATTTAATTTAATTTAATTTAATTTAATTTAATTTAATTTAATTTAATTTAATTTAATTTAATTTAATTTAATTTAATTTAATTTAATTTAATTTAATTTAATTTAATTTAATTTAATTTAATTTAATTTAATTTAATTTAATTTAATTTAATTTAATTTAATTTAATTTAATTTAATTTAATTTAATTTAATTTAATTTAATTTAAGTTAATTTAATTTAATTTAATTTAATTTAATTTAATTTTATAACCTTTTTTAATAATTTAATTTAATTTTAGATATTCCAATTAATGCCATCACAATGAGAATTTCGAATGGCCTTATAATACCATCAAAGGAATTAAAACTAAACTAAAACAGACAAGCAGGTTTAATAAACGCATATATTTTTTGTTAGTTCTTTGTTTTTCTTTGTTTTGCGTCAAATGTGTCGCGTGTAGGTGGCGATAACAGAGGTCAACGCAGCCGACAACAAAATTTCCAAACATGGACAAAACATCATTGTCAAATTTGTCCATCAACCCAAAATTATCAAATGAGAAACCAGCTCACTATAAATTATAATGGAGATAGTCTCACAAATAAAAAATGTATATTTATGAGATATGCAATAAATAATTTTTAATGGGTTATATAAGAATATGAAAAATGTAGAAACAAGAAATACTCTAAACGAAAAGAAAGAAATAAATATGGCAAACACAATAAAAAAAAGAAGTATGTACACAGAAAAAAATCATTAATTTCAATTAAAATATTGAAAATTAATTTAAATTTTTTCATTTAAAATTCTAATTGAATATAAAATGAATCACCAAATTTGTTCAATTAAATTTCTAATTGAATTAAAAAAACAAAATTAGGCTTTTTGGGTTCCATAAATTTTTAAAAATAAGATTAAACTCAATCACAAAAATTTGTTCTAATTAAATTTAAAAAATATTTAAATTAAATTTTTATTTCATTTAAAAATTTTATTGTATTAATTATTTTTTTTTTAATTTTTTTATTGTATGTATTTTTAAAAATAAGATTAAACTTAAACACAAAAATTAGTTCTATTTAAATTTAAAAATATTTAATTTAAAATTTTATTTCATTGTTATTGTATCAATTATTTTTTTTTTTTAATTGACACTGATAAGTGATTTTATTATTTCTATGAGTAAAGAAATTGAAAATTAAAACTTAATTTCTCAATTGGTAATAAAAAATATATATATATTTTTTTTTCTGTGCATAGGGTTGGTTGGAAAACGTCGCTAAAAAATAGAAGTAAAAAAACTGCCAGTTATTTATTTTGACAAATTTTTTTGTCATATGGGATTATTAAATAATTTCATTATTTTTTATTTAATAATTTATTTTAATTTATTTTTTCATTAAATAATTTAATTAGCTTTATTCTAACTACCTACAGTTTTAATAGAGTTAGATTTATTAATTGGAGTTAATTTGATTTACATTCAATTAACTTAATTTAATGAAATTGAATTGCATTTAATTTAATTTTTATTAATACAATTAAATTTTATTAGCAGAATTAGGTAAATTTGATTTAATTTAATTGTATTCATTTTAATAATGTGAAATAATTTTATTATTTATTATTAAGTAATTTATTTGCATTTATTTTTTTATTAAAGAATTTAATTAACTTTAATTGAACCAACTACAGTTTTAATACAGTTAGATTTATTAATTAATTTGAGTTAATTTAATTTATATTTAATTAAATTAAATTTAATGAATCTGAATTTCATTTAACTTAATTTTTATTAATACAATTAAATTTTATAAGCATAATTAAGTAAATTTGATTTAATATAATTGTATTTATTTATATAAAATGTACTTTAATTTAATCCGATTTCAGTTTATTTTAATTTTTTATATAATTTAGTTTAATGAATATTAAATTAATTTGAATTACCAAATTTTGTTATTATTTAATTGACTCAAATTTAAGTATATTATTTTTGATCAAGCCTACATATTTATTAAAACATTTAAAAATTTTCACTTGTTATGAAAAAAATTTTATTAATAAAATGATAGAAGAGATGAGATGTAATAGTAAAAAAGAAAACCAAAGTTACAAAGAGATCATGAAACGATAATGAGCAAAAGAATGCACTAACTATAAATAATGATGTTGGAAAGAATTTATTTTTGATTAAATTTTGATTTAATTTTTATATAATTTTGATTCAATTTTTTTCAATTTTCATTTAATTTTGGTGTAATTTTCATTTAATTTTGGTTTAATTTCAATATAATTTTGATTTAATTTTTATTACATTTTGATTCAATTTTCATTTAGTTTTGATTAAATTTTGTTTTAATTTCGATTTAATTTTGATGTAATTTGGATTTAATTTTAATATAATTTTTATAAAATTTTTATATAATTTTAATTTAATTTTGATTCAGTTTTCATTTAATTTTGATTAAATATTGATTTAAGTTTGATCTAATTTTTATATAATTTTGATTCAATTTTCATTTAATTTTGATTCAATTTTGATTCAATTTTCATTTAATTTTTATTAAATATTGATTTAATTTTAATATAATTTTTATATAGTTTTAGTTTAATTTTTATTCAATTTTCATTTAATTTTGATTAAGTTTTGATTTAATTTTGATTAAATTTGATTAAATTTTGGTTAAATTTCGATTTCATTTTGATTTAATTTTGTTATAATATTATTATATTTTTTAATTATTTTTTTTCTTTTAATTTAATTTTGATTCAATTTTTATTTCATTTTGATTAAATTTCGAGTCATTTTTATATGATTTGTATATAACTTTGACTTAATTTTTGTTCAATTTTCATTTAATTTTGATTAAGTTTTGATTTAATTTTGATACAATTTTGATTAAATTTCGATTAAATTTTGGTTATTTTGTTATAATTTTTCAATTATTTTTTTATTATATTAATTTAATTTTGATTCAATTTTCATTTAACTTTGATTAAATTTCGAGTTAGTTTCGATTTAATTTTGATTTGATTTACTTTCGATTTAATTTTGATTCAATTTTCATTTAATTTTGATTAAATTTCGATTTAATTTTGATGAAATTTTGATTTAATTTTGATTTAATTTTGATATAATTTTTATAAAATTTGTATATAATTTTAATTTAATTTTGGTGTAATTTTGATTTAATTTTGATTCAATTTTCATTTAATTTTGATGTAATTTTGAATTAAGTTTAATATAATTTTTATATAGTTTTAATTTAATTTTGATTTAATTTTCATTTAATATTGATTAATTTTTGATTTAATTTTGATTAAGTTTTGATTAAATTTCGATAAAATTTTGGTTAAATTTCGATTTAATTTTGATTTAAATTTGTTATAATATTGTTATATTTTTTAATTTTTTTTTTAATTTAATTTTTATTCAATTTTCATTTAATTTTGATTAAATTTCGAGCTTTTTTTATATGATTTTAATTTTTATATGACTTGTATAGAACTTTGATTTAATTTTTATTCTATTTTCATTTAATTTTGATTTAATTTTGATACAATTTTGATTAAATTTCGATTAAATTTTAGTTAAATTTCGATTTAACTTTGATTTAATTTTGTTGTAATTTTGTTATAATATTGTTATAATTTTTTAATTATTTTTTTATTATATTAATTAATTTTGATTCAATTGTCATTTAACTTTGATTAAATTTCGAGTTAGTTTCGATTTAATTTTAATGTAATTTGGATTTAATTTTGATATAATTTTTTATAAAATTTGTATATAATTATCATTTAATTTTGATGTAATTTTGATTCAATTTTCATTTAATTTTGATGTAATTTTGATTTAAGTTTAATATAATTTTTATATAGTTTTAATTTAATTTTGATTCAATTTTCATTTAATATTGATTAAATCTTGATTTAATTTTGATTAAATTTTGATACAATTTTGATTAAATTTTGATACAATTTTGATTAAATTTCGATTAAATTTTGGTTAACTTTCGATTTAATTTTCATTTAATTTTGTTTAAATTTTTTTAATTTAATTAATTTTAATTTTGTTAATTTAATTTTGATTCAATTTTCATTTAATATTGATTAAATTTTGATTTAATTTTGATTAAATTTTGTTATAATTTTGGTTAAATTTCGATTTAATTTTGATTTAATTTTGTTATAATATTGTTATAATTTTGTTATAATATTGTTATAATTTTTTAATTATTTTTTTTTTTATTTTAATTTAATTTTGATTCAATTTTCATTTAATTTTGATTAAATTTCGATTTAGTTTCGATTTAATTTTGATGAAATTTTGATTTGATTTACTTTCGATTTAATTGTGATTCAATTTTCATTTAATTTTGATTAAATTTCGATTTAATTTTGATTTAATTTTGATAAAATTTCGATGCAATTCCGATTTAATTTTGATTCAATTTTGATGTAATTTTGATTAAATTTCGATTTAATTTTGATTTAATTTTGATGTAATTTTTATTTAATTTTAATATAATTTTAATATAATTTGTATATAATTTTGATTAAATTTCGATATAATTTTGATATTATTTTGATTTAATTTTTGATTTAATTTTGATTTAATTTTGGTTTAATTTCGATTTAATATTGTATTTAATTTTATTTATTCATCTCCCTGTGTATAGAGTCTAATAGGCGCCATATCAAATCTATGGAAAAGTTAATGTGGTAATAAAAACAAAAACAACAACAATAATAGAACAAACAAGTATATACGGCCGTAAGTTCGGCCAGGCCGAAGCTTATGTACCCTCCATCATGGATTGCGTAGAAACTTCTTCTAAACACTGCCACCCACAATCGAATTACTTAAGTTGCGGTAACGCTTGCCGATGGCAAGGTATCTTAAAACCTCCTAACACCATCTTCTAAATTGTATGTAAGTCCATACGTGGTATATATTAAATCAAAAAAGATCGATCCAATACGTATATAATTCAGTTTGACAAAGTAGACATAAAATTTTGACAAAATTTTCTACAGAGATAAAATTTTAACAAAATTTTCTATAGAAATAAAATTTTCACAAACTTTTCTATAGAAATAAAAATTTTCACAAAATTTTCTATAGAAAGAAAATTTTGACAAAAATGTCTACAGAAATAAAATTTTAACAAAATTTTCTATAGAAATAAACTTTTGACAAAATTTTCTATAGAAATAAAATCTTGGTAGATTATTTTTGGCTCGATTTTCTATAGATAGAAAATTTTGACAAAAATGTCTACAGAAATAAAATTTTAACAACATTTTCTATATAAATAAACTTTTGAACAAAATTTTCTATAGAAATAAAATTTTGAGAATGATGAAAATTTTATTATGAACCGAATAAAATTTTAACAAAATTTTCTCTAGAAATAAAATTTTGACAAAATTTTCTATAGAAATAAAATTTTGGTAGATTATTTTTGGCTCTAGTGGCAACCATGATTATGAACCGATATGAACCAATTTTTGTGTGATTGGACCAATTTTGGTATGGTTGTTAGCGACCATATACTAACACCACGTTCCTAATTCGAACCGGATCGGATGAATTTTGCTCCTCCAAGAGGCTCCGGAGGTCAAATCTGGAGAACGTTTTATATGGGGGCTATATATAATTATGGACCGATATGGACCAATTTTTGAACGGTTGCTAGAGACCATATACCAATACCATGTACCAAATTTGAGCCAGATCGGATGAAATTTGCTTCTCTTAGAGGCTCCGCAACCCAAATCTGGGGATCGGTTTATATGTGCGCTATATATAATTATGGACCGATGTGGACCAATTTTTGCACGGTTGCTAGAGACCATATACCAATACCATGTACCAAATTTCAGCCGGATCGGATGCAATTTGCTTCTCTTTGAGGCTTCGCAAGCCAAATCTGGAGATCGGTTTATATGGGGGCTATATATAATTATGGACCGATGTGGACCAATTTTTGCATGATTGTTAGAGACCATATACCAACACCATGTACCAAATTTCAGCCGGATCGGATGAAATATGCTTCTCTTAGAGGCTCCACAAGCCAAATCTGGGGATCGGTTTATATGGGGGCAATATATAATTAAGGACCGATATGGACCAATTTTTGCATGGTTGTTAGAGACCATATACCAACACCATGTACCAAATTTCAGCCGAATCGGATGAAATATGCTTCTCTTAGAGGCTCCACAAACCAAATCTGGGGATCGGTTTATATGGGGGCTATATATAATTATGAACCGATGTGGACCAATTTGTGCATGGTTGTTAGAGACCATATACCAACATCATGTACCAAATTTCAGCCGGATCGGATGAAATTTGCTTCTCTTTGAGGCTCCGCAAGCCAAATCTGGGGATCGGTTTATATGGGGGCTATATATAATTATGGACCGATGTCGACCAATTTTTGCATGATTGTTAGAGACCATATACTAACACCATGTACCAAATTTCAGCCGGATCGGATCAAATATGCTTCTCTTAGAGGCTCCACAAGCCAAATCTGGGGATCGGTTTATATGGGGGCTATATATAATTATGGACCGATATGGACCAATTTTTGCATGGTTGTTAGAGACCATATACCAACACCATGTACCAAATTTCAGCCGGATCGGATGAAATATGCTTCTGTTAGAGGCTCCACAAGCCAAATCTGAGGGTCCCTTTATATGGGGGCTATACGTAAAAGTGGACCGATATGGCCCATTTTCAATACCATCCGACCTACACCGATAACAACTACTTGTGCCAAGTTTCAAGTCGATAGCTTGTTTCGTTCGGAAGTTAGCGTGATTTCAACAGACGGACGGACGGACGGACGGACGGACATGCTTAGATCGACTCAGAATTTCACCACGACCCAGAATATATATACTTTATGGGGTCTTAGAGCAATATTTCGATGTGTTACAAACGAAATGACAAAGTTAATATACCCCCATCCTATGATGGAGGTTATAAAAATAATTAAAACCATAAAATAAGTTTTATATATATAACGAAAAAAAAATATATGTATATGCCATTATTAACACTTACGCAACTAGACCGCCCAAAAATGCAACTGGGCCACCGCCAATTAAGCGTATCTTACGATGACAGGAATCAAAGAGTGAGGTACGTACGGCTGGTGGCGCCTGTGTGGTGGGCGACATTGTTGCCGTCGAAGTCGTCGTTGCTGCTGTTGCTGTTGCAGTATTGGCAATAGATGGAGATGCTACAGCTGTGGCAGCTACCAATGAGGGTGGCGCCACACAAGTGTTGGTAAACGATACAAAAGGCAAGATGGTGCTGGTTTGATGGTGATTGGCAACACTTTCTTGTAGATCAGCTGATTTTGAGAGTTCTTTACTAGAGTTGATCACCAACTCTTTTCGTATATATGAATTTAAGTAATTATTATTGGTATTGTTGCTGTTATTGTTATTATTGCTGTTGTGTTTGTTTTTGGTATTATTGCTGTTAGGGCTGCTACTACCGCTACTACTATTGAGAATATTGGCAAAATAACCCGTTGTACGTATTGCTGATAATTCTGTTTCAGCTGACTTAGTTTCAACTTTTGCAAGTTTTTCACTTCCTATTGAGGATGGTGGTGAGAGATTGTTGTTAGATTTTCCTTTTTCCGTGGTAATACTAGCACCCGTTTTGATAATTTTACGATAACTAGTATCTTCGTGTGTATTACCACTGTTGTTATTATTGCTACTGCAATCGACAAAATCCACAAAACGTTTAGAGGTCGCCTTTCTCAATTCAGGATTCTTTGTTGTAACAACGGTGGCGGTAGTCTTGGCCTTTTTCAAGCGCATAAAAGAAAACGGCGATCCTGATAACAAACCCCGACTCAGTAGATGTTCTCTAAATGTAAGCGAGGGGCGAGAGGAAAGAGGAGAGTCTGTTGATATTTCTGTTGTTGTTTGGCTACTGATTGTGGTATTGCCGGAAGATATTGATGATGCGTCACTTGAGGCCGAAGAAATGGAAGTCGATGTGACGTTGGACGATGATGATGATGATGACGAAGATGATTTAATGTTCTTCGTCTTCTTCTTCTTCTCAGTTTTCTTTAGTTTTTCACCAATATTTTTTGATGTTTGTAGCTGGTGTTGTTGTTGTTGTTGCTGCTGCAATTTCTTTGTTGTCTGTTGCTTATATACTTGCTGCTGCTGATCGACAATTTTCGTATATTGCTCATAGTAATGGTACTTGGTACCTGTTGTTGTATGATGCTGATGCTGTTGTTGTAGTTTCTGTATGAACGGTGTATTAGATTTTGTTGTATTCGTACCGATCTCAACAAAATGCGTAGGTGTCCTCAACATTATCTCGGCGTCATTGGATGGGGGTCGTGGTGAATTTTCAAAACAAATTAAAAAAAAACGAGATTTTCTTTGTGGCGTTTCAAATATGAAACGAATGTTTTGATTGTTTTGTTTTTTTTTTTTTTTAGATAGATAGCCTGTGTTTTTCCACCTATTTGTTATTTTTGGCCATTCAAATCAATTGTTATTGTCACTTTCTAAGAGAGAGAGAAATATACATGGGTATATGTGGCTGTGTGTGTGTGTGTGAATATTGACTTTTCACATAATTCGCATACAACGTAGTAGACATTATTACTACGCCTTATACAATGGCAACGTATGGTAAACGTAATGTAACGCGTTGCAATGACGTTATGGTGTTCTTTTGCTTTTGTTTAGCGAGAGATACTCTTATGTACTTAAGTATTTGTAGATAGATAGAGTATTTGCTCTATTTCTTAATTCTCTCGACTGTGATTCTCTGATGATCTTTTGTTTTCTTTGAATTTTAATCATTAGCAAAATATTTATTTGTTTGTTTCATTTAAAGTGTTTGCTTTTCGTAATGGACTGTTTACTTTCGATTTTAAACACCGGCATACTATACGCGCTAATCCAGAGAAACAAAAAAAAAAACAAAGAATTTTGTGAAAAACAAAAAATAAAAAGAATTGCTATCTTGACTGGCAGGCGATGTGAAAATGAAACTGAAAATAAGCTATTTTAACGACAATTCTCATCTTCATCTTATTTTCAGTTTCCATTTTCCATGGGAATGGGAATGTTTTGACCAACATGGTGGTAGGTCGTTTAGTTTGGTTTTTTGTTTGTTACTTGGTTATTTGCAAGAGAACAAGTCTTTGTTGTGTTTGCTTTGATGGAATTTTGTGCAAATATCTCATCTTTGGGGGGTTCAAGTTATTGTGGCATTTTTTATGGTTTATTTCCACTCTTGTTTGTTTAATGTTTGGTTTGTTTTTTTGTGTTTTTTTTTTGCGTTGTGGTCATTGTGTGTAGTAATTTAATCGTGCTTCAATTATTTGTTTATTTTTTCTCTTCTTTTGTGTAAACTAAAGTTAACAAACCTTGGCTCTTAAGCCGTGTAGATGTGGTCTTTTTGACTCGTTTGATGTTGGTTAGTACCTTCAGTTACCTAATTTAATTTAACAAGAGAACACAAAAAAATATCAACTAGGTTATTTCAAGGGGAACTCTCAGCTGATATTCCCTAAATTAATGACAATAGTAAATAGCTATTACATAGGTAATTAAGGTTTTTATGACTTAATACAAACAATAAAATTAAGAAAAAAAGATAAAATCCAATAGATATTCATATCCCCAAAAGATGATACACAGAAAAAATATCACCAAAAAATTTCAATTTAAAAATTTGATTGGAGATGAAAAGGTAATCAATTTGAAAATTAAGCTATAAAAATTAAATTTCGATGTCATACAAACGGAATGGCAAACATTTTATTATTACTCTAGAAATCTTTGTCAACATTTTACTTCTACAGAAAATTTTGGTTAAAACTTTATTTCTATAGAAAAATTTCTTTCTATAGTTAGAAAGAAATTTAGTTAGAAAATTTTGTCAAAATTTTATTTTGTTAGAAAATGTTATTTTGTTAGAAAATTTTGCCAATATTCTATTTAATATTTAATAATTTTGTCAAAATTTTATTTCTATTGAAGGTTAGGTTAGGTTAGGTTAGGTTGTTTTGCTAGAAAATGTCAAAATTTTAATATGCGAGAAAGTTTTGGTAAAACTGTATTTCTATTTCTCTTGAAAATGATGTCGAAAGTTTATTGCTATAGAAAGTTGGCAAATTTTTATTCATATAGAAAATTTTGTCAACATTTTATTTCTCTAGAAATTTTTTAATTTTTTTTTGCTACATTAAATTATGTCGATATTTTTTTTTTCTATATAAAATTTTGCCAAAATTTTATTTCTCTAAAAAATTTTGTCAAAATTTTATTTCTATAGAAAATTTTGTCAAAATTTTATTTCTCTAGAAAATTTTGTCAAAATTTTATTTCTATAGAAAATTTTGTCAAAATTTTATTTCTATAGAAAATTTTGTCAAAATTTTATTTCTATAGAAAATTTTGTTAAAATTTTATTTCTATAGAAAATTTTGTCAAAATTTTATTTCTATAGAAAATTTTGCCAAAATTTTATTTCTGTAGAAAATTTTGTCAAAATTTTATTTCTATAGAAAATTTTGTCAAAATTTTATTTCTATAGAAAATTTTGTCAAAATTTTATTTCTATAGAAAATTTTGTCAAAATTTTATTTCTATAGAAAATTTTGTCAAAATTTTATTTCTATAGAAAATTTTGTCAAAATTTTATTTCTATAGAAAATTTTGTCAAAATTTTATTTCGATAGAAAATTTTGTCAAAATTTTATTTCTATAGAAAATTTTGTCAAAATTTTATTTCTATAGAAAATTTTGTCAAAATTTTATTCCTATAAATAATCTACCAAAACATCAACCAATCTACCAAACAGTAAAAAAGCTACCACTTTGGATAGAATTCTACCAACTATGGCCCCTGAGGGCCGACCCTGAGCATTATTGCGAAAGACATCATGTTGCCAATTTGCATTTTCGCCACACCCAGAGAAGGGATATGATTACCTCTTAGAGCAAAATATAATTTTTTGGACGGTGAAAATGTAATATAATCGTCGCAATCATGTGTGTGTGTTTTTTTATATTATGCATCCAATTTCGACAATAATTTTATGTTCAATGAGAAAACATTATTTTTGCGACAAAAATGTTTTATGCTCCTCATCCAAAAATAAAATTTTGTTCTAAGAGTTGATCATATTCCCTCTCTGCGTTAGATCTGTTTTTTGTTTTTAAATCTTTTTGCGGGGAAATATATTACACATAATTTAAAGTTCAATTATTTTCCAATAATTCCCATCAACATTAATTTTTATACAAAAAGTACTTAGCGTTTTTTTTGGCAACGCTTTATTAGCAAACCCTCAAAATCTCTGCACATAGGTCGTTACTGTGATCGCTTTAAGTTTTTTTTATTTTATTTTTTAGTGATGGATATAATTTGTTGCAGTAATTCATAAACATTTCACATTAATAATATTAATAATGAGTTATAAGACCTTTTCACATAAACACAAGTGCTTAAAATAATTGTTTAATTGAATTCCTCCATAAAGAATTTTTAAAAAAATATTTCAACAATGAAATAAATTTCCCATATTTTTGCCTTTACCAATAATGTATGGAAAGCATTAAAAAAGGAATGGCATTTTTACCATCAAATTGAATGAAAAGCAATCAACGAGTGACCGGAAAAGCTATTTCAAATATTCTTTAAGTGAAACGTTTGCCAAAAAAAAAAAACGCCCCACAAAGGGAAAACAATGTAAAATCACAATGGCACGCAATTGCGTGATTTTGTTTCATATTTTTCGTTGTCATTTTAAGATTTTCCATATAGTTTTTGTTTTCGCTTTGACTTTATAATATTTTACTAACCAACAGAATAAGATATATGCAGACATATGTATGACTACTAGCCAGTCATGTATATTTTGTAGGAAATATAGCTTGAAGAAATTTTGAAAAATTAAAAATGAACACATGTTATGTTTAGACATGGAGAGCTGACCTAATTTAATCGAAACATATTTATATTTGTCAAATATATTTACATTAGATATTATTAAACATTAAATGAGCACAAGTTTTCAAATAAAAACAAAAGATAATGAAGATGGGAAATTAGCCGATGTCATACTAAAGGTTGCAGCGAACGGCGTTCGATACATACATGTTCGTTATATTTTTAATTTGCATTTATTTTCATTAAAACTCTCACAATACATTTGGAGTAAATAGCAATGAGGAATATTTAGCATATTTTTCTACGTCATTTCTTGGCATTTTCAAAGTTTTTTGAAATTCAAAATACCAATTTTTTACTTCATTTCCTGACATTAATTTCTTCTTATTCAAAGAATCTTAAACGACAAATATGTAACGAACTCTGGCAAGGGTTTGATACCTCCTGCTGTCATTTTACTCTTCTATTTTTGTTTTCTATTCAATTTTGGACTATATGGCATCTCTGTATATAAAATAAGCATTAAATATAATGTTGCTAACATTATATCTCCCATTCTCTTTCTCGGTAATTAGATGATTTTATGTTACCGTTATTGGACATTGAAATATAAAATTTTATGTAGACTAACTTTTCTAAATCGCTACATGACAAATTCCTACACAAAAATATCAATAAA
Source organism: Haematobia irritans (assembly GCF_050003625.1). Lineage (NCBI taxonomy): Eukaryota > Metazoa > Arthropoda > Insecta > Diptera > Muscidae > Haematobia > Haematobia irritans. Next base: position 34,154,006 of record NC_134400.1, on the reverse strand, counting down.
ATTATTTATTACATTTTCCCCCCATTATCTCTTTTCAAGCCCACAATATTCAGTCTTACAATATGAAATAAATTATTAACGTTGCTTTTTATTTTCATACCATAAAAAAAGAAAAGAGAGTGCTTAAGACACTCTCTTTCTTTATAAGAAACCAAGGTCAGTGGATTTTTATTCCTGATTTGTATAAACTCCAGAGTGTCATGATGAAAATGTAATCCCATTAATAGTCATTTAAGTATTTGACATACTATATTGCTCTAATAATCCCTGGAAGACTACATAAATTATACATTTCAAATGACATAATTTATCAATAATGTGTCCGTTTTGTTTTCTAGGTTTTCTTTTTTGTTCCCCTCTATCATTACTTAACATCTGAGGGAGGGATACCGTTGTTCTCTGTCATCATATCTACAATAAAGATTGATTTAAAAAATAATTCCGAGGCGATAGCATGTTCAATTCATGGTGAACATCATCGTTGGCTGTCATCAGGGCTGTCGCGGCGTGATCACATCATTTGCCATTAGACTACCACAACACCATGTGGAGTCTTCTAAACACTTTGTTGTTTGGTTCACATTTATTTTGAAGTGTTTCGTTTTTTCTTTGATTTTTTTTTTTGTCGATTCTACTACAATTCATACCTTTTGAGTTAATTTGCATTTCATTAGCATTATAATGTGTTAATAGGCCAACCAACCTCAACGAAAGTTGTCGTAATCAATGGGGGTATTAGTCAAACAATCGTTCGATGACAACAACTATAGAGACAACAACAACAATTCAATACAAGCCAACAACAACTGACAAAACTACTGAAATTTAACAGAATTAATTCATTGTAGTAAGAAATTAGTGTTGTATTTAATGATCAAGAAAAGCAAATGGTAGTTACAGAGAGAGAGAGAGAGCGAGAGAGAAAGAGAATCGGAGAGAAAACTTTAACAATAGGTTATTGTGCTTTATTGATAGTATCTGGAGGGGGTTCGGAGAGAAAGACTTGACTAAGAAAATATGGGAATTACAGAGAGAGAGTTGGAGAGAATAACTTTAATTACATATGAGCCATATGATTACAGCAGGGATGGAAAATGAAGTACTATAGGACTTTCTTCAATACTTTTTCACCCTCGTCAGTACCGTAGTACCCCCGCGAGTGATTTAGTACATTTTTTTGTAGACATTTTTGAGCCGATATCAGATTTATGGTACAATAGTTTTGTCAAAATATTTTAATATTTTACAAAAATTTATTTCTTCAGAAAGTTTTCTCAAAATTTTATTTCTATAGAAAATTTTGTGAAAATGTTTTCTTTTGGAAAATTTTGTCAAAATTTTATTTTATTTTTTGTCAACATTTTATTTCTATAAAAAAATGGCTAAAATTTTATTTCTATAGAAAATTTTGTCAAAAATGTCTACAGAAAATTTGTATTTAAAATTGAGGAGTTGACAAACAAAATTTTATTTTCTTTAAAATTCAGTCTAAAGGAGGTCTTGACAATAATCTTGTAATGGAATTTTTGTTGAAATTTAGTGAAAAGTACTTTTTCGCTCAAAAAAATACCTTTTATGTACTTTCTTAAAAATTGTATTTTCCATCCCTGGATTACAGTTGTTTACACTAAGAGGGGGAGCAGTGCATACTATTCTCTTTATAATACTTAGAAGACTTGGAAATAAACACTTAAAACTTTTGACATTTGAAAAATCTTAACGAATATTCAACATTATGTCATGAATGTTAGCCACCATCAATTATTATTGCTATTCAATTGGTTTCATTAGAGCTCTCGGTAACATAGTTTCTAATATTTCTCTCTATTGACATATTAATATAAATGTTAATTCAATCCAATTACACATAAAGAAATAAAAATAAAAGTGCAAAAAATCCACGGCGACCTTTTCACTCATCAGAGGGTTAGGAAGTGCAGGTATTACGGAAAGAGATTGACTGACTTTAAAATTGATCTAAGTTATGGGTATTGATAAATTTATTACTTTTGTACTTTTTGAAGTGAAAAAGTACTTTTTACCCAGCTGTTACTTATTTGGTAAATTTTCTAACCGATTTTTCTAGTTTTCAATTTATTTCATACTCCAAAATTTTTTCCCATGAAATAGAAAATGAGTTTTACAGACTAGGAATCCACAGAGCAATCGAATAATTATTTCTGAGGACCTCAAAAATTTCAAGCTTTATGAAAGAACTGTCAGTTGTTAGATTGCAACTCTAGGGTTGCCTAATCACTCCAAATAAAAGACAGACCTCATGCATGGTAATATAGTGGATTTTGAATGAGATTACGTTGATATTATTTGCGAACCAGCTTATATGTTCCTATTAAAAATCTAAATGGTTTACGGCCAAATGCAAAATTGCACTTAACGAAAATTTAGATTTTTCTACTATTTTTACCAAATTTTATTTTTATAGAAAATTTTGTTTAAATTTTATTTTTATAGAAACTTGTATCAAAATTTTTGTTTTATAAAAATTTGCCAATATTTTATTCTTTGTAGAAAATTTGTCAAAATTTTATTTTTATACCCACCACCATAGAATGGTAACGGGGGTATAATAAGTTTGTCATTCCGTTTGTAACACATCGAAATATCGATTTCCGACTATATAAAGTATATATATTCTTGATCAGGGAGAAATTCTAAGACGATATAACGATGTCCGTCTGTCTGTCTGTTGTAATCACGCTACAGTCTTCAATAATGAAGCAATCGTGCTGAAATTTTGCACAAACTCGTCTTTTGTCTGCAGGCAGGTCAAGTTCGAAGATGGGCTATATCGGTCGAGGTTTTGATATAGTCCCATATAAATCGACCTCCCGATTTGGGGTCTTGGGCTTATAGAAACCGTAGTTTTTATCCAATTTGTCTGAAATTGGAAATCTAGAGGTATTTTAGGACCATAAAGAGGTGTGCCGAAAATGGTGAGTATCGGTCCATATTTTGGTATAGCCCCTATATAGACCGATTTCCCGATTTTACTTCTTGGGCTTCTAGAATCCGAAGTTTTTATCCTATTTGCCTGAAATTGGAAATCTAGAGGTATTTTCCGGGTCATAAAGAGGTGTGCCGAAAACGGTGAGTATCGGTCCATATTTTAGTATAGCCCCCATAAGAACGATCTCCCGATTTAACTCCTTGGGTTTCTAGAAACCGTTGTTTTTATTTGATTTGCCTGAAATTGTAAATATTCTGGTATTTTAGGCTCACAAAATCGTGTATCGGATTAAGTTTTTTATCGGTCCATTTGGTAATGCCTCCATATAATAGACCGACTTCACTTCTTCAGGGTGTAGAAGGCGCACTGATCATGAAAATTGCTTGAAACTCAATGTAAAATTTCCAGATTTTACTTCTACAGATTTAAGATTTCAAATCAAGACGTTATTTTATAATTTTCTTGCACACTTACAAGAGATGTTAATGATTCCTCTAAAACTCAAACAAAAATAGTTGTTATAAATCCAGAATCTGATATAGTCCTCATAGGTGAAATCTTTAAATTTATCTTCGGAAAGTGTCCTCAAGCCCTCCTGAAATTTCAAAGGAAACCCTAATATTTGGTTCATGGTGGTGGGTATTTAAGATTCGGCCCGGCCGAACTTAGTGCTGTATATACTTGTTTGTAGAAAGTTTTGTGAATATTTTATTCTTGTAGTAAATTTTGTCAAAAATTTATTTTTATAGAAAATTTTGTCAAAATTTTATTTTTGTAGACAATTTTGTCAAAATGTTATTTTTGTAGACAATTTTGTCAAAATTTTATTCCTTGTAGAAAATTTGTCAACATTTTATTTTTATAGGAAATGTTGTCAAAATTATATTTTTATAGAAAATTTTGTTAAATTTTATTTTTATGTAAAATTTTTGTCAAAATTTTATTTTTATTGGAAATTTTGTCAAATTTTATTTTTATAGAAAATTTTGTCAAAATTTTATTTTTATTGGAAATTTTGTCAAAATTTTATTTTTATTGGAAATTTTGTCAAAATTTTATTTTTATAGAAAATTTAGTCAAAATTTTATTTTTATAGAAAATTTTGTAGTAGAGTAAAAAATCTACCATTTTTGGTAGAATTCTACCAACTGTGGCAACCGTGATACAGATTCCATTTATCCAATTTTCGTTCTCTTTTTGCGATATATCAACAAAGGGTTTCATGTACAAATAAATGTCAGTTTAAAAATACAAATTATAACAGATATTTTCTTACTTCTTACTTTCAAAAAAAACTTTAAACCATAGATACAAAATCCTCGTTATAAGTATTAGACTATTTTTGAATACAAAGTACAAAATATTCGATTTTATGAATTTGATCCTGTGTCGTGGCCTAAAATTGTGTTTATCTAACTTTTCATTACTCAGAAAAAAGAAAACTCTTTTTTTCAAGGCATCGTTGGAAAACAAATCTTAAAAAGTAATATGCTGGCTACAAATTTCCTTTGTTTAAGAAGTTATTATTATTTTTTTCTTTTTGTGAGTGTACTTCTTCAACTATTGTTCTAGTCTCCGCCATTTTTTATGAAGGGAGAAAGTGGAAGACCTTCAAATGTGTCTCACATGAACCTTAATGTCAGCTCTAATTACTTTTAGCTTACAAATTACAAAGTGACAACCCTTCAAGAGTTTTACTATCACAAATAATTTCACTGGATTTTTTTTTTTCAAAAACATAATGTAATAAAATCGTCAACCTAGTAAAAATTGTTCATGAGGTGAATTAAAATCACCTTCCAAACACCTTTAACACTTGAAGCATAATATATGAGTTGTATTAAGTGAATAGAATTAACATATTATTAAAAAGAAAACAAAAAACGTTAGATTTTAAACTTTCGTAGATTTCTTTTGTCATACTCCAATAACCTTTGGCAGCGACCTCCACCAGCACCCCCTCATGAACTATAAAAACGTAATAAATAAACCCTAAAACTTTGCGTATATAAATTAGTAGATATACAGTATGTCAAGAAAGTCTTTTGACATTGCCAAATATTTCAAATTCTAGAAATAATTGAAATATTAAATATTTTATTAAATTTTTAATTCTGTGTACGTATGTATACTTTGCAAAATACATAATAAAATATTTTTTTAAAATTTCATTATATTTAATTTTGGAACAAAACATAATTTTTATCCCATTGTCAAAACACTTTCTTGACAAACTGTATTTATGTGTTACTTGTTTCTGTTCCAGCTTTTCATAAATTAAAACAATAGATCACTTACGGGGGTAAAGTGATGTGACCAAATGTATAGGGGAACATACCCAATGTGACATTAATCGTTTTGTTGCTCTTTTTTTTCTTCTCATTTACATTAATTTGACATGTGATGACATTTCTCTATCATACTCAATGAGATGTAATTTCTTCGAGTAACTGTCATTCAATTTCTCTTCATGTATGTGTGTATGTTAGTTACTTGGGAAATACTCTGTACATATATACCTGATTTAAAACAACGCCCAGTAGCACAAATAAGTTAAGCGAGAGGAGAGGATATAGTAGTATGAGTAGTAAGTAGGAAATGCAATTTCCACTTTCAAAACAGAAGGAATTCAACTTCGTTTTGCTATATGAAGATCACACAAGATAATCTGTGGTTATGCTCTCTCTCTCTCTCTTTACATTGGTGAGCAACACACCAATATAATGATTTTTAGTTTCTCCTACTGCATGATATGATATGATTCAAGCCTGATTTGAGAGGTAATAATGAAATTTCCTACTGGGTGACTTCAAATAATGAGCTGGCGGCATACTGGGTACATGTTCGTTGATAATGATATGGGTTTACTTGTATCTATAGAAGGGTATGGTTTGAAGCCAACGAGAAAATAGCATTTGGTAGCACACTTGCTTTACACATTTGTATGCAAATCACACATTTTGTTTGAGTTAAAAATATTCTTTCTTTAAAATTAAAAACGATGGAAGTATACGTAGAAAAAGAAAAAGTGACAAAATTTTCTATAGAAATAACTATTTGACAAAATTTTCTTTAGAAATAAAAATTTTCTATAGAAATAAAATTTTGCCGAAAATTTTCTATAGAAATAAAATGTTGGAAAATTTTTCTATAGAAATAAAATTTTGCCGAAAATTTTCTATAGAAATAAAATGTTGGAAAATTTTTCTATAGAAATAAATATTTGACAAAAATTTTCTATAGAAATAAATATTTGACAAAAATTTTCTATAGAAATAAATATTTGACAAAAATTTTCTATAGAAATAAAATTTTGTTAGAATTTTCTATAGAAATAAATAAAATAAAATTTGGACGAAATTTCCTATAGAAATAACATTTTGACCAAAATTTTCTATAGAAATAAAATTTTGTTAAGATGTTTTACAGAAATAAAATTTTGACGAAAATTTTCCATAGAAATAAAATTTTGATAAAAATTTTCTATAGAAATAAAAATTTAACAAATTTTTTTTACGAAGAATTTAAACGTAATTTTCTATATGGATCTCGTATACAAATCTCATACACCTGTTTTATTGTCGTTTTTTTTTCGTTTTGTTAGTTCTTACTAACATACCGAGTAGGATTTAGATTATCCATAGCTGGGTACTGTAATTTAAGGGAAATACTATAACCAACCATGAGGAATATGGAATCAGTCTTTTGGAACGTTTTAAGAATTCTCAAAATGAAAAGAAAGTTTGTTGGTTTTTTCACTACTTGATATTGGTTTAAAAAGTCGACTCCAGCCATTTGCTCTGATGAAGATCATGGCAATGGCCATGCTCATGATAGAAACAGCGGCGATGATGATGATGATTCGTTGAGGTTTTTTAAAAATCCCCACAAAACTCTGTAGTAAAAGTGTAGCTGTGTAGTTGTTGTTCATGGTTAATTTATGAGGTTTCTTTCTAAATTTTCGAAATGGAAGCGAATGCACATCAACACTCTTCACATAAGTAATCAGTATAGACAAAAAAAAAAACACTAAAACAAAAACGGTGAGTCAATGTGTTCCACTTCCTAAGTATTAAAGAAGATCTTAATTTGATTAAAAAAAAAAGCTGAATACATGAACCTCGTCATCTGTACAAAAACTAGAGTTCCATAACAATTTTCCGGGTTTTCTTTTGAATTAAAGTGAAATTGGTTTCATTTTAGAATTTAATTTTATTTTTTGTTTTGTTTATCATTGCTCCAGACATGTAATCACAAGAGCGTGAAAAGTTGCAAGATTGTGTAGTTTTTTGTTTACTAAATTACCACAGGTCGAGTATTTCGCTTATGTTTTAATGATGGCTTAACACCCTATATGTTAAAAAAAAAAAAAAAAAAAAAAAAAAAAAAAAAAAAAACTTTTATGAGGGATATCTAGAAAACTTTAAAAGTTTCATAGATAAGAAAATTGAAAATCTTCTTGCTTTGATTTTGCCAGACCTTTTTTTCTCATTCCAAAATTGTTTTCGTAAAGGCATTTATTTCCTCTTCACATTAATCCTTTGTCAATCTCAAAGGGTTGTTGTTAAAAGTCTTATTAATTGGTGTTTTTAGTTTCTCCCCTCAAAAACCCTTCATATTTCTTTTATAGTAGATTTAATTAAATAAACATTTTGAGGTTTTATATGGGGCAAAAATACCTAACAAGGGTTTATGGTCTTTCAACTTTCTATTCTAAGGGTCGTAGGATACAAAATAAACTGAAGAAAGGAAATCCCAACATTTAGGCTTACTCTTACAAAATCATTGTTTTGGAAAAAACAGAGATCTACAACGTTCACCAACAAACAACAGAAAACAATTAAACCACTTTAGGTCAGACCATGTATAGACTAAAAAAAAAACAAAAGTTGAATTCTTAACAAAGATTTTGAGGTTGGACATAAAGCACATGTTAACCAAGAAAGGCTAATAAATCATACTCCCCAAATAATTTTCCTCCACAAAGTGGCTATCAGAATTCGCTAAATGACGAATTTCAGAGAATTTTCTGTTTGGGTCACTTTAGACGATACCCCATACACTGGGGGAGCACTTTAGAAAAAACATTTTTATAGAAATAAAATTTTGGCAAAATTTTCTATAGAAATAAAATTATGACAAAATTTTCTATAGAAATAAAATTTTGTCAAAATTTTCTATAGAAATAAAATTATGACAAAAATTTCTATAGAAATAAAATTTTGACAAAATTTTCTACAGAAAAAAAATTTGAGAAAATTTTATAGAGAAATAAAATTTTGAGTAAATTTTATATAGAACTAAAAGTTTGTTAAGATGTTCTATAGAAATAAAATTTTGCCGAAAATTTTCTATTGAAATAAAATTTTGCAAAACTTTTCTATAGAAATAAAATTTTGACAAAATTTTTGTATGGAAATAAAATTTCGACAAAATTGTCTATAGAAATAAAATTTTGACAAAATTTTTTTTCGAGGCAAAAATAATCTACCAACATTTGGAGCATTTTTACCCAAAAAAAAAAAAAAACTACCAAACAAAAAAAAATATTTTGTCAAAATTTTAGTTCCATACAAAAATTTTGACAAAATTTTCTATAGAAATAAGATTTTGACAAAATTCTCTATAGAAATAAAATTTTGCCAAAATATTCTATAGAAATAAAATGTTGCCTAAAATTTTCTAAAAAAAAAATAAAATTTTGACAAAATTTTTTATAGCAATAAAATTTTGACAAATTTTCTATAGAAATAAAATTTTGACAAAATTTTTTTTCGAGGCAAAAATAATCTACCAACATTTGGAGCATATTTTACCAAAAAAAAAAAAAAAACTACCAAACAAAAAAAAATATTTTGTCAAAATTTTAGTTCCATACAAAAATTTTGACAAAATTTGCTATGGAAATAAGATTTTGACAAAATTTTCTATAAAAATAAAATTTTGATAAAATTTTCTAAAAAAAAAAATGTGACAAAATTCTCTATAGAAATAAAATTTTGCCAAAATATTCTATAGAAATAAAATTTCGCCTAAAATTTTCTAAAAAAAAATAAAATTTTGACAAAATTTTTTATAGCAATAAAATTTTGACAAATTTTCTATAGAAATAAAATTTTGACAAAATTTTCAGTAGAAATAAAATTTTGAGAAAATTTTATATAGAAATAAAATGTTGAGAAAATTTTATATAGAAATAAAATTTTGAGAAAATTTTATATAGAACTAAAAGTTTTTAAAATTTTGCCGAAAATTTTCTATAGAAATAACATTTTGACACAAATTTCTGTAGAAATAAAATGTTGACAAAATTTTTGTATGGAAATATAGTTTCGACAAAATTTTCTATAGAAATAAAATTTGGACAAAATTTTTTTTCGAGGCAAAAATAATCTACCAACATTTGGAGAATATTTTACCAAAAAAACTACCAAACAAAAAAAATATTTTGTCAAAATTTTATTTCCATACAAAATTTTTGACAAAATTTTGTATAGAAATAAGATTTGACAAAATTTTCTATAAAATAAAATTTTGATAAAATTTTCTAAAAAAAAATGTGACAAAATTTTCTATAGAAATAAAATTTTGCCAAAATATTCTATAGAAATAAAATTTTGACAAAATTTTTGTATGGAAATAAAATTTCGACAAAATTTTCTATAGAAATAAAATTTTGACAAAATTTTCAGTAGAAATAAAAATTTTGACAAAATTTTCAGTAGAAATAAAAATTTTGACAAAATTTTCAGTAGAAATCAAAATTTTGAGAAAATTTTATATAGAAATAAAATTTTGAGAAAATTTTATATAGAAATCAAATTTTGAGAAAATTTTATATAGAAATCAAATTTTGAGAAAATTTTATATAGAAATAAAATTTTGAGAAAATTTTATATAGAAATAAAATTTTGCCGAAAATTTTCTATAGAAATAACATTTTGACAAAAATTTCTATTGAAATAAAATTTTGACAAAATTTTTGTATGGAAATAAAATTTCGACAAAATGTTCTATAGAAATAAAATTTTGAATTTTTTTTCTAGGCAAAAAAATTTTGACAAAATTTTCTAAAGAAATAAGATTTTGACAAAATTTTCTAAAAAAAATAAAATTTTGACAAAATTTTCTATAGCAATAAAATGTTGACAAATTTTCTATAGAAATAAAATTTTGACAAAATTTTCAGTAGAAATAAAATTTTGAGAAAATTTTATATAGAAATAAAATTTTGAGAAAATTTTATATAGAAATAAAATTTTGAGAAAATTTTATATAGAATTAAAATTTTGAGAAAATTTTATATAGAACTAAAAGTTTGTTAAGATGTTCTATAGAATATAGAAATAAAATTTTGACAAAATTTTTGTATGGAAATAATATTTCGACAAAATTTTCGATAGAAATAAAATTTTGACAAATTTTTTTTCGGGGCAAAAATAATCAACCAACATTTGGAGAATATTTTACCAAAAAAACTACCAAACAAAAAAAGTATTTTGTCAAAATTTTATTTCCATACAAAAATTTTGACAAAATTTTCTATAGAAATAAGATTTTGACAAAATTTTCTATAAAAATAAAATTTTAATAAAATGTTCTAAAAAAAATGTGACAAAATTTTCTATAGAAATAAAATTTTGACAAAATTTTTTTCGAGGCAAAAATAATCTACCAAAATTTGGAGAATATTTTACCAAAAAAAAACTACCAAACAAAAAAAAAATATTTTGTCAACATTTTATTTCCATACAAAAATTTTGACAAAATTTTCTATAAAAATAAAATTTTGATAAAATTTTCTATAGAAATAAAATTTTGTTTTGTTTTGTTATTGTTGGTTTTGTTCTTTAAGCATTGTTGTTGTTTTTTTATTTCAGCTTAAAACCATACATTGACTAAACTACAAGAGTAGCTTAACCAACAGAGGAAAAGAATGTTTGTCAAATTTATTTGGGCAAAGCCCTATAGACTGCAAGATGGTTGGATGGACGCACGTTTCGGAATTACCACATTCCTCATCAGCATCCTCTACTTGCAGCAAAACTATCAACCAATTATCAGAATAAATTCAGGCAGTTTATTAAACCCAACAAAAACCACACTTGAACATAAAATTTTGGCAAAATTTTCTATAGAAATAAAATTTTGGCAAAATATTCTATAGAAATAAAATTTTGACAAAATTTTTGTATGGAAATACAATTTCGACAAAATTTTCCATAGAAATAAAATTTTGACAAATTTTCTATAGAAATAAAATGTTGACAAAATTTTCAGTAAAAATAAAAATTTTGAGAAAATTTTATATAGAAATAAAATTTTAAGAAAATTTTATATAGAAATAAAATTTTGACAAAATTTTATATAGAACTAAAAGTTTGTTAAGATGTTCTATAGAAATAAAATTTTGCCGAAAATTGTCTATAGAAATAACATCTGGACAAATTTTCTATTCAAATAAAATTTTGCAAAACTTTTCTATAGAAATAAAATTTTTACAAAATTTTAGTATGGAAATAAAATTTCGACAAAATTTTCTATAACATTAGAAATAAGATTTTGACAAAATTGTTGACAAAATTTTCTATAGAAATAAAATTTTGGCAAAATTTTCTATATATTTTGCCTAAAATTTTCTAAAAAAAAATAAAAGTTTGACAAAATTTTCTATAGAAATAAAATTTTGACAAAATGGAACATGGAAATAAAATTTTGACTGAATATTTTTTTGTTTGGTATTTTTTTGGTCAAATATTCTCTAAATGTTGGTAGATTATTTTTGCCTTGAGTGGCAACCATGAAAGAAACTCTTTTAAAAGTCTTATCAAATGATTTTTTTACTTTGCAAAATGATTTTTATGAATATAAAGCGTAGAAAGTACACTCAAAAAAAGTGAACTCTCTATTTCACTAAAGCCAATTTAACTTTAGTTTAGTTCATGGAATTATTATGCCTGCAGAAAGTTGCCTTTACTCTAATAATTTTTTGCGTACGTTATTTAAATGAACTAAAGAATGGGAAAAAATTATACACAAATTAAGTATAAAGATTTCCTAAATTCGTACTTCTCACAAAATAGTTCATTATTTCTTTAAATTTATAAATTTTACTAAAAATTCGTCCATCATGAACTTCGTATGTCACTAAAAACACTCTTGCAATTTTGAACTCCAATTTTTTCCTTCAAACAACAAAATTTTCTTTAACAAGTGAAAAAAGAAATATTATAACTAATAAATTTTCTTGAATTTGTCGAAAAATATTTACTTATTTTTGTGATATCGGCGTGATGTCAGCGTTTAGTTAAAATTTTCTAAAAATATTCAAAATTTTCTACAATTAACTAAAAGTTTTCTTCCTGGTGATTTCACTGTTTTTTCAGTGTATTAAGAAAATTAAATATTTTATAATTATTTAAGCACAATATAATGGAATTACCAATTTACACACTTGAATAGATTACAAAGGATGTAATATTGCCATACTTTTTTTTTAACGTTCTCTCCCGTCAAAAAAATCTTCAATAGTATACAAAATACATATAAAAAAAAATTGGTCTTAAAATGATAATTATTTAGTTTTATAATAAACAAAGGATGCATGAAATACCGTTAAATAATTATCTTTATAGTATACCATAGACCTTATAATACATAGATGATCCACTATTCTCTTTAAAAAAAAAATGTGTCAGTTCCAAAAATTAATTTTCTGACATTTCGTTTAGATTTTTTCGTAAAGAGTCAGTCCCAAACATTAATTTTCCGGCATTTGCTTTTGTGTTGTTCGTGAAGAGCAATGCTGCTCAAAATTATAATTCGTATTTTCGCGGTTTTGGTCACAATTTTTTGTTCAAATATGAACTTTTAATATATTAATTTATTTATAAATCCTCTGGTGCTCATAAACGGTGTGTAAAATTGGCAAACTACAAAAAGGAAAACGAAAGAAATTGTAAGCGTGCTCTTATTTTTCTCGTTTATTCTTAATCTTCGGAACTGTCAAACATAGTTTGACACCCATGGCTCATCTATGTATTATAAGGTCTATGTAGTAGACCAACAAACTCGATCCTCTCTATTATCTGGCAGGAAAGAGAGAGAGTGAGAAACAAAGAGTTGAAGATTGTCATAGTTGCTCAATTCATAACGGCTTCGTCACCAAAGAAACACGTAGTAGGACATTTTTCTATGTATGTAGTTAGACTCTCCTCTATTTTTTTATTATCTCATAATGGTATAATGTAGGCCAAAATACCGGTATATTACAAGGGGACACTTTTACAAGAGGTGGTTGTGTGGAAAGTCATACCTCATACACAGAAAAAAACGATGTTATTTTCATTTACGAAATTAATTGATCCAATTAAGTTTTAATTGAATCTAAAAATTTTATCAAAAATTAAAAATAAAATTAAAATTATAAATGCATTTTTCCGCGTACATAAAACATTGTATTTTAACAAAGCAAACTGTCCACTATCAGGCAAAGGCTCTTTATCACACATATCAGATTTTCGTGAGGCTTTTGGTCGCCTACCGAAAGCTGCTATGGAAGTGTTTAAACACACAGAAAAAAAAGTGTCTCGTAAATTTAAGAAGATTTTTACAATAATTTATTACAAGAATTTTCCAGAATTTTAGTTCATTTTTCGTATCTTGAACGAAAATTAACTACTCGAAAGGAAATTTTACAAATTCTAAGTAGCAATCGTTTAGTTCATGGCCTACAAAATACGATGGAAATTTCCTTAAAAAATTTCTTAACTGGTAGTTAAAAATTCGTTTGTCATGCTATAAAACTACTTGTGAAATGTAAAGTATTTTGTAAATAATAAGTGCAATTTACTATAAGATTTTTTTGTATGAGAAAATATTTTTTTACGAAATATGAACTTGATAGTGGATAGCAATTTCTTACTGACAATTCCTATAGTTAATATTTGTTGGTAAAAAATTACCCAATGAAATATTTTTAGTTCACATGTAATTAAATTTATAGACATTTTCGTCAAAAATGGTAGATAACATTTCTTGAAAATTTTGAAAATTTTAAGTTAAACGTTTCATTGTTCGTAAACTGGTGTGCCTTTACGAATATTATTCTTAGAGTAAATTGTCAGCTGATGCGATTAACTAATGCATAGTACAGAGATCTTTATCGGCATAGTGGAATGTGATTAATGTAAAGATGATGTTACTTGAGTTTTGTTGTGTATACATGAGTGTGGGGTTGTTTTTATTTTTGTCCATTTAGTGGTTTGGGTGTGTGTGTTTGTTATTCGCGGATGGTTTATTTGGCTGGATGAGGTGTTGTTTTCAATAAAGGCACATGTGTTTTTGTTGTTGTAGGAATGTTTTGGCTTTGCTTGGTTTTGTTTGGCATGCTTCAGTTGTATAGTTGGCGTTGGCGTGGGCTGTTGCATCTTTTTAGAAAGTATGTAACAAGGGAATATAAAGGCATGGAGTATTTTGGATTTTTGTTTGTTTATTAAACCTTTTAAATGAAAATTATTAATATTTTATCGGTAGTTTAGAAAAAAGTTATTAAGAATATTTACGAAAATATGTTGAAATTGAAAGTGTATTGAAATTTTTATTATTCTATTTAAAAAAAATAATATTCAATTCCAGATGAATTTGGAAAATGTTTGTTATATCTCAGCGTATAGTTTATTCATAAATTGGTAAGTATTTTTTTAATATGACTTTCTTTTAAAAAGAATATTTTTTATGTATATTATTATTTGTTAATTATTTTTTTTTTTTAGAAAGCCAGTTTAATGTTTTCTTTGTTGTAAAAACAATATTTAATTTCAGAGCAACTCCAGATGGATTCGAACAAATAAAAAATAGAGAATTGGTAAGTTTTCTTTTAAAAATTGGATTTATTTTAACTAGAATATTTACGTTTTTGTGACCTTTTTATCATCAAAATTACAGGTTTTTATTGCCTTATTTTAGTATTTCTTTAATCAAATTGTTTGGAAACCAATGTAATATTTTTAATGTAAAAACAAATATTTAATTTCAGAATAACCCCTTAAACATTTGGACAAATTTTTAGTACTCCTTTGCCTGTAATTTAATAGTGAATTGGTAAGGATTCTTTAACTTTCTTTTAGCCCTGGACAGTCATCCTTATTTTTTGTACATTAACATCAGCCTTCGTCATTTTGACTACGGCTCATTTCAAGACGCTGAAATTTTCATCGTGAGCGAAAAAGTTAACCAAACTTGAGTTTATTTTCTTATTCAATATGGTTTTAAGTAGTATAAAACAAAAATTCATAAAACGGTCGAATTAGTATAACTTAAATTCACCATTTCCCAATAGACTAAAATGCATTTTAAATCGAAAATGAAATTACGTGTCGTCATTTTGACGAATGATGACTGTCTAGGGTTATCAAGAATATTTGGTTTTTAATGTATATTATTATTTTTTTCATTAGATTTTTTGAAAACTTATTTAATAATTTTATTTAATATTTAATTTCAGAGTAACCCAAATAAATTTGGACAACTTTTTATATTTCCCCTCAGCGTACAATTTAATAGAGAATTGGTAAGTTTTATATTAAAACTTTGGCTTTCTTTCAACTAGAATATTTATTTTATTATATCCTTCACATCGATAACAACACAGTTTTATGAGTTTATATAGAATACTTCATTATTTTTCTAATTGTTTCAGGTACACATTTTATGAGATACGTTTTCCAAAGAAAAGTTGAATTCTTTACACCATTTGATAAAATGCCCCAAATATG
This sequence comes from Haematobia irritans, assembly GCF_050003625.1. Classification (NCBI taxonomy): domain Eukaryota; kingdom Metazoa; phylum Arthropoda; class Insecta; order Diptera; family Muscidae; genus Haematobia; species Haematobia irritans. The sequence goes on along the minus strand of NC_134400.1, from coordinate 34,138,262 downwards.
GTAAGTTACAAGCTAAAATGAAGAATTAAAAATTATATTTCATTACATGGTGTTAATTTTTAACTATTTTCATTTTTGTTTCCATTTTTTCCAGCAAGATATGTGAAAAAACTACCTACGATGAATAAAAAAAGGATAAGTCAAAATGTCCAAACAGCGGGTTCAAATGAACTACTCTCTGTTCCACGTGGTCATAATTTTTATTCACAAAAACATTGTATTAAGAACTTTCATCATAAGTTTTTATAGTAAAATACTTTTGCTTAAAGAAAGTTTAATTTTAATGTATGAAAATTTTCATAATAGTAAAACGGTTTGTTGTTCCTTTAATTATTTAATTTCTCTGTACTGTGGAATGATTGATTTAAAAATTGTTTAGTCGTCGACATTTTAAAGAGACTGTTAACCACAAAATAAGCAAGTAAACCAAAATAATACTGACTTTTTAACTTGGTAGGGGTATATAAATCTTATGGTGTTGTAAAAATGAACTAAACTACAATGTTATAGATGCACTAAAATTTAAGAAAATTATAAACTAGACAAGTTGAAAAAAATCTTAAGGGCTAAATCATGGTCAATATTACTACAGTTTAGTTCATTTTGCAATGGAAAAAGGTTCACTGTTTTTTCAGTGCACTTAATCAAAACATCATGGGACATTGAGAAAGAAACATTTTTATAAGTCTTATGAAATTGCTTTGTAAAATTATTTTTACAAAGTATTAATTAAATGCATTATTTTATTTCAAGCACAATAAATATTATAAAATTACGAATTCACACACTTCAATATGAGATTACAAAAGATGTCATATTGCAATAACTGTATTCTCCCTTAAAAAAACCTTGAATATAATAGAATAACTGAAAACAAAATATACCAATTTGTTTTACAATGATAATTATTTAATGTTAGTGTTTAAAAAAAATGTATGTTTCCAAATAATACAAAATCTCATTAATTTACAATAAACAAAGGCTGCATGAAATACCGTTAAATAATTATTATGAACACCCCAAACAACTAGATCCTCTCTATTATCTGGCAGGAGAGAGAGAGGGAGACTGAGAAATAAAGAGTTGAAGATTGTCATTATTGCTCAATTCATAATAGTTTCGCCCCACCCCCAAAGAAAACCATGGTAGGATATTTTTTCAATGTATATATATACTGTCATCTATTGTTTTATTTTATCTCATAATGGCATAATGTATTTTTCTTTGTATTTAATTATAAATTAAGTAACCACAATTAATGAGAAAAAGATTTCCATGGCAATGAATTATATGGGGCAAATTATGTAAATCCATTTATATTTGTTGCATTGTTTTATTTATATAAAATTTAATGTCAAAAATATCGCTTTTCTTTGACATATTTTATAGTAACGAATAACAATAAAAGCAATCCCCTCACTACTTCATCTATTGTGCATGCAAATTCTTTAAAAGAAATTGAGGTCATTAATAATAACAGTAATGAAAATAACCAAAACTAAAGAGCAAAACCTCAAAAAACACCCAACAGGGTAAGAAATAATAAGTACTAAATAACATAGACGACCACAGTAATAATAATGCAAGAAGAAAACAAGGCAAATTGTAAAATATAAAATGCTGAAACCACATAATGTTGTTAACAAACAAACGCGCACACAATTCTATTTGATTTCCCCCACACTCATATGTGTGTGTGTGTGTTGGAGTGTATTTCCCCATTTATTTTCTTCTTCACTTTTTATTCAACGAAATTGAAAATTTTCTAAGAAAATCTGGTAATTTCAGTACACCCAGCCATGCATGACTTAGTTATAGTGACCCACAAATGCTGGGTCATTTTTGCCATAAATATGTGGTTGAAATAAACTATAATCCTATCATTCAAATTGAATATAATTCAGAATGGCTGAATAGAATTTCCCAAGGGAAATTTATTGTCAAGCCTTGCTGAATAGAGGTTTCCATTGAAAACAGCCTTGCTGAATAGAGTTTCCATGGAAAAACTATTATGCAGCCTTGCTGAATAGTTTCCATGGAAAAACTATTATGCAGCTTTGCTGAATAGAGTTTTTCATGGGAAAAACTAAAATTCAGCTTGGCTGAATAGAGTTTTCCATAGGAAAACTATAATTCAGCTTCGATGGATAGAGTTTTCCATAGGAAAACTATAATTCAGCTGGGCTGAATAGAGTTTTCCATAGGAAACTATAATTCAGCTCGTCTGAATAGAAAATTCAGCTTGGCTGAATAGAGTTTTCCATAGGAAAACTATAATTCAGCTTCGATGGATAGAGTTTTCCATAGGAAAACTATAATTCAGCTGGGCTGAATAGAGTTTTCCATAGGAAACTATAATTCAGCTCGGCTGAATAGAAAATTAAGCTTGGCTGAATAGAGTTTTCCATAGGAAAACTATAATTCAGCTGGGCTGAATAGAGTTTTCCATAGGAAAACTATAATCCAGCTGGGCTGAATAGAGTTTTCCATAGGAAAACTATAATTCAGCTTCGATGGATAGAGTTTTCCATAGGAAAACTATAATTCAGCTGGGTTGAATAGAGTTTTCCATAGGAAAACAATAATTCTGCCTGTCTGAATAGAGTTTTCCATAGAAAAACTAATATTCAGACTGGCTGAACACAATTTATCTATAGAAATCCCATTTTCTTTTCCATTGTCTATAAGGAAAACCAAAATTATTTATTTGTTACTTAATTTATTATATGTATTTATTTATTATTGTATGTTTACCTGAACTGAAACATTGTTCCAGTTTTTTCCCCTCAATTCCTAAAAGCAAAAATTCATCACTCCAAATTCATGTACCCCCCTTTGGTAATTTGAAGAAATCTCAATTATTTTTCTATTGAGTGAAAAAAGGCAACTAAAGCAATTTTCACACGACAACTCAAAAATACAAAGCATCATCACTATATGCTGCCAGAGGAAGCGTAAAGGGAAAAACTACCAAGATATTTTATTTAGTAATAGAATGACGGATATACGCCGAGAAAAGCAAATTCAACATAAATACTATAATCACATTGAAATTATGCTTTTCAAACATTTCAAATATAAGACACGAAGTAATAACATTTCAGCTTTACTTTTACCCTAAGTCAGCCTACTTCGTTAAGTTACAAGGTTGCATACTACTGTTTAGGGTTTCTTTTTCTCTTTTGGTGAGATACTGTTTTTTTTTTTTAGCTCAATATGGTATAGTTGAGTAATTGTATGTGGTATGATGGTATGAAGAGAGGGGTGCTGGAAAGACTACCATTGTAGTAGTGGGTGGTTTGGCAACTCATTTTCCGACAAACTACATAGGCCCCCACAGAGAATCATCAGACGGCGGTATGTAATGCGAATGCTAACAAAGGCAATAAATAATAATGACACAAACGAACATCGAATAGAGAAAAGGTATTAAAGAAAAACAAGGAAGGAAAAAAACAATAAAAACACAGCCACAACTATTTCGGTATGTATGGCAGACCAAAGTAGCGGAAGGAAAACTCCATCCATACAACATTCAAATAATGCTTGAAAAAGAATCTCAGTATAATCAAACCTTAATAACAGAAAATTGTGAAAATTAAATTAAAGACTTCGCCAAGTTGCGATTTCAGTTTAGTTGATGCTTGTATACTTTGTACGTTTTTATTATTTTTTTTTTTTTTTTGTTAACTGAGAGGCACGATAATCGTAATAGTGATATAAAGGTTAATAATCAGGAAGCTTGTATATATAAGGTGATTAATTGTAATCTGTAAACGAAGGGAGAGAACAGTAGACAAAAGGCAAAAGCTAATATTTATATTTAATCCATTAAATAAATATCGTGTGATATGCAACTGCAAGAAAAAAAAATTAATCCACCAGTATAGAAATAAAATGTTGACAAAATTTTCTATAGAAATAAAATTTTGACAAAATTTTCTATAGAAATAAAATTTTGACAAAATTTTCTATAGAAATAAAAGAAAAAATAAGACAAAATTTTTTATAGCAACAAATTGTTGACAAAATTTTCTATAGAAATAATATTTTGACAAAATTTTCTATAGAAATAAAATTTTGATAAAAGTTTCTATAGAAATAATATTTTGACAAAATTTTCTATAACAATAAAATTTTGATAAAATTTTCTTTAGAAATAAAATTTTGATAAAATTTTCTATAGAAATAAAATTTTGACAAAATTTTCTATAGAAATAAAATTTTGACAAAACTTTCTATAGAAAAAAAAACTTCATTACAAACGCCGATATCACAAAAATAATGCATATTTTTCGACAAATTCAAGAAAATTTATTAAAGTTAATTAACTTTTTTTCTTTGGAAAAAAAGAAAATTGAAAATTTTCTTGTTATTTAGATTATTTATTTTTTTTTAATGCATTAGGTATATCGCATTACTCTATCCTGGGGTTTATTTCAAGAGAAATGAAGGTCGAAGTTTCCAAGATAATACAAAGATTTTCTCAATTGTGTACACACACGTAAGTATGTATTTGATATTTTCTTAGTTTATTGTTTTTTTTTTCCTTCTCGATAATTACAACGTTGTTTCGCATTTTCAGTTAGTTATTACTATTTTACTAAAGCTCTTGTGTATTGCCTTCTTTTGCCAATTTTGCTTTACACCTTGTCATAGACGTCAATATGCCTAGTATTGAATTGCTATGTAGGTGGTGGCGGTAATATTTTGTGGTATTGCCTTAATGGAAGATTGGAACAATTTATGGAGAGGGAAAAAAATTAAATTTCACACGCTGTTACACATTTGAGTTGTTGCAATACCAGATTAGTTACAACAAATATAGGCATACAAAAAAAAAACATACAAACAACAAAAACATAAACACTAGATAGTCTTAAGTAACGAAGAGACAATGAGAGAGAAATTTACAACTTGTGGTATCATAGGGGATTGAATAGTCTAAAAGAGTCGAAAATAACGGGCTGTCACAATAACTAATCAAACTAACACAATGACAGAAACAACATAGAAACATTAAAATTTGAGAAACCAAGCACTTGTGTGCAGAAAGAGGGTGGGGGAGCTCTTCACATCATTTTGTGGCAATCTCTTCTGTCAAGCCAAGTTCCATAAACAATAATGCTTTCATACATTTTTTTTTGCGGTGATTTAATGATGAAATCTTTTGTAAATTGGCAAAAGTACTGGCTATATTGATTTCTATTTGTATTTTTCTTTTTCGTTCATTTACTTAACAGAAGAGCTGTCGTTCATTACTAAAGGACCTTAAAGAATAGCGTCATTGGAGGGCTATCATTGGGAGAAATCTACTTTAATACACATCATGCAAAATAATAACATTGAGCATTACAAGACCAACATACCTTGAGAGAGAGTGTGTAAGAGAAAGAGAGGGAGATAAAGAAAATAGCTCTTATTGAAATTCATTATCTAAAATTAAAATCTTATTCATAGTTAAATTAAGAATTTTAAACCTTTATAGGGAGGACTTATTAAAACTAAGTAGAAAGTTCATTGAGTTCGACCTGACATAAGGTAATATAAGGAGGGAACTATTCAATAATTTAAAGAGAGGACAAACAATTTTACAATGAACAAGTATATACAGCAGTAAGTTCGGCCGGGCCGAACCTTAAATACCCACCACCATGAACCAAATATTAGGGTTTCCTTTGAAATTTCAGGAGGGCTTGAGGACTTGGGGACACTTCCCGAAGATAAATTTAAAGATTTCACCTATGAGGACTATATCAGATTCTGGATTTATAAGAACCATTTTTGTTTGAGTTTTAGAGGAATCATTAACATCTCTTGTAAGTGTGCAAGAAAATTATAAAATAACGTCTTGCTTTGAAATCTTAAATCTGTAGAAGTAAAATCTGGAAATTTTACATTGAGTTTCAAGCAATTTTCATGATCAGTGCGCCTTCTACATCCTCAAGAAGTGAAGTCGGTCTATATGGAGGCATTACCAAATGGACCGATAGAAACTTAATCCGATACACGTTTTTGTGAGTCTAAAATACCAGAATATTTACAATTTCAGGCAAATCGGATAAAAACTACGGTTTCTACAAACCCAAGGAGTTAAATCGGGAGATCTTTCTTATGGGGGCTATTCTAAAATATGGACCGATACTCACCGTTTTCGGAACACTTCTTTATGGCCCGAAAATACCTCTAGATTTCCAATTTCAGGCAAATTGGATAAAAACTTCAGATTCTAAAGGGTGATTTGTTAAGAGCTTGATAACTTTTTTTTAAAAAAAAACGCATAAAATTTGCAAAATCTCATCGGTTCTTTATTTGAAACGTTAGATTGGTCCATGACATTTACTTTTTGAAGATAATTTCATTTAAATGTTGACCGCGGCTGCGTCTTAGGTGGTCCATTCGGAAAGTCCAATTTTGGGCAACTTTTTCGAGCATTTCGGCCGGAATAGCCCGAATTTCTTCGGAAATGTTGTCTTCCAAAGCTGGAATAGTTGCTGGCTTATTTCTGTAGACTTTAGACTTGACGTAGCCCCACAAAAAATAGTCTAAAGGCGTCAAATCGCATGATCTTGGTGGCCAACTTACCGGTCCATTTCTTGAGATGAATTGTTCTCCGAAGTTTTCCCTCAAAATGGCCATAGAATCGCGAGCTGTGTGGCATGTAGCGCCATCTTGTTGAAACCACATGTCAACCAAGTTCAGTTCTTCCATTTTTGGCAACAAAAAGTTTGTTAGCATCGAACGATAGCGATCGCCATTCACCGTAACGTTGCGTCCAACAGCATCTTTGAAAAAATACGGTCCAATGATTCCACCAGCGTACAAACCACACCAAACAGTGCATTTTTCGGGATGCATGGGCAGTTCTTGAACGGCTTCTGGTTGCTCTTCACTCCAAATGCGGCAATTTTGCTTATTTACGTAGCCATTCAACCAGAAATGAGCCTCATCGCTGAACAAAATTTGTCGATAAAAAAGCGGATTTTCTGCCAACTTTTCTAGGGCCCATTCACTGAAAATTCGACGTTGTGGCTCGTTAGTAAGTCTATTCATGATGAAATGTCAAAGCATACTGAGCATCTTTCTCTTTGACACCATGTCTGAAATCCCACGTGATCTGTCAAATACTAATGCATGAAAATCCTAACCTCAAAAGAATCACCCTTTAGAAGCCCAAGAAGTAAAATCGGGATATCGGTCTATATGGGGGTTATACCAAAACATGGACCGATACTCACCATTTGTGCCACACCTCTTTATAGTCCTAAAATACCTATAAATTTCCAATTTCAGGCAAATTGTATATAAACTACGTATTCTAGAAGCCCAAGAAGTAAAATCGGGAAATCGGCCTATATGGGGGCTATACCAAAATATGGACCGATACTCACCATTTTCGGCACACCTCTTTATGGTCCTAAAATACCTCTAGATTTCTAATTTTGGACAAATTGGATAAAAACTACGATTTCTATAAGCCCAAGGCCCCACATCGGGAGGTCGTTTTATATGGGGACCATACCAAAACATGGGCCGATACTCACAATTTTTGGCACACGTATTTATGGTCCTACTATACCTCTAGATTTCCAATTTCAGGTAAATTGAATAAAGACTGCGGTTTCTATAAGCCCAAGAAGTAAAATCGGGAGATCGGTCTATATGGGGGCTATACCAAAATATGGACCGATACTCACTATTTTTGGCACACGTATTTGTGGTCCTACAATACCTCTAGATTTCCAATTTCAGACAAATTGGATAAAAACTACGGTTTCTATAAGCCCAAGAAGTAAAATCGGGAGATTGGTCTATATGAGGGCTACACCAAAACATGGACCGATACTCACCATTTTTGGCACACCTCTTTATGGTCATAAAATACTTCTAGATTTCAAATTTCAGGCAAATTGGATAAAAACTACGATTTCTATAAGCCCAAGAAATAAAATCGGGAGATCGGTCTATATGGGGGCTATACCAAAATATGGACCGATACTCACAATTTTTGGCAGACGTATTTTTGGTCCTACAATACCTCTAGATTTCCAATTTCAAGTAAATTGAATAAAAACTGCGGTTTCTATAAGCCCAAGAAGTAAAATCGGGAGATCGGTCTATATGGGGGCTATACCAAAACATGGACCGATACTCACCATTTTTGGCACACCTCTTTATGGTCATAAAATACCTCTAGATTTCAAATTTCAGGCAAATTGGATAAAAACTACGATTTCTATAAGCCCAAGACCCCAAATCGGGACGTCGGTTTATATGGGGACTATATCAAAACCTGGACCGATGTAGCCCATCTTCGAACTTGACCTGCCTGCAGACAAAAGACGAGTTTGTGCAAAATTTCAGCACGATTGCTTCATTATTGAAGACTGTAGCGTGATTACAACAGACAGACAGACAGACGGACAGACGGACATCGTTATATCGTCTTAGAATTTCTCCCTGATCAAGAATATATGTACTTTATATAGTCGGAAATCGATATTTCGATGTGTTACAAACGGAATGACAAACTTATTATACCCCCGTCACCATTCTATGGTGGTGGGTATAACAAGGCATGGTAAGAGCCAGGGTTCAAATAAAAATTCATTCCTTCGCTGCAAAAGAAGTGAAACTGGTAAAGCGGTGTATATTCTAAGAATTCAATATAAATTCTATTGGTGGAACAAATCATTAATAATTTAATGGTAAAGGCAAAAAATTGAAGAAAAAATACTAGTTACTTTGCATCTGTATATGAACGTATCATTTTTGGCTTTTGTATACACTGAATTCATTAATTCATCTGAATTTTTATGTGTCTAACATAATTATGTTCTTATTTGCAGTTTAATTTGTGCAACCAAAAAATCGTAGACGACAATTCTCTAATCGAATGCCGTCAATGGTCCGATACTCTCCTCTGTTATTGCTATTGATTTTGGATTTATATCTCCTATACTTTAGTGATGACATTACAAACTGTAGTTTTCTCTCTTTAAAAAAAATAGTGAATAAATCCCATAAGATGGCGTACAAAGAAATTCAACTCAACTCTTCACCATATTCGATTGGATCTCAAACCAAGTCTTGTTTGAGAACAACTGTCTTTTGAGGGCAGTGTAAATTAAAATTAATTCAGTCTACCATCAATTCAAATTCACATCTTCTGACCCTAATTGTGAGCTATTAATTCAATTTAAATTTTGTATTAAAATTGATTTTCTCCTTCTAAGAAAAAATGAAAGAAAAAAAATTGGAATGTTCCAGTAGATTTGAGATAAAAATATATTTTTGTTTGTGGCATTTTTTTTTCTTTGCTCCAATTCGTGCGTAAATTTGCCAAACACAATTCGGCGTAATAACACTTAATTGAAAATGCTTAGACCCCACCAAGGTCAACCATCATAGAACAGGAGGGAAAATGTACTTTCTTTAAAATTTCCCAGAATTTACCTTTTTGGCGATTGTTGACACAAAAAAACAAATTTCTGTATGTGAGAATAGATTTTAATAATACCTTTATTTGCATATGAAAACAACAACAAAAAAACGACACGTGGCATATTGAAAGCTATTTAAAATTGTATGGTGTTAGGTTTCATTCTTCCGATAATAAGTTCATAGATGTACATGCATTAAGAAAATTTTCTATGTACTTCCAAACGCATGTGTATACCTGGTTTAAGAGGCAATTTTCATGGAAACTGTCAAAGAGACCATAACAGAGGAAAATATCCTGATAAGGATATTATGAATAAAGTCCAACGGTGTAGAATAATAAATAACCAATTATGTTTTAAACAACCATCTTCAATTTATGTTAATAAAAAAGTTACTTATTCACTGAGTTTAAATTAGAAAACCTGAAAGCAGCGATTTTCCTTAGCTTTTGTCTTTAATCCCTTATGGATAAACTTTGAACAATGTTTAATGAATGAATAAAATATTAAATTTGTTTTAAAGGAATTAAGAAAATTTACAACAATATTTTTTTTTTACAAACCTTTAGTTTGAAAAAAAAAAATTTTTTTGGAGTTGCTATTCATACACTCAAAAATAAAACAGAATTAATTAAAAAAAAGCAAATATTTTGTAAACGAAAAAATCTGCATTTCTTATCAAACTTCAACAACTGTAACCATTTTTGAATTTCTTGGAATTCATTTGTTTGTTAAATTAAACATAAAATGGAACGACAAAATGTGATTGTTAGCACTGGAGATAAAATACGAAAAGACTAACCAATGATTAAAAGACAATTAATTTAATCAATAAAATTTTAATATAATTTTTAAAACTTTAAAGCAAAAAAAAAATACTCTATTAATATTTCCAAATTGTCTATTATGACTTCATATATATGAGGTGGTAGGCTGTTAGGAGAGAGAGAGGGAAACAATTAAGCTTCTCTTGAAAACAACTGCCATAGATTATTTTATTCCTTATTTATTAAAATCTTTATCATAATCCCAAATACAAATTGTAATAAATTTTTTAATTATTATTTTTTAACTGATTGCTCCTGTTAATTTCGCAATTGAAGCTAAACGATTTTTCTTTTATTAATATTCACCAAATGTCAGTTACTACTTCTCATATGAGATAGCGAGTCGTATTCTTGGATGAGACAGAGGGAAACAATTAAGCCTCTCTTGGAAACTACCACAATCGATTATTTTATTTACTTATTAAAATATTTATTATAATTATAAACACAAATTGTAATACATTTTTAATTGATTTATTAAATCGATTACATTCGTTAATTCTGCAATTGAAGCTAAAATATTTTTATTAATATTCACCAAATGTCAGCTATATCATATATAAAGGGTGATTCTTTTGAGGTTAGGATTTTCATGCATTAGTATTTGACAGATCACGTGGGATTTCAGACATGGTGTCAAAGAGAAAGATGCTCAGTATGCTTTGACATTTCATCATGAATAGACTTACGATCTGCCACAACGTCGAATTTTCAGTGAATGGGCCCTAGAAAAGTTGGCAGAAAATCCGCTTTTTTATCGACAAATTTTGTTCAGCGATGAGGCTCATTTCTGGTTGAATGGCTACGTAAATAAGCAAAATTGCCGCATTTGGAGTGAAGAGCAACCAGAAGCCGTTCAAGAACTGCCCATGCATCCCGAAAAATGCACTGTTTGGTGTGGTTTGTACGCTGGTGGAATCATTGGACCGTATTTTTTCAAAGATGCTGTTGGACGCAACGTTACGGTGAATGGCGATCGCTATCGTTCGATGCTAACAAACTTTTTGTTGCCAAAAATGGAAGAACTGAACTTGGTTGACATGTGGTTTCAACAAGATGGCGCTACATGCCACACAGCTCGCGATTCTATGGCCATTTTGAGGGAAAACTTCGGAGAACAATTCATCTCAAGAAATGGACCGGTAAGTTGGCCACCAAGATCATGCGATTTGACGCCTTTAGACTATTTTTTGTGGGGCTACGTCAAGTCTAAAGTCTACAGAAATAAGCCAGCAACTATTCCAGCTTTGGAAGACAACATTTCCGAAGAAATTCGGGCTATTCCGGCCGAAATGCTCGAAAAAGTTGCCCAAAATTGGACTTTCCGAATGGACCACCTAAGACGCAGCCGCGGTCAACATTTAAATGAAATTATCTTCAAAAAGTAAATGTCATGGACCAATCTAACGTTTCAAATAAAGAACCGATGAGATTTTGCAAATTTTATGCGTTTTTTTTAAAAAAAAAAGTTATCAAGCTCTTAACAAATCACCCTTTATATGAGATAACGAGTTTTATTATGATATGAGAGAAAGAGGGAGTGAAGTAAACAATTAAGCATCTCTTGAAAACTATTGCCATGGATTATTTTTTCATACATTAGAATCTTTAACATATTTACAAATAGAAATTTTATTACATTTGTAATAAATTTTTAATTTTTTTTTTTTTTGCTTGATTGCTGATTGAAACTAAGATATATTTTTCTTCTATTAATATTCACCAAATATCAGTTATAACTTGGCATATACACTTAAAAAAAAAAGTTTACTTGGATCCAAAGATTTTGACCTTTCTTTAAGGATTTTGGTATTGATTCCGAGCCAAATATGAGGCTTCTTTAAAATAAAGACATTTTTTACGGACCTCCCTGTCTTTAAATCTAGGATCGATAAAATTGAAATTGGATACAGATCTCATTCATCGAATTTTTATTCTCTGTTTGCGATATATTAATAAGGGTATACATGTACAAACAAATTCCAGTTTCAAAATCCAAATTATGTCAAGTACTTCAAAGTAAAAACGGTTTTCTTAATGCAAAAAAACAAAAAACTTTAAACCAAAGATGCAAATCCTTAAAATAAGTCTTAGCCTATATTTGAAGCGTTTTTATCTTAAATTTAAAAATTCAATATGTCAGTTGAGTTAAAGACGATTTCTTTAAATTAAAAATGTTTTTCTTTATTTTAAGGAACATTTGCCTTACTTCAAAGATCTACAACTTCAACAGAGGGACGCAAAATTTCAAGATTTGTTTCCTAAATTTAATGAAAAAATTTTTTGAAGCAAGGATTAGAAACTTTATTTTAATTAAAATGTCATTATTTTAAAGAATTTTGTCCTTAGCATTGCGTAAATTTCGAGACCTAAAATTTTAGTTGCATAATCTTCCATATTAGGTCAATATTTTTTGTCAGTGTATATGTGATAACGGGGGTGTTGCTAGGTTAGGGGTTTTTTCACGTTTAGGGGGATTTTTAGGGGTAACATTTATTTAGGGTGATTTTTGGGGGGTAAAAAATATCTTAGACCTTATAAAGTGGAGCACTTCTCAAGCAAATTCGGAACAATTCTGGCATGAATTATGAGAAAAAAGATGCGGGAAGTCATCAAGAAGATCCTAAATACAAGCAAGTATACAATAGCATTATTTTCGTTATCTTTTTTAAACGCTTCGGTTGAAAGGACATTTTTAATATTTGACACAATTAAAAACAATCGTATTTTAACTTAGCAGCTAAAATTATTTTAAGAGTAAGTCTGCTTTTTAAATTAATATACATATTGTATTATTACATCCAAAGAAAAAATAATTTCCTCAGGGACGAAATTTTAAACAAACGAAATTCTCTTTTGTTATAAAGTATTTTCTTAAAGAGCAAATTTTATTTTTTATATTTACTTCAAAAGAAAATTTTTTAGCATCAAAAGAAAACTTAGTTTGCTAAAATTTCGTTTCTCAGAAAAGAAAACTCTTCAGAATATATTTGTGTTAAAATTAATTTTTAAAGTGTATCACTACAGGATTTTTTCACGTAATTTGGGACCCCTTTTTGTACTTTTTACATTCTTAAATTTTTCGGTGGTTTTTGAAAAAAGCCTATACCAATTTAGAGGTTTTTTTCTTAAGATTTATGGGGGAGAATCAAAACTCACCTGGCAACACTGGGCCATAGTATGACAAAGATAATTGAGAAGAAGATGCAGTCTTGTCATAGCAAAACTGAAGCACCAGAGGACTCTGCCAACAAAATATCATAAAGTTTGCGTCGACGTGTCTCTCAAATGTACTGCCGTTTGCGTCGGAAAATATCATAACATTTGTGTTTTTCATAAATTTCTGAATAAAAACCCACAAAAGCTATACCAAGACAATTGTAGAAAATTAAAATAAAACTTATGTGTATTTTAAAGCGAATATTCATTATGGTTTTATGTGAATATTGCCGTTTTGAATTTATTCCTGGGCAGAGCTGCTTTTGAAAAAATTGACAAATAAAACAATTTTTTTTCTCATAGCCCTCTACACCTTGACATTTGTTTTCTCTTTATAAGAACACAATGCTTAATCTTGTTATACTCAATTATCTTTGGTATGATATGAGAGAGAGGGAGAGGAGGAACAAATTAAGCCTCTCTTAGAAACTACTACCATTGATTTGACTGTTCCGAAGATTAAGAATAACTGAAGAAAATAAGATCACGTTTACAACCTCAAAAATATGAGATAGAGGGTATTCTGAGATAAGAGAGAGGGAGAAAAGGAAACAGTTAAGCATTTCTTGAAAACTACCACAGATTATTTCTTTTCATAGATTACAATCGTTAACATAGTTACAAAATTTCATTACATTTGTAATTAATTTTTAGTTTTTTTTTTTAATTGATTGCTTCCGATTGAAACTAAGATATATTTTTTCTTCTATTAATATTTAGCAAATATCAGTTATAACTTCTCATATATTTGTGATAACGGTGTTAGTATGATATGAGAGAGAGAGGGAGGGAAGGAAAAAAGACTCTCTTGACAACTATAGATATTTTTTCTTTATTTTATAATTATGTTATAAATACAAATTGTAATACATTTTTAATTAATCTTTTATATTGATTGCTATTGAAACGAGCAATTTTTTTAATCTATTACTATTCATCAAATGTCAGTTATATTATATACGCATATGAGATATGAGATGTCATATGAGATGTCTTATTTGAATGAGAGAGAGAGGGATTAAATTTTTTCTTCTATTAATATTCAATGTCAGTTATATCATATAATTATATGAGATAAGGGGCCGTTGTCTTATTTGAATGAGAGAGAGAGGGAATGATAAAAGAAAACAAGTATCTCTTAAAAGCTATTACCATTATTTATTAAAATCTTTATTATAATTACAAATACAAATTATCATATATGTATAAAACAAAAAAATACCAAAAGCTTAGGCTATCGGCAGCTAAGGCAATTCTCACCAAAAAGTTCCAAAGATATTTTTTTCCTTTTTTTTAGTTTAAAAAAAAATTATTTCATACACCGAACAATTTTAAAAACGTCCTTTTCTGTCCATTTTTGTACATTGTTTGTACTCTCATTGTTTGGGTTAAAATTTTTTTTTTTTAGAATTTTACTTAAAATCTAATTTACTCAAAATTGATCGTGCAAAACCTTTTTTGGAAATTGTTTTAAAAAACATTAGTAAAAATTAAGCCAATAATATTATTTAATATATATATATATATATATATATTTATTTATTTTTTTTTAAGAATAAGCCTACTAAAGAAAACGAAGTAACATAAACAGAATGCAGCAACCATAAATCTTTTAATTATTAAATATGGAAGCGTATGAAGCAAAACAAAGAGAGGGAGATAGAGAAATAATAATAGGATAAAAGAGCATATCATTAAAGAGGCAACAATACCATCAAGTGCGTACATTTGAAATCCATTTGACAGGAAAAAATTCACAAATGATGAATGTTGCTGTTGATTTTCAATATGCTGCGGCGGCTGCTGGTTAGATTTTTGATTTAGAGTCTGATGATGATGATGTTTTTGGAAATTCGATAGATTATGCATAACATTTTTCGTTGGACGACGTATTTGTTCATAATCTAAAGATGATGACACCAAACTTGTTGCCGATGCGTTATTAGTCACGGTGGCAAATGATTTTTCTCGATTCAAACCACCACAATTGTCGCTAGCTGCTGTGGTCGAAGGACTAGCAGTTGTTGGACCTGTTGAGAATAACGATGCCAATATGCCACCCATTTCGAATATTGATGAATTGCTTAGTATGTTTATCTTTCTTCACACTAATACACAAATATTGTCTGTAATTTAGTGAAAACCCAATGTAGCCCTTTTTGAAGGAGTAGATGATGGCTGTTACAGGGGAATGGAGAATTAGCCTACAATTTAACGAAGACGTATGGCATTAAATTTAATGTGTTGACACGATGATTTGCAAATAAAGCTTGAGGAGGATGTTATCAATAAAAATCGTATTTCCCATAATCAAAGCCCTCCTTTTGGAGATATTCTCTTCATTTGATGAGTGATGAGTTCTCTTTTGAAAGATTATCTCCATTTGATGAGTGATGAGTTCTCTTGACAGAGAATTCTCCTATGTTAAATTTTCTCGCAATTATTCATATTTTAATCGTCATAGTCATTTATTTATTTAATGTAATAAAATTTAAATATATTTGGAATATTTTTCAAATATTGTTTACTTTTGCTAAAGAATCATCCTACAACAAATGGTGTTGATATGAATGAAAAATGTGAAATTAAAGGAAAATATATGGGAAATTATTTAAACTCTAATAATACCCATATGTCTAAAAATTCTCTAAAAGTTAAAATAAAAAATATATTTTTTTTTTCTGCATTTTTTCCTGAAACTTAACCATCTTCCTTTTTTTATAATATAAAAATTGACAGTATGACAAATGAGCAGAATACCCGTCGTATAGAAATGCATTAGCAATATTCTTAAAATAAGATGCAAAAAAAAAACGCAAAACAAGTAGAAATAAATTATTTTCGACATTTGCAATTGCCTTTGGCAACAGGAACTTGGCTAATGATCTCAGACCTCTGATAACCGGATTTCTTCCAAAAAGAAACAAGAAACACACAAAACAACAACAGTACTAATTTTATACAAAATTCAATAGGAATATAGGTAAGCATTTTATGAGATTTTGTCGACGAAAATGAACTGGATTAATTTATGTTTCGGTTTTGAATTTGCATTAAAAACAAAAGTGGTTTATAGAACTAAAAAAATCAAACCGATTTCCTCCAGTTTGAAATTGAGTGGAATCAAAACGATTCTCTTTAGTCAACAATTGATAGAGAATCTAAAAATTTTAAATCTCAGTTACTTAAAAAAATTCGGTTATATTATTTTTTAATTTATATTTTATTTACTACGAGACAAATTACCTTACATCCTATATGTAATGAAAAATGTTTCTTAAAACTAATATTTTGGGAATTTTATATTAAATATTTAAAAATAAATATTTTTATATCAAAGAAATGCTTATTACGGACAATTTATTTTACATCGTACATGAAATTTACCTCACGTCCCTAATGAATGTTTTTTTACTAAATCTTAGATTTTGAGACTTCTATTTTAAATATTTAAAAATAAATATGGATACGGATAATTTACCTCACATCCTATATTTAACGAAAAATTCTTAAAACAAAGATTTTAAGACTTCTATTTTAAATATTAAAAAAAAACACTTTTTTAAAATACAGTCGAAGCTCGGTTTAACGAATATACCATTTAGCAAAAATCCAATTTAACGAACGTCTAAATTCTTAACATTGAGTATTCTAAATAACGAACGGTTGGACAAAATTTACATTCGATTTAACGAAAACGCTTTTAATTTTAACAAAATAAACAACAAAAAATCAGTAATATTTGTCGATTGTGAGAATGACTTAACTCCTTCGGAAATGTCCACAAAGTATGGCATTTCCAAGATGTTTAGATTTCATCAAATCGATCAAATGTTTGGAAAAACATATTTAATGGCCGGGTAAAGTTATGTTAGATAGAGTGGTAGATCCGCTACGGGAAATGGATCTACCCCAGAACCGGTACATGACTACTCCCTGGTGTGAATGAACCAGTCCCAGTTCTGGTCTAAACGTATGCAAGGGCCGGTCACTTTAACACGGGTTTGTCATTGACGGTGTAAATTTACACTGCATGACACGGCTTAGACACATTCCAAAAGACATGACCTGGGAGAACTTAGTGGGACTAGACAGGTCCTCGTGACCCAGTCTGGGACAAACCCTTACGGACCGGTATTATTTTGTGCAGCCCAATTGCACCAGAAAGGAAAATCTTTTGGAATATGTTGACCTATAGGTAAACGTCTAGATCCAATAAGATTTTAAAATCAAGAGAGTATAGAAATGCATGAATTTTATTATCGCCTGTTGGACTGGTGGTGAATTTTTATCTTATTAATGAGTGCTACCCGATTCTATATTTAGCTCAATGACAAGGAAACTCCTTCTTGTAGCTGAAGAGAAACTATGAAATACATCATTACTGAGAGGGATAAACTACCGCTGATAAACTTTTTTGGTGCTCGTTGAGAGTACACTCAAAGAAGCGTTGAGAGTACACTCAAAGAAGAGTTTTCTTTTGAGAGGAACGCAATTTTAGACAAGCGAAGTTTTCATTTGACAAAAAAAAAATTCTTAAAAGCAAATTAAAAAGTTTAGTGACAATCGTTAAATTGGGGTTATTTGCTCTAGAAGAAATCAGTTTACAAGAGAGGAGAATTTCGTTTGTCTAAAAGTTCGTTCCGGAGGAAAGTATTTTATTTTTTGCTTCTTTCAAGAGCAACAAAGTAATGATGTATGTAGGACGTTTTAGGACGATGTTACTATGAACACTACCTAGCCTGGCCCATCTTGAAACCGGGGACTGGAAACAAACTAGGGAATTCGTCTAAGAACTTAGAGCACACATCAAGGTAAATATTGACATGGGCGTACATAGGTCCTCATGAGACAGCGAATCTTGGATCTCCTTTTCAATCTAAACTAACCTGGATATATTAAAGTCCATCAGTTTTTAAGGATTATTTAAAGTAGTATTTTCAAGTGCCTCTGTAGTTTTCCAAATGCTTATGAATTTTTACTCATCTGGTAAAAAACTACGATTTTCAAAAAAATTGAACATTTTATATTCCCGTTCGTTTTAACGAATTTTTCTAAATAACGAATGGGCCTGACAATATATCGTTCGTTAAACCGAGCTTCGACTGTATTTTTATATTAAAGAAATGCTTATTATAGACAATTTACATTATATGGTTTTTTTTAAAGATTTTAAATATATAAAAAATAAATATTTTAAAATATTTAAAATATTTTTTATATCAAAGAAATACTTCTTACGGATAATTTACCTCACATCCTACGTTTAACAGAAAATTTCCTTAAAACTAAGATTTTAAGGCTTCTAATTTAAATATTTAAAAATTTAAAAAAAATATTATAAAATATTTTTATATAGAAGAAATGGTTATTATAGACAATTTACATTATATGATTAATAAAAAAATCCTTAAAACAAAAAAATTAAATATTTAAAAATAAATATTTTAAAATATTTAAAATATTTTTATATCAAAGAAAATGTCATTACAACGAGATTTTTCCTAAATAGATTTTTGAGGTTTCTTTTATCTATTGAACATTTTAAAAATATATATTTTTAAAATATTTTTATATCAAAGAAAGGCTTCTTAATATTGCCTTAATTTTGTATCCTAAAACTAATTTTTCCTTAGTTAGTCCATATTTTATTGTTTTTCAGTATACAAAACTATAGCATTTGGTTATCAAAATTTTACAAATTTGTGTAATGACTAAATTTACAAAATTTATTTATTATAAAAAAAAACAATAATTACAAAAAAATCATCAAGCTTAAACCCACGTCATTTTTTCATATATAAAAAGAAAATATTCAATATTAAAAAAAATTGCTAAGAAATAAACAATAATAAATACTTCCGATGACGTTAGTCGTCGTTTGATGTATGGGATTGCGTGTTTATGTCCGCTAATGTTTAAAACAAAAAAACCAGAAAAGTCAAAATGCTGCTGCTGTCTATATTCGATCGTATATAGCACAAATAAATTGTGTTTTTTTTTCACCAAATGGAAAATTTCTAATTTGACATTGCCAAAACAAAATGTTTTACTTTTTTTAAACCAAATAAATCTTCGCTAAATTAATTTTTTATGGTAATTTTGAAACCAAATTTGGCAAAATTGCCAAATATTAAAAAGGTCTTTGTTTATAACCAGAACAGAGTTTTTCACTCTTTTTATTGAGAAAGGGGAAGAGAGAGAGCAACATAGAAGGCTGATCTCTTGTTATTGTACTATTTGATTTCCTGCCATTGTACTAGTACTGATGCCAATTTGGTGCTTTTTGATTTCTAAAAAGCACCAAATTGCCTTTTTGGTGCCTTTTCAAAAAAAGCACCAACTTGGTGCTTTCTGGCATTTTAATTTAGTGCTTTTTTTCATTTTGAACATTATTATGTTTAATTGATACAAAAATTTGGATTAGACTTTCAAGAGCTTAAGAAACTCAACTTTATTGCCAAATATAGAATTTGATTGTTATGAAGGTGGTACTGATTATTTTTTAATTAATATTATTATTTAGGATATTCTTTAGAAAAGTCTAGCGACGAGTGCCGAATTTTTGAACTTGATAAAGATGTCATTAAAAACGTTTTAAATTGACAAAAGCAGGCACAACTGAAATAAGCAATAGACTCCTTCCATATATTAATATTTTGTATACTTGAATAACGGTTCATAACTTCATAAAATTACAAATTCAATACACAAAAGATCTATAATACATCTTCGTAAGTTTTTTTTGTTTTTTTTGTTTTAGTAGAGTATTTAATTTTTGATTTTTTTTTTTTTTTGATGGAAGTTGTATGTTAGAATGTATAATATATTTTTGGTGCTTTTTGGCCTTGAGGAGTTGGCAACACTATATAAAACATAGGCCTTTAAAAACGTAGAGTAGAGTTGTGCAGTCTTTTATTGAGAAAGAGAGAGAGAGCAAGTGACAAGTCTGAGAGTTTATCTTTGATCTCCTGCCATTCAACTTGTAGCGACATCTCCCACCTCAATTGTACAATGACAAATTAGTAGAAAACAAAGACATTTAAAAACCTGAATAGAGAACTCTTTTTCTATTGAGAACGAGAGAAAAGTAGTGACAAACCTGAAAGTTTAAGAAATCCTACTTGATTTTCTGCCATTATAATGACAAAGCAGTTTATTGTTGTTGAATGCTCATTGATAAAAAGTAAAATCAATCACTGTTGTGTTTTTTTGACCCATACATTTAAAAAAATTTAAAAGTAAACCACAATAGAGACCTTAGATAAGAATGGGGGGAGCCATAGGTGAAATACTCAAATCAAACTACATTTGACAACGACCATCTATTTAAACACACTGACACACGCACCCGCATTACCGCACTACCGTATTAATTATAGGAAAATGGTCATCACTTGAAAACAAAAACAAACAAAAAATAAATAAAAACTAAAATATTAACCCCACTAAAGTAAACTATACTACAAAACTTGAATTTAACATATTACTAGAGTGTTTTTGTGGATGTACAACTTACAAAAGATTAAGTGTAAAAATATAACACGATTAGTGTTACTTTGACGAATAGTTTTCACTTAGGGCCTTTACTAATGAAGATAAATGAGCAAAACGGGATGACATTGACACTTTAGTCTCACAGAAAGGAGAGTTCGATTCGCTTTTACCCCGTTATATCTATGGCCTTGCCACCATTATCAATAAACAAGAAGAGAAAACTCTAAGAATATAGGCCATTGAAAAAAAAAACAAAATTAATGGATTTTTATAGAATTACACAAAATTGTTAACACTGGAAGTTACAAATTTGACAAAATTTTCTATAGAAATAAAATTTTGACAAAATTTTCTATAGAAATAAAATTTTGACAACATTTTCTATAGAAATAAAATTTTGACAAAATTTTCTATAGAAAAAAAATTTTGACAAAATTTTCTATAGAAATAAAATTTTGACAAAATTTTCTATAGAAATAAAATTTTGACAAAATTTTCTATAGAAATAAAATTTTGACAAAATTTTCCATATAATTAAAATTTTGACAAAGTTTTCTATAGAAATAAAATTTTGACAAAATTTTTGTATGGAAAGAAAATTTTGACAAAATTTTTATATGGAAATAAAATTTTGACAAAGTTTTCTATAGAAATAAAATTTTGACAAAATTTTTGTATGGAAAGAAAATTTTGACAAAATTTTTATATGGAAATATAATTTTGACAAAATTTTCTATAGAAATAAAATTTTGACAAAATTTTTGTATGAGAAGAAAATTTTGACAGAATTTTTGTAATGAAATAAAATTTTGACAAAATTTTCTATTGAAATAACATTTTGACAAAATTTTTGTATGGAAAGAAAATTTTGACAACATTTTTGTAATGAAATAAAATTTTGACAAAATTTTTGTATGAAATAAAATTTTGACAAAATTTTCTATAGAAATAAAATTTTGACAATATTTTCTATAGAAATAAAATTTTGACAAAATTCTTGTATGGAAATAAAATTTTGACAAAATTTTTGTATAGAAATAAAATGTTGATACAATTTTCTATAGAAATCAAATTTTGACAAAATTTTCTATAGAAATAAAATTTTGACAAAATTTTCTGTAGAAATAAAATTTTGATAAAATTTTCTATAGAAATAAAATTTTGACAAAACTTTCTATAGAAATAAAATGTTGACAAAATTTTTGTATGAAAATAAAATTTTGAAAAAAATTTTGTATGGAAATAAAATTTTGACTAAATTTTCTATAGAAATAACATTTTGACAAAATCATCTATAGAAATAAAATTTTGACAAAATTTTTGTATGGAAATAAAATTTTGAAAAAATTTTTGTATGGAAATAAAATTTTGAAAAAATTTTCGTATGGAAATAAAATTGTGACAAAATTTTTGTATGGAAAAATATTTTGACAAAATTTTTGTATTGAAATAAAATTTTGACAAAATTTTCTATAGAAATAAAATTTTGACGAAAATTATTTCTAGAAAAAAAAAATTGTGACAAAATTTTCTATAGAAATAAAATTTGGACAAAATTTTCTATAGAAATAAAATGTTGACAAAATTTTCTATAGAAATAAAATTTTGACAAAATTTTCTATAGAAATAAAATTTTGACAATATTTTCTATAGAAATTAAATTTCGACAAAATTTTTGTATGGAAATAAAATTTTGACAACATTTTTGTATGAAATAAAATTTTGACAAAATTTTCTATAGAAATAAAATTTTGACAATATTTTCTATAGAAATAAAATTTTGACAAAATTTTTGTATGGAAAAAAATTTTGACAAAATTTTTGTATGGAAATTAAATTTTGACAAAATTTTCTATAGAAATAAAATTTTGACAAAACTTTCTATAGAAATAAAATTTTGACAAAATTTTTGTATGAAAATAAAATTTTGAAAAAATTTTTGTATGGAAATAAAATTTTGAAAAAATTTTTGTATGGAAATAACATTTTACAAAATTTTCTATAGAAATAACATTTTGACAAAATCATCTATAGAAATAAAATTTTGACAAAATTTTTGTATGGAAATAAAATTTTGAAAAAATGTTTGTATGGAAATAAAATTTTGAAAAAATTTTCGTATGGAAATAAAATTGTGACAAAATTTTCTATAGAAATAAAATTTTGACAAAATTTTTGTATGGAAAAATTTTTGTATTGAAATAAAATTTTGACAAAATTTTTGTATTGAAATAAAATTTTGACAAAATTTTCTATAGAAATAAAATGTTGACAAAATTTTCTATAGAAATAAAATTTTGACAAAATTTTCTATAGAAATAAAATGTTGACAAAATTTTTGTATGGAAATAAAATTTTGAAAAACTTTTTTGTATGGAAATAAAATTTTGACAAAATTTTCGTATGGAAATAAAATTTTGACAAAATTTTTTATAGAAATAAAATTTTGATAAAAGTTTCTATAGAAATAAAATTTTGACAAAATTTTCTATAGAAATAAAATTTTGACAAAATTTTGTATAGAAATAACATTTTGACAAATTTTCTATAGAAATTTTAATAAAATTTTGCAAAGTACGTTTCTTGTTTGACAGTTTTTTGGTAATATATTCTTCATATTTTGGTAGACTATACGGCTCGAGTGGCAATCGTGAGTGAGTGTGAAGGGCCCTACAAAGACGGAAATCAGCTGATGTTTGTTTACTTATTGGTGAAAACGCAACGACGTAACATTATGGGTCACACACACAAACAGCCCTGGTATATAAATACTCATATTCTACCAACTACTTTTCCGATGAGGAATATATAATCAAAAAATTACAACAACTACAAATAATACAGGAAATTAATTTTTTGATGCATCGATTGTTTTCTGCACTTGGTGCAATATGAAAAAAAAAAAAATCTCTCAACAAGAATAATTTCCAATTATTTTTTTTTTTTTTGTCTCATAATATAGCTACTTGTATTTTTGGTTGTTAATGCACCGTCATCATCATGATCGGCTTTACCAATGACAGATAACTTGTTGGCTGGCATTAGATTTAAGAGAGATAATAAATGAATAAATGATGATCATTAAGATTTTAGCCGGTCCGTGTGTTGGCTTACGTTTTTTGTTTTTGAATTTGTCTGAAAGTTTTTAAAATTCTCTTTGTGAATAAAACACACATAACGATCTGAAGCGTAAAATCAACGGAGGCATTAAAATAACTGACCATAACAACAATATTTTATATACAAAGTCAAAAGATGATGACGATTGTGATTTAGTCTAGCACTTTATATGTAGCTTTAGATTTTATTTTTTCTTTTGTTTTTTTTTTTTTTTTTTTTTTTTTTTGTGGATTTGTCAGTGTTAAAAGCACAAACAATTTATAATAATTTGATTTTATGATTTTATAGTATTTGTGTTGTTGTCGTCTACACAGATATTTCCGCATCTATTTAACCTTCATCTTCAAAACTATGAAAATGTAAAATGTTCTTAAAAAAGAACATTAATAGTCTCTATTTTTTGTGTCATTTCATTATAAAGCTCATCATTATGGCCGGAACGAACAACGAGTGGTATATACTAATGATCATATTGAGGATGTGGATGGATGATGGTTTCATCCACATCACATTTTTATTTATAAGTGATTTGTACTATTTTTCCTCATCGCAGACGGTTTGTGGCTAAAATAATGATCGGTTTTTTGAGGCTGGTGAATATCATTTTTCCCTCACATAAATGATCAATCTCTCCATCTCTCTTTTTCGCTCTCTCTCTCTCTTAATATGGTTGTCATTGTCACTGTCATTGACGTTTATGTCAATGTTTTAATATTATGCTCATCATTGCTTCTTCTTCTTCTGGTGCTGCTCTAGCTGCTGTTTTATCTGGTCTGGTGATAATGGTGGTTTATTGATAAAAACCAAAAAGAAAAAACATAAAAACACCAAAATTATATACACCACACAATTTAATGCCTATTCTAGTTATTTATGGCCAACACATGTTGTTAACCAAGAAAATGGGGTTTTGTTGTTGGTTTTCCATGCTCGTGTAATAAAAAACATTTATTTCAGCTTGTTTCATTCATTTCATTTCTGGCCCAAACACTCTTGTTATTTGGCCACTTTGTATTGGTTAGTGTTACCCCAAAAAAAAAAATAATAATAGACAGAAGCTTTGGTAATAATAATTGTTGGCTTTTATGGCCATGCTGTTCTTGATGGGACTATATAAATGCAGTTAAAGCTGAGATGCCAAAAGAAAACATATAATTTTAGAGCAACTGAGAAGAACACAGCTTTGCAAGAGAGACTGAGAGAGGGCTCAAGTTCTAACAAAATGCTAAGAAACAAAAACAAACACATATGAATAATGTCAATTGTTTTAGTGGGTAAACATAATCACAACGAATGTCTGTAGGCGGGCTATAGAAATAAAATTTTGATAAAATTTTCTACACGCACAAAACAATATCGAAATTAATTGATCCAATTAATTTTTAATTGAAATGTCTTCAATCACAGAAATGATAGTATCAATTAAAAAATTAATTGAAAGTCAAAGTCAATTAAAAAATTAATTGAAAGTCAAAGTCAATTAACAAATTAGTTGATACTATTAATATTTGTTATTGATTTTTGTTTCAATTAAAAAGTTTGTTGAATCAATTAAATTTTTAATTGAATATTTTTTTAAAACTCAAGACTTTAATTGGAATAATTTTCGTGAATTTTTTTTTCTAAGCAGAAACAAACAATTTTGAGAAGATATTCTACCGAAATAAAATGTTCACAAAATTTTCTATAGAAATAAATTTTTGACAATATTGTCTATAGAAATAAATTTTAGACAAAATTTTCTATAGAAATAAAATTTTGATAAAATTTCCGGTAGAAATAAAATTTTGACGACATTTTCTACAGAAATACAATTTTGGCAACATTTTCTATAGAAATAGCATTTTAACAAAATTTTCTATAGAAATAAATTTTAGACAAACTTTTCTATAGAAATGAATTTTTGATAAAATTTCCGGTAGAAATAAAATGTTGACAACATTTTCTAAGGAATAAAGTTTTGACAAAATTTCCCGTAGAAATAAAATTTTGGCAAAATTTTCTATAGAAATAAAAATGTTGACGACATTTTCTACAGAAATAAAATTTTGGCAAAATTTTCTCTAGAAATAAATTTTTGATAAAATTATCTATAGAAATAAAATTTTGATAAAATTTTCTATAGAAATAAAATTTTTTAAAAATATTTTGAGTGTCGATTATTGATTTGTTTTAATATTTATTTCCAATATTTCGGTTAGTGCCACTAACCATCTTCTGGGATTTTGTATGTGAGTTCGTGTGATGCTGTTCGTTCTGCAAGTCACTGTACAAAATTTTCTGTAGAAAAAAAAAATTTGACAAAATTTTCTATAGAAATGAAACTTTGATAAAATTTCCTGTAGAAATAAAATTTTGGCAAAATTTTCTATGGAAATAAAATTATTACAGAATTTTCGATAGAAATTAAATAAAAGTATTTTATATGTAGTTATTGAACTTTATTACAAGCCAAGGTTATTCACAATAGTTTTCTAGTTTTGCAATCTTTTGTAGTCAGCTGATTGTTCTGCCCAACCTTTAATAATTTCATATAACGTGATATATTGCAATTCTTCTTAAAAAAATGATTTTTTATATTAATAAGGCATAATAAAAATTTACTTGTCCATTAATTTCAAATAAATAGAAAATACACTATAATTATCATGTAAACGGCTATAAAAATCTTCACAATGTTCACTAATCTAATAAAATTAGAATTAGCACCCAAAACAATGAACGTAATGAGTCAAAAGTTTATCAATTATCAATTAATATTGTGAAAATATTTCATAAGAAAAAAACTGTACAATTTAATTAATGCTATCAAATTAAAACTATTGAGGACTATATGTCCAACTAATTTGTGTTATGAAGTTCAAGTTACAACTTTAGTTTTAGGAATGTAATTTAAAACTAACGCACGTATTATTAAGACAATCGAACGTGTGAACTTTGGATAAAAACAAATCAGCATTTGTCAATTTGTAATTGTTGTTGCGGAAAAGAAACAAACGTGGATATGGTTAAAGAAATTGGTTAACCAATATAAGCATTGCCCGATTTTTTTCTTGCTTGTAAGCAAAATTTCTGTAAACGTTGATACCTGAGAAATTCTTGACATTGTTTTCTAAAAAAAATGGTATTGGTAGTAACTGTTTCATCATGGTGGTGAAATTGGGATTTCAATTTATTTATTATATAAATTTTTGGTATTGAAATTTTTAAAGGTTGCTTTCGGCCAGAAAATTAAATTTCGTTTAAAAATAAAATTAATTATTAAAATAAACAGAAAAAAAAATAATTTCTGTTTTTGATGACGAAACTAATTGATTTTTCAATTAAAAAATAATTTATCGAATAAAAAATTAATTGTCACAATTTATTTTTGTGATCGATAAAAAAAATTTTAATTGAACAAATCATTGGCAACCCTACATCATTTAATACTTCTTCTCAAAATTTTATTTCTACACTGTTAGAAAAATATGTTTTTCATATGTTCCGATTTAAACAAAATGTGTTTCGGGCACGATTTTAAACCACAATATATTTAAGTGCAAACATGTAATGTTCCTAAACTAACACTAAATGTTTGGGACATATATGTTAATATGTTAGAATATATTATGTTTGGGGTATGAATGTTTCATAAAAATCATATGTGTGAATACAAACATATATAAATTTACAAATTTCGACTAAACATACATATGTTGTGATATTTTATTCAAAGTGACAGAGAGAGTATAGAGAAAGAAATAGAGATGGAAACCGGGAGAGTTGACGAAAGATATCAATATAACACAGCAAAAGAGTCAAAAGAGAACAATTTCTGTGAAACCGCTTGTATGTTGTTTCGGAAAACTGTTTTATGATAAGGCCAAAAATTTGATATGTTTAAGTCTAAATATTATTTAATTTGAATAAAGAGAATATACATTCTGAACCAAGAGAATAGACATTTGAAAAACAAACAGCTTATGTTTTCGCTTTGAGAGCAGCATTTTATGTATGTGTGGACATGTGTTTTGTTTATCATTTTGGCATTATGAGCACAATTTTTTTCTTGGTTCGTTAAAAGAAATCAGGGGTCTTCATAAAAATAACGAAAGGGCACTATACTCTTTTTAGATTTGGGACAGTAAAATGAAATAAGGAGGAAATAGTGAAAAATTACACAGTAAAATGTAAAAAAACAAACTTTAGTTCTTCTTTATTAAAAAGTAGTCCACGAGGAGTTGACGGACACCATCAAATATAAAAGCGGGCATTAAGTTCGAGTTTTACAGCTAAAACAATTTAAAAAGTTTATTTTCTTTAAAATGAATTATTAAAGAAAAATAAAAGGAATTTTAGAGCGATGGTGTTAAATGCTAGTAAAAAACTGTTCACTCCTAAATAAATTTATGTTTATATTATAAAATTATGTATGTATGTTTATACTCGACACCACGTTCTTCTTTTGTTAGTTTTTGAATTCCTTCCAAATTTTAAATTTTGTACAAAAACAGTTTTTTATTACAAGATTGTTATTTTTGCAATAAAAAATAATATTTTATCCAAAAATCAGTCAATTTCGTTTATATCAAGCACTGTTACTGACTATAAATCTTTAATAACGCATATTTCGAAGTTTCATTTAAAAAAAAATAATATAGTATAAATATAAATGTGTAAATTAAAAAAAAAAAAAAAAAAAAAAAAAAAAAAAATGTTCGGTCGGAGCAGGGATTGAACCCATGACCCTTTGCATGCAAGGCAGACATGCTAACCACTGCTCCACGTGGCAAACAAATGTATGTTTCTGTTAAATAATGTTATGTTTGCATGGGCTCGTGGGCGCTGCAAACTATGCTATATAAATGTAACTTAAAACGATAATTATCTACTGGTGACTATAACAGCTACGTAGCCCAGTGGATAGTGTGTTGGCTTACAAACTGTATGGTCCTCGGTTCGATTCTCCGTGCAGGCGAAAGGTAAAATTTAAAAAATTTATAAAATGAACATTATTTGTATTACAGAAAAAGGTGCCAATAACTAAAAAATTTCGTGGAAGTGAAAATTACGAGTATGTTAGGGAATGATCACAATCGTGTTTGGGAAAAATTCTTCCAAGCATATAATATTTTTGGCTCAAAATGCTTCCAAACATATAATATGTTCACATAAAACAAACATATTAATGTTTCGGCAGTGTGCAATAATATATGTGCTTCCTGCAAAATATGTTTGGAACATATGTTAAAGAAGCGATTTTTTTTGAGGGTGTATAGAAAATTTTGTCAAAATTTTATTTTTATAGAAATAAATTTTTTTCAAAATTATGTTTCTATAGAAAATTTTATTCTATAGAAATTTTATTTCTATAGAAAATTTTGTCAACATTTTATTTCTATAGAAAATATTGTCAAAATTTTATTTCTATAGAAAATTTTATCAACATTTTATTTCTATAGAAAATTTTGTCAAAATTTTATTTCTATAGAAAATTTTATTTCTATAGAAAATTTTATCAAAATTTTATTTCTATAGAAAATTTGGCCAACATTTTATTTCTATAGAAAATATTGTCAAAATTTCATTTCTATAGAAAATTTTGTCAAAATTTCATTTCTATAGAAAATTTGATCAAAATTTTATTTCTATAGAAAATTCAGCCAACATTTTATTTCTATAGAAAATTTTGTCAAAATTTTATTTCTATAGAAAATTTTATCAAAATGTAATTGCTATTAAAATTTTTTGAAATGTCTCTTAGTTGGGGATGATTTTTTATATGATTTTTTTTTTTTGTATAAATTCTCTAATCATCACATTGTTGTTTAGAATCTCATTATTAGTTAAACGTAACATTAATGGCTAGTGACAAATATCAGTAATTACAACATTCAAAAATTTTCGAATAGGTATAACATATTTTGCCAAATCTACCAACACATTGAGAATTCTACCAATCTACCAAACAGTAAAAAATCTATCATTTTTGATAGAATTCTACCATCTATGGCAACCGTGATGTAAATACGAGTATGCAGTGAAACTTCTCAGAAGTGGCACTCAGGGTTGCCAACATTTTGTCCATATTTTTGGGAGATGTTTACTTATGAGCGGTTAATTTTAATGTGATAGTATTTTAAACATCTCACGAAAATTATCCACTTTTGAGAGATAGCCGCCTTTCGAAGTGTCTAAATTTTGAGAGGTTTCACTGTATTTGTATATGTTCTGATATGACAACTCTGAAAGCAAATTTAACAAGCCTGGTTGAGATCTAGCGCTAAGAATATAACTGTTGCCAGCTACAAAGAAATAAAACTAGTAATAATCAGCCATGGGTGAGTGATTTTTTATTCACTCTCATTCTTCCAACCATGAGACAATCAATCTAATACCTTAGAAGAAATGAATGAATCAAAACATACGAACTTACACACACACCTATATATCCATAATCATCAAAACGAAAATCAAAAAATCTAACCGTAAAAATCAACCGTTAAAGGTCAAACAGTCAAATATACTCCCAATATTCAAACGCCGGAGACAATGAATATGAGAAACAAAACGGCATCTCAACAACGTCAAAAGTAATTGTTTAAAAAGTTATAAACAAAAAACAAAACTCAAGTGTATTTTGTCTACGAATAGGTAGCACAATGAATAGGTTCAAGTAAATTACACCGAACATATAGCATATACATATAAAAAAAAGCAATAAAAATGCACATAAAACTTAATGAAAATATACAAATTCCTTTAGCCTCTACGACCAGCGGTTAAACGCATAAAAACTCGGATACCCTATAGATAATTTTGCTAATATGTTGAATTTTATTGTGGTCTGAAGGTAAAAGTTTTCATAAATTTTAATTTATTTTCTTTTTGTTTCTGGTCAGATGTCAAAGTAACGAGTAACCATAATAAAAAAAATCCAACACAAACTACACCACTCCACTACAGCATTACGGAAAGGAAACAGCTGATGTTATTTTATATAGAGCAAGCAGTAAATATTACAGGAAACAAGAGAGTACATAAACAAGAGAGAGAGTGGTTAAAGGAGAGTGTAATCAAAGCAATTTTGTTTGATTATTCCTGTGTATGTTAGTAAAGCCAACTGCAAAATAACATCACTTGTAGTTTTTGTTGTTGTCATATAAAATGAATTCTCATGGTAATGGCAGTTGCAAAGGAAATGAAGCAGTAAAACTGCATGGCTGTAGGGTTTCAGGGTTACCACGTTTGTAAGATTTATCCCAAAGTTTGTGCTTGTATGTAAGCGCGTTTTTCTCCTTTTTTTATTACATTCTCCGCATAGCATACCATCAAGTCATAAAAACATAAAAGGAGGAAAAAGTTTAAGCTATAGCAAAATAAAATTCTTTACCAATTAAATAAGGATTAAAGTTTGAATGTTGTTTTCCTCTCCTAATGGTTATAAATGGAAATTAATTACCCTAGAACTTTTTTTCAAGGATGCAATCATAGAGCAAGCAGTAAATATTACAGGAAACAAGAGACTACATAAACAAGAGAGAGAGTGGTTAAAGGAGGTTTTAGAGAAAATAAATTAAACAGCGGAATATTGCTATAAGGAACATTGAGAAATATATGAAGTACTAAAAAATATGAAACCTAAATTTAAGTAATTCATGTTATTATATAAAAGATTTTTTTTAGTATGAAAACAAAAAAATTAAATTAATAATAATGTATAGCAGAGAACTGCAACCGGTGGCTTTTTTTCGTATTGCAATCTTACCCACAAAATGCCGATGGCAGTGAGTAAGACACCAATTACCATGCGATCTTTTACATTGATACAAATGCGAGAATAAAAACACCACTAGTATATAACAATGTTCGTATGCAGTGTCTTGCAATCTTAAACCAATCGACATCGTAACAACGCTCGGTAAACTAAAAACGAGGTTGGCACTTAAGTGTGATTGCACTCAACAACAACAATTACTAGCAATTGGCATCAGGGATGGAAAATGCAGTACTAAAGTACTTTTTTCAATACTTTTTCACCCCGGTCAGTACCGTAGTACCCCCTCGAATGATTTAGTACCTTTTGTGTAGACATTTTTGAGTCGATATCAGATTTATGGTACAATAGCTTTGACAAAATATTTTAATATTTTGAGAAAGTCTGTATCAACCTTATTTGCTAATAGTCTTTTACAAATATGGCAAAACAGACATGTTCATGTGGGAAGAAAATCTCGATTTTGTAAAAGACATAGTCAAAAACAGGATTTTATTGAACTTCAAGAATGTTTTAGTCGAAAAAAGAATGCGATTCTATATTCTCAATTTTTTATTTCGGTAGAAAATGTTGTCTAAATTTTATTTCTATAAGAATTTTTGCAAAATTTTATTTTTATAGATAATTTTTTCAAAATTTTATTTCAATTGAAAATTTTGTAAAAATGTTATTTCTATAGGAAATTTTTGCAAAACTTTATTTCTATAGAGAAAATTTTGCAATTTTTTTTTCTATAGAATTTTTTGCAAAATTTTATTTCCCATCGTTTTGTTTTGTTATTGTTGGTTTTGTTCTTTAAGCATTGTTGTTGTTTTTTTATTGCAGCTTAAAACCATACATAGACTAAACTACAAGTGTAGCTTAACCAACACAGGAAAAGAATGTTTGTCAAATTTATTTGGGCAAAGCCCTATAGACTGCAAGATGGTTGGATGGACGCACGTTTCGGAATTACCACATTCCTCATCAGCATCCCCTACTTGCAGCAAAACTATCAACCAATTATAAGAATAAATTCAGGCAGTTTATTAAACCCAACAATAAACCACACTTGAACCTTCCGAAAAAAAAGGTTTTTGTATGATAGCCGGTTTTAGAAAATTTTTGCAAAATTTTATTTATATAGAAAATTTTTTCAAAATTTTATATTCTTTAAAATTCAGTCTCTTGACAATAATCTTCCAGTGAAATTTTTGTTGAAATTTAGTAAAAAGTACCTTTCCGCTCAAAAAATACCTTTTTTGTACTTTCTTAAAAATTGTATTTTCCATCCCTGGTTGGCATTAGCTCAAGAGAATTGAGAGAGTGCCAAATAAGAGAATACCAAACTGCTGAGATATGGGTAACCAATTTGTGTGATTGATTTACTACGGTGTTTTCGAGAGACCAACACTCTTACTAACAAACACCGACAGTCGTCGGTTGCATTGGATATTGGTGGTTGAAAATTTTTTTACCAATTAATTTTTTAAGATTGCAAATGTTGGTGTTTACTAAATACACTGGTCGGTTGGGGTAGATCGCAGACGTTCTCTGATATATAGACAATTGTCCTTGGTAATCGATATGCTAGATATTCTTTATAATACCCTACAACATTCATTGGTCTTGTGACACCTCCTTTCATTGTTTTTCACACAGAAAAATATTCTTTGTCTTCAATCACGACATTAATTGATCCAATTAATATTTAATTGAAATGTCTTCAATCACAGAAATGATAGTTCCAAATACCAAAGTCAATTAAAAAATAATTCATCCAATTAAAAAACTAATTTTTGTTTCAACAAAAAATTTATGCAATCAATTAAATTTTTATTTGAACATTTTCTAAAAATTCAGTAAAATTTTTATTGGACATTTTTTTTTAAATTTGTTGTATCTGTATTGTATTTTGTTTTAATCATCCTCTTCGATCTGTCATCATTAACTGGTATTTTTCCGCACATCATTAATGACATTTTGACAAATGACTATTTTAGAAATTTTAGATGATTTTTTTTTATAAATTCTCTAATCATCACATTGTTTTTTAGAATCTCATTATTAGTTAAACGTAACATTAAAGGCTAGTGACAAATATCAGTAATTATAACATTCGAAAAATTTCAAATAGATAAGCTAACAACTTTCACTTTGAAAAAAAAAATTGTCAAATGACAACAAACGTATTGCCATATTGCCAAAAAAAAAAACAGTGAAATTGGTCAGATAATAAATTTTGAAGATGTCAACGAAAGATAAGGAGGAGAAGGAAACAACGAAATGTATGATATTAAGTAATTGAATAAATAGAAATATGTACAGAACAAAAAATATTAATTTTTGTTTCTGAGAAACGAAATCTCCTCCTACAGTATAACGGTTACAAAAAATATATATGAAAAAAAAACTAATCTCCCAATCTTATTCCCATATACCCTCTTCTTTGCCACTTCGAAAGATGTAAATCGAAAGTTTTTTTTTTTTTTTTTTTTTATAAATAATAAATTATCGAAAGTTTGTCCCACTGAACTGTTAATAAATTTTACACTTTTTTTCGTTCACATTGACACTTGCTGTCAGAACAAGGAATATTTTTAAGATATTAAT
Organism: Haematobia irritans; assembly: GCF_050003625.1. Lineage (NCBI taxonomy): Eukaryota > Metazoa > Arthropoda > Insecta > Diptera > Muscidae > Haematobia > Haematobia irritans. The sequence continues at coordinate 34,103,805 of NC_134400.1, read as the reverse complement.
CATGCATAAAAGATTTTGAAATTTTTGTGAGAAAAGTCACACACGCTTTCTTTGTTTGGTCATAAAGAACACGGGCCAAATATTTATGGAATGACGTTCGCCAGAAAATTAAAAAAAAAACGACAAGATACATATAAATATGAAGTAATGATATATGAAACATATACAGTAGGTCAAAATGGGACAAGATATAAATGTTTTGTTTTTTGTTTTTGTATAAAAATAAAACAAATTAGAAAAGAAATCGAACCAGAACTGATACACCTGCATTGACTTAATTCTATACACGCAAAGAAAAAAAAAACGTTTGGAAAACGTGTACTGAAAACGTTTTTCTTCTGTTAGAGTTTTTTGAATTGCTTCGAAAATTTTAAACTTTTATCACCAAAAAAATTCGTTTGTTACAAATTTTTTTTTTCCAATAAAAAAAAGTTATTTTTGAAACAACAACACAGTCCAATTCGTTTATATCAAACACTGTTCTTTTCTGACTTTAGGTCTTTAATAAGACACATTTTACAGTTCAAAATTTAATATACTACAATGTAATGTTGAACATTTTTTCGGAATCTTCCGAACATATCTGGAATATATGTAAAAAAAACAAAAAAAAAACTTTGGTCGAAGCAGGGATCGAACCCACGACTCTTGGCATGCAAGTCGTACGTAGCAACGGTTCCAAACTAAATGTTTGTTTCTGTTAAATAAACTTTGTTTATTCGGTTCGTGGGCGCCGCAAGCTATGCTATATAAATATAACTTATACGGATATTTATCTATTGATGAACATAACAGGTACATAGCTCAGTGGTTAGTGTGTTGTTGGCTTACAAAGTGCATGGTCCGCGGTTCGATTCTCCGTCCAGGCGAATGGTAAAAAAATTTTAAAAATTTATAAAATCGTATAATTTCTTCTACATTGTTGGTATTACAGGAAAAACTGTTAAGAACTAAAAAACTCGTGGATGCACAGAAAAAAATATCACCAAAATATTTCCAATTAAAAAGTTAATTGATGTTGAAACTTTTTTCAATTAATAAATTAATTGATACAATTAACTTTTTAATCATGATAGAAACATTAAGTTAATTAAGTCAATGATTGAAAATGTTAAAATTTTTAATTAAAAAATCAATTGATATAAATAACTTTTTAATCAAATTCGGAAGACTAATTCAGTTAAAAAAAGTGCTGATTTTTTTAATTTTTAATTAAAAATGTATTTCAAACAACCATTTGTTAATCCAAATAAAAACTCTAAGCCAATTCAGAAAGTAATTAAAAATAGTTACCTTTTTTAATTAATAAATTAATTGAGTTTTGCAATCAACATCAATTAAAATTTTGATTGAATCAATTAAAAAATTAATTGAAATTTGCTGAAAAAAATCAATTAATTTTTTAATCAAGAATTTTTTCTATGCCCAATTAAAACTGTGATTGATACTATCATTTTCGTGATTGAAGACATTTCAATTAAAAATTTAATTGGATCAATTAATTTGGTGATTGAATCAGAAAAAATTTTTTTTGTGTGTGTGAGAAAGATGTGAGGGAAAATGCAATTAGCAAGAAAACAATGTTTTTTTTTTTAGTTTGTCTTTATGAAATTGTTTTTACATCCTGGAAAAGAATAAACGTTTATCACAAAAAGTATATACTTTTCTTCCAAATACACTTCCTTACAGCGAAAAGCAAATGAAAAACGAACTTTGTTTGTCTAAAATTTCGTTTGGGAGGAAAGAATTATTTTTTTTTGCGTGTATAAAAGAAACGTAATAAGCCTTTAAACAAAAAAAAATATATTAAATATAGGATACTTAAATGTAAGACATCTTGGTAGTAAGGCAAATTTTTTTTAATATAAATTTTGACAAAATTTTCTATAGAAATAAAATTTTAACAAAATTTTTGACAAAATTTTCTATAGAAATAAAATTTTGAGAAACTTTTCTATAGAAATAAAATTTTGAGAAAATTTTCTACGGAAATATAATTTCGAGAAAATTTTCTATAGATATAAAATTTTGACAACATTTTCTATAGATATAAAATTTTGACATAATTTTCTATGTTTGTCATAAATTCTATACCTTTAAACATTTTTAAATTTAAATTTAACCTTTTAAAATAAAAAATAAATCATATCTTTCGAAAAAAACAAACATTCTTTTCATACTAGTTACAAATTTGATAAAAATTAAACTTAAAAAAAGTGTTGCTTTTTTAATTTGGTAGATTTTCGGTAAAATCTTCTTCAAAGTTTGGTATATTATTTTTTGGCTGCCATATTACTTTTTATTGAATGTGGCATATTTGATTTAATTTTTTTTAATCATAAAAGCCAGTTTTTCTCCCTCGTACATATTAGTTCTATGTTCCTTAAATAAATATACAAATCCGTAATTACTTTTGTGTCGTCTCTATAGGGTAGATGTCACAAATTTCAATGCGGATGGGACGAAAACTAACTTTAGAAGGGGATCCAGAGATGAAATGATCGTTGAACTTTATCTGCATTAAACAAATTAAGACACAAATGGGTACTAAATTCAAGTTTAGCCCCTAAAATCAAAACTAAATCGATAAAAGCAGAAAAAGATCATATCTTTCTGGACAAATTTTATTATGACTTGCACACAAAAAAAAATTTTTCTGATTCAATCACGAAATTAATTGATCCAATTAATTTTTTAATTGAAATGTCTTCAATCACGAAAATGATAGTATCAATCACAGTTTTAATTGGGCATAGAAAAAATTCTTGATTAAAATATTAATTGATGTCATTGGCAATTTTCAATTAATTTTTTAATTGATTCAATTAAAAATTTAATTGATTTTGAATGCAAACCCTAATTAATTTTTTATTTAAAAAGGTAACTATTTTCAATTACTTTCTGAATTGGCTTAGAGTTTTTATTTGGATTAAGAAACGTTCATCACTTTTTTTAACTGACTTAGTCTTCCGAATTTGATTAAAAAGTTAATTGTATCAATTAATTTTTTAATTAAAAATTTTAAAATTTTCAATCATTGACTTAATTAACTTTATGTTCTATCTTGATTAAAAAGTTAATTGTATCAATTAATTTATTAATTGAAAAAATATTCAACTTCAATTAACTTTTTAATTGGAAATATTTTGGTGATATTTTTTTCTGTGTGGTGGGGAATAATCCAAATCAAGAATTTAAAAAATGTATTTCCTCTAAAACGAATTCTTAAAGGAAAGTAAACGTGAAAAAATCACTGTGTAAAGGTGGGTTTAAGTTCGAGTTTAACCGCTAAAATCGCTAAAGTGAAAACTAAATCAGTAAGAAAAATGCATGAAATTATACATATTTGTTGCAAATTTTATTATAACTGGATGGGGAATAGCCCAAAGCAAATTTTAACAAAGTTTCTATTCCATAAAATGGATTATTAAAGAAAAGTAATCGTGAAAAAATGACGATTTTAGCAGTTAAACTCGAACTTAATACCCACCTTAAAGGCCAGTATTTTAAGAATTTAAAAAGTTTATTTCCTCTAAAACGAATTGTTACACATCGTTATAATAAAATTTTCCAAAGAATGTTATGATTTTACTCTGCTTTTACAGATTTATTTTCGATTTTAGCTGTATGCTACCTTAATACCGGCCTACAATATGAACATTTTTAAGCTTATGAAAATTCAAATTTTCAAAACAAAGATACATGGCAATCCTGTGCGATAATTACCAAAGGAGACAAAACAAAAATTAGCACAGCTGTTGTGAAAACCGTATGTCATATGTCACAATCTGTCTTCGCAAAAACAAAAATGGCAAACAGTCACAGCACGAGATATATTCTCATTTTTCATCAATATTTATGTACTAAATCCTTTAATAAAGAAAATATATTTCTATGTAATGACCAAATATACATTTGTATATATTGTATAAGTACACTCACACACATATATTATTAATGTTTTGGTATCACAGAAAGCTCTCTGATGTCGTATGACTGACACCATATGTTTTGCAAGGCATTTCATTGTAATACCATCGCCGATAACTGATAACTGAATAAGCTCTTGTTCTTCTTCATTATTGGTTTGCTTAAAGGGTGAGAGGAGTAAAACGCAAGGTGAGAGGAGTAATACGTGGTGTGTGAGAGGAGTAAAACGCACGGTGAGCGGTGTAATACGTGGTGTGTGAGAGCAGTAAAATGATGATACCAATAATATGGATGCATGGATTACTTTTTTTGTTGGAATCTTTTTCTTTAATCAAGTTGTTGTTGTTTTTTGCGGCTGGTCGTTGCTATGTTAGCTTGTTCGATTGCAATGCAGCGCAATGAAGTAAAACAAAACAACAAGCAATAGCAACAATAACGAAAAGTTTACAATGGGAATGAAGTCATGGAAAAATTATTGCAAGGCAAGTAACCGTGTCAGCAAAAACACACAAACTCAAATCAAAAAAACAAAGTAACACAACATAGACTGCCTGTTTGCTTGGCTGCGGCGGCAACTCAACCAAAACATACAACACTTGGTGAATGTTGATGCTGCCGCTGCTGCCTCCAATTGTGCTTAATGCCTTACCACCAATAGACCAGACCCCATCGCACTCCAGAGCAATGTAACACCACTCACTCTATTTGATTATGATGATGTAGCAACAAAGAGAAAAAAACCACTACACAATAACAACAGCAACTGAGGCAGTAGTGTATCAGCAAACATCTAATATTTGAACAAAAGTGTGCTACATTTTGAAACGTAGAAGACAGCGCATAAGGCGACTTTGTTTTGTATTTGAGCAAGCATCACACGGTATTATTATTAACTTTACTTGGTTAGCTTTATTTGGTTTGGTTTATTTTTCTTCTCTCTGTTTTTCGTCAAACTAATTCTAACAAACGAATGTCTATGGAGCAATATAGCAAAGTCAGAGGAAGAAAAACGGCACACACACTCAACCAAAAAAAAAACTGCAACGGTATGATGTTGGCATGAGCAATATGCGCTTGGTTGACTCAAAGACAACAACAACAAGAACAATAAAATAAAATGCATCACAATGAAATGCAACCATGTATATATGCATGCACTGTGGTTTTGCTAAAAAAAAACGTGGCAATCGCAAGGCTCATCATCGAAACACGAGTTATCCTGTATTCCGATGGTACTGCAATTTTCAAACATTTGCTCTTATGGACTTAATATGGAATATGATCACCCCAAACATTTTTCAAGAACATAACATTGCTAATTCACAGCCAACATGGAACATTGTTTTGGCGAAAAAATATTCTTTTCTCTCCAAACATAATATTTGTATGGAAGTTTTGCCAGTATTTTTTTATTCATTCTATTTTGTAATACAAAAAGCTACTTATTAATGGCCGAAAAATATATTACAATTTTTTCAGACTCTTGTCCACAAATTGGGACGCTTTCACCCTCAAAAATCCCCAAAATATTCCCCAATTTTATGGGGAATATTGTGAAAACCAATAAAGCGATTTTCGATTATTAATATTTGTTTTTGTTCTCTAATCTCGAAATATAAAAGACGAACCTTGTGTACTGAGAAACATTTCATATAACATTTACAACAATTTAATTGAATAGAATTTTTAGGGTAAAATTCTTGATTCGTCACAATCAAGAGATGCCTACTAACAAACAAAATTAACTATTTACTAGGTTAGATTAGGTATAGTAGCAGCCCGATATTTCAGGCTCAGACTCTTCTGTCCATTGAGATCACAGTTGCAACTCGAGCCGAAATCAGCCTACCAACATGTGGAAAGAATTTTACCAAAAAACACCATACAAAAAAATATCATTTGCCAAAATTTTATTTCTATAGCAAATTTTCTCAAAATGTTATTTCTATCGAAAATTTTCTCAAAATTTTATTTCTATAGAAAATTTTCTCAAAATTTTATTTCTATAGAAAACTTTCGTCACAATTTTAATGCTATAGAAAATTTCAGTCAAAATTTTATTTCTGTAGAAAATTTTGTTAAAATTTTATTTCTATATAGAAATTGTTATCAAAAGTTTATTCCTATAGCAAATTGTCGTCAAAATTATTAACTTTGTCATTTCGGTTGTAACACATCGAAATATTGCTCTAAGACCCCCTAAAGTATATATATTCTGGGTCGTGGAGAAAATCTGAGTCGATCTAAACATGTCCGTCCGTCCGTCTGTTGAAATCACGCTAACTTCCGACAGAAACAAGCTATCGACTTGAAACTTGGCACAAGTAGTTGTTATCGATGCAGGTCGGATGGTATTGCAAATGGGCTATATCGGACTACGAGGGCAGTTCGGAAACTTCTTAGCCTAGCACAAAAAGCGCGGTATAAACAGAAAAAAAAAATTAAGTGTTTTGGAAACTTCCATCTCTGTTATGAACACATGTTAAATTTTGTTTCGATCTGGCAGCTCCTTCATATAGAAACAGGTGTTAAAAAAAAGACGCATCCGCAATTTTTTTTTACAATGGAAAAATTAGAAATGCGTTCTGTCATTAAATATTTACATAAAAAAGGTTTATCGGGACAAGAAATGCATAATGATATGGTGAATGTGTTGGGTGAAAGTGCTCCTTTATATGCAACAGTAAAAAATTGGGTTGCTGAATTCAAACGTGGACGTACAAGCATTGAAGATGGACCACGTAGTGGACGTCCAAAAACAGCAACAGAAATTGTAGCCAAAGTGCATGATATGGTATTAAATGATCGACGAATAAAAGTGCGTGAAATTGCTAATATCACGGGCTTCTCAAATGATCGAGTCCATTTAATTTTGCATGAAGAACTACCGATGAAAAAGCTTTCTGCAAGACGGGTGCCGCATTTGTTAACAGTCGATCAAAAAACGCATAAGAATGAACATTTCTCAAGCTTGTTTGGATCGTTTTAAGCGAAATAAAATGGATTTTAAGCGTCGTTTCATGTGAGACATGAAACTATACTCCAGAGACAAAAGAACATTCCAAACAATGGACTGAATCTGGAGGAAGTGCCCCAAAGAAGGCAAAAATAATTCAATCGGCTGGTAAGGTTATGGCAACGGTTTTTTTTGGGGCTTCAAAAGTATATTATTGATTGACTATCTGCAAAAGGGTAAAACAATAAATTCAGAGTACTATTGCAACCTTTTGGATCAATTAAATGTACAAATTCGAGAAAAACGTCCTGGCTTACAACACAAGAAAAAATTTTCATCAAGAATTAAAGTACGAGTTGCTTGACCACCCACCTTATTCTCCTGATTTAGCTCCCAGTGACTTTTACTTGTTCCCAAATCTAAGAAAAAATCCTTGCCGGCAAGCGTTTTACCTCAAATGAAGATGCAATTACAGTTGTAAATCACTATTTTGAAGACCTTGAGGAAAACTATTTTAATCAAGGGATAGAATTGCTAGAAAAGCGTTGGACTGTGTTGAAGTTTCAGGAGATTATATTAAAAAATAAAAATATTTTTGAAAAACTAACTATTATCTTTCATTGATAGGCTAAGAAGTTTCCGAACCGCCCTCGTATATAGAAATTGTTATCAAAATTTTATTCCTATCACGCTAACTTCCGACAGAAACAAGCTATCGACTTGAAACTTGGCACAAGTAGTTGTTATTGATGTAGGTCGGATGGTATTGCAAATGGGCTATATCGGACTACTTTTAGGTATAGCCCCCATATAAGCCGATCCCTAGATTTGACTTGCGGAGCCTCTAGAAGGGCCAAATTTCATTTGATCCGGTTGAAATTTGGTGCGTGATGTTAGTCAATGGCCTCTAACAATCGTGCAAAAATTGGTCCATATAGGTCCATAATTATATATAGCCCACTGATCCCCAGATTTAACTTGGGGAGTCTCTAGGAGGGGTTGATCCGGTTGAAAGTTGGTACGTGGTGTTAGGTTAGGTTAGGTTATGTGGCAGCCCGATGTATCAGTCTCACTTAGACTATTCAGTCCATTGTGATACCACAGTGGTGAATTTCTCTCTTACATGGTGTTAGTCAATGGCCTCTAACAATCGTGCAAAAATTGGTCCATATAGGTCCATAATTATATATAGCCCACTGAACCCCAGATTTGACTTGAGGAGTCTCTAGGAGGGACAAATTATTCCGATCCGGTTGAAAATTGGTACGTGGTTTTAGTGTATGGCCTCTAAAAATCGCGCAAAAATTGGTCCATATCGGTCCATAATTATATATAGCCCCCATGGCGACCGGACATATCCCCCAACGGACATTTCGCCCAAAATGATTTTTGGGCGTTATGACCACCACTGGGGCGGTCACATCGCCCAATTTTAGTTTGGGCTTTATGTCCTCCCTCATCGCGGTCATAAGCCCCATAAAAAAATGTGGGTGTTATGACCGTTTGAATATAATTGAATATAAACAATAGTTTAAAATAACAAAATATATTTTTTTTAAATCTTTCAAAAGCTATATATGATTACTTCATCTATCCATAATTTTTTTAAATATATAATAGATAGATATGCCTCTTATTGACAAATATCGAATCCTGCTTTTATTGTGTATGCTGGAAGAAGATGTAAAACTAGCATATCTTGGCTTCATCGTTTGTTTTAATTGTTTTCGACTGGAACATAATTTTTGACTATTTTTCTTCTCAGATTGAAATGGAAAAGCGGCTAAAGTGGCACTACGAAGACCTATTTCGCTCGTGAAATAGGTCGGTTAAAGCTCCAAGACATTTGAATTTATATATTGAAACATGAATATTCGGAAATTGATAATTTTTTTCTTTTGAACAAACCAGACAAATGCTGAATTGAAAATTATGTATTTTAAACTGAAAATTGGAACAAGATGAGATGATCGATTTGCTACTGATGGGTACGTGAAAAAAATCGCGCGCGCGATTTATTTCAAGTACCCATCAGCAGCACATCGATCATCTCATCTCTTTCCAATTTTAATGTTTAGAACAAGATAATAAAACGAAAGTTGCAAGAATGTGAGGATGAACTAAATGTGATGAATTTAAAAAAGGATTCGCGCGCGAGATTTGGAGGCAGATGAGATGATCGACGTGCTGCTGATGGGTACTTGAAATAAATCGCGCGCGCAATTTTTTCACGTACCTATCAGTAGCAAATCGATCATCTCATCTTGTTCCAATTTTCAGTTTAAAATACATAATTTTCAATTCAGCATTTGTCTGGTTTGTTCAAAAGAAAAAAATTATCAATTTCCGAATATTCATGTTTCAATATATAAATTCAAATGTCTTGGAGCTTTAACCGACCTATTTCACGTCGATCATTTCATCTCTTTCCAATTTTAATGTTTAGAACAAGATAATAAACTGAAAGTTGCTAGTATTTGAGGACGACGAGAATTCGCGCACGCGAATCCTTTGTTAAATTCATGACATTCAGTTTGTCCTCTAGTTCTTGCATCTTTCGTTTTATTAACTTGATTTAAAAAATTAACACAGTTATACTGACATGTCGTTTGTAACCTTCGTAAATATTAGTAATTTCTTGTACCCATAAGATAAATGGAACGACCGAAAAAGGGACATCAATAAAACAATAGCATCTCCATCATCCATATTATTCATTATTTCAGTTACTGGGGTGGAACACAAAGATACTGTATGCTTCCATAATAGTGGTTTGCTAAAATATCTTTTCCGGCAGACTTTCGCACATTTAGTATTCACTCATATGTTCTGATTTGGAAAATAGTGCAATGAGTTCTTGGGGGCTTTGTGGAGCGTTTTGCACCATTTTCTCCTTAATTTTCTTATAGACCACGAGATCTGCACTGTCTTTCTAGTTACGGCATTTTGAATTAAATACCGTACGTATTTAGTTAACCAAAATTGGGGATCAAAACTACTTCATTTAGGACAGTTTTTGATTTGTATTCCGACATTATTTTCCCCATAAAATATTGGGCGTTTTGACCGCCTATTCTTTGGGACATATGACCGCGATGAGGGAGGACATAAAGCCCAAACTAAAATTGGGCGATGTGACCGCCCCAGTGGAGGTCATAACGCCCAAAAATCATTTTGGGCGAAATGTCCGTTGGGGGATAGGTCCGGTCGCCGCCCCCATATAAACCGATCTCTAGATTTGATTTGCGGAGCTTCTAGAAGAGGCAAATTTCATCTGATTCGGTTGAAATTTGGTACGTGGTGTTAGTCAATGGCCTCTAACAATCGTGCAAACATTGGTCCATAATTATATATAGCCCCCCATATAAATCGATTTGCAGATTTGAAGTGTAAATTTCATGCGATCCCGTTGAAGTATATGTACTAAAATATACCTTGCAATCGGATAATTTTACCACATCCCAAGTAACTTTGTTGGCAGTATTAGAATTTTGTACACAATCATGGTGGTGGGTACATAAGATTCGGCCTGGCCGAAATTAGGGCGTTAATACTTGTTTTCGATTATGTTAAATTATTTTTGAGATCAAATTTTGTTAATATTTTATTTCTATAGAAAATTCAAATTTTACTTCTATAGAAAATGTTCTTCAAAATTTTATTTCTATAGAAAACTTTTTTAAAATTTATTTCTATAGAAAAATTTGTCAAAATTTAAATTATACAATTTTTCTAAAATTTTGTAATATTTTACTTGTATCGAAAATTTTGTTAAAATTTTATTTCTATAGAAGATAAAGATAAATAAGTACTTGTCTATAGATAATCGCTTTTTCTTGTTGTGAACTACTGTGTCCATTCCCATATGGGATTAATGTATTATATGGATGGCTGGTTAAGTACACAGTTACAAGGTGGTAACATAAACTAAAGTTAATAATAATAACAAAAAAAAAAAAACAACAAACTTATATATAACAAACAATAATATGTATATATGTAGTGGTGCAGAAGAGATGATAGAGATTCCTGTATATGTATGAGAGCGAGTGTATGTGTTTTTTGGCCCAGAAAAGTGACTGATATAAAACAGAACTACTCGCAATCATTAAAACGTTCAATTATTTCCTTTATTAATGGTGGAGTTATTAATGAAACTTTTTATTTGTAGGCCATATTCCACACACACAGCATATTGCATTTGAAATAACCATAAAATAATCGATGAAATTATGCATAATAATTTGACTTGAATTTCGTTCGCATTTATTTGGACTGTTTTTTTTTTTTTGGGAAAATTTTCCACTTAAATACACAACAAAGACTTATTCACTTGCAGCATCTCAGAGGGTTTCACACCATTTCACAATTTCTTTTTTCTTTGTTTTAACTAAGGTTGGCGTTTTAATTTGCCATCTTCTTATTTTTAGTAAGCCTTATAAGCTTCTTATAATTAACCACAATTATTAATTACCGCAGATATATATGTATAAATTCAGCAAAATATATGTATGTATATTTTTAAACATTCATATTATTTTTTTTTTGTTTGTATTGCTACAAGTATATATGAATATTTTGTTCTGGGTTTCCTTATTAATTTTCGTTTCTTATGCTTTTAGATTTTTGTTTTTCGTCATATTCACTTAATACAAAGTATTTTTTTTTCACATTAAAAGATTTTATTTATCTCGTTCTAATAAATTTTTTAACAATTAACCGTTAAACGAATATTCACAAAATCGAGATTGAAAACTTTAATCAAATTTAAAAAAAAAACAATAACTACGAGTTTTTTGTTGTTGTCTTAAATCATTAAATCGAAACGTTTTTAAACGTGTTGTGGTTCTACACACGAGTACGTCACGTTACGTTACGATTCCGCGCGCCTTCGTCGTATGATGCCAATGCGAATTGCTATGATCTAATCATGCCAAAAGAAGATTTCATACTGAAGTCACTTTCGTCTGGTGCTGCTTGGTGATGTGCTGCTGCTGCTGCGCTCGCAGGGGCTGCTGTTGTGTACACTCTTATTTCTTGCCTGTGTTTACTTGCTCTGCCATCGACATTTCCTACGAATACTCTCGCATTGGTAAAGACGTCACTGCTAGCTGCTGCAGTTAGTTGACAGAGGCAAAAACAGACGGCTATTTGTATTAAACGTTGCCATAAAAACCAGTCAGCAGGCCAACAACAAAATAGAACCACTTAAACCAAACAAAAACACAACAAAAGATGGCTTAGTACGTAAATCCAGCAACAAGGGAAACTACTCTGGCGATGACTGGGCCCAAATTGAGGACTCATGAGACCATTTAACTTTTTTTTTGTATTTTTGACATTCTCTCGAGAGAAACGAGAAAACTAAACAAATCATATGTTAACAAATCGAGATGCCACCTGAATCAAATCCCCGGTTCTAAGTCACTGTTTGCAATGGCAATAACAAAAAAAATCCCACAAAATTCGTAATTCGTCTCAGTAAAGTCAAAGTTAACACATAAAGTCTAGTACTAAGATCACGTTTTCGCACGAAAAACTGTTATACACCATATAAAAAACGTTAGCGCGGAATAAATGCGAAATCTTTGTTTTGAGCATTTTCAAACACATATTAATACAATCCTGGATTTTTCGCATGACAAAACAGGCAGGTATATTATTTCGCATAAATAAGTTAACATCCCTGGGTTTGAGACCCTATTTACAGAGATAGTTGAAGATATTCGTTTTTCGCAGAAACGAACTTAGTACTAAGCATAAGGTGTGAAAAACAATGGGGGACAACACAATCGCAGCGATTGGCGAACGAGCATTTCTTAGGGGAAGTTAAAACTATGCGACGGAATATAGTGGCATGCAGTCAAATTAAAATGTATTGTTATTTATTGACGGTACATGTACAGGGTGGCTGATATGTAATGCAACAAAGTAAATCGCTATACCTCGACTTCTAGTAGCGTGTAGTCAAATTAAAATGTATTCATTGAAGTAAATCGCTATACAATGCACTCGCCGGTAACGTGAACTAATTAAAATCAAGAGAGTTAACGTTTGCGAAAAACTTCACGTTAATGAAGTTTGAATTTCAGAACAAAAAATAGCCATATTCAGGAGTTTTACAAGTTCTGTGAGTGATAGTCTATTACTCTTGTTATTAGTAATATTAAAAATTTAAATTTAGTTTCATGAAAAAATTAAAAAAGAGATCGGAAAAATATCCGTGGGTATGGAATTATAAAGCAAACTTAAATTAATAATTAAAATTCACGAAAAAAAGCATATTTAGATCACAATAAAAAAATCCATACGTGTATTGGAAATTGTATTTGGCATATTGAATCTGTCTTTAACGTCAAATTTGATGTATTTCGGTGTTGCCTAAATAATGCGCTTTAGAGACTATCAGTTATTCCGGACAGAATGTCGGTCTTTGTAAAGAATCTTACAGTGTGTCGGATCGATACGACTTGTCGGCTATGACTAAATAATCGGTAAATGTATTATCGATCCCATAAACGTTCAGCAGTATCGATTATGCCTTCGGACTTAACTTATAATGTGCACAATATATGGGATATGTTCGACACGAGCATTGTCGTCCGGAATAACTGATAGTCTGTAAAGCGCATAACACCATATGACAAAAAAACTGTTCATGGCCCCTATATAAACTGGTCCTCAGATTTGGATTGTGACCTAATTTCATCCGATCCAGATTTTGCCCGGAATATGGCCTTTTTAGGTTATTTTATAAAAAAAAGGCTTCGAATTTTGTTATGAAAATAGTGCCTCGCACAATAAGTGCTGCGATTGCCCTTAAATAGTTGCACATGTTATTGATGGTGATTTGAATAAATTAGAAATGGTGGTTTGAATTAATGAAAATTGAATAATTTCAATTTTTTTATGCCAATAAAAACATTGCACAGAAATAAGGAACACACCAGAATGATGTTTTATTTTATTATCATTTTTTGTGTTCATTTTACGTTCAGCCCTTTGCTCCTTTGAATTCTTTTCTGCCCGTTAAAATGATAGCATTTTTTTTAGAATTTTCAAAATAAACACTCTGTAAAGACAAAATGAAGGCATTTAATTATACCCTTCACCACTACTGTGGTACAGGGTATAATAAGTTTGTGCATTTGTATGTAACGCCAAGAAGGAGTAATCATAGACCAACCTTTTAGTATACGGATCGGCTTAGAATTAAATTCTGAGTCGATTTAGCGATGTCCGTCTGTCTGTCTGTCCGTCTGTCGATGTATTTTTGTGGGCAAAGTACAGCTCGCAGTTTTAGTCCGATTGTCCTAAAATTTGGTATAGGGTCCTGTTTCGGCTCAAAGACGATCCCTATTGATTTTGGAAAATCGGTTCAGATTTAGATATAGCTGCCATATATATTTTTCACCGATCTGGTCATAATTGGCGTGTATATAAACCGATCTTCCTCAAATTCCGTACATCCGAATATTTTATGGGTCTCGAAAAGCTTGCAAAATATCAGCGAAATCGGTTCAGATTTAGATATAGCTCCAATATATAGCTTTCGGTCGATTTACACTCATTTGCTCACAGAGGCCAATTTTTAACTCCGATTTAGTTGAAATTTTGTACAGGAAATAGAATTAGCATTGTAACTATGCGTGCCAAATTTGGTTGAAATCGGTTCAGATTTGGATATATCTCCCATATATAGATTTCGCCGGATTTACACTCATATGACCACAGAGGCCAACTTTTAACTCCGATTTAGTTGAAATTTTGCACAGGGAGTAGAATTAGCATTGTAACAATGCGTGCCAAATTTGGTTGAAATCGGTTCAGATTTAGATATAGCTCCCATATAGCTTTCGCCCGATTTACACTCATATGACCACAGAGTCCAATTTTTAACTCCGATTTAGTTGAAATTTTGCACAGGGAGTAGAATTAGCATTGTTGCTATGCGTGCCAAATTTGGTTGAAATCGGTTCAGATTTGGATATACCTCCCATATATAGCTTTCGCCCGATTTACACTCATATGACCACAGAGGCCAACTTTTAACTCCGATTTAGTTGAAATTTTGCACAGGGAGTAGAATTAGCATTGTTGCTATGCGTGCCAAATTTGGTTGAAATCGGTTCAGATTTAGATATAGCTCCCATATATATGTTTTTCAGATTTCGACAAAAATGGTCAAAATACCAACAATTTCCTTGTAAACTCGCCACTGCTTACTCTAAAAGTTGTAAAAATGACTCTAATTTTCCTAAACTTCTAATACATATATATCGAGCGATAAATCATAAATAAACTTTTGCGAAGTTTCCTTAAAATTGCTTCAGATTTAAATGTTTCCCTTATTTTTTTACTAACATTGTATTCCACCCTAGTGCATTAGCCGACTTAAATTTTGAATCTATAGATTTTGTAGAAGTCTATCAAATTCTGTCCAGATCGAGTGATATTTAAATGTATGTATTTGGGAGAAACCTTTTATATATAGCCCCCAACACATTTGACGGATGTGATATGGTATCGAAAATTTAGATCTACAAAGTGGTGCAGGGTATAATATAGTCGGCCCCGCCCGACTTTAGACTTTCCTTACTTGTTTATTTTATTATCATTTTTTGTGTTCATTTTACATTCAGCCTGTTTGCTCCTTTGAATTCTTTTCTGCCCGTTAAAATGATAGCATTTTTTTTAGAATTTTCAAAATAAACACTCTGTAAAGACAAAATGAAGGCATTTAATTTTTTGTTTTAGAAAAGAAAACACCATAAGTATAACAAACGTTATCAGTATTTATCAAGAAATCTGGCATCTCTACATCTAAGCATAATATTATGTGAGAACAAGAGAAGAGCTATAAATTTACTCTCTGTCATAACAAACTAGTGATAGAACAACTAAATCACACATACACATATATACAAATTCTCCATTCTTAGATAGAGACCACATATGCCGATTGTCATATTTCTCTATTAAAAATCATATGATTTTTTGAATGTCATCAAATTTCCTCTTCTACTAAACTAATATCTTATATGTCTGTATGTATTTTTTATGAATGTCATTCGATTAGCATAACTCTCATTTTGTTTTCCCAACCGATACTATGCAATGGAATAGGAAAACCAGGGATCATGGATTTATTTCACAACTTGAAGTAATAAATTGTGGGTGCTCACACACTTGGTCGGATGGTAAAGTGTAAAACACTAAGCAGAAGGAAGGTTTTGTTTTGTTTTTGTTTTCTGCCTTGATTCACTACGTGTCAGGCATCGATAAAATGATGGTTGTTGGGTCTTCTTTCAATGGCAGAAAAGAAAATCGTTGGCCATCATCAACCATGCATACGAAATATTTTCCTTTTGATAACTGTTGTCAACTTCTGTTTCACCCATAACTTTTTTTTATTGATACGTTTTGTTTTTCATATCATTGTTTTATGCCACATGTGCACACACATGCAGCAGCAGTTACATTGTTGTTGTATCAAAGTAGGCACTGAATATGATAATGATGGTGATGGACAATATAAAGCCAAGCAAAAGAAACCTGAAAATCATCATCAACGTCATGTTTGGCCAACAAACATTTTGTAGAGAATATGCTAGGAGAGGTTTAATCAGAGAGAGAGAGAGAGAGTAAGAGAGGAAAACACCAAAACAATAACAATACGACAAAACCCGTATATAACAATTGCAAACAAAAACAATTTCATTGGCGATGTCGTCTAACGTTTATCTGGAAACCGTGTTTATCATTTGAAACCCAAACGCGTGTTTTGCACTTAGAGTGCAACTTGTTTATCTCACTTCCCATGTAAGTACGTGTATGTGAGTTCGTTCCTATGACCTGGTTTGTTGTAAAATATGTCATGCGTTTTTTCCAACTAGAATTGTTTTTGAAAAAAAAAAATACAAAGAAAAGCAAGTCCTGCTACGTGTCAAAACAACGAGGTTGGCATATTGTATTTCGAGCTTAGAGAACAAAAACAAAATATTAATCATCGAAAAATTTTATTTCTATATTTTATCTTCATAGAAAATTTTGTCAAAGTTTTATTTCTATAGAAAATTTTCGTCAAAATTTTATTGCTATAGAAAATTTTGCCAAAATTTTATTTCTATAGAAAACTTTGTCAAAATTTTATTTTTATAGAAATTTTTCTCAAAATTAAAATAATTATAGCAAAACTTTTCTTTCTTGTAAATCCTTGAAATTTTCCTCAATGGTCCTAGGCAATATTGCCAGTAGTCTACATATCGTATTAACTCTCTGGCAATTTCAAATAAGAGAATACAGAAAATATTCAAATGAATCACTTTAGTGATTTTGCATTAGCTACCATAAAACTCTCAAGTACTTTGAAAGCCAACCAAAGATTTGAGATACCCTGTAGATCATAATGGATTTAAATGCTGTCCAAAAACCAAAAAGCATATGAATTAAAGATGATGAGAATGCAGTGAAAGCATTTCGTTAAGAAGCACTGCAGCAGTACACCATGGTTTTTGGAGTTTAAATATTTCATACATTACTCAGTCGATGTGTCCTTCCATGTGAGGACCTTGATTTACAAATGTTCTTGGTTCTTCTCTTATCCTCGAAGATATTGAATAACTCTTTATCCGAGCTTTTAGTTTTTGTGTTAATTTTGTGTAGAAAAAATTTATACTTACGAAAATCGTTTACTCCCTACAGGGTCCTTGAATGCAATTTATTCACATAGACTTACCTGAAATGGTAGAACAAAAAAAGTTTATTTAATAGAAGCCAGGTTAGGTTAGGTTACACGATTCAGAGATAACAGATATTTCTATGTTGAATGAACAAGGTAGCGGTATTTATTGCAGTGAACTAGGAATATGAGAATCGTAGACGTTGTCTACACCCAGAAAAAAGTGCCTTCGAAATTAAAGGAAAATTTTTTCATCAATATAGTTTATCCATTTTATTTCCATTAAGGTAAATTTTTGTGAGAAATAATAAAATTTCCTCGTTTCAGTAAAAAAAACCTAAACTGTAAGCAGTTAGGAATAGTTCATTAACTAGAATAAGGCATGGAATTTTACTCATACTATTTTCTTCGCTGGGTATAAGAATTTATTACTGAACAAGAAAATTTTATTCACCGATAACAAAGCATTCGTAAAAATAAACAAAAACCGAACTAAAACCAAGTTTCCTCAAAATTAGTAAAATTTCTTATAAAATGATAATTGCGACTTCCTTTATAATAGAAAGTTTTTCATACATACGAACAACACTTGACATAAAAAAATATTTTAGTTCATTCGTACTAAGAAGTATGCAATCCCTTCAAAACTTAAGGAAACACGCTTGTTAGAATATAGGAAATTTTCCTATATTTCTATTGTCTACCTGTAATCGATACCTGTCATCGTAATCGATGTGTTTGCGCGTGGGTGTAATCGATATGTTTGCGCGTGGGTTGTTTTTTTAGTTGGAATCGCGTTGTTGTGGTATACGGAGAGATTGTTA
The DNA here is from genome assembly GCF_050003625.1 of Haematobia irritans. Classification (NCBI taxonomy): domain Eukaryota; kingdom Metazoa; phylum Arthropoda; class Insecta; order Diptera; family Muscidae; genus Haematobia; species Haematobia irritans. The sequence continues at coordinate 34,085,414 of NC_134400.1, read as the reverse complement.
AAAAAATAATATGGTAAAATAATATAATAAATAACAAATAAAATACATAAAATATTTATTATTTTAAATTAGTGAGAACAATTTTCGTTTTTTGAAAATAAATCTATCAATGTTCGTGATGGCGTATAAAGAAAGAAACCACCAGCAGAATAACAACCCTTTCATTTGTCTTCATTTTGGAATCTTCAATTATCAGGTAATATTCAGTGACGCTAACCTTTTGTAACAAAAATGGTTTATGATTTTTTATATTTGTAGGTATTGAAATTATAAAAGGAGGACAAAATCGTTAGGCAGCAACTTATTAAAAGTGAAAGGTACAAGAAGAAAAATGCGTTTTACAGTTGATGACATTACATGGAAATTGGAAATAGTGGAATAATAAACTAGTATTTCAAGGCCATTCGATGCTGTTGATTCTTAATAAATATATTTAATATCTTAATAAAACGTGTATTTTATTGTAGAAAAAATTGCCTATATAAATAAATAAAATTGTATTTAAAAACGAAGGTAAGCAGTCTAATTATGAAGTAAAAGTTTTACCACAAATGTGTAAGATTTGTCCAAATGAATGAAACATTTTCAATAAAATCATTCCATATATGAATTCAAATCAGTTAAATTTTTTCATTCTGTAGTATAGTGGTACATAAATATAGGAAAACGTTAACTAATATATGGAATGCATTATACCTAATTTCTACGAAAATCACATCGTTCAAACAAATAAAAATGTCTTTGGCGCTATACGAAGTTCAACTTTCTTCACAATGAGTTCATTTTAACTTAAAGAAGGGGTCACTTTTTTCTGGGTGTATTGCAGTATCCTTCAGGTAGAAATTTCTGCAATCACAAAAGCTGCTGAGTCGCTGTCACAGATATTTCAGACTCACTTAGACTATTCAATCCATTGTGATACTACAGTGGTGAACTTCTCTCTTATCACTGAGTGCTGTCCGATTCAAGGTTTAGCTCAATAGCGAATGGCGTTTCACATTTCAGTGAAACCACTTAGAGAAGCTTTGAAACCCTCAGAACTTATGGTGTTTGGTCGAAGCAGGGTTTGAATCCACATGTATGCAAGGCGGGCATGCTAACCATTGTTGGCTCCAAGAGTAGCAGGATGATCTGGAGAAAGCATACTTATCTGTAGAGTTTAGTCTCCTGGAGTTTGGCTATGAGAATACGCTTCTTGTTTATGAAATCTGTGATTTCTGTAATATTTCTTGCGAACACATTGTAAATCCACAGTAGGATCTTGAGGTCACTCAACTGGTTTTATCAGTGGATAGGGCTATGGCACCCTACCCGCTTGGCTGTGCTAACTATCGTCGTGACGTAATGGCTATTGTCGGTGGTTGGTGATTGCTGAGGTGGTTGGGTTCTTTGGCAGCAGGTTCCAACAAAATCAGGTGTGTATTGGTCCGAATTCTTGATGCCTGACCAACTCGGGGGTGTCGAGGTCTTGTAGGTGGAGCACCGTGTCGGTTTAGCTGCCTTGGTGAATTTTCATCTACAAGCCCGACATAACTCTGGACCAGATATACTATTATCTACGGACGGACTCGAATTTTTGCCTGGTGTATATGTGGTGTGTGATGAATGTGCGAGTGAGGGGGATATGTCATGACAGGTGATGTGGGATTTGGACAAAATATGATGGACTCGCTACTGCGACAAGACGGGGCGATATGGGGGGCGGCCGCACACACGTAAGACACTTATATGCAGGAGTGGATTCTTTTACTTTCTTGAGTCCCGAGCAACGTAAGTTTACCCAGTTGTCACATTCGTTCCACATCACAGAGTAATTTACTCACGGACAGACTGGACACTCGTACTTCACTTGTCGTACATTCCTTGCAATGTCTCCGGCACAAAGGAGGAGGATTCTGAGTAGATTCTGGCCAGGAAGAAAAAAGGTATGGGGGATGAGAAGGGGATTGGGATTTGGGATGAAGGTTGCAGTATTTGTACAAGTTGGTTTGATATTCGCTGCACATCACAGAGTAACTTCCGTACGTGACTGGCCGCAAACAGATTGGACACACGTACTTCACTGTCCGTGGATTGCTTTCAATGTCGCCGCCACAAAGAAGGAGGATTCTGAGCAGACTGGTCGGTATATTCTGTCCAGAAAGAAAAAAGGCATGACGATTGCAGTCGTTAGAAAAGTTGGTGTTCCTTGTGTCGACCCCGGTGTGAAGACCGCAGATTCTTCCCAGGATGAAAAAAGGGATGGGAGTGAGGGTCGGCTGAGTCGCTGTTGATCCTACTTTCTTGAGTCTCGAGCAAAGCAAATGTACTCAGTTCCGACATTCGCTGCACATCGCAGAGTAATCTTCGCACGTGACTGGCCGCGAACAGACTGGGCACACGTACTTCACTGGTCCTGGAATGCTTTCAATGTTGCCGACACAAAGGAGAAGGAGAATACTGGCCGGCAGATTCTGCCCAGGAAGGAAAAAAATATGGTGATGAGATGGGGATCGGGATTTGGTACGGAGCTTGCAGTCTTTGGACGAGTTGGTGTTCTTTGTGTCGACCTCGTGTGTAGGACTGACTGCAGTGAGGGTCGGCTGAGTCGCTGTTGATCCTACTTTCTTGAGTTCCGACCAAAGCAAGTGAACCTAGTTGTGACGTAATTCACTGGTCGTGGATTGCTCTCAATGTCGCTGGCACAAAGGAGGAGGATTCTGAGCAGAATTCTGAGGATGGTGTTTTGGGATGGAGGGTTGCAGTCTTTGGACAAGTTGGTGTCCTTTTGGTCGACATCGATGTATAGGACCGAATGCAGTGAGGGTCGACTGAGTCGCTGTTGATGAGTGCCTTATTCAGAAGCGATATCAACCTCTTCATCGACAAAGTCAAGCAGCTATAAAGGCCTTGGACAAAGCTTAGGGTTCTCACTGAACAGCATACTGTAACTCTGTGCTGGGTCTCCTCGGAAGATTGCGAGCAAACCAAGTTGGTATAATAACTTTGATCTGCCAAAAAATGTGCCTACCAGAAATATTGATTTTAGACCCCATAAAATATATACCGATCGACTCAGAATCACCACCTGAGTCGATCTAGCACTTGGTGTCCGTCCGTCCATGTATTTGTTGTTCGCAGGATTCCAGTCGCAATTATTAACCGATTTTGATGAAATTGTATGTCGGTTTGGAAAAAAATCGGATAAAATTTAGATATAGCTCCCATATATATGTGTCGTCCGATTTCGATAAATGGGGTCAGATTACGTTTATTTAATATTAAAAATGGTCTCAATATTAGTGGCAAACTAACTCAACTATAGATCCTAAAATCAAACATTTTTGTTCAGATTGTGATTAAACTCCCATTTCCCATTCTTAAATATGGAAATGCGATTTTTTTCCCAAACCTATATTGATTGATACCCCACAAATTACTAATTCAGTTAGGAGTGGTTTAGGGTATGATATAGTCGGCCCCACGCGACTTTCTACTTTACTCACTTGTTTTTTTCTGTATATGTACACCTAGACCTCTCATTGCGTCGGAGATACGTTCCAAAAAAACACGACGCAAAGTGAATTATGAGTTTCTATGATAAACTATGCTAAGATTGGAGATAGATAACAGGATGGCTGATAAGTCCCCGGTCTAACAAAGAAAAACACAATTTTTTTTGTCAAAATTCGTTTTTATTATTCAACATAGTTCCCTTCAAGAGCGATACAACGATTATAACGACCTTCCAATTTTTTGATACCGTTTTGGTACTACTCCTTCGGTTTTGCCTCAAAATAGGCCTCAGTTTCGGCGATCACCTCTTCATTGTTGCAGCCAAATTTTTTACCTGTGAGCATCCTTTTGAGGTCTGAGAACAAGAAAAAGTAGCTGGGGGCCAGATCTGGAGAATATGGTGGGTGGGGAAGCAATTCGAAGCCCAATTCATGAATTTTTGCCATCGTCCTCAATGACTTGTGGCACGGAGCGTTGTCACGACGCAAAGTGAATTATGAGTTTCTATGGCAAACTATGCTAAGATTGGAGATAGATAACAGGTTGGCTGATAAGTCCCCGGTCTAACAAAGAAAAACACATTTTTTTGTCAAAATTCGTTTTTATTATTCAACATAGTTCCCTTCAAGAGTGATACACCGATTATAACGACCTTCCAATTTTTTGATACCATGTTGATAGTACTCCTTCGGTTTTGCCTAAAAAATAGGCCTCAGTTTCGGCGATCACCTCTTCAATGCGGCCAAATTTTTTCCCTGCGATCATCCTTTTGAGGTCTGAGAACAGTCGAACAAAAGTCGCTGGGGCCAGATCTGGAGAATACGGTGGGTGGGGAAGCAATTCGAAGTCCAATTCATGAATTTTTGCCATCGTTCTCAATGACTTGTGGCACGGTGCGTTTTCTTGGTGGAACAACACTTTTTTCTTCTTCATATGGGGCCGTTTTGCCGCGATTTCGACCTTCAAATGCTCCAATAACGCCATATAATAGTCACTGTTGATGGTTTTTCCCTTCTCAAGATAATCGATAAAAATTATTCCATGCGCATCCCAAAAAACAGAGGCCATTACTTTGCCAGCGGACTTTTGAGTCTTTCCGCGCTTCGGAGACGGTTCACCGGGCGCTGTCCACTCAGCCGACTGTCGATTGGACTCAGGAGTGTAGTGATGAAGCCATGTTTCATCCATTGTCACATATCGACGGAAAAACTCGGGTGTATTACGAGTTAACAGCTGCAAACACCGCTCAGAATCATCAACATGTTGTTTTTGGTCAAAAGTAAGCTCGCGCGGCACCCATTTTGCACAGAGCTTCCGCATATCCAAATATTGATGGATGCTATCACCAACACGTTCCTTTGAAATCTTTAAGGTCTCTGCTATTTCGATCAACTTCATTTTACGGTCATTCAAAATCATTTTGTAGATTTATTTGAGGTTTTCGTCGGTAACTACCTCTTTCGGGCTTCCACTGCGTTCACCGTCCTCCGTGCTCATTTCACCACGCTTGAATTTTGCCTACCAATCAATTATTGTTGATTTCCCTGGAGCAGAGTCCGGTAACTCATTATCAAGCCAAGTTTTTGCTTCCACCGTATTTTTCCCCTTCAGAAAACAGTATTTTATCAAAACACGAAATTCCTTTTTTTCGATTTTTTCACAATAACAATAGTTGCTTCACAAAAGACGCTCTATCTCACAAACTAATTGACTTACAGACGTCAAATTTTGACACGAATCATTTGAAGGTTGATACTATATAAAAATAATATGCATTTAATACTAGCGACGCCAACTATGTGTCAGACCGGAGACTTATCAGCCAACCTGTTAATAACGCAACTTTGAAAATCTAACGACGCAAAACTACACAGAAAAAAATATCACCAAAATATTTCCAATTAAAAAGTTAATTGAAGTTGAAAAAATTACAATTAATAAATTAATTGATACAATTAACTTTTTAATCAAGATAGAAATATTAAGTCAATTAAGTCGATGATTGAAAATTTAAAAATTTTTAATTAAAACATTAATTGATACTATTAACTTTTTAGTCAAATTCGGAAGACTAAGTCAGTTAAAGAAAGTGATGAATATTTTTTTAATTTTTAATTAAAAATGTATTTCAAACAATCAATTGTTAATCCAAATAAAAACCAATTCAGAAACTAATTGAAAATAGTTACATTTTTTGATTAAAAAATTAATTGAGTTTTGCAATCAACATCAATTAAATTTTTAATTGAATCAATTAAAAAATTAATTGAAATTTGCTAATGAAATCAATTAATATTTTATTCAAGAATTTTTCTATGACTAATTAAAACTGTGATTGATACTATCATTTTCGTGATTGAAGACATTTCAATTAAAAAATTAATTGGATCAATTAATTTCGTGATTGAATCAGAATTTTTTTTTTTGTGTAGTACTAATTCAACAGCGACGCAACTTCGAAACAACGCAAAACGAAACGACGCAAACCGAGGTCTTGGTGTATATGCTTATTATCCCAGGTCATGTATTGACAGACCCTTCATTTACATCTCTTTCATGGTAATTATGTAATATAAACGATCCATTTTTTCCTCCCCCCAAAAAACAATACCTTAAGTGATAATGCAGAATTTTTATTGGAAGAACCATATCCCAAAAATTACCATTAACATTTTCCATCATTATCTCAGACTCTGATGTAATTCAAAGAATAAGAAACACCCTGAGAATCGCCTACCTCACCACACGACAAGAAAATCAAAGAGAGTTTCAAGCAGAGTTTTTACATTGTTATCGATTAAGACGGACCCTATTTACCACCATTAGCCTCACACAATTGCCTAGAAATATCAAAATCAATCTGCAGTGCCTTATGTGTAATTATAATAGATCAAAGGAAAAAACGACAATCAGCATATAGAAGACATTAACTTGTTGTACTTGGGTGGCTATTTCCCTAATTTAGAGAGGCTGGTATCTCTGTAAGCTGAATTCACGGACGCTCTTTGTTGGTTTTTGTTTTGAACTCATGCACTCACAAAAAGACATATGTCGACATATTTACCCCATCTACACTCAAAATAGTTCTGGGGTTGGTGGAGGCCATTAAAGAATTTAACAAGTATATACAGCACTAAGTTCGGCCGGGCCGAATCTTAAATACCCACCACCATGAACCAAATATTAGGGTTTCCTTTGAAATTTCAGGAGGGCTTGAGGACTTGAGGACACTTCCCGAAGATAAATTTAAAGATTTCATCTACGAGGACTATATCAGATTCTGGATTTATAAGAACCATTTTTGTTTGAGTTTTAGAGGAATCATTAACATCTCTTGTAAGTGTGCAAGAAAATTATAAAATAACGTCTTGATTTGAAATCTTAAATCTGTAGAAGTAAAATCTGGAAATTTTACATTGAGTTTCAAGCAATTTTCATGATCAGTGCGCCTTCTACATCCTCAAGAAGTGAAGTCGGTCTATATGGAGGCATTATCAAATGGACCGATAAAAACTTAATCCGATACACGTTTTTGTGAGCCTAAAATATCAGAATATTTACAAATTCAGGCAAATCAGATAAAAACTACGGTTTCTAGAAACCCAAGGAGTTAAATCGGGAGATCGTTCTTATGGGGGCTATACTAAAATATGGACCGATACTCACCGTTTACGGCACACCTCTTTATGACCCGAAAATACCTGTAGATTTCCAATTTCAGGCAAATAGGATAAAAACTTCGGATTCTAGAAGCCCAAGAAGTAAAATCGGGAAATCGGTCTATATGGGGGATATACCAAAATATGGACCGATACTCACCATTTTCGGCACACCTCTTATGGTCCTAAAATACCTCTAGATATCCAATTTCAGACAAATTGGATAGAAACTACGGTTTCTATAAGCCCAAGACCCAAAATCGGGAGGTCGTTTTATATGGGGGCTATACCAAAACATGGACCGATACTCACAATTTTTGGCACACGTATTTGTGGTCCTACAATACCTCTAGATTTCCAATTTCAGGTAAATTGAATAAAAACTGCGGTTTCTATAAGCCAAAGAAGTAAAATCTGGAGATAGGTCTATATGGGGGCTATACCAAAATATGGACCGATACTCACAATTTTTGGCACACCTCTTTATGGTCATAAAATACCTCTAGATTTCAAATTTCAGGCAAATTGGATAAAAACTACGATTTCTATAAGCCCAAGACCCCAAATCGGGAGGTCGTTTTATATGGGGACCATACCAAAACATGGACCGATACTCACAATTCTTGGCACACGTATTTGTGGTCCTACAATACCTCTAGATTTCCAATTTCAAGTAAATTGAATAAAAACTGCGGTTTCTATAAGCCCAAGAAGTAAAATCGGGAGATCGGTCTGTATGGGGGCTATACCAAAACATGGACCGATACTCACCATTTTTGGCACACCTCTTTATGGTCATAAAATACCTCTAGATTTCAAATTTCAGGCAATTTGGATAAAAACTACGATTTCTATAAGCCCAAGACCCCAAATCGGGAGGTCGGTTTATATGGGGACTATATAAAAACCTGGACCGATATAGCCCATCTTCGAACTTGACCTGCCTGCAGACAAAAGACGAGTTTGTGCACAATTTCAGCACGATTGCTTCATTATTGAAGACTGTAGCGTGATTACAACAGACAGACAGACAGACAGACAGACGGACATCGTTATATCGTCTTAGAATTTCTCCCTGATCAAGAATATATATACTTTATATAGCCGGAAATCGATATTTCGATGTGTTACAAACGGAATGACAAACTTATTATACCCCCATCACCATTCTATGGTGGTGGGTATAAAAATTACTTACTTTTATGAAAATTTTTTTAATGATATTGAATTTATAGAAAATTTTGTCAAAATTTTATTTCTATGGAAAATTTTCGTCAAAATTTTATTTCTATGGAAAATTTTGTCATAATTTTATTTCTATAGAAAATTTTTGCAAAATTTTATTTCTAAAATAAAAATCGATATTTCGATGCGTTTTCAATGTTTACAACTTTTTTGGCTGTTTGTCATTTCGACCTTTGCTGTTCCTAATTCAAAGTGGATAGATAGTATGTTCGAGTTTCCTCGTTGTATAATTCTTTTACTATTTGTTTGGAAACTATTTGTACTCCCTTTTATGTAAGGAATACCCGCGTCACGCAGGGTGTTGGTATTAACACTTTATTTACTCTAGTTTTAATTGAAGTAATTTATGTTGTAAACACACATACACGCACACACACGCTACAAATGTTAACTCATTGTCATTGGCTTAAATAAAAACGAAAATACAGGCGATTGTCCCCAATTTCTTTCCTTAATATACCCTCTTACAAAAGTCACACGCACGCACCCTCTCACATATACATACATATATAAAGGGTGATTTGTTAAGAGCTTGATAACTTTTTTAAAAAAAAAAACGCATAAAATTTGCAAAATCTCATCGGTTCTTTATTTGAAACGTTAGATTGGTCCATGACATTTACTTTTTGAAGATAATTTCATTTAAATGTTGACCGCGGCTGCGTCTTAGGTGGTCAATTCGGAAAGTCCAATTTTGGGCAACTTTTTCGAGCATTTCGGCCGGAATAGCCCGAATTTCTTCGGAAATGTTGTCTTCCAAAGCTGGAATAGTTGCTGGCTTATTTCTGTAGACTTTAGACTTGACGTAGCCCCACAAAAAATAGTCTAAAGGCGTCAAATCGCATGATCTTGGTGGCCAACTTACCGGTCCATTTCTTGAGATGAATTGTTCTCCGAAGTTTTCCCTCAAAATGGCCATAAAATCGCGAGCTGTGTGGCATGTAGCGCCATCTTGTTGAAACCACATGTCAACCAAGTTCCGTTCTTCCATTTTTGGCAACAAAAAGTTTGTTAGCATCGAACGATAGCGATCGCCATTCACCGTAACGTTGCGTCCAACAGCATCTTTGAAAAAATACGGTCCAATGATTCCACCAGCGTACAAACCACACCAAACAGTGCATTTTTCGGGATGCATGGGCAGTTCTTGAACGGCTTCTGGTTGCTCTTCACTCCAAATGCGGCAATTTTGCTTATTTACGTAGCCATTCAACCAGAAATGAGCCTCATCGCTGAACAAAATTTGTCGATAAAAAAGCGGATTTTCTGCCAACTTTTCTAGGGCCCATTCACTGAAAATTCGACGTTGTGGCTCGTTAGTAAGTCTATTCATGATGAAATGTCAAAGCATACTGAGCATCTTTCTCTTTGACACCATGTCTGAAATCCCACGTGATCTGTCAAATACTAATGCATGAAAATCCTAACCTCAAAAGAATCACCCTTTATTATTATGAAGAAAAAATTGCTCTCATCACAAAACAGCTGTTGTAAATGAGACTTATTACCTAGCATGAGCTTCAGTAGGTGTTATGTTGTTGTTGTATTGTTGTTGCTGATTTCATCTACATTCGCTCACTGTTGGTGGGCAGGTGTCTTGGCAAGTTCAATATGTCCCCTGCCAGCAACTACACAACAATAGTCGAGCAAAACTGATAAATAAAAGAAAAACAAAAGGTTCAGTTATGGTGAATTATATTGTAGATGCTGCCGCCTCTAGTGATGATTTTGTAACCATTTGGCCAATTCCTGTAATTCATAACATAACATTTTATTGAATGAAATTTGGCCATGAACTTCATATTATTCGTGGGTGTTTGCCAAAGAGATTTTTTTAAAATGCTCTATGAGGGCTGTAATCAGATATATTTTTTATATTTTGTTTGTGTGCCAATAAAAAAACAAACATGTAAATTTTTAGTTTTTTTTTTATTTTACTTCAATAAGTTTTTAGTTTTCCCATAATAGAAATTAATTTAAGGAAGAAACTTCCTAATGATCAAGTTCGCCCTTCATAATTATATGCAGGCGCCATATAAACCGATCCCCAATTATTTATTTGGGAAAAAGTGTTTATGAAAAAAAAAATAAAGAATCAGGTCCTGCAGTAAAAAAATACCGAATAATTTAAAATTAAAAAAAAAATAAATTTACTTCATTAGATATTGATACTAATTTTATTACAATTATTTGTTTATTAATATTTTCCTTTATCTCGTAGAGTTAAGATTAGGAAGCTTTCGTTACAATTCACCATTGCACTTGTTCGATTTGCGGTAACATATTTTTTTTATAGAAATAAAATATTGACAAAATTTTCTATAGAAATACAATTTTGACAAAATTTTCTATAGAAATAAAATGTTGACAAAATTATCTATAGGAATCAATTTTGACAAAATTTTCTATAGAAATAAAATGTTGACAAAATTATCTATAGGAATAAAATTTTGACAAAATTTTCTATAGAAATAAAATTTTGACGAAAATTTTCTATAAAAATAAAATTTTGACAAAATGAGAAAATTTTCTATAGAAATTAAATTTTCTATAGAAATAATATATATGTTGACAAAATTTTCTATAGAAATACAATTTTGACAAAATTTTCTTAAGATATAAAATTTGGCAAAATTTTCTATACAACAACAAATTGACAAAATTTTCTATACAACAGAAAATTTACAAAATTTTCTATAGAAATAAGATTTGGATAAAATCTTCTATAGAAATAAAATTTTGACACAATTTTCTATAAATAATACAATTTTGCAAACATTTTCTATAGAAATAAAATGTTGACAATATTTTCTATAGAAATTAAATTTTGACAAAATTTTCTATAGAAATTAAATTTTGACAAAATTTCCTATAGAAATAAAATTTTAACAAAATTTTCTTAAGATACAAAATTTGGCAAAATTTTCTATACAACAAAAAATTGACAAAATTTTCTATACAACAAAAAATTTACAAAATTTTCTATAGAAATAAGATTTTGATAAAATCTTCTATAGAATTAAAATTTTGACAAAATTTTCTATAGAAATACAATTTTGACAAAATTTTCTATAGAAATACAATTTTGACAAATTTGACAAAATTTTTTGACAAAATTTTGACAAAATTTTCTATAAAAATAAAATGTTGACAAAATTATCTATAGAAATAAAATTTTAACAAAATTTTCTATAGAAATAAAATTTTGACAAAATGAGAAAATTTTCTTTAGAAATAAAATTTTGCAAAAATTTTCTATAGAAATAAAATTTTGACAAAATTTCCTATAGAAATAAAATTTTTACAAAATTTTATTAAGATATAAAAATTTACAAAATTTTCTATACAACAAAAAATTTTCTATAGAAATAAGATTTTGATAAAATCTTCTATAGAAATAAAATTTTGACAAAATTTTCTATAGAAATAAAATTTTGACAAATTTTTCTGTAGAAATACAATTTTGACAAAATTTTTTATAGAAATAAAATGTTGACAAAATTTTTTATAGAAATAATTTTTTTTCAAAATTTTCTATAGAAATAAAATTTTTAGACAAAATTTTCTATAGAAATAAAATTTTGACGGAAATTTTCTTTAAAAATAAAATTTTGACAAAATGAGAAAATTTTCTATAGAAATACAATTTTTTATAGAAATAAAATGTTGTTTTTTATAGAAATAAAATTTTGACAAAATTTTCTATAGAAATAAATTTTTAGACAATATTTTCTATATAAATAAAATTTTGACGGAAATTTTCTATAAAAATAAAATTTTGAGAAAATGAGAAAATTTTCTATAGAAATCAAATTTTGCAAAAATTTTCTATAGAAATAAAATGTTGACAATATTTTCTATAGAAATTAAATTTTGACAAAATTTTCTATAGAAATTAAATTTTGACAAAATTTCCTATAGAAATAAAATTTTGACAAATTTTTCTTTAGCTATAAAATTTGGCAAAATTTTCTACACAACAACAAATTGACAAAATTTTCTATAGAAATAAAATTTTGACAAAATTTTCTAAGAAATGAAGTTTTGACAAAATTTTCTATAGAAATACAATTTTGAAAAAATTTTCTATAGAAATACAATTTTGACAAAATTTCCTATAGAAATAAAATTTTGACAAAATTTTCTATAGAAATAAAAATTTTACAAAATTTTCTATAAAAATAAAGTTTTGACAAAATGGGAAAATTTTCTATAGAAATAAAATTTTGCAAAAATTTTCTATAGGAATACAATGTTCACAAAATTTTCTATAGAAATACAATTTTGACAAAATTTTCTATAGAAATAAAATGTTGACAAAATTTTCTATAGAAATAAAATTTTGGCAACATTTTCTACACAACAACAAATTGACAAAATTTTCTATAGAAATAAAATTTTGACAAAATTTTCTAAGAAATAAAGTTTTGACAAAATTTTCTATAGAAATACAATTTTGAAAAAATTTTCTATAGAAATACAATTTTGACAAAATTTTCTATAGAAATAAAATGTTGACAAAATTTTCTATAGAAATAAAAATTTTACAAAATTTTCTATAAAAATAAAGTTTTGTCAAAATGGGAAAATTTTCTATAGAAATAAAATTTTGCAAAAAATTTCTATAGAAATAAAATGTTGACAAAATTTTCTATAGAAATAAAATTTTTACAAAATTTCCTATAGAAATAAAATTTTTACAAAATTTCCTATAGAAATAAAATTTTGACAAAATTTTATTAAGATATAAAATTTGACAAAATTTCTATACAACAAAAAATTTACAAAATTTTCTATACAACAAAAAATTTACAAAATTTTCTATAGAAATTAGATTTTGATAAAATCTTCTATAGAAATAAAATTTTGACAAAATTTTCTATAGAAATAAGATTTTGATAAAATCTTCTATAGAAATAAAATGTTGACAAAATTTTCTATAGAAATAAAATTTTGACGGAAATTTTCTTTAAAAATAAAATTTTGACAAAATGAGAAAATTTTCTATAGAAATAAAATTTTGCAAAAATTTTCTATAGAAATAAAATGTTGACAATATTTTCTATAGAAATAAATTTTTTACAAAATTTCCTATAGAAATAAAATTTTGACAAAATTTTATCAAGATATAAAATTTGACAAAATTTCTATACAACAAAAAATTGACAAAATTTTCTATAGGAATAAAATTTTGACAAAATTTTCTATAGAAATAAAGTTTTGACAAAATTTTCTATAGGAATACAATGTTGACAAAATTTTCTATAGAAATACAATTTTGACAAAATTTTCTATAGAAATAAAATGTTGACAAAATTTTCTATAGAAATAAAATTTTTACAAAATTTTCTATAGAAATAAAAGTTTTACGAAAATTTTCTATAGAAATAAAATGTTGACGAAAACTTTCTATAGAAATAAAATGTTGACAAAATTTTCTATATAAATAAATTTTGACAAAATTTCTAGAGAAATAGAATTTCTATATATAGTACTTGTCATGGGAAATGGGAAAACAATCCGCCATTGGTGTACTGCTTTGTATTAATCATCTGCCATTCTTAAAAGACTTTTCAATACTCAAATTTCTCTATACTAACCACCTACACGCACAGAAAAACCATGTTTTGACATGGTTGCCGCATCCATTTAATGCTTATCTAGAGCATGTAATTGTCGCGAAAACCATGTACTTTGTCTTTGTAAAAATAGTTTTCGAGCGGAGAGAAATGTATGGTGGCAATAAGCATTTGAATGGTTCTCAAATACCGCAAACATGTTCTTTCATTTAAATGATAGAATTTGAGACCATTAAATGTTCGGGAAAATCATGTACCTGGCCATTAATTTTTTTTTTACTTTTGTATAGGGAAAAAAGAATTTTTATAGGTTGAGTATAGACATGTCTAGAACCATTATATGGCCATAAAAACCATTTACATTTTCTTCGTGACCATTTAATTTTTTAACTTTTTTGCAGCGAAAAGAATTTTATAAAAACATTGAGCAAGTACACATGATTTTCATTTTGCGCGTCAGTCGTGTGTTGATAGTTTCTTGGAATGGACGGAGAATACGGAATAATTGTGTTTTGTGTTAATTTATTTATTCAGAAGTGGCACGTGGTTTATGTGAACACAAAAAAGGAAAGTGTAGTTGAAAAAAATGTACCTGTTTGCATTTTGCTATATGCATTTAGCTATATGGATCATTTATTTTTATTTGCAGTTACATGATGTCTGCGTTTGTACATTTGATGGACACGATATAAAAATGGAATAATTACTTATTGTTGAAATTGAAAAAAAGAGTGTGTAAAAATATATGATGTTTGCTTGAACGGCATTATAAATACAAATAAACAATGAATTAGTTTATAAACAGATAACAACAAACAAATAAATTTAATTTTGTGTTTTCTTTTCTCAAGTGGCGTCCTTTTTTCGACGATGAAAAAAGTTTTTTCATAAAGATCAAAACATTTAAGGTTGTAACCATGTTCTTTTAACTAGGAGAAAAACATTTTTAATGAATACACGCAGAGAAGAAACATGATTGCCACAATCATATTCGAAGAGCAAAATAATATGATAGCAGCTATTTTTGCGGCGACCATGTAACATTTTAACCTGCAACCATGTTGGCTCAGTGAACATGGTTCTAAGAAAAATACAATTGTCCTCATCTAAAATGTTATTATATTGATAAAAAGAATTTTGTTTCCATTAAAAGACAATGGTCACGATCTAAAATGTTATGTTATTCGTCAAAAATGTTTTTCTTCTAGTTAAAAGAACATGGTCACAACCTAAAATGTTTTGATTTTTATGAAAAAACTTTTTTCGTCGTCGAAAAAAGGACGCCACTTGAGAAAAGAAAACACAAAATCAACTTTATTTATTTGTTTTTATTTATTTATAAACTAATTCATTGTTTATTTGTATTTATAATGTCGTGCAAGCAAACTTCACATATTTTTACACACTCTAGTTTGGTTCAATTTCAACAATAAGTAATCATTCGATATTTACTTCGTGCCCATCAAATGAACAAACGCAGACATCATGTAACTGCAAATAAAAATAAATTATACCATATATCAAAATGCAGAACAAAAACCAGGTATATTTTTTTCAATTACACTTTCCTTTTTTGTATTCACATAAAACCACGTGCCATTTCTGAATAAATAAATTAACACAAAACACAATAATTCCGTATTCTCCGTCCATTCCAAGAAACAATCAACACACGACTGACGCGCAAAATGAAAATCGTGTGTACCTGCTCAATGTTTTTAAAGGGTGATTTGTTAAGAGCTTGATAACTTTTTTTTTAAAAAAAACGCATAAAATTTGCAAAATCTCATCGGTTCTTTATTTGAAACGTTAGATTGGTCCATGACATTTACTTTTTGAAGATAATTTCATTTAAATGTTGACCGCGGCTGCGTCTTAGGTGGTCCATTCGGAAAGTCCAATTTTGGGCAACTTTTTCGAGCATTTCGGCCGGAATAGCCCGAATTTCTTCGGAAATGTTGTCTTCCAAAGCTGGAATAGTTGCTGGCTTATTTCTGTAGACTTTAGACTTGACGTAGCCCCACAAAAAATAGTCTAAAGGCGTCAAATCGCATGATCTTGGTGGCCAACTTACCGGTCCATTTCTTGAGATGAATTGTTCTCCGAAGTTTTCCCTCAAAATGGCCATAGAATCGCGAGCTGTGTGGCATGTAGCGCCATCTTGTTGAAACCACATGTCAACCAAGTTCAGTTCTTCCATTTTTGGCAACAAAAAGTTTGTTAGCATCGAACGATAGCGATCGCCATTCACCGTAACGTTGCGTCCAACAGCATCTTTGAAAAAATACGGTCCAATGATTCCACCAGCGTACAAACCACACCAAACAGTGCATTTTTCGGGATGCATGGGCAGTTCTTGAACGGCTTCTGGTTGCTCTTCACTCCAAATGCGGCAATTTTGCTTATTTACGTAGCCATTCAACCAGAAATGAGCCTCATCGCTGAACAAAATTTGTCGATAAAAAAGCGGATTTTCTGCCAACTTTTCTAGGGCCCATTCACTGAAAATTCGACGTTGTGGCAGATCGTTCGGCTATTCATGATGAAATGTCAAAGCATTCTGAGCATCTTTCTCTTTGACACCATGTCTGAAATCCCACGTGATCTGTCAAATACTAATGCATGAAAATCCTAACCTCAAAAGAATCACCCTTTATAAAATTCTTGTCGCTGCAAAAAAATTAAAAAATTAAATGGTCACGAAAACAATGTACATGGTCTTTATGGCCATGTAATGGTTGTAGACATGTCTATACGCAAACTATAAAAATATTTTTTTCTCTGCAAAAAAGTCAAAAAATTGAATGGTCAGATACATGATTTTCCTGACCATATAATGGTCTCAAATTCTATCATTTAAATAATAGAACATGTTTGCGGCATTTGAGAACTATTTAAATGCTTATTACCAACATATATTTTTCTCCGCTCGAAAATTATTTTTACAAAGACAAAATACATGGTTTTCGCGACAATTACATACTCTAAATAAGCATTAAATGGATGCGGCAACCATGTCCAAATATGTTTTTTCTGTGCGTGTACCATAACATTTTAAATCGCGACCATTGTCTTTTCATTCAAACAAAATTCTTTTTATCAATATAATAACATTTTAGATGAGAACAATTATATTTTTCTTAGAACCATGTTCACTGAGCCAACATGATTGCAGGTTAAAATGTTCCATGGTCGCCGCAAAAATAGCTCCTATCATATTATTTTGCTCTTCCAATATGATTGTGACAATCATGTTTCTTCTCTGCGTGTAGCTCGCTTAGAACATTCAAGATTCTTAGAGTTGTATCGATCCATGACAGAATATTTAGTAGCATGGTGGCCACTCCTTCACTTCACTCGTTATGTACATGAAATTAACCTTTTGTTTTAATGTTTATATTTTATCATAACATTTTCTATTATTATGTGTTCATCCTCATCAGGGTCATCAGGAGACGAGTCGTGATATAAAAACAACAAAGTCCAAAGCTTTAGAGGAAAAAAAACACACACAGGGTCATAAACGAATGAAGTGCCACACTTCCAGGCAGGATATTATATTATTGAGATTTTTTTCCTTCGCTTTTTTTGTTTTCTATGTTGCACGTTAACACCCTCATTAAATATCCCTTCCTCTTTTGGTAGACACCACTCATGGCTTCCGTTCCGTTGTACTTCCTTTTTAAGTTGTGATTCTTTGTTCTCTGATTTCCTTGAACTTTCTTGAAATTATATCGATTATGTTTCATTCGTCTCTTCCTCCTGCCCTTTTTACAACCTAAAACTAATACAAATTTCTTGTTTACCAACTTTAAAAAAAGAAAAGAAAAGTGGTGCAAATCAATTACGTGGTATTTCTGATCCACATTGAGGAGCTCGTGCTTCGTGCAACTTGAGAAGGATTAAATTGTAAAAAAGTATCAATCGAAGGACATTGTTATTGTCACACTCAAGTGTTATATTGTAAATGCAGAGCTAATACTTTATATAAGGATTGAGATTGGAGAAATTTTGCAGTTTTAAAAAACAAACTTGTTTTTGATTACAGTGAAACCTTGGACACTGTGAAAGGAAATTTAAGTAAAAATTTTATTTTTATAGAAAATTTTGTCAAAATTGTATTTCGTTTTGTTTTGTTATTGTTGGTTTATTCTTCAATCATTATTGTTGTTTTTTATTTCAGCATAAAACCATGTATTGACTAAACTACAAGTGTAGCTTAACCAACATCTTATTTCTATAGAAAATATTGTCAAAACTTTATTTTATTGAAAATTTTTTCAAAATTTTATTTCAATACAAAATTTTGTCAAAATGTTATTTCTATAGAAAATTTTGTCAAAATTTTATTTCTGTAGAAAATTTTGTCAAAGTTTTATTTCTATAGAGAATTTTGTGAAATTTTTGTTTCTATAGAAAATTTTGTCAAAAATTTATTTCTATAGAAAATTTTTTCAACATTTTAATTTCTATAGAAAATTTTATTTTAGAAAATTTTGTCAAATTTTATTTCTAGAGAAAATTTTGTCAAATTTTATTTCTATAGAAAATTTTGTCAAAACTATTTTTAACAGGTTGGCTGATAAGTCCCCGGTCTGACACATATATGGCGTCGCTAGTATTAAATGCATATTATTTTTATATAGTACCAACCTTCAAATGATTCGTGTCAAAATTTGACGTCTGTAAGTCAATTAGTTTGTGAGATAGAGCGTCTTTTGTGAAGCAACTTTTGTTATTGTGAAAAAAATGAAAAAAAAATGAATTTCGTGTTTTGATAAAATACTGTTTTCTGAAGGGAAAAAATACGGTGGAAGCAAAAACTTGGCTTGATAATGAGTTTCCGGACTCTGCCCCAGGGAAATCAACAATAATTGATTGGTATGCAAAATTCAAGCGTGGTGAAATGAGCACGGAGGACGATGAACGCAGTGGATGCCCGATAGAGGTGGTTACCGACGAAAACATCAAAAAAATCCACAAAATGATTTTGAATGTCCGTAAAATGAAGTTGATCGAGATAGCAGAGGCCTTAAAGATATCAAAGGAACGTGTTGGTCATATCATTCATCAATATTTGAATATGCGGAAGCTCTGTGCAAAATGGGTGCCGCGCGAGCTCACATTTGACCAAAAAACCGAGTTTTTCCGTCGATATGTGACAATTGATTAAACATGGCTCCATCACTACACTCGTCCAATCGACAGTCGGCTGAGTGGACAGCGACCGGTGAACCGTCTCCGAAGCATGGAAAGACTCAAAAGTCCGCTGGCAAAGTAATGGCCTCTGTTTTTTGGGATGCGCATGGAATAATTTTTATCGATTATCTTGAGAAGGGTCGAAATCGCGGCAAAACGGCCCCATATGAAGAAGAAAAAAGTGTTGTTCCACCAAGACAACGCACCGTGCCACAAGTCATTGAGAACGATGGCAAAAATTCATGAATTGGGCTTCGAATTGCTTCCCCACCCACCGTATTCTCCAGATCTGGCCCCAGCGACTTTTGTTCGACTTGTTCTCAGACCTCAAAAGGATGCTCGCAGGGAAAAAAATTGGCTGCAATGAAGAGGTGATCGCCGAAACTGAGGCCTATTTTGAGGCAAAACCGAAGGAGTACTATCAACATGGTATCAAAAAATTGGAAGGTCGTTATAATCGTTGTATCACTCTTGAAGGGAACTATGTTGAATAATAAAAACGAATTTTGACAAAAAAATGTGTTTTTCTTTGTTAGACCGGCGACTTATCAGCGAACCTGTTATAACAAATTTTGTCAACATTTTATGTCTATAGAAAATTTTGTCAAAATTTTATTTCTATAGAAAATTTTGTCAAAATTTTATTTTTTTAAAAAATTTTTCAAAATTTTATATCTATAAAAAATTTTGTAAAAATTTTATTTCTTTAAAAAAATTTGTCAAAAATGTATTTCTTTTAAAAATTTTGTCAAAATTTTATTTCTGTAGAAAATTTTGTCGAAGTTTTGTTTTATATATCCACTGTCTGTAACTCCAACCCATCCAGGTTCCTGCTGCATTTGGGTCAAAAACAAAGAATAAGAAGACCCTACGAGAATTTGAGAATTTTGTCAAATTTTTGTTTCTATAGAAAATTTTGTTAAAATTTTATTTTTATAGAGAATTTTTTCAAATTTTTGTTTCTATAGAAAATTTTGTCAAAATTTTGTTTTTATAGAAAATTTTGTCAAAAAATTATTACTATAGAAAATTTTGTCAACATTTTAATTTCTAAAGAAATTTTTGTCAACATTTTAATTTCTAAAGAAATTTTTGTCAATTTTTTTTTTATATAGAAAATTTTGTCAAAGCTTTATTTTTATATATCCACTGTCTGTAACACCAACCCATCCAGGTTCCTGCTGCATTTGGGTCAAAAACAAAGAATAAGAAGACCCTACGATATGTGTAATGAAATAAAATTGATATTGGTTGAAGAAACAAAAAAAAAAAAACAATTATGCAAACAGGACATCAACAGCTACAGTATGGAATTACAAAGAATTTGCCACAAACCAAAATTGCAGGCAAGTAGAAAATACAAAAGAAACCGAAAAAACTTGTCACTGTCAATGCTGGTTTCAAGGAAAACAAAAAAAGACAAGGACCAACCGAAGAGAACTGAGCTAACAAAAAACCGGAATTATATTCACAATCAGAGAGGAATGTGTGCATAATGGCCCACCATTGGCAAAAAATACCTGCAATCTAAACCATAGAATTCAAATCAACCCTTTCGCTTAAAGATACAGGTTAGGAGTTATCTAAGTGCACAATGTAACAGCAGTTAAACCAGTAGGAGACAGGAAATTGCATTCTTTCTTACTCTCTCTCTCTCTCTGGGAATATGTATCACACAATTGTAGAGTGTCAGTAGGTGTATGATATTTCTGCAAGGGCCTACATCATATGGTCCTTACAACACTCCTCTTGAACTTCAATTCTATTTATTTAGTCAGCCGTTAGCTCGTTTCACATTTCACAGTTGACAGAGTGCATAAAAGAACCAGTAAGGAAAGTCTAAAGTCGGGCGGGCCGACTATATTATACCCTGCACCACTTTGTAGATCTATATTTTCGATACCATATCACATCCGTCAAATGTGTTGGGGGCTATATATAAAGGTTTGTCCCAAATACATACATTTAAGTGATATACTCGAGCTGGACAGAATTTGATAGACTTCTACAAAATCTATAGACTCAAAATTTAAGTCGGCTAATGCACTAGGGTGGAGCACAATCTTAGTAAAAAAATATGGGAAACGTTTAAATCTGAAGCAATTTTAAGGAAACTTCGAAAAAGTTTATTTATGATTTATCGCTCGATATATATGTATTCGAAGTTTAGGAAAATTAGAGTCATTTTTACAACTTTTCGACTAAGCAGTGGCGATTTTACAAGGAAAATGTTGGTATTTTGACCATTTTTGTCGAAATCAGAAAAACATATATATGGGAGCTATATCTAAATCCGAACCGATTTCAACCAAATTTGGCACACATAGCTACAATGCTAATTATACTCCCTGTGCAAAATTTCAACTAAATCGGAGGAAAAAATTGGCCTCTGTGGTCATTTGAGTGTAAATCGGGCGAAAGCTATATATGGGAGCTATATCTAAATCTGAACCGATTTCAACCAAATTTGGCACACATCGCTACAATGCTAATTATACTCCCTGTGCAAAATTTCAACTAAATCGGAGGAAAAAATTGGCCTCTGTGGGCAAATGAGTTTAATCGGGCGAAAGCTATATATGGGAGCTATATCTAAATCTGAAGCGATTTGGATGATATTTTGCAAGTTTTTCGAGACTCATAAAATATTCGGATGTACGGAATTTGAGGAAGATCGGTTGATATACACGCCAACTATGACCAGATCGGTGAAAAATATATATGGCAGCTATATCTAAACCTGAACCGATTTTTACCAAAATCAATAGGGATCGTCTTTGAGCCGAAACAGGACCCTATACCAAATTTTAGGACAATCGGACTAAAACTGCGAGCTGTACTTTGCACACAAAAATACATCAACAGACAGACAGACAGACGGACAGACAGACAGACAGACGGACATCGCTAAATCGACTCAGAATTTAATTCTAAGCCGATCCGTATACTAAAAGGTTGGTCTATGATTACTCCTTCTTGGCGTTACATACAAATGCACAAACTTATTATACCCTGTACCACAGTAGTGGTGAAGGGTATAAAAACAAGTATATACGGCCGTAAGTTCGGCCAGGCCGAATCTTATGTACCCTCCACCATGGATTGCGTAGAAACTTGTACTAAAGACTGTCTTCCACAATCCAATTACTTGGGTTGCGGTAACATTTGCCAATGGCAAAGTATCTTAAAACTTCTAAACATCGTCTTCTATATTGTAAGTTAGTCCATACGGGCCGATTAAATACGTGTATAATTCACCCCCATTTTCATGAAGCTCCGTTAGTGCTACGTTAGCTAACGAACTTTTAAACCGTGATATCTACATATCTGTCATCTTGCGTATATATTCCATATGCCAGTTAGAAACTTAACTGAAAATTTTTCAGTTAAAGTTAACCGGAGAAAATATATTTACATTTTTCTTTCTGTTAACTGACACTTAAAGCCTAACGGAGCTACATGAAAATGGCCGTCAGTTTGACAAAATTTTCTATAGAAAAAAATTTTTGACAACATTTTCTATAGAAATAAAATTTTGACAAAATTTTCTATAGAAATAAAATTTTGACAAAATTTTCTATAGAAATAAAATTTTGACAAAATTTTCTATAGAAATAAAATTTTGACAAAATTTTCTATAGAAATAAAAATTCATCCGGTCAACGGGACCGGATGAATTTTGCTCCTCCGAGAGGCTCCGGAGGTAAAATCTGGGGATCGGTTTATATGGGGGCTATATATAATTATAGACCGATATGGACCAATTTTTGTATGGTTGTTAGAGACCATATACTAACACCACGTAACAAATTTCAATCGGATCGGATGAATTTTGCTCCTTCAAGAGGCTCCAGAGGCCAAATCTGGGGATCGGTTTATATGGGGGCTATATATAATTATGGGCCGATATAGACCAATTTTTGCATGGTTGTTAGAGACAATATACTAACACCACGTACCAAATTTCAACCGGATCGGATGAATTTAGTTCCTTCAAGAGGCTACAGAGGCCAAATCTGGGGATCGGTTTATATGGGGGCTATATATAATTATGAACCTATATAGACCAATTTTTGCATGGTTGTTAGAGACCATATACTAACACCACGTACCAAATTGCAACCGGATCGGATGAATTTTGCTCCTCCAAGAGTCTCTGCAAGCCAAATCTGGGGAACGGTGTATATGGGGGCTATACGTAAAAGTGGTCCGATATGGCCCATTTTCAATACCATCCGACCTACATAAATAACAACTACACGCAGAGAAGAAACATGATTGCCACAATCATATTCGAAGAGCAAAATAATATGATAGCAGCTATTTTTGCGGCGACCATGTAACATTTTAACCTGCAACCATGTTGGCTCAGTGAACATGGTTCTAAGAAAAATACAATTGTCCTCATCTAAAATGTTATTATATTGATAAAAAGAATTTTGTTTCCATTAAAAGACAATGGTCACGATCTAAAATGTTATGTTATTCGTCAAAAATGTTTTTCTTCTAGTTAAAAGAACATGGTCACAACCTAAAATGTTTTGATTTTTATGAAAAAACTTTTTTCGTCGTCGAAAAAAGGACGCCACTTGAGAAAAGAAAACACAAAATCAACTTTATTTATTTGTTTTTATTTATTTATAAACTAATTCATTGTTTATTTGTATTTATAATGTCGTGCAAGCAAACTTCACATATTTTTACACACTCTAGTTTGGTTCAATTTCAACAATAAGTAATCATTCGATATTTACTTCGTGCCCATCAAATGAACAAACGCAGACATCATGTAACTGCAAATAAAAATAAATTATACCATATATCAAAATGCAGAACAAAAACCAGGTATATTTTTTTCAATTACACTTTCCTTTTTTGTATTCACATAAAACCACGTGCCATTTCTGAATAAATAAATTAACACAAAACACAATAATTCCGTATTCTCCGTCCATTCCAAGAAACAATCAACACACGACTGACGCGCAAAATGAAAATCGTGTGTACCTGCTCAATGTTTTTAAAGGGTGATTTGTTAAGAGCTTGATAACTTTTTTTTTAAAAAAAACGCATAAAATTTGCAAAATCTCATCGGTTCTTTATTTGAAACGTTAGATTGGTCCATGACATTTACTTTTTGAAGATAATTTCATTTAAATGTTGACCGCGGCTGCGTCTTAGGTGGTCCATTCGGAAAGTCCAATTTTGGGCAACTTTTTCGAGCATTTCGGCCGGAATAGCCCGAATTTCTTCGGAAATGTTGTCTTCCAAAGCTGGAATAGTTGCTGGCTTATTTCTGTAGACTTTAGACTTGACGTAGCCCCACAAAAAATAGTCTAAAGGCGTCAAATCGCATGATCTTGGTGGCCAACTTACCGGTCCATTTCTTGAGATGAATTGTTCTCCGAAGTTTTCCCTCAAAATGGCCATAGAATCGCGAGCTGTGTGGCATGTAGCGCCATCTTGTTGAAACCACATGTCAACCAAGTTCAGTTCTTCCATTTTTGGCAACAAAAAGTTTGTTAGCATCGAACGATAGCGATCGCCATTCACCGTAACGTTGCGTCCAACAGCATCTTTGAAAAAATACGGTCCAATGATTCCACCAGCGTACAAACCACACCAAACAGTGCATTTTTCGGGATGCATGGGCAGTTCTTGAACGGCTTCTGGTTGCTCTTCACTCCAAATGCGGCAATTTTGCTTATTTACGTAGCCATTCAACCAGAAATGAGCCTCATCGCTGAACAAAATTTGTCGATAAAAAAGCGGATTTTCTGCCAACTTTTCTAGGGCCCATTCACTGAAAATTCGACGTTGTGGCAGATCGTTCGGCTATTCATGATGAAATGTCAAAGCATTCTGAGCATCTTTCTCTTTGACACCATGTCTGAAATCCCACGTGATCTGTCAAATACTAATGCATGAAAATCCTAACCTCAAAAGAATCACCCTTTATAAAATTCTTGTCGCTGCAAAAAAATTAAAAAATTAAATGGTCACGAAAACAATGTACATGGTCTTTATGGCCATGTAATGGTTGTAGACATGTCTATACGCAAACTATAAAAATATTTTTTTCTCTGCAAAAAAGTCAAAAAATTGAATGGTCAGATACATGATTTTCCTGACCATATAATGGTCTCAAATTCTATCATTTAAATAATAGAACATGTTTGCGGCATTTGAGAACTATTTAAATGCTTATTACCAACATATATTTTTCTCCGCTCGAAAATTATTTTTACAAAGACAAAATACATGGTTTTCGCGACAATTACATACTCTAAATAAGCATTAAATGGATGCGGCAACCATGTCCAAATATGTTTTTTCTGTGCGTGTACCATAACATTTTAAATCGCGACCATTGTCTTTTCATTCAAACAAAATTCTTTTTATCAATATAATAACATTTTAGATGAGAACAATTATATTTTTCTTAGAACCATGTTCACTGAGCCAACATGATTGCAGGTTAAAATGTTCCATGGTCGCCGCAAAAATAGCTCCTATCATATTATTTTGCTCTTCCAATATGATTGTGACAATCATGTTTCTTCTCTGCGTGTAGCTCGCTTAGAACATTCAAGATTCTTAGAGTTGTATCGATCCATGACAGAATATTTAGTAGCATGGTGGCCACTCCTTCACTTCACTCGTTATGTACATGAAATTAACCTTTTGTTTTAATGTTTATATTTTATCATAACATTTTCTATTATTATGTGTTCATCCTCATCAGGGTCATCAGGAGACGAGTCGTGATATAAAAACAACAAAGTCCAAAGCTTTAGAGGAAAAAAAACACACACAGGGTCATAAACGAATGAAGTGCCACACTTCCAGGCAGGATATTATATTATTGAGATTTTTTTCCTTCGCTTTTTTTGTTTTCTATGTTGCACGTTAACACCCTCATTAAATATCCCTTCCTCTTTTGGTAGACACCACTCATGGCTTCCGTTCCGTTGTACTTCCTTTTTAAGTTGTGATTCTTTGTTCTCTGATTTCCTTGAACTTTCTTGAAATTATATCGATTATGTTTCATTCGTCTCTTCCTCCTGCCCTTTTTACAACCTAAAACTAATACAAATTTCTTGTTTACCAACTTTAAAAAAAGAAAAGAAAAGTGGTGCAAATCAATTACGTGGTATTTCTGATCCACATTGAGGAGCTCGTGCTTCGTGCAACTTGAGAAGGATTAAATTGTAAAAAAGTATCAATCGAAGGACATTGTTATTGTCACACTCAAGTGTTATATTGTAAATGCAGAGCTAATACTTTATATAAGGATTGAGATTGGAGAAATTTTGCAGTTTTAAAAAACAAACTTGTTTTTGATTACAGTGAAACCTTGGACACTGTGAAAGGAAATTTAAGTAAAAATTTTATTTTTATAGAAAATTTTGTCAAAATTGTATTTCGTTTTGTTTTGTTATTGTTGGTTTATTCTTCAATCATTATTGTTGTTTTTTATTTCAGCATAAAACCATGTATTGACTAAACTACAAGTGTAGCTTAACCAACATCTTATTTCTATAGAAAATATTGTCAAAACTTTATTTTATTGAAAATTTTTTCAAAATTTTATTTCAATACAAAATTTTGTCAAAATGTTATTTCTATAGAAAATTTTGTCAAAATTTTATTTCTGTAGAAAATTTTGTCAAAGTTTTATTTCTATAGAGAATTTTGTGAAATTTTTGTTTCTATAGAAAATTTTGTCAAAAATTTATTTCTATAGAAAATTTTTTCAACATTTTAATTTCTATAGAAAATTTTATTTTAGAAAATTTTGTCAAATTTTATTTCTAGAGAAAATTTTGTCAAATTTTATTTCTATAGAAAATTTTGTCAAAACTATTTTTAACAGGTTGGCTGATAAGTCCCCGGTCTGACACATATATGGCGTCGCTAGTATTAAATGCATATTATTTTTATATAGTACCAACCTTCAAATGATTCGTGTCAAAATTTGACGTCTGTAAGTCAATTAGTTTGTGAGATAGAGCGTCTTTTGTGAAGCAACTTTTGTTATTGTGAAAAAAATGAAAAAAAAATGAATTTCGTGTTTTGATAAAATACTGTTTTCTGAAGGGAAAAAATACGGTGGAAGCAAAAACTTGGCTTGATAATGAGTTTCCGGACTCTGCCCCAGGGAAATCAACAATAATTGATTGGTATGCAAAATTCAAGCGTGGTGAAATGAGCACGGAGGACGATGAACGCAGTGGATGCCCGATAGAGGTGGTTACCGACGAAAACATCAAAAAAATCCACAAAATGATTTTGAATGTCCGTAAAATGAAGTTGATCGAGATAGCAGAGGCCTTAAAGATATCAAAGGAACGTGTTGGTCATATCATTCATCAATATTTGAATATGCGGAAGCTCTGTGCAAAATGGGTGCCGCGCGAGCTCACATTTGACCAAAAAACCGAGTTTTTCCGTCGATATGTGACAATTGATTAAACATGGCTCCATCACTACACTCGTCCAATCGACAGTCGGCTGAGTGGACAGCGACCGGTGAACCGTCTCCGAAGCATGGAAAGACTCAAAAGTCCGCTGGCAAAGTAATGGCCTCTGTTTTTTGGGATGCGCATGGAATAATTTTTATCGATTATCTTGAGAAGGGTCGAAATCGCGGCAAAACGGCCCCATATGAAGAAGAAAAAAGTGTTGTTCCACCAAGACAACGCACCGTGCCACAAGTCATTGAGAACGATGGCAAAAATTCATGAATTGGGCTTCGAATTGCTTCCCCACCCACCGTATTCTCCAGATCTGGCCCCAGCGACTTTTGTTCGACTTGTTCTCAGACCTCAAAAGGATGCTCGCAGGGAAAAAAATTGGCTGCAATGAAGAGGTGATCGCCGAAACTGAGGCCTATTTTGAGGCAAAACCGAAGGAGTACTATCAACATGGTATCAAAAAATTGGAAGGTCGTTATAATCGTTGTATCACTCTTGAAGGGAACTATGTTGAATAATAAAAACGAATTTTGACAAAAAAATGTGTTTTTCTTTGTTAGACCGGCGACTTATCAGCGAACCTGTTATAACAAATTTTGTCAACATTTTATGTCTATAGAAAATTTTGTCAAAATTTTATTTCTATAGAAAATTTTGTCAAAATTTTATTTTTTTAAAAAATTTTTCAAAATTTTATATCTATAAAAAATTTTGTAAAAATTTTATTTCTTTAAAAAAATTTGTCAAAAATGTATTTCTTTTAAAAATTTTGTCAAAATTTTATTTCTGTAGAAAATTTTGTCGAAGTTTTGTTTTATATATCCACTGTCTGTAACTCCAACCCATCCAGGTTCCTGCTGCATTTGGGTCAAAAACAAAGAATAAGAAGACCCTACGAGAATTTGAGAATTTTGTCAAATTTTTGTTTCTATAGAAAATTTTGTTAAAATTTTATTTTTATAGAGAATTTTTTCAAATTTTTGTTTCTATAGAAAATTTTGTCAAAATTTTGTTTTTATAGAAAATTTTGTCAAAAAATTATTACTATAGAAAATTTTGTCAACATTTTAATTTCTAAAGAAATTTTTGTCAACATTTTAATTTCTAAAGAAATTTTTGTCAATTTTTTTTTTATATAGAAAATTTTGTCAAAGCTTTATTTTTATATATCCACTGTCTGTAACACCAACCCATCCAGGTTCCTGCTGCATTTGGGTCAAAAACAAAGAATAAGAAGACCCTACGATATGTGTAATGAAATAAAATTGATATTGGTTGAAGAAACAAAAAAAAAAAAACAATTATGCAAACAGGACATCAACAGCTACAGTATGGAATTACAAAGAATTTGCCACAAACCAAAATTGCAGGCAAGTAGAAAATACAAAAGAAACCGAAAAAACTTGTCACTGTCAATGCTGGTTTCAAGGAAAACAAAAAAAGACAAGGACCAACCGAAGAGAACTGAGCTAACAAAAAACCGGAATTATATTCACAATCAGAGAGGAATGTGTGCATAATGGCCCACCATTGGCAAAAAATACCTGCAATCTAAACCATAGAATTCAAATCAACCCTTTCGCTTAAAGATACAGGTTAGGAGTTATCTAAGTGCACAATGTAACAGCAGTTAAACCAGTAGGAGACAGGAAATTGCATTCTTTCTTACTCTCTCTCTCTCTCTGGGAATATGTATCACACAATTGTAGAGTGTCAGTAGGTGTATGATATTTCTGCAAGGGCCTACATCATATGGTCCTTACAACACTCCTCTTGAACTTCAATTCTATTTATTTAGTCAGCCGTTAGCTCGTTTCACATTTCACAGTTGACAGAGTGCATAAAAGAACCAGTAAGGAAAGTCTAAAGTCGGGCGGGCCGACTATATTATACCCTGCACCACTTTGTAGATCTATATTTTCGATACCATATCACATCCGTCAAATGTGTTGGGGGCTATATATAAAGGTTTGTCCCAAATACATACATTTAAGTGATATACTCGAGCTGGACAGAATTTGATAGACTTCTACAAAATCTATAGACTCAAAATTTAAGTCGGCTAATGCACTAGGGTGGAGCACAATCTTAGTAAAAAAATATGGGAAACGTTTAAATCTGAAGCAATTTTAAGGAAACTTCGAAAAAGTTTATTTATGATTTATCGCTCGATATATATGTATTCGAAGTTTAGGAAAATTAGAGTCATTTTTACAACTTTTCGACTAAGCAGTGGCGATTTTACAAGGAAAATGTTGGTATTTTGACCATTTTTGTCGAAATCAGAAAAACATATATATGGGAGCTATATCTAAATCCGAACCGATTTCAACCAAATTTGGCACACATAGCTACAATGCTAATTATACTCCCTGTGCAAAATTTCAACTAAATCGGAGGAAAAAATTGGCCTCTGTGGTCATTTGAGTGTAAATCGGGCGAAAGCTATATATGGGAGCTATATCTAAATCTGAACCGATTTCAACCAAATTTGGCACACATCGCTACAATGCTAATTATACTCCCTGTGCAAAATTTCAACTAAATCGGAGGAAAAAATTGGCCTCTGTGGGCAAATGAGTTTAATCGGGCGAAAGCTATATATGGGAGCTATATCTAAATCTGAAGCGATTTGGATGATATTTTGCAAGTTTTTCGAGACTCATAAAATATTCGGATGTACGGAATTTGAGGAAGATCGGTTGATATACACGCCAACTATGACCAGATCGGTGAAAAATATATATGGCAGCTATATCTAAACCTGAACCGATTTTTACCAAAATCAATAGGGATCGTCTTTGAGCCGAAACAGGACCCTATACCAAATTTTAGGACAATCGGACTAAAACTGCGAGCTGTACTTTGCACACAAAAATACATCAACAGACAGACAGACAGACGGACAGACAGACAGACAGACGGACATCGCTAAATCGACTCAGAATTTAATTCTAAGCCGATCCGTATACTAAAAGGTTGGTCTATGATTACTCCTTCTTGGCGTTACATACAAATGCACAAACTTATTATACCCTGTACCACAGTAGTGGTGAAGGGTATAAAAACAAGTATATACGGCCGTAAGTTCGGCCAGGCCGAATCTTATGTACCCTCCACCATGGATTGCGTAGAAACTTGTACTAAAGACTGTCTTCCACAATCCAATTACTTGGGTTGCGGTAACATTTGCCAATGGCAAAGTATCTTAAAACTTCTAAACATCGTCTTCTATATTGTAAGTTAGTCCATACGGGCCGATTAAATACGTGTATAATTCACCCCCATTTTCATGAAGCTCCGTTAGTGCTACGTTAGCTAACGAACTTTTAAACCGTGATATCTACATATCTGTCATCTTGCGTATATATTCCATATGCCAGTTAGAAACTTAACTGAAAATTTTTCAGTTAAAGTTAACCGGAGAAAATATATTTACATTTTTCTTTCTGTTAACTGACACTTAAAGCCTAACGGAGCTACATGAAAATGGCCGTCAGTTTGACAAAATTTTCTATAGAAAAAAATTTTTGACAACATTTTCTATAGAAATAAAATTTTGACAAAATTTTCTATAGAAATAAAATTTTGACAAAATTTTCTATAGAAATAAAATTTTGACAAAATTTTCTATAGAAATAAAATTTTGACAAAATTTTCTATAGAAATAAAAATTCATCCGGTCAACGGGACCGGATGAATTTTGCTCCTCCGAGAGGCTCCGGAGGTAAAATCTGGGGATCGGTTTATATGGGGGCTATATATAATTATAGACCGATATGGACCAATTTTTGTATGGTTGTTAGAGACCATATACTAACACCACGTAACAAATTTCAATCGGATCGGATGAATTTTGCTCCTTCAAGAGGCTCCAGAGGCCAAATCTGGGGATCGGTTTATATGGGGGCTATATATAATTATGGGCCGATATAGACCAATTTTTGCATGGTTGTTAGAGACAATATACTAACACCACGTACCAAATTTCAACCGGATCGGATGAATTTAGTTCCTTCAAGAGGCTACAGAGGCCAAATCTGGGGATCGGTTTATATGGGGGCTATATATAATTATGAACCTATATAGACCAATTTTTGCATGGTTGTTAGAGACCATATACTAACACCACGTACCAAATTGCAACCGGATCGGATGAATTTTGCTCCTCCAAGAGTCTCTGCAAGCCAAATCTGGGGAACGGTGTATATGGGGGCTATACGTAAAAGTGGTCCGATATGGCCCATTTTCAATACCATCCGACCTACATAAATAACAACTACACGCAGAGAAGAAACATGATTGCCACAATCATATTCGAAGAGCAAAATAATATGATAGCAGCTATTTTTGCGGCGACCATGTAACATTTTAACCTGCAACCATGTTGGCTCAGTGAACATGGTTCTAAGAAAAATACAATTGTCCTCATCTAAAATGTTA
This sequence comes from Haematobia irritans, assembly GCF_050003625.1. Taxonomy (NCBI): domain Eukaryota; kingdom Metazoa; phylum Arthropoda; class Insecta; order Diptera; family Muscidae; genus Haematobia; species Haematobia irritans. The sequence goes on along the minus strand of NC_134400.1, from coordinate 34,053,317 downwards.
TTATATTGATAAAAAGAATTTTGTTTCCATTAAAAGACAATGGTCACGATCTAAAATGTTATGTTATTCGTCAAAAATGTTTTTCTTCTAGTTAAAAGAACATGGTCACAACCTAAAATGTTTTGATTTTTATGAAAAAACTTTTTTCGTCGTCGAAAAAAGGACGCCACTTGAGAAAAGAAAACACAAAATCAACTTTATTTATTTGTTTTTATTTATTTATAAACTAATTCATTGTTTATTTGTATTTATAATGTCGTGCAAGCAAACTTCACATATTTTTACACACTCTAGTTTGGTTCAATTTCAACAATAAGTAATCATTCCATATTTACTTCGTGACCATCAAATGTACAAACGCAGACATCATGTAACTGTAAATAAAAATAAATTATTATACCATATATCAAAATGCAGAACAAAAACCAGGTATATTTTTTTCAATTACACTTTCCTTGTTTGTATTCACATAAAACCACGTGCCATTTCTGAATAAATAAATTAACACAAAACACAATAATTCCGTATTCTACGTCCATTCCAAGAAACAATCAACACACGACTGACGCGCAAAATGAAAATCGTGTGTACCTGCTCAATGTTTTTATAAAATTCTTGTCGCTGCAAAAAAATTAAAAAATTAAATGGTCACGAAAACAATGTACATGGTCTTTATGACCATGTAATGGTTGTAGATATGTCTATACGTAAACTATAAAAATATTTTTTTCTCTGCAAAAAAGTAAAAAAATTGAATGGTCAGATACATGATTTTCCTGACCATATAATGGTCTCAAATTCTATCATTTAAATAATAGAACATGTTTGCGGCATTTGAGAACCATTTAAATGCTTATTGCCAACATATATTTTTCTCCGCTCGAAAATTATTTTTACAAAGACAAAATACATGGTTTTCGCGACAATTACATACTCTAAATAAGCATTAAATGGATGCGGCAACCATGTCCAAACATGTTTTTTCTGTGCGTGTACTTGTGCCAAGTTTCAATAGCTTGTTTCGTTCGGAAGTTAGTGTGATTTCAATAGACGGACGGATATGCTTAAATCGACTCAGAATTTCACCACGGCCCAGTATATATATATGCTTTATGGGGCAATATTTCGATGTGTTACAAACAGAATGACAAAGTTAATATATCCCCATCCTATGGTGGAGGGTATAAAAAAAACAATTATTTCCGTTTTCTTGCCACAGATAAGCAAAGGGAGAATACAATAAACCCTCTGTTTGTTCCAAGTAATTTGGCAATAAAAATTCCTTATGCTTCCTCTATGCAATGCGACAGATTTTTAATTAAAATTAAATTAAGTTAAAATCAATATTGGAAAATGTATAGTTTTGATTATACAAAAAAAATATATTTGCGATAATCCGCACCGAAAAAATATAACTAAAATATTTCTAATTAAAAAATTAATAATTTTTACAAAATTTTCTATAGACATAAAATTTTGACAAAATTTTCTAAAGAAATAAAATTTTGACAAAATTTTCTAAAGAAATAAAATTTTGACAAAATTTTCAGTAGAAATAAAATTTTGAGAAAATTTTATATAGAAATAAAATTTTGATAAAATTTTATATAGAACTAAAATTTTGAGAAAATTTTCTTTAGAAATAAAATTTTGACAAATTTTCAATAGAAATAATATTTCGACAAAATTTTCTATAGAAACAAAATTTTGAGAAAATTTTCTATAGAAATAAAATGTTGGCAAAATTTTCTATACAAACAGAATGATGTGTTACAAACAGAATGACAAAGTTAATATACCCCCATCCTATGGTGGAGGGTATCAAAAAACAATTATTTCCGTTTACTTGCCACAGATAAGCAAAGGGAGAATACAATAAACCCTCTGTTTGTTCCAAGTAATTTGGCAATAAAAATTCCTTATGCTTCCTCTATGCAATGCGACAGATTTTTATTTAAAATTAAATTAAGTTAAAATCAATATTGGAAAATGTATAGTTTTGATTATACAAAAAAAATATATTTGCGATAATCCGCACCGAAAAAATATCCCTAAAATATTTCTAATTAAAAAATTAATAATTTTTACAAAATTTTCTATAGAAATAAAATTTTGACCAAATTTTCTCTAGAAATAAAATTTTCTATAAAAATAAAATTTTGACAAAATTTTCTAAAGAAATAAAATTTTGACAAAATTTTCAGTAGAAATAAAATTTCGAGAAAATTTTATATAGAAATAAAATTTTGATAAAATTTTATATAGAAATAAAATATTGAAAAAATTTTATATAGAACTAAAATTTTGAGAAAATTTTCTTTAGAAATAAAATTTTGACAAATTTTTAATAGAAATAATATTTCGACACAATTTTCTATAGAAACAAAATTTTGAGAAAATTTTCTATAGAAATAAAATGTTGGCAAAATTTTCTATACAAACACAATTTTGACAAAATTTTCTATAGAAATAAAATTTTGACAAAATTTTCTATAGAAATAAAATTTTGACAAAAAAAATTTCTATAAAATTAAAATTTTGCAAAAAATTTCTATAGAAATAAAATTTTGACAAAATTTTCTATATGAATTGAAATTTTGACTAAATTTTCTATAGAAATAAAATTTTGACAAAATAATTTATATGAAATTAAAATTTTGCAAAAAATTTCTATAGAAATAAAATTTTGACTAAATTTTCTATAGAAATTAAAATTTTGACTAAATTTTCTATAGAAATTAAAATTTTGACAAAATTTCTATAAAAGAAAATTTTGACAAAATTTTCTTAGAAATAAAATTTTTATACAATTGTGTATAGAAATAAAATTTTGACAAAATGTTTATATTAACAATCATACAATCGATCAAATATAGAAACTCAACAAACTTGAGAGATTGTTAAGTAGCGTTTGATTGGCTGTTCATCCATCCATACGACCTTCCAACATTAGCCAAATCGATCACATTCGAACGAATCATATGTCTTTTATGAGAGTAGCATTTCATGCTGTATTTACTTCTTGCGGCAATCATTGCAAAAAAATTTTAAACAAAAATACCCCATCAACTGTCAGAACAATTGTTGCGTCAAAGTGAAATGCTGCATACTAGAATAACGGCCATCCCATTTGACTTGGGGTACATATGGTGGCACTATCATTTCACTTGGAGAGAAGTCATTCATTGTTTGCCATGAATGTTAGTTAGATGGAGCTAACTGTTTATCGATTCAGTCGTCGTTATCTGAGTGTGGAGATGCCGGTGGTAATGGTTGCGCCATAATCAAATAAATTGCACTCGTTCTTAAATTCGTTCGTTTGCTATTCACTCATTTTTTTCATGCATGCATGCACCATGCACAGCCACCCAACCATGCAACAAAAACCACGCACAGTGGGATGAAATTGGGATCAAAAAACATCTACCATTTCTTGGCAGTGGGGCGTGGATTTCCATCAAGTTTGGCCTCTAGTTTTGAGTTATTTCTAATTTATTCACTTCTAAATGCTGTAGGTCTCTAAATTAGAAAATAAGGAAAATTTGGCTATCTTCAAAGACATTCGCCTTCAGTGTTGCCAGTATTTTCCGGGCTCTTGTCTCCACAATGGATCGCTTTTATCCCCAAAAATCCCCAATTCCCCATAAAAATCCCCAAGAAATTTTTGCCAAGTTTTTTGAAAAAAGTAAACGACTCTGCTGTAGAAAATCCGTAAAAAAATATAAAAAAAAATTATCAAATAAAAATGTGCAATTTTTGTTATACCAGTTTGCGAGTACACAAAAAGATGGAAGGTTTCAAAACATGGTATCGGATGATCAAAATATCATCCGATACCAGCCCCCATCAGAGTTAATTATTGCTATGAAGAGTCATCATCGAGTCATCTTATGCAAATCCTCTTCTAAATGCTCGAGAAATAAAAATGGTAGTTCGGTCAACATATAGTCAAGAAATAAAATTGGCTTATCGATCAAAATGCGTTGTTGTCCCGATATGAACTCTACTCTATATGTACGGGATATGGGATATATTTTCAAAATCAGTGATGTACGCAGATGAGTCCTTAGGAAATAATTTCAAAATAGTAAAAAATGTTCTTAGGAAAAACAGTAAATTGTAAAGAAGCTCTTGGGCCACCCAAATAAATTCCGTGGAATAAAGAGGAGGAAAGTTTTTTTTTATATTTTTCAGAATCTCTGTACTTCTTTAAGCCTTTTTGTTTTAAGCATGTAGAAGTAAAGAATTTCATATAAACCATAGTTCTTACTCTGATAATTATACTGAACAGATTTGGAAAATTCCCCACAAAAATCCCCAAATTTGTGGAAATTCCCCACCAAATCCCCGAGTCCCCAACTCAAAAATTTTGTCCCCATCCACGCAAAATATCCCCGATTTGGGGAAAAATCACCAATACTGGCAACACTGTTCGCCTTTAACGGAGGGACGCAAATTTTAAAGATTTGTATCCTAAACATCTTGAAAAAATTGAATGTAATATAATAAACTTTTAATAAAAAAAAATTAAGGAAATTTGTCCTCAACATTGTGTAACTAGCGAATCTTCAAATTTAGTCTGCTTCATATTATTTTTTGCTGTGTATTTCAAATTCTTATCTTTACTCATTCATACTAATGTCGGAATTCGGAAATAGTTTTTTTTGTCATTCGTCCCACTGTGCGATGTTCATTGGTATTTCATTCTTCATTCCATTTCATTCATCATAATTACGATTTGCTATCATTTAAAATAATTTTCGTTTTTGTTGTTGCCGCTCTCCATGAGATGATGATACTCTCTTATTCTTCTAAATAGTTTTTGTTGTTTTTTTTTTTACTTATATTCTCCCTTTGTCTTTGGTCTGATTGACCTCACAACGTGCGTCAAACCAGCTAGGGTTTCTCGTTGGGCGGAAGGGTTTCCAATTAATCCTGCAATGGAAATCATATAAGTTTCGCTGTTTCGTTTTATTTCTATACAAAATTTTTTTCAAAATTTTGTTTCTATAGAAAATTTTGTCAAAATTTTAATTTCTATAGAAAATTTTGTCAAAATTTTATTTCTATAGAAAATTTCTGCAAAATTTTATTTCTATAGAAAATTTTTGCAAAATTTTGTCAAAATTTATTTCTATAGAAAATTTTGTCAAAATTTTATTTCTATAGAAAATTTTTGCAAAATTTTATTCTAAAGAAAATTTTTGCGAAATTTTATTTCTATAGAAAATTTTTTCAAAATTTTACTTCTATAGAAAATCTTGTCCAAATGTTATTTCTATAGAATTTTTCTCAAAATTTTATTTCTATAGAAAATTTTTTCAAAATTTTGTTCCTTTAGAAAATTTGGTCAACATTTTATTTCTTTAGAAAATTTTGTCAAAATTGTGTTTGTATAGAAAATTTTGTCAACACTGTATTTCTATAGAAAATTTTGTCAAAATTTTGTTTCTATAGAAAAAATTTTTGCAAAATTTTGTCAAAATTTATTTCTATAGAAAATTTTGTCAAAATTTTATTTCTATAGAAAATTTTGTCAAAATTTTATTTCTATAAAAATTTTGTCAAAATTTTATTTCTATAGAAAATTTTGTCAAAATTTTATTTCTATAGAAAATTTTGTCAAAATTTTATTTCTATAGAAAATTTTGTCAAAATTTTATTTCTATAGAAAATTTTGTCAAAATTTTATTTCTATAGAAAATTTTGTCAAAATTTTATTTCTATAGAAAATTTTGTCAAAATTTATTTCTATAGTAAATTTTGTCAAAATTTTATTTCTATAGAACATTTTTTCAAAATTTTATTTCTATAGAAAATCTTGTCCAAATGTTATTTCTATAGAAAATTTTCTAAAAATTTTATTTCTATAGAAAACTTTTTCAAAATTTTGTTCCTTTAGAAAATTTGGTCAAAATTTTATTTCAATAGAAAATTTTGTCAAAATTGTGTTTGTATAGAAAATTTTGTCAACACTGTATTTCTATAGAAAATTTTGTCAAAATTTTGTTTCTATAGAAAATTTTCGTAAAAAGTTTTATTTCTATAGAAAATTTTGTCGAAATATTATTTCTATTGAAAGAAAATTTGTCAAAATTTTATTATAGAAAATTTTGTCAAAATTTTATTTCTATAGAAACTTTTGTCAAAATTTTATTTCTATAGAAAATTTAATGTAAGGGAAAATAAATCCGTATATGAAAATTCGTTTCAGCGCCACCTATATGTGAAAAAATGAGTTATATACGAATAACATTTTTTTTTTTGCGATATAATCCTCCGTAGAAATTGGCACAAATTGGCCAAACGGGAAGAGATAGAAAAGCCAAATTTTAACCAAAGATAAACTGAAACGATAGCTTTCGATTGGAATTAAAACCTTTTGCCAGAAATCTTCCGAATCGGAGTAATGTTGCATATACGAAACAGAGAGAAAAGTGACCACTGTGGCCAAATGGAAAAAGATGGGGTTCCAGATTTATATGTGAAATATAGATATTTTAGTGCTCTATCCGATGGTAAAAACGGATATTGCGAAATGTGTTTGGGAGTCTCAATATATGGCTTGGAAAAAAGTGGACGCACTTCACCTCAAGAGAAAAGTGACCACTGTGGCCAAATGGAAAAAGATGGGGTTCCAGATTTATATGTGAAAGATAGATATTTTAATGCTCTATCCGATGGTAAAAACGGATACAGCTAAATGTGTTTGGGAGTCTCAATATATGGCTTGGAAAAAAGTGGACGCACTGCTCCCGGAGAGAAAAGTGACCACTGTGGCCAAATGGAAAAAGATGGGGTTCCAGATTTATATGTGAAATATAGATATTTTAGTGCTCTATCCGATGGTAAAAACGGATACAGCTAAATGTGTTTGGGAGTCTCAATATATGGCTTGGAAAAAAGTGGACGCACTTCACCTCAAGAGAAAAGTGACCACTGTGGCCAAATGGAAAAAGATGGGGTTCCAGATTTATATGTGAAAGATAGATATTTTAGTGCTCTATCCGATGGTAAAAACGGATATTGCGAAATGTGTTTGGGAGTCTCAATATATGGCTTGGAAAAAAGTGGACGCACTTCACCTCAAGAGAAAAGTGACCACTGTGGCCAAATGGAAAAAGATGGGGTTCCAGATTTATATGTGAAAGATAGATATTTTAATGCTCTATCCGATGGTAAAAACGGATACAGCTAAATGTGTTTGGGAGTCTCAATATATGGCTCTTGAGGTGAAGTGCGTCCACTTTTTTCCAAGCCATATATTGAGACTCCCAAACACATTTAGCTGTATCCGTTTTTACCATCGGATAGAGCACTAAAATATCTATATTTCACATATAAATCTGGAACCCCATCTTTTTCCATTTGGCCACAGTGGTCACTTTTCTCTCCGGGAGCAGTGAGTCCACTTTTTTCCAAGCCATATATTGAGACTCCCAAACACATTTAGCTGTATCCGTTTTTACCATCGGATAGAGCATTAAAATATCTATCTTTCACATATAAATCTGGAACCCCATCTTTTTCCATTTGGCCACAGTGGTCACTTTTCTCTTGAGGTGAAGTGCGTCCACTTTTTTCCAAGCCATATATTGAGACTCCCAAACACATTTAGCTGTATCCGTTTTTACCATCGGATAGAGCATTAAAATATCTATCTTTCACATATAAATCTGGAACCCCATCTTTTTCCATTTGGCCACAGTGGTCACTTTTCTCTCCAGGAGCAGTGCGTCCACTTTTTTCCAAGCCATATATTGAGACTCCCAAACACATTTCGCAATATCCGTTTTTACCATCGGATAGAGCACTAAAAGATCTATCTTTCACATATAAATCTGGAACCCCATCTTTTTCCATTTGGCCACAGTGGTCACTTTTCTCTCTGTTTCGTATATGCAACATTACTCCGATTCGGAAGATTTCTGGCAAAGGGTTTTAATTCCAATCGAAAGCTATCGTTTCAGTTTATCTTTGGTTAAAATTTGGCTTTTCTATCTCTTCCCGTTTGGCCAATTTGTGCCAATTTCTACGGAGGATTATATCGCAAAAAAAAAATGTTATTCGTATATAACTCATTTTTTCACATATAGGTGGCGCTGAAACGAATTTTCATATACGGATTTATTTTCCCTTACATGAAAATTTACTATAGAAATAAATTTTGACAAAATTTTATTTCTATATACAATTTTGTAAAAATTTTATTTCTATAGATTTTTTTATAGAAAATTTTATTCTGTAGAAAATTTTCTCAAAATTTTATTTCTATAGAAAATTTTCTCAAAATTTTATTTCTATAGAAATTTTTTTCAAAATTTTATTTCTATAGAAAATTTGGTCAAAATTTTATTTCTTTAGAAAATTTGGTCAAAACTTTATTTTTATAGAAAATTTTGTTAAAAGTGTGTTTGTGTAGAAAATTTTGTCAACATTGTATTTCTATAGAAAATTTTGTCAAAATTTTATTTCTATAGAAAATTTTGTCAAAATTTATTTCTATAGAAAATTTTGTCAAAATTTTATTTCTATAGACAATTTTGTCAAAATTTTATTTCTTCAGAAAATGTGGTCAAAATTTTATTTCTATAGAATTTTTTTTATAGAAAATTTTTTTATAGAAATTTTTTTCAAAATTTTATTTCTATAGAAAATTTGGTCAAAATTTTATTTCTTTAGAAAATTTGGTCAAAACTTTATTTTTATAGAAAATTTTGTTAAAAGTGTGTTTGTGTAGAAAATTTTGTCAACATTGTATTTCTATAGAAAATTTTGTCAAAATTTTATTTCTATAGAAAATTTTTTCAAAATTTATTTCTATAGTAAATTTTGTCAAAATTTTATTATAGAAAATTTTGTCAAAATTTTATTTCTAAAGAAAATTTTCTCAAAATTTTATTTCTATAGAAACTTTTGTCAAAATTTTATTTCTATAGAAAATTTTGTCAAAATTTTATTTCTATAGACAATTTTGTCAAAATTTTATTTCTGTAGACAATTTTGTCAAAATTTTATTCCTTTAGAAAATGTGGTCCAAATTTTATTTCTATAGAAAATTTTGGCAAATTTGTGTTTGTATGGAAAATTTTGTCAAAATTTATTTCTATAGAAAATTTTGTCAAAATTTTATTTCTATAGACAATTTTGTCAAAATTTTATTTCTTTAGAAAATGTGGTCAAAATTTTATTTCTATAGAAAATTTTGGCAAAATTGTGTTTGTATAGAAAATTTTGTCAAAATTGATTTCTATAGAAAATTTTGTCAAAATTTTATTTCTATAGAAAATTTTGTCAAAATTTTATTTCTATAGAAAATTTTTGCAAAATTTTATTTCTATAGAAAATTTTGTCAAAATTTTATTTCTATCGAAAATTTTGTCATAATTTTATTTCTATAGAAAATTTTGCCAAAATTTTATTTCTATAGAAAATTTTATTATAGAAAATTTTGTCAAAATTTGATTTCTAAAGACAATTTTCTCAAAACTTTATTTCTATAGAAACTTTTGTCAAAATTTTATTTCTATAGAAAATTTTGTCAGAATTTTTTTATATAAAAAATTTTGTTAAAATTTTATTTTTTTAGAAAATTTTGTCAAAATTTTATTTCTATAGAAAATTTTTCGCAAAATTTTATTTCTATTGAAAATTTTGTCAAAATTTTAATTTCATAGAAAATTTTGACAAAATTTTAATTTCTATAGAAAAGTTTGTCAAAATTTTATTTTTATAGAAAAGTTTTTTAAAATTTTATTTCTCTAGAAAGTTTTGTCAAAATTTTATTTCTAATCTAAAAAAGACATTTCGACATTTGCAAAATTAAAATTAAGACAATTCTCTAACCTTCACTAATAGAACTCGTTAACACCTACCCAAGGTAAACAAGAAAGTAAAAGCGTTTAGGGGGAGATTTACTCGTATTAGCATAGTTGTGAGAATCTTCATAAATGAAATACCGCAGCCAATCGTGAGTTTTAACCACAAATGGAATGATTTGTGGTCACGTATTTTGAAGTTCTTGATGTACCTATCTTGTGTCCACCAAATTAATTGAAATAAAATGACCTTTACACAATTAGTCGCATTTCGTATCGCATGTTATTCCCGAGCATATGTAATTCAAGTCAAGAAGACTTACTCGCAAGACTGCTAGATAGAAATTTTGGGGAATATTGAATTTCAGTTTTTGTCCCACAAAAATTCCATAAACACCAATTTTTATGGAATAGAATAATTTATTAATTCAATAAAATTTAACCATATTTCGTTCCCAATTTGGGTCAGTAATACTAAGGTAGAAGTTGCAAAAATACATTTGGTAATTCTGCTTTTGAAAGTGCTAATGTTAGCAGTAAATTTCATATTCAATAATGATTTCAGAAAGCACATTAGCCCCCATTTTCATGAAGCTGCGTTAGTGCTACGTTAGCTAACTAACTTTTAAACCGAACTATAGAAATATCTGTCATCTTGTCTTTACATTCTATATGCCAGTTAGAAGCTTAACTTGTAGAAATTTTGAAGTTAAAGTTATCTGGAGAAAAGATATTTGAAATTTACTTTCTGTTAACTGGTAGTTAAAGCCTAACGGAGCTACATGAAAATGGTCGTAAGACAAAAATTTAATTGATTGAGAGTATTGAATTTGCCATAAAAATGTCTTTACAGTGAAACTTCTCAGAAGTGGACACTAACGTTCGCCTACATTTTGTCCACATTTGGGCATGTCCACTAATGAGAGGTGCCCAAGTGTCTTTTCAGAGTGTCCAAGTTTGAGAGGTTTCACTGTAGAAAGGTGTCCGGTTTTCAGAGTGTCCAAATTTGAGAGGTTTCACTGTATTATCTAAAAGATGGGTTTTTTTTCAAGAATCTTAGGATACTTGTCCTGCTTTAAGAAACATTTTTTTTTTGGGTAACTCCTTTGACCATCAATGTTTACTACAGGGTGACTGATATGTAATGTAACAAGGTAAATTGCTATATTTTTCATTTTAATTCATTTGGTACATTAAACATTAGACTCCACAACAATACAAATATTAACAATGTGAGATGATCATGAAGAAAGTTTAAGTATTTACCTAATTTGCCAAAAACAAAATCCGAATAGAATTCCTCCAAAACAATGTGGCAAAAAAAAAAGATTAATTGATATTTTCCTTCTTTAGCTATAACAAAAATATAATATAGAGTGGAAGGCAAATGTTATTAAATATAAAATAGCATCTCTATCTTATTAAAGTAATCAATAATTGAACTACACACACAATCATACCCAAATGTAGAATATTTGCTTCAGTTTTTCTATACTAAAACTCTCTTGAATGGCGTTTTTTGTTTACCTTTCTCTCCTCTGTCTTTTTTCCTTTTTGGAATCTCTTGGTATACATAAAACAAAACTCTCAATGTATGCCAATAGAAAAACTACCACCACCAACAGATGTTCAGTAATTCCAACAAGCAAAAATCAGCTGTTTAACAAAAACAACAACAACAAATATTACAAAAAAAATAAAACAAAGCCATCATGGCAACAGCGCTGTTGACGTATACAGCACAGTAACTGAACAGCTAACATATTGCGGTGAAATAAACAAGAGAAACAGAAAATTAAAGCAAGCAAGAGAATACTACGTGGGAGAATTAAGGTAAACAGTATTGCCATCGCTTGAAATTTGTTAAATTGCTTTCAGCACTACGGAAATAAGTTTTGCGAATTTGTAAAACAGAACACGGCAATATATCACGCAAAGCTTGAATCCTTAACTTAAATTAAAGGACAAGGCATTTTTTTGCATAGTATCATTTTACAGTGTATTTATAAAATACATTATAGCAATCTTGGGTATAAATAGATAGATATACGCTCAAAAATTGAGAACAAAAATTTCTTATCCTTAAAATACGAATGTATATTGTGCCTTTTCTTTCAAATTAACTGAGATATTGAATGTTTGGACAAAAGACAATAAATTTTCAAATATTGGCCAAGGTTTATTTTAAACATTTTGCATTTTTTATTAAAAGTTTTTTTTTAATTAGAAAAATTTTTGAAAAATCTGTTATAATTTTGATTTTTAAAGTGATTCTTTTCTGCACATGAATAGCTTTGTTAGTGGCGGCATAAAAAGGGTCCCAGGAAAATAAGCCACAAAACCCAAACGAAACAAAGCCCTAAAAGTGAGGCGACGCCTCATAATGAATATGAGCGCCATGAAAGCGAGCCTCAAAAATTTAGTGTGTATGTTAAATATAATCATAGCGATAGGCGTTAGGCGAACACTTGTTTACGTGCATTTCTTATGGGAAGCCCAAATGCCGCGACGGAATACCGAGACGGCTAACGGCGTGTCGCCAAATTAAAATCTATTCCTTGGCGGAAAATGGTATAGTGTTGCAATCGCTTATCAATATTTTGAACTCACCACTAGGCATTGTTGTTGCTTGGCCCCGTGGACATTATTTCTTCTTGAAATAACTCAACAAATAAAATGCGTTACATGTTTTTATTCAACTACAATGTTTAATATTCAAAAAGCATGCTGTATTAATAACAAACCCTTTAGAAACAGGAAAAAGGACATATAACCGCTATGTTTATATTTACACACTGAAGTGAAGAATGTAAATCGACCCCAAACGACTGTGTAAAAATGAACCCTAACTAATGGAATATTAGCCCACATTGGACTCTGTCCACGGACAAAACTTTTCCATACGAAAAAGACTCTTGTATAACTTTGGAATCGTGTTAGCCCATTTTGGACTCCATAGAACAAAACCTTGAACTTATAGAAAAAGCCTAGCATATCGTTTAATATTCGCTATACAAAAAAAAAAATCACGTAAATTTTTCCAATTCAAATCTTTGAGTTTTAAAAAATATTCAATTAAAAATTTAATTGATTTAAAAAATTTTTTAATTGAAACAAAAATCAATCACACAAATTAATAGTATCAATTAATTTTATAATTGGATTGCCAATTAATTTTTTAATTGATACTATCATTTCTGTGATTGAAGACATTTCAATTAAAAAATTAATCGGATCAATTAATTTCGTGATTGAATCAATTTTTTTTTTTGTGTAGATATCTTTTTTTATTATAATTGTGTCATTTTTTGGAAAATGTAGCCTATTTTTTAAGTTTTTAAACTATATTACAAACGCTGATACGACAAAAATTAATAAATATTGTTCGAGAAATTCAAGACAATTTAATGAATATATATTTAATCAATTATTTTTTTCACATGTTAGGAATATCGTATTTTGAAGGAAACAATTGCACTGAAAAAATGCCATGCACGGTTCCAAAGATTTTGTCTTTACACCAATAATTTTGGTATTGATTCCAAAGAAGCGTAGAAGGATAATTTTAAGACACAGTTCTCTTTTAAATTTGAGTTTTGCGTACTTGATTCTAGAAAGCAAATTTTAATTTATTCGTTTTTCAGCTTTTTCTCTTTTTTTTCTTCCTTTAAAATCTTGTTAACGACTACTTAAATTTATAAGTTCAGACTCGATTTTAAATAGAAATTATGCTATGTTTCAAGTAAAAAAACTACTTCCTATTTTTGAAAGCTTTTTTGCTTTGTAGTCAAGATACAAAAAGTCAACAAATTTAAATATAGATTTCATTAATTTTGAGGAATTTTTCACATCCATTAAGCCAAGTTGACCTTACTCCAACAAAATTTTCTTTCATGTAAAGATACCCCTTCTTAAGTCGAATCGCATTACTACAAGGACAAAACGACATCATTCCATGGTAAGCACAATTAGACTCACTTCAATGCCAATGTGCAGGGAGAAATTGCAAAAATGTATGAGGCTAAAGAAGTTCATGATGGACACATTTTTGCCAAAATTTCTGAATTACTTTGTGGGAAATACTAATTTAGTACATATTTATAATTCATTTATGTATAAATTGTTAGCTATTTTTTTTTTAATTCATGTAACTAACCTGTAAAGAAAATATGAAAGTGTAGGTAGGTTTCCATTTTGGCGAAATTTGAACTAAAACATAATAATTTGTAGGAGCTAAAGTAAAGTTAAATTTGCTTTAGTGATTTTTTGATGGTATTTTTAATGGTATTTTCCATTCTTTTAAAATATGTACATTTAGTCGCCTTTTAATTGCAGAAATAAAGCAATACCTTGTGAAGGCATTGGGTTTTTGTGGCATTTTCGCTACCGTCGATTATATTTGTTGCAGTGGTAACACTGTTGATTCTCTGAGAACGAACTGAGGCAAGTGTTTGGTACACTGAAATTAACAGCTGTTACATTGTTTACATTTATCACGGTATATATACACACATATCTATACACTTGTATATACCAAAATTACTAGCACTGCTGACTGTTGTTCGATGCTCATTGCCTTAGAGAAGCCAAAGTGATTTACTTATACTCGTACTAACACAATTACGTTTTATGTTATCTTAAATGGGGTGTTCATTAAATTTATACACTGCGCAAAAATGTATATTGACATAGTGGTGTTTTTTTCTCACATCATTTGTTGTTTGTTCGTCATGCAGTCATCAGAGATAAGAAAAAACACTGATAGGTAGTATTGGTACCTATTTTTTCCTCAAGGATATCAAATAAGTAAACATACTTTTACAATGAGTTTTTGGTCGACTCTTTAGAAAATAACAAAAGAGGTTAAAACCAAGGCTTATTTATTACAACCACGGTTTCCACAGTTGGTATAAAATTTTGACAAAATTTTCTATAGAAATAAAATGTTGACAAAATTTTCTATGGAAATAAAATTTTGACAAAATTTTCTATAGAAACAAAATTTTGACAAAATTTTCTATAGAAATAAAATTTTGACAAATTTAAAAAAAAATAAAATTTTGACAAAATGTTCAAAGAAATAAAATTTTGACAAAATTTTCTATAGAAATAAAATTTTGAGAAAATTGTCTATAGAAATAAAATTTTGACAAAATTTTCTATAGAAATAAAAATTTGACAAAATTTTCTATAGAAATAAAATTTTGACAAAATTTTCTATAGAAATAAAATTTTGACAAAATTTTCTAGAAATAAAATTTTGACAAAATTTTCTAAGAAATAAAATTTTGACAATATTTTCTAAGAAATAAAATTTTTAGAAAAATTTTCTATAGAAATAAAATTTTGACAACATTTTCTACAGAAATAAAATTTTGACAAAATTTTCGATAGAAATAAAATTTTTAAAAAAATTTTCTATAGAAATAGAATCTATAAATCTATAGAAATAAAATTTTGACAACATTTTCTACAGAATGCAAATTTTGACAAAATTTTCTATAGAAATAAAATTTAAAAAAAAAAATTCTATAGAAATAACATTTTTACAACATTTTACACTTTGACAACATTTTCTATAGAAATAAAATTTAAAAAAAAAATAAAATTTTGACAAAATTTTCAAAGAAATAAAATTTTGACAAAATTTTCTATAGAAATAAAATTTTGAGAAAATTGTCTATAGAAATAAAATTTTGACAAAATTTTCTATAGAATTAAAATTTTGACAACATTTTCTATAGAATTAAAATTTTGACAAAATTTTCTATAGAAATAAAATTTTGACAAAAT
Organism: Haematobia irritans; assembly: GCF_050003625.1. Taxonomy (NCBI): domain Eukaryota; kingdom Metazoa; phylum Arthropoda; class Insecta; order Diptera; family Muscidae; genus Haematobia; species Haematobia irritans. Next base: position 34,037,706 of record NC_134400.1, on the reverse strand, counting down.
TTTCTATAGAAATAAAATGTTGACAAAATTTTCTATAGAAATAAAATTTTGAAAAAATTTTCTATAGAAATACAATTTTGACAAAAATTTCTATAGAAATAAAAATTTGACAAAATTTTCTATGAAATAAAATGTTGACAAAATTTTTTATAGAAATAAAATTTTGACAAAATGTTTTATAGGATTTTCTATAGAACAAAATTTTGACAAAATGTTCTATAGAAATAAAATGTTGACAAAATTTTCTATAGAAATAAAATGTTTACAAAATTTTCTATAGAAATAAAATTGTAACAAAATTTTCTATAGAAATAAAATTTTGACAAAATTTTCTGTAGAAATAAAATTTTGACAAAATTTTCTATAGAAATAAAATTTTGACAAAATTTTCTATAGAAATAAAATTTTCACAAAATTTTCTGTAGAAATAAAATTTTGACAAAATTTTCTATAGAAATAAAATTTTCACAAAATTTTCTGTAGAAATAAAATTTTGACAAAATTTTCTATAGAAATAAAATTTTGACTAAATTTTCTATAGAAATAAAATTTTGACAAAATTTTCTATAGAAATAAAATTTTGACAAAATTTTCTATAGCAATAAAAATTTGACAAAATTTTCTATAGAAATAAAATTTTTAAAAAAATTTTCTATAGAAATAAAATGTTGACAAAATTTTCTATAGAAATAACATTTTCTATATAATTAAAAAAAAAATTCTATAGAATTAAAATTTTGACCAAATTTTCTATAGAAATAAAATATTGACAAAATTTTCTATAGAAATAAAATATTGACAAAATTTTCTATAGAAACAAAATTTTGACAAAATTTTCTATAGAAATAAAATTTTGACAAAATTTTCTATAGAAATAAAATTTTGACAAAATTTTCTAAGATATAAAATTTTGACAAATTTTTCTAAGAAATAAAATTTTGACAAAATTTTCTATAGAAATAAAATTTTAACAAAATTTTCTATAGAAATAAAATTTTGACAAAATTTTCTATAGAAAAAAAATTTGAGAAAATTTTCTATAGAAAAAAATTTGACAAAATTTTCTATAGAAATAAAATGTTGACAAAATTTTCTATAGAAATAACATTTTCTATATAATTAAAAAAAAAAAATTCTATAGAATTAAAATTTTGACAAAATTTTCTACAGAAATAAAATTTTGACAAAATTTTCTATAGAAATAAAATTTTAACAAAATTTTCTATAGAAATAAAATTTTGACAAAATTTTCTATAGAAATAAAATTTTGACAAAATTTTCTATAGAAATAAAATTTTGAGAAAATTGTCTATAGAAATAAAATTTTGACAAAATTTTCTATAGAAATAAAAATTTGACAAAATTTTCTATAGAAATAAAATTTTGACAAAATTTTCTATAGAAATAAAATTTTGACAAAATTTTCTAGAAATAAAATTTTGACAAAATTTTCTAAGAAATAAAATTTTGACAATATTTTCTAAGAAATAAAATTTTTAAAAAAATTTTCTATAGAAATAAAATTTTGACAACATTTTCTACAGAATAAAATTTTGACAAAATTTTCGATAGAAATAAAATTTTTAAAAAAATTTTTCATAGAAATAAAATCTATAAATCTATAGAAATAAAATTTTGACAACATTTTCTACAGAATTCAAATTTTGACAAAATTTTCTATAGAAATAAAATTTTAAAAAAAAATTTCTATAGAAATAACATTTTTACAACATTTTACACTTTGACAACATTTTCTATAGAAATAATATTTAAAAAAAAAATTTTCTATAGCAATAAAAATTTGACAAAATTTTCTATAGCAATAAAAATTTGACAAAATTTTCTATAGAATTAATATTTTGACAACATTTTCTATAGAAATAAAATTTTGACAAAATTTTCTATCGAAATAAAATTTTGACAAAATTTTCTATAGAAATAAAATGTTGACAAAATTTTCTATAGAAATAAACTGTTTACACAATTTTCTATAGAAATAAAATTTTGAAAAAATTTTCTATAGAAATACAATTTTGACAAAATTTTCTATAGAAATAAAAATTTGACAAAATTTTCTATAGAAATAAAATTTTGACAAAATTTTCTATAAAATTAAAATTTTGACAACATTTTCTATAGAATTAAAATTTTGACAAAAATTTCTATAGAAATAAAAATTTGACAAAAATTTCTATGAAATAAAATGTTGACAAAATTTTTTATAGAAATAAAATTTTGACAAAATGTTTTATAGGATTTTCTATAGAACAAAATTTTGACAAAATGTTCTATAGAAATAAAATGTTGACAAAATTTTCTATAGAAATAAAATGTTTACAAAATTTTCTATAGAAATAAAATTTTAACAAAATTTTCTATAGAAATAAAATTTTGACAAAATTTTCTGTAGAAATAAAATGTTGACAAAATTTTCTATAGAAATAAAATTTTGACAAAATTTTCTATAGAAATAAAATTTTCACAAAATTTTCTGTAGAAATAAAATTTTGACAAAATTTTCTATAGAAATAAAATTTTGACTAAATTTTCTATAGAAATAAAATTTTGACAAAATTTTCTATAGAAATAAAATTTTGACAAAATTTTCTATAGCAATAAAAATTTGACAAAATTTTCTATAGAAATAAAATTTTTAAAAAAATTTTCTATAGAAATAAAATGTTGACAAAATTTTCTATAGAAATAACATTTTCTATATAATTAAAAAAAAAAATTCTATAGAATTAAAATTTTGACAAAATTTTCTACAGAAATAAAATTTTGACAAACTTTTCTATAGAAATAAAATTTTAACAAAATTTTCTATAGAAATAAAATTTGTTGTTGTTTTTTATTTCAGCTTAAAACCATACATTGACTAAACTACAAGAGTAGCTTAACCAACAGAGGAAAGCTACTCTTGTAGTTTAGTCAATGTATGGTTTTAAGCTGAAATAAAAAACAACAACAATGCTTAAAGAACAAAACCAACAATAACAAAACAAAACAAATGGAAATAAAATTTTGACAAAATTTTCTATAGAAATAAAATTGTAACAAAATTTTCTATAGAAATAAAATTTTGACAAAATTTTCTGTAGAAATAAAATTTTGACAAAATTTTCTATAGAAATAAAATTTTGACAAAATTTTCTATAGAAATAAAATTTTCACAAAATTTTCTGTAGAAATAAAATTTTGACAAAATTTTCTATAGAAATAAAATTTTCACAAAATTTTCTGTAGAAATAAAATTTTGACAAAATTTTCTATAGAAATAAAATTTTGACTAAATTTTCTATAGAAATAAAATTTTGACAAAATTTTCTATAGAAATAAAATTTTGACAAAATTTTCTATAGCAATAAAAATTTGACAAAATTTTCTATAGAAATAAAATTTTTAAAAAAATTTTCTATAGAAATAAAATGTTGACAAAATTTTCTATAGAAATAACATTTTCTATATAATTAAAAAAAAAATTCTATAGAATTAAAATTTTGACCAAATTTTCTATAGAAATAAAATATTGACAAAATTTTCTATAGAAATAAAATATTGACAAAATTTTCTATAGAAACAAAATTTTGACAAAATTTTCTATAGAAATAAAATTTTGACAAAATTTTCTATAGAAATAAAATTTTGACAAAATTTTCTAAGAAATAAAATTTTGACAAATTTTTCTAAGAAATAAAATTTTGACAAAATTTTCTATAGAAATAAAATTTTAACAAAATTTTCTATAGAAATAAAATTTTGACAAAATTTTCTATAGAAAAAAAAATTGAGAAAATTTTCTATAGAAAAAAATTTGACAAAATTTTCTATAGAAATAAAATGTTGACAAAATTTTTTATAGAAATAACATTTTCTATATAATTAAAAAAAAAAATTCTATAGAATTAAAATTTTGACAAAATTTTCTACAGAAATAAAATTTTGACAAAATTTTCTATAGAAATAAAATTTTAACAAAATTTACTATAGAAATAAAATTTTGACAAAATTTTCTATAGAAATAAAATTTTGAGAAAATTGTCTATAGAAATAAAATTTTGACAAAATTTTCTATAGAAATAAAAATTTGACAAAATTTTCTATAGAAATAACATTTTGACAAAATTTTCTATAGAAATAAAATTTTGACAAAATTTTCTAGAAATAAAATTTTGACAAAATTTTCTAAGAAATAAAATTTTGACAATATTTTCTAAGAAATAAAATTTTTAAAAAAATTTTCTATAGAAATAAAATTTTGACAACATTTTCTACAGAATAAAATTTTGACAAAATTTTCGATAGAAATAAAATTTTTAAAAAAATTTTTCATAGAAATAAAATCTATAAATCTATAGAAATAAAATTTTGACAACATTTTCTACAGAATTCAAATTTTGACAAAATTTTCTATAGAAATAAAATTTTTAAAAAAAATTTCTATAGAAATAACATTTTTACAACATTTTACACTTTGACAACATTTTCTATAGAAATAATATTTAAAAAAAAAATTTTCTATAGCAATAAAAATTTGACAAAATTTTCTATAGCAATAAAAATTTGACAAAATTTTCTATAGAATTAATATTTTGACAACATTTTCTATAGAAATAAAATTTTGACAAAATTTTCTATCGAAATAAAATTTTGACAAAATTTTCTATAGAAATAAAATGTTGACAAAATTTTCTATAGAAATAAACTGTTTACACAATTTTCTATAGAAATAAAATTTTGAAAAAATTTTCTATAGAAATACAATTTTGACAAAATTTTCTATAGAAATAAAAATTTGACAAAATTTTCTATAGAAATAAAATTTTGACAAAATTTTCTATAAAATTAAAATTTTGACAACATTTTCTATAGAATTAAAATTTTGACAAAAATTTCTATAGAAATAAAAATTTGACAAAATTTTCTATGAAATAAAATGTTGACAAAATTTTTTATAGAAATAAAATTTTGACAAAATGTTTTATAGGATTTTCTATAGAACAAAATTTTGACAAAATGTTCTATAGAAATAAAATGTTGACAAAATTTTCTATAGAAATAAAATGTTTACAAAATTTTCTATAGAAATAAAATTTTAACAAAATTTTCTATAGAAATAAAATTTTGACAAAATTTTCTGTAGAAATAAAATGTTGACAAAATTTTCTATAGAAATAAAATTTTGACAAAATTTTCTATAGAAATAAAATTTTCACAAAATTTTCTGTAGAAATAAAATTTTGACAAAATTTTCTATAGAAATAAAATTTTGACTAAATTTTCTATAGAAATAAAATTTTGACAAAATTTTCTATAGAAATAAAATTTTGACAAAATTTTCTATAGCAATAAAAATTTGACAAAATTTTCTATAGAAATAAAATTTTTAAAAAAATTTTCTATAGAAATAAAATGTTGACAAAATTTTCTATAGAAATAACATTTTCTATATAATTAAAAAAAAAAATTCTATAGAATTAAAATTTTGACAAAATTTTCTACAGAAATAAAATTTTGACAAACTTTTCTATAGAAATAAAATTTTAACAAAATTTTCTATAGAAATAAAATTTGTTGTTGTTTTTTATTTCAGCTTAAAACCATACATTGACTAAACTACAAGAGTAGCTTAACCAACAGAGGAAAGCTACTCTTGTAGTTTAGTCAATGTATGGTTCTAAGCTGAAATAAAAAACAACAACAATGCTTAAAGAACAAAACCAACAATAACAAAACAAAACAAATGGAAATAAAATTTTGACAAAATTTTCTATAGAAATAACATTTTGACCAAATTTTCTATAGAAATAAAATATTGACAAAATTTTCTATAGAAATAAAATATTGACAAAATTTTCTATAGAAATAAAATTTTGACAAAATTTTCTATAGAAATAAAATTTTGACAAAATTTTCTAAGAAATAAAATTTTGACAAATTTTTCTAAGAAATAAAATTTTGACAAAATTTTCTATAGAAATAAAATTTTAACAAAATTTTCTATAGAAATAAAATTTTGACAAAATTTTCTATAGAAAAAAAATTTGAGAAAATTTTCTATCGAAAAATTTGACAAAATTTTCTATAGAAATTAAAATTTGACCAAATTTTCTATAGAAATAAAATTTTTTTAAAAAAAATTCGATAGAAATAAAATTTTTAAAAAAATTTCTATAGAAAAAAAAATTTGACAAAATTTTCTATAGAAATAAAAATTTGACAAAATTTTCTATAGAAATAAAAAATTGACAAAATTTTCTATAGAAATGAGATTTTGACAAAAGAAAACTGCAAATGAAATTCGTTTGGGAGAAAATATTTTTTTATATGTGTATTTAACATCTTTGGGTCAGCCGCAATTAAGAGGAGTCATTTGTGTGTTCTCATATTCATTTCTTATATTAGTAATGAACATTTTTATTAATTGCAAATTCCCTTCAACTGTTATTGAAATTTGTTCTTTGTCCCTCAGGAAGAAGCCAAAGTAAGAGGAGGGTCTTCCGTAAGGCATTTCAATGGATTGGTCAGTTTCGTATTGCTTCCGCAAAAATAATGTTCTGATGATTTTCCATCAATATTTTTATAAAGCCTTTACACATAAGGAGTGCACAATTCAATGCCCAATCACCCCAAAGGCATATGTCAATGGTATTTCAAAGCAATATCAAAGGGAAGACGAAAACAATTCCACATACGATGGGGGCCATAATGCCATAAGCCAATACGGGAAAATGTCATTTTGTGCCCTTGTATGGAGCTAATGACAAGAATATCGTTAACGAATTTCTTATGTCATAAATATATACAGAAAAAAAACTATGGAATTTATTGCACAAGTATTTAATTTAAGCGCATGCCAGGATTATATACAATTCTTCGAATTGGCTACCTTCAGCCACGCGTGAGCCGTGAGTCACGATGGAGTCAATCTCGTGAGCGTGCGTGAGCGTGATCAAGCTGAAAATTTTCGTGCGTGAGCGTGAGTCACGAAAAAAATTCTTCGTGAATGTGCGTGAGTAAAAATGTTTGATAATTACACTCACGAAAACAAAATCACGCTCACGATTTGAATCACGATAACTACTTTAATCACGCTCACGATTTAAATCACGCTCACGATTTTAATCACGCTCACGATTTGAATCACGCTCACGACTTGTATCACGCTCACGATTTGAATCACGCTCACGAGTTGAATCACGATCTCGATTTGAATCACGATCACGATGTCAATCGCACTCACGACATTGGTCACACTCACGACTTTGGTCACACTAAACCTTCCAATGTATGGATTGTGTAATAGTTTTGTTTCATTTAAAATTAATTGATTAAAAAAGTAGTGTTGAAGCGCTGGTTTTCGGTGCAAAAACCGAGTATAGTGCCGTTCCTTAAACAATAAAACCTTTTATAAAATATTGCTGTTTTTTTTTCTAACGAAAATGAGAAATATTGTCGAAAAAGTGTACCATAAAAAATTGGTAGATTAAATAAAATTCGAATTAACGAGTAAAGTAGAAAGTTGGGCCGGGCCGACTACATCATACCCCAAATCACCCCTACTGAATTAGTGAACATTGTAGGGTATCAATGATATAGGTTTGGGGAAAACCACATTTCCAGATTTAATAACATTACTGGGTACATGGGAGTTTTATCATAATCTGAACAGAAATGTCTGATATTAACATAGGAGTATAGTTGATTCTGAACCTACAGAGTTATTTAGTATGCTACTAATATTGAGTCCTTTATTAAAAAAACTGGAAATCGTTCAATTAGTGTGGGTAATAAATTCAAATTTCTGAAAATAGGGTAATAGATTTATGTAATAGCTACATACAAGTCTCAATACGATCGGCTAATACATGTTTATTTGAAATTTGAGCAACATAGGTTAATAAATAAGAGTATTATGGTCAAATTTGGGAAAATCGATCGACGCATTTATATGGGAGCTATATCCATATATTGGTTGATACCACAGAGGGTTGCCTTGTGCTAAATTAGAGTAAGATCGGGTATTAGATAAGGTTACTATGGTTAGAAATAAAGTTACAAGGGGTACATTTTTCAAAAACGGGCGAACAATATATATAAGAGCTATATCTAAATATGACCCGATTTGGATTATATTTTGCAGGTTTTGTTGATATTACAGGACATTACCTTGTGCTAACTTTGAGTAAGATCGGTTAATAAATGAGGCCACAATGGTCAACAATAAGGTTATAAGGGGCAAATTTTGAAAATTGGGCGATACATATATATGGCAGCTATATCCAAATCTGCACCGATTTGGATGATATTTTGCACATAGAGTCAGTGGATCACATTGTGACAAATTTGACGCCGATCGGTTAGTAAATGAGCGCAATCTGACCCCATTTATCGAAATCGGGCGATACATATACACAGTCTTACACAAGTTTACATACGGTTTAAGAAATTGTATTTTCTTTAATTATTAAAATATAATAAAATATGCATATATATATATATATATATATATATATATATATATATATATATATATATATATATATATATATATATATATATATATATATATATATATATATTATATATATATATATATATATATATATATATATATATATATATATATATATATATATATATTATATATATATATATATATATATATATATATATATATATATATATATATATATATATATATATATATATATATATATATATATATATATATATATATATATATATATATATATATATATATATATATATATATATATATATATATATATATATATATATATATATATATATATATATATATATATATATATATATATATATATATATATATATATATATATATATATATATATATATATATATATATATATATATATATATATATATATATATATATATATATATATATATATATATATATATATATATATATATACATATTTTATTATATTTTAATAATTAAAGAAAATACAATTTCTTAAACCGTATGTAAACTTGTGTAAGACTGTGTATATGTATCGCCCGATTTCGATAAATGGGGTCAGATTGCGCTCATTTATTTATATATATATATATATATATATATATATATATATATATATATATATATATATATATATATATATATATATATATATATATATATATATATATATATATATATATATATATATATATATATATATATATATATATATATATATATATATATATATATATATATATATATATATATATATATATATATATATATATATATATATATATATATATATATATATATATATATATATATACATATATATATATATATATGTATATGCTTTAGATTTTGTAAATTAATTTGAAAAACAAAGTACTTGTCCATTTTCAAGAAGATGTTTTTAGTCTGGATTATAAACAACAACAAGAAACATGTTTAGTTATAAGGTAAAAACCTCAAGGGTATGTAAACTTATGTGAGACTGTGTATATGGGAGCTATATCTAAATTCAATAGCGTTCGTCCTTGTGCCAATAAAGAGCCACATACCAAATTTAATCAAAATCGGTTAATAATTGCGACCGGAATCCTGCGAACAAATACATGGACGGACGGACACCAAGGGCTAGATCAACTCAGGAGGTGATTCTGAGTCGAACGGTATATATGTATTTTAATTTCCATTAAGTTAGCATAGAAAAATATTTTAGTTCATTCGTACTAAGAAGTATTCAACCTTTCAATTAAGCCAACTGCCTAAACATTTGAGAATAACAATTCGAAAATTACCAAGAAGTATTTATTTTTGTCATTACAAATAAGTCATTATAACTCACCGCAATGTAATGCAACGTGTAATGACAGCTTTACTCCTGGTAATGCCAATTCTAATGAGATGTGGTTGCCTAGTTTTTGCTGGGTATATATATTATTTATCGTCAAATTAGCATTTCTACAGTCGTGAATGTGCGTAAATTCTTCACAAAATTTTTCGTGCATTTGTAACAATTCTTTGTCGCGAGTGTGAGCGTCAAGAACAATTTTCGTGCGTGAGTTTTGGAAAATAAATTCCTTCGTGAGTGTGCGTGAGCGTCTTGAAATTTTTTCGTGCGTGAGCAAAAAATTTCTTTCGTGAGTGTGCGTGAGCGTGATTTTTTAAAATAAATCCATTCGTGAGTGTGCGTGAGTGTGAGCGGCTCGAATATTTTTCGTGCGTGAGCGTGCGTGAGCAAAAATTTTCTTTCGTGAGTGTGCGTGAGCGTGAATGCCTCGAATTTTTTTCGTGCGTGAGTGTGCGTGAGTAGAATTTTTCTATCGTGAGTGTGCGTGAGCGTGATTTTTTAAAATAAATTCATTCGTGAGTGTTCGTGAGCGTGAGCGGTTCGAAAATTTTTCGTGCGTGAGTGTGCGTGAGTAAGATTTTTCCGTCGTGAGTGTGCGTGAGCGTGAGTAAAATATTACTCACGTGCACACCTCTAATTTACCTCCGAAATGTTTGGCTGTCCTTCAATACGTCAACCTTTAGGTAATTTTTCCGAAAGGAGTCGAGATTTATTTTGATGAATACGCTGCAATGGCCGTGGTGTACGGCCGAAATGATTGTGTGCCCTGGCCTTCAATACTATCCTTAGGACACTTTCCCCAAAATGGTCGGTATTTGATCCCACGATCGATGAATACTAGCGGTGAGCGCCTATCGGTTCACACCATTACCATCGTCTTAAGTTCTGGTGGCCAGTCAAAGGTGTACATTTTCAGCTAACCTCCGTGGGAAGTAAACAAGATCATTTTGTTCGTTCCCTAAGTTATGGTGGCAGCCCTGTTTTCGGACTCACTTACACTATTCAGTCCATTGTGATTTGTTCCATAACTGTCAGCTGTCATACAAGAGGTTTAGAAATTATATCAACTTGAAGTTGGTTGCAATACATATCAGTCACCCTGTATTGCTTAAAAAAATTTTACCTTTATCAATACTCATCGTATAGTCTGAAATCTATTTTCGATATGGGGCTATTCCCATGCTTTTATCCACGACTTCGTGTCCGGTGTTCGCATAATGAACTCGTTGGAATGGTGAAGTCTTTGATAGCTTTAACTTTTGAAAATAGTATAAATAAGAATGTAATTGTAATTTTGTAAATTCGGTACTCTAAGGGTACAAAGAAAATAAATTTCATTAAAATTGAACCAACGACATATTTTCATGACTTTTTGAAAAATCGTTAGCATTACTTTATTGTTTCATAGACACAAAGAAAACATTTCATTGAGATCATGAAAAATTTCATTCATAGTATGAAATGTTTCATTGTATAAAAAAAAGTCATTGTATTTATGAAATTGTTTCAATGGCTCAATTTTAAGAACACAATTCATTAATATCATGTATCTTTTTCTATCAGTGTCCAATTGAAAGCCAATTGCATTTTAAGCGGTCTATCTTTACGGACATCACAATTTCAATTTTTCAATTTTATTTGTTCGAAGTTTCACAAAAATTTATGAGAAAGACAGACTATTGAGAGTAAAATCTGTAAAGTGATTTTTTAAACATATTAGCGTTGTGAATGAATTGTAGTGATGAAGGCAAAGAAATCCAAAGACGACATGTTGTAAGAAAAAAGTGTCATTCTGAAATTAGAAGTTGGTGTTGTTGAGGTATTAGGAGGATTCTCCGGTTAGTCCTTCCGAATCGTAATTTCTCACAAAGGTACACCCATAGAAAAAATCATGAACGCCGTGGTCATTTCAAAACGATCCGTTCATGAAAGTGAATCAACACACATGTGTTGTCAAATTGAGAACATATGGGGTCAATCTGACAACGTTCAAATGACACCATGCGTTGTCAAAACAACAACCAGCGTTCATGATCTGAAAACATAATGGTTACGAATTTAAAAACAAAATTAAAAAAAATTTCAGCTACCGTGACTCGAACCTGTGTCGTCTCCACCATACGCGTGCGTTAATAGTCGCCTTAGCACATTGCACCCCCGGCGGAGTTGCCATAACAACGTCTAAGGATTATTTTAAGAATTTTCATGGCCAAAGAAAAACGAATGCCGTTGATGAAATCGTGAACGCCCGTGGACGAAATCGTGAACATTCCGTTTTCACGATTGCGGAACCCAATTTTTATACCCTGCGCCACACTGTGGAACAGGGTATTATAAGTTAGTGCATATGTTTGTAACACCCAGAAGGAGACGAGATAGACACATGGTGTCTTTGGCAATAATGCTCAGGGTGGGTCCCTGAGTCGATATAACCATGTCCGTCCGTCCGTCCGCCTGTCTGTGAACACATTTTTGTGATCAAAGTCAAGGTCCAATCGCCTTCAAATTTTGCACATGTTCCAAATTTGGGTCAGAACAGAACCCTATTGATTTTGGAAGAAATCGGTTCAGATTTAGATATAGCTACCATATACATCTTTCGCCCGATATGCACTAATATGGACCCAGTAGCCAGAGTTTTATACCGATTTGCTTGGAATTTTGTACAAACATAACACTTAGTCGTATAGTCAAGTGTGCAAAATTTGATTGAAATCGGTTCAGATTTTGATTTAGCTCCCATATATATCTTTCGCCCGATATGGACTTATATGGCCCCAGAAGCCAGATTTCTGGCCGAATTTGGTTGAAATTTTGCACTAGGTGTACAATTAGTAGTATAATCAAGTGTGCAAAATTTGATTGAAACCGGTTCAGATTTAGATATAGCTCCCATATATATCTTTCGCCCGATATGGACTTATATGGCCCCAGAAGCCAGAGTTTTATCCCAATTAGCTTGAAATTTTGCACAAGGAGTACAATTGGTTGTACAATCATGTGTGCCAAATTTGATTGAAATCGGTTCAGATTTAGATATAGCTTCCATATATATTTTTCGGCCGATATGCACTTATATGGACCCAGAAGCCAGAGTTTTGGCCCAATTTGGTTGAAATTTTGCACTAGGAGTACAATTAGTAATATAGTCATGTGTGCCAAATTTGATTGAAATCGGTTCAGATTTAGATATAGCTCCCATATATATCTTTCGCCCGATATGGACTAATATGGTCCTAAAAGCCAGAGTTTTGGCCCAATTTGGTTGAAATTTTGCCCAGGGAGTAGATTTAGCATTGTAGCTATGCGTGCCAAATTTGGTTGAAATTGATTCAGATTTAGATATAGCTCCCATATATATCTTTCGCCCGATATGCACTTATATGGACCCAGAAGCCAGAGTTTTGGACCAATTTGGTTGAAATTTTGCACTAGGAGTACAATTGGTAGTATAGTCATGTGTGCCAAATTTGATTGAAATCGGTTCAGATTTAGATATAGCTCCCATTTGTATGTTTTTCTGATTTCGACAAAAATGGTCAAAATACCAACATTTTCCTTGTTAAATCGCCACTGCTTAGTCGAAAAGTTGTAAAAATGACTCTAATTTTCCTAAACTTCTAATACATATATATCGAGCGATAAATCATAAATAAACTTTTGCGAAGTTTCCTTAAAATTGCTTCAGATTTAAATGTTTCCCATATTTTTTTTTTACTAAAATTGTGTTCCACCATAGTGCATTAGCCAACTTAAATTTTGAGTCTTTGTAAAAGTCTATCAAATTCTGTCCAAATCGAGTGATATTTAAATGTATGTATTTGGGACAAACCTTTATATATAGCACCCAACACATTTGACGGATGTGATATGGTATCGAAAATTTAGATCTACAAAGTGGTGCAGGGTATAATATAGTCGGCCCCGCCCGACCTTAGACTTTTCTTACTTGTTTCTATTAGTGTATGTAGGTGTTTTGGTATAGATAATTTTATGCAATAGTATGAGAATTCGTATGTCCATCAGTTGTTTAAATTCGACTCGATATAACTTTCTTGAAAAGGACGAACAACTTTCATAGCCTTTAAGGCCATAAACATATCGCACAACCGCATTGTAGACAGACTCAAGGCGGGGAGGAAAAAGACTTCACAACCATAGAGTAGGATCGACATCAAGTATGATTTTGCCAGTAGTTCTCTTATATGTTTAGATGTAAAGTATTGAGTTTGATATAATGTACGTAACATTCCAAAAACTTTCCCAGACGTGGAGCAAATATGATCATTCCATGTTAAATTGTCATTAAAAATTATACCCAAAAAAATTAAGACTTTGTAACATGTTCGATGTTTTCACTACCAATTTTCACAGGATATTCAATCGAGGGTTGTATTGTTCTTTTAGACACAATCATGAATTTTGATTTACTAGGGTTTATGTGAAGTCCATTATTTCTTGCCCATATATTAATGTTTTCCAAATCTGAATTTAGTTGCGCTATTCCTTGCGTAAGCTCAGTCTTCTTACGACTCAAATATATTTGGACATCGTCGGCATAGGTGTGAATATTTGAAAACTTGAGGCAGTTCGGAAGATCATTAATATATACACAAAACAGGAGTGGGCCTAAGATGAAACCTTGAGGTACACCACTCTGGACTTCCAGCGGCCTGGATGTTATGTTGTTAACCAGTACAGACTGTATTCGGTTCCGTAGGTATGTCAAGATTAATTTGGCTGCAGTAGTAGAAAAATTTTAAATGTATCTTAACTGGGTTCATAGTAAGTCATGGTTCACACAGTCGAATGCTTTAGAGTGGTCCAATAAAGTCAGACATGTGACCAATCCGTCGTCAATTGATGACCGAATATTATCTGCAACATGAATCAATGCTGTCGTGCAGCTGTGTTTAGACCTAAATCCAGATTGGTTTTGGAACAAGAGTTTATTGCTATCGATGTGTTGTGACATCTGTTCATACAGAATGCGTGCAAAAGCTTTTGACAAATACGGCAGGATAGAAATCGGACAATATTCAGTGCCCCCCTTTTGACTTAGGAATTGGTACAATTTTAGCATGCTTCCAGCAAGTTGGAAAGTTACTAGTCATTATAATTGTATTAAAGACATGCGTTCTATAAGGCAAAAGTGCAGGTAAACATATTTTAATACAGTCAATTCCAATTGCATTTGACCTTACGGGCAAGCAACTATTAAGTACATCGTTTGGTTGTATACAAGAGAATTCGAAATCAGATCCGGCTGGAAAATTTGGTGCATATAACTGAATCATGGAAGTGTTCAAGAGATTTCTGTTATTACCAGTGGGCAAATTTAAAAAATAATCATTCAACTCATTAGGGTCAGCATTAACTTGAGCTTGGCTAGAAGATCTAATTCCAATTTCATGTATTGTTTTCCACTTCTTTTTAGAGTTCAACGCTGAGCAAAATCGTCGATGATAGTAATTTATTTTGGCTCTCGGTATTGCCTTAAAAGGTGATACGGTCAAAATTTGGTCAAGGGAAAACGCGTGTAAATCGGTGAAATCGTTTATTTAAAAAATCAAATTAAATTTCTTTTTCAAGTTCAATTAGTATAAAATTCAGGAAAAATATTCAGTTAGGCTTTCGGTTTTCCAAATCCGAATTGCCGGGCCTCACGCTTGACACCTGCCATCAGATTTTGTACAGCCACCTTGTCCACCTTCTTCGCCGCAGAAAGCCAGTTTGCCTTGAACTGCTGCTCGTCCTTAGCAGTTTTTTTGGTCTTCTTAAGGTTCCGCTTGACAATAGCCCAGTATTTCTCAATTGGGCGGAGCTCTGGCGTGTTGGGAGGGTTCTTGTCCTTGGGAACCACACACAAAAAATTATCACCAAAATTTTTTCAATTAAACACTTAATTGAATTTGGAAACGGATTCAATTAATATGTTAATTGATTCAATTAATTATTTTATCAAATCCGAATAAAACCCAATTAAAAAAATGATTGATATTTGTTACTTTTCCAATTAAAATATTAATTGATTCAATCAATTTGTTAATCAATTCGGAAATAATTTTCAATTACAAACGTGATTGAAAATTTTTCCGTTTCCAATTACACATGTGATTGATCTAATCACCTTTGTGATTGAAATTGAATAATTTTGAGCAATGGAAAGACCGAAAAGAGAACAAGAGAATGGGTATTTATTCAACAATGTATGATGGGGAGATCAGTCTGTGGAAGTAACTCGTAACGAACGGTTGGGTTTTTGTTTTTCGCGTAAATTGAAAAACATGATTGGCGACATTCTGTCTGCTGCATTCAAAATGTGTGCATAAATATTTTGAACGCAACAACAAATCATAGCAAAGGGTTGAAATAAATAAAGTGTGCAACAACAAATGGCCACGTGGTAAAGGTTTGAAAAAAATATATGAGAGAACGCATTTGAAATTACCTGTGTTTGTGTTTTGTGGCATTGTAAAAATGGAAAACAATCTACGTTTTTAAAGGTAAGAAATTGTGAAATGTGAATACCGTTTTCCATTGAATCCTGTTTACATTAAACGGACTAAAATAATATATTTTTTATTCATTTCTTTTAGTGACCAATTTTATTTCGTGAAATTTACCAATTAATCCCATCAACTCCATCCTTTTATCAAATATATAAGAATATGTTTGCAATCAAAAAGTGGGTACACTCATAGTTTTCTTAAAACCGGTATGAGTTTGTTGGAAGATTCACCTTGAAGTTGCGAAGTAGCGTTGGCATTAAATTGCATTTTTGTTTTACCTGCCTTTTCCAGTTTGAACCCAAGTAGAGAGCAGTATATCTGATATATAAACTAATGAGCTGAATTATGTAATGGTAAAAAAGTTCTTTCTTTTGGATTTTAAAATATGAAAAATATCCGAAAATAATAAAAATATGTATTTTCCATTTATATTTTTTTTCTATTTCCAGAATTTGCAAAGTATCATCAATATAATACCAAATACATTGCTTTGCCATTATTTTTGTCTTTGATTGGTTCAAATTTTAAATAGACGATTTCAATGTGTGGAACTTTTGGAAAGGAATTGTTACTAAAATGAACCGATTTTACGATTACACCTTTTTATGCTAAAAGACTACAACTGCAAAAGAAGATTATAAACCTGCAATCTGGCACTAAGAATTGAATTTGATATTCTATTAAGGTAATGTTTAACAAAATCAAGTTTTAATTGAACAAAATTTAATTCGAATTATTCTGTTTACTTTCAGAAAAACTAATTTAGCTTACATGCTGCTGATTTATTGGAAATCTAGGCGCATCTACATATTAGAAGGAACATGCTGACATGCACTGAAAAAAAAGCATGCCCGTTTCCAAAGATTTTGTCTTTACTCTAAAAAATTTGGTATTGATTCCGAGCCAAAGAAGCGGAGAATACAAGTAAAGATACTTTTAAGACACAATTCTCTTTTAAATTTGGGTTTTGTGTACTTGATTCTAGGGAGCAAATTTTAATTTTTCGCTTTCTCAGCTTTTTTTCTTCATATGCTATCAAAGTCCTTTAAAAACGAGTTAACGACAACTTTATTTTCCAAATTAAGACTCGACTTCCAGTAGAAATTATGCTATTTTTCAAGTAAAAAGCTTCTTTAAAATAAAGTGTTGAAAAACATGTCCTATATTTGAACTATTTTTTGCTTTGTAGTAAGGATGCAAAAAGACAACAAATTTAAAGACAATTTCATTAAATTTAAAGAATTTTTCTGAATTATTAAAGTCAAGTTGACCTTAGCCCAAACATTTTTTCTTTCATGTTATGATACCCATTTTTAAGCCAAATCACTTAATTATAAGGACAATACGACTTCATTGAAAAGTTTATCGACTTTTGGACAAGGAAAAAAACTTTATAAAGGGTGATTTGTTAAGAGCTTGATAACTTTTTTTAAAAAAAAAACGCATAAAATTTGCAAAATCTCATCGGTTCTTTATTTGAAACGTTAGATTGGTCCATGACATTTACTTTTTGAAGATAATTTCATTTAAATGTTGACCGCGGCTGCGTCTTAGGTGGTCCATTCGGAAAGTCCAATTTTGGGCAACTTTTTCGAGCATTTCGGCCGGAATAGCCCGAATTTCTTCGGAAATGTTGTCTTCCAAAGCTGGAATAGTTGCTGGCTTATTTCTGTAGACTTTAGACTTGACGTAGCCCCACAAAAAATAGTCTAAAGGCGTCAAATCGCATGATCTTGGTGGCCAACTTACCGGTCCATTTCTTGAGATGAATTGTTCTCCGAAGTTTTCCCTCAAAATGGCCATAGAATCGCGAGCTGTGTGGCATGTAGCGCCATCTTGTTGAAACCACATGTCAACCAAGTTCAGTTCTTCCATTTTTGGCAACAAAAAGTTTGTTAGCATCGAACGTAGCGATCGCCATTCACCGTAACATTGCGTCCAACAGCATCTTTGAAAAAATACGGTCCAATGATTCCACCAGCGTACAAACCACACCAAACAGTGCATTTTTCGGGATGCATGGGCAGTTCTTGAACGGCTTCTGGTTGCTCTTCACTCCAAATGCGGCAATTTTGCTTATTTACGTAGCCATTCAACCAGAAATGAGCCTCATCGCTGAACAAAATTTGTCGATAAAAAAGCGGATTTTCTGCCACTGATTTTGGTAATAAAATTCAATGATTTGCAAGCGTTGCTCGTTAGTAAGTCTATTCATGATGAAATGTCAAAGCATACTGAGCATCTTTCTCTTTGACACCATGTCTGAAATCCCACGTGATCTGTCAAATACTAATGCATGAAAATCCTAACCTCAAAAGAATCACCCTTTATTAGAGAAATGCGTCTTCCATGCAAGCAAAATTTGCATTCGTATTTTAAAGACACGAAATCTTTGATCTCACGACAATATTTTTTTCAGTGTGGTTATTATTATAAGGAAGATAATGATTTATATAGTTTATTTATTCACCCTATAGTTGTTATTGATAGTAATTGTATGTGTAAGTTATGTTAGAACAGAACACAAATGACAAGAACCAAATTTATTTGTCTATTGCATAATTCAAAAAATAATAAAATATTAAATATGTGTTATTAACTATTCTTTTTTTCTCTTCTTATTTACGACAACTGAATAGTTTAGTTTTCTTTTGTAACAAACAGTATATGCTTAAACACCGACAGGTGCATATGATCTAGTTATTAGGCACCTTTAAACTATATTTTGTAAATTTATTTATAAAATATTTTGCAAATAAAACAAAAATAAAATAAATATGTTTTATAAGAAACACATATTTCCTTTTATTTCAAATAAAACTAAATACGATTTTCGGGTCGCAATATATAAATTTTTTGATTGAAATTTATAGCCAATTTCAATTAATTATTTAATTGAATGAATCAAATAGTTGATTGATTTTTGTCGCGAAATTAATTAAAATTTTAATTTATTCAATTAAAACTGTCATTGAGTTTTATGTTAAAAATCAATCACGTTTTTAATTGATTCAATCACACAATTAATTGATTCCGTGACAAAAGTCAATTAAATTTTCAATTGAAAATCGTGTTGGTTTTCTATCAAAATGGGTGATTGATACTATCATTTTCGTGATTGAAGACATTTCAATTAAAAAAATGATTGAATCCGTGATTTTCGTGATTGAAATCAAAAATTTTTTTTGTGTGCACCTGCACGTTGTTGGCGGCGTACCACTCCATGGCCTTTTTACCGTAATGTCAAGATGCCAAATCCGGCCAAAACAGTACAGAACAACCGTGTTTCTTCAGGAAAGGCAGCAGACGTTTATTCAAACACTCTTTCACGTAAATTTCTTGGTTGACAGTCCCGGAAGCTATGAAAATTCTGCTTTTTAAGCCACAGGTACAGATGGCTTGCCAAACCAGATATTTCTTTGCGAACTTTGACAGTTTTATGTGCTTGAAAATATCTGCTACCTTTCCCCTTCCTTTTGCCGTATAAAACTCCT
Source organism: Haematobia irritans (assembly GCF_050003625.1). NCBI lineage: Eukaryota > Metazoa > Arthropoda > Insecta > Diptera > Muscidae > Haematobia > Haematobia irritans. The sequence goes on along the minus strand of NC_134400.1, from coordinate 34,017,852 downwards.
GTCCCGGAAGCTGATTATAGTCGGCTTTCACGTACACACAAAAAATTATCACCAACATTTTTTCAATTAAACACTTAATTGAATTTGGAAGCGGATTCAATTAATATGTTAATTGATTCAATTAATTATTTAATCAAATCCGAATAAAAACCAATTAAAAAAATGATTGATATTTGTTACGTTTCCAATTAAAATATTAATTGATTCAATCAATTTCTTAATCAATTCGGAAATAATTTTCAGTTACAAACGTGATTGAAATTTTTTCCGTTTCCAATTACACATGTGATTGATCTAATCACCTTTGTGATTGAAACTGAATAATTTTGAGCAATGGAAAGAGCGAAAAGAGAACAAGAGAATGGGTTTTTATTCAACAATGTATGATGGAGAGATCAGTCTGTGGAAGTAACTCGTAACGAACGGTTGGGTTTTTGTTTTTCGCGTACATTGAAAAACATGATTGGCGACATTCTGTCTGCTGCATTCAAAATGTGTGCATAAATATTTTGAACGCAACAACAAATCATAGCAAAGGGTTGAAATAAATAAAGTGTGCAACAACAAACGGCCACGTGGTAAAGGTTTGAAAAAAAATATATGACAGAACGCATTTCAAATTACCTGTGTTTGTGGCATTGTAAAAATGGAAAACAATCTACGTTTATTGAAGGTAAGAAATTGTGAAATGTGAATACCGTTTTCCATTGAAGCCTGTTTACATTAAACGGACTAAAATAATATATTTTTTATTCATTTCTTTTAGTCACCAAGTTTATTTCGTGAAATTGACCAATCAATCCCATCAACTCCATCATTTTATCAAATATATAATAATATGTTTGCAATAAAAAAGTGGGTACCGTATTGATCTTTTAAAATTATAATTTTTTTTCACTCCTAGTTTTCTTAAAACCAAGAGCGGTATGGGTTTGGTGGAAGATTCACCTTGAAGTTGCGAAGTAGCGTTGGCATTAAATTGCATTTTTGTTTTACCTGCCTTTTTCAGTTTGAACCCAAGTAGAGAGCAGTATATCTGAGCTGAATTATGTAATGGTAAAAAAGTTCTTTCTTTTGGATTTAAAAATATGAAAAATATCCGAAAATAATAAAAATATGTATTTTCCATTTATATTTTTTTCTTTTTCCAGAATTTGCAAAGTATCATCAATATAATACCAAATATTACATTGCTTTCCCATTATTTTTGTCATTGATTGGTTCAAATTTTAATAGACGATTTTAATGTGTGGAAATTTTGGAAAGGAATTGTTACTAAAATTAAATTACCGAGCTCCTTAATACACCTTTTTATGCTAAAAGACTACAACTGCAAAAGAAGATTATAAATCTGCAACCTGGAACTAAGAATTGAATTTGATATTTTATGCAGGTAATGTTTAACAAAATTAACTTTTAATTGAACAAAATGAAATTCGAATAATTCTGTTTACTTTCAGAAAAACTAATTTAGCTTGCAGGCTGCTGATTTATTGGAAATCTAGGCGCATCTACATATTAGAAGGAACATGCTAACATGGCTATTATTATAAGGAAGATAATGATTTATATAGTCTATTTTTTCACCCTATAGTTGTTATTGATAGTAGTTGTATTTGTAAGTTATGTTAGAACAAAACACAAATGACAAGAACCAAATTTATCTGTCTATTGCATTATTCAAAAAATAATAAAATATTAAATATGTTTTATAAGAAACACATATTTTCTTTTATTTCAAAAGAAAAAAAAACTAAATACGATTTTGGGTTCGCAATATATAAATTTTTTGATCGAAATTTATAGCCAATTTCAAATTATTATTTAATTGAATGAATCAAATATTTGATTGATTTTTGTCGCGAAATTAATTAAAATTTTAATTGATTCAATTAAAAATGTGATTGAATTTTATGTTAAAAATCAATCACGTTTTTAATTGATTCAATCACACAATTAATTGATTCCGTGACAAAAGTCAATTAAATTTTTAATTAAAAATCGTGTTGGTTTTCAATCAAAATGGGTGATTGATACTATCATTTTCGTGATTGAAGACATTTCAATTAAAAAAATGATTGAATCCGCGATTTTCGTGATTGAAATCAAAAAAAAAAAAATTATGTGTAGGTTTCGTCGTCCATTACCACGCAGTCAAACTTCGTCAGCATCGTCGTGTACAGCCTCCGGGATCGCGCTTTGGCCGTCGTATTTTGTTTATCATTGCGATTTGGAGTCTCTACCTTCTTGTAAGTCGATAGTCCGGCTCGTTTTTTGGCTCGATGCACGGTTGTAGACGATACACCCAGCTTATTGGCGGCATCTCGGAGAGAGGTTAGGGTTTCGCTTGAAACTACCGGCAACTCTCTTTGTCATCTCAGCGGCTTCCGGTTTTTTATCCAGACTTCCTGGCTGTCGACAAACGTTCCCCAAACACTTTAATTACATTTGTAACGGTTGATTTGGCAACTTTTAGCTATTTTGCCAGCTTTGCGTGCGAGTAGCTCGGATTTTCGCGATGCGCTAGAAAAATTTTGATACGCTGCTCTTCTTGCTTGGACGGCATTTTGACAACTGAAGAGTGAATTCCAAAATCAAAATAGGAGCAACATTCTACACACACACACCTTCAAAACGAGGGGTGTTCAGGTTTTTTAAATGTAAAATTGAAAGAAATACGTCAAGTTTATATTGACCAAATTTTGACCGTATCATCCTTTATTTACTTGATTTCGAAGAGAACGAAATTCATTGTGAAGTTCAGAAGACTTAAATGTTTTCCAACGTTTATATGCTTGACCCCTTTGATTTATCAATGTTTCTATAGATTCAGTGAACCACTCGTTTTGTAACCGTTGTGGTTTGGTAGTATGTTGTGGCAGGGAGGTGTTCAGAAGACAGTTTATGCTATCATTTAAAAATTCAAGTTGATCATTTGCTGTTTGTATACTGTAAATTTGTACTGAAAAATAACTATTCAAGAAGACCGTAGTTGATTTTATTGAAATTGTAGTAGTTTTGGTGTTTCTTATCGGCAGGACAACGAAAATCGAAGGAGAGTAAAATTAGAATCATGTTTAAAAAATAAATCATGTAAAATAGAATCATGTTTAAAAAAAAAACACTCAATTGGTAATATAGCAGAACTTTCTCCATATCATCTACCATAAAGATATCGAGCAGACTATTGGTCATTCCTCCAAAGTGTGTTGGTAACAGGTTGGCTGATATATCCCCGGTCTAACAAAGAAAAACACAGTTTTTGTCAAAATTCGTTGTTATTATTCAACATAGTTCCCTTCAAGAGCGATACAACGATTATAACGACCTTCCAATTTTTTGATACCGTTTTGGTACTACTCCTTCTGTTATGCCTCAAAATAGGCCTCAGTTTCGGCGATCACCTCTTCATTGTTGCAGCCAAATTTTTTACCTGCGAGCATCCTTTAGAGGTCTGAGAACAAGAAAAAGTCGCTGGGGCCAGATCTGGAGAATATTGTGGGTGGGAAAGCAATTCGAAGCCCAATTCATGAATTTTTGCCATCGTTCTCAATGACTTGTGGCACGGTGCGTTGTCTTGGTGGAGCAACACTTTTTTCTTCTTCATATGGGGCCGTTTTGCCGCGATTTCGACCCTCAAATGCTCCAATAATGACATATAATAGTCACTGTTGATGGTTTTTCCCTTCTCAAGATAATCGATAAAAATTATTCCATGCGCATCCCAAAAAACAGAGGCCATTACTTTGCCAGCGGACTTTTGAGTCTTTCCAAGCTTCGGGGACGGTTCACCGGTCGCTGTCCACTCAGCCGACTGTCGATTGGACTCAGGAGTGTAGTGATGGAGCCATGTTTCATCCATTGTCACATATCGACGGAAAAGCTCGGGTGTATTACGAGTTAACAGCTGCAAACACCGCTCAGAATCATCAACACGTTGTTGTTTTTGGTCAAATGTGAGCTCGCGCGGCACCCATTTTGCACAGAGCTTCCGCATATCCAAATATTGATGAATGATACGACCAACACGTTCCTTTGATATCTTTAAGGCCTCTGCTATCTCGATCAACTTCATTTTACGGTCATTCAAAATCATTTTGTGGATTTTTTTTTTATGTTTTCGTCGGTTACCACCTCTTTCGGGCGTCCACTGCGTTCACCGTCCTCCGTGCTCATTTCACCACGCTTGAATTATGCATACCAATCATTGTTGATTTCCCTGGGGCAGAGTCCGGAAACTCATTATCAGGCCAAGTTTTTGCTTCCACCGTATTTTTCCCCTTCAGAAAACAGTATTTTATCAAAACACGAAATTCCTTTTTTCCATTTTTTTCACAATAACAAAAGTTGTTTCACAAAAGACGCTCTATCTCACAAACTAATTGCCTTAAAGACGTCAAATTTTGACACGAATCATTTGAAGGTTGGTACTATATAAAAATAATATGCATTTAATACTAGCGACGCCATCTATGTGTCAGACCGGGGACTTATCAGCCAATCTGTTAAACGTTTATTTACAATGTGTAATTAAATTGCACAAAGAGATTCAGTTAGTGTCGATTCCCTAAGGATATTGGAATTGAGATCACCAGCGATTATGATGTCATTATACCCTCCACCATAGGATGGGGGATATATTAACTTTGTCATTCCGTTTGCAACACATCGAAATATTGCTCTAAGACCCCATAAAGTCTATATATATTCTGGGTCGTGGTGAAATTCTGAGTCGATCTAAGCATGTCCGTCCGTCCGTCTGTTGAAATCACGCTAACTTCCGAACGAAACAAGCTATCGACTTGAAACTTGGCACAAGTAGTTGTTATTGATGTAGGTTAGGTTAGGTTATGTGGCAGCCCGATGTATCAGGCTCACTTAGACTATTCAGTCCATTGTGATACCACAGTGGTGAACTTCTCTCTTATCACCGAGTGCTGCCAGATTCCATGTTAAGCTCAATGACAAGGGACCTCCTTTTTATAGCCGAGTCCGAACGGCATTCCACATTCCAGTGAAACCACTTAGAGAAGCTTTGAAACCCTCAGAAATGTCCCCAGCATTACTGAGGTGGGATAATCCACCGCTGAAAAACTTTTTGGTGTTCGGTCGTAGCAGGAATCGAACCCAAGGCGGGCATGCTAACCATTGCACCACGGCGGCTCACTGTTATTGATGTAAGTCGAATGGTATTGCAAATGGGCCATATCGGTCCACTTTTACGTACAGCCCCCATATAAACCGATCCCCAGATTTGGCTTGCAGATCCTCAAAGAGAAGCAAATTTCATCCGATCCTGCTGAAATTTGGTACATGGTGTTGGTATATGGTCTCTAACAACCATGCAAAAATTGGTCCACATCGGGCCATAATTATATATAGCCCCGATATAAACCGATCCCCAGATTTGGCTTGCGGAGCCTCTAAGAGAAGCAAATTTCATCCGATCCTGCTGAAATTTGGAACATGGTGTTAGTATATGGTCTCTAATAGAGGTCTGCACAATTCCATTTGTAAATGCAGAGTACACGTGTACTTGCTAAATAAGTACATCTATTTGAGAGAGTCGCAAAACAATTGGTACACATTTTAATGAACACCAAAAGCCACGAGTAACTTCTTGTTGCTACTCTGATGTCTTCACTACCAACAAACACATATTCCTCTTTCTCTCTTATTGAAGTGTACTCAGAGCGATCACGTCGAGTATGTTGCGAGAACAAAACTTCACAGAGTACTCCATGTACCACGTGCAGTTTCAGAAATACAAGAAAATAGTTACTCTCCATAATATATGTTTTCGGATTAATATAAAGAACGGCAAACGATAAGGTAAGTGTGTGACATACATAAATATATGAAATATGTGACATACATATATATCTATGATTAATAATAATGGAAAGTTTTGCTTCGCACATAACTGAGCAATACTTGTGGTACCACGTGAAGTGAAGAGAATCCATGTTGTACTTTTTCTCAAGTACTTACATTTTTAGTGTTCCTTTTTTTCGGAACACATATTGTTTCGGATAAGTACTTGGTGGTATTTGACAAGCAAGTGTTCTCTTCACTTCACTACTTGCGCTCTGAGAGAGAGACAGTGTATGTACTATATTCGACAGCGAATTGCATACATGTAGTGAAAAGTTATTCGATGCAGACCTCTAGTCTCTAACAACAATGACAGAATTGGTCCATATCCGTCCATAATTTGTTGTGTATATACTTGTTGTAATGTACAGTCAGATTTTGAAGGTCAGTTATAAAATCAGTGTAAGCAATTAATCTGTTGGGGCGATAAACACAACCGCAAGGATGACACTCAAAATCGTGAAGCGTTCCACATTTTTTTGGGAGCCACCGTGGTGCAATGGTTAGCATGCCCGACTTGCATACACAAGGTCGTGGGTCCGATTCCTGCTTCGACCGAACACCAAAAAAGTTTTTCAGCGGTGCATTATCCAACCTCAGTAATGCTGGTGACATTTCTGAGGGTTTCAAAGCTTCTCTATGTGGTTTCACTGCAATGTGGAACGCCGTTTGGACTCGGCTATAAAAAGGAGGTCCCTTGTCATTGAGTTTAACATGGAATCGGGCAGCACTCAGTGATAAGAGAGAAGTTCACAAATGTGGTATCACAATGGACTGAATAGTCTAAGTGAGCATGATACATCGGGCTGCCACCTAACCTAACACAACCGATTAGAAGTTTATATTTCTGTTTTATATAAATTACCACACCTCCACCGTATGATTTTCTGTCATTTCTTACTAAATTATAGCCAGATGCATTTATGATTGAATCAGTTATAGAGTCATTGAACCACGTTTCCGTTACACAAATCACATCAACACCAGATTCTTGAAATATATATCTAAATTCATCAACCTTCCTTCTTAAACTCTGGGCATTAATGTGGCATATGTTTAAGCCTGGCTTCAAGTATACACCATTAAATCGCGACGATAGTTTTTTATTGACATATGTGACAGACTTATAGATCATTAGCTGGTCCAGACTTTCAACAAGGATAGGTTCATTATTTGTGGTGGGCTTTACATAAATAAGTCCACGAATGGAAAAAACAGAGGCAACAATATTATGCTTCTTCAATTTTATCCCAGTCTGCAGGATTTTGAAATTCATCGATGTAAGATTTTCGTGAATAAATATAGGTCGATCAGAATTGAATCCTATATTATGAAGCCGTAGAGGGGTATTATTTGCTTTTCTATATTGTGCCAAAGTCTTCAGGATGAAATTTTTCAAAAATGGTGTAAAAAGTTGGACAATTATGGTTGTGTCCACAGAATAACCCGAACTTTTATTCCTCAGACGATAAATAGCTTTGCAAGGTGGAGTAGGTATATTTATCGCATTATAAATACCTTCAAATTGTTTAAGTTTTCCGACTTGTTATAAAGTATACCATTAATTCTCAGATCACAAGACACGGCCAAATTATCTTGCCGTTCAACATGTTTTTTTAAAGTTTGAATATCGTTTAGATTATCAAGTTTTTCACGGTACCCTGTTCCCATCTTTGATACTCTTTCACTCAATTCCTTAGCATTATTCTCTATCTCATCCAGACGATTGTTAAGAGCTTTTAAGAAATTTGTTTCTACATCCTGAAGTAAATCATAACTAGTAAAGTGTTTTTTTTTTCAGTGTATAGTTGTAACCTTCTTTTTATTTTCCACAAACATGGAAATTCGACTTTAAATAGTCTTATAGGAAATACTTGTTTTTATATTTGATGTGGAAGCAACGTTGGTTCGTTGCGTCCTCTTCCTTATTATCCAGGTTCAATTTCCAACTTACCTAAAATGAGAAAATGGAAAATTTAATAATTAAAATCCATTGATTAAGGTATACATATTGTATTTATTTCAAATATTAGATAAACAAAAAATTTCACTGTAAAAGTATTTGTTTTATGGGCAATTAATCCTTGTTTCTCTTTATCTTTGAAACTCAAGATAAAGAGTTGAGAGAGAAATTACATGATTATTATTTTTTTTGTACATCATATCTAACTTAAGCCAACCCTATTCTGATCTGCATGCGGAAATGTCTTAGATTGTTAACTATTTTCAAACGATATATTATTTAACATTTTCTACACAGAAAAAATTTGCACGAAAGTTTTCCAATTAAAGTGTTGAGTTTTAAAAAAATATTCAATTAAAAAATTAATTGATTGAAAAAATTTTTTAATTGAAACTATCACAAAAATTAATAGTATCAATTAATTTTTCAATTGAAACAATCACAAAAATTAATAGTATCAATTAATTTTTTAATTGGTCCGTCCGTGACACCCCAAAACCCAAATGAAACAGGGCCACAAATATGGCGCGACGCTTTATAATGAATATGAGCCTCCTCATGAAAATCATATCCAAAATAAAATTAGAAATCATTTTCACTTTTGAATTAAATGACCGTGTGAAAATAAACCCTAATTTATGGAAAAAATTTTACGAAATAAAATTAAATATGAGTCGCTAAGTACGAATGTTTTGCAAATTGCGTTGGTCCAGTAGGAGAATGTCTTAAACCAAAGCCGAGGTCCGGCCACGCAAATAATAATTCTGATGCGACCACGGTCGCCACTCAAGCCAAAACTAATCTACCACAATTGGGAGAACATTTTACCAACCAAAAAAATTTTTTTTTGTCAAAATTGTATTTCTATAGAAAATTTTGTCAAAATTTTATTTCTATAGAAAAATTTCGTAAAAATTTTATTTCTATAGAAAATTTTTGTCAAAATTTTTTTTCTATGGAAATTTTTTTCAAAATTTTATTTCTATAGAAAATTTTCGTCAAAATTTTATTTCTATAGAACATTTTACTTCTATGGAAAATTTTTTCAAAATTTTATTTCCATAGAAAATTTTCCCAAAATTTTATTTCCATAGAAAATTTTCCCAAAATTTTATTTCTATAGAAAATGTTCGTCAACATTTTATTTCTATAGAAAATGTTCATCAAAAATTTATTTCTATAGAAAATTTTTGTCACAATTTTATTTCTATAGAAAGTTTTGTTAAAATTTTGTTTCTATGAAAAATTTTCGTCAAAATTTTATTTATAGAAAATTTTCTCAACATTTTATTTCTATAGAAAACAGTCATCAATATTTGATTTCTATAGAAAATTTTGTCAAAATTTTATTTCTATAGAAAATTTTCCTCAAAATTTTATTTTTAGAAAATTTTGTCAAAATTTTATTTCTGTAAAAAACTTTCGTCAAAATTTTATTTCTATAGAAAATTGACGTCAAAATTTTATTTCTATAGAAACTTGTCAAAATTTTATTTCTATAGAAAATTTTGTCAAAATTTTATCTCTATGGAAAATTTTCGTCGAAATTTTATTTCTATGGAAAATTTTTGTCAAAATTTTATTTCTATAGAAAATTTTGTAAAAATTTTATCGCTATGGAAAATTTTCGTCAAAATTTTATTTCTATGGAAAATTCTCGTCAAAATTTTATTTCTATAGAAAATTTTATTTCTATGGAAATTTTTTTCAAAATTTTATTTCCATAGAAAATTTTCTCAAAATTTTATTTCTATAGAAAATTTTCGTCAAAATTTTATTTCTATGAAATATTTTTGCTAAATTTTTTTTCTATAGAAAATGTTTGTCCAAATTTTATTTCTATAGAAAATTGTCGTCAAAATTTTATTTCTATAGAAAATTTTCGTTAATAATAATTCTGATGCGACCACGGTCGCCACTCAAGCCAAAACTAATCTACCACAATTGGGAGAACATTTTACCAACCAAAAAAAAATTTTTTTTGTCAAAATTGTATTTCTATAGAAAATTTTGTCAAAATTTTATTTCTATAGAAAAATTTCGTAAAAATTTTATTTCTATAGAAAATTTTTGTCAAAATTTTATTTCTATGGAAATTTTGTCAAAATTGTATTTCTATAGAAAATTTTCGTCAAATTTTATTTCTATAGAACATTTTACTTCTATGGAAAATTTTTTCAAAATTTTATTTCCATAGAAAATTTTCCCAAAATTTTATTTCCATAGAAAATTTTCCCAAAATTTTATTTCTATAGAAAATGTTCGTCAACATTTTATTTCTATAGAAAATTGTCGTCAAAATTTTATTTCTATAGAAAATTTTCGTTAATAATAATTCTGATGCGACCACGGTCGCCACTCAAGCCAAAACTAATCTACCACAATTGGGAGAACATTTTACCAACCAAATTTTTTTTCTTTGTCAAAATTGTATTTCTATAGAAAATTTTGTCAAAAATTTATTTCTATAGAAAAATTTCGTCAAAATTTTATTTCTATAGAAAATTTTCGTCAAAATGTTATTTCTATGGAAATTTCGTCAAAATTTTATTTCTGTAGAAAATTTTATTTCTATAGAAAATTTTTTCAAAATTTTATTTCCATAGAAAATTTTTCCAAATTTTATTTCTATAGAAAATGTTCGTCAACATTTTATTTCTATATTTTCTATAATTTTTTTTCTATAAAAGTTTTTTGTCAAAATTGTATTTCTATAGAAGGTTTTGTAAAAATTTTGTTTTCGTCAAAATTTTATTTATAGAAAATTTTCTCAAAATTTTATTTCTATAGAACACATTCGTCAATATTTTATTTCTATAGAAAATTTTCGTCAAGATTGTATTTCTATGAAAATTTTTCGTCAAAAACTTTTTTCTATAGAAAATTTTCGTCAAAATTTTATTTTTATGGGAAATTTTCGTCGAAATTTTATTTCTATGGAAAACTTTTGTCGAAATTTTATTTCTATAGAAAATTTTATAAAAATTGTATCTCAATGGAAAATTTTCGTCAAAATTGTATTTCTATGAAAATTTTTCGTCAAAATTTTTTTTCTATAAAAAAATTTTATCTCTAGGGAAATTTTTCGTCGAAATTTTATTTCTATGGAAAATTTTCGTCAAATTTTATTTCTATAGAAAATTGTCGTCAAAATTTTATTTCTATAGAAAATTGTATTTCTATGGAAAATTTTTTCAAAATTTTATTTCCATAGAAAATTTTCCCAAAATTTTATTTCTATAGAAAATTTTTGTCAAAATTTTATTTCTATAGAAAATGTAAAATTTTATTTCTATAGAAAATTTTTGTCAAAATTTTATATCTATAGAAGGTTTTGTTAAAATTTTGTTTTCGTCAAAATTTTATTTATAGAAAATTTTCTCAAAATTTTATTTCTATAGAAAACATTCGTCAATATTTTATTTCTATAGAAAATTTTGTCAAAATTTTATTTCTATAGAAAATTTTCCTCAAGATTGTATTTCTTTGAAAATTTTTCGTCAAAAATTTTTTTCTATAGAATATTGTCGTCAACATTTTATTTCTATGGAAAATTTTCGTCGAAATTTTATTTCTATGGAAAATTTTTGTCAAAATTTTATTTCTATTGAAAATTTTATAAAAAGTTTACCTCTATGGAAAATTTTCGTCAAAAATTTTTTTCTATAAAAAAATTTCGTCAAAATTTTATCTCTAGGGAAAATTTTCGTCGAAATTTTATTTCTATGGAAAATTTTCGTCAAAATTTTATTTCTATAGAAAATTGTCGTCAAAATTTTATTTCTATAGAAAATTTTATTTCTATGGAAAATTTTTTCAAAATTTTATTTCCATAGAAAATTTTCCCAAAATTTTATTTCTATAGAAAATTTTCGTCAAAAATTTATTTCTATAGAAAATGTCAAAATTTTATTTCTATAGAAAATTTTTGTCAACATTTTATTTCTATGGAATGTTTTGTTAAAATTTTGTTTCTATAGAAAATTTTCGTCAAAATTGTATCACCCACCGACCCCATTGTAATTTACCTACAAAAACAAGTGACAGTTTCTTCAACATCCAATGGCAAGGATAACTGAGCTGAAGCGGCAACATTTGATGCCGCTGTTGCTGTAGCATGGTGATGCTGATGATGGCTATGGTGCGGATGATGATTATTATTGTTGTTGTTGTTATTATTGCCGCGTGGTACTGCACGGCCAGGAACATGTCGAGATGGATGCAAGAAAGTCGAAGCAAACGAAGATGCCGCACTGTCATGACTTTTCGAGGAAGACGAAGACGAAGGCGTTTGCGGTGTTGATTCAGCATCGGCCAAAGGAACTTGCGAGTAACGTACGAGTATAGCGCGACTAACGCGATTACTTCCGGTTAAATTTGATATGGCCCAATTCATGGCTTAAATCTTAAATTTAGCATTTGAATGGGCGTAAAAGTGGGGGCCGTGCTATATAATAAATTCACGTTTTCAATTACTTCACTTCACTCTATTAAACTTTGTATTGCTATTTTCTTGTTTTTGTATAGATGTGTTTAACTTTTCATTAAAAAGAACAAAAAAAAAAAAAAACAAAAGAAACCCCAATAGATTTCCTTAGCAAACCCCATGCACTATCCAAGAATGTCAAATTGCAACTGAAGCCCTGTGAATGACTTTAAATATGGGTGGAGAAATGTAAAGGCAAACAAGAACAAATCCAACATCACCAGCAAAACCAAAAAAAGAGGAGGAATAGTAAAACTAAGCATTCAAGTCATTTGTGGTGGCGATGGTGGTTCACAAGAAACGGGCTGCATAATGGTGTGTAATGGAAATAGCCCACAACTACATGACCCCTATGCACAGTGGCTTCATTTATTAAAAAAAAAAACACCTTTGCAATGGATCGTAATTGGTATAACACCGAACTTGTATTTTATCAATTACAAGAGACTTTTCTGGACCAAAAGATCGTCGTCGATGACTTTTCTGTAACAAAATATCAACGTTGATGACTTTTCTATACCAAAAGATCAACGTTGATAACTTTTCTATACGAAAAAATCATTATTGATGACTTTTTTATACGACCAGATAAACGTTGATGACTTTTCTATACGAAAAGATTAACGATGATGACTTTCCTATACGAAAAGGTCATCGTTGATGACTTTTGTAGACTCAAAGATTATCGTTGATGACTTTTCTATACAAACAGATCATCGTTGATGACTTTTCTATACGAAAAGTTCATTGTTGACGACTTTTCTATACGAAAAGATCAACGTTGATGACTTTTGTAGACTAAGAGATCATCGTTGATGACTTTTCTGTACGATGTGGTTATCGTTGATGTATTTTCTATACGAAAAGGTCATCGTTGATTACCTTTCCAAACGAAAAGATCATCGTTGATGACTCTTCCAGACGAAAAGATCATTCTTGATAACTTTTCTAGACGAAAAGATCAACGTTGATGACTTTTCTATACGAAAAGATCAACGTTGATTACTTTTCTCGACGAAAAGGTCATCGTTGATGAATTTTCCAGACGAAATAATCATCGTTGATGACTTTTGTAGACTAAAAGATCATCGTTGATGACTTTTCTAGACGAAAAGGTCATCGATGATGACTTTTCTATACGAAAAGGTCATCGTTGATGACTTTTCTATATAAAAAGATAAACGTTGATGACTTTTCTATACGAAAAGATCAACGTTGAAGACTTTTTTATATAAAAAGATAAACGTTGATGACTTTTCTATACGAAACGATCATCGTTGATGACTTTTTCTATACGAAAAGATCTTTGTTGGTGATTTTTGAAACGAAAAGATCATCGTTGATGACTTTTCTATACGATATGGTTACCGTTGATGACTTTTCTATATAAAAAGATAAACCTTGATGACTTTTCTATACGAAAAGATCAACGTTGAGGACTTTTCTATATAAAAAGATATCACAATGGACTGAATAGTCTAAGTGAGCCTGAATCTTAATCGGGCTGCCACTTTAACCTAACCTTTAACCAATATAAAAAGATCAACGTTGATGACTTTTCTATACGAAAAGATCAACGTTGATGACTTTTCTATACGAAAAGATCAACGTTGATGACATTTCTATACTAAAAGATCAACGTTGAAAAGATCTTCGTTGATGACTTTTTCTATACGAAAAGATCTTTGTTGGTGATTTTTGAAACGAAAAGATCATCGTTGATGACTTTTCTATACGATATGATTACCGTTGATGACTTTTCTATGAGAAAAGATAATTGTTGATGACTTTTCTATATAAAAAGACCTTTCTATACTAAATTATCGTTGATGACTTTTCTATACGAAAAGATCATCGTTGATGACTTTTCTATATCAAAAGATCAACTTTGATGACTTTTCTATACGAAAAGATCATCGTTGATGACTTTTCTATATCAAAAGATCAACTTTGATGACTTTTCTATACGAAAAGATCAACGTTGATGACTTTTCTATATAAAAAGATTAACGTTGATGACTTTTCTATACGAAAAGATCAACGTTGATGACTTTTCTATACTAAAAGATCAACGTTGATGACTTTTCTATATAAAAAGATCAACGTTGATGACTTTTCTATGCGAAAATATCAACGTTGATGACTTTTCCATACGAAAAGATCACTGCTGATGACTTTTCCATACGAAAAGATCATTGTTGATGACTTTTCTATACGAAAAGGTCATCGTTGATGACTTTTCTATACCAAAAGATCAACGTTGATGACTTTTCTATACGAAAAGCTCATCTCTAATGACTTTTGTATACTAAAAGATCATTGTTGATGGATTTTCTATACCAAAATATCAACTTTTATGACTTTTCTACACCAAAAGATCAACGTTGATGACTTTTCGATACGAAAAGCTCATCGTTAATGACTTTTGTATACGACAAGCTCATCATTAATGACTTGGATTATTGTTGATGGCTTTTCTATACGAAAATATCAACGTTGATGACTTTTCTATATGAAAAGTTGATGACTTTTGTAGACTAAAAGGTCATCGTTGAGGACTTTTCTATACGAAAAGATAGTAGTTGATGACTTTTCTATACGAAAAGCTCATCTCTAATGACTTGTAGACTAAACGATTATCGTTGATGACTTTTCTATACGAAAAGCTCATTGTTGATTACTTTTGTAGACTAAAAGATCAACGTTGATGACTTTTCGATACGAAAAGACCAACGTTGATGACTTTTTTATACGAAAAGTTGATGACTTTTGTAGACTAAAAGGTCATCGTTGAGGACTTTTCTATACGAAAAAATCATAGTTGATGACTTTTGTAGACTAAAAGATTATCGTTGATGACTTTTCTATACGAAAAGCTCATTGTTGATTACTTTTACAATGACTAAAAGATCATCGTTGATGACTTTTCGATACGAAAAGATCTATGTTGATGACTTTTCGATACGAAAAGACCAACGTTGATGACTTTTTTATACGAAAATATCATGTTTGATGATTTTTCTATACGAAATGATCATCGTTGTTGACTTTTCTACACGAAAACGTCAACGTTGATGACGACAACTATCATTGTTGATGACTATTTCAAAACGAAAGTAGCATCGTTGATGACTTTTATAGAAGAATATATTATCGTTGACGAATTTTCCAGAGGAATAGATCATCGTTGATGGCTTTTATATTAGAAAAGGTAATTTTTGAAAATTTTTCTGTACGAAAAACCCTAATTAAATGAGATTATGACGTGAATGTAGCTTCAGTAGTGTGATATGTATATCCCGAACTAATTAATCTGTTGTCAATCTCACATTATAAATTTGCGGCCGCAGTTAATTTCTCGCTTCTTTGGCTCGGAATCAAAACCACACTACTTATAGTAAAGACGAAATCTTTGGAATTGAGTAAGCTTTTCCAGTGTGTTATGCTGTGATATCCAATCTATTTTCCTCGTAAATGAGCAAAGGCAAAAAATAAAAAGAAAATATAACAATTACAATAAAACCTAATAATAGTTGCCAGTTGCGAGGTGTACACTATTGCCATAGGTTGTGTCAGTGCAGCGGAATGCAGTGGACGACAGGGTTCTGATGGTAATTTGCAACAAGGCCATGTTAAAAGGGCGGCTCTGATAATTGTTGTTGGTAATATGCATCGACATTTAAAATCGGTGCTGGTGCTGGTATTTACATTTAAACCATTACTCAGATTACCATTTCTAGATTTAGATGTACCATCATAGGAAAAAGAAAATGAATAAACAAATTAAATGAACCAAATAGCGGAGATTTCGTTGAATATTCATTTGTATGCATAGATTCTGTAGTTGTCTGTAGAGAAAATTCACTTTATCTGGCTATATTTCGATTAAAGTATCCCTGTAATAATCACTCTTCATGCGATATTGCATCTGCTAATGTCTCTACTATAATGCTTTCTTCTACTAGGATGTATAAAAGACTCTGTATTGAGCTGAAATACTTTCGCAAATCTCTCAACGATAAAACTGAACAATTCTGTATTAAACACAATATGGGGGCCCAGCCACGGAAGCCTACCTTGGAACTACAAGGTAGATGGGTTAATATGGCATTCAACGACTAATCAGACTAGGAGATGATCCACATCGTTTGTAAGGTCAAATAAACTGGCAATCTGGAATGGACTGTACTTTATCTAACCAAAATTTTATTTTTATAGAAAATTTTCTCAAAATTTTATTTTTATAGAAAATTTTCTCAAAATTTTATTTTTGTAGAAAATTTTCTCAACATTTTATTCCTATAGAAACTTTTGTCAAAATTTTAATTCCTATAGAAAATTTTCTCAAAATTTTATTTTTATAGAAAATTTCCTCAACATTTTATACCCATAGAAAATTTCGTCAACATTTTATTTCTATAGAATATTTTATCAAAATTATTTTTCTGTAGACTATTTTTTTAAAATTTTATTTTAACACAATTATATTCCCGTAGAAAATTTTTTCAAAATTTTATTTTTATAGAAAATTTTCTCAAAATTTTATTTTTATAGAAAATTTTTGCAAAATTTTATTTCTATATAAAATTTTTGTCAAAATTTTATTTCAGTAAAAAATTTTGTCATAATCTTATTCCTATAGAAAATTTTGTCAAAATTTTATTTCTATAGAAATTTTTTATCAAAATTTTATTTCTATAGAAAATTTTGTCCAAATTTTATATAAAAAAAAATTTGTCAAAATTTTATTTCTATAGAAAATTTTGTCAAAATTTTATTTCTATAGAAAATTTTGTCAAAATTTTATTTTTAAAGAAAATTTTGTCAAAATTTTATTTTTAAAGAAAATTTTGTCAAAATTTTATTTTTAAAGAAAATTTTGTCATAATATTATTTCTATAGAAAATCTTGCCAACATTTTATTTCTATAGAAAATTTTGTCAAAATTTTATTTCTCTTTCGTTTTGTTTGTTATTGTTGGCTTCTCTTCAATCGTTATTGTTTTTTTTTTTTTTTTTTTTTTTTTTTTTTTTGATCTCAGCTTAATGACATGTATTGACTAAACTACAAGTGTAGCTTAACCAACAGAGGAAAAGTATGCTTGTCAAATTTATTTGGGCAAAGCCCTATAGACTGCAAGATGGTTGGATGTACAGCTGTTTCGGAATTACCACATTCCTCATCAGCATCCTCTACTTGCAACAAAACTATCAACCAATTATCAGAATAAATTCGGGTAATTCACTCAACCCAACGTGAACTACACTTGAACCTCCCGAAAAAGGGTTTGATAGTCGGCTACTGCCTAAACAAATTTGCCAGCATATCTCTTTTCCTTTGCCAAACTCAAATCATCGATTTGTATGTATTTGGCTGGGTTTGTTTTTGAGCGTGCTTCCTCTATCTTCATTCGTTTCGTTTGTTATTGTTGGCTTCTCTTCATATTCAAATTTCTATAGAAAAATTTATCAAAATTTTATTCTTTTAAAAAATTTTGTCAAATTTTATTCCCGTAGAAAATTTCGTCAAAATTTTATTTCTATATAATATTTTGTCAAAATTATTATTTCTGTAGACTATTTTCTCAAAATTTTATTTTAACAAAATTATATTCCCGTAGAAAATTTTGTCAAAATTTTATTTTTATAGAAAATTTTCTCAAAATTTTATTTCTATAGAAAATTTTGTCAAAATTTTATTTCTATAGAAAATTTTGTCAACATTTTATTTCTATAGAAAATTTTGTCAAAATTTTATTTCTATAGAAAAATTTGTCAAAATTTTATTTCTATAGAAAATTTTGTCAAAATGTTATTTCTATAGAAAATTTTGTCAAAATCTTATTTCTATAGAAAATTTTGTCAAAATTTTATTTCTATAGAAAATTTTGTCAAAATTATTATTTCTGTAGACTATTTTCTCACAATTTTATTTTAACAAAATTGTATTCCCGTAGAAAATCTTGCCAAAATTTTATTTCTATAGAAAATTTTGTCAAAATTTTATTTCTATAGAAAATTTTGTCAAAATGTTATTTCTATAGAAAATTTTGTCAAAATCTTATTTCTATAGAAAATTTTGTCAAAATTTTATTTCTATAGAAAATTTTGTCAAAATTTTATTTCTATAGAAAATTTTGTCAAACTTTTATTTCTATACAAAATTTTGTTTATTATTATTTCTGTAGATTATTTTCTCAAAATTTTATTTTAACAAAATTATATTCCCGTAGAAAATTTTGTCAAAATTTTATTTTTATAGAAAATTTTGTCAAAATTTAATTTCTATAGAAAATTTTTGCAAAATTTTATTTCTATAGAAAATTTTCTCAAAATTTAATTTCTACCAAAAATTTTTGCAAAGTTTTATTTCTACATAAAATTTTTGTCAAAATTTTATTTCAGTAGAAAATTTTGTCAAAATTTTATTTCCATTAGAAAATTTTGTCATAATCTTATTCCTATATGTTAAACTATGTTTAACGAAAATATAATTATGATACACGCCTGATATAACATATCTAACACATGAATTGTATTTAAATGAAATTTTTTAATTATCTGAATGAATTTTAAATTTGTATTACTTTCCTATATAAGAAAATCTGTTTCTTACAAAAATGTAACTATACAGAAATTATTTATACACTATGGGAATTCTTTTTTTCCCGCAAGTGGATAAACAATTTCCCATATATGAGAAAACTACTAAAATTACATCGCTTACCGCTGAATGTAATCAATCATGGCTTCCCCATTCTATGCTTACCAACATATAGTCATTCCCATAAAAGAGAGTCTAGCGGTAAGACATACTAAACGACAATCAATAAACCCAACTTAAAATTCTGAAAAACATTTTTTGGTTCTTTTCTTTTATTTTCATATTGGGAACTTTTCTATATCTTTTTCTTTACAATCTGTGAGTAATATACAAAATTAATACAGTCCTATATCGTAAAACTCACAGAATTGTACACTATAGAAAATGTTGTCAAAATTTTATTTCTAAAGATTTTTTGTCAAAACTTTATTTCTATAGAAAAATTTGTCAACATTTTATTTCTATAGAAAATGTTGTCAAACTTTTATTCCTATAGAAATTTTTTTCAAAATTTATTTCTATAGAAATTTGTGTCAAAATTTTATTTCTATAGAAAATTTTGTCAAAATTATATTTCTATACAAAATTTTGTCAAAATTTTATTTCTATAGAAAATTTTGTCAAAATTTTATTTTTATAGAAAATTTTGTCAAAATTTTATTTGTAAAGAAAATTTTGTCAAAATTTTATTTGTAAAGAAAATTTTGTCAAAATTTTATTTTCAAAGAAATTTTTTTGTCAAAATATTATTTCTATAGAAAATCTTGCCAACATTTTATTTCTATAGAACATTTTGTCAACACATATCTCTATAGAAAATTTTGTAAAAATTTTATTTCTATAGAATATTTTGTCAAAATTGTATTTCTATAAAAATTGAAGTACCTCTTAGTTGGAGAGATTTTGAAAAATCTACCAAAACAGAGTTCTGCCAGTCTACCAAACAGTAAAAAATCTACCATTGTTGGTAGAATTCTACCAACCGTGATAATAATCCCTTTTGTGCCTGGGACATTTTGGAGAGTAATGTTTGCGTTACACGCTACTAAAACATCGATCATCTCAAGCAGGCGCTTGGGCAGAAAAGAACCGAAATACCGCAGAACCACTTTCGCGTAGCGAGAGATGGTTCTGTCGGTCGTTTAAAGGCCAGGACTTGTGCCGAAGTTTGCCAATTCGTACTAATCTAAACTGAATCTAAAACTTTCATGTTATATCCGACATTTTTTGCTTTTAAACACAATTTAAAAAAATTAAAAGTTACATTGTTGCATTATATATCAGTTGATAATCCCAAACTAAATCCAATCACCATTCTCATCCTTCATAACAAAAATAATGATCAGATGTAATTACTAAACAAAGTTTGATATTTCTAGGGTAGCCAATAAACCCAACAATTTTCTTGAGAAATTTTTTTTATAGGCTACAACATATATACGAGTATTTAAGTACCTGACTATATGGCTACATGACTTATTTCTGGTATAAAAGTCAAACCACACGAGCCACATGTGTAATTTAATTAAAGTTCTGTGTTTTTGCAACGTCGTCGGTATATTTTGTAGTCTTTTATGACTATTAGCCATGGTACGTGAAACAAACCACGTAAGAAAATCAAATTAAGGAGAATATTCGAAAAACCATTCTAACCAATAATGAATGTAGATAGTGCTAATAGATGGGTCAATATTATGGGAAATGATTTGTGGTCATTGGTCTGTTTTTCTGTTTCAAAATGCCACACGGATAAAATTCCGAAACCACCCAAACGCAAGTTTTTTCAATAGCAATTTTCTATACTCGATGATTTGAGTTTGGCAAAGGAAAAGAGATATGCTTGCAAATTTGTTTAGGCAGTAGCCGACTATAAAACCTTTTTTCGGAAGGTTCAAGTGTAGTTCACTTTGGGTGAGTGAATTACCCGAATTTATTCTGATAATTGGTTGATAGGTTTGCTGCAAGTAGAGGAAGCTGATGAGGAATGTGGTAATTCCGAAACAGCTGTACATCCAACAATCTTGCAGTCTATAGGACTTTGCCCAAATAAATTTGACAAGCATACTTTTCCTCTGTTGGTTAAGCTACACTTGTAGTTTAGTCAATGCATGGTTTTAAGCTGAGATCAAAACAACAAATAAAATTTTGACAAAATTTTGTATAGAAATAAAATTTTGACAAAATTTTCTATAGAAATAAAATTTTGACAAAATTTTCTATAGAAATAAAATTTTGACAAAATTTTCTATAGAAATAAAATTTTGACAAAATTTTCTATAGAAATAAAATTTTGACAAAATTTTCTATAGAAATAAAATTTTGACAAAATTTTCTATAGAAATAAAATCTTGACAAAATTTTCTATAGAAATAAAAATTTTGACAAAATTTTCTATAGAAATAAAATTTTGAGAAAATCTTCTATAGAAATAAAATTTTATGAAACTTTTCTATAGAAATACAATTTTGACAAAATTTTCAATGGAAATAAAATTTTGACAAAATTGTCTATAGAAATAAAATTTTGACAAAATTTTCTATAGAAATAAAATTTTGAGAAAATCTTCTATAGAAATAAAATTTTATGAAACTCTTCTATAGAAATACAATTTTGACAAAATTTTCAATGGAAATAAAATTTTGACAAAATTGTCTATAGAAATAAAATTTTGACAAAATTTTCTATAGAAATAAAATTTTGACAAAATTTTCTATAGAAATAAAATTTTATGAAACATTTCTATAGAAATAAAATTTTGACAAAATTTTCTATAGAAATAAAATTTTGACAAAATTTTCTATAGAAATAAAATTTTTACAAAATTTTCTATAGAAATAAAATTTTGACAAAATTTTGTATAAAAATAAAATGTTGACAAAATTGTCTATAGAAATAACATTTTGACAAAATTTTCTATAGAAATAACATTTTGACAAAATTTTCTATAGAAATAAAATTGTGACAAATTTTTCTATTGAAATAAAATTTTGAGAAAATGTTCTACAACACGAAAATGTTCACAAAATTTTGTATAGAAATACAATAAGATTTTTTTAATTATTCCCTCACATACAAAGATCTCACGCCTTACTCGTACCTTTAAAAATTGAATTCTCTGCTTGGCCAAAAAATAAAACACATCAATACCCTCAGTAATGATGGGCTTTTTCACGTCAAATTTCATTAAGGTCAAATTAACATATAAATTGATAACGCACAAATTCAAATGTGGCTTTCTGTGTCTATTCAAAGAAGAAGAACGAATAGAAGGAATATAAGCATTAGACATTAATCAGGATTTAATCTATAGATATATGGGGTGGTTGTTTTTTGTTGTACTCCCTCCCTCACTAGAATTCCTTCTCCTGTTTTTTTTCCGATTCAGAAAAGGAACCTTGGAAATTTCTTCTTCCTTGTCATTGTCGCCATCATCAATGTGGACAATGATAGTGGGGTTTCATCAACTAGGCCGTCATCATCATTGTCGTCATTTCCATTTCATTTCAATCTTTCCGTTTTATGCGCTCGGAATATTTCGAAGGAAACATTTTTATAAAACCACAGCGTTTCAAAAGCTCACACCATCAGACATGCACAATGATATAGACCCTAGTGCGTATGTAAGTTTTCCGATGGTTCCTTTTTTCTCACTTGAAAAAAGGACGGGCAATAGATAAGTCCTCTATGAATATTTAATACCTTTGTTGCTTGGATCTGTAGAGTGTAATGGTGGCCACACACTGACTATAACCTTGGGTCATCAGCGGTTAACAGCAAGTTCAACTGTCCCTACATATGTCAGTCAATCTCTCAATATCAACCAAAAGAAAAGCGAGCAATATACAAAAAAAATATTGACAGAAACACAGAAGGTTTTCTTTCTTATTTTTACCCATTCTTTTTGTATTTGGATATAAATTTAATCATATTTTGATTTTATAAACCCCAAGTTAAAAATCAATAATTTACAATTATGGTACAAAGCTTTTATGCATGCAAAGACAGAGACTACCCACCCCTCATCCGACATTGATCGTCAAAAATACATATACTAACAATATTTTCCTAGGGCACTGTAATTGCCGAAGTTAATATATTTCAAAATTTTCTATAGAAATAAAATTTTGACAAAATTTTCTATAGACATAAAATTTTGACAACATTTTCTATAGAAATAAACTTTTAAAAACATTTTCTAAAGAAATAAAATTTTGACAAAATTTTCTATAGAAATAAAATTTGGACAAAATTTTCTATAGACATAAAATTTTGAAACATTTTCTATAGAAATAAAATTTTGACAAAATCTTCTATAGAAATAAAATTTTGACAAAATTTTCTATAGAAATAAAATTTTGATAGAAATAAAATTTGGACAAAATTTTCTATAGAAATAAAATTTTGACAATAGCTTCTGTGGAAATAAAATTTTGACAAATTTTTCTATAGAAATAAAATTTTAACAAAATTTTCTAGAGAAATAAAATTTTGACAAATTTTATAATAGCCAAAGATCACTATTTAAATTTTATTCAATGTTGATGATGTCTGATGTTTTCTTCTGGCAAACCACTGTATAATGAGCATATGCATACATTGGCACAAATTCAAATACCAGTAAACATAATCCAGAATAAAAGAAAAACAAAAACAGACGTGTAAGCTTATTTCTCGTCCTCTTACTCGTATTTTATTTGACGTTGATGAGATGCAGCTCTGACATGTGACACATTTCGCACATAGTTGGTAATTATTAGTTTTGTACTGTCGTTTTCATATACTTATATATATTTTTTGGCGTTTATTTTTCCTTTTTATACGTCTTAACTAAGCGTCTGGCTAGGCATTGCTAGGAGGGAGTGCAGGCCAGTTATATATGGAAAAAGTGTTACAAAAAACAAGAAAAACCACATGCATAAACTTCACTTCGCTATAGATAGGAGTGTAAAAAAAATGGTAGTGTAGGTGGTTAAGTATGCCAAAGTAAAAATAAATATTTTACACTAGTACTAAGTTTAGAACTTGAACATTTTTAGGACTTGCACCTAAGGACATCACCCTTTTTATACATTCCATCATGCGATGGGGGATATATATGATCGAAGTTTTCGATCATATTTTTGTGGTCGTTTAAATTTTTTTTTTTAATTTTGTAAAAAATTTATTTCTATGGAAAATTTTGTCAAAATTTTATTTCAATAGAAAATTTTGTCAAAATTTTATTTCTATGGAAAGTTTTGTTAAAATTTTATTTCTATAGAAAATTTGTCAAAATTTTGTCAAAATTTTATTTCTATGGAAAGTTTTGTTAAAATTTTATTTCTATAGAAAATTTGTCAAAATTTTTTTCAATAGAAAATTTTGTCAAAATTTTATTTCTATAGAAAATTTTGTCAGAATTTTATTTCTATAAAAAATTTAGTCAAAATTTTATTTCTATAGAAAATTTTGTCATAATTTTATTTCTATAGATAATTTTGTCAAAATTTTATTTCTATAGAAAATTTTGTCAAAATTATATTTTTATAGAAATATTTGCCAAAATTTTATTTCTATGGAAAATTTTGTCAAAATTGTATTTCTATAGAAAATTTGTCAAAATTTTATTTTTGTAGAAAATTTTGTTAAAAATTTATTTCTATAGAAAATTTTGTCAAAATTTTATTTCTATAGAAAATTTTGTCAAAATTTTATTGCTATAGAAAATTTTGAAAAAATTTTATTTCTATAGAAAATTTTGTCAAAATTTTATTTCTATAGAAAATTTTGTCAAAATTTTATTTCTATAGAAAATGTTGTCAAAATTTTATTTCCATAGAAAATTTTGTCAAAATTTTATTTCTATAGAAAATTTTGTCAAAATTTTATTTCTATAGAAAATTTTCTTTTCTTTTCCTCTGTTGGTTAAGCTACACTTGTACACTGGTAGAAAAATGTTTCGTACTATTAACGAACGGACTTCGTTGATAATTTTTCGTTAATATTACCCAATTTTTCGTTATAAGAACGAAAGTGATCGTTAATACAACGAAATCAATCGTTAAAAGACAATTTTGTGTTTTGGCTTTTCGTTATATTAATGAAACACGTTTCGTTAATATTACGAATATTAACTTTGTAATTTTATCAAGAATTTCAATAAACAAATTCTCTAAGATGGAATTATTATAATCATTTGCACATAGAGAGTAAATTTTGGAAACTTTTAGCCCTTAAAATAGTCGTTTTATATACTCCGAAACTGGAATTGAAAATTTCATTTATAAAACGAAAGCGATCGTTAATATAACGATATGGATCGTTAAAAAATAAATTTTAAATTGTTATATTTCGTTATATTAATGAAATATGTTCATTAATAATACGAATGGGAGTTTGAGTATTTCTGCCTCTCCTTACTCTCTCTATCTCTCTCTCTCTAAAACGTCTCTCCATACTCTCTCTAATACGTCTGTAGCGTCTATGTAATTTGTACATACACATGTAAGCATGGCAATAACCACATGTTTGCGTGTGCGTCTTAGAAAACAAACGGTAAAAAGTTCAACAGAAAACTTGTCTGATGGGGAAACCTTAACAACATTTACGTTCTTTTCGCTGAAGAGTGCACAGGCTCATTACAGTTTCGTTGTGAATAAAAAACCTAGATTGTGGGTGAGTTAAATTGGTGTTTTTTGTATATTCGCAAGAAATTTAGTATAAATTTTTAATCTTTAGTGAAAATGCCCCGGGGAAGTGAACTTTCAGATGAAGAACCTTGGTTGGATAAATGGACACGGCGATACGATTATCATTTTTTGGTCTTAGAAATAAGAGGTTTTTTTCTTAAGTGAAAGTCACAATATATGATTATTAAATTACTTAATTTATCAATAAATATTATTTCCTACTATATATAAATCATATTTCAAATATATTAACAAAAATAATACACTACCAATAACTACACTCAAATGCAATACTTGGTTGGGTTTCATTAATATAACGTTTGTGTTCATTTATACAACGTTCGCCTTTCATTCATACAATGAATAATTTTCATTCATACAACGTATAAGCTGCATCCATACAATGAATAAATTTCATTCATACAACGAATTATATTCGTTAATACAACGAAAAGGCTACGTAATAACAACGTAATTATTCGTTAATACTACGAAATGTATTCCATAAAAGGTTTCGTAAATATAACGTAAAATTACGTTGTTATAACGAAATGCTACGTTGGCTGACTTTTAATGAAGAATTTCGTTAATACAACGTAGAAATTCATCGTATTAACGAAACTTTTTCTACCAGTGTAGTTTAGTCAATGTATGGTTTTAAGCTGCACTAAAAAAACAACAATGCTTAAAGAACAAAGCCAACAATAACAAAACAAAAAGAATGGAAAAATTTTATTTCTATAGAAATTTTTGTGAAAATTTTATTTCTTTAGAAAATTTTGTGAAAATTTTATTTTTATAGAAAATTTGGTCAAAATTTTATTTCTATAGAAAATTTTGTCAAAATTTTATTTCTGTAGAAAATTTTGTTAAAAATTGATTTCTATAGAACACTTTGTCAAAATTGTATTTCTATGGAAAATTATGTCAAAATTTTATTTTTATAGAAATATTTGCCAACATTTTATTTCTATGGAAAATTTTGTTAAAATTTTATTTCTATAGAAAATTTTGTCAAAATTTTATTTCTATAGAAAATTTTGTCAAAATTTTATTTCTATAGAAAATTTTGTCAAAATTTTATTTCTATAGCAAATTTGGTCAAAATTTTATTTCTATAGAAAATTTGATCAAAATTTTATTTTTATAGAAAATTTTGTCAAAATTTTATTTCTATAGAAAATTTTGTCAAAATTTTATTTCTATAGAAAATTTTGTCAAAATTTTATTTCTATAGAAAATTTTGTCAAAATTTTATTTCTATAGAAAATTTTGTCAAAATTTTATTTCTATAGAAAATTTTGTCAAAATTTTATTTATATAGAAAATTTGGTCAAAATTCTATTTTTATAGAAAATTTTGTCAAAATTTTATTTCTATAGAAAATTTTGTCAAAATTTTATTTCTATAGAACATCTTTTCAAAATGTTATTTCTATAGAAAATTTGTCAAAATTTTTTTCAATAGAAAATTTTGTCAAAATTTTTTTCAATAGAAAAGTTTGTGAACATTTTATTTCTATAGAAAATTTTTCAAAATTTTATTTCAATAGAAAATATTGTCATAATTTTATTTCTATAGAAAATTTTGTCAAAATTTTATTTCTATACAAAATTTGTCAACATTTTATTCAATAGAAAATTTGGTCAAAATTTTATTTTTATAGAAAATTTTGTCAAAATTTTATTTCTACACACAAAAAATTTTCACGAAAATTTTTCCAATTAAAATTTTAATTGAGTTTTAAAAAATATTCAATCAAAAATTGAATTGATTCAACATTTTTTTTTAATTGAAATAAAAATCAATCATAAAAATAATAGTATCAATTAATTTTTTAATTGGATCAATTAACTTTTTAATTGACCTTCAATTAATTTTTTAATTGATACTATCATATTCTGTGATTGAAGACATTTCAATTAAAAATTAATTGGATCAATTAATTTCGTGATTGAATCAGAAAAAAAAAATTTGTGTGTATAGAAAATTTTGTCAAAATTTTATTTCTATAGAAAATTTTGCAAAATTTTTTTTTCAATAGAAAATTTTGTCAAAATTTTATTTCTATAGAAAATTTTGTGAAAATTTTATTTTTATAGAAAATTTGGTCAAAATTTTATTTCTATAGAAAATTTGGTCAAAATTTTATTTATATAGAAAATTTTGTGAAAATTTTATTTCTATAGAAAATTTGGTCAAAATTTTATTTATATAGAAAATTTGGTCAAAATTCTATTTTTATAGAAAATATTGTCAAAATTTTATTTCTATAGAAAATTTGGTCAAAATTTTATTTCTATAGAAAATTTTGTCAAAATGTTATTTCTATAGAAAATTTTATCAAACTTTTATTTCTATAGAAAATTTTGTCAAAATTTTATTTCTATAGAAAATTTTGTGAAAATTTTATTTCTTTAGAAAATTTTGTGAAAATTTTATTTTTATAGAAAATTTGGTCAAAATTTTATTTTTATAGAAAATTTTGTAAAAATTTTATTTCTATAGAAAATTTTGTCAAAATTTTATTTCTATAGAAAATTTTGTCAAAATTTTTTTCAATAGAAAATTTTGTCAAAATTTTATTTCTATAGAAAATTTTGAGAAAATTTTATTTTTATAGAAAATTTGGTCACAATTTTATTTCTATAGAAAATTTGGTCAAAATTTTATTTATATAGAAAATGTTGTCAAAATTTTAATTCTATAGAAAATTTTGTCAAAATTTGATTTCCATAGAAAATTTTGTCAAAATTTTATTTCTATACAAAATTTTGTGAAAACTTTATTTCTTTAGAAAATTTTGTGAAAATTTTATTTTTATAGAAAATTTTGTCAAAATTTTATTTCTATAGAAAATTTTGTGAAAATTTTATTTCTGTAGAAAAGTTTGTCAAAAATTTATTTCTATAGAAAACTTTGTCAAAATTTTAATTCTATAGAAAATTTTGTCAAAATTTTATTTCTATAGAAAATTGTGTCAAAATTTTATTTCTATAGAAAATTTTGTCCAAATTTTATTTCTATAGAAAATTTTGTAAAAATTTTATTTCTATAGAAAATTTTGTCAAAATTTTATTTCTACAGAAAATGTTGTCAAAATGTTATTTCTACAGAAAATGTTGTGCTTCCGACACCTTTTGGAAAGGCAAATTTTATCCGATCCTGATGAAATTTGTTAGTTGATATTAGTATATGTCCTCTAATAGCAATGCAGAAATTGGTCCATATCGGTTCATAATTATATGTAGTCCCAAATGAACCGATACCTAAATTTGACCTCGGACTAATAATGCTTATATACCAATTTATTTTGCTATTTTGTCTAACATAGACACCATACGTACTAACTTACAATTTAGAAGTAAATACGCAATCGATGGTGCAGGAGCATAAGATTCGGCCTGGTCAAACTTTCGACTATATATACATGTTTATTTCTAAATAAGCGATTTCAAAAAAAAAAAAAAAATAATAGAATAGAATTTATTAATATTGTAATTGAAAAATGGTTTTCGGGTATTTTAGATAAATGTCCACACTTTGACATTGTTAGAGTTGTTCCACATCACACGATAATATTTTTCGGATATGATCTGTCGTATGGTTGTTGTCTGCTGTAATAAAAGCATGAATACATGATCTTTTGATAAAATGAAAGTAAAGTGGTTGGTTCTTTGTGATAAAGGTTGATACTTTTTAATCAAGGATGCATTTTGTGACACTTTGGAAAATTGCCAAAGGCAACGATGGTTTTGACAATGGCAAAATTAAATAATAAAATCAGTAACAGAATTAAATAAAAAATCAGTAGTCACTGAACTGACACTCTAACAAAGTATGAATTTTAATTAGAATCTGAAAATCTACCCTTTTTAAAATTTGGAAATTCTCGACTGTTGGAAAGTCTACATTCAACTTTAACATAAGGTCGTTTGTTTGAACTTTTGATTTTCGAAATGTCAACTTTTCCACTTCTCGACTTTGCAGCAATTTTTTCGAATATTTTATTTTTTATTGCTTGTGGAATTACCTCTCTTAACTATGTTGAAATGAATAGGATTGGCATGGAATTTGCTCTACTTGATTAAAGCTGATCGGTGTGATTGCTTAATATCCAATATTTTCAACTACACTCATTTTAGGGAACTTCCCCTAGATTTATGTTAAAAAATCTATAAACTTGAAGAGCTTTCAATAGATTTTCAAGTGCTCTCAATTGATAACTATTTTAACTCAAGTGGTTTGAATGACTTCTGTTGGTAATTCTTGTTCATTATTATCTGTTGAGATAACAGTTATCGGAGTATTCGTTTATAGACTAAAAAATACCAACAACTAATAAATGCACCAGCATCTGATATGTATCGTTTTTATATAAGTACGATCATATCCATTTCAATATCCCTTTCAATCTCCATTTAGTAAAGGTGTTATTTGTAAATTTTTGGGATATTTAAGAACTGAAACAGCGTTCCACTTTTTAGCAGATAAAAATGCCGGAACAACTAATATGTTGTTTTCCGTTTAACTGCATGGAAAAGTTCCCATCAGATTATTTTAAGTTTGATATAGTGGCAGTCCGTGATTTCAGGCTCACATAGACAATTCAAATCACTGTGAAGCAAAGTGTTTAACTTCTCTCCTATCACTGGGTTCTGTCCGATTCTATATTTAGCTCAATGACAAGAGTCCTCCTGTTATATGACATACGAATGATGGTTGGTTTAGGACAGTAGGTGTTTAACTTCTCTCCTATCACTGGGTTCTGTCCGATTCTATATTTAGCTCAATGACAAGAGACCTCCTGTTATATGACATACGAATGACTGTGGTTTAAGATAGTAGAAATCTCAAAAGATCAACTTCGACCTTGCTCTTCACTGGTATCCACGGCAGAACTACCAGGTGTGGACTAAAGAAGACGAAACCTACCCCTTTGGCTGGAAAAGTGATGGAATTCGTTTTCTAAGTTTAACAAAATTGACCAAGATTGTCTAGATGGCCCACTTACAATGTTGTCAAAAGTAACGATTTTTTGAATAAAATCTCAATATGCCTAAGTAGTGATGGCTCATTATATTCGTACCACAATGTTTGGATAACATTTTTTGATCGAATGAGCAGTTTTTGCATATATTTAGTGGGTGGTTGGACCCTTCAAGCTTTTAAATGTCGATAAAAACGGCAAAGATTTGATAGAAATCCACGCCTCAGTGATAGAAAACTTACTCGCAAGAATGGATGCAATACATATAGAAAACTGAACTTGGACTAAACTCATTGAAGTTCCAAAGCGTGCCACAGCTCACCGAGGCACCAAAAATATTAGACGGGAAAGAGCCTAGGAGTTGCATCGCTTTCACTAAAATTGCCAATTACCGAATTTGGTTTTCTCTGATGATTCATTCTAAATTGAACAAACAGAATGATTGGGGTGACTTGCCAAAGAGGTCAGCTGAAAATTTACATTTTCGATTGGCTACCAGAACTCAAAATACGCCGATCGATGGCCGCTAACCATTCGTATTCATCGACCCTTGGACAAAAAAATGTCGGATATTATCGGGAAATATTCTAAAGACGAGTGTTGCCAGTATTTTTCTGGCTCTTGTCTTACAAAAATCCCCCAAAAAATTTTGACAAGTTTTTATGAAAAAAAGTAAAGAAATAGGATCTGCGATAAGAAATCAGTAATAATTTAAAAATTGATTAAAAAAATATGTAAAATATATTTTCATACCAGCTTACGTGTTTCAATAAGATCAAGATTTCGAATCACAACACCAAGATACAGGTTATCGTCTTCCAAATGTTACCGAACTCGGTCACCATGTATTTTTCAATAAGAATGTACTTCTAAATACTTAACTTATAGAATTGAGTGGCAGATAACTACGAATGTGAACCATCTTCATCATTTTTATATTTATGGAGTATATTGTCCTAATCAGTGATGAAGATTAATGAAAGGGCAACATTTAGGCTCGAGTCCTTACGATATGATTACAGAATTGTAGAATAATATATTAACCAAGCTGGGTAAAATTTTATGTTAGCGCTTGGGACCCCAAAATAGAATCCTGTGTCTGCTTTGTAGTCCAAATGATTCCTTTGCATCCTTTTGTATCTTTTTTAATAATGTAGAAATAAACAGAATTTCATGTAAATTATTATTATAAACCTGGTTTATTATCTGAACCGATTTCGATAAAATCCCATACAAAAACCCCCAAAATTTAAGAAAATTCCCCACCAAACCAAAAGCCGCCAAATCAAAATGTTTGTCCTCATCCACGAAAAACTATCCTCAATTTTGGGGAAAAAATCCCCAATATTGGCAACACTGCTACAGACAGTATTGAAGCCCTGGGCAGACAAAGAAACCATGGCCATGACCATCTCAACAGGACTCAGGACAGCACTATCGCATTCAGCAATTGTCAACCAAGAATGGTTTAAACAGAAGATTTCTCATTTTATTTCTACCAAAATCTTCAGATCTTAACCGTTGGACTTTTTGCCTGGGTCAATTTGGAGATTAAGGGAGCCACCGTAGTGCAATGGGTAGCATGTCCGCCTTGTGGGTTCAAACCCAGTTTCGACTAAACAACAAAAAGTTTTTCAGCGGTGGATTATCCCACCTCAGTAATGCTGGTGACATTTCTGAGTGTTTCAAAGCTTCTCTAAGTGGTTTCTCTGCAATGTGGAACGCCGTTCGGACTCGGCTATAAAAAGGATGTCCCTTGTCATTGAGCTTAACATAGAATCGGGCCTCACTCAGTGATAAGAGAGAAGTTCACCACTGTGGTATCACAATGGACTGAATAGTCTAAGTGAGCCTGGAATATCGGGCTGCCACATAACCTAACCTAAGGTTGCACTATCGACCATCTCAGGATGGGGCTTCGCCGGAAATGGAGCAAAATACCACATAGCCACTTTCGTGCAGCATATAATGGCTTTGTCAGCCATTTGAAGGCCATAATCCGTGACAAAGATAGCTAATTCGAAAAAAATTTAAAGTGATTGTAAAAATCAAATGTTATTTTTGTTCGATATTTTTTACTTTTAAACAATAAATTTAAACCACAATGAAAAAATTGGGCTTTACTTTTATGCATTACATATCAGCCATCCTGTAATGGCAATATTTATAGAACAATATTTTTTAATAAGTTAATTGGAAAAACTACTCCTGCTAGAATGCTGGAATAATATTTTTTTTTTCTATAGAAAATTTTGTCAAAATTTTATTTCTATAGAAAATTTTGTCAAAATTGTATTTCTATAGAAAATTTTTGCCAACATTTTATTTCTATAGAAAATTTTGTTTTATAGAAAATTTTTTTAAATTTTATTTTTATAGAAAATTTTGTCAACATTTTATTTCTATAGCAAATTTAGTCAAAATTTTATTTCTATAGAAAATTTTTGCAAAATTTTATTTCTATACAAAATTTTGTCAAAATTTTATTTCTATAGAAAATTTTGTCAAAATTTTATTTCTATAGAAAATTTTGTCAAAATTTTATTTCTATAGAAAATTTTGTCAAAATTTTATTTCTATAGAAAATTTTTGCCAAAATTTTATTTCTATAGAAACTTTTGTCAAAATTTTATTTCTATAGAAAATTTTGTCAAAATTTTATTTCTATAGAAAATTTTGTCAAAATTTTATTTCTATAGAAAATTTTGTCCAAATTTTATTTCTATAGAAAATTTTGTCCAAATTTTATTTCTATAGAAAATTTTGTTCAAATTTTATTTCTATAGAAAATTTTGTCAAAATTTTATTTCTATAGACAATTTTGTCCAAATTTTATTTCTATAGAAAATTTTGTCCAAATTTTATTTCTATAGAAAATTTTGTCCAAATTTTATTTCTATAGAAAATTTTGTCAAAATTTTATTTCTATAGACAATTTTGTCCAAATTTTATTTCTATAGAAAATGTTGTCATTTTTCTATAGAAAATAGAAAATTTTGTCAAATTTTTATTTCTATAGAAATTTTTGCCAAAATTTTATTTTATAGAAATTTTTTTCAAAAGTGTATTTTTATAGAAAATTTTGCCAAAATTTTATTTTTATAGAAAATTTTGTCCAAATATTTTTTCTATAGAGAAGTTTACCAACATTTTATTTCTATAGAAAATTTTACCAAAATTTTATTTCTATAGAAAATTTTACCAAAATTTTATTTCTATAGAAAATTTTACCAAAATTTTATTTCTATAGAAAAATTTTATTTGTAAAATTTGATTTTATTTATTTTCGACATTATGTACTTTTGAACAATAAATTTAAAACTACATTAAAAAATTGAGTTTTTTTCATTTTTTTTATTACATATCAGCCTACAGGGATGACAATAAAGTAAATTTTTTTTAATAAGGTAATTGGAAAATCTACTCCTGCTAGAATGCTGGCATAATAAGACGCATATCCAATTGGAACATGAGAAATTACTTTTTACTTCATAAAAAACAGAATGCCATCAGCTGTCATTGGTATACATTTCCTATCAATGGTTTTCCAATCGATATTTTTCCAAATTTAATTTGCAAACTTTTCATATTTTTTCTCACGTTCGCATTAACGATAGGCAAGAATATTTAGGTTGCCTATTTAGGGAAGGTAATGAGGTCTTATTAATAGACCACCACCCCACACGAAAATCGATGGATGAAAAACAAATCATCGTTATACAAAAGTAACAAAAGCAATTATAGGTTAAAACAAAACTATCGCAACCAAAGGAACATCAAAATCAAATTGTGGCCTGATACAAGTCAACAACAACAAAAATCCTGGTGGGGCAGTCCGTTTGCTTTTTGGTATGGTCTTTGATTGTGGCAATGAGGATTTCGAAAGTTTATATGAAAAACCCATGAAATTGGTGTATTTTTGGATACCAGGATATTGTGCCATTTTTCTTCCTGTGACATCACATAACTATATGCTGATGATGTACGTATGTAACAACAAAAATGTAGCAAGCATATTTTCTTCGCCATAATCGTTGTCGCTCGGTTCTCTGTTTCAAAACAAATAAGTGCAAATGAAAGAATTGAACGGAGGGCACTCACGATAACACAACAATAACAACTAGAAAAAAAAACAGCAAAGAACAAAAAAAGACCTATATGTATGACTAGCTGGCTGGATGGATGGTTGGTTGTTTGTTTGTTGGACAGAGGAAAAGCTGAAAAGGCAGTAATGCAAAGCCCATCGACGACTACAGAGAGACGTTGGTGGCGATGGCGATGACGACGTAGAACAAGAGGTGACCAAAAGAAGTGAAAATATGTATGAGACCAACAATACATCTCACACACATTGCAGTTTCTTGTGATAAAAACGAGGCCAATTGGCATCCTGCCAAATAATAAATGTGGATATCAAACATATCATCACACCAGGCTTTTCAGTCCAACCAACGAAAACAAAAACATTTGCAAAAACAAATGCACACAAATATATAGACCAAAAATTGGAAGTTCTAGCTAGCACACTACTGCAGCAGATTTTATAATGCATATATTCCTTATCGGATTTGCCCCATATCCATCCATCCATCTATGACTCCTACTACCTTACTGTTACTGCTACTTACCCCATCAACCAATCGACGGTGTCTCGTAAATAATCGGGAATACGCTCCATACGAATATGCGAGTATTTATTGGAGAAAAGTTTGTTGAAACCGTAAAGTAAATTTTCCTAGATTTGCTCCTGCACCACGACCACCACCACTTAAGGAGAAGTCACAATCACGACGACGACAACACACTCACTAGTCCATCCACTTCGTTGTTACAACACCAAAAAAATTAATCTCCTTTTTTTCGTTTCGTTTCGATTTGGTTTTTTTGTTTTTTCTCAGAATTAGTTTTTATTGCGTTTGAGTTACTCGCTGCAATGGCAGAATATTGTAAACAACTTTGAATGTTCGCAAACTTTTTTACACTTCTTAATCACTAGATTTATTATTTAAGATTTTACTTTGCAGGATAATTTCAAGTTTTCGCGAGAATTGTTTTGTGTTAGAGCTGCAAAGCTATCGATAGCTTTTTCGATAGTATCGATAGTTTTATTTTTTAATTTCTATCGATATATATTTTCCGATTGCAATACTATCGAAATCCCGCAGGTATTAATAGGTCTGTTTTCGTTTAGTACTAGATGCAACACAAGGGCTGTTTTCTTTTAGCACTGGATACCCTAAGCCGTGAAGGACTAAAAGAAAACAGAGTACTCGTTTATCCAGGACATCTCCAAAAATATGCAACACTGTCATCAGCTGTTTAAAAAATCACAGAAAATAAGTGAAATCTTGCATTATTAATGTATGAAATGCTCCAACCCAATAAACACAGGATGAGCGTTTTTCAAATGCAACAATTTTTCAGTTTGAGGGTAAATATAATTTTCAACATAAATTCAACTTGACTTGAAATAGCTCATCTGCAATACATCTTCAAATTGTTTGCGAATTACTTCCAATTTGCCAAAATGTTGACGAAATCTTTGAAAAGGTGTTGAAGATGATATGAGAAAACTTTGACAAAACACTACCCTAAAATGCAACGAAAAAACCATGTGGTTTTCAATACTTATTTGTGCAACGAAGTTCGTGGTCAATTGCAAGAAATAAAAAAAAATGGAAAATTTTAGACAAATAACCAAATAGTATATAAAAATAGGTAAGTGAAAATAAAAAATGAAATAAAACTTTAAGGAAGTCACTAAATGTATATCTCTTTGCAGAAAACTAAAATTATGGATTATACGTTCTTGAAAACATTAAAAAGCTGACCAATGAAAAAAAGGTGGACAATTAACTGGAACTGCTTCAAATAGTTTATAATAATTGGTACGTCAATACGAAAAATTAAATCAACACTTTAAAGAAGTCACTAAATTTAAATCTCTTTGCAGAAAACTATAATCTTTGGATGCTACATTCTTGCAAACAATAAGAAGCTGACCAATGAAAATTGAGTAGCTTATCGACAAGAAAAAGTTTCCAGAAACATTACAAGTGCAACCAATTAAAATTGTTAAAAACAACAAATTGTTGAAATCAACAACTTCTTGATGAAAATGTGCATCACATCGTCAGTTTAATTCATATGCTATTATCAGTTTAAAATGGATAGTTTGTGAATTCCTTCTGCTGAAAATCAATTCTCACACGCGGTCCAGTACGTTCCTAATTTCAAATTGCTCGCATGTTAATAAAAGGAAGGAACCAAAAGGAAGGAAATCGAATTATAAATGCAAAAGTGTTTACTAATAATGTTTAAGATATTTAAAGTTTTGTTGTTTGTTTTTTTTTGTTCTTATTTGTTGACGAAAAAAACCACATGGTTTTCAATACTACTTTGGACAACAAAGTTCGTGGAAGAAATAAAAAAATGTGGAAATTTTTTAATAATCAATTGAAATTGCTTATAATAATTGGTAAGTAAAATTAAAACACGAAATGAAAACTTTAAGGAAGTCACTAAAATCAAATCTCTTTGCAGACAACTAAAATATTTGGATGCTGATTCTTGGACACATTAAGAGACTGGCCGATGAAAAATGATAGTGGCATATCGAGAAGAGAAAGTTTCCATAAATCAAAGTGCAACCAAAAACACGTGGTATTTATTCTTTTCCATATCAACAACTACTGGATGATAATTCGCATCACATCGATAGTTTAATTTACATCGCATCATCGGTTTAATTTGTTATTTTGTGAATTGAAATTGCTGGAAATTTATTCCAATTATCTAGTCATCAAGTTCCTGAAAATTGCCAGTATTTTAATAACAACAATTTTGTAAAACCAACGTTCTTGAGGAAAACACGAAGTACGTGGTCAGTTGGAAGAAATACAAATTGGTAAGTCAAAATAAAAAGTGAAATGAAAACATAATGGAAATCACAAAACTCGATTGTTTTGCAGAAAACTAAAATCATTGGATGGTATATTCTTGGAAGATGTTGGCCGATGAAAAACCGATGAAGGGAACAACAAAGAAAAGTTTTCAGAAAACTTACAAGGTGCAACCAATTAAAACAAAGTGCAACAATTCCTATATCAAGAACTTCTGGATGAAAATGTGCATTACATCAATTTACATCCCGTCATCAGTTTGATATTTTGTGATTTCCTCTTGCTGGAATCTATTCTAACACACAAGCCAGCAAGTTCCTCGATAGTAATTATTTCAAATTGCCAGGATATTAATTAATAGTTATTTGACACCAACATTATGGAGGAAATGGAATTATACATGTAAAAATGTTTAAGATATTTAAAGTTGTATTCATAGTTTTATTTATTAATACGTTTAATAAGATAATTACATTTTGATTGGTATTATATTATTATTTTTATATATTATTAATGTTATTTTTAAGATTATTATATTTGTTAACGAAAAAAATAATAAAATTTACAAAATCTCTAGAAATTTAGTATTGACTTTCAGTTAGAACTAGGATTGACTTTCATACAAATTGTGGTTTGAAAGTATTCGCAACAATGCTATTTTTTTATTTTTATCACATTGAAAACTGTTTGAGAAATTATTGAGTAGCGATGCATTTCAATTTGAGGATTACAATTGAGAAGTTATTGCTATTGTGTTGAATTTTACTGTTGAGGGTAATGTCTGTTTTTTGTTGAGAACGCGATTTTCTCAACAATTTCTCAACTTGAATATTACCCTAATCCTTTGAAAAAATGTTTGAAAAATTATTGAATTTTAGTATTTTTCAAACGTTTGTGTTTATTGGGAACTAGTAATAAATATTTACTGCTGCGATTATTTATGACACTGTGCCACTTTGAATTTCATGTTTTTCGATAAATTAGTCACAATAAATTTCTATTGTGAGTCGATGAAGCGTCACTTTATCAAAATACAATCTGGCAACATCGGCGCGCCTTGCACTGATGAGATGTTCTGGATAGAACACCAGTGCAACGATGTTCTGGATAGCCCATACAAATGTTGCATCCAGTGCAAAAATAAAACAGCCCTATAGTTGCACTGGTGTCTGATGTCCGATCGAACCAAAATTGGTCCAAAGATTGATTAATTTTTAAATTTGGTCCGATGGTCGGACAAAATGCAATTTGTTGATTTTGGTCCATTTTAGTCGGTATTTTTTCAAAATATTATATAGAAATAAAATTTTGACAAAAATTTCTTTAGAAATAAAATTTTGACAAAAATTTCTATAGAAATAAAATTTTAACAATATTTTCTATAGAAATAAAATTTTCACAAAATTTTGTACAGAAATAAAAACGTAAAAAATTTTATATGGAAATAAAATTTTTCCATAACTTTCTATAGAAATAAAAGTTTGACAAATTTTCTATTGAAATAATATATTAATAAAATTTTCTATAGAAATAATATATATTAATAAAATTTTTGGCTAAATTTTCTATAGAAATGAAGTTCTGACAAAATGTCCTAATGAAATAAAATTCCAATGAATTAAAATTATAACAAAGTTTTCTGTAGAAATACAATTTTGACAAAATTTGCTACATTTTTTGAATTTTACGCGCTTCTGAGAATCCCCACCACGTAGAAAACAATCGTATATGACATCCTAAACTTGTCGGAAAAGCGCCGTCACTATTGAGAAGTTGTACCACGCCAAGTTACTACAAAAAGTATCGCATGAGTGCAATTATTAAGTGCATTTTTTAATAAATTTTTGAACGACGCCAATAAGAGCCCCTTCAAACAATCAGAGCAAGTGCATTTTAAGATAGTTGTAAAAGAATCATTATGGTCAAATAAAGCACGATTGTTTAGATGTTTATTAATTTGATTAAACATTTATAAATTCTTATAAATATAACATTTATACCACTATCACAACACATTTAACATAATTTTCTTTATTAATAATAGAATGATGTTGATTTACAAGTGGCAAGTTACACGTTGCAGCGTCTATCAGCCAGTGTTTTTATTCTCGATGGAGGCAGCGTGTCTGTAAAATATCTGAAAAACAATCACTTTATTCCATTTGGAAAGTCAAAAATTGTTCACCAATATACCTTTTACAATTTTAAGCGAAAAAACTATGTTTCCAGCACTTCATTATCGATTTTATTAAAATAAATTATAAGAAGCTAGTTGCGCTTGGTGTTTCACAAAATATAAAATGGCTCTTGTAACAATAGTGATGGCAAAATAGTTTCATGTACATTTCATACTTTTACATACGTTTCCTCCCATCACAGTTGGCGATTGTTGAAGTGTCACTAAAAAGCGTCACTTTATCAAAATACAATCTGGTAACACCGACTCGACTTGCATTGATGAGATGTTCTGGATAGAACACCAGTGCAACGATTTTCTGGATAGCCCATACAAATGCTGCATCCAGTGTTAAAAGAAAACAGCCCTATTGTTGTTTTTGGTCTCAGCTTAGAACCATGCATTGACTAAATTACAAGTGTAGCTTAACCAACGGAGGAAAAGTATGCTTGTCAAATTTATTTGGGCAAAGCCCTATAGACTGCAAGCTGGTTGGATGTATAGCTGTTTCGGAATTACCACATTCCTCATCAGCATCTTCTACTTGCAGCAAAACTATCAACCAATTATTAGAATAAATTCGGTACTTCACTCAACCCAAAGTGAACTACACTTTAACCTTTCGAAAAAAGGTTTGATAGTCGTTAGCATTGTCATGTGATCGATACCCCATTTATCGTTTTATTTTGTTATCGCTCACAATTTTTTGCGTTTGTCGTCCGGATAAACTTAAACTCTGAACGGCGCATTATGGGAACACACGGAAATGTTCATATTTTAATATTTTTTACATTCACCCTGTTTAGTGCTTTGAATTCTTTCGATTCACAATGTTATTACAAATACAGAAATTTCGTTTTGATAAACTTATAATCTAACCGCTCAATAAATAATCTAGGATTTTGCTTTGTTTGAACGGCCCATTTTCTTTTCGTGTGGCTGAGAAAAAGATGAATTTTGATAAATGCAGTCCGGTACCACTGAGGAAATGGCAACACTGATTACAGAATGACTTTTAATCAGATTATTTGTTTATTATTCTTGTAAAAAACTTATTCGCGCTGCACTTTCAAGATTGGTAATCACTATAATTTTTTACCCAATTATTAAAATATCGATTCAATATTCATCTAGACGATGTTTGTTTCCTAAAACGGAGCAACTGCAGTTTATGGGCCCCTCGCCGAAGAAAATATTTACTCTCCCCCCCCCACTTTGGACTCTGTCCGTCCGGCCACTTTTCCCCCTTGGGTTAATACTTACAACATACAAAAATTATTTCAGTAATAATACATTTTATTTTTTTCTACTCAGAATAAAAACTCCATAACTTTGCTAAAAGTGGACTTATAAAGACATGTTGTACATCAATCGAAAAGCCAGAATATAGGCTTTCAAGCTATGTATAAAAAAATGTTAGGGTATAATCGAAGACTTTTTGAGATATAACGAAAATAACAAAAAAATAGGGTAAAAATTTTCTTTTTTTATTTATATCTCCCAAACTAAATTAAGTATTAAAAAAATATTTTTTTTAATACTTGAATAAGCTTTCATATGATACCAAGTTTGTCTAGATTGGGCAAAAAACAAAAGAGATATATCAAGTTTTTATTGACCATTTGGAGGGCTATATCTCAAGACCCGGGTATGGGTCACTTTGTTGGAATCAGCTCACCGAATGATACAACATATATTAATTTTAAGCAATTCGGCGAGGGGCCCATAAACTGCAGTTGAGCCCCTAAAACTCCGCCGATGGAATATGATATAGCAAAAACTTTTATATGATTTTAAGCAACAAGAGAATGCGGGTGTTGCATTATCTTTTGGTTTCCAGATATTCTAATAACAATGGTCAAAATTATATGCAGGTTGTGTACCAGAGATTGCACAAACCAAAATTACAAAAAACTCTATGATGATTGCGAAGTGTATAGAATAACAACTGAGTACTTCGATGCAATGGTAAAATAATAAAAATTTGAAATTTCTCTGTCCATTATTATCCATTACATCTTATCTTTGTAGTTCCTGAATACAAACCTTGAATTAACTTCTATTTGCGTCAACTGTTGGGATCGTATGGCAAACTTTTGGCGTTTCCAGCAGAAAGCTGCTACTACAGTTGGTAAAACACAACAGGTGTCTCAAGGTACCACATGTATGTTATGCTCAACTAGCACGGACGTATCATCCCTGGAAGAAAATGTCGAAGCTCTTCAAATACTAAATAGGTTTTTTGATATCAAATTAACAAATGTGATTAAAATTTGCTGTGATTGTTGGAAAATGATTTTCGAGTTCCATAAATTTCAAGAGTCAGTGCTTCATGGCCAAAAAATTAACGATAAGTGCATAAAGTTGAGTGAAATTCCGGGTCTTGATAATGACGAAAGCAGAGCAGAGTTTCCAGTTGATGTCAAATCTGATAAAACAGATTATATTACAAATGGCTTCGATCAAATTGTTGTAAAAGAAGAACCTGAATTGGAATTAATCGATATACACAACGAAAGTGAACACGAATTATATACTAAATTCCAAGAAACAAGTTCTATGTATTACAAAGCAGATGTTAACAAAGTCCATAACACAAATGCCATCAGCAAAAAAGAAAACAAAGAATATATAGAATATAATTCTTCGGATGAGGAACGCAATGATTCCGATCCAATGCAAAGATCATATGAAAAAAGAAAGACAATACCTGAACTTGATGCAATTATAGCCCAATGGCGACCTGTACTTCATTGTCCCTATTGCAGAAACACTGCCACGACATTTACACTTTTGCAAGGCCATTGTCATACTCAACATCCTGGTAGAAAATGTTATATTACATGTTGCCAGTGTAAGCTTAGAACACATTACTACATTGAAGAACATATTCGTTATCATGCCGATGCGACCATATTCAATTGTGAAATATGTGGCCAAGAAAATAGAACGAGACTACGTTTGAAACGTCATAAGGACTATTGGCATTCGGGACCATGTAAAACAATTGCAAATGATATGCCAAGTAATAACAATGATTTACTATGTCTGGAGTGTGGAAAACGACCTAAAACTCTCGGAGCTCTACGTAAACACTTGCACAGACATGAGGCTAAACGAAAATTTAAATGTGCCGTGTGTGATAAGGGTTTCAGAGGTCGCACCGATTTACGAACACATCTAGCTACTCATGGTGAAAATGCATGTCCTTATTGCCCAATGACATTTAAATTTCTTTCTAAACTGAAAAGGCATCTCAAACAGGAGCACGCGGATATGGAACAAATACTATGACCAGAGCACCTTAATACCGAAAATTAGAGATCCTATCATATCATGATTTTCGAAAATCCGAATAAGATTTTTTGTGACGGCAAGAAATTTAGAAAATTTATATAAAGAACTTTTTCCTAACAATATTTTATTGAACTGTAAGTATATTTATTTTATTTCCTCTCAAAAGACTTTGCAGTGTATACATATGCAAATTAAAAAAAAAAATATATTATACATACTTTCGTACAATTTTTCAAATCCCCATTTCAATTTACTTTTTGTATGAATAAGAAAAGAATTTTTA
The DNA here is from genome assembly GCF_050003625.1 of Haematobia irritans. Taxonomy (NCBI): domain Eukaryota; kingdom Metazoa; phylum Arthropoda; class Insecta; order Diptera; family Muscidae; genus Haematobia; species Haematobia irritans. Next base: position 33,974,610 of record NC_134400.1, on the reverse strand, counting down.
TTGGTAAAAGGTACTGTGAAAATATTTGAATTTTTTTGTTTTGTTTCCCAAGCCTATGTATATATGAAAAAATTTATATAAAATTATGCACAAAAGTGAATTTACTTCTAAAGATGTTGAATTATTGTAACTTTATAAATAAAATAAAACCTATTGAAAAGAAATTATTTATATAAATATTTCATCACCAGAAATGTTTCCCCCTAAATTTGGGGAAAACGCTAAACCTCGCAATACTGCACTTTCTACACAATCAACTCTGCTTCTCTTACATAGAGAATTTGTAAAAACTTTATTCCTATAGAAAATTTTATTAACCTTTTATTTCCATAGAAAATTCTGTCCAAATTTTATTTCTATAAAAAATTTTGTTCCTACACCCAAAGAAGTAGGGACAGCAGAAAAGTCTGCTAAAACAGCAGAAAGTCTGCTGAAAAAGGGACAGCAGTCACTGCTTGCTGAAATAGCAAACATTTTCATTTATCGAATTGAGGCATAACAGCAAACAAAATGTTTGCTGATCGTATTTAGGAGCTTGTAAGTATATTACAGTGCAAAAATATACCAAAAACTACTTTTGGTTCTTAAATATGCTTTGGGGAAAATTTATAACCTAAACATTTTATAAATTGTTGTTCATTTGGCCCTGAAGTACAAAAATATAACAGCAGACATCGACTGCTGTTTTTAGCAGACTTTTTTCTACGAGTGTATAGAAAGATTTGTCAAAATTTTATTCCTATAGAACATTTTATTAAAATTTTATTTCTATAGAAAATTTTGTTAATATTTTATTTCTATAGAAAATTTAGGCAAAATTTTATTCCTATAGAAAATTCTGTCAACATTTTATTCCTATAGAAAGTTTTGTTATAATTTTATACCTATAAAAATTTTTGTCAAATTTTTATTCATATAGAAAATTTTGTCAAAATTTTCTTCTATAGAAAGTTTTGTAAAAATTTTACTCCCATAGAAAATTTTGTCAAAAATGTATTACTGTAGATACAGATAAATTGATTTTGCATTTTCATAATAGCCGTTTGAACTAATCATGTTTCTCACTGACAATAATTATGTCACCATTCATTTTATTCATAAATTTTCTATAGGAATACAGCTTTGACAAAATTTTCTATGGGAATAAAACATTGACAAGATTTTCTATAGGAATCAAATTTTAACAAAATTTTCTATAGAAGTAAAATTTAAAAAAAAATTTTATTTCTATAGGATTACAATTTTCTATGGGAATACAATTTTTAATAAAATTTTCTATGGGAATAAAATTTTGACAAAATTTTGTTCATAAAGAATATTTGGTCAAAGTAAATAATCCGAAAAGTTTAAAAATTTGATTGAAGATCGTCCTTGGTTTGTTTTTGTTAAAATATTTAAATTAATTAACGGCATCTCCAATTTCTTTTATTGTGAATGAATTGCGTTTACGTGCATGTGTTTATTTAGGTATCATTGTCATATGTCACTTTCTACACAAACAACTCTGTTTCTCTTACATAAAGAATTGCATTGACACTTCACATCGTTTTTATTCCCACCACTTTCATAACAATTAGATGTAATTATATCAAAAAAAAAAATATATAATGGTAATTTTATATAAAATAAAATAACTCCTACACTCTATTAATTAAATTTCATATCTTAGGCATCATCGATAATATTAACTGGCTTAGGATTGGCAGCTGTTGGATTTGCTGGTAAACATGTTATGCGTCGTATGCCGGCCATGACCACCAAATTCAATGAGGCAATGAAGAATTTGCCAAAATTTGATGCTGAGTCTTTGGCCAATGCCAAATACTATAAGGGAGGGTTTGATCCAAAAATGAACAAGAGAGAAGCATCTTTAATATTGGGTGTTAGTCCTAGTGCATCCAAATCCAAGGTTTGACCACAACCACATGGAAGGAACGAATTATATTTTGACTTTGATGTCTATATATTTTAGGTGAAAGATGCTCACAAACGAATTATGTTACTGAATCATCCGGATCGTGGTGGTTCTCCATATTTGGCTGCTAAAATTAATGAAGCCAAGGATTTCATGGACAATGCTAAGTAGGCTTTTGTTTGAAGATTTTCAATTGTTAATGTATATTTAGTTATGTTTTGAAATAATATTACATTTGTACAACAAGAATCTGCATCTGGAAGTTGATATATTGTTGTGTTGTAGTTCTTGCTCATTCATATACCCATAGGAAAATAGCAGCAGCGCTACGTCTAAACTCAAAAGAAAACGATAGAATTTGGTTCAGCAGGGAAGTCAGATTCATTATACCCTTCACCACTACTGTGGTAAGGGTATAATAAGTTTGTGCATTTGTATGTAACGCCAAGAAATAATTGTCATAGACCCATCTTTTAGTATACCGATCGGCTTAGAATTAAATTCAGAGTCGATTTCGCGATGTCCGTTTGTCTGTCTGTCCGTCCGTCCGTCTGTCTGTATACACAAAGCACAGGTCACAGTTTAAGTCCGATCGTCCTCAAATTTGACATAACGTCTTACTTCGGATAGAAGACAATCGCTATTGATTTTGGAAAAAATCGGTTCAGATTTAGATATAGCTGCCATATATAGTTATCACCGATTTGATCATAATTCACGTATTTATGAACCGACGTTCTTCAAATTTTGTACATCTGAATATTTTGTCAGTCCCGTCAAAACTGCCAAATATCAGCTAAATCGGTTCAGATTTATATATAGCTCCCATATATATCTTTCGTCCGATTTGGACTTAGATGACCCCAAAAGCGAGAGTTTTGCCCTTATTTGCTTCAAATTTTGCACAACAAGTACGTTTAATAGTATCGTTAATTGTGCCAAATTTAGTTGAAATCGGTTCAGATTTAGATATAGCTCCCCTATATATCTTTCGTCCGATTTTGACTTATATGGCTTCAAAAGCAAGAGTTTTGCCCTGATTTGATTAAAATTTTGTAAAAGGAGTACGTTTAATAGTATCGTTCATTGTGGCAAATTTAGTTGAAATCGGTTCAGATTTAGATATAGCTCCCATATATATCTTTCGACCGATTTGGACTTATATGGCCCCAAAAGCCAGAGTTTTTCCCTGATTTGCTTCAAATTTTGCACAACAAGTACGTTTAATAGTATCGTTAAGTGTGCTTAATTTGGTTAAAATGGGTTTCGATTTAAATATAGCTCCCATATATATCTTTCGTCCGATTTGGATTTATATGGCCTCAAAAGCCAGAGTTTTGCCCTGAGTTGCTTGAAATTTTGCACAAGGAGTACGTTTTATAGTATTGTTAATTGTGCAAAATTTAGTTGAAGTCGGTTCAGATTTAGATATATCTCCCATATATATCATTCGCCCGATTTGGACTAATATGCCCACAGAGGCAAAAGTGCTACTCTGATTTACGTGAAATTTTGCAGAGGAAGTAGAATTGAACTTGAAACTTTGCACAGGCAGTAGAATTAAGGTTCTGCATATGCGTGTTTATTTTGGTTGAAATCGGTTCAGATTTTGATATAGCTCCCATATATATCTTTCGCCCGATTTACACTCATATGACCACAGAGGTCAAAGTTGTTATCCGATTTACGTGAAATTTTGCACAGGGAGTAGATTCAACATAGTAACTATGCATGTGAAATTTGATTGCAATCGGTTCAGATTTCGATATAGATTCCATATATATGTTTTTCCTAGTTAGGCAAAACTGGCCGAAATACCTACATTTTCCTTATCAAATCGCCACTGCTAAGTCGAAAACTTATCAAAATGACTCAAATTTTCCTACTACTCTATTACACATCTATCGACCGATAAATCATAAATACACATTTGCGAAGTTGCCTCAAAATTGGTTCATATTTAAATGTTTCCTATATTTTTTTACTAACATTGTGTTCCACCTTAGCGCATTAGCCGACTTAAATGTAAAATCTATAAGTATTGCAGAACTCTGTACAGATCTGCTCAGATATACAGAATATATGTGTATGGATTCATATAGCATCCAACACATTGGACAGATTTGATATGGTATCGAAAATGTGGACTTACAAAGTGGTGAAGGGTATAAAATAGTCGGCCCCGCCCGACTTTAGACTTTCCTTACTTGTTTTGTTTAAAAATGTTCACAATTTCAATTTAAATACTTTTACTTTTTTTAGAAAGAGAATCGAACCAATTAAAATTTTAGTTGAATTATTTGGGAGTTTCGGGCAAATCAAATAATTTTTTAATCAAGAATATATTTTGCTTTGATTAAAAATATAATTTAATTAAACAAATTTGTAAGTTTTTGAATTCATTTAAAACTTTAATAGAAAAAATATGTTTAGGCATCACAGATAAAATTTATAAGTTTATGGAGAAGGTCTCACAGATAAAATTTATAAGATTATGGAGAACATAGGTTAGCCATATTATGATTTGGTTATGAAAAATTTGACGGACGTGGTGCCATTAATACATTCCTATTTATTATGAAATCAGCGTTACCGTTGGGAATTTTTAAAAAGTGGCACATTCTTTTTATTAGCTTTTACCAAAAACCTTAAAAAATAAATACTGATATGAGGTAAAGTTAAAATATACAAATTGGAGCACAAATGCTCTTTAACACCCATGTTCCGATATCCACTTCAATTCCATTTCCACTGTTCACGTAAAATCCACGAACGTGAAAATTTGGTGTTCTTAATTCCACGTTGTTTTTTTTAACTTTTCTGTAACCAGCTGGGTTGCACAAATCACCCTAAAATTCAATAAGGCGTAAATCAAAATAAGTGGAATCAATAGACTTATTATAATTTATTATTTTTTTAATTAAAAATGACGCAGTTTTAATAAAACTCATGTATTAAATATAAAACATTTCAAATTTTTTTACGCGAGCACTTTTTTTAACCGGAAATACACCCATCTTGGACATAATACAACTTTCACCAAGACTTTTGCAAGTGAATTGATTTCACGAAAATTCCGGTGAAATTGGATTGTAGGACACGAAAATCGTGAAATTGATTCACATTCACCTGGATTCACATTCACCATCGGGCCTTTTAATTATATCTTTAAATTGGTTTTCGATATCAAAATAATGTAAAGGGTGATTTGTTAAGAGCTTGATAACTTTTTTTTTAAAAAAAAAAACGCATAAAATTTGCAAAATCTCATCGGTTCTTTATTTGAAACGTTAGATTGGTTCATGACATTTACTTCTTGAAGATAATTTCATTTAAATGTTGACCGCGGCTGCGTCTTAGGTGGTCCATTCGGAAAGTCCAATTTTGGGCAACTTTTTCGAGCATTTCGGCCGGAATAGCCCGAATTTCTTCGGAAATGTTGTCTTCCAAAGCTGGAATAGTTGCTGGCTTATTTCTGTAGACTTTAGACTTGACGTAGCCCCACAAAAAGTAGTCTAAAGGCGTCAAATCGCATGATCTTGGTGGCCAACTTACCGGTCCATTTCTTGAGATGAATTGTTCTCCGAAGTTTTCCCTCAAAATGGCCATAGAATCGCGAGCTGTGTGGCATGTAGCGCCATCTTGTTGAAACCACATGTCAACCAAGTTCAGTTCTTCCATTTTTGGCAACAAAAAGTTTGTTAGCATCGAACGATAGCGATCGCCATTCACCGTAACGTGGCGTCCAACAGCATCTTTGAAAAAATACGGTCCAATGATTCCACCAGCGTACAAACCACACCAAACAGTGCATTTTTCGGGATGCATGGGCAGTTCTTGAACGGCTTCTGGTTGCTCTTCACTCCAAATGCGGCAATTTTGCTTATTTACGTAGCCATTCAACCAGAAATGAGCCTCATCGCTGAACAAAATTTGTCGATAAAAAAGCGGATTTTCTGCCACTGATTTTGGTAATAAAATTCAATGATTTGCAAGCGTTGCTCGTTAGTAAGTCTATTCATGATGAAATGTCAAAGCATACTGAGCATCTTTCTCTTTGACACCATGTCTGAAATCCCACGTGATCTGTCAAATACTAATGCATGAAAATCCTAACCTCAAAAGAATCACCCTTTATAACATTATTGGTTGTTAAGTAATTCGGATCTAATAATTTTGTATTATTCAACTTTTTATATGCCAATTCATGAAAAATTTTGACCACAATTTTAGGGTAAATTTTAGAATATTAGTTTTAAATGTAGTAATACCAGTTTCAGGAATGCTTTCTGAAATAATTTGTGATATGTCTTCGTGGCCTATGTATATTTTCGTAATTTCTTTAATATACCAAGAATTTTTATAGTCGATATCTTGAAAATTGCAATATAACTCTTTTTTAAGTAGAAATTGCCACTGACGGTCTCTTTTATAGGTTTTGAGCAGAACTGGTCACACACCAGGGACTGTACCGGTCCTGTGGCTGTAATAGAATATTTTTTATTAAATATATTATATCAGAATTATAGTCTGTCGAACTGGAACAATTAGTCTCCAAAAGTGATTGCAAACTTTTTTTAACTGATCCATCATCTATTATTCTTAGCAGTCGCACTACAAACTTTAAACATTTTCATAATTATCATATCATCATAGAAACGATATTTAACACTACAATATATTTGACATAAACTAAATTGAATCATAACCATTCACATATATAAAGAGTTAATGGACAATATCTGTTTATCGTTGGTGCACAATATTCAATTTTCTGAATAATGCATCTATTTATGATGTTAACTTTTGAAAAAGTTTAAAGTGGCACAAATTCGTAAAAAGTATCACATTTAGTGGCATAAGAAAAAAGTGGCAAATTTGCCACTAAAGTGGTAGAGTATATTTCCCCTAAGTTATTATTTTAAGGTAGGTATTAATTTCGAGTTTAGCAGCTAAAAGTCGCCATAAAATGTTGGCAAAATTTTCTATAAATAAATAATAAAATTTTGGCAAAATGTTCTATAAATAAATAATAAAAATTTGGCAAAGTTTTCTATAGAAATAAAATTTTCTACAGAAATACAATTTTGGCGAAATTTTCTATAGAAATAAAATTTTGGCAAACAGTTTCTATAGAAATAAAATTTTGCAAAATTTTCTATAGAAGTAAAATTTTGACAAAATTTTCTATAGAAATAAAATATTGACAAAATTATCCATAGGAATAAAATTTTAATAAAACCGTCTACAGAAATAAAATTTTAATAAAAATATTTATAGAAATAAAATGTTGGCAAAATTTTCTATATAAAAAAATTTTTGACTAAATTTTCTAAAGGAATAAAATTTTGACAAAATTTCCTATTGGAATAAAATTTTGACATAATTTTCTATAGGAATAAAATTTTGACAGAATTTCCTATAGGAATAAAAATTTGACAAGATTGTGTATACACCCAGAAAAAAGTGCCTTCGAAACTAAAGGAAAAATTTTTCATCAATATAGTTTATCCATTTTATTTCCATTAAGGTAAATTTTTGTGAAAAATAATAAAATTTACTCGTTTCAGTAAAAAAATCCTAAACTGTAAGCAGTTAGGAATAGTTCATTAACTAGAATAAGGCATGGAATTTTACTCATACTATTTTCTTCGCTGGGTATAAGAATTTACTACTGAAAAAGAAAATTTTATTCACCGATAACAAAGCATTCATAAAAATAAACAAAAACCGAACTAAAACCAAGTTTCCTCAAAATTAGTAAAATTTCTTATAAAATGATAATTGCGACTTCCTTTATAATAGAAAGTTTTTCATACATACGAACAACACTTGGCATAGAAAAATATTTTAGTTCATTCGTACTAAGAAGTATGCAATCCTTTCAAAACTTAAGGAAACACACTTGTTAGAATATAGGAAATGTTCCTAAATTTCTATTGTCTACCTGTAATCGATACCTGTCATCGTAATCGATGTGTTTGCGCGTGGGTGTAATCGATATATTTGCGCGTCGGTTGTTTTTTTAGTTGGAATCGCGTTGTTTTGGTATACGGAGAGATTGTTAAAAAATAATATGGTAAAATAATATAATAAATAACAAATAAAATATATAAAATATTTGTTATTTTAAATTAGTGAGAAAAATTTTCGTTTTTTTAAATAAATCTATCAATGTTCGTGATAGTGTATAAAGAAAGAAAACACCAGCAGAATAACAACCCTTTCATTTGTCTTCATTTTGGAATCTTCAATTATCAGGTAATATTCAGTGACGCTAACCTTTTGCAACAAAAATGTTTTATGATTTTTTATATTTGTAGGTATTGAAATTGTAAAAGGAGGGCAAAATCGTTAGGCAGCAACTTATTAAAAGTGAAAAGTACAAGAAGAAGAAAAAGTGCGTTTTACAGTTGATAATATCACACGGAAATTGGAAATAGTGGAATAATAAACTAATATTTCAAAGAGATTCGATGCTGTTGATTCTTAATAAATATATTCAATATATTAATAAAACATGTTTTTTATTGAAGATAAAATTGCTTATAGAAATAAATAAAATTGTATTTAAAAACGAAGGTAAGCAGTTCTAATTATGAAGTAAAAGTTTTACCACAAATGTGTAAGATTTGTCGAAATGAATGAAAAAATTTCAATAAAATCATTCCATATATGAATTCAAATTAGTTAAATTTTTTCATTCTGTAGTATAGTGGTATATAAATATAGGAAAATGTTAACTAATATATGGAATGCATTATTCCTAATTTCTACGAAAATCACATCGTTCAAACAAATAAAAATGTCTTTGGCGCTATACGAAGTTCAACTTTCTTCACAATGAGTTCATTTTAACTTAAAGAAGGGGTCACTTTTTTCTGGGTGTAGAAATACAATTTTGACAAAATTGTCTACAGAAATAAAATATTGAGAAAATTTTCGATAGAAATCAAAAACTACAAAATAAAATTTTTTATGTAATAGTTTTTTTTTATTTTTGGTAAAATTTGCTTCAAATTGTTGGATTGTTAGATTATTTTTGGATCGAGGTGCAACCGTGATTGTCAAAGGACCGATTCCCACATTTGATTTCCGGATCCCATAGGAGGTGCAAATTTCATCCTATCCTCGGTCAATAATTATATATAGCCCCCATACAATCCGATCCCCAGTTATGACTTGCAGAGCCTCTGGAAGGAGCAAATTTCAGCCGATCTGTTTGAAAGTTGGTACGTGATGTTAACATATGCCCTCTAATAACAACCAAGCAAAAATTAGCCCACATAGGTCCATTATTATATAGTCCACTAATGAAACGATCCCCATATTTTACATCCAGATCCTCTTGGAAGAGAGAGATTTTGACAAAATTTTGTATAAGAATAACATTTTGGCTAAATTTTCTATAGAAATAAAGTGTTGGCAAAAATTTCTATAGAAATAATATTTTGGCAAAAAATTTCTACAGAATAAAATTTTTGCAAAATTTTCTAAGAAATAAAATTTTGGCAAAAAAAAATTCTATAGAAATATAGTTTTAATAAAATTTTCTATAGAAATAAAATTTTTGCAATATTTTCTAAGAAATAATATTTTGCCAAAAAAAAAAAAATTATAGAAATAAAAGTTTAATAAAATTGGCAAAATTTTCTATATGAATAAAAATTTCTATAGGAATAAAACTTTGTCAATATTTTCTTTAGGGATAAATTTTCGAATAAAATTTTCTATAGGAATACATTTGTGACAAGATTTCCAATAGGAATGAAATTTTGACAAATTTCCTATAGGAATAAAAATTTCTAAGAAATAAAATTTTGGCAAAAAAAATTCTATAGAAATATAGTTTTAATAAAATTTTCTATAGAAATTAAATTTTTGCAATATTTTCTAAGAAATAATATTTTGCCAAAAAAAAAAATTATAGAAATAAAAGTTTAATAAAATTGGCAAAATTTTCTATATGAATAAAAATTTCTATGAGAATAAAACTTGACAATATTTTCTTTAGGGATAAATTTTCGAATAAAATTTTCTATAGGAATACATTTGTGACAAGATTTCCAATAGGAATGAAATTTTGACAAATTTCCTATAGGAATAAAAATTTGACAAAATTTCCTATTGGGAATAAAATTTTGACAAAATTTTCTGTAAGAATAACATTTTGACAAAATTTTCTATAGGAATAAAATTTTGACAAAATTTTCTGTAAGAATAACATTTTGACAACATTTTCTATAGGAATAAAAAATTGACAAAATTTTCTATAGGAATAACATTTTAACAAAATTTTCTATAGAAATAAAATTTTGACATAATTTTCTATAGGAATAAAATTTTGACAAAATTTTCGATAACAAGAAAAATTTCATTCCTATAATTTCATTTGAAATACGAAATTTTCTTAAACAACATAAATAAATTACTAAGGTTTTATAAGTTTTCTTTAACTTGATTAAAAGTATTAGCTCATTTATGGCAACTTTTAATATATTTTTGTTAAAAATTTCTAAAATAAACCTACACTTTCCCTAATGGTTGTTTCACTCTTGTTTGGGCGTTTAAAAAACGCCTTTCGATTGAATAGTACCGTAAGCAAAAACGTAGCCGTTGATTTGTGAGATCGGCTTTGGTTTCTATTCCTTTCCTTTAAGGTGAGTACTATATTCGGATTTTTCACCAAAACACTAAATTAAAAGTACAAATATATTTATGAAGACGATTATATTTTGATCGAGTCTTGGCAAATAATGGATGGAAAAGATCCAATGAATTGGTTGCATATAATTTTATATTTCTAAATTAATTAGTAAAAAAAGTAATCGTGAAAATAAGCTGGTTTACAGCTTGAAAACTGAACATAGTACTCAGCTCAGTCGGCGGCGGCTGACAGTAAATTTTTGCCTCCGGCGGCGGGCAATTATCCATTATGCGCCCTGCAGACTATAACAACATGTTTCTGTATGTCGAACGAGCTCAATCGATCGACTGAAATCGACACAAACAGCTGAATTTATAACCAGAAATCAGCTGTTTCTATGCATTCCAGTCGATCGATAGAGCTCGATCGACATACAGAAACAGGCTGTAAGTTTATTCGGACGACAGTACTAGTTTCGAACATATCCCATATATTGACCACATTATAAGTTAAGTCCGAAGGCATAATCGATACTGCTGCATGTTTAGGGTATCGATAACACATTTACCGATTATTTAGTTTCTATAAATTATACGAATTATATATAATTAATAATACATTTTTCTGGTTTAAAATTCTGATTATTTTGTTGTACGATTAATCTCAAAGTGATCTATGGCCTTTAAAAAATGATATTAATGAGGTGGCAACAATAACATCAGCTGAGTCAAACTGTTACACGTCATAGTTTGTTTGACAGACCAACAACAGCAACAAGTTAGCAAGAATTAAAGGTAAATACAAGTGTTTATAGCTTTCACCGTTATTGACTTCATTTGACTCCAGTTTAAAACGTAGGTTAGTTTTCGCATAAACATTTTGGAAGACAAAATAAGTCAACATTTCATTATTTCCCTGGTTTTTGTTTGTTTGCAGATTCAATCAATATGCGTCAACTAAAAGGTAAGGTTAAGGAAACGCGAAAGCAACGCAAGGAAAGGCGATTGGAAAATTTGGCCATACAAAATCAAATGAAAACAGTGGTTTTGCCTGTTATTGGTGTCCTGGCTTTAGTTATTGCTGTTTTCGTTTATATCAAAACCAGACCATCGGCCATAATTACCGACGTGTAGGAGAAACTACAACATACCGGCTCGACAATATAACCATTTCCGTACCTGTACAACAGTGCAATGACCGACCTAGAATGTGTAAATAAAACTATTTTAGCTCGACACGATTGCTAAAATATGATATTTCCAGTATAACTTCATAACTGGCCTTGTATCTATGTATGAATTTATATTTGCATTTGCTTGTTTTATATTTATTTGTGTAAATTCCAGTTGAAAACTATTTTTTTATATTAAAAAGAATTTTTATTTAGTTTTTTTTTTTCTACTTGTATAGAATAAAATTATATCTTTAAAATTTCAATAAAAAATTTATCGAATTCTTTGTTAAAATTTTATTTCTATAGAAAATTTAGTCAAAATTTTATTTCTATAGAAAATTTTGTCAAAATTTTATTTCAATAGAAAATTTTGTCAAAATTTTATTTCTATAGAAATTTTGTCAGAATTTTATTTCTATAGAAATTTTTGTAAAAATTTTTATTTCTATAAAAATTTTTGCCAAATTTTATTTCTATAGAAAATTTAGTCAAAATTTTATTTCTATAGAAAATTTTGTCAAAATTTTATTTCTATAAAAAATTTTGTCAAAATTTTATTTCTATAAAAAATTTTGTCAAAATTTTATTTCTATAGAAAATTTTGTCAAAATTTTATTTCTATAGAAAATTTCGTCAAAATGTTATTTCCATAGAAAATTTTGTCAAAATGTTATTTCCATAGAAAATTTTGTCAAAATTTTATTTCTATAGAAAATTTAGTCAAAATTTTATTTCTATAGAAAATTTTGTCAATATTTTATTTCAATAGAAAATTTTGTCAAAATTTTATTTCTATAGAAAATTTTGTCAAAATTTTATTTCTATAGAAAATTTTGTCAAAATTTTATTTCCATAGAAAATTTTGTCAAAATTTTATTTCCATAGAAAATTTTGTCAAAATGTTATTTCCATAGAAAATTTTGTCAAAATTTTATTTCCATAGAAAATTATGTCAAAATTTTATTTCTATAGAAAATTTTGTCAAAATTTTATTTCTACAGATAAGTCCCCGGTCTAACAACACCCAAAGAAATTTGTTAGTAGGGACAGCAGAAAAGCCTGCTGAAACAGCAAAAAGTCTGCTGAAAAAGGGACAGCAGTCATTGTTTTTTCCTATGAGTGAAAGAAAAAAACATTTTTTTGTCAAAATTCGTTTTTATTATTCAACATAGTTCCCTTCAAGAGCGATACAACGATTATAACGACCTTCCAATTTTTTGATACCATTTTGGTAGTACTCCTTCGGTTTTGCCTCAAAATAGGCCTCAGTTTCGGCGATCACCTCTTCATTGCAGCCAAATTTTTTCCCTGCGAGCATCCTTTTGAGGTCTGAGAACAAGAAAAAGTCGCTGGGGGAGAATACAGATCTGGAGAATACGGTGGGTGGGAAAGCAATTCGAAGCCCAATTCATGAATTTTTGCCATCGTTCTCAATGATTTGTAGCACGGTGCGTTGTCTTGGTGGAACAACACTTTTTTCTTCTTCATATGGGGCCGTTTTGCCGCGATTTCGACCTTCAAACGCTCCAATAACGCCATATAATAGTCACTGTTGATGGTTTTTCCCTTCTCAAGATAATCGATAAAAATTATTCCATGCGCATCCCAAAAAACAGAGGCCATTACTTTGCCAGCGGACTTTTGAGTCTTTCCACGCTTCGGAGACGGTTCACCGGTCGCTGTCCACTCAGCCGACTGTCGATTGGACTCAGGAGTGTAGTGATGGAGCCATGTTTCATCCATTGTCACATATCGGCGGAAAAACTCGGGTTTTTTGGTCAAATATGAGCTCGCGCGGCACCCATTTTGCACAGAGCTTCCGCATATTCAAATATTGATGAATGATATGACCAACACGTTCCTTTGATATCTTTAAGGCCTCTGCTATCTCGATCAACTTTGACTTACAGACGTCAAATTTTGACACGAATCATTTGAAGGTTGGTACTATATAAAAATAATATGCATTTAATACTAGCGACGCCATCTAAATATGTGTCAGACCGGGGATTTATCAGCCAACCTGTTATAGAAAATTTTGTCAAAATTTTCGATCTATAGAAAATTTTGTCAATATTTTATTTCTATAGAAAATGTTGTTAAAATTGTATTTCTATAGAAAATTTCGTCACAAATTTATTTCCACAGAAAATTTTGTTAAAATTTTATTTCTATCGAAAATTTTGCCAAAATTTTATTTCTATAGAAATATTTGCCAAAATTTTATTTCTTAGAAAATTTTGTCAAAATTTTACTTCTATAGAAAATTTTGTCAAAATTTTATTTCTATCGAAATTCTTAAAAAAAATATAGAAAATTTTGTCATTTGTTATATCTATAGAAAATTTTGTTAACATTTTATTTCTATAAAAAATTTTGTTAAAATTTTTTCCCATAGAAAATTTTGTCAAAATTTTATTTCTATAAAAATGTTTGTGAAAATTTTATTTCTATAGCAAATTTTTTGTCAAAATTTTATTTCTATAGAAATTTTTGACAAAAGTTTATTTCTATAGAACATTTTAACAAAATTTTATTTCTATAGAACATTTTAACAAAATTTTATTTCTATCGGAATTTTTAACAAAATTTTATAGAAAATTTTGTCATTTGTTATATCTATAGAAAATTTTGTTAACATTTTATTTCTATAAAAAATTTTGTTAAAATTTTTTCCCATAGAAAATTTTGTCAAAATTTTATTTCTATAAAAATGTTTGTGAAAATTTTATTTCTATAGCAAATTTTTTGTCAAAATTTTATTTCTATAGAAATTTTTGACAAAAGTTTATTTCTATAGAACATTTTAACAAAATTTTATTTCTATAGAACATTTTAACAAAATTTTATTTCTATCGAAATTTTTAACAAAATTTTATAGAAAATTTTGTCATTTGTTATTTCTATAGAAAATTTTGTCAAAATGTTTATTTTATTTCTATAAAAAATTTTGTCAAAATTTTATTTCTATAGAAAAATTTTCCATATTTTTATTTCTATAGAAAATTTTGTCAAAATTTTATAGAAAATTTTATTTTTATAGATTTTGTCAAAATTTTATTTCTATAGAAAATTTTGTCCAAATTTTATTTCTATAGAAATATTTGGTCAACATTGTATTTCTATAGATTTTGGTCAACATTGTAATTTTATAGATTTTATTTGTATAGAAAATTTTGGTTAAATGTTAAAGCCTACCTTAGATTACTGATAATGAAACTGATTAAAACCACCACAATAACAACAACGATAATACATAGTAATTCATTTAAATAATATTTTTGTTTTATTAAATTATTATTTTATAATCACATACTTCATACAACATCGCTATCGCATCCATAATCTGTATCGATATCATCGACATCTCTTTATTATGATGTATAATAATAATTATAAAATACGATTTTATTTAGTATTTCATAAATGTATGATGCTAATTTAGTACAAAACCTAAATAAAATAGTAGATATAAGTTTCATATATATATATTTATGTATATGCAATAAAAAAATAAGAAAAAGCAATACAAAGTATTAATGGAAGAATTTCATATATAATAATTCAAAATAAATATAAATCAGTCAAATAAAATATAATATTTTAAATAAAATAATTATGTATATATAAATTAAATGATTTAATTCGAAACATATATTAGCTTTATTTTTTTTTTTTTGTGGTTAATAAATTTGTGTAAGTAGATAGAACAGTACAAAGTAATATGATAGCTAAAAGGAATAACCAACAAAAAAAAAGGAAACTAACAAAAATAATATGGAAGAATAATGGCTCATTTGTTGTTACATACAAAAATTGGATTTTAAAGTATACTTTTAGGATGATTATCAAAAATCGAATTTTCTTATAATTTCAGGATATAATATTTTTGTTTTAGTGTAGTTAGTTTCATTGCACATTTTAGTTTATATAAAATTAATATTACAATTTTCGAAAAATGTTTCATGTATACAATAGGGTCGTGAGTGTGTTTATTTTACAATCATTTGTTTTTTTTTTTGTTTAAAACTAAAGCTTTTGCTTTTCTTAATTTTGTTTTCTTCTATATATATATTAACACAATTACAATTTCTCTGTAATATGTGAGAGTTTTTTGTGTATGTTTTTCAATTGAATTATAGATTTTATATTATTTCGAAAACTTATTGTGGTATCTTTAAATTGCCTTATTTATGTTTGCCATAATTTGGGAGGGGGCGTTTCTTAAAAAATCTCTAACTTAAAACTGGAATTTTTAATCACTTAAAATTTATATTGTGATAAAATCCTCTTTGTTTTAAGACAATGATTTGATTGTTCTAAAAGAATGAATAAATTTTAGTACAAAAAAAAAAAAACAAACAAAAGAAACCTATATAACCTACATTTAATACATAGTTATAATGACTAAATAAATTATGGATCAAATCTAAATTAGATGCTCTTTGATATAATTTTGTTCTTATCTTAATATTAAAGTTTTACAGTATTTTTTTCTTAAGAGTTCTCAATAAGTTAACCATTTTCAAAACAAAAAGGAAGCGGTGAACGGCTTAACAAAACTTTCTATAGAAATGAAATTTTAACAAAATTTTCTATAGAAATAAAAAATTTGACAAAATTTTCTATAGAAATAAAATTTGACAAAATTTTCTATAGAAATGAAATTTTAACAAAATTTTCTATAGAAATAAAATTTTAACAACAATTTCTTTAGAAATAAAATTTTGACAACAATTTCTTTAGAAATAAAATTTTGACAACAATTTCTATAGAAATAAAACTTTGACGAAATTTTCTATAGAAATAAAATTTTGACAAAATTTTCTATAGAAATAAAATTTTGACAAAATTTTCTATAGAAATAAAATATTGATAGATTTTTCTATAGAAATAAAATTTTGACAAAATGTTCTATAGAAGTAAATTTTGACAAAATTTTCTATAGAAGTAAAATTTTAACAAAATTTTCTCTATAGAAATAAAACTTTGGCAAAATTTTCTATAGAAATAAATTTTTGACAAAATTTTCTATAGAAATACAATTTTAATAAAATTTTCTATAGAAATACAATTTTGACAGAATTTTCTTCAGAAATAAAATATTGATAAAATTTTCTATAGAAATAAAATTTTGACAAAATTTTCTATAGAAATAAAATTTTGACAAAATTTTCTATAGAAATAAAATTTTGACAAAATTTTCTCTATAGAAATAAAACTTTGGCAAAATTTTCTATAGAAATAAAATATTGATAAAATTTTCTATAGAAATAAAATTTTGACAAAATGTTCTATAGAATTAAATTGTGACAAAACTTT
Source organism: Haematobia irritans (assembly GCF_050003625.1). Classification (NCBI taxonomy): domain Eukaryota; kingdom Metazoa; phylum Arthropoda; class Insecta; order Diptera; family Muscidae; genus Haematobia; species Haematobia irritans. The sequence goes on along the minus strand of NC_134400.1, from coordinate 33,957,552 downwards.
CTATAGAAAAAAATTTGACAACATTTTCTGTAGAAATAAAATTTTGACAAAATTTTCTATAGAAATAAAATTTTAATAAAATTTTCTATAGAAATAAAATTTTAATAAAATTTTCTATAGAAATAAAATTTTGACAAAATTTTCTATAGAAATAAAATTTTGACATAATTTTCTATAGAAATAAAATATTGATAGAAGTTGCTATAGAAATAAAATATTGATAGATTTTTCTATAGAAATAAAATTTTGACAAAATGTTCTATAGAAGTAAATTTTGACAAAATTTTCTATAGAAATAAAATTTTGACAAAGTTTTCTATAAAAATAAAATTTTGACAAAATTTTCTATAGAAATAAAATTTTAACAAAATTTTCTGTAGAAATATAATTTTGACAAAATTTTCTATAGAAATAAAAATTTTGACAAAATTTTCTATAGAAATAAAATGTGACAAAATTTTCTATAGAAATGAAATTTTAACAAAATTTTCTATAGAAATAAAATTTTAACAACAATTTCGTTAGAAATAAAATTTTGACAACAATTTCTTTAGAAATAAAATTTTGACAACAATTTCTATAGAAATACAATTTTGATAAAATTTCCTATAGAAATACAATTTTGACAGAATTTTCTTCAGAAAGAACAATATGTTAAATATATAAAATTTTCTATAGAAATAAAATTTTTACAACATTTTCTATTGAAATAAAGTTTTGACAACATTTTCTATTGAAATAAAATGTTGACAAAATTTTCTCTATAGAAATAAAACTTTGACAAAATTTTTTATAGAAATAAAATTTTCTAAAATTTTTCTTCAGAAATAAAAGTTTGACAAAGTTTTCTATAGAAATAAAATTTTGACAAAATTTTCTATAGAAATAAAATTTTGACAAAATTTTCTATAGAAATAAAATGTTGACAAAATTTTCTATAGAAATAAAATTTTGACAAAATTTTCTATAGAAATAAAATTTTGAAAAAATTTTTCTCTATAAAAATAAATTTTTGACAAAATTTTCTATAGAAATAAAATTTTAATAAAATTTTCTATAGAAATAAAATTTTCACAAACTTTCTGAAAATGAAAGTTTTACGTTTCCCAATGTGAATTGACAATGTTAACTTATTAGATTAATTAAAATATATTAATGTTTTTCTTTTGTTTTGAGAGACTACGAGAAGCAGATTTATACACACATAATTATTTTGTTAATTGTTCAAATTAATAAAAAAAAATTAGTAAATTTCATTCAGTCATTATCACATACAACATGGGTCGTTTTTAAAATTTACTCTTTAAAATATTTTAATAATTTCTTATAAAAAAATTTTCACACATTTGGATTTGTTTGGAGCGCTTCGATTGGTTACAAATTCAAATGCATATATTTTTTGTTTGTTGTTCTTTTGTTTTAAATTTCTATACAAATTACTATTTCTTAATTTAATATTTTTTTGTTTTTAGACTAAAAGAATATAAATATGTTCGTATTTATGTATATAGACATTTCGGGTTTCATGTATTTGTATATATCTAAATTTCTTTTTTTGTAAATATATATTTGAGGTCTTAACAATTATAAGGTTTGGAAATCCAAACAAAAAAAAATGATAATAATAAAAAGAATTAGATGTTGGTAGTTGTTAGGAGGGGTATAGATTTCGAACCATTTAAAATTTACGTATATATTTAGTTGCATTTCTTTTATAATTTGTTATAAATTTTTATATTTCTACAGATTATTTTAATTATTTATAAACAAAAAATAAATCCAAAAATTTATAAAAAAAAATATAGCAGCACTCAAAATGATTGTTGCTAAATTAAACAAAAATTCTTAATTTTGGTTATTTTTCCAGGCAATTGTTGTTAGAGCAATTATTATTAATAGGAAATTTGAAAGAATATTTTGATCTATTAAAATTCATTCAATATACATAAAATTCGTAATATAAATAAATTCGAATTGAATTTAACCAGCAGAGTGTTTAGTCGTGACACAAACCACACACAATCTAAAAGACGAATTAAATTGAAAATGTCTTTAGAAAAATATCAACCATAGTTATAAAATACCGATCTTCGTTTTTTTATGATTTCTAGAATTTCTAGTCAGGCTTTGATGGTCATGAGTTTATGCAAAAAAAAAATTATTTGTTTCATATTTTTTATAATACGTTTCGATGGGGATATCCATCTTCCTCGGGGATTTACTTTATTGAAATTTGACATTTTATTATGTCTTTGCCAGATTTCAATAAAGTAAATCACTGAGGAAGATGAAAATCCCCATCGAAATGTAGAATAAAAAATATGAAATAAATAATCTTATATTTGCATAAACTCCATGAAATTAAATTTTGATAACATTTTCTATAAGAATACAATTTTGACAAAATTTTCTAAAGAAATAAAATTTTGAGAAAATTTTATATAGAAATAAAATGTTGAGAAAATTTTATATAGAACTAAAATTTTGAGAAAATTTTCTTTAGAAATAAAATTTTGACAAATTTTCAATAGAAATAATATTTCGACAAAATTTTCTATAGAGACAAAATTTTGACAAAATTTTCTATAGAAATACAATTTTGACATTTTTTATAGAAATAAAATTTTGCAAAAATAAAACTATTGACATTTATTGCAAGGAAAAAAATCGAATAAAACACCAAAAAAACAGAAATTAAAATTTTTGACAAAATTTTCTATAGAAATAAATTTTTGACAAAATTTTCTAAAGAAATAAAATTTTGACAAAATTTTCTAAAGAAATAAAATTTTGACAAAATTTTCTAAAGAAATAAAATTTTGAGAAAATTTTATATTGAAATAAAATGTTGAGAAAATTTTATATAGAACTAAAATTTTGAGAAAATTTTCTTTATAAACAAAATTTTGACAAATTTTCAATAGAAATAATATTTTGACAAAATTTTCTATAGAAATAAAATTTTGGCAACATTTTCTATAGAAATAAAATTTTGACAAATTTTCAATAGATATAATATTTCGACAAAATTTTCTATAGAAACAAAATTTTGACAAAATTTTCTATAGAAATACAATATTGACAACATTTTCTATAGCAATAAAATTTTGCAAAAATAAAACTATTGACATTTATTGCAAGGAAAAAGATCGAATAAAACACCAAAAAAACACAAATAAAATGTTGACAAAATTTTCTATTGAAATAAACTTTTGACAAAAATTTCTATTTGATTTAATTTGTGCAAAATTTTGATTAATTTACTAGATTTTTGGTAAAATTTTCTTTAACTTATGTTAGATTATTTTTGGCACGAGTGGCAAACGTGCCCGTACCTCTAGCAGGAATTGTTTGTTTTTCCTTAGGGGATCAGAATGTTTAAAAATCGATAATAACTCCATGACCTTGAAAGCCTGACTAGAAATATTAGAAATCATAAAAAAAAATTAAAATTATTTTGCTTATTTCATTATTTACTTTAGAATGGTAAAATTTTATCCAAATATTCCAAATTTTTAGAAAATTTTCAGAGTTTGTTCACATGAATATTGGGTTTAAGATATTCTCAAGTTTAAGGGCTTACATTTTCTTTAAAGTCTGTACTGGTTTTACGAATTCAATTAAAATTTTAATTGAAAATATTTTTGTGATTTTTTGTTGTGTCTGCTTAGACCTAAGTGAGCCAATTTTGAGATTTGAATCAAATCTAATTAGAATTATAATAAAGATAATAAAAATAAATAGGAAATTGATTTGTGTCGTGACTTAGTAGTACTCCTCTGGGAAATTCAAATTTATATCATATATCCTTAAATATATTTGCATGTGTACACACAAAAAAAAATATTTTTTGTTTCAAACACTAAATCCAATTCAATTAATTTTTAATTGAAATGCTTTCAATCACAGAAATGATAGTATAAATTAAAAAATTAATTGAAAGTCAATTAAAAAATCAATTGATACTATTAATTTTTGTGATTGATTTTTGTTTAAATTAAAAAATATTGTTTGAATCAATTAATTTTTTAATTGAATATTTTTTAAAACTCAATTAAAACTTTAGGGTAGGTACTATGTTCGGTTTTCGAGTTGAAAACTACTTTATTTTCGCGATTACTTTTCCTTAAATAATCAAAATTATAAATGAAAACAAACTTATTCCTGTAAAGTCTTGCCGAAATCTAGAGGAACAAGAAACTACGCATCAATTGTGTTAATTTGTCTGCTTTATATTGAACTGTTTTAATAAAGTAACCACGAAAATTTCAACGCGAAAAGCGAACATAGTACTTACCTTTAATTGGAAAAAATGTTCGTGAAGTTTTTTTCTGTTTATATAACACAAAAAAATATATATTTTTTCGGTAATGAAATGTAGACAAGCCTTTTTGTTGTTCAAGGAATTTTTTTAAGGAAAAGACTAACGTTGATACAATTATCATAGATTCAACTTAAATCGCCCATACAAAAAAAATTCTTTAAATAGAAAAATTTTTTAAGAATAATTTTTTTAGAATATCGCTGAAATGTAATATTTTTTGTGTGTCTCAAAAAAATACATTTTTTGTTGCATATATACAAAATACATACTTTTTCATTTAAAAATTAAATTGCCAGTTTTTCATATTGGATTTGAATGCATAAAAAAAATTCCTAAAAAGACGATCATTTCTAAAAATTTTCTTTCTCTGTTTTGTTTTCTTTGATTTCTAACACCTACATGGGAAAATGTAGCTTTCCTATATTAACTCATTTCATTTATAACCAAAATTGGATTTTCTTTTAGTTTTTTTTTTCTTTCTAATAAATTTTTGTTATACCTTATAGAATTTTTCTTTGAGTTAAATAAAAATTACAAAAAAATCATACATACAAACAAAAGTAAAAACATATAAAAATCTAATTAACAAATCACAGCAAATCGACAATTATGCCACCAAACCAGGCCATATATAATGGCACTAAATACATGAGTAAAGCACGGCGTAAAGACATTTTTTCTGGTCTCGTTGACCCACTAGATTTGAGATCTTCATCGCCATCATCATCGTCATGATGACCACTATGACCATCATCTTCTTCCAGGACATTGGTATTATGTGGCGGTCTCGAAGTTTGTGTTTGTATACCACTGCCGCCCACGCTGACTACGGAACCGCCTATATTTCCACTACCTTTGTTAATGTCAGTGCGTTGTTGGACATTATCTTCATCATCATCTTCATCGTCCACATGATTGCCATCAATATTGGGGCGTTCAGTATGATCTGGTTTATGGATAGGTGTAAAGAGACTACCACCAGAACCTTCATCATCATCTTCATCGTCGACACCACCACCAGAACCGGAACCACTGCCATAATAGGGTTCATCTAAAAACAAAAAAAAAAAAATATGAATATAAGAAATTCCAAAGATAATACATTTTAAATGGACTATATGTACAAATTAAATTAAATTAAATTAAATTAAATTAAATTAAATTAAATTAAATTAAATTAAATTAAATTAAATTAAATTAAATTAAATTAAATTAAATTAAATTAAATTAAATTAAATTAAATTAAATTAAATTAAATTAAATTAAACTAAATTAAATTCAAATTCAATTCAAATTAAATTCAAATTAAATTCAAATTAAATTCAAATAAAATTCAAATTAAATTCAAATTAAATGTAAATTAAATTCAAATAAAATTCAAATTAAATTTAAACTGAATTCAAATTAATTTCAAATTAAATTAGACCAAAATAAACCGAATTTTATATTCTTACCTTGATCACTCCAATCCACATCTTGACCATTATAAGCATTTCTTAAATGATTAATAGCATTTTTCAAATAATACACTTGAGCAGCCACTTGACTAGTTTGTTTAGGTGTAGAAGGATTCCCAGGGAATTCAGGATTCGATCCATGCTCGGTGGTTACCGAATGCATATATCTATAAGATATGATATTATTTAGTTATCAAATTTGTTAAACTAAGACCATCTTAATATCTTACCTATCAATGGTATGACCATTCCAGCACATACCATCGGCATCAGTGGATGTAGAAATTTCATCATTGCTACAAATTTGATGGGGTAAATTTGACCAAAATTTCTTATAGTCCTTAACACGTTGACGTATATCCTTAACAAGTTTATCGAGAGCTGGATCACGGCCATAATCATTGTCATCGTTTTTACGATTTTGCTGTTTCCGTTTGTTGCTATTGCGACGATTGCCACCGCCATTACTATCGCCTTCACTGCTATCACGATGACCAGGATCTGCAGCACGTTTCTCTCTCAATATAATGGCATCGTCCAAGGAAGCATCAATATCCAAAATATCACTATCGTTATCATTCGATGTGGAGCGTTTTACAAATTGATGTTTGTTTTCATCATTAGCTGGGAATTTGGGATTTATGCTACGTTTGGATCGACCCAATGTGGGGCGACCACAGCCCTGAAAGACACGATTTGTAATATCATGACCAGAATCCTAGAATAGAGAAAGAAGCAATGTAGACAATTAATATTCGGCATACTATACATTTCAGTAATCTAACCACAATTTTCACCTAATTTAGTGTGTGGAGTAAAAACACTTTTTTAGTTTTTTTTGTATCAGTCAGGTAGTTGGGTTTCAAATTACACTTGATGCTTCATCTAATTTAATGTAGGGATGCATTTTCCATAGCGCGGAATATTAGCAGTTTTTTTCGAATGGAAAACAAGTTAGCATATAGAATTTTCAGTTAATTTAACTTAATTTAAGTTTAATTTAATTTAATTTAAGTTTAATTTAATTTAATGTAATTTAATGTAATTTAATGTAATTTAATTTAAGTTTAATTTAATTTAATGTAATTTAATGTAATTTAATTTAATGTAATTTAACTTAATTTAATTTAATTTAATTTAATTTAATTTAATTTAATTTAATTTAATTTAATTTAATTTAATTTAATTTAATTTAATTTAATTTAATTTAATTTAATTTAATTTAATTTAATTTAATTTAATTTAATTTAATTTAATTTAATTTAATTTAATTTAATTTAATTTAATTTAATTTAATTTAATTTAATTTAATTTAATTTAATTTAATTTAATTTAATTTAATTTAATTTAATTTAATTTAATTTAATTTAATTTAATTTAATTTAATTTAATTTAATTTAATTTAATTTAATTTAATTTAATTTAATTTAATTTAATTTAATTTAATTTAATTTAATTTAATTTGAATTTAATTTAAGTTTTGCTTAATTTAATTTAATTTGAATTTAATTGGAAGTTAATTTAATTTTACTTAGTTTCAGTTAATTTGGTTTTATTTAACTTGAATTGAATTCTCTGTTTCTTAGTGTTTTTTTATGCAAAAAGCCTCTATTGATTCAATTCATTCGTTGATTGAATCGTTCAGACAGTTATTGGTCTTTTAATTTATGGGTCCATGATTCAAACCAAATGATAGATTTACGGAATCATTATCGATTCCAATATAGACGAACAGCCTATTAAGCCCCAGACCATTTTGCTTTACCATTTACAAACATTAACTGGGTGTAAGGAGCAACCATCATTGCCTCACCAATAATCATTATTGTCATCATCATTATCACCTTCATTATCATCATGATCTTTGCAATCGATTGTATCAATTACAGGAAATTAGATAAATTACAGTTCATGGTGCTGATGGCGTCTTCAGCAAAAACATGCGGTAAGAACTGTATGTCAAAAACCAACATCAGCATATTCCATCAATGATACGGCATCGCATCCATTTTATTTTGCCAAAGGTGTCTGTCTATGTTTGTCTATTTAGCCCCCAGAGGTATCGGGAGCCATCAACCACATACCTAATTATATTGGAGTAGATATGAAAACCCATGTAGACATATGTAAATGGATATTTTTCTCTGCTTTTGGCTTCTGGCGTCTAATGTCGTCTCAACAAGATGTCTAGTTAAGAAGATGTTATACATTGATAAAAAAAAAAATATATATATATATATATATATATATATATATATATATAAACGTTGTGATGATAAAAATATGATTTATACTTATCGAATTTGCAGAGTGTAAATTTGAAGAAAATTTCAATATACAGAGAATTTCAGGGGGTGTACTAACTTTGTCCTTCCCCACCACCGCCATAGAATAGATTTTGCAAAACTTTCCTCACCAACTAAGAAGTACTTTAATTTTCTATATAATTGTAGTAAGTAAGTAAGTAAGTAAGTATCTTTTATTTGAGACTCATTCATTTCGATTACATTGTTCTTGTGGACTTATCGATAAGTTATGGTAAACTTAGAACTATAATTGTCTTGTTCTAATACACTATTTTTATTGTAATATAGCAACTTGCTTCTTATTAAATATATCGATTGTATAATTGCACATTGTATGAATGAAAATAAGGCTTGCTCTAGACCCATACTGTTTCTTGCAGAGCGTGTATGTCTGCGTTTATAATAAATAATCTATAACTACAAAACACTTAAAACGAGGTAACAATTTGTGTGTTAGCTACGAATGCTAATACAGTAGCTTTTAAAGGAAATATAAGGTAAAACATTATCACAGATTAAATCGAATATACCTAGGCATAATTTAGGTACTTTTGTGCTATAAGGTAAATAAGTTTTGATTCGTTTGTTTTTTAGATTTAATCTAAATAAAATAAATATAAATATATTTCTATGACTAGATTATTGTCATATTATTAACTATCCTCTATGTGTTCCAGGTGTTGTTTTCTGGAAGAATTGCGGCAAAGTGTGATTGGTTGATTCGTTGTCAAGGTTTTCATTGATTATGGCAACAGATGAAAGATATTTAGAATCAGACCATTTGGAATACTCTTCAATGTTATAAATTGTGCTCAGCAATTCATTTTCGTGTGCAGCAAGCCTCTCAATAAATTTTCGCTGGAGGTTGAAAGCATATCTGCACAGAGGTTGAACTCCAGATATTTCATAAATATGGGAATTCGAGAATTTCTTTTCGCGGCTCTGATAATGCTTGTTGACACATTTTCTCAAGATTTTCCGTTCGAGAATTTCCAATTCATTTGCCACTGTCGGGGAGATAGTGAACCAGATTGGAAAGCCGTATATCAATATTGGTCTTATGGCTACTTTATACAGTAGGAGTTTTGTCTTCTGCGGTAAGTATTTGTTTCCCAGAATGTAGGAGAATGATCCTAATACACGCTTTGTTTTTTTCAGTGTTGCTCGTGCGTGTGTGTTAAACTTCAGTAAGTTATCAAATGTGACCCCAAGATATTTCATTTCAGTCTCTATTGGAATTTCGATGCCATTTAGGGTTAATTTGAGTGCTTTACTTTCCGGGACTACAAATCTGGGACATTTACCAGATGCGTTTCTGATGCATATCGCTTCGGATTTTGATGCATTAATAGTTATACCCCACTTTTCGTAGTATTCATTGATGTTTTTGAGATGTTCAAATGCTTTATCTAGTGCATCAGCCGGAGATGAGCTATGGGCGTAAATTAAACAGTCATCGGCATAGAGAATCGCTTGTGATTCACCATGCGTATGTGGGAAGTCGTTCAGAAAGATGTTGAAAAGATATGGAGCCAGTACGCTTCCCTGAGGCACTCCACTGTTTGCCTCGCCTTGACTGGAGGATATCCCTTGGATATTTACAAAAAATTTCCGATTCGTAAAGTAGCTGGTAAGAATTTTCACAATGAAAGGATCAGTTTCCAATCCAACAAGTTTATACAGGATTCCCATGTGACATACTGAGTCGAATGCTTTCTGAATGTCAAGTGCGATGGCAACAGTACATTTTTTCCTATTGAGATTTGAAGTTATATCATTGTGGAATTTAAAAAGTGCATGCTGAGTGGAATGATTTTTCCTGAAGCCAAATTGGAAATTTGGTATTGGATCAATTATATATTCATTTGTAATCTTCTCTTTTAGTACGTGTTCAAAGAGTTTTCCAATATTAGATAAGAGGGAGATTGGCCGGAAGTCTGCTGGTTCAACGCTATCAGGTTTTTTCTTGATCGGCAATATTTTTGCAACTTTCCATACAGAGGGAAAATATCCATTGTTTATACAATGATTAAATATATATGTAAGTATTTTTAATGTGAAACTGGGAAACTTTTTAATAATAAAGTTTGAGATTTCATCAATCCCACTTGACTTTTTATTATTTATTCGTTGAATTATATTCCCGATCTGCTCTATATTTGTAAAATGTAGGCTATCAGGATTTTGTGATGCATTGAAATTGTTATCAAGGGAGTAAATATGTGGGGTTGCATTCCTGAGATAAGCGGGTACCTTTGTGTACAAATCCGAGATTGGTTGAAGGGGAATTGTACTACGGAAGACAGTGGTATAATATTGCTGGAAATGATTTGCTATATCAATATGATTTGTGGAAATATTGTTATTGATAACAATTTGATTGCAAAAGGGAGATTTTATTTTTCCCGTTATTTGATATATTTCCTTGAAGGCGGACGGACCAGGTTTGATATTTTGTAGTTTTTTGTTAAATTTTTCAGCTTGTTCAATATTAACTGATTCCTGTATTATTGTTTTTAATAGCTGGATTTGTTTCGAGAGAATGGTATACTCACTACTCAATCTGTTTCCAGTGCGGTGAAAAATATTTTTCAATTGTTTCTGCCAGTTATGTTTAATTTTGAAAAGTTTTCTTGTTCTTTCCGACAACGGGAATTTATTGTTGGTGATTTGAATTTGTTGAGAGTGAGAATTATGTATTCTTTTGTAACTTTCATTGAATTCTTCAATCAAGTTATCAATTTCGGCATTGTTCAAATTGTTATTATGATGAGGCATTAATTGAATAGCGGAAAGATCCATATCTCGGCGAAAATTGTCCCAGTTTGTATTTTTATAAGAGATGATGGTACTTGGAGCTCTCAAGAGAAGACCAGTATGCTCCAGTGTTATGGTAAGTTTAAGTGGAAAATGGTCTGAGAACGATGATAGAGTTGAAATTTGATAATTTGCTCCATTTCCACTGATCAGTTGAGAACTAACTAAAAAATGATCAAGATAAGACGGGCCATTCGGATATGAGGGCGAGGAATCGCATACTCTAACGACATCCAATGTGTGATTTTCCAGCCAGTTGAGCAATATTTTACCGTTTGAGTTCTCGACAGCATCACCCCACGCCGGATTTTTTGAATTAAGATCACCGCCAAGAATAAATGAATCAAAATTCTGGCAAAAATTCAATAATTTTTCCAGATCAGATTCTAACGTCTGAACTGGGTGATTACAGGGAATATATACAGATCCAAGCAGATATATTTTCTTCATACTATTGCATGATGATTCAACTTTTATGAAGGAGGTTTTGAAACCAACATCATTCAAATAAACTATCTCATAGTGAAATGTATTCTTTACTACAATTGCAACACCCAATGGTGAATTGTCGTATATAAAATTATATCCATTTAATTGTACTCTTCTATTTCTTTTCAGATGGCATTCCTGAATGAAACCAATGTCAATTTTGTTGTGTAATAGGGTATTCTTAAGGTCAATCTGTCTACTGGTATCAACCAGAGATCTTATGTTAAATGTTAAAAAATTTATGGATCTATGGTCCATATTTAGTTTTAATTTTGTTAAGAATACGAATGAATTCAGTTTTGGCTTCAGCTTTCTGCATTTTTGGGTATTCAGAAAGGAATATGTTCACTTCTTGTTCAATTGTTAATTCTTCTGGTTCGAGGAAAAGTGAACTCAGTTTCATGAATTGTTCAATAATAGAGGGTTTTTGTGTCGTATGACTTTGCATAGTACGTGAATTGAAAAGGCTTGCAAAACTTTGCTCAGGCATGATTTTTGATGCTCCAACTGCATTTTGAACATTGTTTCTTGCGATAGAACGTTCTTCTATCGCTTTAGCAATCCTTTGTTTTCTGGCTGCCGCGTATTTCTTGTAAGTGGGGCAACCTCGCCAGTTTGCGGGGTGTCCCGATTCTTTGCAGTTATTGCAAAACGGTTCTTTATCATCTTCTCTTTTCCTCTGACATTCACCTGGATTATGATTTTGGTCGCATTTCACGCATCTGTACCCAGAATTGCAGTTTTTGGACGTGTGACCCCACCTTTGACATCGGCGACATTGTATGTCCTCTCCTTTTTTTTTAGGTTTCTCCCATTCTATTATTTGACTTTGTAGTGCGTTTATTTTAGAAACGTCACTCAGTGTTTTACCAGGAAGTAGTGATACAAGAAAAAGTCCTGTATCAATATTGTTCTTAATGGAATTCGTGGTAGTGAATTTAGCTACGCTTGCCACAGTGTCTGGAACAATAGTATTCAGTTCAGCTACAATTTCACCAATGTCAGTGTTAGATGTGAGGCCTCTAATTATTAGTGAAGTGTGTTTCAGTTCTTTCGGTGTGAAAGAATAAGAATGTATATTCTTCTCCCTTAGGATTGCCATCATTGACGCATGGACAGTTATGTCTGAAAAATAAAGCTTGCTTTTATTTTTGTTGATATTTTTAATTTTGAAAGAAAATGTCGGTATCGTGTTACGAAGAGTATCAACAAGTGTTTTTATATTAACATTATAAATGAATATTGGTGGACACCATTTTGGTTTCTGTAGTTTTGTGTTGTTGTTGGTATTGTTTTTGCTGGGGGCTTGTGCACTAGTACTGGGACTTCCAATATTTACATCTGCTAACACCCCTAGAATGCCAAACCTGTTCTGGTCAGTGGGTTTATAATTTTTCAGTTTTTCCGACAGGTCGGGAATTATGATATCCGGCGATGTTATTGCCTTTTCAAGCCTCTGTCTTTTGCGGTCATTTGATTGCGAGCTGTTTTGCTTGTTGTTATTGTTACCGGCAGTGGTAACCTGTTGATGATTTGTTGGCGGTACTACTACCTCAGATACATCAAACTCCATGTCTTGTGGATTACGGCCAGGCATATTCTTGCAATAGTTGCAATAGAATTGCCTGGGTCTACAGAATTATCAAGTATTTATAAATTAAATAAAATTTAATTTTCCGCGATAAAGATATACGTATGTTTGCTTTCAGTGCTGCCAAGTTTTTTTTCTATATAATTGTAGTATAGTTAAGAATTGTGAGTATATCGTATAACAGATTTAACATCCCTGCAAACATTTTCTATCGAAAGTGTATCGAAGTAGTTTCACCCTGGAAGATAAAACTTTCATAGGCGATATCATTTTCTTATCGAGTAAGTGTCCCCGTTCGGGAACAAATGTCCCACTACGCGATAGTGTTCTCGGGGAATCGAACCAGTGACCAAAAGAAGTCAAAAAAGCGATAGTTATTTTTAAAAAAATAAAAATGATGATCGGACAATAAAATATGTTTTAAGGCATTTTTCTTCGAAATTGGAAATTTGGTCCGCTGGAGGGAATTTTGGTCCGATTTTGGAAAAAAAAAATTTGGTCCAAAATAAAATTTCGTTGTGTCAACGCTGTACAGAATAACATTTATGTAAACAATGTGGTATATAATACAAATGCTCTCCAGAGAGAATAAAAACACAAGAGGACGACAATTTCTCTTCTATAAAAACAACAAATGTCAACCGTATAGATGTCGCACAATGCCTGCAGCGTTGGTATTACCTACGTTGCGGTCGAAGCGCTGTTTTGATAAATTGTTTATAAAGGCATCGGCAGTTATAATTTCAAATTGTCTGCCAAAAAATTTAATAGAATGAAAATATTTATATAAAAGAACATTTGTTATTACAAAGTAGATTCTAAATCCTATTTTCCTTACGTTTCGTAAAGCCGGCAGAGAACTGAACTGGGTGACGCCGACGCAAACTGTATGATATTTGAGAGAAGCGCCGACAAAAACTGCATGATATTAGAGAAATTTTCCTCATGACTGCCACCTACTGACGCAGTTTCGCTTTACAGTTTCGTCCTCTTGTCTTTTTATTCTCTCTGTGCTCTCAACCATATCTACAACTGATCACTCTCGCACGTTGGACAATTAATAGGAGAACGAAGTACCAAAACCAGTTAGTACCGTTACTAATATATGTATGCTTGGACTCACCATCATTAGATGCAAAGAAACAAAATCGATTGTAAAGTGTAGCTGTCAGTTGCAAGCAACAAACCGCCTGCGTTTATTACAATAATTCTACCGAAATATAATTTTGAGAAAAATTTCTATAGAAATAAAATTTTTAGAAATTTGTATATAGAACAAATTTTAAGAATATTTTCTATAGATATAAAATTTTGAGAACATTTTCTATAGAAATAAAATTTTCTATAGAAAATTGAAATTTCTATGGAAAAAAAATTTTGCCAAAATTTTATATCTATAGAGAACTTCGTCAAAATTTTATTTCTATTGAAAATTTTAATAAAATTTTTATTTCTATGGAACATTTTGGTCAAAATTTTATTTCTATGGATAGAAAATTGTATAAAAAATTTATTTCTATAGAAAATTTTGGTCACAATTTTATTTCTATATGAAATTTTCTAAAAAATTTATTGCTATAGACAATTTTCTCAAAATTTTACTTCTATAGAAAAATTGTTTAAAAATTTTATTTCTATAGAAAATTTTGTAAAAATTTTATTTCTATATATAATTTTCTAAAAATTTTATTTCTATTGAACTTTTCCTTAAATTTTATTTCTGTATAAAATGTTCTCAAAATTTTATAAAACTATAGATATAAAACCTTGACCAAAATTTTCTATAGAAATAAAATTTTTATGAACATTTTCTATAGAAATAAAATTTTGAGAAAATTTTATATAGAAATAAAATTCTGAGAAATATTTCTATAGAAATAAAAGTTTGCCAAAAATTTCTTTAGATATAAAACTTTGACAAAATTTTCTATTGATATAATACTTTGATCTATAGAAATAAAATTTTGACAACATTTTCAATAGAAATACATTTTTTATAAAATTTTATATAGGATAATATTTTATTTCCATAGAAGTAAAATATTTCTATAGAAGTAAAATTTAGAGAAAATTTTCTATAGCAATAATTTTTTTAGAAAATTTTATATAGAAATAAAATTGTGAGCAACATTTTCTATAGAAATAAAATCTTGACCAAAATTTTCTATAGAAATAAAATTATGACAAGTAAAATTTTGAGAAAATTTTCTATAGCAATAATTTGGTAGAAAATTTTATATAGAAATTCAATTGTGAGCAACATTTTCTATAGAAATAAAATTTTGAGCAAAATTTTCTATAGAAATAAAGTTATGACAAGTAAAATTTTGAGAAAATTTTCTATAGCAATAATTTGGTAGAAAATTTTATATAGAATTACAATTGTAACCAAAATTTTTTATGGAAATAAAATTTTGACCAAAATTTTCTATAGAAGTGAAATTTGGAGATTTTTCCACAAAGTTTTCTGTAGATATAAAATTTTGACAAAGTTTTTTAGATATATAAATTTGTGGCAAAATTTTCTATACAAATAAAATTTTGATAATATGTTCATAGATATAAAACTTTGACAAATTTTTCTACAGAAATAAAATTTTGACAAAATTTTCTATAAATGCAATATAAAATATTTCTTTAAAAAAAAAAAACAAAACCGTTTTTTATACTAACTACAAAAATTTGATCAACAACTTCAAAATAAGATTTGTTTCATTTGATAGATTATTTTTGGTACGAGTAGTAACCGTGCTTCTGAGCGCTTTCACTGTACTGATGTGTTTTTTTTTTGTTGTTTTGATTTATGCATATTTGTTAATATTTTGTTTTGATAAAAAAAAATCAAATAACCTTAATGAATAAAGAAGCCAACTAAAAACATAAAAAAAAACTGGTATTTATGTATGCATGGTGATAGATTTGAAATTGATTCTGAATCAATGAGTTTTGTGTTTATACTAAATATTGAATTATGATTGAAAAATTCAAATAAAACCGCAAAATGAAAACAATAAGAGAACATATGACAAACTGATTTTGTTGGCTTTTATTATTTTTTATACTTTTGAACAAGGCAGACATTCAGCGAAGGCCCGTTAATGTTTATAAGAAATTCATGAGGGAATTTGGTGGTTATATATTTTCCGTACCATAGTCTAAGTGAGCCTGAAACTTAATCGGGCTGCCACTTTAACCTAACCTAACCTGTACCATAACATAGATTCAAAATTCAGAGACTTTATAAATGTAGAAATAAAAAAAATAATTCACTTTAAAGAAAATAAAAATAATCAATTATTGCTTTGGATCGTTTCCCACAAAGATATAATAAAATTTGCCAAAAAAGGTTATGATTTTATTCTGATTTTACAGATTTATTTTCGAACTTAGGATGAGATCACTTTGTTTTTGAGTCTAAAATAAGCAAGAAGAATAAGTAAGAAGCATCTGTGTAAATTTAACTGTTTGCTATACTATAGTGTAGTGTAGAGCAGGGCTGCCAATTTTGCCGATTTATCGGCATTTTGACGATTTTTTACTCACAAAATGGACAATTCCGCTTTTTCCAATTTTTACGATAACATCCATATTAACTTCGTTCTTTAGACACATAGTTTAGGGAGTTAAAGCTTTTACATTTTGAAGAAATTTTTGAAAATATTAAAATAAATTTGAAAAATTTTGGGAAAAATCCAGATAATAATGATTCTTCCACACTCCACAGCGAACGTAGACATTTTTAAGCAAAAACCTAAAATTAGATTATAGCTGGAGAATAATTCATTGGATGAAATATTCTGTTAAAAAAAATAACCTAAAATGAAATAACTCAAGTTGTTTTAATACCAAAATTGATAATAATTTACTCAGAATGTGCAATAGAAACAGTAAAAAATAGATTTTATTTTTGTATACAAAACTGATTTCTTTAAATATTTTTTTATTGAAATGCATAGTTGTGTACATTAATTTTCCGTTTTGTATATGAAATAAATACTTTTGTTTTGTGTTTACCCAATATGTTTAATTTTAATATTATTTATACTGACGATTTTTTTACGATTTTAAAAATGCAAGTGCCGATTATGACGATTTTTATCGAAAAAAGTGACGATTTTTCTTGAAATTTTATTGGCAGCCCTGGTGTAGAGTAAACATATTTACTCTCTTTCCTCTCTCTCTGTCTGTCTCTTCATTCACCCTAAGTTAATCATTCCAATGATCAGTTTGTTGTTGAGTCTAAAATAAGTTTTTTTTTCAATGAAAATAATCTATTTTTAAAATCGGTATAACGATGGTCTTTTTTTTATGTGAAAAATTAATTTTCATGGAACTAACTCTTTATGAAAAAATCAAAAACGAAATGACAGAAAATGAATCATTCGTATTGACACATTTTTGTTTGCCAAGAGAGACGAAGCATCTATGTAAATTTAACTGTTTGCTACACTATAGTGAAGTGTAGAGAGTAAACATAGTTACTCTCTCTCTCAATCTCAGGAGAGACAGCCATTCATCCTAAGTTAGTCCAGTGTTGCCAATTTGGTGCTTTTAGCACCAAATTTAGTGCTTTTTGATTTCTAAAAAGCACCAAATTGCATTTTTGGTGCCTTTTGCTTTCTGGCATTTTCATTTAGTGCTTTTTTATTTTGAACAGTATTAAGTTTAATTGATACAAAAATTTTGATTAGACTTTTAAGAGCCGAATAAACTCAAATTTATTGTCAAATATAGAATTTGATTGTTATGAAGTTGGTATTGATTATTTTTTAATTAATATTGTTATTTAGGGTATTCTGTAGGAAAGTCGAGCGATGAGTGCCGAATTTTTTAATTTGGTAAAGATGTCATTAAAAACGTTTGTATTAAATACACAAAAGCACGCACAACTGAAATAAGCAATAGACTCCTTCCACATATTAATATTTTTAAAGTTGAACAATATCACTGATCAAAATGAATTGGACGAAAGTATTAAAACTGATCAAGGTGTATACTTGAATAGCGGTGCATAATGGTGAGTACTAAGTTAGAGTTTTGCCGCTAAAGTGAAAACTATATCAGTAAAAATGGGCATAAAATTATGCATATTTGCTGCAAAGTTTATTATAACTTGATGGGGAAAAGCCAAAAGCTAATTTTCACAAAGTTTGTATTCCTTAAAATGATTAATTAATGAAAAGTAATTGTGAAAAAATGACTATTTTAGCTCGAAAATTCATTCATTCATTCATTGAAATTCAATTCACAAAAGTTCTATAATCCATCTTCGGAAGTTTTTTTTTTTTTTTTTTTTTTAGTAGAACATGGAATTTATAATATTTTTTTTTGGTGCTTTTTGGCCTTGGGAAGTTGGAAACACTGAGTTAGTCATTACAATAATCACTTTGTTTTTGAGCCTAAAATATGTTATTTTTCAATGAAAATAACCTATTTTTAAAATCAGTATAACGATGGTCTTTCTTTCTATGTGAAAAATTAATTTTCATGGAACTAACACTTTTTTGAAAAAAAAAAAATAATAATAATAATAAAAACGAAATGGCAGAAAATTAATCATTCGTATTTACACATTTTTGTTTGGTAAGAGAGATGAAACATCTTTAGTGTAGTGTAGAGAGTAAACATATTTACTCTCTCTCCTCTCTCTCTGTCTGTCTCTTCATTCACCCTAAGTTAGTCATTCGAATGAATTAATACGATTATAACCTTGTAAAGATTTCTAAATATGGACATTATCACATGGATGATTTTCTAAAGTAGGAATGTTTTCCAAATTGAAATGGTTATCTATATTTAATGAAAGCGGCATATCTTCTTTTAATGCCCAAAACATAATATTAAACGTTTCCCATTACAATCGACTTAATCTTTTCTGATCGAAGAGGGTTCATTCTCACAAGGCGTCGCACCCCTCCCCCGCCCTCACCATTCAATGTTGGGGCCAGATAACCAGCAACCATGGAAATAAACAGAAAAAACAAGAAGCTGTATAAGCCATAAACATAAATTAGATATACAAACATAGTTTGGCCCCTCTCTCTTTTACACATCATCAACATGAGAAATATGCAAAAACTTAATAAAATATTATAATTTGTGGGTTTTTGTGGTTGTTGATAAACAAAAAAAAAAAAAATCAAATAAAAATGAAATTTGATATCAATAATATTTGTAGTAGAGTAGTTTGTATTTCTATGCAAATTTTATGATCTTCCGCCTATAACGACGACGAGTATATTAACCTAGCAGTGTAACTCACTGCTAGGTTAATATACTCTTCGTAATATCGTACGGCCATATGGGTTCTGTTTTTTTTTGGGGAATTTAGTTAAGACTTCAATATGAAATAAACTGTAGGTGTAATACTACATTGTGGTCGTCGTCGTCATTTTAATTAATAAAGCCGTCATCGATGAAATTGTTATTCGTCGTCTTAAATCATACTAACCTGAAAATTCATAATAGCTTCAGATATTTTAATATTGATAGGCTCCACCACCATTACAATATTAAATGAGCCCAATAAACGTTCAGCCACTTTATCCATAGCTGCTGCATAGTTTTCCCATTCCGTATCCAATTCATTGAAATAATGCAAACAACCTTTGATGACATTCACACAATAATTCGTACAGGGTTTCTCACTATAGCCTTTACAAGAGCCACAGTGTTGCATTTTTGTTAAAGCTGATGTACAATCGGCATTTAAACGAATCTGTAATAGAAGATAGAGCGAGAGTGAGAACGAGAGAGAGCAAGTGTTAGAGAGATAATCATAATAATATTATGAGATAACTTACATTAACCATTCGTTTGGAAACATCAGCAGCTGTGTTCAAGGCTTGACCATAGGTACGTGTGGCCACAAAAGATCTTTTAATTTGGACGGATAATTTATCGGGTACATCACCAAAGGGTTTCAGTTCCTTCATGTGTTCGCTGACGCAACGTAAATATCTAAAAGAGAGAGAGAGAGAGAGAATGAGAAAGATTTTTATTAAACCAATGATGATTATCTATCGATATAGGTAACTATGACATATAATGTTGATCGAATTTCGTTTCGTTTAACATTTTATTATTCTAAAGGCTTTTCAATACTAAGGTTAGGTCAGGTGGCAGCCCGATGTATCAGGCTCACTTAGACTATTCAGTCCATTCTGATACAACATTGGTCAACTTCTCTCTTATCACTGAGTGCTGCCCGATTCCATGTTAAGCTCAATGATAAGGGACCTCCTTTTTATAGCCGAGTCCGAACGGCGTTCGACATTGCCGTGAAATCACTTAGAGAAGCTTTGAAACCCTCAGAAATGTCAACAGCATTACTGAGGTGGGATAATCCACCGCTGAAAAACTTTTTGGTGGTCGGTCGAAGAAAAAATCGAACCCACGACCTTGTGTATGCAAGGCGGGCTTGCTAAAGGGTGATACGGTCAAAATTTGGTCAAGGGAAAACGCGTGTAAATCGGTGAAATCGTTTATTTAAAAAATCAAATTAAATTTCTTTTTCAAGTTCAATTAGTATAAAATTCAGGAAAAATATTCAGTTATGCTTTCGCTTTTCCAGATCCGAATTGCCGGGCCTCACGCTTGACACCTGCCATCAGATTTTGTACAGCCACCTTGTCCACCTTCTTCGCCGCAGAAAGCCAGTTTGCCTTGAACTGCTGCTCGTCCTTAGCAGTTTTTTTGGTCTTCTTTAGGTTCCGCTTGACAACAGCCCAGCATTTCTCAATTGGGCGGAGCTATGGCGTGATGGGAGGGTTCTTGTCCTTGGGAACCACCTGCACGTTGTTGGCGGCGTACCACTCCATGGCCTTTTTACCGTAATGGCAAGATGCCAAATCCGGCCAAAACAGTACGGAACAACCGTGTTTCTTCAGGAAAGGCAGCAGACGTTTATTCAAACACTCTTTCACGTAAATTTCTTGGTTGACAGTCCCGGAAGCTATGAAAATGCTGCTTTTCAAGCCACAGGTACAGATGGCTTGCCAAACCAGATATTTCTTTGCGAACTTTGACAGTTTTATGTGCTTGAAAATATCTGCTACCTTTCCCCTTCCTTTTTCCGTATAAAACTCCTGTCCCGGAAGCTGCTTGTAGTCGGCTTTGACGTAGGTTTCGTCGTCCATTACCACGCAGTCAAACTTCGTCAGCATCGTCGTGTACAGCCTCCGGGATCGCGCTTTGGCCGTCGTATTTTGCTTATCATCGCGATTTGGAGTCACTACCTTCTTGTAAGTCGATAGTCCGGCTCGTTTTTTGGCTCGATGCACGGTTGTAGACGATACACCCAGCTTATTTGCGGCATCTCGGAGAGAGAGGCTAGGGTTTCGCTTAAAACTACCGGCAACTCTCTTTGTCGTCTCAGCGGCTTCCGGTTTTCGATTTCCCCCCGATCCAGACTTCCTGGCTGTCGACAAACGTTCCCCAAACACTTTAATTACATTTGTAACGCTTGATTTGGCAACTTTTAGCGATTGTGCCAGCTTTGCGTGCGAGTAGCTCGGATTTTCGCGATGCGCGAGCAAAATTTGGATACGCTGCTCTTCTTGCTTGGACGGCAATTTGACAACTGAAGAGTGAATTC
Source organism: Haematobia irritans (assembly GCF_050003625.1). Taxonomy (NCBI): domain Eukaryota; kingdom Metazoa; phylum Arthropoda; class Insecta; order Diptera; family Muscidae; genus Haematobia; species Haematobia irritans. The sequence goes on along the minus strand of NC_134400.1, from coordinate 33,935,972 downwards.
CAAAATCAAAATAGGAGCAACATTCTACACACACACACCTTCAAAATGAGGGGTGTTCAGGTTTTTTAAATGCAAAATAGAAAGAAATACGTCAAGTTTATATTGACCAAATTTTGACCGTATCACCCTTTAACCATTGCACCACGGTGGCTCCCCCAATAATAACATTTGAATTTTTCTTGAATTTGTCAAAAAATATTTACATACTTCAAAATTAACCTCTCCGGGGCCTCTTGGAGGTGTAAATGTCATCCGATTGAAAACTGGCCCTCTAATTATCATACGAAAATTTATAATGGTTCACAATTACTATGTATAGGCTCCCCTAAATAAACCGATCAAGAACTAAGGAGGCTTATAAACCTCGGCGGTATATACTAACCCAGCGAACAATTACTTCCGAATTCGGACCGAATTCTGACAGAACGTCTGCTAGATCATCCGAGTCTGATTCCGAATTCGGTCCGAATTCGTTCGGAAAGTATAATGAGCGGATGACAAGAATTCGGACCGAAATGTCTGAGGGAAATCGGAAGATTGCCCGACATTCCGACAGAATTCTGTCCGAATTCGGATGGGCAATTCTGAGGGAAATCTGATAGTTTGACCGACATTATGCAGAGAAGCTCGAACAGTTCTCGGACATTTTTCCCGACACTTAGCAGAGCATCTCGGAACTTTCTCGGACAATTTTACCGACATTTAGCAGAGAATTTCGGACCTTTCACGGACATTATGTCCGATTTTGTTCGGAGAAATTCGGACCATTGTCGGACACTTCGTCCGACTATCTACCGAGAAGCTCGGACTTTTGTCGGACAATTAACAATGTGATTCAAAGTTATTTAAAAAGATTTAAAACTAAAATTTTATTTTAAAGTTATTTAAAAAGATTTTAAACTAAAATTATATTTCAAAGTTATTAAAAATCTATGTTATGCTAAGAGATCATATTAATTTGTTCAATTCAATAGTAGTTTGTAAATTAAATATTAATATATTACATATAATGTAACCTAATATTGTTAAAAAATATATACAGTATAGTTCGGCAATCTTTCTCTTATTTCTTTTATTCAGTCGATCTTTTGCTGCATTGAAAACAGCCTTCATATTTAATTCAATAGTAGAGTTCGACGCTTGAGGAATTCTTCCAAATGTGAGATCTAAAAAATGAAGTTATAATCATTAAAATTATAATAATAACAATAGCGCTGTTTTAAATACCTTTAAGCAACTTTATAAAATAGAAATCCTTGACAGGTATGTTGTTGTTCGTATTTGACCAAGAAAATTTCGAAGCAATGTTGTCGTCTTTAAATATAAGTTTTTTTTATTTTTTTTTTTTAGAACACCGTTATGATATTGTTATTTACTATTTTAACACTTCACTTTGCCACTATTTTGTTTATTCACTCACCGTTTTATTTGTACGATCTGTTCTGCGCGATATCACAATAAAAAATGATAATGGAATGCAAAAATAATAACAAAATGAAAAAACAAAAATTCCTTCCGAACTTTTGCAGAGGTTTTCGGTCAAATCTCGGTTGACAAAATTCCCTTCAGAGATTCTGCCGACTACGTCGGTTAGTTCTCGTACGAAACTTCAGAGATTGTGCAGACATCGTCTGAAAAAAGATCCGAGAATGTGCAGAAAAAGTCGGATAAATCTCGGAAGAAATAACAGAATTTCGGCTAAATGTCTGATATAATACCAGAGATTTAGCAGACGTTTTCGGACGTCCGACACGTCGGACATAATTGCTCGCTGGGAACATACTTCATTAATTCCAATTCATTACCACGTGTATGACTATTTCTTTTAATGTTGAACACTTTAGAATTTAGGATATACCCAAAAAGTCCACTGCTCACATTCTGTCCTTGCATTTATTCCATCAACTTGAAATAAAAGTTATAAATTTCTTTTAGAGAACTCTACCAGGCATATGTTGATTCGTATGCCAAGCAGGGTTGAAAATTGTAAAAAAAAAAAACATTGAAATAAAGTAGCATCAACTCAAGTTAAGTGAAACTTAATGCCAAAACACATATAAACAATAACAACGTTCAATAGACGGACAAACTGTTGCCATTGCTTTATTTCATAGAAGGAATACACGGTCGAGCAAACAGCTAAAGCAAATGTGTTAAAAGTCAAAACGGAAATTCTGTGAAGCAGAACATAACAACGTTCCTTTGCCAGTTAGAGGAGGTTTAGTTTTTATGTCAACATATAACATTCCTCCTTTACCCTTTTGCTCGCGCAAATCGCTTGCACGTGTATGTGTGAGTGATTTTTGGTTTCTTTTACCAATGTATGAATGAATATTTGACTGACTGAATGAATGAGTGATAAGTTTTATTTGTTTGCAATATAAAATGAATTTACCAGTGTTGCACTACTTCTCGCCTGTGTCCCCCGTTTATCCAGCAATTCGATCTCTACAACTACTAGCACTTGTAAGTCTGCCACATTAACTCATTGCATTAAAGACGGCTTAAAGCAAACATACGAGTATACTAACACATCGTGGAAACATGCTAAACTGTTTCGTCTTAATTCGATTCGTCTGACATTTCACTCTCCCACTCCTTCTCTAAACTCTGTAAAATTCAGAGCGAAAAAATAAGGTTCACAATAAGCACAAATATATGAGTGTGTCTGTGTGTTAACAAAGATTTGATGTATCAGAGAAAATCTCAAATGTATGGAAATTAAACGGAAATATAGAAAAAATTCAGGGGAAAAGGAAAAAGTGTGCTTATACTTTGGATTGATAAGAAATCCGAATCGTATGTGAACAGTATATGAAAAAAAAACAAAATATTATACTGATACGAAAGATTAAGCGTCATTATTTGTAGGACATTAAATTCATACAAAACCAAGGACAAATTTATTTAAAATTTAAACAAAAAAAAAAATTAATTAGAATAAAGTTTATATTCTTTATTATTGTTTTTATTTCAGAGAAAAAGTATGTAAGTAAGTAAAAATCTTATTTTGCAAAAATTTTATTTCTATAGAAAATTTTGTCAAAATTGTAGGAACAGAAAATGTTCTCAAAATTTTATTTCTATAGAAAATTTTGTCAAAATTTTAGAAACAGAAAATTTTCTCAAAATTTTATTTATATAGAAAATTTTGTCAAAATTTTAGAAACAGAAAATTTTCTCAAAATTTTATTTCTATAGAAAATTTTGTCAAAATTTTAGAAACAGAAAATTTTCTCAAAATTTTAGAAACAGAAAATTTTCTCAAAATTTTATTTCTATAGAAAATTTTGTCAAAATTTTAGAAACAGAAAACTTTCTCACAATTTTATTTCTATAGAAAATTGTGTCAAAATTTTATTTCTATAGAAAATTTTGTCAAAATTTTATTTCTATAAAAAAATTTTGTCAAAATATTATTTTTATAGATTTTTTTTTTCAAAATTTTATTTCTAAAGAAAACTTTGTCAAAATTTTATTTCCATAGAAAATTTTCTCAAAATTTTATTTCTATAGAAAATTTTGTCAAAATTTTGGAAACAGAAAATTTTCTCAAAATTTTAGAAACAGAAAATTTTCTCAAAATTTTATTTCTATAGAAAATTTTGTCAAAATTTTATTTCTATAGAAAATTTTGTCAAAATATTATTTCTATAGATTTTTTTTTTCAAAATTTTATTTCTAAAGAAAACTTTGTTAAAATTTTATTTCTATAGAAAATGTTGTCAAAATTTTATTTCCATAGAAATTTTTTTCAAAATTTTATTTCTATAGAAAATTTTGTAAAAATTTTATTTCTATAGAAAATTTTGTCAAAATATTTCTATAGAATTTTTTTTAAAATTTTATTTCTAAAGAAAATTTTGTCAAAATTTTATTTCTATAGAAAATTTTGTCAAAATTTTATTTCTATAGAAAATTTTGTCAAAATTTTATTTCTATAGAAAATTTTGTCAAAATTTTATTTCTATAGAAAATGTTGTCAAAATTTTAGAAACAGAAAATTTTGTCAAAATTTTATTTCTATAGAAAATTTGTCGAAATTTTATTTCTAAGAAAATTTTTTCAAAATTTTATTTCTAAGAAAATTTTTTCAAAATTTTATTTCTATAGAAAATTTTGTCAAAATTTTATTTCTGTAGAAAATTTTGTCAAAATTTTATTTCTATAGAAAATTTTGTCAAAATTTTATTTCTATAGAAAATGTTGTCAATATTTTAGAAACAGAAAATTTTGTCAAAATTTTATTTCTATGGAAAATATTATCAAAATTTTATTTCTATGGAAAATTTTGTCAGAATTTTAAATTTAGTCAAAATTTTATTTCTATAGAAAATTTAGTCAAAATTTTATTTCTATAGAAAATTTAGTCAAAATTTTATTTCTGTAGAAATTTTTTTCAAAATTTTATTTCTATAGAAAATTTTGTCAAAATTTTATTTCTATAGAAAATTTTGTCAAAATGTTATTTCTATTGAAAATTTTGTCAACATTTTATTTCTATAGAAAATGTTGTCAAAATTTTAGAAACAGAAAATTTTGTCAAAATTTTATTTCTATAGAAAATTTTGTCAAAATTTTATTTCTATAGAAAATTTTGTCAAAATGTTATTTCTATAGAAAATTTTGTCAAAATATTATTTCTATAAAAATTTTTTTTTTCAAAATTTTATTTCTAAAGAAAATTTTGTTAAAATTTTATTTCTATAGAAAATTTTGTCAAAAATATTTCTATAGAATTTTTTTTCAAAATTTTATTTCTAACGAAAATTTTGTCAAAATATTATTTCTATAGATTTTGTTTTCAAAATTTTATTTCTAAAGAAAATTTTGTCAAAATTTTATTTCTATAGACAGTTTTGTCAAAATTTTATTCTATCGATAATTTGGTCAAGATTTTATTTCCATAGAAAATTTTTTCAAATTTCTATTTCTATAGAAAATTTGTTCAAAATTTTATTTCTATATATTTTTTTCTCAGATTTTTGTTTATTTTAATGGGCTGTTTAAAATAAACAAAAATCTGATAAAAACCAAGTGGTCATAAAAAGAATACACAAAATATTTTCGACAGTTTATTTCTATAGAATTTTTTTTTTAACATTTCATTTCTATAGAAAAATGTTTTCAACATTTTATTTCTAAAAAAAAATTTTTCAAAATTTTATTTCTATAGAAAATTTTGTCAAAATTTTATTCTATTAACAATTTTGTCAACAAATTTTATTCTATGGATAATTTTGTCAGAATTTAATTTTTATAGAAAATTTTATTTATATAGAAAATTTAGTCAAAATTTTATTTCTGTAGATTTTTTTTTCAAAATTTTATTTCTATAGAAAATTTTGTCAAAATTTTATTTCTATAGAAAATTTTTCAAAAATGTATTTCTATAGAAAATTTTGTCAAAATTTTATTTCTATAGAAAATTTTTCAAAAATGTATTTCTATAGAAAATTTTTGCAAAATTTTATTTCTATAGATTTTGTCAAAATATTATTTCTATAGAAAATTTTATCATTTTTTTTTCTATAGAAATTTTTTTCAAAATTTTATTTCTATAAAAAATTTTATTTCTATAGAAAATTTTGTCAAAATTTTATTTCCAAAAAAACTGGCATTTACGAAGCCAATGTATCCACAGTACAACATCAAACAAAAATTGACAAAAGGTTTTTGGTTCATTCTCATAGGATCATGTTTCTGGTGTGGAATGGCCACATTTTTCTAAAGTTTAAAGTTAAACTTTAGCCCTCTTAGTCAATGGTGACTTTTGTTGATTGATTACTTTTGTCGTTACTTTGTCGTTCACTTCCACACCACTTTGTCGAGAATAAAAAAACCCTTAAAGTACGAGTAACACGAGCCGTTACGGTCTTATTGTTCTTTGATTGAGTGATAGTATTATTTTCCCCTTCGGTAGAATGAAATGACAAAACTAACACAACAATCAGCTTTAAGACAACTTTTCAACCAAATAAGAGACAAAAACCAATCAAGGCCTGTTGGCTGTTACTGGCAAACATTGTAAATGTTTTGACCACAAATATAACTTTTAATACGGCGAAGCTAAATTAAAATTGTTAGTGGATGCATAAAATGTTTAATTTAATTTATTTCCTACTTACTTTTCATCAAACGAATATTGTACATTCAAGACTTGAAACATTTTCTGATACAATTTATTGAAAAATGTATCCATGACATCGAGTAAATCGATTCGCCCACGATTATAGTAATTTTCCAATTCTTTGAATAAATCGGAAAAGACATAGGAATTCTGTTGATATATCACACCATAGGTACGGGTAAACATATTATGAAATTCCGATTTGGACTCTTGTAAAAGTTTGCGAAAATTTTCTGAAAAGAAAGAAAACAAAAAGTATGAAACTCAATTAGCTTTTCTTTATAAAAAACAACAAAAAATACAAAAAGTCATTTTTTGAATATATTTTTTATTGATCAATTTTTTTTTTAGACATATTCCACATATTTTTAGATTTTTCTTCGACTCAAAAGTGATGCTTTTTCCATGTGTATTAGCATACATTTTATTTGTTATTATCTTTGATAACTCGAACAATGATGGACCACACTTGAGATTTACAAGAGCTTTAAATCTAGCAACAATCATTGCCATGGACGTCATCATCATTAAGATGAAGGAAAGAAGGCTGGCTGACGTATTAAACAAAACATGACTTTAAACAATCCAACATTAAACAGAAGCCCGCATGCACACACCACACACACACACAAAAACACAACATAACCACTTGAGGGCTCACACCACACCAAGCTCAGGCGATAAACGCCTGGCACTTCACTTGCAATGCTTACAAGAGCGAATAATAGACATTTTGTCAGAAATAGAGAAATAGAGATTTGTTAATGGTTCCCTCTCAGCTCCATGCTCCTTGCTTCTCCGGCTTCCTATTCAGCTACTTGTCGTGTCAAAATATGTTTTTTTTTGGATTTTTTTTATGTGATACTTGTTTTGTTACGATCTGTTACCGGAGGCTTGAGTTGATTAGTATTGAACTGAACAATTACATTTTTTTAATGTCAAAAAAAAGTTGGTGGCAAATGACATGTAATTTTAAACGCCTCTAACTCTAGGCAATTTGAATATTTCATTTTGTGTAGGTATAGCGATAGAGATTAAAGTTTGTTCAATCTCAGATTTTGTTTTGGGGATTATGCAGAGGTGAATATATAGAAATAGGAAAATTTTCTATAGAAATAAAATTTTGACAAAATTTTCTATAGAAATAAAATTTGGATAAAATTTTCTATAGAAATTAAATTTTGACAAAATTTTCTATAGAAATTCAATTTTGACAACATTTTCTATAGAAATAAAATTTTGACAAATTTTTCTATAGAAATAACATTTCGACTAAATTTTCTATAGAAAAAAATTTTGACAAAATTTTCTATAGAAACAAAATTTTCTATAGAAATAAAATTTTGACAAAATTTTCTATAGAAATAAAATTTTGACAAAATTTTCTATAGAAATAAAATGTTGACAAAATTTTCTATAGAAATAAAATTTGGATAAAATTTTCTATAGAAATTAAATTTTGACAAAATTTTCTATAGAAATTAAATTTTGACAACATTTTCTATAGAAATAAAATTTTGACAAAATTTTCTATAGAAATAAAATTTGGACAACATTTTCTATAGAAATAAAATTTTGACAAAATTTTCTATAGAAATAAAATTTTGACAAAATTTTCTATAGAAATAAAATTTTAACAACATTTTCTATAAACATAAAATTATAAAACAATTTTCTATAGAAAAAATTTTTTTGACAAAATTTTCTATAGAAATAAAATTTTGACAAAATTTTCTATAGAAATAAAATTTGGACAAAATTTTCTATAGAAATAAAATTTGGACAAAATTTTCTATAGAAATAAAATTTGGACAAAATTTTCTATAGAAATAAAATTTTGACAAAATTTTCTATAGAAATAAAATTTTGACGAAATTTTCTATAGAAATAACATTTTGACAAAATTTTCTATAGAAATAAAATTTTGACAAATTTTTCTATAGAAATAAAATTTTGACAAAATTTTCTATAGAAATAAAATTGTGACAAAATTTTCTATAGAAATAAAATTTTGACAAATTTTTCTATAGAAATAACATTTCGACTAAATTTTCTATAGAAAAACATTTTGACAAAATTTTCTATAGAAATAAAACTTTAACAACATTTTCTATAAACATAAAATTATAAAACAATTTTCTATAGAAAAAAAAATTTTTGACAAAATTTTCTATAGAAATAAAATTTTAACAAAATTTTCTATAGAAATAAAATTATGAAAAAATTTGTATAGAAATAAAATTTTGACGAAATTTTCTATAGAAATAACATTTTGACAAAATTTTCTATAGAAATAAAATTTGGACAAAATTTTCTATAGAAATAAAATTTTGACAAAATTTTCTATAGAAATAAAATTTTGACAATTTTTTTTATAGAAATAAAATTTTGACAATTTTTTCTATAGAAATAACATTTCGACTAAATTTTCTATAGAAAAACATTTTGACAAAATTTTCTATAGAAATATAATTTTAACAAAATTTTCTATAGAAATAAAATTATGAAAAAAATTTCTATAGAAATAAAATTTTGACGAAATTTTCTATAGAAATAACATTTTGACGAAATTTTCTATAGAAATAACATTTTGACGAAATTTTCTATAGAAATAAAATTTTGCTACATACACTAATCCCCATTTTCATAAAGTTCCGTTAGTGTTCCGTTAACTAACCAACTTTTGAACCGTATTATGGACGAAGCTGTCATCTTGCATATATATTCCATATGCCAGTTAGGAACTTAATTGACGAAAATTTTTCAGTTAAAGCTAACTGAAGAGAAGATATTTGCAATTTACTTTCTGTTAACTGGCAGTTAAAGCCTAACGGAGCTACATGAAAATGGCCGTAAGAGTGATTGCACTCAACAACAACAACAATTACCAACAGTTGGCATTGCTGAAGAGAATTGAGAGAGTACCGAATAACACTACTGAGCAGGGCTGCCAATTTTGCCGATTTATCAGCATTTGACGATTTTTTACTCAAACAATAGACAATTTCGATTTTTGCTTCGAAAATACCTCTGCTCTTTAGACTCATAGTATAGGGATATAAACTTTTTGAATTTTTAAGAAATTTTTGAAAAAATATGGTTAGCTAAATTTTAATAGAAATTTATTTGTGCGTAAGTAAACTATCTTTTAAGTATAAGAAAAACTCTACACTAGGAAAATCTTTTAATCTTTTTAGACACAAAATCACTTCACCAATATCCCGCGGTTTTCAAATCATAAATATGTTAAGGCATACCTAATATGAAGGAATAATACAAAGACTACTCGTAATGTTGCAATCTTCTCTTCATTTGAGCTACTTGAAAAAACAAAAACGAAACGAAGAACAGCTACAAAAAAAATGTTTCGACATTGGTGGCTGCTGCTGCTGCTGTATTATGCCACCAGTTGTTCAAATCTCAAGTGGGTGTTGAACAATTTTCGGCTATAATTTTCAATTGTTTCTTTACTCAAGTACTCGACACTGCTTGAAGTCAAATGTTTTCTAATTATAAACAAAAACGAAACAAGTATTTAGCAAGTGATTTATGCTACTGCTGATGGTTGAATTCTTTTCTGTTTTGGTTTTGTTTTGCCAGCAATTGAAATTTGAATTCCAATTTATTTGAAAAGAAAACATTCCGGGGTGGAAACCAGACTTATGATTTATGACATTAGGGGTTTTTTTTCTTTTTCTTTATATTTTTTGTACCCTGTTATATATAGAAAAAAAAATGGAAATAATGTTTCGTTGTTTTTTTTTTTTATTTTGTAAAAATTTTGCCTTTTACGTATTACGATTTTTTGTTAGGAATTTGAAGAATTCGCCTGATCACATTGAGGTCAATACAATGGCCATTGAGCACGCATCAAACAAGTTTTCTATTCTTGGCCATTTCAAATATTTCACTTTGTCAAATTTTTCCCTTTGAAATTTGAATAAAGCAAATGAGTTTTGTTTTTTTTGTTCTTTTCGCCACAGCAGCACATCATGAGTGGCTTGTTTTCCTTTTCAAGACTGAGGGTGGAATGTGTTTTGGGTAATTGTGAAATTTGTTGATGAAAATTATTTTGTAGAAATGTATAGAATAATTTTTTTTGAACCAGAAACACTGCACGAAATAATTTTTATTTAATAAAAAAAAAAATTCTCAAAAATGTATGTCGAAATTTTATTTCTGAAGAAATTTTTTTTCAAAATTTTATTTCTATAGAAAATTTTCTCAACATTGTATTTTTTAAGAAAATTTTGTCAAAATTTTATTTCTGAAGAAAATTTTCTCAAAATTTAATTTTAATAGAAAATTTTCTCAAAATTTTACTTCTATAGCAAATTTTCTCAACATTTTATTTCTATAAAAAATTTTGTCAAAATTTTATTTCTGTAGAAAATTTTCTCAAAATTTTATTTTTAAAGAAAAAATTCTCAAAATTATATTTCTATATTATATTTCGTCGGAATTTTATTTCTATAGAAAATTTCGTCGGAATTTTGTTTCTAAAGAAAAATTTCTCAAAATTATATTATTATAGAAAGTTTTCTCAAATTGTTATTAATTTTTATAAAAAATGTCTCAAAATGTTCTTTCTATAGAAAATTTTGTTAAAATTTTATTTCTATAGAAATTTTTATGAAAATTTTATTTCTATAGAAGTTTAGTCAAAATTTTATTTCTATAGAAAATTATCTCAAAATTTTGTTTCCACAGAAAATTTTCTCAAAAAATAAAGTTAAACGAACGTGTTTGGTCTATCACTAATGAAATTAAATGTGCATGTGTTTTATTTATTTAGTTGTTGCAACATAATAAATAAACGATATAATTTAACATCTAAAATAGCTTTGAAATTCCAGAATTTCTGTTCCAATTCACAAGCAGCTTCGTTTTGCGTATGCATCAGATCACAGAACCTATTTAGCCGTGAGAAAATAAATAAACATATAATTTTTAAATATTTCCCATTAACAACTGTTTAAATAGTTCCACTGGATCAGTGCATATCTCAATGCACTCTACGGTAAGTCGAATTAAATGTTTACATTGTTGCGTGGAGTGAAAGTTATGTTGAAGTCTTGGAACAAGGAAATATTTTGGTTACATTAAAAACCATGTCCATAATGAGTTTACATAGATCTAATATTTTTGACCTTCCCTTAAGGATTTTTGTATTATTGATTCCGGCTGAATTAAGACATTTCAAGCATGTCGTCTAAATAACCAAACAACAACAAGACTCTACATATAGCGACGGCAACTAGAGAAGTTTTTGAGTTTTCTTCTCACCTGGCTTAGCTATGCTCTCTTACTCTCTTCAGCTTCTATCTCTCACTTAATCACATCTCTATCTCTCACTTAATCACATCACCAACTTAAGATTACAAATGATGGTGGTATATAAAATTAATACACGTGTTTTTGTAAAACTTTGAAGTTTTACAAACAAACGCAGGGAATTCCCTATAGACTCTATAGTATAGAGTGAAGGTGAAAATTCTTCATGAAGAATTAAATGAATATGGCCAATACCAGAGAGTAATGTAAGCGAGCAAATGATGAATTTGTAAAAAGAGTGTGACACGAGTCTCCGTACTCGTACACACACATGTATTGATGTTTTGTATTGAAATAAAATTTTGACAAAATTTTCTATAGAAATAAAATTTTGACAAAATTTACTATGGAAATAAAATTTTGACAAAATTTACTATGGAAATAAAATTTTGAGACAAATTTATATAGAAATAAAATTTTGGGAAAAATTTCTATGGAAATAATATTTTGACAAATTTTTCTCTAAAAATAAAATTTTGGAAATTTTTCTCTAGAAATAAAATTTTGACAAAATTTTCTATAGAAATAAAATTTTGACAAAATTTACTATGGAAATAAAATTTTGAGAAAATTTTCTATAAAAATAAAATTTTGACAAAAAATTCTATAGAAATAAAATGTCTACAAAATTTTTTATAGACAATTTTCTATAGAAATAAAATGTTGACAAAAATTTCTATAGAAATAATATTTTGACAAAATTTTCTATAGAAATAAAATTTTGACAAAATTTTCTATAGAAATAAAATTTTGACAAAATTTTTTATAGAAAAAAATTTTGACAAAATTTCTATAGAAATAAAATGTTGACAAAAATTTTAATAGAAATAAAATTTTCTATAGAAATAGAGTTTTGACATTTTCTATAGAAATAAAATTTTGACAGATTTTCTATAGAAATAAAATTTTGACAGATTTTCTATAGAAATAAAATTTCGACAACATTTTCTATAGAAATAAAATTTTGACAAAATTTTCTAAAAATAAAATTTTGAAAAAATTTTCTATAGAAATAAAATTTTGACAAAATTTCTATAGAAATAAAATTTTACCAAAATTTTCTACAGAAATAAAATTTTGACAAAATTTTCTATAGAAATAAAATTTTGACAAAATTTTCTATAGAAATAAAATTTTGACAAAATTTTCTATAGAAATAACATTTTGTCAAAAATTTCTATAGAAATAAAATTTTGGAAATTTTTCTTTAGAAATAAAATTTTGGAAATTTTTCTCTAAAAATAAAATTTTGACAAAAATTTCTATAGAAATAAAAAGTTGACAAAAATTTCAATAGAAATAAAATTTTCTATAGAAATAAAGTTTTGACATTTTCTATAGAAATAAAATTTTGACAGATTTTCTATAGAAATAAAATTTTAACAAAATTTCTATATAAATAAAATTTTACCAAAATTTTCTATAGAAATAAAATTTTGACAAAATTTTCTATGGAAATAAAATTTTGACAATAATTTCTATAGAAATAAAATTTTGACAAAATTTTCTGTAGAACTAAAATTTTGACAAAATTTTCTATAGAAATAAAATTTTGACAAAATTTTCTATGGAAATAAAATTTTGACAAATCTTTCTCTAGAAATAAAATTTTAAAAATTTTTCTCTAGAAATAAAATTTTGACAAAATTTTCTATAGAAATAAAATGTTGACAAAAATTTCTATAGAAATAATATTTTGACAAAATTTTCTATAGAAATAAAATGTTGACAAAAATTTCTATAGAAATAATATTTTGACAAAATTTTCTATAGAAATAAAAATTTTGACAAAATTTTCTATAGAAAAAAAATTTTGACAAAATTTCTATAGAAATAAAATGTTGAAAAAAATTTTAATAGAAATAAAATTTTCTATAGAAATAAAGTTTTGACATTTTCTATAGAAATAAAATTTTGACAAATTTTCTATAGAAATAAAATTTTGACAAAATATTCTATAGAAATAAAATTTTGACAATAACTTCTATAGAAATAAAATTTTGACAACATTTTTTGTAGAACTAAAATTTTGACAAAATTTTCTATAGAAATAAAATTTTGACAAAATTTTCTATGGAAATAACATTTTGACAAAATTTCTATAGAAATAAAATTTTACCAAAATTTTCTACAGAAATAAAATTTTGACAAAATTTCTATAGAAATAAAATGTTGACAAAAATTTCAATAGAAATAAAATTTTCTATAGAAATAAAATTTTGACAAAATTTTCTATAGAAATAAAATTTTGACAAAATTTCTATAGAAATAAAATTTTACCAAAATTTTCTACAGAAATAAAACTTTTACAAAATTTTCTATAGAAATAAAATTTTGACAAAATTTTCTATAGAAATAAAATTTTGTCAAAAATTTCTATAGAAATAAAATTTTGACAAAATTTTCTATAGAAAAAAAATTTTGACAAAATTTCTATAGAAATAGAGTTTTGACATTTTCTATAGAAATAAAATTTTGACAGATTTTCTATAGAAATAAAATTTTGACAAAATTTTCTATAGAAATAAAATTTTGACAAAATTTTCTATAGAAATAAAATGTTGAAAAAAATTTCTATAGAAATAATATTTTGACAAAATTTTCTATAGAAATAAAGTTTTGACATTTTCTATAGAAATAAAATTTTGACAGATTTTCTATGGAAATAAAATTTTGACAAAATTTTCTATAGAAATAAAATTTTGACAAAATTTTCTATAGAAATAAAATTTTGACAAAATTTTCTATAGAAATTAAATTTTGACAAAATTTTCTATAGAAATAAAATTTTGACAAAATTTTCAATAGAAATAAAATTTTGTCAAAATTTTCAATAGAAATAAAATTTTGGAAATTTTTCTCTAGAAATCAAATTTTTACAAAAGTTTCTATAGAAATAAAATTTTGACAAAAATTTCTATAGAAATAAAATGTTGACAAAAATTTCAATAGAAATAATATTTTCTATAGAAATAAAGTTTTGACATTTTCTATAGAAATAAAATTTTGACAAAACTTTCTATAGAAATAAAATTTTGACAAAATTTTCTATAGACATAAAACTTTGACAAAATTTTCTATAGATATAAAATTTTGACAAAATTTTCTATAGAAATAAAATTTTGACAAAATTTTCTATAGAAATAAAATTTTGACAAACTTTTCTATAGAAATAAAATTTTGACAAACTTTTCTATAGAAATAAAATTTTGACAAAATTTTCTATAGAAATAAAATTTTGATAAAAATTTCTATAGAAATAAATTTTGACAAAATTTTCAATAGAAATAAAATTTTCTATAGAAATACAATTTTTACAAAATTTTCTATAGAAATAAAATTTTGACAAAATTTTCTATAGAAATAATTTTTTGACACATTTTTATATAGAAATACATTTTTGACACAATTTTCTATAGAAATAAAATTTTGGTAATTTTTTTTTTTTTGGTTCGAGTGGGTTCTTAGCATTATAATAATAACTTACCATTAAATTTTTGCGCTTTATCACTAAGCGTTCTGGACATTTTTTGGATTTGTTCTTTGGAATGTTTCTCCAATTGCAGTCGTGATTGCATGGCCATTTTGGTTTCCATGCTGTGAGTGCAACAAGTGCCCACCGAGGGTGATTCACAATAGCGTAGACCCATTTCTGGAAAGAAAATTAAATAAACAGAAAAAATATTAAGGAATTAATTTACCAACGAATGTGAAAATCATTAGAATCAATAAAGAAAAAAAAAAACAAAAATAATTTTCCATTGCACATCACAATTGGGTATTGATAACGTCATCTTCAAATGCTAGTTAGAGATCACTGATTAAGTACTTCCTCATAGTCTAGTTTACTTGGCAGTTTGTCGTTAGAAATAAACAATGGCCACAAGATGTGAAATGAAATCACCTTAAATTTTTGGAATTGTACTGTATACTACAGTAGTAGCAGAAGCAGCAACAGCAAAAGTGGGAGAAACTAAATAAATAATGAAATCAATATACACACAATACCAAGTGTTAGATGTCTGGAACGTATGGTTGGTTGGTTAAGTGCTTAAAACCATTTTAGAAATTTCAAAGATTGCATTTTTTCCAGGAATTCAGTGGCATCATCATCATCATCGACACCAGCATTTCAACATTGATAATATCACTAAACAGCTATATTGCCACCATAGAGCGCGAACGAGTAGAGTCGGTATTGAAGTAAGTACGTACGTACACAAAATACCATAGCATAGCATACCGTGACAGAAGCAACAGCAGCAGAACTACTACTTCAGGAGAATCTTAAAGATTTCTGATGAAAAACAAATAAAGCATATCATGCTTAATCGAATCAGTTTGAAGAACAACTCAGAAAAATGGAATATTGAGAGAATTAGAAGAAAAACAAACAAACAAATTTAAGGGAAATGCACTGAAGCATACAACTGGCAATGATATTCTCTAAGGCATGGGAATAGGAAGTCTTGGTATTTTAGAGCTTGGATTCACCACACAACAAAAGAAATGAAGGCAAATTAACATTCATGAATGGCATGCTTGACAGAGAGAGAGAGAAAGAGATATTTGTTTAAAACTACACTGATGATTTAGGAAGGTAACCCTTTGCCATGGCTGGCAACTGGGTTCACAATAAAGGCCTGTACAAGATGTTTTCTAAGACATATCAAGAGACATTTCTATTGAGAGTAAATGCTGAATAGCATTGGGTTCTCTTCCCGACAAATCATCAATGAATATGTGTTTTATGAGTAGGAAAACTCATGCCAAACTCTTCCCAAAAACTAACATTTACTCGCTCAAATTACTCTTAGGTATTTGCCACGATCTACATAAAATATTTTAATCTTCACTTTAGAGGAGCTTTAAAAATCCCATGTATTAAGATTAAGTTGGTGATGTGAGTAAGCGAGAGATAGAGCAGCTTAGAAGCTAAAGAAACTAAGAGAGCATAGTTTTCTATATTCTATGCAACCACCATACATATTAATGTTGGTGATATGAGTAAGTGAGAGGTAGAGTAGCTTAGAAGCTAAAGAGAGTAAGAGAGCATAGCTTTCTATATTCAATGCCAACACCACATATATAATTATGTTGGCTATATAAGTAAGTGAGAGGTAGATGTAGGGATGATAAATGAAGCCAAAATGTGCTAAAATTACATATTTTTTTGTTTAGTTTTTCAAAAAAAATCTTATTTTGTCAAAATTTTATTTCTATTGAACATTTTGTCAAAATTTTATTTCTACAGAAAATATTGTCAAAATTTTATTTCTATAGAAAAATTTGTCAAAAAGTTATTTCTATGGAAAATTTTGTCAAAATTTTATTTCTTAGAAAATTTTGTCAAAATTTTATTTCTATAGAAAATTTTGTCAGAATTTCATTTCTATAGAAAATTTTGTCAAAATTCTATTTCTATAGAATATATTGTCAAAATTTTATTTTTATATGAAAATTTGTCAAAATTTTACTTCTATAGAAAATTTTGTCAAAATTTTATTTCTATGGAAAATATTGGACAGGAATATTTTGCAAAATCTACCAAAACATGAAGAATTCTACCAATCTGCCCAAGAGTAAAAAAATCTTTTTGGTAGAATTCTACCAACTGTGGCAACCTTGTTTCTAAGGCATATCAAGACATTTCTTTTTCTATTAAGAGTAAATAACAGGTTGGCTGATAAGTCCTCGGTCTAACAAAAAAAAAATACATTTTTTGTATAAATTCGTTTTTATTATTCAACATAGTTCCCTTCAAGAGCGATACAACGATTATAACGACCTTCCAATTTTTTGATACCATTTTGGTAGTACTCCTTCGGTTATGACTCAAAATAGGCCTCAGTTTCGGCGACCACCTCTTCATTGCAGCCACGTTCCTTTGATATCTTTAAGGCCCGTGCTCATTTCACCACGCTTGAATTTTGCATACCAATCAATTATTGTTGGTTTCCCTGGAGGAGAGTCCGGAAACTCATTATCAAGCCAAGTTTTTGCTTCCACCGTATTTTATCAAAACACAAAATTCCTTTTTTTTCCATTTTTTTCACAATAACTTTAGAGAAGCTTTAAAAACCCCATGTATTAATATTAAGTTGGTGATGTGAGTAAGTGAGAGCAAAAGAGCATAGCTTTCTATATCCAACTCCACCACCATACATATTTTCTTAATGTTTGTGATATGAGTGAGAGTTAGAGGAGCTCAGTAGCTAAAGAGAGTAAAAGATCATAGATTTCTATATTCTATGCCACCACCATATATATTTTTTTACTGTTGGTGATATGAGTAAAGGTAAAGAGAGTAAGAAAGCATTGCTTTCTATATTCAATGCCACCAAAATTTGTTTTTTTTCTTAAACTTGGTGATATCAGTAAGCGAGACGTGAAGAAACTTAGAAGCTGAAGAGGGTGAGAGAGCATAGCTAAGCTATGTAAGGAGAAAAAAAGTAAGGAAAAAAACTTCTCTTATCCTAAGTCTTTGTTGTTTTGTGTTAATTAGAAGAGATATTTGAAGGTATTTTTTTTAACACGTGTATCGACAAAATTATTTGGATATTAAAATTTCAAATTTCCAAATATGGAAAGGTCGTGAAAGGTCGGAAAGGTCGTTAAAGGTCGTTTAAAATTAAAAAACAAAAATGTCTGAAAATCGGAAAGTAGAAAGTGTCAAAAGCCTACTTTCCCATAAGCAGTATCCCAAAGACTTTATATGGCCCTTGTTTTATAATAAAATTAAAAACAAAATCATAATAAAATTATAAAAATGTCTTTAAGAAACTTTTGCTGATTTTTCCTCCATATAAAACTAAGGGCCTTGCACTTCAACATCAATCAATCGTTTACCTTTGAAAAGGAAATGTTCCTATCCCAAGTAAAATCAATGAAATTCTTATGAACATGGCCATAAGCAGTTATCCATTCAGTCTCCCGAGCAATACCAAACCACGTTGTTTTTGCTTTTGTTAAAGGAAATTGCCAATAATCATTGAGAAATGTTCATTGTCAATTTATTTTACCAAAGGTATACTAAATATGTACACTTCCGCTTATGGGATTTAATCGCATGGTGAATAGTATCAAAGGAAATGAACTGCAAATTTTATCATTGGAAATGGGGAAATAGAAAATGCAAGATGCAAGACGGGGTTGTTGAGAGAATTTCTTGTTATTGAATTAACAGTTAATTGTAAATAAAAATTTTCATAAGAAAGAATTATAATTTCAAGATATTGGAACAGAAATAAAATTTTCACAAAATTTTCTACAGAAATAAAATTTTGACAAAATTTTCTATAGAAATAAAATTATGACAAAATTTTCTATAGACATCAAATTTTGACAAAATTTTCTATAGAAATAAAATTGTGACAAAATATTCTATAGAAATAAAATTTTCACAAAATATTCTATAGAAATAAAATTTTCACAAAATGTTCTATAGAAATAAAATGTTGAGAAAATATTCTATATAAATAAAATTTTGACAAATTTTCTATAGAAATCAAATTTTGACAAAATTTTCTATAGAAATACAATTTTGACAAAATTTTCTATAGAAATAAAATTTTGACAAAATTTTCTATAGAAATAAAATTTTGACAAAATTTTCTATAGAGATAAAATGATCAAGAACTAAAGAGGCTTATATAGGCATTTAGTCTGCCTTTGTTATCTAACATAGACTCCATATGGATTAACATACAAGTTAGAAGATAATGTTTTAGTCTTTAGTAGAACTTTCTATAGAAATAAAATTTTTAGAACATTTTCTATAGAAATAAAATTTTATCAAAATTTTCTATAGAAATAAAAATTTGACAAAATTTTCTATAGAAATAAAATTTTGACAAAATATTCTATAGAAATAAAATTTTAACAAAATTTTCTATAGAAATAAAATTTTGACAAAATTTTCTATAGAAATAAACTTTTGACAAAATTTTCCATAGAAATACAATTTTGACAAAATTTTCTATAGAAATAAAATGTTGAGAAAATATACTATAGAAATAAAATGTTGAGAAAATATTCTATAGAAATAAAATTTTGACAAAATATTCTATAGAAATAAAATTTTGACAAAATTTTCTATAGAAATAAAATTTTCTATAGAAATAAAATTGTGAAAAAATATTCTATAGAAATAAAATTTTCACAAAATTTTCTATAGAAATAAAATTTTGACAAAATATTCTATAGAAATAAAATTTTAACAAAATTTTCTATAGAAATAAAATTTTGACAAAATGTTCTATAGAAATAAAATGTTGAGAAAATATTCTATATAAATAAAATTTTGACGAAATATTCTATATAAATAAAATTTTGACAAATTTTCTATAGAAATAAAATTTTGACGAAATATTCTATAGAAATAAAATTTTGACAAATTTTCTATAGAAATAAAATTTTGACAAAATTTTCTATACAAATAAAATTTTGACAAAATTTTCTATAGAAATAAAATTTTGACAAAATTTTCTATAGAAATAAAATTTTAACAAAATTTTTGTGTAGAAATAAAATTTTGACAAAATATTCTATATAAATAAAATGTTGAGAAAATATTCTATCGAAATAAAATTTTGACAAAATTTTCTATAGAAATAAAATTGTGACAAAATATTTTATAGAAATAAAATTTTGACAAAATATTCTATAGAAATAAAATTTTGACAAAATATTCTATAGAAATAAAATGTTGAGAAAATATTCTATAGAAATAAAATTTTGACAAAATATTCTATAGAAATAAAATTTTGACAAATTTTCTATAGAAATAAAATTTTGACAAAATTTTCTATACAAATAAAATTTTGACAAAATTTTCTATACAAATAAAATTTTGACAAAATTTTCTATAGAAATAAAATTTTGACAAAATTTTCTATAGAAATAAAATTTTAACAAAATTTTTGTGTAGAAATAAAATTTTGACAAAATTTTTGTGTAGAAATAAAATTTTGACAAAATATACTATAGAAATAAAATTTTGACAAAATATTCTATAGAAATAAAATTTTGACAAAATTTTCTATATAAATAAAATTTTGACAAAATATTCTATAGAAATAAAATTTTGACAAAATATTCTATAGAAATAAAATTTTAACAAAATTTTCTATAGAAATAAAATTTTGACAAAATATTCTATAGAAATAAAATTTTAACAAAATTTTCTATAGAAATAAAATTTTGACAAAATGTTCTATAGAAATAAAATGTTGAGAAAATATTCTATATAAATAAAATTTTGACGAAATATTCTATATAAATAAAATTTTGACAAATTTTCTATAGAAATAAAATTTTGACGAAATATTCTATAGAAATAAAATTTTGACAAATTTTCTATAGAAATAAAATTTTGACAAAATTTTCTATACAAATAAAATTTTGACAAAATTTTCTATAGAAATAAAATTTTGACAAAATTTTCTATAGAAATAAAATTTTAACAAAATTTTTGTGTAGAAATAAAATTTTGACAAAATATTCTATATAAATAAAATGTTGAGAAAATATTCTATCGAAATAAAATTTTGACAAAATTTTCTATAGAAATAAAATTGTGACAAAATATTTTATAGAAATAAAATTTTGACAAAATATTCTATAGAAATAAAATTTTGACAAAATATTCTATAGAAATAAAATGTTGAGAAAATATTCTATAGAAATAAAATTTTGACAAAATATTCTATAGAAATAAAATTTTGACAAATTTTCTATAGAAATAAAATTTTGACAAAATTTTCTATACAAATAAAATTTTGACAAAATTTTCTATACAAATAAAATTTTGACAAAATTTTCTATAGAAATAAAATTTTGACAAAATTTTCTATAGAAATAAAATTTTGACAAAATTTTCTATAGAAATAAAATTTTAACAAAATTTTTGTGTAGAAATAAAATTTTGACAAAATTTTTGTGTAGAAATAAAATTTTGACAAAATATTCTATAGAAATAAAATTTTGACAAAATATTCTATAGAAATAAAATTTTGACAAAATTTTCTATATAAATAAAATTTTGACAAAATATTCTATAGAAATAAAATTTTGACAAAATATTCTATAGAAATAAAATTTTAACAAAATTTTTGTGTAGAAATAAAATTTTGACAAAATTTTTGTGTAGAAATAAAATGTTGACAAAATTTTCTATTGAAATTTGGCCTTCTAATTACCATTTGTATATTAGTTGATTTTTTATAGACTCCTCTATATAAAATGATCAAGAACTAAAGAGGCTTATATAGGTATTTAGTCTGACTTTTTATCTAACAAATACTCCATATGGATAAACATACAATTTAGAAGATAATGTTAAGAAGGTTACCACAACCCAAGTATTTCGATTGGGGATGATAGTCTTTAGCAGAACTTTGTACGCAATCCATGATGGAGGATGGACTGCAGCAAAATTTCTTTATAAAACAAAAAATGCTAAAATTATGAGAATAACTTTGACAAAACAAAAATACTAACTACAGAATGTTTAATTTAAAAAATCGTTAAAATAAATTACCTAAATCCTCCTATTTTAACGTCCTCTTGAATAAAAGATGTAAATTTGTATGTAGCTGTCATAATGTATTCCCACAGTGATGTTTTAAAAAGAAAGAGAGAGAAAGTGAGATATTTTCTATGCAAACCCATTTAAAAATATATGTGTGATGTTTTCTATGTAATTACTCCGCTCACTCTCTTACATATGCACACACACACAAAGTTCATTACAAACTCATATATGAATGTTTACAAACTTGCCACAAGAGCTTTAATATGGTACTTTTCAAAGTTCTTTAATGCCGTCATTGGCTTGGGGGAGAGGGAGAAAAATGAAAAGTCCTATAATTTCGACAACTTGTCTATCATCAACAGTGGGGGGTGGGTCTAGATGTTACCACCATGGTTAGTTTGTTTTTATGAGCGACATTGCAAATATACCACTGTTGGTAATTATTACAAGTGTGGTGTGCTCAAGAAGTAAATAAAATGCACAGTGAGAAACCGGGAAGAGAATTGGAAAATGTTCCCTATGTTAATGAGAAAGTTCTTTCCCCATTTGTTTTTCTAGTGTTGCTCAACCACCAACATATAATTACAAATGTTGAAGGATATGTTATTTATGGCATAAAAACGCCTAATGGACACAATTAACTAACATAATGTGGACTTTTGCTTAGTTGCCACTAAATAAAGAAAAAAAGTGTCCAAGTTCAAATGAACCTATCTTAAATGTTTTGCTTTGTGGCAAAATAAATGAATCATGGTAATAAAAATAATAATCAGGACAATGACAATGAAACAATATAAACAGGGCTAAAATGACACTTGTGCTGCCCTTTCTATTCTATTGTGACTGGAAAAGATGTCGGCCGTAAATGTTATGGGCTTTTTCATCTCTGTAACCACAAAAAAAAAAAACAATAAAAATAGCTAAATTAATTTGATTTCAAATAAGACATTATTTTTTGACTGTTGCATGGCCATATTGAGTGGTGGTAATAAAAATTAACGAAATGGTTTTACAATAAGCTTTTGAATAAAATCAAATGAAACATTCGAATTCGAAATCAATAGAGAGCCCGTCGGTGTTTTATTGGAATTTTTATTGGATCGTAAAATGGTCCCAATGTTAATTTCTATATACATTAGGGTGGGAAAAATAAGAAATAAAAGTTAATCTAGTAGCTTTGATTTCAATTACTATTATGGGACCTTAAATTTGTATTAAGAACACATTCCATTAAAATAAAAATATTTACTGAGCATTCTTTTCGTTAAAATTTAAATTTATTTAAATTAATATATAAATAAATAAACAAAAAAATAAATTGTTTTTTGGATTCGTTATTATTTAAATTAATTTAATTTAGTAATATTAAATTAAATTTTTAAATTAAAAAGTTTAGTTAAGTTAATTATTTTTGTTTAAAATTAAATTAAATTAAATTAAATTGAATTAAATTAAATTAAATTAAATTAAATTAAATTAAATTAAATTAAATTAAATTAAATTAAATTAAATTAAATTAAATTAAATTAAATTAAATTAAATTAAATTAAATTAAATTAAATTAAATTAAATTAAATTAAATTAAATTAAATTAAATTAAATTAAATTAAATTAAATTAAATTAAATTAAATTAAATTAAATTAAATTAAATTAAATTAAATTAAATTAAATTAAATTAAATTAAATTAAATTAAATTAAATTAAATTAAATTAAATTAAATTAAATTAAATTAAATTAAATTAAATTAAATTAAATTAAATTAAATTAAATTAAATTAAATTAAATTAAATTAAATTAAATTAAATTAAATTAAATTAAATTAAATTAAATTAAATTAAATTAAATTAAATTAAATTAAATTAAATTAAATTAAATTAAATTAAATTAAATTAAATTAAATTAAATTAAATTAAATTAAATTAAATTAAATTAAATTAAATTAAATTAAATTAAATTAAATTAAATTAAATTAAATTAAATTAAATTAAATTAAATTAAATTAAATTAAATTAAATTAAATTAAATTAACTTAAATTAAATTAAATTAAATTAAATTGAATTGAATTAAACTAAATTAAACTAAATTAAACTAAATTAAATTAAATTAAATTAAATTAAATTAAATTAAATTAAATTAAATTAAATTAAATTAAATTAAATTAAATTAAATTAAATTAAATTAAATTAAATTAAATTAAATTAAATTAAATTAAATTAAATTAAATTAAATTAAATTAAATTAAATTAAATTAAATTAAATTAAATTAAATTAAATTAAATTAAATTAAATTAAATTAAATTAAATTAAATTAAATTAAATTAAATTAAATTAAATTAAATTAAATTAAATTAAATTAAATTAAATTAAATTAAATTAAATTAAATTAAATTAAATTAAATTAAATTAAATTAAATTAAATTAAATTAAATTAAATTAAATTAAATTAAATTAAATTAGATTAAATTAAATTAAATTAAATTAAATTAAATTAGATTAAATTAAATTAAATTAAATTAAATTAAATTAAATTAAATTAAATTAAATTAAATTAAATTAAATTAAATTAAATTAAATTAAATTAAATTAAAGGCTCTGACAGGAAAGGCATGGGTCTTTGTATACGATGCGGCAAAAAAGGCCATCAGCTGAAGCAATGTCTGTTCCGAAGAAGGCAAAACGCCTGTTGATCACATTCCATGCTCTAGAAGCTGCAAATCGATACAAAAGGCAATATGAAGATTCTACAATTAAATATGCATAGATGTAGGATGGAGGATGCTCTTTTGCCACAAATAGTTCTTGAACAATATACTAAGTGGTCTGTGGTTCGAAGACATTACAGGCACTTCCGCGATATGTGTACATGACAGAACGGGAGTGATACAAAAAAAAAAACGGATATGGAAAAGGTTTCGTATGCATTGAAATAACAGGTTGGCTGACAGAACGGGAGTGATACAAACAAAAGCGGATATGGAAAAGGTTTCGTATGCATTGAAATAACAGGTTGGCTGATAAGTCCCCGGTCTGACACATAGATGGCGTCGCTAGTATTAAATGCATATTATTTTTATATAGTACCACCTTCAAATGATTTGTGTCAAATTTTGACGTCTGTAAGTCAATTAGTTTGTTAGATAGAGCGTCTTTTGTGAAGCAACTTTTGTTATTGTGAAAAAATGGAAAAAAGGAATTTCGTGTTTTGATAAAATACTGTTTTCTAAAGGGAAAAAATACGGTGGAAGCAAAAACGTGGCTTGATAATGAGTTACCGGACTCTGCCCCAGGGAAATCAACAATAATTGATTGGTATGCAAAATTCAAGCGTGGTGAAATGAGCACGGAGGACGGTGAACGCAGTGGACGCCCGAAAGAGGTGGTTACCGACGAAAACATCAAAAAAAATCCACAAAATGATTTTGAATGACCATAAAATGAAGTTGATCGAGATAGCAGAGGTCTTTTTAAAGATATCAAAGGAACGTGTTGGTCATATCATTCATCAATATTTGGATATGAAGAAGCTCTGTGCAAAATGGGTGCCGCGCGAGCTCACATTTGACCAAAGACAACAACTTGTTGATGATTCTGAGCGGTGTTTGCAGCTGTAATACACCTGAGTTTTTCCGTCGATATGTGACAATGGATGAAACATGGCTCCATCAGTACACTCCTGAGTCCAATCGACAGTCGGCTGAGTGGACAGCGACCGGTGAACCGTCTCCGAAGCGTGGAAAGACTCAAAAGTCCGCTGGCAAAGTAATGGCCTCTGTTTTTTGGGATGCGCATGGAATAATTTTTATCGATTATCTTGAGAAGGGAAAAACCATCAACCGTGACTATTATATGGCGTTATTGGAGCGTTTGAAGGTCGAAATCGCTGCAAAACGGTCCCATATGAAGAAAAAAAGTGTTGTTCCACCAAGACAACGACCGTGCCACAAGTCATTGAGAACTATGGCAAAAATTTATGAATTGGGCTTCGAATTGCTTCCCCACCCACCGTATTCTCCAGATCTGGCCCCCAGCGACTTTTTCTTGTTCTCAGACCTCAAAAGGATGCTCGCAGGAAAAAAAAATTTGGCTGCAATGAAGAGGTGATCGCCGAAACTGAGGCCTATTTTGAGGCAAAACCGAAGGAGTACTACCAAAATGGTATCAATAAATTGGAAGGTCGTTATAATCGTTGTATCGTTCTTGAAGGAACTATGTTGAATAATAAAAACGAATTTTGACAAAAAAAAAAAATGTGGTTTTCTTTGTTGGACCGGGGACTTATCAGCCAACCTGTTAAAAAGCATAATCATAGTGAGCTGCTATCCTACACCAAGTGACAGCATGGACGACTCAAAGTCAAAACTTGAAAGAATTGAGGACGAGATCAGAGGATCGCAGCAGATTTGAATGCTCGCGCCTGTGATTGAGCATGGGTTACACTGACACACGAGGGAGGCGAATAATGGAGATGGTTGCGAGGACAGGGCTAACCATATGAAACAGCCCAACTTATAGACGACCCGGTTGCAAAGAGACCATACCAGACGTAACGTTGGTATCGGAATGATACACCAACAGAATTCTGAACTGGAAGTTATTAGAAATATACACAGCGAGCGATCACCAATATATAAGTTTTTCCAGACGAACCGTCTTAGGAACATCAGCAAGGAGGACAATCACGAGTACATGAAGATGGAACGTGAATAAAATAGACGAGACGGCTCTAATAACCGTGATTGACCGACGACTCTGCTCGGAAATACGAGACGATGCGCGCCAAATTGTGAGACAAACAATGGACGCCATAATCGCAGGATGCACCAAGGCCATGGCGAAAGAAGGGAATAGGCACAGCAAGAAAGTAGCGGTCCACTGGTGGAACGATGTGATCGCAGAACTGCGAAGACGAATATATACAAGAGTGCGACGCAGAGGCTGGGCTGAACAATAACGAGACGTGTAGGAAGTCAAAATGGCGCTCAGAAATGCCATAAAAGATAGCAAAAGGAATCAATGGAAGGAACTCCGAAACGACATTAATCGAGACTCTTGGGGTCTGGGTTATAAAATCGTAATAAAGAAGTTGGATGCAAGGAACCCTGTAAAAGATATGGATGGCGAGATCATGGACAACATAGTCAAAAATTTTTTCCCGACACACAGTGTTAGAGTCGATGACCATACAGAGAGAAAATGCTACAACCTTCACTCCATTCACGGAGGAAGAGCTTAAGCTAGCTGCTTTCAAGCTAAAGAATAACAAGATTCCTGGACCCGATGGGATACCGGCAGAAATACTAAAGAAGATAGCAGAACATCGGCCCAAAGTTCTTCTTCGCATGTACAATTCGTGCATGTCAGATGGAAAGAGCAAAAATTAGTACATATACGTAAATGAAAGAGAGACCCACGCGAACCATCATCATACGGGCCCCTATGTATGCTTAACACAGTTGGTAAACTGCTGGAAAGGCTTATCAAGCCAAGACTAGAACAAGCGATCCAGATAAGTGGAGGACTCTTTCAGACAACACGGGTTCCGCTCAGGAAAATCCACGATGGTAGCACTTAGAGATGTAATCGACGTGGATCTAGCTACCTAGAGGGGCAGTCATCATAGCAGACCTAAAAGACAGGATATTGATATATAACACCGACGACGGAACTAGAAGGGTTGAAATCTCATCAGACGCTGCACAGGAGTCAATCCTGGGCCCCGATCTATGGAATATTAGCTACGACGAGACCGTAAGGATTGAGATGCCAATGGACACTTTTTTGATCGGATAAGCTGACGATATCGCAGTGGTGATACGAGCGCGAAACCTCTCAGAGGCGCAGAGAAAACTTACACAGGTGATGATACGGGCAAGATCCTGTTTGACTAGAACTTGCAACACACATGACAGAGCTGTGGCTAATTACGGGGCGACATGTACCAACGCTGATCGTCATCCAGGTAGACGATGTCGTTAATCAAACGAGGGGCGCTATAAAATACCTGGGAATACAACTGGATACAAAGCTGAAGTTCTCAACGCAAATAGAATATGTTGCTAGGTTAGGTTAGGTGGCAGCCCGATGTATCAGGCTCACTTAGACTTTTCAGTCCACCACATTGGTGAACTTCTCTCTTATCACTGAGTGCTGCCCGATTCCATGTTAAGCTCAATGACAAGGGACCTCCTTTTTATAGCCGAGTCCGAACGGCGTTCCTCATTGCAGTGAAACCACTTAGAGAAGCTTTGAAACCCTCAGAAATGTCACCAGCATTACTGAGGTGGGATAATCCACCGCTGAAAAACTTTTTGGTGTTCGGTCGAAGCAGGAAACGAACCCACGACCTTGTGTATGCAAGGCGGGCATGTTAACCATTGCACCACGGTGGCTCGCGTGGTGCAATGGTTAGCTGCTAAGAAAGCAACACAGATAACGCAACAACTCAGCAGACTAATGCCGAACTTAGGCGGCCCGCTGCCAAAAAAGCGAAAGTTCCTGATGGAAACCTGCACTAGTGTTCCACTTTACGGAAGCGAGATATGGGTAAGCGCGCTGAGACATGCAAATAAGACGCGAAAGCTCCGTGCAGTACAGCGTACGGCCGCTTCTCGTGTAATATGCGCGTATCGCGGATCATCTGCGGTGGTACTGATCATAGCCGGCATGGCAACAATAGATCTTCAAGCTGAAAAAAGGAAGAGGGTTTTTGTTCTAAAGATGGCGAATAGACTTAAAACCACACACGTTAGAGAATGTAAAACGAGAGACAATGCAACAATGGCAAGATCGATGGAACTGCCATATATACGGCAGGTGGACAGTAAAACTTATCCCCGATATAGAGAACGGGGACGTAAACTATTATATAATCGAGCTATCTGGACACGGATACTTTCGCATGTATTGGCATAAAATGGGCAAATATGATAGTCCTTATTGCCTCTACGAAGAAGGGAATGTAATCGATGATACGCATCACACGTTTTTCAGGTGCATACGATGTGGCACCGAAAGATCGGAATTAGAGGATAAAGTCGGCGTAATAGAAGATCGGAACCTGATGGAAAAAATGGCGGCCGACGAACGGTATAATAGAGATGCTATCTGGACACTGATACCTTCGAATGTATTTGCATAAGATGGGCAAATGTGACAGTCCTTTTTGCCTCTACGAAGAAGGGAATGTAATCAATGATACGCATCACACGTTTTTCAGGTGCATACGATGTGGCACCGAAAGATCGGAATTAGAGGATAAAGTCGGCGTAATAGAAGAGCGGAACCTGATAGAAAAAATGGCGGCACTCGAACGGTATAATAGAGATGCTATCTGGACACTGATACCTTCGAATGTATTTGCATAAGATGGGCAAATGTGATAGTCCTTTTTGCCTCTACGAAGTAGGGAATGTAATCGATGATACGCATCACACGTTTTTCAGGTGCATACGATGTGGCACCGAAAGATCGGAATTAGAGGGTAAAGTCGGCGTAATAGAAGAGCGGAACCTGATAGAAAAAATGACGGCACACGAACGGTATAATAGAGATGCTATCTGGACACGGATACTTTCGAATGTATTTGCATAGGATGGGCAAATGTGATAGTCCTTATTGCCTCTACGAAGAAGGGAATATAATCGATGATACGCATCACACGTTTTTCCGGTGCATACAATGTGGCACCGAAAGATCGGAATTAGAGGGTAAGGTCGGCGTAATAGAAGAGCGGAACCTGATGGAAAAAATGGCGGCACACGAACGGTATAATAGAGATGCTATCTGGACACGGATACTTTCGAATGTATTTGCATAAGATGGGCAAATGTGATAGATCTTATTGCCTCTACGAAGTAGGGAATGTAATCGATGATACGCATCACACGTTTTTCAGGTGCATACGATGTGGCACCGAAAGATCGGAATTAGAGGATAAAGTCGGCGTAATAGAAGATCGGAACCTGATGGAAAAAATGGCGGCCGACGAACGGCATTGGAACATAATCGCGAAGAATTGCGAAGTCATAGTGAGGAAGAAGAATTTCAACCTTGACAACACAAGCAGTAGCTCTTATGGAGTGAGACAGAGTTACCACGTAAAGAGACGAAAGGATCAAGTACCTACGAGGGGGTCCACCTCGAAGTAATGTGGAAACGGAGCAAAACTCTAGGAGGGATCGAGTTCGGCATATGATGGGATACGTTCTTGTCAGATGCGTAAAGGTCACCCTCCCCCCAAAAAAGTAAATTAAATTAAAGCAAACTTAAGTTAAATTAAATGTGATTAAATTCATTTAACCACCTAAAAGTAGGCAAAGAAAATTTTCCGTGCTAGGTAAACTGAGTTACTCACCCGAAATGTCTGATCACTTTATATGTTTTTCTTAAAGTTAATGGAAGTTACATTTGAAATTTTAGGGGTTGATAAATATGAAATGTGTAATAGATTCACGGGTAAGATTTATAAATAACAACATATGAGATTTATAAATAAAACAAGGAATAAATGGGAAAAAATAATAATAAACATTAGCACACAAGAAAAATCGATTTATAGATTAGTAGGTGAAAAACATAAACATATTTCATATTCTTTCAAGCGTGGGCAATATTGCGTGAATGCATGGAGATGTAGTAGACATACGCACACACACGCGCTTCCAATAACAGTAATGTCCTTTTTACCAACCACCCTTCCTCCCCACCACCCCTATAGGCAAAAGGAAACAGCGGTAGCAGGACGACAAAAAAGCTGCCATAACTAAAAAAATTCATTAGGCTAGATGAACAAAAAAAAAAACACAATATGATGCATGCTCTTACAATGTCCTTGATATTGTGGCCCAGGAGTATAGAAGGATATCTTGTAAGTTGGCAACGATATAACGATATCCAAGGATATGAGGCGAAAAACAAATGTCTCAAATAAAACCGGATTCAAGTTCAAATAACTACCCTTGTTTGTTGTCCTGTTGGCATATGAAAACAGGACCATAGAATAAATGTCCTCGGCCCAAAGGTTAATGCAAAACATTCTTCACTTACAACACCACGGGTAATTCAAACAATCGGTAGACCTTTTGCCATAGCATTGGAGTTCAGCATTAGTTTGTTAAGTTGAACATAAAGGCCTATGGGTCTATCATGACTTGAGGACTGGAACTACAGCAGAAAAAATGTAATGGTCTATGCCGATGCAAAGGAAACAGGATACGACGACAAACAACCAACTGAGGAAAGACATTTAAAATGATTTACGTTGGGTACCCATACGCATGTTAGGACGACCCTAGGTATTTGGCCCAGCATGCCATAGTCAAAATGAAAGTTAAACAATTTCAATTTATTAAAAGCAAACCTAAAATGAAATCCCAGTCCTGCACGGACAAAAAAAAAACTGTTTTTCATATATTTGGGTGTAAAAATTATATTTTTAACACAATATTTGTAAGTACAAGCATATAATGTTCATAAATTAGCATAAACTGTGTGGGGCATATATGCTAGATCATATTATGTTTGGGACGTAAAATGTTTGTAAATATAATATGCTTAGATGCAACCATATATTAATTTGGAAATAGCCTATAAACATATATGTGTTTAGAGAGACCTAGAGAGTATGTTGCAAGTAAAATAATGGAAGTAACCAATTGACGCCTTAAAAATATATCCACACAAAGAAAATTTCATTAAAATTTTTTGTTTGTTTGAACAATACAAACAATATTTTGTTTGCACCAATCCTGAAAATATATATACTTGAATCGAAATATGTTTGGGCTATATGTTACAGAAGCGATTTTTTTTGAGGGTGTGGGAAGAAAACCCAGAATAAAAAACAAAACCAAACTAAAACATCACATTGTCTGGAAAAAAACACAATCCTGTGAGAAATTTAAAAAAAAATTATATAAAAAAATTTTACTATATAAATAAAATTTTGAGAAAATTTTCTATAGAAATAAAATTTTGACTAAATTGTCAATGGAAATTAAATTTTGGTAAAAATTTTCTATAGAAATAAAATTTTGAGAAAATTTTCGATAGAAATAAAATTTTGACAAAATTGTCTATGGAAATTAAATTTTGGTAAAAATTTTCTATAGAAATAAAATTTTGAGAAAATTTTCGATAGAAATAAAATTTTGGTGAAAATTTTCTATAGAAATACAATTTTGCCATAATATTCTATAGAAATAAAATTTTGACAAAATTTTCTATAGAAATAGAATTATGACAAAATTTTTTATAGAAATAAACTTTTGACAAAAATTTCTATAGAAATAAATTTTTAACAAAATTTTCTATAGAAAAACAATTTTGAGAACATTTTCTAAGAAATAAAGATTTTAGAAAAGTTTTTATAGAATAAAAGTTCGATGAAAATTTTCTATAGAAATAAAATTTTGACAAAAATTTTCAATAAAAATAAAATTTTGACAAAATTTTCTATAGAAATAAAATTTTGACAACAAATTTCTTAAAAAATAAAATTTTGACAAAATTTTCTATAGAAATAAAATTTAGATAAAATTTTCTATAGAAATAAAATTTAGACAAAGTTTTCTATAGAAATAAAATTTTGACGAAAACTTTCTATAGAAAAAACATTTTGACGAAAATTTTCTACAAAAAATAAAATTTTGACAAATTTATTTCTATAGAAATAAAATTTTGACAATTTTTTTTATAATTAAAAATTTAACCAAATTTTCTATAGAAATAAAATTTTGATACCATTTTCTATAGAAATAAAATTTTACAAAAATTTCTAAGAAATAAAATTTTGAAAAAATTTCTAAGAAATAAAGATTTGAGAAAAGTTTCTTTAGAATAAAAGTTCGACGAAAATTTTCTATCGAAATAAAATTTTGACAAATTTATTTCTATAGAAATAAAATTTTGACAAATTTATTTCTATAGAAATAAAATTTTGACAAATTTATTTCAATCGAAATTTTAACCAAATTTTCGATAGAAATACAATTTTTACAAAATTTTCTATAGAAATAAAATTTTGACAAAAATTTCTATAGAAATAAATGTTTAACAAAATTTTCTATAGAAAAACAATTTTGAGAAAATTTTCTATAGAAATAAAATTTTGAGAAAATTTTTTATAGAAATAAAATTTTGATAAAATTTTCTATAGAAATAAAATTTTGACAAGAATTTCTAAGAAATAAAATTTTGAAAAAATTTTCTACGAAATAAAGATTTGAGAAATGTTTCTTTAGAATAAAAGTTCGACGAAAATTTTCTATAGAAATAAAAATTTGTCAAATTTATTTCTATAGAAATAAAATTTTGACAATTTTTTTATAATTAAAATTTTAACCAAATTTTCGATAGAAATACAATTTTTACAAAATTTTCTATAGAAATAAAATTTTGACAAAAATTTCTATAGAAATAAATTTTTAACAAAATTTTCTATAGAAAAACAATTTTGAAAAAAATTTCTATAGAAATAAAACTTTAACCAAATTTTCTACAGAAATAAAATTTTGATTAAAAAATGTCTTAGAAATAAAATTTTGAAAAAATTTTCTAAGAAATAAAGATTTGAGAAAAGTTTCTTTAGAATAAAAGTTCGACGAAAATTTTCTATAGAAATAAAATTTCGACAAATTTATTTCTATAGAAATAAAATTTTGACAAATTTATTTCTATAGAAATAAAATTTTGACAATTTTTTTATAATTAAAATTTTAACCAAATTTTCTATAGAAATAAATCTTTGACAAAAATTTCCATAGAAATAAATTTTTAACAAAATTTTCTATAGAAAAACAATTTTGAGAAAATTTTCTATAGAACTAAAATTTTGACAAAAATTTTATAGAAATAAAATTTTGATAAAATTTGCTATAGAAATAAAAATTTGACAACATTTTTAAATAAATAAAATTTTGACAAAATTTTCTAAGAAATAAAGATTTGAGAAAAGTTTCTATAGAATAAAAGTTCGACGAAAATTTTCTATAGAAATAAAATTTTGACAAAAATTTTCTATAGAAAAAAAAAATGTTGACGAAAATTTTCTATAGAAATAAAATTTTGACGAAAATTTTCTGTAGAAATAAAATTTTGACAAATTTATTTCTATAGAAATAAAATTTTGACAATTTTTTTTTATAATTAAAATTTTAACCAATTTTAATTTAAAATTTAACCAAAATTTATAGAAATAAAATTTTGACAAAATTTTCTATACAAATAAAATGTTGACATTTTCTATAGAAATAAAATTTTCACAAAATTATCTATATCAATAAAATTTTCACAAAATTGTCTATAGAAATAAAATTTTGACAACATTTTCTATATAAATAAAATTTTGACATTTTCTATAGAAATAAAATTTTGACAAATTTTTCTATAGAAATAAATATATAACCACCCATAAAACTCCCCCACCCATCCTATTACCTATCACTCTAAATCTATCACAATTGTTTTCCTATACAGAATACATTGATATATTCTCTTTTATATAGCTCACTCACTGCATTGAACGCTCTCTCGATGACTATCAAACTTGGTTCTCCATAACAGTGTTGCCAACTCCCCAAGGCCAAAAAGCACCAAAAATATATTATAAATTCTAACATACCACTTCCCACCACAAAATCGAAAATTTAATGCTCTACTACTAACAAAAAAAAAAAAAAAAAATACTTCCGAAGATGTATTTGTGTATTGAATTTGTAATTTTATGAAGTTATGAACCGCTATTCAAGTATACACCTTGATCAGTTTTAATGCTTTTATTCAATTCATTTTGAACAGTAAAGTCTTTAAACATTCAAAATATTAATATATGGAAGGAGTCTATTGCTTATTTCAGTTGTGCGAGCTTTTGTGAATTTAATACAAACGTTTTTTAATGACATCTTTATCAAGTTCAAAAATTCGGCACTCGTCGCTAGACTTTTCTACAGAATACCCTATATAACAATATTAATTAAAAAATAATCAATACCACCTTCATAACAATCAAATTCTATATGTGGCAATAAAGTTGAGTTTCTTAAGTTCTAATCCAAATTTTTGTATCAATTAAACTTAATGCTATTCAAAATGAAAAAAAGCACCAAAGCACTAAATGAAAATGCCAGAAAGTTCCAAGTTGGTGCCCAGCAAAAAATGGAGCACTATTTCAGCAGCATTGTAAGGGAGAGAGGCAGTACCAACTGCTTACAAAACAACTGAATCCGCGCTGATTTTTGTTGGCGATGTCCCGGAGCCACCGTGGTGCAATGGTTAGCATGCCCGCCTTGCATACACAAGGTCATAGGTTCGATTCCTGCTTCGACCGAACACCAAAAAGTTTTTCAGCGGTGGATTATCCCACCTCAGTAATGCTGGTGACATTTCTGAGGGTTTCAAAGCTTCTCTAAGTGGTTTCAGTGCAATTTGGAACGCCGTTCGGACTCGGCTATAAAAAGGAGGTCCCTTGTCATTGAGCTTAACATGGAATCGGGCAGCACTCAGTGATAAGAGAGAAGTTCACCAATGTGGTATCACAATGGACTGAAAAGTCTAAGTGAGCCTGATACATCGTGCTGCCACCTAACCTAACCTAACCTAACCTTGCTCAGAACTTAGCAATATTATTATTGGTATGAAGGAAAACAGCATCTATACTGCGTGAATTGGTTGTAATAACGTAAACGAATGATCATAAGCTAGTTTGATTACTCGCTTACGTTATTGCTGCCGATACTGCAGTGTGGATGCACTGCCTACTTTATTGTATACCAAACAACGCAACTAAATTTTACTTTTTTTTGCTGAGTGTTTTTTTTTTTTGAAAAAGCACTAAAAAGGCAATTTGGTGCTTTTTAGAAATCAAAAAGCACTAAATATGGTGCTAAAAGCACCAAATTGGCATCACTGCTTCATGACAACATAACAAGAGCCAAACACAATAACATCACACACGCACTCACATTCCAACCAAATAACAGTCATGTAAATTAACAGAACAATGACAACATTTTTTTTTTTAAATACAATTTTCTACCACTAAAACTCTATCAATTAAGAAAATTAAAGCGTTTCGCCATATCAACAGAAACTTTCTTTTGATTTGATACGGCGAAGCGTTGCCTAGAGATGATCAACACTTGAGGGCTGCACTTTTTAACGCCGTGTATGAAATTCGACACTTTCGAATTCAGTACATACTCTCTCTTTTTCTCAGAGCGTAAACAGTGGAGAGAAGAGTTGTTTATCAAACACTGAGTACTCATCAGCAATAATATGTGCTCCGAAAAAGAGATGAATTCAATGAATTCGGGCGGGATGCGAGCAAGTTTTCTATCTTTGCGGCATGGTTTCGCTTAAATCTGGTCTTTACTTTTCGGATCATTTCAGGTGTTTTCACCGTTATTTTTCGTCCACTTTTTGGGCGCAATGCAACACTGCCAATATCACGTTAACGATCAATGGTAGGAGAAACAAAAGATTTTTTGCATTTAAATGCTCGAGGGCTCTAACGACTTATGGGTTCTCCAGCCAAATAGTTATAAGAGAATTCCATTCAATTTAATCACGAATAATGTGTTTGTTCTGAATGCAAAAGATGAATATGCTGGCAATTGCATATTAGTTTCCCTGTACTTAAAATAAAATTCGAGCAAGGAGGATACCTTCCCCTATCAAATATACAAAAATGTAGAAGCGAACTTTTTTGAGGAATCCCCCTTTTAACTTCCGTGATATATATGACAAGAATAACTTCGAGTGTAATTCTAAACAACACAATAACTTGTAAATTTTTTTAACAAAGTTTCCCTTGCCTGAAGATGCTACTGGTGCGTAGTAAGAAATAAATACAACACTTGGGACAATTGCAACATTTTCCCCATTTTTTTTTTCAGAAAAAAGGCAAAAGATAAAACTTTAAACATTTTTTTTTGATATTCTGCTTTTGCTCTATGCCAGCTAGATTGCTAACTGGCTGGCTGTCTGCCATTAATGGTAGCTGACGCTGTGCTTGATGATTGTGATAAAATCTTAAACTACCCCCAGACGCTTGAGTTATGATGGTACATGCTGCCATTCATCTATTCTTGCGTGTGTGTGGGTCGATGGCGGGGTGGTGGTGTTGTGTTTCTCTCAAGTGTCTTTACTCTGTGTGAGCTACACATTGCTTTACACAGTAGCTGGGCCGATGACTATGCCGTATGGTATTCAGCCAAAATGTTGTTGCAAGTGTCTCTGAAGATATGGCAACAACAGAGAGAGAGAGAGTATAAATTTGAGTGAGTTGAGTGTTACACTATCCATTGACTGTGACTTGGCTGTGACTATTGTTGTCTTTATTCTTCTAGAACTCAAGCTCTATTAAAATGCTACAATCATTTGATGAAGCTTAAAGAGTGAGCAGCATATCTAGAAAAAGTTGCAAGCATTTGTAACAGGCTAACAGAATATACAAGGAAAAGATAACGTAAAAAAAACAAAAAAAAAAAAAGAGAGAGAACTTAAAGGGTAAAGGATATTTCACTCTCTCTCTCGCTTACTCTATCACTCTTTTCTCAACTGTGGCATTTTGGTTCATGTTTTATATGTATGTGTTGAGTTATACGATTTAAGGGTCGTTGCCTTTATTTTAGCTAGACTTGGTGAACAAAGTTTGGGAGGATTTTCGTGTTTATGTTGTTGTTGTTGCTGTTGTTTTTTTATTTTTATCACATCAAAATTTCACTTTCATTGTCTAGGTTGTTTTCCAACAACCCCAGTGAAAAGTGACTACAGGAACTTGCAACTAAACAAAGAAATAAAAAAGGAGCATTTGAAGGCTGTTTATACAGCAGCAAACTCCAACAGACTAAGTAGATTCACACAAGAAACTTTAAAAATTTTCTAGGACTTTGAGTTACAAAGGTGACGACGAAGTATGGGTTAGTTGGTGTTGTCTGCGTTATTGCCCTCAATGGAACAGCATTCGCACTTTTCCAGGATATTGAAAGAAATTTAATTAAAATTGCTAGAATTAAATTTAAACGTAGGCAAAACATTGGCGGCAATCATAACCTAAGGATGTGAATCCAGTGAAGTCGGGGAGGGGGAATTCATTTTACTACACAGGAAACTACAAAAGAAAAAAACTAATTAAAAAGGTCGATAAACTTTTTCTCACAGTGTATCCCATAAACATTATCTTTGTTTGTAAAAGGAAACATATTTGTGTTGTACATTTAATGGCCTATTATCTGCTTGTTGTTCAAATCAAAATATTTTTTTTTTCGATATTCAAATTGTAAACATCCGTTTGATGGGGAAATTAAAATCAATTGTGGACGAAAAAGGAAATGGATCACAGGGATCATTAGGATTTTCTTTACGAAAATGAATAGGAATGGAACAGAAAAATACTCTTATTAACTTCTTCGACATGAGTGGCATATAGATTGAAATAAAATGGTTATTTGGTGAATTAACCTTCGTTCACAAAATTAAAAACGGATATGAACTCCAATGGCCATGATGGTCTTCCAAGAATTTTTTTCGTTTTTTATGAAGAGCAACAATTTTAGAATAAATAAAATAAAAAAGTAGAAACAATTTTATATAAATGTATTTAATTTACATTTATATAAAATTGTTTCTACCTCTCTATGAAATATGCAAATTCCATTAAGTGAAATAATGTAAATAATTTACATATTTCCAAAGTAGATATTGCTTTAACAAAGACACAGCATGCATTTCGTTTTTTTAGATTCGTTTTGCTTAGTTTTTCATAAAGTTTCGTATGTAAAGACAAACTTTCGATTCCTCTTCGCTTGGCGGAAAATTATTCAATTTTGGTGCATTTTGGCAATTTGCATTTTTATTTTATTATAAAAACAACAGGAAGCCATGAGACTTAAATCCAAAATAAATTAAATAAAAATGGAAAACAATGAGAAAAACCCAAGGCCGGCGAAAATTTTCTATAGAAATAAAATTTTGCAAAAATTTTCTATAGAAATAAAATTTTGCAAAAATTTTCTATAGAAATAAAATTTTGCAAAAATTTTGTATAGAAATAAAATTTTGCAAAAATTTTGTATAGAAATAAAATTTTGACAAAATTTCCAATCGAAATAAAATTTTGCAAAAATTTTCTATATATATATATATATATATATATATATATATATATATATATATATATATATATAAAATTTTGCAAGAAAATTTTTTATAGAAATAAAATTTTGCAAAAATTTTTTTATAGAAATAAAATTTTGCAAAATTTCCAATCGAAATAAAATTTTGCAAAGATTTTCTATATATATATAAAATTTTGCAAAAAAATTTTTTATAGAAATAAAATTTTGCAAAAATTTTTTTATAGAAATAAAATTTTGCAAAAATTTTCTATAGAAATAAAATGTTTGTTGTTTTTTTTGATTTCAGCTTAACTAAACTACAAGTGTAGCTTAACCAACAGTCTATAGGGCTTTGCCCAAATAAATTTGACAAACATTCTTTTCCTCTGTTGGTTAAGCTACACTTGTAGTTTAGTCAATGCATGGTTTAAGCTGAAATCAAACAAAAATGATTAAAGAAAAAACCCACCAATAACAAAACAAAACGAAGGAAAAAAAGAGGAAGCACGCTCAAAATAAACCCAGCCAACTGCACTCAAATCGATGATTTGACGGTGGCAAAGGAAAAGAGATATGCTTGTACGAATTTATTTTGGCATAAGCCGGCTATCAAGTAAAACCTTTTTTCGGAAGGTTCACGTGTGGTTTACTTTTGGGTTTAGTGAACTGTCTGAATTTATTCTGATAATTGGTTGATAGTTTTGCTGCAAGTAGAGGATGCTGATGAGGAATGTGGTAATTCCGAAACGTGCGTCCATCCAACCATCTTGCAGTCTATAGGGCTTGCCCAAATAAATTTGACAAGCATACTTTTCCTCTGTTGGTTAAGCTACACTTGTAGTTTAGTCAATGCATGGTTTTAAGCTGAAATCAAAGACAACAACAATGATTAAAGAAAAAACCCACCAATAACAAAACAAAACGAAGGAAAAAAGAGGAAGCACGCTCAAAATAAACCCAGCCAACTGCACTCAAATCAATGATTTGACGGTGGCAAAGGAAAAGAGATATGCTTGTACGAATTTATTTTGGCATAAGCCGGCTATCACGTAAAACCTATTTTCGGAAGGTTCACGTGTGGTTTACTTTTTATAGAAAGTAAACCACACGTGAATTTATTCTGATAATTGGTTGATAGTTTTGCTGCAAGTAGAGGGTGCTGATGAGGAATGTGGTAATTCCGAAACGTGCGTCCATCCAACCATCTTGCAGTCTATAGGGCTTTGCCCAAATAAATTTGACAAACATTGTTTTCCTCGTTGGTTAAGCTACACCTGCAGTTTAGTCAATACATGGATTCAAAAAAACAACAGAAATAAAATTTTGGCAAAATTTTCTATAAAAATAAATATTTAACAAAATTTTCTATAGAAATAAAATGTTGACCAAATTTTCTATGGAAATAAAATTTTGCATAATTTTTCTATACAAATAAAATTTTGCATAATTTTTCTA
Source organism: Haematobia irritans (assembly GCF_050003625.1). Classification (NCBI taxonomy): domain Eukaryota; kingdom Metazoa; phylum Arthropoda; class Insecta; order Diptera; family Muscidae; genus Haematobia; species Haematobia irritans. The sequence goes on along the minus strand of NC_134400.1, from coordinate 33,895,402 downwards.
AACAAATAATATTTTGCAAAAATTTTCTATAGAAATAAAATTTTTACAAAATTTTCTATAGAAATAAAATTTTTACAAAATTTTCTATAGAAATAAAATTTTTACAAAATTTTCTATAGAAATAAAATTTTGACAAAATTTTCTATAGAAATAAAATTTTGCAAAAATTGTCTATAGAAATAAAATGTTGACAAAATTTTCTGTAGAAATAAAATTTTGACAAAATTTTTTATTGAAAAAAAAGTTCAAAATATTTTTTTTATAAAAATAAAATTTTAAGAAAATTTTCGACAAAAAATATATTTTTGACAAAATTTTCTATAGAAATAAAATTTTGACAAAATTTGTATTTAACATTTTCTATAGAAAAAAATTTATAAAATTTTCTGTAGAAATAAAAATTTGGCAATAATTTTTCTATACAAATAAAATTTTGCATAGTTTTTCTATACAAATAATATTTTGCAAAGATTTTCTATAGAAATAAAATTTTGGCAAAATTTTCTATAGAAATAAAAATTTAGCAAAATTTTCTATAGAAATAAAATGTTGACCAAATTTTCTATAGAAATAAAATTTTGCATAATTTTTCTATACAAAGAATATTTTGCAAACATTTTCTGTAGAAATAAAATTTTGAAAAAATTTTCTATAAAAATAAAATGTTGACAAAATTTTCTATAGAAATAAAATTTTGCGTAATTTTTCTATAAAAATAATATTTTGCAAACATTTTCTATAGATATAAAATTTTGGAAAAAATTTCTATAAAAATAAAATGTTGATAAAATTTTCTATAGAAATAAACTTTTGGCAAAATTTTCTGTAGAAATAAATTTTGGCAAAATTTTCTATAGAAATAAAATTTTGACAAAATTTTCTATAGAAATAAAATTTTGGCAACATTTTCTGTAGAAATAAAATTTTGTTTTGCATAGAAATAATAAAATTTTGCAAAAATTTTCTATAGAAATAAAATTTTGCAAAAATTTTCTATAAAAATAAAATGTTGACAAAATTTTCTATAGAAATAAAATTTTGACAAAATTTTATGTAGAAATAAAATTTTGACAACATTTTCTATACAAATAAAATTTTGGTAAAATTTTCTGTAGAAATAAATTTTGGCAAAATTTTCTTTAGAAATAAAATTTTGACAAAATTTTCTATACAAATAAAATTTTGGCAAAATTTTCTATAGAAATAAAATTTTGGCAAAATTTTCTATAAAAATAAAATGTTGACCAAATTTTCTATAGAAATAAAATTTTGCATAATTTTTCTATACAAATAATATTTTGCAAAAATTTTCTATAGAAATAAAATTTTGCAAAAATTTTCTATAAAAATAAAATGTTGACTAAATTTTCTAAAGAAATAAAATGTTGTCAAAATTTTCTATAGAAATAAAATTTTGGTAAAATTTTCTGTAGAACTAAAATTTTGACAAAATTTATTATAGAAATAAAATTTTGTCTAGAAATAAAATTTAGTTAAAATTTTCTATAGAAATAACATTTTTATAATATTTTCTATAGAAATAAAAATTTGGCAAAATTTTCTAAAGAAATAAAATTGTGGCAATATTTTCTATAGAAATAAAGTTTAGCTAAAAATTTTACATAAAAATAAAATTTTGCCAAAACTGTAGAAATAAAATTTCGATAAAATTTCATATGGAAATAAAATTTTGTCAAAATTTTCTGTAGAAATAAAATGTTGGCAATATTTTCGATAGGAATAAAATTTTGAGAAATTTTCTTTAGAAATAAAATTTTGGTAATATTTTTTATAAAAATAAATTGTTTTTATAGAAATAAAATTTTTAAAAAAAATTTCTCTAGAAATAAAATGTTGGCAAAACTTTTTATAGAAATAAAAATTTTACAAAATTTTCTATAGAAATTTGACAAAATTTTCTATAGAAATAAAATTTAGCTAAAAATTTCACATAAAAATAAAATTTTGCCAAAATTGTAGAAATAAAATTTCGATAAAATTTCATATGGAAATAAAATTTTGTCAAAATTTTCTGTAGAAATAAAATGTTGGTAAAATTTTCCATAGAAATAAAATTTTGACCACATTTTCTATAGAAATACAATTTTGGCAAAATTTTCTATAGAAATAGTATTTTAACAAAAGTTTCTATAGAAATAAAATTTTCTATAGAAATAAAATTTGGACACAGCAGACGTAAAGTTTTTGTAAAATTTTCTATAGAAATAAAATTTTGGCAAAATTTTCTATAGAAAGTAAAGTTTGAAAAAAAAAATCGGTAGAAATAAAATTTTGTGTGGCCAGAATTTTACCCAAAAACCTGATAAGATGTTTTTGGGAAGGGCAAACCAATTCCAAAAAATAAAGTGTCTATAACAAAACACCGCTTTAGAATATCTATTAAAATTGTTCGCAAATCCACCTATAGAGTAAAGTGCAACAAGTATATTTACATAGGCGAATTTCAGCAAAACTGTATGAATAAAGTGAAAACTAAACTAAGCCGGCATCAGTCAGGTCACAAAAGGCCACAACAATTCAAAGGAAAACAGATTAAAACCGTTTGCAGAACCGTGGCAAGTTTGTACAAAATGCCTGCAGGCTATGTGGATAAAGCAAGCATGGAGCATGCACAATGGGGAAAAAATTATTTTATATTATTTTATTTAAATTTAAATTTTAATTTTATTTGTTTGGTTTTAATTTATTTTTGTTTGGTTTAATTTAATTTAACTTAATTAAACATTAAGGTACACAATAAAATATCCTATGTATGTTAAAACATTTTCTATAGTGAAAACTATTAAACTATACTTGAATAAGTCTCTTGTATTTCTTCGGTCTTTTTAATTTTCTTTGGTTATTATAGTGTGGGAATTTGTGTAGGTTTGCATTCTCCAACGAGTTTTTAATGGGGTTATTATTTTATTACAGGTAATTTTCATGTAGCCTTTGGCAAACTGTTGAGGTGTCAACACACACATATATTAACTTAAACATGCTTTATAGAAATTTTAGTATGACCATAATTATGAGTGGGTGGAAAATGGAAAAATAATGACTTCATTTAAACTGTGTATTATGTTTGTTTTCTTATTAATAGGAGATATTTGATCTTAGTAAACTAAAAGAGAGCGGAATGAATTAGGGATTGTAATGAAAATCAAAAGGTCTACTTTTCAATTTTTTTTTCTTAATTTTGAACAATAGATATCGTTCTTAGATTCAATGATTTTTGACTATAAATATGTCTTTCAAGACTTTTGCTCTTTTCTCTTTAGCTTCCAAATATGCTCCACAATTATATTCACATTGAGAAATTCTCTCCTAAATGGGCTAATTTTGAATGTAGAATCTACAATTAATGTTAAAGTTCTCATTACACACACACACACATGTCTATGGGTGAATGGGAATGTTTATGTAAACATTTAAACACTGTTTCTCTTTGTTTGTGTAACGTACATATGACTGCATTCACATTTATCCTTTGCCAATGGACAGATGTCAGGCAGAGAAAACTATGGCATTAAACAACGAATAATTAAAACGCGTTCTTATAATGGGTGGGTGTGTAGCAAAGTAGTTTGTGCAATTTAACAAATTAACACGTTCATACACTATTGGCTAATGAAGTATACATTGGAGTTGTGGGGGGTACTTTTGTGAAGTGGGAAATAAACCATTACAAAGCAGAGACGTAAATCGATTGAAACCCTTATGATGTTTGAGCGAAAAAACTAGCAATGCTCCCTGATACACTCGTCGGGAATAAAATGAAGTTTTACATAAAATCTAATGACCCCTTTGCCATATGGTGCCGACGAATGAAATAATCCTCTGTACAGGCAATGTTTTAGGTTTTTGCATTCATCCAAACACTCGACGTCTGGCAGGAATAAATCTGAACAAGTGTAATTTCAATTATTCACACAACAAAGCTTTCGAAGCAGTACTAAAGAGCAATGTTGAAAGGTTGTGAGAACCTAAATAAGTGTGCGCGGCAACATGAAACCAACCAACTCTTTTTGTATAAAGTGTTGGAGAACAACTACAACAATTGGGAGGGTTTTCATACAGTTTTTTTTTTGCCATAAGTGTGAGTAACATTTGCTTTTGCTTAATATTCCCATGACCATTATTGTTATCGAGACCTTTATAACTATAAATACTTACAATTGTTTTAAGAGACTCATGCTATTCTTGGTCAGAGAGAGAGAGAGAGGGAACTTACCTAAAAAGAGAAAAATAATTTAATTTATATTAGTAAAAAATGATTGTAAACGATTTGTTTTTAAACTGAGGAAATATTGTCAATATCAACTAAAAAAATATAATAAATAAATTATTCAGACCCAAAGGTAATAAATCTCCATTTTCTGATGAATGAGAGAGTACTATTGAGATGTACAAAGATATCGATGGGTTAGTGAGATAACCAATTGAGTATAGGGGATAATGATAGTAAAATTTAAGTAACTAAAATTAATCCCAAAAATAATATTATATACATAATTCAGATGAAAAGGTGTTAATCTCCATTCTGATTAAAAAATCTCTGATTTATGATAAGCATAATGGTCATGTTAGTGATCTCTTTGAATGTGTGAGTAACATTGAGATTCAAAAAGTTATTAATGTGTTAGTGAGATAACCAATTGAGAATAGGGAATAATATTAGTAACTAAAATTAATTCATATACTCAATTGATGTTAACATTTGACAAATTAAAAAAAAAACATAATTGTTAATAAATAAATTATCCATATCCAAAGGTTAATCTTTATTCTCTTAAAAAAAAAATTATTATTTATGATAAGCATGGTTAGATTAGGTATAGTGGATATTGTGATACAACAGTGGTGAACTTCTCTCTCACTGAGTGCTGCATGATTCCATGTTAAGCTCAATGACAAGGGACCTCCTTGTTATAGCCGAGTCCGAACGGCGTTCCACATTGTAGTGAAACCATTTAGAGAAGCTCTAAAACACTCAGAAATGTCACCAGCATTACACCGCTGAAAAACTTTTTGGTGTTCGGTCGAAGCAGGAATCTTACCCACGACCTTGTGTATGCAAGACGGTCATGCTAACCATTGCACCACGGTGGCTCCCTATGATAAGCATAATAGTCCTGTTAGTGATATCTTTGAATGGGAGAGTAACATTAAGATGCACAAAGGTATTAAATCTCCATTTTCTGATGAGCATACTAGTCATTTTAGTGATATCTTTGAATGGGAGAGTACCATTAAGATGCCTAGATCTATCAATGGGTTATAATCAGAGATCTGCAACGAGTATGATCAAGCCTATTTAATCATCTCTTAAAAAAATGAATATAATCATTCATGTGCATAGAAAAAAACGAGTTCGTTCGATCCGCTCAAACTACAATAAAAATGTTGTGATTTCAAATTGTATTGATTGAAGAACTTTGTTACAATCAAACAAATCATACGCTTGTATTGGTTAGGAGGTTGTGAATGATTATACCAAACGGGACACTCAATTTCAGTGAACATGATTGGTGTGATTTTTCTGTTTGTTGTGTTCGATTTGATTTGATCAACATAGAAATGAACGAGCCTGAATAAAATCAAGCAATATAAATTTCAATAAATTAGCACAGATATGGAAAACAAAAACCCTTTTATTTCATTTGGTTTTATGACTTAATTCTATGATAAGGAACTTCGTGAAATTAAATACACAAAAAAATTTTTTTTTTTGATTCGATCACGAAAATCATAGTATCAATCATTGTTTTAATTGGACATTAAAAAAATACTTGATTAAAAAATTAATTGATTTCAAATAATTTTTTAATTGATTAAATTAAAACTTTATTTGATATTGATTGTTTGAAATAAATTTTTAGTTAAAAATAAAAAAAATTCCATCACCTTTTTTATTGACTTCCGTGTTTGATTAACAAGTTAAATGTATCAGTGTTTTATTTAAACATTTTAAAATTTTCAATCATTGACTTAATGCTTCTATATTGATTAAAAAGTTAATCGTATCAATTAATTTATTAATTTTCAACTTCAATCAACTTTTTAATTGGATATATTCTGTTTGTACAAGTGTAAAAAATAAATACATTTTTATGCAGGTGGATTTTGCGATTTTAGGTATTAAAATATTTATATAAAGAATTCAAAAATATGCTTTCAAAACTATCAGGTGTTTGTTAGTTGTTTTTAGTTCACGTGAACCGAGGTGGAATGTACGTTGAACAATCAAATGTACCGAACAAACTCGATTGAAAACTAAAGTTCACTCTCGTTCATTCAATTCCAAACAACGTGTTTGATCATCCAAATGAATGGAACCAGTGATTCGAACTGAGTGTTTGATCGAGATCAATACAACGTCGCTCACTCTCGCTCATCGAACCAAACAAAAGCATCAACATAAATCGAGTCACTGAGCGAGTGCAATTGAAAAATGATGTTACTCGTGCAGTTCTCTGGTTATAATCAATTGAGTATAAGGAATAATGATAGTACAATTCAAGTTGCTACCATTAATCCCTATACTCAATTGATAATAATAACAGACAAAAAAATATTCAATGCAAAGGTGTTAATATTCTTTCTATTAAAAAAAAACTCAGATTTATGATGAACATAATATACATGTGAGTGATCTCTTTGAATGGGAGAGTAACATTGAGATGCACAAAGCTATCGATGGGTTAGTGAGATAACCAATTGGTTATAGGGAATAATGATAGTAAAATTTATGTTGCTGCAATTAAACCTTATACTCAATTGATAATAATATTGAACAAAATAAAAAAATAAAGTATTCATATCCAAAGGATTTAATCTCCATTCTGTTTAAAAGCTCTGATTTGTTATGAACATAATAGTCATGTTAGTGATCTCTTTGAATGGGAGAGTAACATTGAGATGCACCAATCAGATAACCAATTGAGTATTGGGAATAATGATAGTAATATTTAAGTTACTACCATTAGTTCTTATATTGAATTGATAATAATGATTAAAATTAATAAAACAAATCAATAATAAATAAATTATTGGAATCTAATGGTGTTAATCTTCATTCTGATTACAAAACTCTATTTATGATGACCATAATAGTCATACTAGTGGTATCTATTAACATGAGAGTAAGATTGAGAAGCACAATGTTATCAATGTTTTAGTGAGATAACCAACTAATGTTAAAATTAGAAATAACATTAGCACGTTATAACAATTAACATGAAATATTAAACAGGATGATGATGTTAATGAATGTGGATTTAATTTGCATTGCTACAAACTCAATTTAATTCTAGTTTATTTTAATAGAATTAAATTTAATAAATAATTAAAAATTTGTTGAATACACATTAATTTTAATTAACCCTTTCACTACCGATGTCCACTTAGAAGGACATTCGAAAGAGACACCAAATTCTATTTTCCCACTTAGTTTCGATTTATTATTTCTATAAATATTTTCCATATTGATGAGCACTAAAATACATTATTATAAACTTCTCTAACAATAAACGAAAAATACGAAAATTTGAGATAATTTTTCTACAGTATGTTTCTAGTAAATGGACATTTATACAAAAACTATAGGTGATACTTCTACGGATTCTTTTTTGTATTTTTTCTCACACTGTGAAAGATATTATAGGCCAAATAGGGCTTATTTTCGTAGGCCATTTGGTCACAATTCAAAAATCAAGTTTTCATAACCAGCTCATATAACTCTTGAAGTAATCTAGGTAGGTTTTCAAAATTAAAATTTTTGTTCTACATGCTGTTAGTACAAGTAAAAACAGAAGAAAAACTAAAGTTTTTAATATTAGGTTTATTTCGGTAGTGAAAGGGTTAATTAAAATAAATTAAACTATCATCATGGTTTAAAGTTATTCAGCTTTATTGTGATAATGGGCATTGATTTTTTTTAATTTTAGTTTATTTAAAAGAAGTAAATTTAATAAATAATTAATGTTTAATTAATTAAAATAAATTAAGCTAATCATTATTTACTTATTTTTTGTTTGTTTTATTTAATCAAATTCAAATTAATTGTTTCGTTCGTAATAATGTTTACAATTCCTAACATTTTAACATATTGCTCAAGTCAATAAAACGAAGAAGTATACCAAACAAACAAAACACATCATCGAGATTGAATATAATTACCACCCATTGGTTACACACTTGTGCCACATGGGGCATTCTGTGTGGAAATGCCTAAAATGGGTCATTTGTTTGTTGGATATCCCAAGCAACAATGGTGATTATAAACAAAGAACTCTTAATTAAATTAAAACACAGGATGTGTTACTCTATTCATACAATTGTGTAGAAAATTATAATGCAATTAAATTACAGTATATTGAGTTTTCCTTTTTATCAGCAAGGGTAAGACAAGACGAGAAATATTTAAGAAATTGTAATGATCCTACACGCAGAGAAGAAACATGATTGTCACAATCATATTCCAAGAGCAAAATAATATGATAGGAGCTATTTTTGGGGAGACCATGTAACATTTTAAACCGCAACCATGTTGGCTCAGTGAACATGGTTCTAAGAAAAATATAATTGTCCTCATCTAAAATGTTATTATATTGATAAAAAGAATTTTGTTTGAATGAAAAGACAATGGTCACGATTTAAAATGGTATGGTATTCATTAAAAATGTTTTTCTCCTAGTTAAAAGAACATGGTCACAACCTAAAATGTTTTGATCTTTATGAAAAAACTTTTTTCATTGTCGAAAAAAGGACGCCACTTGAGAAAAGAAAACACAAAATTAACTTTATTTGTTTGTTTTTATTTATTTATAAACTAATTCATTGTTTATTTGTATTTATAATGCCGTTCAAGCAAACATCACATATTTTTACACACTCTATTTTATTTCAATTTCAACAATAAGTAATTATTTCATATTTACATCGTGCCCATCAAATGTACAAACGCAGACATCATGTAACTGCAAATAAAAATAAAGGATACCATATAGCAAAATGCAGAACAAAAAACAGGTACATTTACATTTCAATTACACTTTCCTTTTTTGTGTTCACATAAAACCACGTGCCACTTCTGAATAAAGAAATTAACACAAAACACAGTAAATCCGTATTCTCCGTCCATTCCAAGAAACAATCAACACACGACTGACGCGTAAAATGAAAATCGTGTGTACCTGCTCAATGTTTTTATAAAATTCTTTTCGCTGCAAAAAAGTTAAAAAATTAAATGGTCACGAAAAAAATGTAAATGATCTTTATGGCCATGTGATGGTTCTAGACATGTCTATACTTAACCTATAAAAATACTTTTTTCCCTGTAAAAAAGTAAAAAAATTGAATGGTCAGGTACATGATTTTCCCGACCATGTAATGGTCTCAAATTCTATCATTTAAATGATAGAACATGTTTGTGGTATTTGAGAACCATTCAAATGCTTATTGCCACCATACATTTTTCTCCGGTCGAAAACTATTTTTACAAAGACAAAATACATGGTTTTCGCGGCAATTACGTGCTCTAGATAAGCATTAAATGGATGCGGCAACCATGTCCAAACATGGTTTTTCCCTGCGTGTAGGAAGAAATTCATTTCAAATATTTTCTGATGAATAATTTAACTATAAAACTTTAGTTGATTTAATCCGAAGAAAATTTATCTGGGATTGGGAAATCATATAACTGAGTATTATTGAGTTGTAATTATGAGAGAGATGACATGTATGGTTATTATATGGTTATTATTTCCAAGGTAAAGGGAAAAGGAGAGAATTGGATTTGGAGGGTATTGAAAGTCTTTGTAGAATTTTTTTCTTCTGTAAAAGGCCGACAATATCACTCAACGGTTCGAAATTCTTGCATTTTTGTTTATTCAATTTGCATTTACTCATTTATGTTATCCCCCTTCTAATGTTAAATTACATTAACAGAGATCAATCATGTTAAATACTCGTTACAGTGTTAAGTAGTTATTGCTATGACAGTGACAATTTACAGTAACCAAAATTGTAACTCTCTTGCTATCCTTACATACATTAAATCGTTTATGGTAATGGCTCTTAAACTCTGTAATATATGATAAAAAATGAATGTTTGTCACTTACTCTCATCTCATTATCATGTAACTGAGAATTATTGAGATGTAATTATGAGAGATTTGGCATTGATGGTTATCATTTCATGAGATAATTATCAGATATTTGAGATAACCAAAGAGGCAGATGGAAATGGGGAGAATTGGTTTTGGAGGACATTGAAATTCTTTGTAGAAAAAATCTTTTTCTGTAAAAGACCGCTAATACCATCCAACGTTTCATTTACACATTCCTAATTTCATGCATATACACAGTCTTACACAAGTTTACATTCGGTTAAAGAATTTGTATTTTTTTTTAATAATAAAATATATTTTGACAAAATTTTCTATAGAAATAAAATTTTGTCAAATTTTTCTATAGAAATACAATTTTGACAAACTGTTCTATAGAAATAAAATTTTGATAAACATTTCTATAGGAATAAAATTTTGATAAAATTTTCTACGGAAATAAAATTTTAACAAATTTTCTATAGACATAAAATTTTAACAAAATTTTCTATAGACATAAAATTTTGACAAAATTTTCTATAAAAATAAAATTTTGAAAATTTGTCTAAAGAATTAAAATTTTGAGAATATTTTCTACGGAAATAAAATTTGGACAAAATTTTCTATACAAATAAAATTTTAACAAAATGTTGTATAGAAATAAAATTTTGACAAAATTTTCTATAGAAATAAAATTTTGACAAAATTTTCTATAGAAATAAAATTTTGATAAAATCTTCTATAGAAATAAAATTTTGACAAAATTTTCTACGGAAATAAAATTTTGACAAAATTTTCTATAGAAATAAAATTTTAACAAAATGTTGTATAGAAATAAAATTTTGACAAAATGTTGTATAGAAATAAAATTTTGACAAAATTTTCTATAGAAAAAAAATTTTGACAAAATTTTCTATAGAAATGAAATTTTGACAAAAATTTCTATAGAAATAAAATTTTAACAAAATGTTGTATAGAAATAAAATTTTGAGAAAATTTTCTACGGAAATAAAATTTTTCTATAGAAATAAAATTTTGACAAAATTTTCTATAGAAATAAAATTTTAACAAAATGTTGTATAGAAATAAAATTTTGACAAAATTTTCTATAGAAAAAAAATTTTGACAAAATTTTCTATAGAAATAATATTTTAACAAAATGTTGTATAGAAATAAAATTTTGACAAAATTTTCTATAGAAAAAAAAATTTTGAGAAAATTTTCTAAATAAATGACATTTTGACAAAAATTTTGAGAAAATTTTTTATAGAAATGAAATTTTGACAAAATTTTCTATAGAAAAAAAATTTGACAAAATTTTCTATAGAAATAATATTTTAACAAAATGTTGTATAGAAATAAAATTTTGACAAATTTTCTATAGACATAAAATTTTAACAAAATTTTCTATAGAAATAAAATTTTGACAAAATTTTCTATAAAAATAAAATTTTGACAAAATTTGTCTAAAGAATTAAAATTTTGAGAAAATTTTCTACGGAAATAAAATTTTGACAAAATTTTCTATAGAAATAAAATTTTGACAAAATTTTCTATAGAAATAAAATTTTGACAAAATTTTCTATAGAAATAAAATTTTAACAAAATGTTGTATAGAAATAAAATTTTGACAAAATTTTCTATAGAAATAAAATTTTGACAAAATTTTCTATAGAAATAATATTTTAACAAAATTTTGTATAGAAATAAAATTTTGACAAAATTTTCTATAGAAAAAAAATTTTTTGAGAAAATTCTCTATAGAAATTAAATTTCGACAAAAATTTCTATGGAAAAAAAAATTGGACAAGATTTTCCATAAATATAAAATATTGACAACATTTTTTAAAGAAATAAAATTTTCACAAATTTTTCTAAAGAAATAAAATTTTGAGAAAATTTTCTACGGAAATAACATTTTGACAAAATATTCTATAGAAATAACATTTTGACAATATATGCTATAGAAATAAAATTTTGAAAATTTTTTCTATGGAAATAAAATTTTAACAAAATTTTCTATAGAAATAAAATTTTGACAAAATTGTCTATAGAAATAACATTTTGACAAAATTTCTATAGAAATAAAATTTTGATAAAATTTTCTATAGAATTAAAATTTTGACAAACTGTTCTGTAGAAATAAAATTTTGACAACATTTTTCTAAAGAAATAAAATTTTGAGAAAATTTTCTACGGAAATAAAATTTTGAGAAAATTTTCTACGGAAATAAAATTTTGAGAAAATTTTCTACGGAAATAAAATTTTAACAAAATTTTCTATAAAAATAAAATTTTGATAAAATCTTCTATAGAAATAACATTTTGACAAAATATTCTATAGAAATAAAATTTGACAAAATGTTCTATGGAAATAAAATCTTGTGAAACTAGATTTTTTTTTGTTTGGAAATTTTTTAATAAAATTTTCTCCAAATTTTGGTAGATTATTTATGGCTCGAGTGGCAGCTGTGGTCGGAACCCTCATCTATCCTGTTTTAAATATGACTTTTGAAGTTTTTTTTACTTTACCACCCACTTGAATAATCCTGTAGTGAAATTTCCATTGATAGATTATTCCATTCCCAGCATGGAGTTGAGTTTGTGTCTCATGATAACAAAGGCGAATAAGTGTTGCCGGGTCAATGGCAGGGCGGGCACATATACCGCACTCATTGCCTCATTGTGGGCAGTGGGGGAGCATCGGAACAAGTGTGACATAAATTTCCTGCATAATTTGTATGGTTGACATTTTATTGGTACTTTGGAGGGGATTCAATGACAATCCCATAAAATATTTACACCAATAAACTTGGTATGTGTCACATGGATAATATTGACACACTTCAGACTACAGAAAAAATAGAATACAAAAGAAAAGTTGATGCCTGTCATCATAAACTCCACACCAACTCTCTGGGAATAAAGAAACAAAGAATGGATGGCAGGGTTTTGTGTGTCTGGTTTGGCCATCTGTCTGGATGGATGAAGGAATGAATGAATGTGATGGGGTTCTCAGTTCTCATGGCTCCCCCTGTATGCATCCAATGGATGCATGCACAAACACACACACACATATTTATGACCTTTTCCAAATTTATAGTCAATAATCCATCCGTGATGAATTTTTGGGAGGCTTCCTCAAAGCATAGTTAAAAACGCATTTGGAAGTTCATAAAAAAAAAACACGCTATTGAATATAAAATAAATGAATTACAGATTTTAATGTGGATATAAAAATAACAATGAAACATATATAAGGGCGCTAAAAACTCATATAGTGCATTCTAAACACTGAACAGGTATGACGAATATTTAAAACAGGTGGAATCGATTCATACACAGGAAAAGATTAAGTAATTTAAAAATTATATTATTTATTAAATTAAATTAAATTAATTTTGATTAATTTTTAAAATTTTATATTATTTATTAAATTAAATTAATTTTAATTTAATTTGAATTTGAATTAAAATTAATTTGAATTTAATTTGAGTTTAATTTGAATATAAGTGGAATTTAAATTAAATTTAGTTTGAATTTAATTCGAATTTAATTTGCATTTAATTTTAATTTAATTTTAATTTAATTTTGATTTAATTTGAATTTAATTTAAATTTAATTTGAACTTCATTTGAATTTAATTTGAATTTAATTTTAATTTAATGTGCATTTAATTTAATTTGAATTTAATTTGAATTTAAGTTGAAATTAACTTGAGTTTAATTTGAATATAAGTGGAATTTAATTTGAATTTAAATTAAATTTAGTTTGAATTTAATTCGAATTTAATTTGTATTTAATTTTGATTTAATTTGAATTTAATTTAAATTTAATTTAAATTTAATTTGAACTTCATTTGAATTTAATTTTAATTTAATGTGCATTTAATTTAATTTGAATTTAATTTTGATTTAATTTTGATTTAAAAACTCATACGTGTGAATTTTTTTATAGTGCATTCTAAACATTGAACAGGTATGAAGAATATTTAAAACAGGTGGAATCAATTCATACACATGAAAAAATTAAGCAAAATAAAAATCAATCAATTTAAAAATTATATTATTTATTAAATTAAATTAATTTTGATTTAATTTGAATTTAAATTTAGTTTGAATTTAATTCGAATTTAATTTGCATTTAATTTGAATTTAAATTAAATTTAGTTTGAATTTAATTCGAATTTAATTTGCATTTAATTTTGATTTAATTTGAATTTAATATAAATTTAATTTAAATCTAATTTGAACTTCATTTGAATTTAATTTTAATTTAATGTGCATTTAATTTAATTTTGATTTTTAATTTGAACATCATTTGAATTTAATTTGAATTTAATTTTAATTTAACGTGCATTTAATTTAATTTGAATTTAATTTTGATTTAGTTTTGATTTGTGTGTGAATTTTTTTATAGTGCATTGTAAACATTGAACAGGTATGAAGAATATTTAAAACAGGTGGAATCAGTTCATACACAGGAAAAAATTAAGCAAAATAAAAATCAATCAATTTAAAAATTATATTATTTATTAAATTAAATTAATTTTGATTTAATTTGAATTTAATTTGAATTTAAGTTGAAATTAATTTGAGTTTAATCTGAATATAAGTGGAATTTAATTTGAATTTAAATTAAATTTAGTTTGAATTTAATTCGAATTTAATTTGTATTTAATTTTGATTTAATTTGAATTTAATTTAAATTTAATTTAAATTTAATTTGAACTTCATTTGAATTTAATTTGAATTTAATTTTAATTTAATGTGCATTTAATTTAATTTAAATTTAATTTTGATTTAATTTTGATTTAGTTTTGATTTAATTTTGATTTAATTTTGATTCAATTTTGTTTTAAGTTTGATTTAACTTTGATTTAATTTGAATTTAATTTTGATTTAATTTAAATTTAATTTGAACTTCATTTGAATTTAATTTTAATTTAATGTGCATTTAATTTAATTTAAATTTGATTTAGTTTTGATTTAATTTTGATTCAATTTTGTTTTAAGTTTGATTTAATTTGAATTTAAATTAAATTTAGTTTGAATTTAATTCGAATTTAATTTGCATTTAATTTGAATTTAATTTAAATTTAATTTGAACTTCATTTGAATTTAATTTTAATTTAATGTGCATTTAATTTAATTTAAATTTAGTTTTGATTTAATTTAAATTTAATTTTGATTTTACTTTGATTTAATTTAATTTAGTTTAATTTAATTTAATTTAATTTATTTTAGCTAAATTTAATTTAATTTGTACGTTAGTTTTGAGTCCAATCTTAGTCCATTGAGTACTTGATTGACTGTTTTGTTGGGATTACGATGTCGTCTATGTGCATCTCGATTTCTAGAGACAGATGTCCTCTAGTTCTCTCTAATGAAACAGCTGTTTTGCTCTAGTTCGTCTCTTGGTAGGATCGACCCCCATATCTAGCCATCTCCCTATCTCCTACTCTGTCCGATGTATTTTTTTTTCGGCGTATTCATTCGGTGTTGGTCCCAAATTTGAGCCCTTATCTATATCCGATTATATAGTTGCGCTTTGGAGTGACCCCAAAGGCCCCTATGCATGCAGTTATGTCCTTGCGAGGGTTGACACCAGACCCTCCCCTTCTGCTTTTCTCATTTTCTTAATGACCTCTTGGTTTTGGCGAGTTTGTAGTTTAAGAAAGTTCTCACCGACTGGGGATCTCGTCCGTTTTCCTTTGAATTGTTCGGAGTTTCGTCTGCCTTGATATCGGAATCTTCTAATATATACTCTCGCATTGTGTATCTACACCAGATTAACGCTAGCTCCCTATCTCCTATTCGCCCATCAGGTGTTTTGTTTGTCGGAGTATTCATTCGGCATGTATTCCACCTTGGAGCCAGTACGAGACAGATCGAACACTAATCTAGTAGATACGGGACACAGAAAGTTTTCCAAGCCCTGTCAGGGTTTTAAGAGGACGGGGAAAATTGTGACATTAGCCTGTTCTCTGAGATCTTACTCCCTGGTACTAAGGTAACAGAATGCCAAAACTGTCGGCTCGTTGCTACTATTCGGATCCATAGCGAAAATTAAAGTCCATATTCTTATATTCTCCGTGTTTGATTAGAGGATCTGCGAGGTTATCATCTGGCATGTGTACCTTCAGAATCTCGTCGGTATGTTGCGTTCCAGAGATCTGGTCAGAGGATTGAGCCTTGTGCGGGCCTTGAGGTTACCTCAATTCTTCATAGGCCCCCTGTAGAGTGTCATATATCAAACCTCGGTCCTTAAGATGGTCTTTTAATATTCTCGTCCAGTATTTCGGTATGTGAAATATCGACTCTAGGATGTAGGGGAGTCCACGGGGGTATCATCTGGCATGGGGTGGGTATCATTAGTATCTTGTCAGTATGTTGCGTTCCAGAGATCTGGTCCGAGGATTGAGCCTTAATTGAGGCAACTGAGGTTACCCCCATTCTTCTTGGGCCCCTTGAATAGTGTCATATATCTCTCTCTCTCTCTATTGAAAGCATTCTTAATATCTGGCATCGCCATTAGAATTATAGATCTCCCGGACGAATTTAATGTAATTTTTCAATTAATTAAAAAAAACTCATTCTTTAAAGAAACTTAACGCATTGTTATGAATGTGGTAAAATTCTTAATTAACCATTTTTAATGGACCACGATGACAGTTTAACTATATTAATTGGCTAACATATATGTCATAGCATTCTAGTCGTCTCCGCTTCTTTTTCCTTTCTATGAAAAAAAAACATCAATTTGTTACGCATAATTAATTTATATAACGTTCATTTTAATCTAAGCCATTAAGCTAACAATAAATAACCAAATCCCCCACATATTAAGGAATACACTTGAGAACTTTCCTCCCTAGAATCGCACCGAGAAAACAAGACAAAATCTTACTCCCTTCAATTTCAACAAAGACCACAAATATAGGTCTATTTCCAAGCAAAAGAAATCAATGATCACAGTTTTGTTAACCAAGTCCATATCTATACCAGCCAACAGTCATCCTCAGAGCAGATGGTCTGCAAAACAATTTCCATATTACCAGGAAATAGCAACATAACCAAACCGACAACAACAAAAATAAAAATGCAAAAGCGAAAAAATCTACATTCTGAAATTAACAACGCAGCAAAATGAAAAAAAGGAGTAAAACGAAAACATTAACATTATTCGGAAAAAGGCATAAAAAAAAAAACACCGACTAGAAACATAAACTATAGCCGCTTTTCTCATTTTTCTTTTTTTCAAAGGGAGCTTTTGTGCTATAGCAACACGTCATTCATTTCGTTCAGTTCAGGCTCGTTTAGTAAATAAAAATTTGTTGCGGAGAAATGTGCCAACAAACATCAGGAAATGATAGGCATTGCTGTAACGAATTTTCTACGGGGGGCAATGGCAAAGGCCTTCGCCACAATAGAATTAAAAATGTTCTAGGAAAATACTAAATTGCTTCTAGAAGGGGTCACTTTTGCAGAGATTATATTGCAGTAGACTTCATATGTATAAATTATTTAAAATTAATTAAATACTTAGTCTCACGGAAGGTTTCTTTGTCTGATTCTTTTACCATCACTAAGAGAATTGTCTTTCGAAGGGTTTGAACTGTCACGTCTGCTTCCCTCATAGCTTTGCCAGTCACTGGACTTTATAACGACGGCATCGGGACTGTATCTTGGTCCCTTTATAACGACGGCATCGAATTGTTCTCTTGGCCCCTTGGATCGCGGTTGCCTCTTCGGTCTTCCCCCTTTCACACCCAAAAGATTGCCAAAACTTCGTTGTATTTCTTATTTTGAGATCCTTGCGAGGATTGGTACAAGGGCCTGTTTCCCTCATAGCTTTGCCAGTTACTGGACTTTATAACGACGGCATCGGGACTGTATCTTGGTCCCTTTATAACGACGGCATCGAATTGTTCTCTTGGCCCCTTGGATCGCGGTTGCCTCTTCGATCTTCCCCCTTTCACACCCAAAAGATTGCCAAAACTTCGTTGTGTTTCTTATTTTGCTTGCAAATAGTGAGATCCTTGCGAGGATTGGCACAAGGGTATTTGTGTCTCGTAACACAGACCGTTCTCCAAGCACTAACAGCACCGTCCTGGACAATTGTGACAGTAGCATGAAAGTAATTTCTCTGAGATGTCACTCCCTGTCTTTCACGTCCAAAAGCTTTCCAACACTTTGATCGATTTCGTTTTGAGCTATTTTCCTGGATTTGTTTGTTTTTGCTGGGCTGGTTGGACATTGCTTGTTCTTGGGGGTTCTAAAGTGTTGGGGTATCTGCCGCAAGATCCTCATCATATACCTTTCTCGGAATATCGGCTTTCCTCTCTTTCCCCGTCAATTTCCATCTTTTCGGGTATTCCCAATAAAATCAAGGCCCCTTTGGTAGCGGTTATCTATTCGGTTTTCCCCTATCATGCACAAAAGCTTTCCAATACTTCGATCGATTTCTTTTTGAGATTCTTTCCTGGATTTGTTTCTGCTGGGCTGGGTGCATTTTGCTCGTTCTTGGGAGTACGAAGTGTTGGGGTATCTACACCAGCTTCTCCTTCATAGTGCGTGCGGGAGGCATCGTTTTTCCGGCGTTAGCTTTATCCCAGAGCTGCTTCTAAAGGGTGAAATCGTTTATTTAAAAAATCAAATTAAATTTCTTTTTCAAGTTCAATTAGTATAAAATTCAGGAAAAATATTCAGTTAGGCTTTCGCTTTTCCAAATCCGGATTGCCGGGCCTCACGCTTGACACCTGCCATCAGATTTTGTACAGCCACCTTGTCAATCTTCTTCGCCGCATAAAGCCAGTTTGCCTTGAACTGCTGCTCGTCCTTAGCAGTTTTTTTGGTCTTCTTTAGGTTCCACTTGACAATAGCCCAGTATTTCTCAATTGGGCGGAGCTCTGGCGTGTTGGGAGGGTTCTTATCCTTGGGAACCACCTGCACGTTGTTGGCGGCGTACCACTCCATGGCCTTTTTACCGTAATGGCAAGATGCCAAATCCGGCCAAAACAGTACGGAACAACCGTGTTTCTTCAGGAAAGGCAGCAGACGTTTATTCAAACACTCTTTCACGTAAATTTCTTGGTTGACAGTCCCGGAAGCTATGAAAATGCTGCTTTTCAAGCCACAGGTACAGATGGCTTGCCAAACCAGATATTTCTTTGCGAATTTTGACAGTTTTATGTGCTTGAAAATATCTGCTACCTTTCCCCTTCCTTTTGCCGTATAAAACTCCTGTCCTGGAAGCTGCTTGTAGTCGGCTTTGACGTAGGTTTCGTCGTCCATTACCACGCAGTCAAACTTCGTCAGCATCGTCGTGTACAGCCTCCGGGATAGCGCTTTGGCCGTCGTATTTTGTTTATCATCGCGATTTGGAGTCACTACCTTCTTGTAAGTCGATAGTCCGGCTCGGTTTTTGGCTCGATGCACGGTTGTAGACGATACACCCAGCTTATTTGCGGCATCTCGGAGAGAGAGGTTAGGGTTTCGCTTGAAACTACCGGCAACTCTCTTTGTCGTCTCAGTGGCTTCCGGTTTTCGATTTCCCCCCGATCCAGACTTCCTGGCTGTCGACAAACGTTCCCCAAACACTTTAATTACATTTGTAACGGTTGAATTGGCAAGTTTTAGCGATTTTGCCAGCTTTGCGTGCGAGTAGCTCGGATTTTCGCGATGCGCGAGCAAAATTTTGATACGCTGATCTTCTTGCTTGGACGGCATTTTGACAACTGAAAAGTGAATTCCAAAATCAAAATAGGAGCAACATTCTACACACACACACCTTCAAAATGAGGGGTGTTCAGGTTTTTTAAATGCAAAATTGAAAGAAATACGTCAAGTTTATATTGACCAAATTTTGACCGTATCACCCTTTAAAGATTAACGCTAGCTCTCTATCTGCTACTCTCCACCCGTGGATTCGTTATCGATAATCTAGTTGCCCTTTGGACTGACCACGAAGGGTCCTATTCAAGCAGTGAGATCCTGGCGAGGATTG
Organism: Haematobia irritans; assembly: GCF_050003625.1. Taxonomy (NCBI): domain Eukaryota; kingdom Metazoa; phylum Arthropoda; class Insecta; order Diptera; family Muscidae; genus Haematobia; species Haematobia irritans. The sequence continues at coordinate 33,875,285 of NC_134400.1, read as the reverse complement.
GCACAAGACCTTCCCTTTCAGATTTGCTCATTTTCATAATTAACTTCAGTTTTTGGCGAGCTCGGGTTTAAGAAAGTTCTCACCGACTGGGGATTTTGTACGTTTTCTTTTGAATTGTTCGGAGTTTTGTTTTCTTTGGTAATGGGATCAACTATAATCCCACATGGTTTATCTACACCAGCGTCTCTTTTATTAGCAGGTACACTGTCGGTGGGACGCATAGTTTTCTCCAGCGACTGCGTTGTTTCTCCTAGAGTTGCTTATAAAGATTAACGCTAGCTCTCTATCTGCTACTCTCCATCCGTGGATTCGTTATCGATAATGTAGTTACCCTTTGGAGTGACCCCGAAGGTTCCTATTCAAGCAGTGAGATCCTTGCGAGGATTGAAACAAGACCTTCCCTTTCATAATTAACTTCTGTTTTGGCGAGCTCGGGTTTGAGATCGACTATAATCCCGCATGGTTTATCTACACCAGCGTCTCTTTTATTAGCAAGTACACTGGCGGTGGGACGCATCGTTTTCCTATTCAAGCAGTGTGGTCCTTGCGAGGATTGACACAAGACCTTCCCTTTCAGATTTGCTCATTTTCATAGTTAACTTCTTTTTTTGGCGAGCTCGGGTTTGAGAAAGTTCTCATCGACTGGAGATTTTGTTCGTTTTCTTTTGAATTATTCGGAGTTTTGTTTTCTTTGGTAATGGGATCAACTATAATCCCACATGGTTTATCTACACCAGCGTCTCATTTATTAGCATGTACACTGTCGGTGGGACGCATCGCTTTCTCCAGCGACTGCGTTGTTTCTCCTAGAGCTGCATCTAAAGATTAACGCTAGCTCCCTATCTCCTACTCTCCCACCAGTTGTATTGTTTGTCGGAGTTTTCATTCAGCGTGAGTCCCACCGAGGAGTCGTTATCTATATCCGATAATGCCCTTTGGAGTGACTCCATGCAGTGAGATCTTGTGAGGGTTGGCACAAGACCATATGGGTATTTGTGTTCAGAGCCAGGTCGGACACTAATCTAGTAGTTACGTGACACAGAGCGTTCTTCAAGCCACGCCAGGGGCTTAAAAGGACCGGTGCAATTGTGACAATAGCCTGTAAGTCATTTCTCTGAGTTGTCACTCCCTGTTACTAAGGTAACAGAATGCCACAACTGTCGTCTCATTGCTTCTATTCCGATCCATAGTTCAAATTACAAGTCCATATTCGTGATTCCATATCAGTACCATTATTATATTATCCGTGCTTACGGGTACATCACTTTGCTACGCCTATCTATAGGACACTCTTGTGGAAGGATGTCCTTCTAACTGGCGGCATCCGATCGCCATGTCGCAATTACTTGTTTTTTTCACAGCTCGTCCTAAATACACGACGCTCTTGGATGGGGCTGCTTATTTTTCCTAGCTAACGTACGAGGTCGTCTAGCAATCCACCATCTGCTGTCCCCGTTGGTAGCTTGAGATCAGCCCCACTATATGGAAATAAATTATAATCAATTAAATTAATAAAAAAATTTCCCTTGTGAGTTGGGCCGTCGAAACCCTCGATTCCAGCCATATATTTCATTATATGGAAACTCAGTACATTTTCGCAAAAAAATTGTGTTTGGTTATGTGGGCATTTGGAAACATAAACACACTGTTATTCTAATGGCAATGTGATGTGGCATCGGTTGTTCCATAGAATGCAACCATAAACACCATTAAAACAAACAACAGTGTTGATTCTTGTTGGAGATTCACATGGTCAATTGCGGAAATGGAAACGATAGAAAGGCTTTTGTGGGATTCCCTACTAAATGTTGGAAAATTGTTCTTAATTTTGTAATTTTAATTTAAATTTTTGCAGAATAAGCTCTTGCCACTTGTTTTCTTAGCCAGAACATCTTCTACTTCATTTCCAATTAAGCCATAAAGTCCAGGTACTCACACAGAGCTACATTATTCTGCTGTTGAGAACCGTAAGCTCTATAGGATAGCGCGTCTGACTACCTTCAACCTTGTATTTGTATCGCCCACGGCCCTTATTGCTACTTGACTTGATCGATGAAAAAGTTGATATCGCACCTAAATAGCGGCCTCATCGATGGAAGTTCTGCAGCTTTTGCAATAGCGAATATCTCCACCATGCTGCATTCGTCATATAAAGTAAACGATTCTTCAATTCCCAACTCTTTGCAGTAATTGCCGCTGCCTAAGCCCAGGGCCATGTTTCATCCATCCGTATACATTTTCAGATCCCCGAAATGTATCTTGGTCTCTTTCCAGTCCTCAATGTATATATTTGAGTTTAGATGGCCCTCATACACATGTTGAGTTGCCACATAGTCCTTCGAAGTGCTGTCTAAGTGAAGTCCTGCTTTCTAGCGAGTTCAGGCCTTTCAGTCGCATAAGTATGACATTTACTGTGTTTCTGATATGTAAGACATGTGGTTATATCCCCTTTAGTACCGCCAGGGTGGGTGTTTTGGAGTTAAGATCAGCCATAAGCATTGCAAAAGCTATTCAATGCATACAGTCACAAGTCCGCTTCAATTGACGCATTGGAAGACAACATTAGCAATTTATTAGTAAGATACCGGACAAAATGTATGCCAAAACTGATCTAAGCGGATAACCCCGTGAGGCGCAGTTGCTGTCCACATTTGCAGGAAATAATCTTACAATCATGCATGTTTTTTTTTTTTTTGAATTTTATGTGTTTTCTCTTTCTTGAAAAATTTCCCTAGAGCTTTTCAAAAATTACCCTGTTAGGTCGCTTTTAATCGATCCGTTGTATTTTCTACCCAATCAAATGGCGCCCAACATGGGCGGGTAAAGAAATATGAACCGCGATTAAAAATTACACGCGTTCCGTTCCCCGATAGGAATTGACCATTAAGGCTGCCAGAAAATGTTTCAGACCTCCGATTTATTTTAAGATGTATATGCGATAGTATCTCCAACCTCTGCTCAATGGACTTTCTGGAGTGGCTCTCCGGGTTTTCCCCTACCGAATGCTTTATGTTCGACGCTTTACTTACCTCTATAGGTACCAACGCATCGTTCGATTTCTATTTGAGTTTCTTTCCCGGATTTGTCTCTGCTTCTTCTCTTGTTGTGTTGGGATATCTGCTGTAAGATCCTGAAGTATGCTTCTAGGAAGATGGTTCAGGCGTCTGATTTCCAGGAAAATGTATATGCAATAGTATCTCCGACGTCTCCTCAGTGGACGTTCTCTAATGACCCTCCTTTTTTCCCATTTCGCGACCGATCGTTTTATGTTCGAGGCTTTATTTACCTCTCTAGGTCCCAACACATCGTTCGATGTCGTTTTGAGCTTCTTTCCTGGATTTGTCTCTGCTGGGTTGGGTGCACTTCTCGTGTTCTTGAGGATCGGAAGTGTTGGAGTATCTGCCATAAGATCCCGATGTATCCTTCTCGGTATACCGGCGTTCTTCTCTTTTCCCTCCATTTTCCAGCCAAAAGATGGTTCAGACGTCTGATTTGTAAAAAAATGTATATGCAATAGTATCGCCAACGTCTCCTCAATGGACGTTCTTGAATGTCTCTCCGGTTTTCCCCTCTCATGCCCGAATGCTTTTTGTGTTCGAGGCTTTATTTACCCGCGTTCGTTGGATTTCTTTTTGAGCTTCATTCCTGGTTTTGTCTCTGCTGGCCTGGGTGCACTTCTCTTGTTCCTGGGAATCAGAAGTGTTGGCATAGCTGCTGTGAGATCCTGAAGGATCCTTCTGATTCGCTGTATTCTCTAGCCAATAAAATGGCACCCAACGTGAATGGGTAAAGAAATATGAGCCACAATTATGCCGGATCCCTTCAGTTAACACCATTTTCTGCTTTCGATATATACTACAAGGTATTCAAAATACACGTCTTACACAAACGACACATTTAAGAGCTACCCTATCTTCTTAATTTTTGAATACGGATCTAAAATCTATTACAGAAGGAAATGAAGTCTGTCAAGACCCGCGTAGGTCTTCTTTAAACGATCCTCGGTATTTTCTAGTCAATAAAATGGCGCCCAACCTGGGTGAGGAAATGAATATGAGCCGCGATTTAAACACTTCCGCCGGCTACTTTCTTTTAACAGCATTTTCACCACCAATCAATCAGTCTGGAGTGTAAGATAACTCCAAAGTCCCGTGCCGATTTTGTCCCTTGAAGTTCGGGGTCTTTATATCCAATAACTCTCTTTGTTCTTGAGACGAACATCAAACCCGGTTTTCCTTGGATTAAACCCTGAACCATAGATCCCGTATTATTTGATTATTCTCTTACAACTAATGGACTGTAATCTTCATATTAGGAGATAAATTATTTTTCATACCCAGACAAGGTCTTATGTTTGAAATAACTTCAAATTAAAATACAATTTTAATTTTATTTGTTTTTTTATTTTTTTTATGAACTGCATCTATCAATGGCATTTCCACATCTAGTACTCTTCTAAATATATTTTGTGAAACATAACTAGCAGGCTCCATTTCAATTTGTGATCCTATAGACAGACAAATGGCAGACAGTAAAAAGAATGCAGAGACAGGCAGACGAGGAGACAGACAGATGTTCGATGTGTTTTTTTTCTTCTATTTTTTCTTTCAAATGATTGTGTATTTTAAATACGTTGTTGTGTTTATTTCTTTTGTTTCTAGTCTTGATCTGTTGCTATTTTAATGCTTAATTATTTTTGTTTTTTTTTTTTTTTTTGTTTTTCGTATGTACAGAAAACAGTTGAGAAATTTTAATTACTTCTGGCAGAGCGCACAGCCCATATAAACAATTATGATGCTAAATTATAGGAAAACAGAATTTTTAAGAGAAATTCATCAAGTATTAGAAAACAAATGTGTGTGAAGATAAATTTTAAAATTTAACTTTAACAGAGCAATTTTAACAGGTTAACAGAGCTATGTTAACGGTTAACAGAGCTCTTTTGTGTTAAAAAATAGCGCATTTGAATTTAATTTTAGATTAAAACTTAAAAAATGGCGTTGTATGTGCATTGCAATTAAAAAAACAAATCAATAATAATAGAAAACACAATGAGTAATAACTAACTTAAAGGAATATTAGGAATATATATCTCAGAACTGTTAAAGAATGGCTGGTTGCAAAAGTAAGTGGTAATAAATTGATTTGTTTAAAGTATGAAATTGGAGATAGATAGGTTGATAAAACTGATACCACATATAGCTCTCGTCGAGTGCTATCAGAAAGTACAAGAGTTATATTCCAAATTCATTTCAGATGCGAGAAATTTTGAAAATTTAGAAATCTGGAATGGCCCACTGTGCTGGAATGGAAAAAGATAGGTTAATGAAACTGGTACCACATATAGCCCTCGTCGAGAGCTATCAGAATATATACGTGTTGTATTCCGAATCCATTTCAGATTCGAGCAATTTTGAATGTAAAGTTAAATGATAAAAATCTAAAGTGGCCCACTGTGCTGGAATACAAATAGATAGGTAAATGAAACTGGTACCACATATAGGCCTTTTTGGGCGCTATTAGAATCTACAAGAGTTATATTCCGAATCCATTTCAGATTCGAGAAATTTTGACTCTAAAATTAAATTTTAAAAATCTAAAATGACCCACTGTACTGGAATGGAAAAAAAAAAAAATAGGTCAATGAAACTGGTACTACATATAGCCCTCGTCGAGAGCTATCAGAATATATAAGCATTATAATTCAAGTCCATTTCAGATTCGAGAAATTTTGATTCAAAAGAAAAATTTTATAAATATGAAATGGCCCACTGTGCTGGAATGGAGAATGATAGGCCACTGAAACTGGTTTCACATATAGCCTTCGTCGAGAGCTATTAGAATGTATAATCATTACATTCCAAATTCATTTCAAATTCAAGAAATTTTGAAATTAAAATTAAATTTAAATTTGAAAAATATAAACTGGCCCACTGTGCTGGACACGAAAAAGATAGGTCAACCAAACTTCTACCACAAATAGCCCTTGTCGAGTGCTATAAGAATCTATAGGCATTATATTCCGAATCCATTTCAGATTCGAGAAATTTAGAAATTAAAGTTAAATTTTAAAAGTCTGAAATGGCCCACTGTGCTGTGGAATGGGGGAAAGATAGGTCAATGAAACTGGTACCACATATAGCCTTCGTCGGGAGGTATCAGAATATATAATTGCTATATTCTAAATTTATTTCGAAATATTGTCAAAATTAGAAATAAATTACGACATATTTTCCTTTTGAAATTTACCTCTGTAACTGTGTAGCAAAATGTGTTAAACCTCGCTGTTATTAATATAACATAACATACTTTACTCTGAGAGTCGCTCTCTTGATTCGACACTCAACAGCAGTGCTGCCGACAGATGTTGTGAAAATAACATAGCAGTGTCTCACCATTACCTCATGTATTTTTGAAGTTAAATTTTAAAATAGAAAAATTCAATTTTTTCAAAATCGTTAAAAGATAGGCAAAAGAAATTAACGTCAATAATAGATCTTATCAAGATCTATCAGAATATGTAAACATTATATTCCGAATCCATTTCAGATTTGAGAAATTTTGACTCTAAAATTAAATTTTAAAAATCTAAAATGGCCCACTGTGCTGGAATGGGAAAAGATAGGTTAATGAAACTGGTAGTACAAATAGCCCTCGTCGAGAGCTATCAGAATTTATAAGAATTATATTCCAAATCCATTTGAGATTCGAAAAATTTTGAAATTAAAGTTAAATTTTAAAAATCCAAAATGGCCCACTGTGCTGGAATGGGGAAAGATAGGTTAATGAAACTTGTAGCACATATAGCCCTCGTCGAGAGCTATCAGAATATATACGTGTTGTATTCCGAATCCATTTCAGATTCGAGCAATTTTGAATGTAAAGTTAAATGATAAAAATATAAAGTGGCCCACTGTGCTGGATTACAAATAGATAGGTAAATGAAACTGGTACCACATATAGGCCTTGTTGGGCGCTATTAGAATCTACAAGAGTTATATTCCGAATCCATTTCAGATTCGAGAAATTTTGACTCTAAAATTAAATTTAAAAAATCTAAAATGGCCCACTGTACTGGAATGGAAAAAGATAGGTCAATGAAACTGGTACCACGTATAGTCCTCGTTGAGTACTATCAAAATGTATAATTGTAATATTCTAAATTTATTTCGAAATATTGCGAAAATTAATAAAAAAAAAAATAGACATATTTTCATTTTAAAATAAACCTCTGTGACTGTTTAGCAAAATATGTTAACCGTCGCTATTATTAAAATAACATAACATACTTCACTATGAGACTCGCTCTCTTGTTTTGTTTACAGATTCGACTCTTAACAGATGTTGTGAAAATAACATAGCAGTGTCTCACCATTACCTCATGTATTTTTGAAGTTAAATTTTAAAATAGAAAAATTCAATTTTTTCAAAATCGTAAAAAGATAGGCGAATGAAATTAACGTCAATAATAGTTCTTATCTAGATCTATCAGAATATGTAAGCAGTATATTCCGAATCCATTTGAGATTGGAGAAATTTTGAATATAAAGTTAAATTTTAAAAATCTCAAATGACCCACTGTGGTGGACACGAAAAAGATAGGTTAATGAAACTAGTACCATATATAACCCTCGTCGAGAGCTATTAGAATATATAAGCATTATATTCCCAATCAATTTCAGATTCGAGAAATTTTGAAATTAAAGTTAAATTTTAAAAATATGAAATGGCCCACTGTGCTGGAATGGAGAAAGATAGGTCAATGAAACTGGTACCACATATAGCCCTCGTCGAGAGCTATTACAGTATATAAGCGTTATATTCCAAATCCATTTCGGATTAGAGAAAATTTTAAATTAAAGTTAAATTTTAAAAATATGAAATGGCCCACTGTGCTGGAATGGAGAAAGATAGGTCAATGAAACTGGTACCACATATAGCCATCGTCGAGAGCTATCAGAATTTATAAGCATTATATTCCAAATCCATTTCAAATTCAAGAAATTTTGAAATTAAAGTTAAATTTTAAAAATCTCAAATGACCCACTGTGGTGGACACGAAAAAGATAGGGTAATGAAACTAGTACCATATATAACCCTCGTCGAGAGCTATTAGAATATATAAGCATTATATTCCAAATCAATTTCAGATTCGAGAAATTTTGAAATTAAAGTTAAATTTTAAAAATCAAAAATGGCCCACCGTGCTGGAATGGGGAAAGATAGGTTAATGAAACTAGTACCACATATAGCCCTCGCCGAGAGCTATTAGAGTATACAAGCATTATATTCCATATCCATTTCAGATTCGAGAAATTTTGAAATTAAAGCTAAATTTTAAAAATCTCAAATGACCCACTGTGGTGGACACGAAAAAGATAGGTTAATGAAACTAGTACCATATATAACCCTCGAAATGGCCCACTGTGCTGGACACAAAAAATATAGGCGAATGTTATTAACGCCAATAATAGCTCTTGAATAGGCCTACGAGAATATATAAGCATCATATTCCGAAGCCATTTCAGATTCGAGAAATTTTGGAATTAAAGTTAAATTTTAAAAATCTCATGAAGACCATATTAAATATTAAATAAATGTGTACCTGTCGATAGTAGTGATATACGCGTTTAATGTAAAACGAGGCTATATTCTATATTTGAATTCTTAAATATCCTAAATCTCCATTAATTTTTTTATATGATATTTTTGTACATTAAAAAACTTATTGCCAATGATATTGTCTATATATAACATAAAAAATTGAATACTCAATAAACAATACTATGCAATGCCGATTTTTATATATAAGTCATTTTAATTAAAATAGTATAAATATAAAGTAAGTACTTAAAGTATTTTCCATCCCAGCACAGTGGGTCATTTCATATTTACATTCAAAATTCCTCGAATCTGAAATGGATTTGGAATATAATGTTTACATATTTAGATAGCTCTCGACGAGGGATATACGTGCTACCAGTTTCATTAACCTATCTTTCCCCATTCCAGCACAGTGGGCCATTTGAGATTTTTAAAATTTAATTTTAGAGTCAAAATTTCTCGAATCTGAAATGGATTCGGAATATAATGCTTACATATTCAGATAGCTCTCTACGAGGGTTATATATGGTACTAGTTTCATTAACCTATCTTTTTCGTGTCCACCACAGTGGGTCATTTGAGATTTTTAAAATTTAACTTTAATTTCAAAATTTCTCGAATCTGAAATTGATTTGGAATATAGTGCTTATAACTTCTGATAGCTCTCGGCGAGGGCTATATGTACTACCAGTTTCATTAACCTATCTTTTCCCATTCCAGCACATTGGGCCATTTGAGATTTTTAAAATTTAATTTTAGAGTCACAATTTCTCGAATCTGAAATGGATTTGGAATATAACGCTTATATATTCTGATAGCTCTCGACGAGGGCTATATGTGGAAGCAGTTTTATAGTCCTATCTTTCTCCATTTCAGCACAATGGGCCATACCCTATTTTTAAAATTTAACTTTAATTTCAAAATTTTTCGAATCTCAAATGGATTTGGAATATAATTCTTATAAATTCTGATATCTCTCGACGAGGGCTATATGTACTACCAGTTTCATTAACCTATCTTTTCCCATTCCAGCTCAGTGGGCCACTTTAGATTTTTAAAATTTAATTTTAGAGGCAAAATTTCTCAAATCTGAAATGGATTCCGAATATAATGTTTACATATTCTCATAGATTCAGATAAGAACTATTATTGACGTTAATTTCATTTGCCTATCTTTTAACGATTTTGAAAAAATTGAATTTTTCTATTTTAAAATTTAACTTCAAAAATACATGAGGTAATGGTGAGACACTGCTATGTTATTTTCACAACATCTGTTAAGAGTCGAATCTGTAAACAAAACAAGAGAGCGAGTCTCATAGTGAAGTATGTTATGTTATTTTAATAATAGCGACGGTTAACATATTTTGCTAAACAGTCACAGAGGTTTATTTTAAAATGAAAATATGTCTATTTTTTTTTATTAATTTTCGCAATATTTCGAAATAAATTTAGAATATTACAATTATACATTTTGATAGTACTCAACGAGGACTATACGTGGTACCAGTTTCATTGACCTATCTTTTTCCATTCCAGTACAGTGGGCCATTTTAGATTTTTTAAATTTAATTTTAGAGTCAAAATTTCTCGAATCTGAAATGGATTCGGAATATAACTCTTGTAGATTCTAATAGCGCCCAACAAGGCCTATATGTGGTACCAGTTTCATTTACCTATCTATTTGTAATCCAGCACAGTGGGCCACTTTATATTTTTATCATTTAACTTTACATTCAAAATTGCTCGAATCTGAAATGGATTCGGAATACAACTCGTATATATTCTGATAGCTCTCGACGAGGGCTATATGTGCTACAAGTTTCATTAACCTATCTTTCCCCATTCCAGCACAGTGGGCCATTTTGGATTTTTAAAATTTAACTTTAATTTCAAAATTTTTCGAATCTCAAATGGATTTGGAATATAATTCTTATAAATTCTGATAGCTCTCGACGAGGGCTATTTGTACTACCAGTTTCATTAACCTATCTTTTCCCATTCCAGCACAGTGGGCCATTTTAGATTTTTAAAATTTAATTTTAGAGTCAAAATTTCTCAAATCTGAAATGGATTCGGAATATAATGTTTACATATTCTGATAGATCTTGATAAGATCTATTATTGACGTTAATTTCTTTTGCCTATCTTTTAACGATTTTGAAAAAATTGAATTTTTCTATTTTAAAATTTAACTTCAAAAATACATGAGGTAATGGTGAGACACTGCTATGTTATTTTCACAACATCTGTCGGCAGCACTGCTGTTGAGTGTCGAATCAAGAGAGCGACTCTCAGAGTAAAGTATGTTATGTTATATTAATAACAGCGAGGTTTAACACATTTTGCTACACAGTTACAGAGGTAAATTTCAAAAGGAAAATATGTCGTAATTTATTTCTAATTTTGACAATATTTCGAAATAAATTTAGAATATAGCAATTATATATTCTGATACCTCCCGACGAAGGCTATATGTGGTACCAGTTTCATTGACCTATCTTTCCCCCATTCCACAGCACAGTGGGCCATTTCAGACTTTTAAAATTTAACTTTAATTTCTAAATTTCTCGAATCTGAAATGGATTCGGAATATAATGCCTATAGATTCTTATAGCACTCGACAAGGGCTATTTGTGGTAGAAGTTTGGTTGACCTATCTTTTTCGTGTCCAGCACAGTGGGCCAGTTTATATTTTTCAAATTTAAATTTAATTTTAATTTCAAAATTTCTTGAATTTGAAATGAATTTGGAATGTAATGATTATACATTCTAATAGCTCTCGACGAGGGCTATATGTGAAACCAGTTTCAGTGGCCTATCATTCTCCATTCCAGCACAGTGGGCCATTTCATATTTATAAAATTTTTCTTTTGAATCAAAATTTCTCGAATCTGAAATGGACTTGAATTATAATGCTTATATATTCTGATAGCTCTCGACGAGGGCTATATGTGGTACCAGTTTCATTGACCTATCTTTTTCCATTCCAGTACAGTGGGTCATTTTAGATTTTTAAAATTTAATTTTAGAGTCAAAATTTCTCGAATCTGAAATGGATTCGGAATATAACTCTTGTAGATTCTAATAGCGCCCAAAAAGGCCTATATGTGGTACCAGTTTCATTTACCTATCTATTTGTATTCCAGCACAGTGGGCCACTTTAGATTTTTATCATTTAACTTTACATTCAAAATTGCTCGAATCTGAAATGGATTCGGAATACAACACGTATATATTCTGATAGCTCTCGACGAGGGCTATATGTGGTACCAGTTTCATTAACCTATCTTTTTCCATTCCAGCACAGTGGGCCATTCCAGATTTCTAAATTTTCAAAATTTCTCGCATCTGAAATGAATTTGGAATATAACTCTTGTACTTTCTGATAGCACTCGACGAGAGCTATATGTGGTATCAGTTTTATCAACCTATCTATCTCCAATTTCATACTTTAAACAAATCAATTTATTACCACTTACTTTTGCAACCAGCCATTCTTTAACAGTTCTGAGATATATATTCCTAATATTCCTTTAAGTTAGTTATTACTCATTGTGTTTTCTATTATTATTGATTTGTTTTTTTAATTGCAATGCACATACAACGCCATTTTTTAAGTTTTAATCTAAAATTAAATTCAAATGCGCTATTTTTTAACACAAAAGAGCTCTGTTAACCGTTAACATAGCTCTGTTAACCTGTTAAAATTGCTCTGTTAAAGTTAAATTTTAAAATTTATCTTCACACACATAGAAAACAAACAAAAATATTCAATCGGTTATTATTCTACACCGAAAAATAAAATTCAGAGAGATCTTTGTATAATATCTCTGTTTTTTTTTTTTCAATGGACGAAGTTGAGTCTCTCGAACTCAGCAAGATACTTGGGAGTTGCCTTGGAATCTAAACTGAACTGAAGGGAAAATACTGTAAACCGCCTAAATTCCAGGAATATGGATATTTAATAATATCTCCAACTTCACCTCAATGGACGTTCTCGAATGGCCATCCGGCTTTTCCCCTATAGTGCCCGAATGCTTTATGTTGAAGGATTTGATTACCGTTGTAGGTGCCAACACTTCATTTGATTTCTTTTTGAGCTACTTTCCTGAATTTTTTTTTCTGCTGCGCTGGGTTCAATTCTCTTGTTCTTGGGAATCTGAAGTGTTGGATTCAGACGTCTGATTTCTATGTCCAATAGTATCTCCAACGTCACCTCAATGGACGTTCCCCAATGGTCCTCCGATTTCTTCTTCGACTTTCCCCTATCACGCCCGAATGTTCGAGGCTTTCTTTACCTCTGTAGTTGCAAACCCTTCATTGGATTTCTTTTTGAGTTCCTTTCCTGGATTTGTTTCTGCTGGGCTGAGTGCAATTCTCTTGCTCTTGGTAGTCGGAAGTGTTGAAGAATCTGCCTCTCTTTTCCCTCAATTTTTCAGCCAGAAGATGGTTCAGCCGCGATTAAGTATTACGCGAGGAGATCTTCTTTAAATGATTCGCAGTATTTTCTAGCCAATAAAATGGCGCCCAACGTGGACTAAGATCCCGGAGTATCCTTCTGAGTATATCGGCTTTCCACTATTTTCCCATCATTTTCCAACCAGAAGATGTTTCAGCCATCTGATTTCCAGGAGTTTTCCAATGGTCCTTCGGGGTTTCCCCAATCTCGTCCCAATGCTTTATGTTCGAGGCTTTGTTCGATTTCTTTTTGAGCTTCTTTCCTGGATTTGCCTCTGCCGGCTGGGTGCATTTCTCTTGGGCATCCACCGTGGTGCAATGGTTAGCATGCCCGCCTTGCATACACAAGGTCGTGGGTTCGATTCCTGCTACGACCGAACACCAAAAAGTTTTTCAGCGGTGGATTATCCCACCTCAGTAATGCTGGTGACATTTCTGAGGGTTTCAAAGCTTCTCTAAGTGGTTTCACTAGAATGTGGAACGCCGTTCGGACTCGGCTATAAAAAGGAGGTCCCTTGTCATTGAGTTTAACATGGAATCGGGCAGCACTCAGTGATAAGAGAGAAGTTCACCACTGTGGTATCGCAATGGACTGAATAGTCTAAGTGAGCCTGATACATCGGGCTGCCACATAACCTAACCTAACCTAACCTAACCTTGGGCATCTGAAATGTTGGGGGTTTTCGTCCCAAGACCCTGTAGATATTCTTCCCCACGTAGGTATTCTTTAAACGATCCTCGGTATTTTCTAGCCAATAAATTGGCGGCCAACGTGGGCGGGTGCACATCTCTTGTTCTTGGGAGTCTGAAATGTTGAGGTATCTGCCGTAAGATTCGTTATATCGACTTGCCTCTCTTTCCCCTCAATTTTCCAGCCTGAAGATGTAGGTCCGATTCCTCTTTCACGTCCTAAATCCTTATATTCAAGGCTTTATTTACCTCTGTAGGTGCCAACACTTTGTTCGATTTGTTTTTTAGATTATTTCCTGGATTTGCTTCTATTTGGCTGAATGCACTTCTCTTGTTCTGGGGGGTCTCAAGTGTTGGGGTATTTGCCGTAAGATCCGGCTTTCCTCTCGTTCCCCTGCACTTTCCAGCCGTCTGATTTCCATGAATATGAATATTGAATAGTACCTCCATCTCCTCCTCGCTGGAATTTCTTCAATGACCCTCCAATGTTTTAGTGAAATTCGGAGTGGATTTCACAGTTTCATCTTCGGCTCCCAGCGTCCTAGTCCTCTGGAACTCTGGTGAAGACCCATCATAATTGCCATCATGGCCCATGTATTTCATTTACAATTAATGTTTTCTTTGCAATTATTTTGTTTCCATTTTTTCTGTGCCTAGGTTTTGACGAAAATTTTGTCAACATTTTATTTCTATAGAAAATTTTTTCAAAATTTTACTTCTATAGAAAATTTTGTCAAAATTTTATTTCTAAATAAAATATTGTCAAAATTTTATTTCTATAAAAATTTTGTCCATTTTTTTTTGTTAATTTTGTCAACAATTTATTTTGACAAAATTTTCTTTCTATAGAAAATTTTGTCAAAATTTTATTTCTATAGAAAATTTTGTCAAAATTTTATTTCTATAGAAATTTATGTCAAAATTTTATTTCTATAGAAAAATTTTATTTCTATAGAAAATTTTGTCAAAATGTTATTTCTAAGAAAATTTTGTCAACAATTTATTTTGACAAAATTTTGTCAACATTTTATTTCTATAGAAAATTTTGTCGAAATTTTATTTTGTCAAAATATTATTTCTATAACATTTTTTTTCAAAATTTTACTTCTATAGAAAATTTTGTTTGTAAATTTTGTAAAAAAACAACAATGTAAAAATTTAATTCTAAAGAAAATTTTGTCAAAATTTTATTTTATTTCTAAAGAAAATTTTGTCAAAATTTTATTTTATTTCTGAAGAAAATTTTGTCAAAATTTTATTTCTATAGAAAATTTTGTCAAAATTTTATTTCTATAGAAAATTTTGTCAAAAGTTTGTCAATTTTTTTTTTGTTAAATTTTGTCAACAATTTATTTTGACAAAATTTTATTTCTATAGAAAATTTTGTCAAAATGTTATTTCTAAGAAAATTTTGTCAACATTTTATTTCTATAGAAAATTTTGTCAACATTTTATTTTTATAGATTTTTTTTAATTATATTTCTATAGACAATTTTGTCAAAATTGTATTTCTATAGAAAATTTTGTTAACATTTTATTTCAAAATTTTATCAAAATTCTCTATAGAAAATTTGAAATTATCTGTTGAATGTTCCCAAAAAACAAGCAGCACATTCATAATTCACTCCATCACAATATATGGTCTACTCCCAAATAATTGATTATTACTTCAATTGTAAAATGTTTCCTATAGAATAGGAACTGCCTTTCCGCATATTTTCTAATAATTAAACATTTCTTAATATGTTTTTTTTTCAAGTTATTTTCTATTGTAGCTCTGCGATGTTTTGTTTTTCTACTACGCTACTAGGATGAATGGATAACCTTTTGTCCATACAATTTTTAAACCTAAATACATATAATTATGTAAATATCCGCCCATCGTTTTTTTTTTTTGGTATTTTTGGATTCATGTTATGGCCTATTATGAGTTTGAGGTTTATTTTATGGCAGGCCTTTATTTATTTCGCTAAAGTTAGGTGAGTGTTTGACCGTCTGGCCGAACGGCCATTACCAAGATTCTCACGCTCATAAGACAACCTTTGTGTTTTTTTTTTTTTTTTTTGGTTTGTCGGCCTAAGAAGCCTTTGGGGCATGGCCCATAGTAATGATTAATACTCGTCATAAACATAACGAAATTATGTTGTCATATATAAATAGCACAAGAAAAACCAGAGAGATAGAGTGATATCCTCTTTCCACCTAAAGAGGCGGGGAGATAAAATTTGGACAACATTTTCTATACAAATAAAATTTTTACAAAATTTTCTATAAAACAAAAATTTTGACAAAATTTTCTATAGAAATAAAATTTTGAAAAAATTTTCTATAGAAATAAAATCATGACAAAATTTTCTATAGAAATAAAATTTTGACAAATTTTTCTATAGATTCTGTAAAATTTGGAAAAATTTTCTATAGAAATAAAATTTTAACAAAATATTGTATAGGAGCAAAATTATGACGAAAACTTTCTATAAAAATAAAATTCTGATAAAATTTTCTATAGAAATAAAATTTTGACAAAATTTTCTATAGAAATAAAATTTTGACAAAATCTTCTACAGAAGTAAAAATTGGACAAAAATTTCTATAGAAATAAAAATTTGACAAAATTTTCTATAGATTCTATAGAATTTTGGCAAAATTTTCTATAAATTAAAATTTTGACAAAATATTGTATGGAAATAAAATGCTGACAAAATATTCTATAGAAACAAAATTATGACGAAAACTTTCTATAGAAATAAAATTTTGACAAAATATTCTATAGAAATAAAATTTTGACAAAATATTCTATAGAAACAAAATTATGACGAAAACTTTCTATAGAAATAAAACTAGGACAAAATTCTATAAAATTTTGGCAAAATATTCTATAGAAATAAAATTTTGACAAAATATTTTATAGAAATAAAATTTGGACAAATTTTCTAAGAAGTAAAATTTTGATAAAATGTATATAGAAATAAAAATTTGACAAAATTTTCCATAACAATAAAAATTTGATAAAATTTTCTATAGAAATAAAACTTGGACAAAATTAGAAATAACATTTTGACAACATTTTCTATAGAAATAAAATTTCGATACAATTTTTATAGAAATACAAATTTGACAACATTTTCTATAGAAATAAAATTTGACAAAATTTTTCTATAGAAATAAAATTTTTACATAATATTCTATAGAAACAAAATTATGACGAAAACATTCTATACAAATAAAATTTTGACAAAATTTTCTATAGAAATAAAATTTTAACAAAATTTTCTATAGAAATAAAACTTGGACAAAATTTTCTATAGAAATAACATTTTGACAAAATTTTCTATAGAAATAAAATTTTGCAAAAAAATTTCTATAGAAACAAAATTTTGACAAAATTTTCTACAAAAAAAAAAAAAAAATTCAAAAATTTTCTATAGAAATAAAATTTTGACAAAATTTTCTATCGAAATAAAAATTTGACAAAACTTTCTATCGAAATAAAATTTTGACAAAAGTTTCTACAGAAGTAAAAATTGGACAAAAATTTCTATAGAAATAAAATTTTGACAAAATTTTCTATAGAAATAAAATTTTGAAAAAATTTTCTATAGAAATAAAATCTTGACAAAATTTTCTATAGAAATAAAATTTTGACAAATTTTTCTATAGATTCTGTAAAATTTGGAAAAATTTTCTATAGAAATAAAATTTTAACAAAATATTGTATAGGAGCAAAATTATGACGAAAACTTTCTATAAAAATAAAATTTTGACAAAATTTTCTATAGAAATACAACTTGGACCAAATTTTCTATAGAAATAAAACTTGGACAAAATTTTCTATAGAAATAACATTTTGACAAAATTTTCTATAGAAATAAAATTTTGCAAAAAATTTTCTATAGAAACAAAATTTTGACGAAATTTTCTACAAAAAAAAAAAAAAATTTAAAAATTTTCTATAGAAATAAAATTTTGACAAAATTTTCTATCGAAATAAAAATTTGACAAAACTTTCTATCGAAATAAAATTTTGACAAAAGTTTCTACAGAAGTAAAAATTGGACAAAAATTTCTATAGAAATAAAATTTTGACAAAATTTTCTAAAGAAATAAAATTTTGACAAAATTTTCTACAGGAGTAAAAATTGGACAAAAGTTTCTATAGAAATAAAATTTTGACCAAATTTTCTATAGAAATACAATTTTGACAAAATTTTCTATAGAAATAAAATTTTGACAAAATTTTCTATAGAAATAAAATTTTGAAAAAACTTTCTATAGAAATAAAACTTTGACAAATTTTTCTATAGATTCTGTAAAATTTGGAAAAATTTTCTATAGAAATAAAATTTTAACAAAATATTGTATAGGAACAAAATTATGACGAAAACTTTCTATAAAAATAAAATTTTGACAAAATTTTCTATAGAAATACAACTTGGACCAAATTTTCTATAGAAATAAAACTTGGACAAAATTTTCTATAGAAATAAAATTTTGACAAAATTTTCTATAAAAATAAAATTTTGACAAAATTTTCTTTAGAAATAAAATTTTGAGAAAATTTTCTATAGAAATAAAATTTTCACAACATTTTCTATAGAAATAAAATTTGAAAAAAATTTCTATAGAAATAAAATTTTGAGAAAATTTTCTACAGAAGTAAAAATTGGACAAACATTTCTATAGAAATAAAATTTTGCAGACATTTGCTATATAAATAAAATTGTGCAAAAATTTTCTTTAGAAATAAAGTTTGGAGAAAATTTTCTATAGAAATAAAATTTTGACAAAATTTTCTATAGAAATAAAATTTTGACAAAATTTTCTATAGAAATAAAATGTTGACAAAATTTTCTATAAAAATAAAATTTTGACAAAATTTTCTTTAGAAATAAAATTTTGACAAAATTTTCTATAGAAATAAAATTTTGACAAAATTTTCTATAGAAATCAAATTTTGGAAAATTTTTCTATACAAATAAAATTTTGACAAAATTTTCTATAGAAATAAAAATTTGACAAAATTTTCTATAGAAATAAAAATTTGACAAAATTTTCTATAGAAATAAAATTTTGACAAAAGTTCTTTAGAAATAAAATTACAAAATTTATAGAAATAAAATTTTGGAAAATTTTTCTATATATATAAAATTTTCACAAAATTTTCTATAGAAATAAAATTTTGAAAAAATTTTCTCCCTGTGTATAATCAAAAGTCTACACCATGTATAAAATTTTGCATATTGGCTATTGCTATAGCCAACCACCATACCACATCAACACAAATATTCAACCAAATTCTTTAGTTATTAGCCTTATGTGTTGTTTGGAATTTTTTACGGTCCCTGGACAAGGTGGATTTTTTAACAGGATTATGTCTCACGCAACATTAATTCGCATTAAGACACATTAGCAGGATGTAAAGGTAGTATCTGATGCAAGGACAGCAAACTGGGGTCGGCAAAGGGGCTGAACAGAAATGGAAGGTAGAACAATCATCGTAATTGGAATGAATTGGGATTTTTCTTGTTGTTTTTTTTTTTTTTTGCTGAAGAGGCCTAAAACGCCAAATGAACAAATGAAAGCTTAGACGATGACGGTTTTGCGGTTTTACTCCATTCTCCATTATTCTACAGCCATTGACCATAGAGGGGGGGAAGGAGGGGGGGCAGAGACAATATTAAGGGTTGATGGTTTGTGGCAACACTCCCAATTTGTTTGCGGTTGGTTTGTTTCATTTAATTTTGAAATTGTTTTATGGTTTTGTTCTATGCAACCAATTGTTTTCGATTTTTAGAGGTCGTAAATTAATTTTAAAATCTAAATTAAATATAATATATATTATTAAAATTTTAAGCAATTTTTAAAAAATATTTTCAAGGAGCCTCTACGATTCCGCATTTAAACTACTTATGATTTATTTATTGCAAAACTTTCTTAGCTCTTGAGCATAACAATTGTTGATTATTTTGTTCAATTTTGTTGTTTAAATGGAACGATTTCTTTTCCAATTTTGGATTTCATTTTACATGGAAGCCATGTAGGAATTTCAATTAAGTTCGTTTTTAATGAAATACTTTAGATAGCATAAAAATTTGTATATCTTTATCCTAAATCTGTATTGGCGGCGGCGGGTTATAACCAACAGATAACAAACAGATTCCAAAACGGACACCAAACACCACATGACCAATGCAAACAGACACTTGTCTTTATTTCATGTCCATTTCAAGGCATTGTACAGAGGAAGCCAGCCAGGGGCTGAAGAGGAAAACATTTTTCTCTTATGTCTGTTGGCTATAAATTTCAAGTAATCATAGCTACTAGTAAGGCAAAGATATAGAGAATGAGAGAGAAGGAGAGAAAGAGGAAAAGTAGCTCAACAACAGTGAGTGCAAAAGAATTTTACTCACGCATTACTTATGCGGGCAATACTAACGATTTCAATTTCAATTATTGCTGACACTTTGAGATTTAGGCCAAAAAACTCATGAAATACAAAAATCACTTAAGTACGCTGAGACCGTAGTACATATTAGTACGCCATAATGATGGTCCATTCCAAGTAGATTCAAAAGAAAGCCAATGGTTAGTTTTTTTGGAGTGCTTTATGTACAAGGCATTCCCCATTATACATACATACATACCATGGGCAGCCACCATAGCCGAACCAGTAACACATAAACGTGCCAAGCATACATTACGTTTGCCATTATAGGCATATCATCATAAATATATGTCTGTCCAATGGTCTAAGCACTCGCCCCCACCCTCCCCCTCCTTAACCCCAGACAAACCTGCTATTTGCTCATATATTGTTTTTTTTTTCTTCTTCTCACTACATATCCAGTCGACGACGCCAGCCTGTTCTTATCGCATTATAATCTGCTGATGATGCCAGGCCATTTATTTCGTGGTCACTTAACTTGTGTAAATGCAGAAAATTAGTAATGAGATGTTTTCCAAATATGATTGCCTCTCCGGCCAGGTTAAGGTACATGGATGTAGTTCTTATTCTGGTCGGTGTGCTAAGATTTTCCGGTTATTTTTGTTATTTTTTTATGTTCTAAATTGGACATCGACAAACGAATTTAGACACACACACATACTCAAGGGGACAAACGACGCCTAGCATAAGACATAAGGTGGATGGTGAATATTTTAACGCTTTGATGCTTGCCTTCATCTCTCATAGCGGATTTCCACACGATCTACGAATAACAGCAACTACGCCAAAAAGTCTGGCTATTGAAATTAAATGGATGCTGTCGCCATGGCGTGGTAGTGTAGTGGACCCTCCCATCAATGGGCAAGCTAAAATAACTAAGACTAAGCATTAAAAATGAACGAAAATAAATAAAGCTCATAATAAATAATTTTGACATCTTTTTTTTTAAATTTTTTTTTTTAATGGGGGATTAGATAAACTTAACGATTGTTGACATATTTTTTCTAAGGAAACCATATAAAAATTAAAATTTATCATTGACAATCTCTAATACAAAACAGATTTTTGTTTTGAGATGGTTTAGTTTTTTTTTTTAATTTGTATTTTTTAATTTTTAATAATTTAAAAATTGCCTTCTAAAAATGTAACAATAACCCATAATCTTCACTATAAAGGGATGAGATTTCCAAAAATAGTTTTGACATTGTTCTCAAATAAATTGGAATGGTTGAGGGTTATTTACTAAAAATAAATTCAAATTGTTTGTAGAAAAACAGATTTCATTAGGAATTAAGAGGCAACCAATCAAGGAGGAAAAATTAAAAAAAAAAACTGCAATTTTTACATTAGCTTCTCTAATAAAATATAAAATTATATTCGATTACGTGATCGTGCACATACAAATATTGAAGTGGGATTTATTTAAAAATGCTTAACAACGAATTACACAGAAACAAAAATATCTTCGTCATTTTTACATCACACATAGTTGAAAAAATATAATGCAATATATTTTTTGGGTAAATATCGTGGGCCCATGGAGGCGTTTTGCGTAGTAAATTTGATATTAAATCAAAAAGAAAATTTTCTGTAGATATGCCAAATTGGTTTCATTTTTAAAATCAATTAAGTTTTAGTAGAGAACTTTTCTATAAATATTTGCGGTATTGTGCTAGTTTGAAAAGCTGTTGTTTATGTTGTTGTGTGAGTGTGTGCTGTTATGCTGGCCTATGAGAATAATTTTCAGAGTCACTTGGTGAGTATTGATAGAGAGAAGAGAGTTATAGTTAAAGAGACTGCAGTAATAAGATTGCATAGGTAAACAAAGTCAGTGTTGCCAACTCCCCAAGGCCAAAAAGCACCAAAAAT
This sequence comes from Haematobia irritans, assembly GCF_050003625.1. Taxonomy (NCBI): domain Eukaryota; kingdom Metazoa; phylum Arthropoda; class Insecta; order Diptera; family Muscidae; genus Haematobia; species Haematobia irritans. The sequence goes on along the minus strand of NC_134400.1, from coordinate 33,853,216 downwards.
ATATTATAAATTCTAACATACCACCTTCCACCACAAAATCGAAAATTAAATGCTCTACTAAAAAAAAAAAAAAAAAAAAAAAAAAAAAAAAAAAAAAAAAAAAAAAAAAAAAAAAAAAAAACTTCCGAAGATGTACCTAGTATAGAACTTTTGTGAATTGAATTTTAAGAAGTTAAGGTGGGTATTAAGATCGAGTTTAGCTGCTAAAATAGTCATTTTTTTGACAATTACAATTTCTTTAATAATTCATTTTAAGGAATACAAACTTTGTGAAAATTTGCTTTTGGCTATTCCCCATCAAGTTATAATAAAATTTACAGCACATATGCATAATTTTATGCCTTTTTTACTGATATAGTTTTCACTTTAGCGGCAAAACTCGAACTTAGTACTCACCATTATGAACCGCTATTCAAGTATACACATTGATCAGTTTTAATGCTTTCGTCCAATTCATTTTGATCAGTGATGTTTTTCAACTTTCAAAATATTAATATATGGAAGGAGTCTATATTAATATATGGAAGGAGTCTTATTTCAGTTGTGCGTGCTTTTGTGAATTTAATACAAACGTTTTTAATGACATCTTTACCAAATTCGAAAATTCGACACTCATCGCTCGACTTTCCTACAGAATACCCTAAATAACAATATTAATTAAAAATAATCAATACCAACTTCAAAACAAATTCTATATTTGGCAATACATTTGAGTTTCTTCGGCTCTTGAAAGTCTAATCAAAATTTTTTATCAATTAAACTTAATACTGTTCAAAATAAAAAAAGCACCAAAAGCACTAAATGAAAATGCCAGAAAGCACCAAGTTGGTGCTTTTTTTGAAAAGGCACCAAAAAGGCAATTTGGTGCTTTTTAGAAATCAAAAAGCACTAAATTTGGTGCTAAAAGCACCAAATTGGCAACACTGAACAAAGTCGATAGAGGGGGTGGGGGAATGTGATGGGTGATGATCTTATGTTTATCATTATAAAAAAGAAAAAAACAAAAACAGCCGTCTATATCTTCTAAAGGCTTACCACCATAGTCAAAAAAACTTAACATAAACCAAAGACAATGTAGAAGAAGACGCAGCCTGGCCTGATAGAGGGCTATGAGAAAAAATTGTTTTATGTGCCAATTTTTTTCTAAAATAGAAGAGAGTGAATTAAAGAAAGTGCAGTCTACAGTTGTAAGATTGTGTAGGCAAACGATGGTAATAGATTGGATGGGTGGGGAAATATGATGGGGGACTTATGCTTTTCATAATAAAAAACAAAAAACAGATTTTTGTTTATTTTATGGGCTGTTTTGGTCAATGAATATAAATGCAAATAAAACAAGTTTATTTCATCATTTTTCTCGACGTTTCGTCGGCTTTTTTCCCGACCTTTTCCAGAGAATTTTTTTTATTTGAAATATCTGTAGAGGAAAAAAATCAGTTGGCCGTCTATATTTTCTAAAGGCTTACCACCCTACCCTAGGCAAAAAAGTTTACATAAACCAAAGACAATGTACAAGAAGACGCAGCCTGGCTCTCTGAGCGAGAGAGAGAGAGGGCTATAAGAAAAAATTGTTTTATGTGTCAAAGCTGCGTCTTCTTTTAGATTGTCTTTGCATAAACTTCAATCCTATTTTTTATGGTATTATTAATTAAAATTAAAATATATAGTTAATTTTTGTAATAGACAAGTTAATTGTTTTTTTTTTCATTGTATATTTTCCATCATAAAAATCTAGTTGAACATTATTTTCAAGAAATGTCACATGTGTTCGAATACGCCGCCTACAAAATGACCAAACGAGATCTGTTAATAATCAATTTAACAAATGTGACTGTGACCAAATGAATGTTGGTCAAATGGACGGACAAAATTCATGTAATTTTTCTATGGCCAGTATGGGTCGGGGGATGAAGGGGTTTTGTATGTAACAAACAAAACAAACGTCATTTATTTCTCTATGATCAAATTATTCATTTATCATTTGATATGGCTTAATTAATTTAATTGATTTTTATATTTTTTTATTTTTCAAAAAAAAAAAAAAAAAAACTACAAATAGTAAAAAATGGAGTGAATAGACGACATGAAACCGAACATGGTTTCTCACTTGTTGAATATTGCTGTCAACTAAGCCAACCGGTCCATTTAGGTCTACAGTTTCCCTTAAGCGTATACACAGAGAAAAATTATATAGGATGACAGCAGATATTTAATGTTTACTTAAAACTATTAATGATTATAAAATTCGTGAATTTTATCATTGAGGAAAGAGTTATTTCTATAGAAAAATTTGTGAAAATTTCATTTCTATAAAAAATTTTGTCAAAATTTCATTTCTATAGAAAATTTTATCAAAATTTTATTTCTATAGAAAATTTTCGTCAAAACTTTGTTTCTATAGAAAATTTTGTGAAAATTTAATTTCTATAGAAAATTTTGTCAAAATTTTATTTCAATAGAAATTTTTTTTCCAAAATTTTATTTCTATAGAAAATTTTGTCAAAATTTTATTTCTATAAAAAATTTTGTCAAAATTTTATTTCTATAGAAATTTTTGTCAACATTTTATTTCTATAGAAAATTTTCGTCAAAATTTAATTTCTATAGAATTTTTTTTCCAAAATTTTATTTCTATAGAAAATTTTCGTTAAAATTTTATTTCTATAGAAATTTTTGTCAAAACTTTATTTCTAGAGAAATTTTTGTCAAAATTTTATTTCTATGGAAAATCTCCGTCAAAATTTTATTTCTATAAAAAATTTTGTCAAAATTTCATTTCTATAGAAAATTTTGTCAAAATTTTATTTCCATAGAAAATTTTGTCAAAATTTTATTTCCATAGAAAATTTTGTCAAAATTTTATTTCTATGAAAAATTTTGTCGAAATTTTATTTCTATAGAAAATTTTCATCAAAATTTTATTTCCATGGAAAATTTTGTCAAAATTTTATTTCCATAGAAAATTTTGTCAAAATTTTTTTTCTATAGAAATTTTTGTCAAAATTTTATTTCTATAGAAAATTTTCGTCAAAATTTTATTTCTATATAAATTTTTGTCAAAATTTTATTTCTATATAAATTTTTGTCAACCTTTTATTTCTATAGAAAATTTTCGTCAAAATTTAATTTCTATAGAATTTTTTTTCCAAAATTTTATTTCTATAGAAAATTTTCGTTAAAATTTTATTTCTATAGAAACTTTTGTCAAAATTTTATTTCTAGAGAAATTTTTGTCAAAATTTTATTTCTATGGAAAATCTCCGTCAAACTTTTATTTGTACAGAATATTTTCGCCAAAATTTAATTTCTATAGAAAATTTTCGTAAAAATTTTATTTGTATAAAACATTTTGTGAAAATTTTATTTCTATAAAAAATTTTCGTAAAAATTTTATTTCTATAGAACATTTTGTGAAAATTTTATTTCTATAGAAAATTTTGTCAAAATTTTATTTCTATAGAAAATCTTCGTCAAAATTTTATTTCCATAGAAAATTTTGTCAAAATTTTATTTCTATAGAAATTTTTGTCAACATTTTATTTCTATAGAAAATTTTCGTCAAAATTTAATTTCTATAGAATTTTTTTTCCAAAATTTTATTTCTATAGAAAATTTTCGTAAAAATTTTATTTCTATAGAACATTTTGTGAAAATTTTATTTCTATAAAAAATTTTCGTAAAAATTTTATTTCTATAGAAAATTTGGTGAAAATTTTATTTCTATAGAAAATTTTGTCAAAATTTTATTTCTATAGAAAATTTTCGTCAAAATTTTATTTCTATAGAAAATTTTCGTCAAAATTTTATTTCTATAGAAAATTTTCGTCAAAATTTTATTTCTATAGAAAAATTTGTGAAAATTTCATTTCTATAGAAAATTTTCGTCAAAATTTTATTTCTATAGAAAATTTTCGTCAAAATTTTATTTCTATAGAAAATTTTCGTCAAAATTTTATTTCTATGGAAAATTTTGTCGAAATTTTATTTCTATAGAAAATTTTCATCAAAATTTTATTTCCATGGAAAATTTTGTCAAAATTTTATTTCCATAGAAAATTTTGTCAAAATTTTTTTTCTATAGAAATTTTTGTCAAAATTTTATTTCTATAGAAAATTTTCGTCAAAATTTTATTTCTATAGAAATTTTTGTCAAAATTTTATTTCTATAGAAATTTTTGTCAACATTTTATTTCTATAGAAAATTTTCGTCAAAATTTAATTTCTATAGAATTTTTTTTCCAAAATTTTATTTCTATAGAAAATTTTCGTAAAAATTTTATTTCTATAGAACATTTTGTGAAAATTTTATTTCTATAAAAAATTTTCGTAAAAATTTTATTTCTATAGAAAATTTGGTGAAAATTTTATTTCTATAGAAAATTTTGTCAAAATTTTATTTCTATAGAAAATTTTCGTCAAAATTTTATTTCTATAGAAAATTTTCGTCAAAATTTTATTTCTATAGAAAATTTTCGTCAAAATTTTATTTCTATAGAAAAATTTGTGAAAATTTCATTTCTATAGAAAATTTTCGTCAAAATTTTATTTCTATAGAAAATTTTCGTCAAAATTTTATTTCTATAGAAAATTTTGTCAAAATTTTATTTCTATAGAAAATTTTGTCAAAATTTTATTTGTATAGAAAATTTTCGTCAAAATTTTATTTCTATAGAAAATTTTCGTCAAAATTTTATTTCTATAGAAAATTTTGTCAAAATTTTATTTCTATAGAAAATTTTCGTCAAAATTTTATTTCCATGGAAATTTTTGTCAAAAGTTTATTTCTATAGAAAATTTTGTCAAAATTTTATTTCTATAGAAAATTTTCGTCAAAATTTTATTTCTATAGAAATTTTCGTCAAAATTTTATTTCTATAGAAATTTTTGTCAAAATTTTATTTCTATAGAAAATTTTCGTTAAAATTTTATTTCTATAGAAATTTTTGTCAAAATTTTATTTCTATAGAAAATTTTCGTCAAAATTTTATTTCTATAGAAATTTTTGTCAAAATTTTATTTCTATAGAAACTTTTCGTCAAAATTTTATTTATATAGAAAAATTTGTGAAAATTTCATTTCTATAGAAAATTTTGTCAAAATTTTATTTCTATTGAACATTTTGTGACAATTTTATTTCTATAGAAAATTTTGTCAAAATTTTATTTCTATTGAACATTTTGTCAAAATTTTATTTAAATAAAAAATATGGCCAACATTTTATTTCTATCGAACATTTTGTCAAAATTTTATTCCTATTGAACATTTTGTCAAAATTTTATTTCTATAGTATATTTTGTCAAAATTTTATTTCTATAGAAAAATTTGTAACAATTTTATTTTTATAGAAAATTTTCGTCAAAATTTTATTTCTATAGAAATTTTTGTCAAAATTTTATTTCTAAAGAAAATTTTGTCAAAATTTTATTTTTATAGAAAATTCTGTCAAAATTTTATTTCTATAGAAAATTTTGTCAAAATTTTTGTCTGTATTTTCAATGTAAATTAGGTTGTACAAACATTTTTATTTGTGTAAATTCCTAAAATTGGTTGACCTCGTTTGATCACAAGCACAGAGAAGGAAATGTCAAGCATATCGGGGATTTTACTCCCCAGATATGGTAGATTTTTTCTACATTGTGAACAACGCAGAGGATGGATTTTACTCCACAATACCCCATAGATTAAAGAGAGATTTACGTTTACGTCTTGTCTACTCTGTGTTTTTGGCTATCAACAAAACAATCGTAAATTAAGAAATGTTTGTCATTTGATTAAAGTAACGCTTTGCTAAAATTTCTTGATTTCTGTTTTCCAAACACCGTCGTTGCAAACCATTCACCCCTGCTTGTATGTGTATGAATGTATTTCGAATTTATCCTATACAAAAATTGTGATTATTTTGTCATTCAAACTTTTCAAGACGTAAGACGAGAGAGATATCGCTTTTATGGTCTCATATGAAGTTGATGGTAACGGGGACTTTTTGGAAACAATAGAAATAATACCAACAAAGCTTAATAACAACTACTACTACAATACAGCCTAATTTATAGGCATTACAGAAAGACAGAAGAGAGTGCATACATCGAATCATATGGTAATAGACTCTCAAGTCGGACATTGTTTTGAAAAAATTTTTCTTCTATTTTTGAAAATTGTTGTCTACTTCTTATCCAATTAAAATTTTATGATTTTCCTACTGTATTTTATTTTTAAACATAATTTAGGCGATTTTTTTTTTGTATAAAAAATGTTCCATACTGCAAACGGAAGAGATTTTAGCAATGAAATATTCAAAGCATTGCATAGTTTTAACTGAAGTGAGAGTGATGCTCTCTCTCTCTCTGACAATATTCATGTGACATAAGAACCATGCTGGAAATAGATGAGATTTTAGCAAGACTTCAAGACTTTTCATTGTCGTCACTGGTGTGAGCAAAGAGAGTGATGCTCTCTCTGACAATCTCATCTTTGGAGACCGAATGCAGTGTTGCCAACAATATAATGATTTATTGTCATTTTAACGATTTTCGTTGACACCACAATTTAGAAGGTTAAAATGATTAAGATTGGTATGTGGCTCCGATTAGATCTTAAGCTTTTCTCTCAAGATTTTTCTTTCAGTGCTCGCCCAGCATTGATTACAGTGGCCCACTCCGAACAAGTTCTTTTTGAATGGCACAAAATAAGAAATATCTCAAACATCGGGTGGTCCTTAAAAATAATGGATTGCCATAAATATCCCATGTAGTAATAGTGGCCGTTCAACCCCAAACACAGCAAAGAATCCAGACAGTCAATTTAGCGAAGAAGAAGAAGTAGCTGATGAAGATGACAAAAGCCTTGGCCAAGTTTTAAGTTGCATTCAGTGGTCGACTACTTGTTATTGTAGGCTGCTCCCAGCTAGATAAGCAGCATTCCAATGTAAGCGCAGATGGAGAAAAAACGCTGTCACACACAAAAGGAAATCCTACCAGCTGAGTTAAAAAGCCAGACAAAGATACTTGAATTGCATTGTCAAAGATAAAAATGGTTTAGAATATGGGCAGACTGATACATCCGTTTCTTGGGATATTTAATGGTTGTCTTTTGTTTGATTACGAGGACCAACAACCGGCGTCATAATTATTATTCCAATAATTAAGGGTAATATTTTGATTGAAAAAAATTATGGATATATTAAGCAATAATTAAAGTGAATCTTGTTGAACGATTATCGCACGAATATCTTTTCATGCTAGGCACATAATGTAAAACAAAAGAGGAATACTTAGAATGAACAATGGGATAGTATTTAAATTTTTTAAAATGAAAATTTTTTGGAGAATCAACTAAACTTGAATTTAATTTAATTTTGATTTATTTTTGACAAAGTGTTCAATAGAAATAAAATTTTGATAAAATTTTCTATAGAAATAAAAGTTTGACAAAATTTTCTATAGAAATAAATTTTTTACAAAAATTTTCTATAGAAATAAAATTTTTACATAATTTTTGTATAGAAATAAAATTTTTACGAAAATTTTCTATAGAAATAAAATTTTGACATAATTTTCTATAGAAATAAAATTTTGACAAAAATTTCTATAGAAATAAATTTTTTACAACATTTTCTATTGAAATAAAATTTTGACAAAATTTTCTATAGAAATAAAATTTTGACAAAATTTTCTATAGAAATAAAATGTTGACAAAATTTTCTATAGAAATAAAATTTTGACAAAATTTTCTATAGAAATAAAATTTTTGCGAAAATTTTCTATAGAAATAAACTGTTGGCGAAAATTTTCTATAGAACTACAATTTTGACATAATTTTCTATAGAAATAAAATGTTGACAAAATTTTCTATAGAAATAAAATTTTGACAAAATTTTCTATAGAAATAAAATTTTTGCGAAAATTTTCTATAGAAATAAACTGTTGGCGAAAATTTTCTATAGAACTACAATTTTGACATAATTTTCTATAGAAATAAAAGTTTGACAAAATTTTCTATAGAAATACAATTTTGACACAATTTTCTATAGAAATAAAATTTTTGCAAAATTTTTCTATAGAAATAAAATTTTGGCGAAAATTTTCTATAGAACTAATATTGTGACATAAATTTCTATAGAAATAAAAGTTTGACAAAATATTCTATAGAAATCAAATTTTGACATAATTTTCTATAGAAATAAAATTTTGACAAAGTTTTCTATAGAAATAAAATTTTGGCGAAAATTTTCTATAGAACTAAAATTTTGACATAAATTTCTATAGAAATAAAAGTTTGACAAAATATTCTATAGAAATAAAAGTTTGACAAAATTTTTTTATAGAAATAAAATTTTGACACAATTTTCTATAGAAATAAAATTTTGAAAAAATTTTCTATAGAAATAAAATTTTGACAAAATTTTCTATAGAAATAAAATTTTTGCGAAAATTTTCTATAGAACTACAATTTTGACATAATTTTCTATAGAAATAACATTTTGACAAAAAATTCTATAGAAATAACATTTTGACAAAAATTTCTATAGAAATAAAATTTTGACATAATTTTCTATAGAAATAAAATTTTTACAAAATTTTCTATAGAATAAAATGTTTTCGAAATGGAAATAAAATTTTGGCGAAAATTTTCTGTAGAAATAAAATTTTGACATAATTTTCTATAGAAATAAAATTTTGACACAATTTTCTATAGAAATAAAATTTTGACAAAATTTTCTATAGAAATAAAATTTTGACAAAATGTTCAATAGAAATAAAATTTTTGCAAAATTTTCTATAGAAATAAAATGTTCACAAAATTTTCTATAGAAATAAAATTTTGACAAAATTTTCTATAGAAATAAAATTTTGACAAAAACTTCTATAGAAATAAAATTTTGACATAATTTTCTATAGAAATAAAATTTTGACAAAATTTTCTATAGAAATAAAATTTTGACAAAATTTTCTATAGAAATAACATTTTGACAAATAAAATTTTGACATAATTTTCTATAGAAATAAAATTTTGACACAATTTTCTATAGAAATAAAATTTTGACAAAATTTTCTATAGAAAAAAAAATTTTGACACAATTTTCTATAGAAATAAAATTTTGACAAAATTTTCTACAGAAATAAAATTTTGACAAAATTTTCTATAGAAATAATATTTTGACAAAATGTTCTTTAGAAATAAAATTTTGACGAAATTTTTGTGGAAATAAAATTTTGACCAAAATTTCTCTGGAAATAAAATTTCACAAAATTTTCTATAGAAATAAAATTTTGACAAAATTTTCTATAGAAATAAAATTTTGGCGAAAATTTTCAATAGAAATAAAATTTTGACAAAAATTTCTATAGAAATAAAATTTTGACAAAATTTTCTATAGAAATAAAATGTTGACAAAATTTTCCATAGAAATAAAATTTTTACAAAATTTTCTATAGAAAGAAAATTTTGACGAAAATTTTGTGGAAATAAAATTTTGACCAAAATTTCTCTGGAAATAAAATTTCACAAAATTTTCTATAGAAATAAAATTTTCCCAAAATTTTCTATAGAAATAAAATTTTCCCAAAATTTTCTATAGAAATAAAATTTTCCCAAAATTTTCTATAGAAATAAAATTTTGGCGAAAATTTTCTATGGAAATAATTTTGATTTAATTTTGTTTTAATTTTGATTTAAATTTGATATAATTTCGATTTAATTTTGATTTGATATAATTTAATTTATTTTGTTTTTGTTCAAATATCTCCCATGGTGGATGCAAAATATACTTGAATTCCCTTTATCCATATTCTCAAAAATAAAAGTAATGTTGTACACTCCATTAAATTTGAAGAGCCACTCAGGAGTCAAAATGTCTGTATTTTTTGATTTGCCGGAAATCATCAACTATGCAAATACCACCATCAGCGGCAATACCAGCACCATGCCAAGAATCAAATCTCAGTTTATTTGAATCATCGTCATCATCATTTTGATCCAAACGCATATTGTATCCCATTGCGAATTTGTTGGTGGTCTAAATTGAAGGCATTGGAATTTTGAATTTTCGATGAACAGCTATGGCTGGGTCGTGTTGTTTGTTTGGTATTTTTTTTGTTTTGTTTTTAGATATGAACCTCTTGCAAACCACTCGTGATATCCGTAAATACTCGACTATGAATTAATGATGTAGGCATATGGCAGAAATAAATTTTCACATATTTTTCCAGAATTGTTATTTTCCTTAGAATTTTTGAGTGGGCTATAATATGTAGGCCTACATTTATTTTGTGTTGTTTGAGTATTTGTGGTTGGGATGCAAAAATGGAAAATCGAATTTTTTCGAATAATCGATTTCTTTTGGAAAACTCGACTCTTAAAAATTTGAAAAGTCGACTTTCCGAATTATAAAAAATCTACATCACGATTTGTTTTAAAATTTCGAATTGTCGAATTTTTCAAAATTGAAAGAAATTGACATTTCAAATTTTGCTCTTTTTTAAAAGTCGTTTTTTTTTTAATTTTTAAAATGTCGAATACTCAACCATTTCCCTTTTCCGCATTTTTCCTCATAATCAATTGACTCTCAAAAATTCGAAAAGTCGACTTTCCGAATTATAAAAAAATCTACCTCATGATTTGTTTTAAAATTTCGAATTGTCGACTTTTTCAAAATTAAAAAAAATCGACATTTCAAATTTTGCTCCTTTTTAAAAGTCGGTTTTTTTAAATTTTTAAAAAGTCGAATACTCAACCTTTCCCCAATTTCCAAAAATCGATAAATTCGAAAATTCAACGTTTTCGATTCTGATTACTAGTTTCCCTAGTTTTTGTGTGCTTTGTTCGCAATTGGATAGTTTTTTTTTTCTACTTGACACCATTTCATGTCATTCATGGCAGCTAATGAAATTAATTGCCAATCGATATCGTCTGCTTCCATTTTTATTTCAATTTTTTGTTATATACGTCAAAATATGATGCAAACATTTTGTGTGTGTACACTGAAAGAAAAAAATTGTGTATTTTTTGTTTTTGCTAAAGATAAAAAATAAGTTCATCTAGAAGAAATTTTTGGAAGGACATTAAATGCAATGATGAACATCCAAATTCTATTAGCTGGGATATACTCAAAAAAAGTTTATTTGGATCCAAAGATTTTGATCTTCCGCTAAGGATTTCGGTACTGGAAATTTTTCCTTAATTTTGATAAAAAAAAACATGCCCTAAAATTTATGATGCATAATCTTTTATATTAGATCAGAGTCGTAAAAATAATTTTTTTTGAATTTCAATTTTTTTAATTTATTTGTTAATTAATTTTTTTAAATTTTTTTTCAATGTTTTTTTTTAATTATTTTCTTTTTATTTTAATATAATTTTTACAAAAATTGTCTTTATGTATTGTATTTATGATGCATAATCTTTTATATTAGATCAGGGTTGTAAAAATATATTTTTTTATTTTTTTTTTTTTAATTTAAGTTTTTTTTTTAATTTATTTTTTTTTAATTTAAATTTTTTAATTGTAATTCTTTTACTTAATTTTTTTAAATTACTTTTTTAACTTAGTTTCTTTTTATTTTAATTCTTGTACAAAATTGTCCTAAAATTTATGATGCATAATCATTTATATTGAATCTGGGTCGTAAAAATATATTTTTTAGTTTTTTTAATTTATGTTTTTTTTAATTTAAATTTAGTTAATTTGAATATTTTAATTAAATTTTTGTGTTATTATGTTTTCTTTAAATTAAAATTTTTAATTTATTTTTTTTTTAATTTTTGTAAAAAATTGTCCTAAAAGTTATGATGCATAATCTTTTATGTTTATGTAAAAATGTATTTTTTAATTTAAAGTTTTAATTTATTTTCCTTTTTTTCTTTTCCTTTTTTAATTTATTTTTTTAAGTGTAATTCTTTTACTTAATTTTTTTAAACTATTTTTTTAATTTAAAATTTTAATTTATTTTCTTTTTATTTTAATTTAAGTCTTGTAAAAAATTGTCCTAAAATTTATGATGCATAATCATTTATATTGAATCAGGGTCGTAAAAATATATATTTTTAGTTTTTTTAATTTATTTTTTTTTTTAATTTAAATTTATTTAATTGTAATATTTTAATTAAATTTTTGTGTTATTATTTTCTCTTTAAATTAAAATTTTTAATTTATTTTCTTTTAATTTTTGTAAAAAATTGTCCTAAAAGTTATGATGCATAATCTTTTATGTTTATGTAAAAATGTATTTTTTTAATTTAAAGTTTTAATTTATTTTCTTTTTATTTTAATTTAATTCTTGTAAAAAATTGTCCTAAAATTTATGATGCATAATCATTTATATTGAATCAGGGTCGTAAAAATATATATTTTTAGTTTTTTTTAAATTTATTTTTTTAAATTTAAATTTAGTTAATTTGAATATTTTAATTAAATTTTTGTGTTATTATGTTTTCTTTAAATTAAAATTTTTAATTTATTTTTTTTTAATTTTTGTAAAAAATTGTCCTAAAAGTTATGATGCATAATCTTTTATGTTTATGTAAAAATCTATTTTTTAATTTAAAGTTTTAATTTAGTTTCCTTTTTTTCTTTTCCTTTTTTTAATTTATTTTTTTTTAATTGTAATTCTTTTACTTAATTTTTTTTAAACTATTTTTTTAATTTAAATTTTTAATTTATTTTCTTTTTATTTTAATTTAATTCTTGTAAAAAATTGTCCTAAAATTTATGATGCATAATCATTTATATTGAATCAGGGTCGTAAAAATATATATATTTATTTTTTTAATGTATTTTTTTTTAATTTAAATTTATTTAATTGTAATATTTTAATTAAATTTTTGTGTTATTATTTTTTCTTTAAATTAAAATTTTTAATTTATTTTCTTTTAATTTTTGTAAAAAATTGTCTTAAAAGTTATGATGCATAATCTTTTATGTTTATGTAAAAATGTATTTTTTAATTTAAAGTTTTAATTTATTTTCCTTTTTTTCCTTTCCTTTTTTAATTTTTTTTAAATTTATTTTTTTTAATTTAAATTTTTTAATTGTAATTCTTTTACTTAATTTTTTTAAACAATTTTTTTAATTTAAATTTTTAATTTATTTTCTTTTTATTTTAATTTAATTCTTGTAAAAAATTGTCCTAAAATTTATGATGCATAATCATTTATATTGAATCAGGGTCGTAAAAATATATATTTTTAGTTTTTTAATTTATTTTTTTGTTAATTTAAATTTATTTAGTTGTAATATTTTAATTAAATTTTTGTGTTATTATTTTTTTTTCAATTAAAATTTTTAATTTATTTTTTTTTTTGTTAATTTTTGTAAAAAATTTTCCTAAAAGTTATGATGCATAATCTTTTATGTTTATGTAAAAATGTATTTTTTTAATTTAAAGTTTTATTTTATTTTCCTTTTTTTTGCTTTCCTTTTTTAATTTTTGTTTATTTTTTTAATTAAAATTTTTTAATTGTAATTCTTTTACTTCATTTTTTAAACTATTTTTTTAATTTAAATTTTTAATTTATTTTCTTTTTATTTTAATTTAATTCTTGTAAAAAATTGTCCTAAAATGTATGATGCATAATCATTTATATTGAATCGGGGTCGTAAAAATATATATTTTTAGTTTTTTAATTATTTTTTTTTTTAATTTAAATTTATTTAATTTGAATATTTTAATTAAATTTTTGTGTTATTATTTTTTCGTTAAATTAAAATTTTTAATTTATTTTCTTTTAATTTCTGTAAAAAATTGTCCTAAAAGTTATGATGCATAATCTTTTATGTTTATGTAAAAATGTATTTTTTTAATTTAAAGTTTTAATTTATTTTCCTTTTTTTTGCTTTCCTTTTTTAATTTTTTTTTTAATTTATTTTTTTTTTAATTTAAATTTTTTAATTGTAATTCTTTTACTTAATTTTTTTAACTATTTTTTTAATTTAAATTTTTAATTTATTTTCTTTTTATTTTAATTTAATTCTTGTAAAAAATTGTCCTAAAATTTATGTTGCATAATCATTTATATTGAATCAGGGTCGTAAAATATATTTTTAGTTTTTTTAGTTTATTTTTTTTTTTTAATTTAAATTTAGTTAATTTGAATATTTTAATTAAATTTTTATGTTATTATTTTTTCTTTAAATTAAAATTTTTAATTTATTTTTTTTAATTTTTGTAAAAAATTTTCCTAAAAGTTATGATGCATAATCTTTTATGTTTATGTAAAAATGTATTTTTTCAATTTAAAGTTTAAATTTATTTTCCTTTTTTTCCTTTCCTTTTTTATTTTTTTTTTTTAATTTATTTTTTTTTTTTAATGTAAAGTTTTTAATTGTAATTCTTTTACTTAATTTTTTTAAACTATTTTTTTAATTTAAATTTTTAATTTATTTTCTTTTTATTTTAATTTAATTCTTGTAAAAAATTGTCCTAAAATTTATGATGCATCATCATATTGAATCAGGGTCGTAAAAATATTTTTATTTTTTTTTTAATTTATTTTTTTTTTTTTTAATTTAAATTTGTTTAATTGTAATATTTTAATTACATTTTTGTGTTATTATTTTTTCTTTACATTAAAATAAATATTTTTTTTTAATTTAAATTTTTTAATTGTAATTTGTTTAATTATTTGTTTTTAATTTAAATTCGTTTTGTTTTGTTAATGTTGGTTTTGTTCTTTAATCTTTGTTGTTGGATGTCCATCCAAGTATTGATGAGTTCATTGGACCGAAGAGAAAAATTTGTTTAAAATCAATATTAAAATTTTTTTGTGACCTTGTAATCAATGGAAATGAATACTAACATATGATTTTTTATGTATTTTTATGGGCCAAAAAATAGCTCTAATGTATTTTCATATTAAAAAAAATTAATTTCAGTGGTTTTTTGTTTCTTTTTTTTGTGCTTCAATTTTATTCATTCGTCCGCCAAGTATTCAATTGAAAAATTTATTGGTACGTTCTTATTTTTATGACATCTTTAATTTAAATGTCGTTAAAACTGCTCAAACACAAATTGCAACAAAGTGAACAATTGATTTAGACATCCTTGGTTGTTTTGAGTGTGAAAGAAATTAAAATTCTAGAGGAGAAAAAAGGGCTCTTGTGGAAAAAAATTTCCAACCAAACGAATTTTTTGAGCATTTTTTTTTCTTCTTTTTTTGTAGAATTAATATTGTGAAAAACATTGAAGTGTTTTACAGAATATAAAAATAATAATAAAGTGTAATTCATTATTTTTTGGAAATTTCTCACCATCACACATTGGCAACGTTGAAAATTTTCATTGCCTATTTTTAGGCGCCACAATGTTCCGCTTATTGAAAACACTATGGTTTGGTTCGGTTTTGCCCAATTTTTTATATTAAGGCTCTAATCACATCCGCAATTTGTGGAGGGATCTGGGATCAAAATTTACGAAAAATATTCCACTAAAATAAGAATTAATTAAAAAGGTGACTCAACATGGCATAGAGGTTGCACACGAAATGAAAAAAAAATATTTTTCACCAAAAATTAAATTTCCTATATTTTTTATTTCACAAATTTTGAAATGTTATCACTCCAAAAAGTCACCCTTTTTTTTGGGTCTTTATGTGTAGTAATAAATTTAAATTGAGATGCATCAGGGAAAATCACTTCAAATTTAAGTTCATTGTGTCTTCTTAACTCAAGTGTGATTTGCCATGGCTCCGCTTCAAACTAGACGATTACATTAAAATGAAGATAGTCACAATTTTATAGGAGGGGTTTAATAAAGTCATAATGAAAAAAAAATTTAAAAATATAGTCAAATTTTTAACTTACAATGTCTAGCCAATTTGTCTTCTATTTAATATACCAAAAATTAAATCTTACCTGAAATAAAAATAAAAAAACAATAAAAATTAGTTGAGATCATAAACAAGTTATGTGGTATTTAATTGAGATATTATTCTCTTCTTTTAATAATAATTAATAATATAGCTCAAAATATTTGCTTTTATGATTTATGTTTAATTTCACATTTTTTATGATTAATGATTCGTATGCTGGGGTTAAGCGAAATATGAGATGACTAATATTTTTTTTTGTAAAATTAATTAAGACATAGGAAATGATTAATGATATGTCATAAAAAAAATAGTATATTTGATTATTAATTAAATAAATCGATTTTTTTTTGGATATAGAAATTATTGCAAACCTTTTCTATAGAAATAAAATTTTGTTAAAAATTTTCTACAGAAATAAAATGTCGACAAAATTTTCTGTAGAAATAAAAAAATTTACAAAATTTTCTATAGAAATGAAAAAATTTAAAGAAGTTTCTATAGAAATCAAATTTTGAAAAAATTTTCTATATAAATAAAATATTGACAAATTTTTTCTATAGAAATAAAATTTTGGACATAATTTTCTATACAAATAAAATTTTGGACAGAATTTTCTATAGAAAATTTTGACAAAATTTTCTATAGAAATAAAATTTTGACAAAATTATCTATAGAAATAAAAAAACTAAAGAAGTTTCTATAGAATTCAAATTTTGAAAAAAAATATTCTATAGAAATAAAATATTGACAAAATTTTCTATAGAAATAAAATTTTGACAAATTTTTTCTATAGAACTAAAATTTTGGACAAAATTTTCTATAGAAATAAAATTTTGGACAACATTTTCTATAGAAATAAAATTTTGGACAAAATTTTCTATAGAAATAAAATTTTGGACAAAATTTTTTATAGAAATAAAATGTTGACAAAATTTTCTATAGAAATAAAATTTTGACAAAGTTATCTATAGAAATAAAAAAAAATTAAAGAAGTCTCTATAGAAATCAAATTTTGAAAAAATTGTCTATAGAAATAAAATATTGACAAAATTTGCTATAGGAATAAAAGTTTGCAATTTTTGTTTATAAAAATAAAAGTCTGAGAAAATTTTATAAAAAATCAAATTTTGGAAAAATTTTCTATAGAAATAAAATATTGACACAATATTTTTTGTAAAATTGATGAAGACATAGGAAATGTTTAATGAGATGTCATAAATAAATTAGTATATTTGATTATTAATTAAATAAATCGAATTTTTTTTTGGATATAGAAATTATTGCAAAAATTTCCTATAGAAATAAAATTTTGTTAAAAATTGTCTATAGAAATAAAATATTGACACAATTCTCTATAGAAAAAAATTTGACAAAATTTTCTACTGAAATAAAATTTTGAAAAAAAAACAAAATCTATAGAAATAAAATGTGACAAAAATTTTCTATACAAATAAAATTGTCAATAGAAATAAAAATTGGACAAAGTTTTCTGTAGAAAAAAATTTGGACAAAATTTTCTATAGAAAAAAATTTTGCCAAAATTTTCTATAGAAAAAAATTTTGCCAAAATTTTCTATAGAAATAAAATTTGGACAAATATTCTATAGAATTAAAAAAATTTACAAAATTTTCTATGGAAATAAAATTTTACCGAAATTTTCTATAGCAATAAAATTTTGACAAAATTTTCTATGGAAATAAAATTTTGACAAAATTTTCTATGGAAATAAAATTTTGGACAAAATTTTCTATAGAAATAAAATTTTGGACAAAATTTTCTATAGAAATAAAATTTTGACAAAATTTTCTATAGAAAAAAATGTTGCCAAAATTTTCTATAGAAACAAATTTTGCCAAAATTTTCTATAGAAATAAAATATTGATAAAATTTGCTATAGGAATAAAAGTTTGCAAATTTTTTTTATAAAAATAAAAGTCTGAGAAAATTTTATAAAAAATCAAATTTTGGAAAAATTTTCTATAGAAATAAAATATTGACACAATATTTTTTTGTAAAATTGATGAAGACATAGGAAATGATTAATGATATTTGATTATTAATTAAATAAATCGAAATTTTTTTGGATATAGAAATTATTGCAAAAATTTCCTATAGAAATAAAATTTTGTTAAAAATTGTCTATAGAAATAAAATTTTGACAAAATTTTCTGTAGAAGTAAAAAATTTGACAAAACTTTCTATTGAAATGAAATTTACAGAAGTTTCTATAGAAATAAAATTTTGAAAAAATCTTCTATAGATATAAAATATTGACAAAATTTTCTATAGAAATAAAATTTTGGACAGAATTTTCTATAGAAATAAAATTTTGGACAAAATTGTCTATAGAAATAAAATTTTGATAAAATTTTCTATAGAAATAAACTTTTGAAAAAAAAAAAACAAAATCTATAGAAATAAAATGTGACAAAATTTTCTATACAAATAAAATTGTCAATAGAAATAATTTGGACAAAATTTTCTATAGCAAAAATTTTGCCAAAATTTTCTATAGAAATAAAATTTGGACAAATATTCTATAGAAATAAAAAAATTTACAAAATTTTCTAAAGAAACAAAATTTTGCCGAAATTTTCTATAGACAAAATTTTCTATGGAAATAAAATTTTGCTAAAATTTTCTATACAAATAAAAAAAAAATTGAAAAAAAATCTATAGAAATAAAAAAATTGAAAAAATTTTCTATACAAATAAAATTATGGAATATTTTCTAAAGAAATAAAATTTTGACAAATTTTCTATAGAAATAAAATTTTGGCAAAATTTTCTATAGAATAAAATTTTGCTAAATATAAATAAATATTTCTTTAGATATAAAATTTGAACAAAATTTTCTGTAAAAAAAATTTTGACATTTTCTATAGAAAAAAATTTTGCCACAATTTTCTATAGAAATAAAGTTTGGACAAAATTTTCTATAGAAATAAAATTTTGGACAAAATTTTCTATAAAAATAAAATTTTGACAAAATTTTCTATAAAAAAATTGACAAAATTTTCTATAGAAAATAAAATATTGAAAAAATTTTCTATAGAAATAAAATTTTGGACAAAAATTTCTATAGAAATAAAATTTTGGACAAAATTTTCTATAGAAATAAAAATTTTGACAAAATTTTCTATAGAAATAAAATTTTGACAAAATTTTCTATAGAAATAAAATTTTGACAAAATTTTCTATAGAAATAAAATTTTGACAAAATTTTCTATAGAAATAAAATTTTTACAAAATTTTCTATAGAAATAAAATTTTGACAAATTTTTCTATAGAAATAAAATTTTGACAAAATTTTCTATAAAAAAATTGACAAAATTTTCTATAGAAAATAAAATATTGACAAAATTTTCTATAGAAATAAAATTTTGGACAAAAATTTCTATAGAAATAAAATTTTGGACAAAATTTTCTATAGAAATAAAAATTTTGACAAAATTTTCTATAGAAATAAAATTTTGACAAAATTTTCTATAGAAATAAAATGTTGACAAAATTTTCTATAGAAATAAAATTTTGACAAAATTTTCTATAGAAATAAAATTTTGACAAAATTTTCTATAGAAATAAAATTTTGACAAAATTTTCTATAGAAATAAAATTTTTACAAAATTTTCTATAGAAATAAAATTTTGACAAATTTTTCTATAGAAATAAAATTTTGACAAAATTTTCTATAAAAAAATTGACAAAATTTTCTATAGAAAATAAAATATTGACAAAATTTTCTATAGAAATAAAATTTTGGACAGAATTTTCTATAGAAATAAAATTTTGGACAAAATTTTCTATAGAAATAAAATTTTGACAAAATTTTCTATAGAAATAAACTTTTGAAAAAAAAACAAAATCTATAGAAATAAAATGTGACAAAATTTTCTATACAAATAAAATTGTCAATAGAAATAATTTGGACAAAATTTTCTATAGCAAAAATTTTGCCAAAATTTTCTATAGAAATAAAATTTGGACAAATATTCTATAGAAATAAAAAAATTTACAAAATTTTCTAAAGAAACAAAATTTTGCCGAAATTTTCTATAGACAAAATTTTCTATGGAAATAAAATTTTGCTAAAATTTTCTATACAAATAAAAAAAAAATTGAAAAAAAATCTATAGAAATAAAAAAATTGAAAAAATTTTCTATACAAATAAAATTATGGAATATTTTCTAAAGAAATAAAATTTTGACAAATTTTCTATAGAAATAAAATTTTGGCAAAATTTTCTATAGAATAAAATTTTGCTAAATATAAATAAATATTTCTTTAGATATAAAATTTGAACAAAATTTTCTGTAAAAAAAATTTTGACAACATTTTCTATAGAAAAAAATTTTGCCACAATTTTCTATAGAAATAAAGTTTGGACAAAATTTTCTATAGAAATAAAATTTTGGACAAAATTTTCTATAAAAATAAAATTTTGACAAAATTTTCTATAAAAAAATTGACAAAATTTTCTATAGAAAATAAAATATTGAAAAAATTTTCTATAGAAATAAAATTTTGGACAAAAATTTCTATAGAAATAAAATTTTGGACAAAATTTTCTATAGAAATAAAAATTTTGACAAAATTTTCTATAGAAATAAAATTTTGACAAAATTTTCTATAGAAATAAAATTTTGACAAAATTTTCTATAGAAATAAAATTTTGACAAAATTTTCTATAGAAATAAAATTTTTACAAAATTTTCTATAGAAATAAAATTTTGACAAATTTTTCTATAGAAATAAAATTTTGACAAAATTTTCTATAAAAAAATTGACAAAATTTTCTATAGAAAATAAAATATTGACAAAATTTTCTATAGAAATAAAATTTTGGACAAAAATTTCTATAGAAATAAAATTTTGGACAAAATTTTCTATAGAAATAAAAATTTTGACAAAATTTTCTATAGAAATAAAATTTTGACAAAATTTTCTATAGAAATAAAATGTTGACAAAATTTTCTATAGAAATAAAATTTTGACAAAATTTTCTATAGAAATAAAATTTTGACAAAATTTTCTATAGAAATAAAATTTTGACAAAATTTTCTATAGAAATAAAATTTTTACAAAATTTTCTATAGAAATAAAATTTTGACAAATTTTTCTATAGAAATAAAATTTTGACAAAATTTTCTATAAAAAAATTGACAAAATTTTCTATAGAAAATAAAATATTGACAAAATTTTCTATAGAAATAAAATTTTGGACAAAAATTTCTATAGAAATAAAATTTTGGACAAAATTTTCTATAGAAATAAAAATTTTGACAAAATTTTCTATAGAAATAAAATTTTGACAAAATTTTCTATAGAAATAAAATGTTGGCAAAATTTTCTATAGAAATAAAATTTTGCTAACATATTCTATAAAAATAAAATTGTGACAAAATTTTCTATAGAAATAAACTTGCAAAAAAAAAAAAATAAACTATAAAAATAAAATTTTCAACAAAACTTTCTGTAGAAATAAAATATTGTAAAAATTTTCTATAGAAATTAAATTTTGACAAAATTTTCTATAGAAATAATATTTTGATAAAATTTTCTATTATAAAGTGACCTCCTAGATTAATGTAAGTTTTCTTTGGCAATTCACAATGCCCACATAAGGGCTTAGTGACTATCTTTAGCTACCATTATGCATATATTTATTTATGGCTTTGTTGTGTGCCGTGTGTGCTTCGAAAAGGACATCTGTGTTTGAAGCTTTCCACCTGCACAAAATAATGCCATTGGATTTTTTTCCTTTTTTGCATTTTTATTTGTTGCTGTTGTTTTACAAACAATGCAGCAGTGGCAATGCATCTATGTCATTACAGAAAAAGAAACCAACAACAACAAAAAAATGGTTACAAGGTTTCCTCAACAAAAACTGGAATTTAAAGGATACAAAAAAAAAAAACATTTAATTCTGCAACAGTGAAAATTCATTCTGGCTCTCATACTCTGCAAGTTTCTTCATCATTGGAAGTAAATGTGCTGCATGAATACCTGCATAACAAAGTGACAGAAAAAATGGAATAAAATAAAACAGACTTTGTAATGCAAGAGAATGTGAATATGTGATCCAATGTAACGTACCAGCCTTGAAAAGTATGGGGAAAGGGGGGTTTAACATTTAAACATATTTTTCTTGTTATTCCAAAATCATAGCTTAACCAAATGGATAGAGGAGTTTACATTTAATAGTAAAAAGAGAACCAAAGTTACAAAGCGAATAGGAAAAGATAATGAGCAAAATAATCGAGTAAATATGAATAATGATGTTGGAGAGAATTTAATTTAGTTTTGATTAAATTTTAATTTAATTTAGTTTTGACTTAATTTTATTTAATTTTGACCTAGAAATACATTTTTGACAAAATTTTCTATAGAAATAAAATTTTGACAAAATTTTCTATAGAAATAAAATTTTTTCAAAATTTTATTTCTATAGACATTTTTGCAAAATTTTATTGCTATAGAAAATTTTTGCACAGTTTTAGTTTTACAGAAAATTTTGTCAGAATTTTTTTTCTATGGAAAATTTTTGTCAAATTTGTTTTCTATTTAAAATTTTTGTCAAATTTGTTTTCTATAGAAAATTTTGTCAAAATTTTATTTCTTATAGAAAATTCTGTCAAAATTTTATTTCTATAGAACATTTTGTCATAATTTTATTTCTATAGAAATTTTTCCAAAAATTTATTTCTATAGAAAATTTTTGCACAATTTAAGTTTTACAGAAAATTTTGCCAAAATTTTATTTCTCTGAAAAATTTTGTCAATATTTAATTTCTATGTAAAATTTTTGCAAAATTTTATTTCTATATATATTTTGTTAAAATTTTATTTCTATAGAAAATTTTATTTCTATGGAAATTGTGTCAAAATTTTATTTTTAAGTCAAAATTACATCACAATTATATCAAATTATTTCTATAGAAATTTTTTGTCAAATTTGTTTTCTATAGAAATTTTTGTCAAAATTTTATTTCTATATAACATTTTGTCAAAATTTTATTTCTATAGAAAATTTTCCAAAATTTTAATGTCTACAGAAAATTTTTGCACAGTTTTAGTTTTACAGAAAATTTTGTCAGAATTTTTTTTTCAATGGAAATTTTTTGTCTGTCAAATTTGTTTTCTATTTAAAATTTTTGTTAAATTTGTTTTCTTTTGAAAATTTTTGTCAAATTTGTTTTCTATAGAAAATTTTGTCAAAATTTTATTTCTTATAGAAAATTCTGTCAAAATTTTATTTCTATAGACATTTTTGCAAAATTTTATTGCTTTAGAAAATTTTGCACAATTTTAGTTTTAATGAAAATTTTGCCAAAATTTTATTTCTGTGAAAAATTTTGTCAATATTTTATATCTATGGAAAATTTTTTGTAAAATTTTATTTCTAGAGCTAATTTTGTTAAAATTTTATTTCTATAGCAAATTTTATTTCTATGGAAATTGTGTCAAAATTTTATTTTTAAGTCAAAATTACATCACAATTATATCAAATTATTTCTATAGAAATTTTTTGTCAAATTTGTTTTCTATAGAAAATTTTGTCAAAATTTTATTTCTATATAACATTTTGTCAAAATTTTATTTCTATAGAAATTTTTCCAAAATTTTAATGTCTACAGAAAATTTTTGCACAGTTTTAGTTTTACAGAAAATTTTGTCAGAATTTTTTTTTCAATGGAAATTTTTTGTCTGTCAAATTTGTTTTCTATTTAAAATTTTTGTTAAATTTGTTGTCTTTTGAAAATTTTTGTCAAATTTGTTTTCTATAGAAAATTTTGTCAAAATTTTATTTCTTATAGAAAATTCTGTCAAAATTTTATTTCTGTGAAAAATTTTGGCAATATTTTATTTCTATGGAAAATTTTTTGTAGAATTTTATTTCTAGAGCTAATTTTGTTAAAATTTTATTTCTATAGCAAATTTTATTTCTATGGAAAATTTTGTCAAAATTTTATTTTTAAGTCAAAATTACATCACAATTATATCAAATTATTTCTATAGAAAATTTTTGTCAAATTTGTTTTCTATAGAAAATTTTGTCAAAATTTTATTTCTTATAGAAAATTCTGTCAAAATTTTAGTTCTATAGAAAATACTGTTAAAATTTTATTTCTATAGACATTTTTGCAAAATTTTATTGCTATAGAAAATTTTGCACAATTCTAGTTTTATAGAAAATTTTGCCAAAAATTTTATTTCTGTGAAAAATTTTGTCAATATTTTATTTCTATGGAAAATTTTTTGTAAAATTTTATTTTGTTAAAATTTTATTTCTATAGAAAATTTTATTTCTATGGAAAATTGTGTCAATATTTTATTTTTAAGTCAAAATTACATCACAATTATATCAAATTATTTCTATAGAAAATTTTTGCAATATTGTATTTCTATAGAAAATTTTTGTCAAATTTGTTTTCTATAGAAAATTTTGTCAAAATTTTATTTCTTATAGAACATTTTATCAAAATTTTATTTCTATAGAAATTTTTCCAAAATTTTATTTCTATAGAAATTTTTCCAAAATTTTATTTCTATAGAAAATGTTTGCACAGTTTTAGATTTAAAGAAAAATTTGTCAGAATTTTTTTTCTATTTAAAATTTTTGTCAAATTTGTTTTCTATTTAAAATTTTTATCAAATTTGTTTTCTACAGAAAATTTTGTCAAAATGTTATTTCTTATAGAACATTTTGTCAAAATTTTATTTCTATAGAAATTTTTCCAAAATTTTATTTCTATAGAAAATGTTTGCACAGTTTTAGTTTTACAGAAAATTTTGTCAGAATTTTTTTCTATGGAAAATTTTTGTTAAATTTGTTTTCTATTGAAAATTTTGTCAAAATTTTATTTCTTATAGAAAATTCTGTCAAAATTTTATTTCTATAGAAAATTTTGTCAAAATTTTATTTCTATAGAAAATTTTGTCAAAATTTTATTTCTATAGAAAATTTGTGCAAAATTAAATTTCTATAGAATATTTTTGCAAAATAAAATTTCTATAGAAAATTTTGTCAAAATTTTATTTCTTATAGAAAATTCTGTCAAAATTTTATTTCTATAGACATTTTTGCAAAATTTTATTGCTATAGAAAATTTTTGAATAGTTTTAGTTTTATAGAAAATTTTGCCAACATTTTATTTCTGTGAAAAATTTTGTCAATATTTTATTTCTATGGAAAATGTTTGCAAAAAATTATTTCTATAGCTAATTTTGTTAAAATTTATTTTTATATAGAAAATTTTATTTCTATGGAAAATTTTGTCAATTTTTGTTTCTATAGAAAAATGTTTGTCTAAGTTTTGACAAAATTGTTTGCTTGGTCAATATTTTCTGTTCCTTTTATGTTTTATTTAACTAATTGGAGCTAATTTCATTGATGTAAAGAAGAAAACCTTTTTACATTTTTATCCCAATGTTTCGTCAATACTTGTTGACTTCTTCCAGGGGATTTCGTCTATTTGAAAAATTATAAAATTATCGATTACACTTTTTTAATTGAATAATTGTTAAAGATTTCAACTTACAAAATTATTTTCTCAAAATGTACATTTAAATACTTATATGATATCACAGTTTTTACACTGTGATTAAATTTAAATTTTATTTCTATAAAATTTTTTGTCAATTTTTTTCTATTGACAATGTTGTCAATTTTTGTTTTTTTACAGAAAATTTTACCAAAATTTTATTTCTATAGAAAATTTTATCAAAATTTTGTTTCTATAGAAAATTTTATTAAAATTTTATTTCTATAGAAACTTTTCTGTAAAACTAAAACTGTGCAAAAATTTTCTATAGACATTAAAATTTTGGAAAAATTTCTATAGAAATAAAATTTTGACAAAATGTTATATAGAAATAAAATTTTGACAAAATTTTCTATAGAAAACAAATTTGACAAAAAATTTCTATAGAAATAATTTGATATAATTTTGATGTAATTTTGACTTAAAAATAAAATTTTGACACAATTTTCCATAGAAATAAAATTTTCTATAGAAATAAAATTTTAACAAAATATATATAGAAATAAAATTTTGCAAAAATTTTACATAGAAATTAAATATTGACAAAATTTTTCAGAGAAATAAAATTTTGGCAAAATTTTCTGTAAAACTTAAACTGTGCAAAAATTTTCTATAGAAATAAATTTTTGGAAAAATTTCTATAGAAATAAAATTTTGACAAAATGTTCTATAGAAATAAAATTTTGACAAAATTTTCTATAGAAAACAAATTTGACAAAAATTGACAAAAACAAATTTGACAAAAATTTTCCATAGAAAAAAATTCTGACAAAATTTTCTATAGAAATAAAATTTTGGAAAAATTTCAATGGAATAAAATTTTGACAAAATGTTCTATAGAAATAAAATTTTGACAGAATTTTCTATAAGAAATAAAATTTTGACAAAATTTTCTATAGGAAACAAATTTGATAAAAATTCTATAGAAATATAATATTGCAAAAATTTTAACAAACTTAGCTATAGAAATAAATTTTTGCAAAAATTTTACATACAAATTAAATATTGACAAAATTTTTCACAGAAATAAAATTGTGGTAAAATTTTCTATAAAACTAAAACTGTGCAAAAATTTTCTATAGCAATAAAATTTTGACAAAATTTTCTATAGAAATAAAATGTTGACCAAATTTTCTATAGAAATAAAATTTTGACAGAATTTTCTATAAGAAATAAAATTTTGACAAAATTTTCAATAGAAAACAAATTTGACAAAAACTCTGCATAGAAAAAAAATTCTGACAAAATTTTCTGTAAAACTAAAACTGTGCAAAAATTTTCTATAGAAAACAAATTTGACAAAAAAATTCTATAGAAATACAATATTGCAAAAATTTTCTATAGAAATAATTTGATATAATTGTGATGTAATTTTGATTTAAAAATAACATTTTGACAAAATTTTCTATAGAAATAAAATTTTGATAAAATTTCCCTAGAAATAAAATTTTGACAAAATTTTCTACAAAAATAGAATTTTGAAAAAAATTTTCTATAGAAATAACATTTTGCAAAAATTTTCTATAGAAAAAAATTTTGTAAGATTTTTTTATAGAAATAAAATTTTGGCAACATTTTCTATAGAAATAGAATTTTGAAAAAAAATTCTATAGAAATAATTTTGATATAATGTAATCTTGATTTTATTTTATAATATATTTGTAATAATCTTGATTTCATTTTGATATAATCTTGATTTAATTTTGATTTAATTTTGATTTAGTTTGAAATTCCACATACGTTCCATTACAAAATTTTTAAAGAAAAGGGTTATTTATAAAAAAAAAACAAAATCATTTTTCATTTTGCATTCTTAAGACAATCATCTCTGGGAATATAGCCCTACAGCTGTAGCTGAAAGTGAAGTTACATACAAAGGACCTTACATGTGTGAGAATATGGAATGTTAAACAGCAGCTGGAATACCTTAATACTTAACCCAGGCATCCCACAAGTTGTCCAACACCAGTGCCATTGTTAGTGGCATTGGCAATCTGGTTCATACTGCCTGCCTGCATACTTCCGAAATGTTTTTGTGTAATTGTACATGTTGATGTGAAAGGATATAAAGTTGATGTACGGAGCCTGGGCGGTGAGGGGGGGGTCAATTGGATGCATAGGAACGTGGTGTAGGCTTTAGGCATTATATCATTCATTTATAAGGCAAACTGGTACTAAGAGATTTTTCTTGTTTTATTGTCGCTGGGTTTTTTTCTGTTATTTAGCATTTTTTCGATGGCAATGCGTGTGATGCACAGTGGTTCAAATTCAGTAAAAATTTTTATTTTTTAATTCCTAGAGAAGGAATTTGATCGATAACCTTAAAAATGTTTCAAGGGCATAATTTCAATTTTTCCAACTTTTTGTCGTAACTCTATTATTTTGTGAATGCAGCTTTCAGTATTTGGACCACTGTGCCGTAGTTACTTCTTGGCAAAAAGAGGATAAAGACACAGATAAGTATGCATGCATGCATCCACTCAATCCCTGAATTCCAGTATTCAACACTATAGTAGGCATAATATTGAAGTTGTTGAGTTGTGCTGCTGCATGCATTTGGTTGTTGTTTGTGTGTGTGTGTGTGTTTTTGTACTCTTTTGAAAGTGCAGCAGTGAGAACGATGATGCCATTGCATTTTACAGCAAAAGTGCTTGGGTTCACATAGCCATATGCATTTATGTTATTGACAAAAAGTAAACAAGAGCAACAACAACAACACAAACAACATAGCCACAACACTTGTAAAGGATACAAATAAACAACTACAACAACATCAAGAAGAAGAAGAAAACGCGATTTTTCTACACGCATTTCCTTAATTCACTTTTATGCTGTTGCCATGGCGGCCCAAGTAGGCCTAAGAAAAAGATCTTGACTAAGAAATATTTTCAAGTGGTGGTGGGCCACAACAGGATTGTAGTTGTTGTTGTGTCGTTGTGACAGAGTTGAAATGCAAGCATACTTTTTAGGATGTTGCATTTGCAAAACGTTTCACTTTATTTTACAAAAAAAAAAAAAGAAAATGGTGTGAATACAAAATAATTTCTGCCCAATACAAAATTCACAAATAAACAAAAATAAGTAAGCCTGTCTCCAATGTATAGGTGTCAACAGTTATATTTCCATTAATTCTGAGAATGCCTTTATTAATTAATTCTCATTTAAGTTATTTTATATATTTATGTATAAATAGGCTACAAAACCTACATTTTGGGTATTTTCAAATATATAAAGTTTTAACCGTCTATAGTTGACGCCGTAGTCTGACAGACTTAGCAAAATAAATTTTCTTTCGTATCTTCCTAAAGTACGAAGCATCGATCTCTCCGCTCTCAGTACCTTTTCTCTTTATGTTCGCAAATGGATCAGTGTTTGCTTAGTAAACATATGTTTTTATAGAATATATGGCCAAAAACTTTTTGATCAGAAGTGTTAACGTAACATAGAATGTCAGTTTAGAAATGAGGTCTGCTGAACCCCACGTCAGTTATATTAATAAAATTAGACCAATTAATAGAGAAAATTGCATTTTTTTTTCAAAAACATCAACGCTGTTGTTAGTTTAAGTAGCTGTTCTATGTTTGGCTTTGTTATGTTGCCATGGTGAAGTCAGTTTGGGAGTCATTGGTAGAGCACTCATTGTAAGCAAGAGAGTGAGTTACCGTAATGAGAGCACGGTGGCCAATAACATTTCAAGAAAAAAAGTCCCTTTTTCCCGAAAAAAAACATCATAATCGAATTTAAATAATATTAAAATAAAAGATATGTTTTGGTTAACAACAGAAAAACATTAATTTAACATAAAAAAATAGACAACTATACATTTCAATAAAATAACATGAAAAAATCAGTTTTGTATAAAAACAACATTAAAACAAACCCCATGAAATGATATGTTATGCAATTCAACAAATAATATAAAAAATAACTTTTCCCATTTTGCATATACAAGGCAATTAAGCACCCTTAAAATATGCAAAATTTAATCGAGATCACATTTCTAATAACGTCATTTTCGTGGCAAAAATCGGAAATTGTCAAAATGCCGAAAAATCGGGAAAATTGGCAGCCCTGAATGTGAATAATAGTATTTTACTTTAGATATGTTATAAAAAAGGGTGAGTGAGGTATCAGGATAAATTTGATTTGAGATTCTCGGAGACCATAGGTTCTGAGCAAGAGAGTGGCTTAAAGAAACAGCAGTAATAGGAGAGTAATTTATACAGATACGGTGGGTGGGGGAGTTTAGTGATTGGATAGTTTAGGTGCTAGTTGGAAAGTTTTGCTAAATCCGTTCATTTGTGTTTAGGATTTTGTTATGCTGGCAAGGTAAAATAATTTTGAGAGTCACTCGTAGAGCATTGATTGTGAGCAAGGTGGTAGCTTCAGAGAATAACAGTAATGGGATTGTTAACATATGTCATCTATAGTATGGGTGGGGAAGCTTAGTGAGGAAATGTATGTTTTAGATGTTAGCCGCATATTTTTTGTAAAAGCCCTACAAATGTGTTTGGCTTTTGTTATGCCATCAAGGAGAAATAAGTTTGAGAGCATTGATTCCGATCAAGAGAGTGGATTAAAACAATAAGAGTAATAGGATTGTACTTTATACATGTTACAGAGATGGTGGGAGGGGGAGTGTGGTGGGTAGTTGTATTTATCACGTGTTACAGTGATTAATTTTGCTAAGTAATATTACAATTATTTCGTTTAATTTAAATTTTCTGATGAAATATACAGATATGTAGCCGTTATAAGGGGTATATTTGGGATGAATGAAACGTAATTTCATTTTTTTTGCTCTATATTCAAAAAGTTATTTTTTTATTTGGGGTTTTGCTACAAATAGGAAATTGATAAACAAAAGAACATAAATTTTTCGATGACATATTTAAAATACTCAAGTCTATGAGAAGATGAATGGTGAGCAATAAGCCCTATTTCGAGAATATCGATTTGCAAACGACTTAACAGATTGGTGATGCGTACTGTATGTAATTCGATCGGATCTGAAAGGCGAGGTGTACTTGGCCCACAGAAATACATAGACAGAAAGACGGGCAAATGGATATCCAATTCAGAATTTTTTTTTCTTAGAATTTGATTTTATGCAATTGGTTGTGGTTGTTATGCGGGCATTGACATAGTTTTAGAGACATTGAGAGAGCATTGATAGGAAGAGTAGAGAGAGAGAGAGCGAAAGGCAGAAATGGGATTGATGTTCATAATAGTGCATTGATGGTATGTTAGTGTGGTGTGAGGGGTGAAAATGGAGTGAAAACGTGTTTGCTTTCAAAATAATAGCAAATAAATTTTATTTTATTGTTTTTCTGATCACCTTAATTTTATTTTCAACAAAATTAATTGATTTCAAAATTAAGACATATGGAAATTGCATATTAGCTGCCATCATTTATAAACTATGTGTAGATTTCAGAGTTTCTTGTTGTTGAATATGAGAATCGACAGTATCGCAAAATAAAAATGTAATATTTTAAAATTTTTGAGAATTTATTTACGATCACAATGATATTTTTTCTTGCTACCAAAGTGAAAAAAAATTATTTTTCTTTTTTGTTTGAGATCATAACATTTTTGATGATTTTCGAAAAAATATACAGAAAACCTTCCTCTACACCACGTAGCTATACGCACCGTAAACGAATGTAAACTATTTTTGCATAAAAGCTTAAGAAAATTTCACACCAAAGAATAAAAAGAGGAAAGATGTAAACGTTTCTCACTGAAAGCCAGGATACATCTCTTTAAGTATAGAAAACAAAAAGGAAACACAAAACCAGGAAGTAAAATAAGATAAATACAAGTGAATATTTTCCAACACGCATTTTTTGTTTCATACTAAGAAAACCAGTCATACTTTGTATTATGCAAATGTTATCGTTCTCGCCTTTTCAACATTTCATATTAAATCCTTTCAAAGAATTCACAGAGAAAAAGATTTTATTTTTCTCTGTTTTTTTTTCACATAATGAATGATAAATCGTATGTTTCTTATTTTTCTTTTTCACATGTATCTAAGGCAAAGAGAAATATAACTCAAAATAAAAAAGAATAAAATTTCTGTAAGCTATAAATAATTTTTACTATTCTGATTTCTACTCCTAAGGAAGTTCGTGTTTGCGATATATATAGCATAGAGTTGAAAGCTGCATACAAAAATCCTTTGATTAACATTGCATTAGAGGTTAAAAATCTAAGCTTGTATACCAAGTCATATGGGACGTAAGATAATTTTTATTTTTTGTTTTTTATGCAGCATTTCTTTTCATTTTCATATACATATCATTCCCACTTTTTGTTCATAGACATTTATTTGAACTTGATACCATATATAAATGTAACCATTGTAGTCTAAAATAAAAAAACAGGGTGATATGAAATGTTTCACATACACTTACTTATGAATATTCAAAAAAAAAGTTATGTCCTTTATGTTTACGTATATATTTTTTAATTATCCATCATAGATTTAGGAGATAATATGGGACATAGCAAAAGGCCTTTTTATTAGAAGTATCTGTGACTAGAATAATTTTATTCCTATAGAAATAAAATTTTTGCAAAATTTTATTTTTATAAAAAATTTTTGCAAAATTTATATTTCTCTAGAAAATTTTTGGAAAATTTTATATCTATGGAAATTTTTGCCAAATTTTATTTCTATAGAAAATTTTATCAAAATTTTATTTCTATAGCAAATTGTATTTCTTTAAAACATTTTTGCAAAATTTTATACTATAGAAAATTTTTGCAAAATTTTATACTATAGAAAATTTTTGCAAAATTTTATTTCTATAGAAAATTTTTGCAAAATTTTATTTTTATAGAAAATTTTTGCAAAATTTTATTTCTATAGAAAATTTTTGCAAAATTTTATTTCTATAGAAAATTTTTGCAAAATTTTATTTCTATAGAAAATTTTTGCAAAATTTTATTTCTATAGAAAATTTTTGCAAAATTTTATTTCTATAGAAAATTTTTTGCAAAATTTTATTTCTATAGAAGATTTTGGCAAAATTTTATTTCTATAGAAAATATTTGCAAAATTTTATTTCTATAGATATTTTATTTCTATTTACAGAATTGAAATATGGGGATCGCTTATATGGGTGCTATATAGAATTATGGACTTGATATGGACCAATTGTTGCGTGATTGGGGATCGATTTATCTGAGGGATATATTAAACTATAGACCGATATGGACCTAGTTAGGCATGGTTGTTAACGGCCATATACTAGCACAATGTACCAAATTTAAACTGACTCGGATGAAATGTGCTCCTCCAAGAGGCTCCAAAACCAAAATTTTGGGATCGGTGTATATGGGGGCTATATATGATTATGGACTGATATGGACCACTTTTGGTATGGTTGTTAAATATCATATACTACCACCACGTACCAAATTTCAACCAGATTGGATGAATTTTGCTTCTCCAAAAGGCACCAGAGGTCAAGTCTGGGATCGGTTTATATGGGGGTTATATATAATTATGGACTGATATGAACCAATTCTTGCATGGTTGCTGGATACCATATACTAACATCACGTACCAAATTTTAACCGAATGGGATGAAGTTTGCTCTTTCAAGGGGCTCCGGAGGTCAAATCTGGGGATCGGTTTATATGGGGCCTATATATAATTATGGACCGATTTTGACCAATTTTTGCATGGGTGTTTGAGGCCATATATTAATACC
This sequence comes from Haematobia irritans, assembly GCF_050003625.1. Lineage (NCBI taxonomy): Eukaryota > Metazoa > Arthropoda > Insecta > Diptera > Muscidae > Haematobia > Haematobia irritans. The sequence goes on along the minus strand of NC_134400.1, from coordinate 33,820,141 downwards.
ACGTACCAAATTTCAACTGAATCAGATGAATTTTGGTCTCCCAAGAGGCTCCGGAGGTCAAATTTGGTGATCGGTTTATATGGGGGCTATATACAATTATGGACCGATGTGGTCCATAATTTTTGCATGGTTGTTAGAGACCATATACTAACACCATGTACCAAATTTCAGCCGGATCGGATGAAATTTGATTCTCTTAGAGGCTCCGCAAGCGAAATCGGGGGATCGGTTTATATGGGGGCTATATATAATTATGGTCCGATGTGGACCAATGTTTGCATGGTTGTTAGAGACCATATACTAACACCATGTACCAAATTTCAGCCGGATCGGATGAAATTTGATTCTCTTAGAGGCTCCGCAAGCGAAATCGGGGGATCGGTTTATATGGGGGCTATATATAATTATGGACCGATATGGCCCATTTGCAATACCATCCGACCTACATCAATAACAACTACTTGTGTCAAGTTTCAAGTCGATAGCTTGTTTCGTTCGGAAGTTAGCGTGATTTCAACAGACGGGCGGACAGACGGACGGACATGCTCAGATCGACTCAGAATTTCACCACGACCCAGAATATATATACTTTATGGGGTCTTAGAGCAATATTTCGATGTGTTACAAACGGAATGACAAAGTTAATATACCCTCATCATATGGTGGAGGGTTTAAAAAAAAATAAAAAAAAATTTGCAAAATTTTATTTCTATAGAAAATTTTTACAAAATTTTATTTCTATAGAAAATTTTTGCAAAATTTTATTTCAATCATATTTTTTGTTTTGATCTCAGCTTAAAACCAAAAAAAAAAAAATTATTTCTATAGCAAATTGTATTTCTTTAGAACATTTTTGCAAAATTTTATACTATAGAACATTTTTGCAAAATTTTATTTCTATAGAACATTTTTGCAAAATTTTATTGCTATAGAAAATTTTTGCAAAATTTTATTTCTATAGAAAATTTTTGCAAAATTTTATTTCTATAGAAAATTTTTGCAAAATTTTATTTCTATAGAAAATTTTTGCAAAATTTTATTTCTATAGAAAATTTTTGCAAAATTTTATTTCTATAGAAAATTTTTCAAAATTTTATTTCTATAGATATTTTATTTCTACTTACAGTTTTGTGTAAATGATTGTTTATTATAAGTATTCAACATCTTTTTTGCACACCTTATGTATTGTTATGTATGAATATTGTATGAAACTCTAGAGAATAGTCCATTGTAATTATTTTATTTTGGCCAAATAGGCTTAGAATTACATGCTCTAAATGAATAAATAAAAAAAAAAATAAAAAAAAATAAAAAATTTGCAAAATTTTATTTCTATAAAAAATTTTTACAAAATTTTATTTCTATAGAAAATTTTTGCAAAATTTTATTTCAATCATATTTATTGTTTTTGGTTTCATCTCAGCTTAAAACCATGCATTGACTAAACTACAAGTGTAGCTTAACCAACAGAGGAAAAGCATGCTTATCAAATTTATTTTGACAAAGCCCTATAGACTGCAAGATGGTTGGATGTACAGCTGTTTCGGAATTACCACATTCCTCATCAAGTAGAGGATTACTTGCAGCAAAACTATCAACCAATTATCAGAATAAATTCGACTAATTCACTAAACCCAATGTAAATTACACTCGAAGCATTTTATTTCTATAGAAACATCTTGCCAAAATTTTATTTCTATAGAAACATCTTGTCAAAATTTTATTTTTATTGAAAATTTTTGCAAAATTTTATTTCTATTTTATTTTCTATGTCCATTTCTGCTTCGACCGAACACCAAAAAGTTTTTCAGCGGTGGATTATCCCATCTCAGTAATCCTGGTGACATTTCTGAGGGTTTCAAAGCTTCTCTAATTGGTTTCACTGCAAAAAGGAGGTCCCTTGTCATTGAGCTTAACATGGAATCGGGCAGCACTCAGTGATAAGAGAGAAGTTCACCAATGTGGTATCACACACTCAAAAAAAAGTGAACTCTCTATTTCACTAAAGTCATATTAACTTTATATTAGTTCATAGAATCATTATGTTTGGAAAAAGTTTATTTTCGTCAAATAATTTTTTGCGTATGTTAGTTAAATGAACTAAAAAACGGGGAAAAGTTATACACAAATAAAGCATAAAGATTTCCTAATTTCGTATTTCTTACAAAATAGTTCATTATTTCTTTAAATTTGTAAATTTTACCAAAAATGTGTCCATCATGAACTTCGTATGTCACTAAAGACATTCTTGTAATTTTGAACTCCAAGATTTCTCTTAAAACTACAAAATTTTCTTTAACTACTGAAAAAATTTAGTTATGTCTAATAAATTTTCTTGAATTTGTCGAAAAATATTTACTTATTTTTGCCATATCGGAGTGATGCCAGCGCTTGTAATACCGTTTAGTTAAAATTTTCTAAAAAAGTTCCAAATTTTCTAAAATTAATCGAAAGTTATCTTTCCTGGTGGGTTCACTGTTTTTTCAGTGCAATGGACTGAATAGTCTAAGCGAGCCTGATACATCGGGCTGCTCCCTAATCTAACCGTGTAAGTGAGGTTCTCGTTAGAGACAACGTTAAGACTTATAGCGGTACAAATTTAAGTTATGACGGCCATAATGAAAATATCTGAAAAGTTCATAACAATTTATAGACAAAAAATGCTACAATTTGATTTCATTGTTTTTGCAACAACTCACAGAGGGTATTCAAGTGGCTTTTTCGGAAGCAACAATATAACCCTCTTCATAGAAATAGATATTGCTATTTAACATCTCTATATCAGTAACTACATAATTTATATAGAGTAATTTATTTATTTAATTTTATTATTTTTCCAACATCCCATCCCCCACTATACTCCCCCAACCACTTGTATAACTCTCTCGTGCTTACAATCAATGCTCTCCGAGTGACTCCCAGAATTATTTCACTGTGCCAGCTTAACAAAAGCTAAAAAGAATTGGACGACTTTAGTAAAAATTATCCGGCTAACACCTAAAACATCCCATCCACCTTTTAACTCCCACACCCACTTTATTTATAGCCACTCTCTAGCTTACAATAAATGCTCTCCGAGTGACACTCAAAATTATTTCACTTTGCCAGTATAACAAAAGCCAAATACAATTGGAGGGCTTTAGCAAAAATTATCCGGCTTACACCTAAAACATACAATCCCTAAACTCCCCCACCCCACTCTCCACTGATATTGCATTGCATTAAACTTCCCCACCCACCCTATTTATAACATATATAAAATACAATCCTATTAAGGTTACTACTGTAAGCCACTCTCTTCCTCATAATCAATGCTCTACGGGTGACTCTCAAAATTATTTCACGTTGCCAGCATAACAAAAGCTAACATACAATTGAACAGGTTTAGTAAAAAAAAGTCCGGTTAACACCTAAAACATCAAATCCCTCACTAAGTTCCCTCACCCACCTTATCTATAGCCACTCTCTAGCTCAAAGTCAATGCTCTTTGTGTGATCCTCAAAAATGTTCACATTGCTAGCATAACAAAAGATAAATACAATTGAACCGCTTTAGTAAAAAAATGAAAAAAAGTCCAGCAAACACCTAAAACATCAAATCCCTCACTAAGCTCCCCTACCCACTTATACTACTGATATTGCATTGCATTAAACTGCTCCACCCACCCCCTATTTATAAAATATATAAAGTACATTCCTATTACTGCTATTGCTTTAAGCCACTCTCTTGCTCAGAATTAAAGCTCTCCGAGTAACTCTCAAAATTATTTCACCTTGCCAGCATAACAAAAGCCAAACACAATTGAAAGGCTTTAGCAAAAAAAAAAAATCCTGCTAATATCTAAATCATCCATCCACCACTAAACTTTTCCTCCCACCCTTCTTATCGATAACATATATAAAGTACAATCCTATTATTGATATTGAACCCCCCACCCACCATAGTTATAGCATATATCAAGTACAATTCTATTACTTCTTCTATTGCTTTAAGCCACACTCACAATCAATACTCTCCGAGTGCCTCTCAAAATTATTTCACCTTGCCAGCATAAACGGTAAAAAGAGCTATTCAAACTAATACAAAATGGATAAAAACGCCAATATTTTTAGAAAAATTAAAATTTCTCCGCTAAAATTTCATCAATTTGAAAAATTAAAGCAATTCGCTATATCTATAGAAAATTTCCTTTCGTTTAATACAAAATTTACTACGATTTCAATTATTCTAATGCATGCCTATATTACTTTTCATTTGGGTGATGGGATGTTATGAGTTAAATTAGGGCAATCAAACTCAAAATTAATCAAAAAGAAAAGATTAATGCAGTGATGACATTTTTCATCGTTACCATAATCAATAGCATATGGTCAATAAAATTTTGTTCCAAAAAAAAAAAAGAACAAAAGTTTTAGAAAAGGTAGGAAACTTTCCCTCCAAATAGTAGGAAATATTTTCCTATAAAGTACGCAAATTCATTAGTATGTTAGTAAAAAATGTTTTTATAGAAATCATGAGGAACAAATTTGGCTGAAAGTACTTAACATTTCGATTTTTTAATTAAAAATTTCTAGAATTGTAAAACAATGACAAAATTTCGTTGTTTTTTTGTTTTTTAACGAAATATTTCTTACTTTTAAGGAGGAGATTTTTTTTTAAAGTAGAGATTAGAAAAATCCACGTAATTAGCCCAATTTTGATATAAAGGCCTTCTCTTAATATTCCAGCTAAACCCCTTTGTAATTGGCTGTAATACACCTTTAACCCTACGCACGCTTTACGCACACAAGAGCATAACTCTACACTCACTTATTCTTTGACATATCTATGCTGGTTGATTACAGGATATTGTAGATTGTTGTTTGTTGGATTTTTGATGGTTGCTACTTGTGAATGATGTCTGCTGATATCTGACGCTGATGCTGATACCCATGATGGCGCTGACAATGATGCTATTCCGTGTGCTGTGACATGTGTACACTTGAGTCTGTTGAACTTGAAATCAAAGTGAATAATGCCGCCGCCCGAAAGGTAAGTGTAATAGCAAGGAGTCATCTCCATCTATCGTAATACTCTCTATAGCATTTCATATCTTAGCTTAGCTTGTTATTACATCGTCGTCGTCTTCTTCTTTCTCTTATTTACTCCTTTGGCAAAAACACAAAAAAAAAATCCTTCACTTCACTTCACATCTCATCATCGTCATTGTTTTGTTGTTGTCGTTGTTGTCAATGCTCCAGTGCCGCTTGCTTGCTCATTCCCATCACTGCGTTTAAATAATTGACAACTTTGGCGCTTGAAGTGAAATGAATTTTAAATTCTATGGCATAACATGTTTCCTGGTTTTAGAGCTGGTGTTGTATTATGGTATCTCCAGCGTTTTTTTCCTGTCGTTTTGTTTTCTCTAGCATAGTGAAAAAAAAAAACAAGCAAGCAAATGCAGGAAGAATTACAAAAATCCACAAAAGAACGGGATTACATTTTGAAGCTGGTTGATTATTTTATTTAAGTATTTGATTTAAAACACACACACATCCACAAACAACATGCCTGTCTAAACTTTATTTCTACACATAATTCATGTGGTGAAAGTACATGATGAGAGTAAATCATGGGTGCTTTTGAGACCAATGGGTATTAGTGGTAGTTTTAGAGCCATTGAAAACTGCTAAAGATTCTTAAACAAAATAATGAATTTTAGGATATGGCTTTATTGTGGATTAATTGAAAAATCGATTATCGATTAATTTGGTCAAAATCGGCTAATTGAACCAACGCAAATAACATGTCTGTCTAAAATTTATTTCTACACATAATTCATGTGGTGAAAGTACATGATGAGAGTAAATCATGGGTGCTTTTGAGACCAATGGGCATTTGTGGTAGGTTTAGAGCCATTGGAAACGGCTAAAGATTCTCAAGCAAAAGAATGAATGATAGGAAATGGTTTTATTATGAATTTTTTTCCAAAAAAAAAAAAACGATTAATTGAAAAATCGATGAACCAAAGCAGTTTTACCATATTTTATCAATCGTATTTATTTGATAAAAAAATCTTAAAGTTAACCTTTGTACAAACGAAACTAGTTTTTTTGTTTTTAATTTAGGATAATCGATTTTTGCAAAAATCGATAAATAAAATATGGATTTTGTTTTTCTTCAATTCTGAAAAAGTCGACTGGTAGAAAATTTGCCTTAAACGACAAAAGAAAAAACATGAATTCCAGTCCACTTCAAAAACAAAAATCCTTAACCCCATTTTTGAATTTAATTTTCAATGGGGAAAAAATTTAATATGTTAATCACCTATCGAAAAGGATGTATTCAGAGTCTAAGTCAGGGAAGACTATTAAATCAACGTAAATCCATAGCAATCTTATACCCCAACTCCACAAAAAAAAAAAAAAAACACTCAAAGGAAACAAGTGCCCAACCCAGCCCATTAATATATCAAACATATTTATGGTCATCATGCAAACAAAACCAAAAAAAAAAAACATCAATGGGACATTATAAGAAATTATGCTATAAGAAACCACCTTCTTCGGCTGGTTTTCCTTATGCGGCCATAAATCAAATCTGTCATAATGTAAACACATAAAGGAATCGTGATAAATGAATCAATGAATCGATGTTGAAAATGCAAGAGGGAACATCCGCCAGAAGTTGAATTCCTGTTTACATGGCTTTAAAAATTAAATAAAATGTTTAAAATGGAAAATTTGAAACGACATAAGCCAAACTAAATAATAAATTATAATTGGGAAACTCGGTGACTAGAATTACAGAATAAATTATATAAATAATTTAATTTAATTTTGATTTTTCATATAATTTTGATTTAATTTTTATGTAATTTTAATTTTATTTTGATGTAAAAGGTTAAAGTGGCAGCCCGATTAAATTTCAGGCTCACTTAGACTATTCAGTACATTGTGATAAATTTTGATGTAATTTTGATTTAATTTTTATATAATTTTGATATAATTTTATTATATTTTTGATATAATTTTGTTATAATTTTGATACAACTTTGTTATAATTTTGTTATAATTTTGATATAATTTTGTTATAATTTGAGTTAATTTTAATTTAACTTTGTTCTAATTTTGATTTAATTTTGTTATAATTTTGATATAATTCTAATTTAATTTTGATGTAACTTTGATTTAATTTTGATATAATTTTATTATAATTTTGTTATAATTTTGGTATAATTTTTTATAATTTTGATATAATTTTGTTATATAATTTTAAAATTTTTATATAATTTTGATATAATATATGATTTAGTTTTAATTTAAATTCGATATAATTTTGATATAATTTTGTTATAATTATGGTTGTTTTTGATTTCAGCTTAAAACCATGCATTGACTAAACTACATGTGTAGCATAACCAACAGAGAAAAAGTATGCTTGTCAAATTTATTTTGTTATAATTTTGAAATAATTTTGATTTAATTTTGAATTAAATTTTAATTTTAAATTTGATTTAATTTTTAGAAAATACAAATATTTATTATTCAACGTAAACATAGTTAAAAGAGATATAATATACCTCTGGCCAATATAAATTCCTCTCGAATACGTTGGCCTAAAAACAATATACACTCACAAAAAAAATTGAGTTATTTTTATTTCACAATATTTATTGGCAAGGAAATTCCCTATCACAATGGACTGAGTGAGCCTGAAACTTAATCGGGCTGTCACTTTAACCTATGGGAATAATACCCGTGGGTGTGTTCACCAAATATTTTGGAATTATCAATTATTATGCCACATTGATGAAACGAATGACACTTTTTATGCCACGTTTTAGAAATTCCCAAAGGCAATGCTGGGGGCAGCAATCACGGCTACAACAGTTGGTAGAATTCTACCAAAAATGGTAGATTTTTTACTATAGAAATTAAATTTTGACAAAATTTTCTAGAAGAATTAAAATTTTTAAAAATTTTCTATAGAAATAAAATTTTGGCAAAATTTTCTATTGAAACAAAAATTAGACAAAATTTTCTATAGAAATAAAATGTTGGCAAAATTTTCTATAGAAATAAATTTTTGACAAAATTTTCTAAAGAAATAAAATTTTGACCAAATTTTCTATAGAAATAAAATTTTGCAAAAAATTTTCTAAAGAAATGAAATTTTGACAAAATTTTTTTTTAGAAAATTTCTATAGAAATAAAATTTTGACCAAATTGTCTACAGAAATAAAATTTTGACAAAATTTTCTATAGAAATAAAATTTGAACATTTTTCTATAGAAATAATAATTTTGACAAAATTTTCTATAGAAATAAAATTTTGACAAAATTTTCTATAGAAATAAAATTTTGACAAAATTTTCGATAGAAATAAAATTTTGACAAAATTTTCTATAGAAATAAAATTTTGACAAAATTTTCTATAGAAATAAAATTTTGACAAAATTTTCTATAGAAATAAAATTTTGACGAAATTTTCTATAGAAATAACACTTTGACAAAAGTTTCTATAGAAATAAAATTTTGGCAAAATTTTTTTATAGAAATAAAATTTTGACACAATTTTCGATAGAAATAAAATTTTGACACAATTTTCTATAGAAATAAAATTTTGACAAAATTTTCTATAGAAATAAAATTTTGACAAAATTTTCTATAGAAATAAAATTTTGACAAAATTTTCTATAGAAATAAAATTTTGACAAAATTTTCTATAGAAATAAAATTTTGACAAAATTTTCTATAGAAATAAAATTTTGACAAAATTTTCTATAGAAATAAAATTTTGACAAGTTTCTATAGAGATCAAATGTTGACACAATTTTCTATAGAAATAAAATTTTGACAAAATTTTCTATAGAAATAAAATTTTGACAAAATTTTCTATAGAAATAAAATTTTCACAAAATTTTCTATAGAAATAAAATTTTGACGAAATTTTCTATAGAAATAAAATTTTGACAAAAGTTTCTATAGAAATAAAATCTTGACAAAAGTTTCTATAGAAATAAAATTTTGGCAAAAATTTTTTATAGAAATAAAATTTTGACACAATTTTCTATAGAAATAAAATTTTGACACAATTTTCTATAGAAATAAAATTTTGACAAAATTTTCTATAGAAATAAAATTTTGACACAATTTTTTATAGAAATAAAATTTTGACACAATTTTCTATAGAAATAAAATGTTGACAAAATTTTCTATTGAAATAAAAATTTGACAAAAGTTTCTATAGAAATAAAAATTTGACAAAAGTTTCTATAGAAATAAAATTTTGACAAAATTTTCTATAGAAATAAAATTTTGACTAAATTTTTACAAAATTTTCTATAGAAATAAAAATTTGACAAAAGTTTCTATAGAAATAAAATTTTGACAAAAGTTTCTATAGAAATACAATTTTGACAAAATTTTCTATAGAAATAAAATTTTGACAAAAGTTTCTATAGAAATAAAATTTTGACAAAATTTTCTATAAAAAGAAAATTTTGACAACATTTTCTATAGAAATAAAATTTTGACAAAAGTTTCTATAGAAATAAAATTTTGACACAATTTTCTATAGAAATAAAATTTTGGCAAAATTTTTTTATAGAAATAAAATTTTGATACAATTTTTTATAGAAATAAAATTTTGCCACAATTTTCTATAGAAATAAAATTTTGACAATTTTTTTTTTTTTAGAAAATTTCTATAGAAATAAAATTTTGACAAAATTTTCTATAGAAAAAAAATTTTTACAAAATTTTCTATAGAAATAAAATTTTGACAAAATTTTCTATAGAAATAAAATTTTGACAAAATTTTCTATAGAAATACAATTTTGACAAAATTTTCTATAGAAATAAAATTTTGACAAAACTTTCTATAGAAATAAATTTTGACACAATTTTCTATAGAAATAAAATTTTGGCAAAATTTTTTTATAGAAATAAAATTTTGACACAATTTTCTATAGAAATAAAATGTTGGCAACATTTTCTATAGAAATAAAATTTTGACAAAATTTTCTATAGAAATAAAATTTTGACACAATGTTTTATAGAAATAAAATTTTGCCACAATTTTCTATAGAAATAAAATTTTGACAAAATTTTCTTTTGAAATAAAATTTTGACAAAATTTTCTATAGAAATAACATTTTGACATATTTTTTTAGAAAATTTCTATAGAAATACAATTTTGACCAACTTTTCTATAGAAATATAATTTTGACAAAATTTTCTATAGAAATAAAATTTTGACAAAATTTTCTATAGAAATAAAATTTTGACAAAATTTTCTATAGAAATAAAATTTTGACAAAATTTTCTATAGAAATAAAATTTTGACAAAATTTTCTATAGAAATAAAATTTTGACAAAATTTTCTATAGAAATAAAATTTTGACAAAATTTTCTATAGAAATAAAATTTTGACAAAATTTTCTATAGAAATAAAATTTTGACGAAATTTTCTATAGAAATAAAATTTTGACACAATTTTCTATAGAAATAACACTTTGACAAAAGTTTTTATAGAAATAAAATTTTGGCAAAATTTTTTTATAGAAATAAAATTTTGACACAATTTTCTATAGAAATAAAATTTTGACACAATTTTCTATAGAAATGTAATTTTGACAAAATTGTCTATTGAAATAAAATTTTGACAAAATTTTCTATAGAAATAAAATTTTGACACAATTTTCTATAGAAATAAAATTTTGGCAAAATTTTTTTATAGAAATAAAATTTTGATACAATTTTTTATAGAAATAAAATTTTGCCACAATTTTCTATAGAAATAACATTTTCTATAGAAATAAAATTTTGACAAAAGTTTCTATAGAAATAAAATTTTGACACAATTTTCTATAGAAATAAAATTTTGGCAAAATTTTTTTATAGAAATAAAATTTTGATACAATTTTTTATAGAAATAAAATTTTGCCACAATTTTCTATAGAAATAAAATTTTGACAATTTTTTTTTTTTTTAGAAAATTTCTATAGAAATAAAATTTTGACAAAATTTTCTATAGAAAAAAAATTTTTACAAAATTTTCTATAGAAATAAAATTTTGACAAAATTTTCTATAGAAATAAAATTTTGACAAAATTTTCTATAGAAATACAATTTTGACAAAATTTTCTATAGAAATAAAATTTTGACAAAAGTTTCTATAGAAATAAATTTTGACACAATTTTCTATAGAAATAAAATTTTGGCAAAATTTTTTTATAGAAATAAAATTTTGACACAATTTTCTATAGAAATAAAATGTTGGCAACATTTTCTATAGAAATAAAATTTTGACAAAATTTTCTATAGAAATAAAATTTTGACACAATGTTTTATAGAAATAAAATTTTGCCACAATTTTCTATAGAAATAAAATTTTGACAAAATTTTCTTTTGAAATAAAATTTTGACAAAATTTTCTATAGAAATAAAATTTTGACATATTTTTTTAGAAAATTTCTATAGAAATACAATTTTGACCAACTTTTCTATAGAAATATAATTTTGACAAAATTTTCTATAGAAATAAAATTTTGACAAAATTTTCTATAGAAATAAAATTTTGACAAAATTTTCTATAGAAATAAAATTTTGACAAAATTTTCTATAGAAATAAAATTTTGACAAAATTTTCTATAGAAATAAAATTTTGACAAAATTTTCTATAGAAATAAAATTTTGACAAAATTTTCTATAGAAATAAAATTTTGACAAAATTTTCTATAGAAATAAAATTTTGACAAAATTTTCTATAGAAATAAAATTTTGACGAAATTTTCTATAGAAATAAAATTTTGACACAATTTTCTATAGAAATAACACTTTGACAAAAGTTTTTATAGAAATAAAATTTTGGCAAAATTTTTTTATAGAAATAAAATTTTGACACAATTTTCTATAGAAATAAAATTTTGACACAATTTTCTATAGAAATGTAATTTTGACAAAATTGTCTATTGAAATAAAATTTTGACAAAATTTTCTATAGAAATAAAATTTTGACAAAATTTTCTATAGAAATAAAATTTTGACAAAATTTTCTATAGAAATAAAATTTTGACAAAATTTTCTATAGAAATAAAATTTTGACAAAATTTTCTATAGAAATAAAATTTTGACAAAAGTTTCTATAGAAATAAAATTTTGACACAATTTTCTATAGAAATAAAATTTTGGCACAATTTTTTTTGTAGAAATAAAATTTTGACACAATTTTCTATAGAAATAAAATTTTGGCAATATTTTCTATAGAAATAAAATTTTGACAAAATTTTCTATAGAAATAAAATTTTGACACAATTTTTTATAGAAATAAAATTTTGCCACAATTTTCTATAGAAATAAAATTTTGACAAAATTTTCTATTGAAATAAAATTTTGACAAAATTTTCTATTGAAATAAAATTTTGACAAAATAAAAATTTGACAAAAGTTTCTATAGAAATAAAAATTTGACAAAATTTTCTATAGATATAAAATTTTGACAAAATTTTCTATAGAAATAAAATTTTGACAAAAGTTTCTATAGAAATAAAATTTTGACAAAATTTTCTATAGAAATAAAATTTTGACAAAATTTTTACAAAATTTTCTATAGAAATAAAAATTTGACAAAAGTTTCTATAGAAATAAAATTTTGACAAAAGTTTCTATAAAAATAAAATTATGACGAAAACTTTCTATAGAAATAAAACTTGGACAAAATTTTCTATAGAAATAAAATTTTGACAAAATTTTCTATAAAAATAAAATTTTGACAAAATTTTCTATAGAAATAAAATTTTGACAAAAGTTTCTATAGAAATAAAATTTTGGCAAAATTTTTTTTATAGAAATAAAATTTTGGCAAAATTTTATTTTCCTCTGTTGGTTAAGCTACTCTTGTAGTTTAGTCAATGTATGGTTTTAAGCTGAAATAAAAAAACGACAACAATGCTTAAAGAACAAAACCAACAATAACAAAACAAAACAAATGGAAATAAAATTTTGGCAAAATTTTCTATAGAAATAAAATTTTGACAAAATTTTCTATAGAAATAAAATTTTGACAAAATTTTCTATAGAAATAAAATTTTGCCACAATTTTCTATAGAAATAAAATTTTGACAAAATTTTCTATAGAAATAAAATTTTTACAAAATTTTCTATAGAAATAAAATTTTTACAAAATTTTCTATAGAAATAAAATTTTGACACAATTTTCTATAGAAATACAATTTTGACAAAATTTTCTATAGAAATAAAATTTTGACAAAAGTTTCTATAGAAATAAAATTTTGACACAATTTTCTATAGAAATAAAATTTTGGCAAAATTTTTTTTATAGAAATAAAATTTTGACACAATTTTCTATAGAAATAAAATTTTGGCAATATTTTCTATAGAAATAAAATTTTGACAAAATTTTCTATAGAAATAAAATTTTGACAAAATTTTCTATAGAAATAAAATTTTGACACAATGTTTTATATAAATAAAATTTTGCCACAATTTTCTATAGAAATAAAATTTTGACAAAATTTTCTATAGAAATAACATTTTGACAAAATTTTCTATAGAAATAAAATTTTGACATATTTTTTTAGAAAATTTCTATAGAAATACAATTTTGACCAACTTTTCTATAGAAATATAATTTTGACAAAATTTTCAATAGAAATATAATTTTGACAAAAATTTCTATAGAAATAAAATTTTGATCAAATTTTCAATAGAAATATAATTTTGTAGATTTTTCTTTTCTTTGTTAAGAATAAATTTCTGTTAGTGTATGTCAAGTATCTTTGGTTGGCTAACTTCATTGCATATGTAGTGCAGGCTATAAATTTACCCCTGCTTATAGTTTGGATTTTTGTTGTTGGGATCTTTGTTATCGTTCGAAAAAATGCTTGGATATAGCTTCGTTTTCAATTTTTCCTTCCATTATTTGATTTTTTTGTTTTATTTATTTTTGTTTTTTATTTTGTTATTCTTTTAATGTAAACATTTTTATAACGAACACAAAAAAAATGTTTACACTATTAAACAACGTTGATTTGACGCCCAAGAAAAGGGGCCATTCAGTGTTTGTTTTCCTGGCAACCTATACTGCTCCACCAATAGACCTCAGATCGTCAGCATTCTATTTGCTTTGGTGATGTGATAAAATGGCCATATATCATGAACGGGGAAAAAATATTCTCTTCTCTGACCGATCCCCACCCTCTTCCCAGCAAAACATGAACATCCTTAGATTGAGAGGTAGTTTGTATGAGTGTGTGTGGCCTTTGTTTAGTAATTGAGTTCCCAATTTTTTTTTCTTTCAATTTTAAAAATCCAATAGAATTTTTGTTAAACATTTCAAACAAATTAACACTTGCTAATAAATTAATTGACTTGCTAACTAAAAGAAACAAAAATTAATTTTCATTGGGTATAATTAATGTTTGTACGCACTGGAAGAAAAAAAATCAGTTTTCTATGGACAAAACTATATAACCATATTTGTAAAAAGTCATTACTTCGAAGCACACGATAAGTCATTACCCCTAATCACACAGTATTGCTGGATGTGATGTAACACTAAAGTACAACCCTAGGGCAAAAATTAACACGCCTATTCTAAATAATAAATATACGTCAACACGTATGGTTGTGAATTGCATATATATCCATATTACACTTACTGTTCATGGTAAGTCATTATTTCGAAGCCTATAAGAGTGGGGCAGGTAGTGGCTACATTTTGTAAATACTCACCATAACTGAAACAAAATCCAAATCAGGGAATTATTTCCATATGATGAATTGGGGTGTTATTTCACAATGACAAAACTTCAAAAATTAGAAAAAAACAAGTATATACGGCCGTAAGTTCGGCCAGGCCGAATCTTATGTACCCCCCACCATGGATTGCGTAGAAACTTTTACGAAAGACTGTCATCCACAATCGAATTGCTTGGGTTGTGGTATCTTAAAACTTCTTAACATCGTTTCCTAAATTGTGACTTAGTCCATACGTGGTAGAGAGCCAGAATTGAAATATGGGGGTCGCTTATATGGGGGCTATATACAATTGTGAACTTGATATGGACCAATTTTTGTGTGATTGGGGATCGATTTATCCGAGGGCTATATATAACTATAGACCGATATGGACCTAGTTGGGCATGGTTTTTAACTGCCATAAAAATAGCAGCAAATTTCAACTGACTCGGATGAAATTTGCTCCTCCAAAACCAAATCGGATCGGTTTATATGGGGGCTATATATGATTATGGACTGATATGGACCACTTTTGGCATGACTGTTAAATATCATACACTACCACCACGTACCAAATTTCAACCAGATCGGATGAATTTCGCTTCTCCAAAAGGCACCGGAGGTCAAATCTGGGGATCGGTTTATATGGGGGCTATATATAATTGTGGACCGATTTCGACCAATTTTTGCATGGGTGTTTGAGGCCATATATTAACATCACGTACCAAATTTCAACCGATTCGGATGAATTTTGCTCCTCCAAGGGGCTTCAGAGGTCAAATCTGGGGATCGGTTTATATGGGGGCTATATATAATTATGGACCGATTTCGACCAATTTTTGCATGGGTGTTTGAGGCCATATATTAACACCATGTACCAAAATTTCAACTGAATCAGATGAATTTTGGTCTTCCAAAAGGCTCCGGAGTTCAAATCGGGGGATCGGTTTATATGGGGGCTATATATAATTATGGACCGATGTGGACCATAATTAGGGATTGTTAGGGACCATATACTAACATCATGTACCAAATTTCAACCGGATCGGATGAAATTTGGTTCTCTTAGAGGCTCTGCAAGTCAAATCGGGGGGTCCGTTTATATGGGGGCTATACCAATTTTTGCATGGTTATTAGAGACCATATACTTACACCATGTACAAAATTTCAGCCGGTTCAGATGAAATTTGCTTCTCTTTGAGCAATCGCAAGGCAAATTTTGGGGTCCGTTTATATGGGGGCTATACGTAAAAGTGGACCGATATGGCCCATTTGCAATACCATCCGACCTACATCAATAACAACTACTTGTGCCAAGTTTCAAGTCGATAGCTTGTTTCGTTCGGAAGCTAGCGTGATTTCAACAGACGGGCGGACGGACGGACGGACATGCTCAGATCGACTCAGAATTTCACCACGACCCAGAATATATATACTTTATGGGGTCTTAGAGCAATATTTCGATGTGTTACAAACGGAATGACAAAGTTAATATACCCCCATCCTATGGTGGAGGGTATAATAAATACCCAAAATAGGACATAACATTTTATTTCTCTAGAATATTTTGTCAAAATTTTATTTCTATAGAAAATTTTCAAAATTGTATTCTCTCTAGAAAATTTCGTCAAATTTTATTTTATAGAAAATTTTCTAAAAATTTTATTTCAATAGAAAATTTTCTAAAATTTTTATTTCCATAGAAAATTTTGTCAAAATTTTATTTCTATAGAAAAATTTCTAAAAAAGTTATTTCCATAGACAATGTTGTCAAAATTTTATTTCTATAAAAAAATTTTGTCAAAATTTTATTTCTATAGAAAAATTTTCAAAATTGTATTCTCTCTAGAAAATATTCTCTCTTAGAAAATTTTCTAAAAAATTTATTTCTATTCAAAATTTTATTTTTATAGAAAATTTTCTAAAAATTTCCTTATATAGAAAATTTTGTCAACATTTTATTTGTATAGAAAATTTTGTCAAAATTTTTTTTTTGTATAAAAAATTTTGTCACATTTTCAAAATTGTACTCCCTCTGGAAAATTCGTCAAATTTTTATTTCTATAGAATATTTTGTAAAAATTAATTTCCTTAGAAAATTTTGTCAATATTTTATTTTTAAAGAAAATTTTCTAAACAGTTTTTCAAAATTTACCTCTATAGAAAATTTTATTTCTATAGAATATTATGTAAAAATCTTACCCATATAGAAAATTTTGCGGTAAAATTTTTGCCCAAATCTTATTTCTATAGAAAATTTTCTCAAAATTTTATGTCTATGGAAAATTTTCTCAAAATTTTATATCTATGGAAAATTTTGTCAAAATTTTATTTCTATAGACAATTTTTAAAAAAAATTATTTCTATGCAAAATTTTATTTCTATAGAAAATTTTCTAAAAATTTACTTATATAGAAAATTTTTTCAACATTTTATTTGTATAGAAAATTTTGTCAACATTTTATTTGTATAAAAATTTTCTCAAAATTTTATTTCTATAAAAAATTGTGTCAAAATTTTATTTCTATAGAAAATTTTGTCAAAATTTTATTTCTATAGAAAATTGTGTCAAAATTTTATTTCTATAGAAAATTGTGTCAAAATTTTATTTCTATAAAAAATTTTTGCCAAAATTTTATTTCTATAGAAACTTTTGTCAAAATTTTATTTCTATAGAAACTTTTGTCAAAATTTTATTTCTATAGAAAATTTCGTCAAAATTTTATTTCTATAGAAAATTTTGTGAAAATTTTATTTCTATAGAAAATTTTGTCAAAATTTTATTTCTATAGAAAATTTTGTCAAAATTTTATTTCTATGGAAAATTTTGTCAAATTTTTTTTTTTCTATTGAAAATTTGAAAATTTGATTTCTATGGAAAATTTTGTCAAAAATTTGTTTGTATAGAAAATTTTCTAAAAGTCTTATTACTACAGAAAATTTTCTAAATATTTAATTTCCTTAGAAAATTTTGTCAATATTTTATTTTTGAAGAAAATTTTCTAAAAAGTTTTTCAAAATTTACCTCTATAGAAAATTTTGTCAACATTTTATTTGTATAGAAAATTTTGTCAAAATTTTATTTGTTGATTTTTTTATTGCAGCTTAAAACCATACATTGACTAAACTACAATTGTAGCTTAACCAACAGAGGAAAAAAAAAATTTTATTTGTATAAAAAATTTTGTTAAAATTTTATTTCTATAAAAAATGTTGTCAACATTTTATTTCTATAGAAAATTTCCTAAAAAAAAATTTTCTCTCTAGAAAATTTTGTCACAATTTTATTTGTATAGAAAACATTGGCAACATTTTATTTCTATAGAAAATTTTTATTTCTATGGAAAATTTTGTCAACATTTTATTTCTATGGAAAATTTTGTCAAAATTTTATTTTTATATGAAAACTTTCTATAGAAATAAAACTTGGACAAAATTTTCTATAGAAATAAAATTTTGACAAAATTTTCTATAAAAATAAAATTTTGACAAAATTTTCTATAGAAATAAAATTTTGACAAAAGTTTCTATAGAAATAAAATTTTGGCAAAATTTTTTTTATAGAAATAAAATTTTGGCAAAATTTTATTTTCCTCTGTTGGTTAAGCTACTCTTGTAGTTTAGTCAATGTATGGTTTTAAGCTGAAATAAAAAAACGACAACAATGCTTAAAGAACAAAACCAACAATAACAAAACAAAACAAATGGAAATAAAATTTTGGCAAAATTTTCTATAGAAATAAAATTTTGACAAAATTTTCTATAGAAATAAAATTTTGACAAAATTTTCTATAGAAATAAAATTTTGCCACAATTTTCTATAGAAATAAAATTTTGACAAAATTTTCTATAGAAATAAAATTTTTACAAAATTTTCTATAGAAATAAAATTTTTACAAAATTTTCTATAGAAATAAAATTTTGACACAATTTTCTATAGAAATACAATTTTGACAAAATTTTCTATAGAAATAAAATTTTGACAAAAGTTTCTATAGAAATAAAATTTTGACACAATTTTCTATAGAAATAAAATTTTGGCAAAATTTTTTTTATAGAAATAAAATTTTGACACAATTTTCTATAGAAATAAAATTTTGGCAATATTTTCTATAGAAATAAAATTTTGACAAAATTTTCTATAGAAATAAAATTTTGACAAAATTTTCTATAGAAATAAAATTTTGACACAATGTTTTATATAAATAAAATTTTGCCACAATTTTCTATAGAAATAAAATTTTGACAAAATTTTCTATAGAAATAACATTTTGACAAAATTTTCTATAGAAATAAAATTTTGACATATTTTTTTAGAAAATTTCTATAGAAATACAATTTTGACCAACTTTTCTATAGAAATATAATTTTGACAAAATTTTCAATAGAAATATAATTTTGACAAAAATTTCTATAGAAATAAAATTTTGATCAAATTTTCAATAGAAATATAATTTTGTAGATTTTTCTTTTCTTTGTTAAGAATAAATTTCTGTTAGTGTATGTCAAGTATCTTTGGTTGGCTAACTTCATTGCATATGTAGTGCAGGCTATAAATTTACCCCTGCTTATAGTTTGGATTTTTGTTGTTGGGATCTTTGTTATCGTTCGAAAAAATGCTTGGATATAGCTTCGTTTTCAATTTTTCCTTCCATTATTTGATTTTTTTGTTTTATTTATTTTTGTTTTTTATTTTGTTATTCTTTTAATGTAAACATTTTTATAACGAACACAAAAAAAATGTTTACACTATTAAACAACGTTGATTTGACGCCCAAGAAAAGGGGCCATTCAGTGTTTGTTTTCCTGGCAACCTATACTGCTCCACCAATAGACCTCAGATCGTCAGCATTCTATTTGCTTTGGTGATGTGATAAAATGGCCATATATCATGAACGGGGAAAAAATATTCTCTTCTCTGACCGATCCCCACCCTCTTCCCAGCAAAACATGAACATCCTTAGATTGAGAGGTAGTTTGTATGAGTGTGTGTGGCCTTTGTTTAGTAATTGAGTTCCCAATTTTTTTTTCTTTCAATTTTAAAAATCCAATAGAATTTTTGTTAAACATTTCAAACAAATTAACACTTGCTAATAAATTAATTGACTTGCTAACTAAAAGAAACAAAAATTAATTTTCATTGGGTATAATTAATGTTTGTACGCACTGGAAGAAAAAAAATCAGTTTTCTATGGACAAAACTATATAACCATATTTGTAAAAAGTCATTACTTCGAAGCACACGATAAGTCATTACCCCTAATCACACAGTATTGCTGGATGTGATGTAACACTAAAGTACAACCCTAGGGCAAAAATTAACACGCCTATTCTAAATAATAAATATACGTCAACACGTATGGTTGTGAATTGCATATATATCCATATTACACTTACTGTTCATGGTAAGTCATTATTTCGAAGCCTATAAGAGTGGGGCAGGTAGTGGCTACATTTTGTAAATACTCACCATAACTGAAACAAAATCCAAATCAGGGAATTATTTCCATATGATGAATTGGGGTGTTATTTCACAATGACAAAACTTCAAAAATTAGAAAAAAACAAGTATATACGGCCGTAAGTTCGGCCAGGCCGAATCTTATGTACCCCCCACCATGGATTGCGTAGAAACTTTTACGAAAGACTGTCATCCACAATCGAATTGCTTGGGTTGTGGTATCTTAAAACTTCTTAACATCGTTTCCTAAATTGTGACTTAGTCCATACGTGGTAGAGAGCCAGAATTGAAATATGGGGGTCGCTTATATGGGGGCTATATACAATTGTGAACTTGATATGGACCAATTTTTGTGTGATTGGGGATCGATTTATCCGAGGGCTATATATAACTATAGACCGATATGGACCTAGTTGGGCATGGTTTTTAACTGCCATAAAAATAGCAGCAAATTTCAACTGACTCGGATGAAATTTGCTCCTCCAAAACCAAATCGGATCGGTTTATATGGGGGCTATATATGATTATGGACTGATATGGACCACTTTTGGCATGACTGTTAAATATCATACACTACCACCACGTACCAAATTTCAACCAGATCGGATGAATTTCGCTTCTCCAAAAGGCACCGGAGGTCAAATCTGGGGATCGGTTTATATGGGGGCTATATATAATTGTGGACCGATTTCGACCAATTTTTGCATGGGTGTTTGAGGCCATATATTAACATCACGTACCAAATTTCAACCGATTCGGATGAATTTTGCTCCTCCAAGGGGCTTCAGAGGTCAAATCTGGGGATCGGTTTATATGGGGGCTATATATAATTATGGACCGATTTCGACCAATTTTTGCATGGGTGTTTGAGGCCATATATTAACACCATGTACCAAAATTTCAACTGAATCAGATGAATTTTGGTCTTCCAAAAGGCTCCGGAGTTCAAATCGGGGGATCGGTTTATATGGGGGCTATATATAATTATGGACCGATGTGGACCATAATTAGGGATTGTTAGGGACCATATACTAACATCATGTACCAAATTTCAACCGGATCGGATGAAATTTGGTTCTCTTAGAGGCTCTGCAAGTCAAATCGGGGGGTCCGTTTATATGGGGGCTATACCAATTTTTGCATGGTTATTAGAGACCATATACTTACACCATGTACAAAATTTCAGCCGGTTCAGATGAAATTTGCTTCTCTTTGAGCAATCGCAAGGCAAATTTTGGGGTCCGTTTATATGGGGGCTATACGTAAAAGTGGACCGATATGGCCCATTTGCAATACCATCCGACCTACATCAATAACAACTACTTGTGCCAAGTTTCAAGTCGATAGCTTGTTTCGTTCGGAAGCTAGCGTGATTTCAACAGACGGGCGGACGGACGGACGGACATGCTCAGATCGACTCAGAATTTCACCACGACCCAGAATATATATACTTTATGGGGTCTTAGAGCAATATTTCGATGTGTTACAAACGGAATGACAAAGTTAATATACCCCCATCCTATGGTGGAGGGTATAATAAATACCCAAAATAGGACATAACATTTTATTTCTCTAGAATATTTTGTCAAAATTTTATTTCT
The DNA here is from genome assembly GCF_050003625.1 of Haematobia irritans. Classification (NCBI taxonomy): domain Eukaryota; kingdom Metazoa; phylum Arthropoda; class Insecta; order Diptera; family Muscidae; genus Haematobia; species Haematobia irritans. The sequence continues at coordinate 33,798,335 of NC_134400.1, read as the reverse complement.
ATAGAAAATTTTCAAAATTGTATTCTCTCTAGAAAATTTCGTCAAATTTTATTTTATAGAAAATTTTCTAAAAATTTTATTTCAATAGAAAATTTTCTAAAATTTTTATTTCCATAGAAAATTTTGTCAAAATTTTATTTCTATAGAAAAATTTCTAAAAAAGTTATTTCCATAGACAATGTTGTCAAAATTTTATTTCTATAAAAAAATTTTGTCAAAATTTTATTTCTATAGAAAAATTTTCAAAATTGTATTCTCTCTAGAAAATATTCTCTCTTAGAAAATTTTCTAAAAAATTTATTTCTATTCAAAATTTTATTTTTATAGAAAATTTTCTAAAAATTTCCTTATATAGAAAATTTTGTCAACATTTTATTTGTATAGAAAATTTTGTCAAAATTTTTTTTTTGTATAAAAAATTTTGTCACATTTTCAAAATTGTACTCCCTCTGGAAAATTCGTCAAATTTTTATTTCTATAGAATATTTTGTAAAAATTAATTTCCTTAGAAAATTTTGTCAATATTTTATTTTTAAAGAAAATTTTCTAAACAGTTTTTCAAAATTTACCTCTATAGAAAATTTTATTTCTATAGAATATTATGTAAAAATCTTACCCATATAGAAAATTTTGCGGTAAAATTTTTGCCCAAATCTTATTTCTATAGAAAATTTTCTCAAAATTTTATGTCTATGGAAAATTTTCTCAAAATTTTATATCTATGGAAAATTTTGTCAAAATTTTATTTCTATAGACAATTTTTAAAAAAAATTATTTCTATGCAAAATTTTATTTCTATAGAAAATTTTCTAAAAATTTACTTATATAGAAAATTTTTTCAACATTTTATTTGTATAGAAAATTTTGTCAACATTTTATTTGTATAAAAATTTTCTCAAAATTTTATTTCTATAAAAAATTGTGTCAAAATTTTATTTCTATAGAAAATTTTGTCAAAATTTTATTTCTATAGAAAATTGTGTCAAAATTTTATTTCTATAGAAAATTGTGTCAAAATTTTATTTCTATAAAAAATTTTTGCCAAAATTTTATTTCTATAGAAACTTTTGTCAAAATTTTATTTCTATAGAAACTTTTGTCAAAATTTTATTTCTATAGAAAATTTCGTCAAAATTTTATTTCTATAGAAAATTTTGTGAAAATTTTATTTCTATAGAAAATTTTGTCAAAATTTTATTTCTATAGAAAATTTTGTCAAAATTTTATTTCTATGGAAAATTTTGTCAAATTTTTTTTTTTCTATTGAAAATTTGAAAATTTGATTTCTATGGAAAATTTTGTCAAAAATTTGTTTGTATAGAAAATTTTCTAAAAGTCTTATTACTACAGAAAATTTTCTAAATATTTAATTTCCTTAGAAAATTTTGTCAATATTTTATTTTTGAAGAAAATTTTCTAAAAAGTTTTTCAAAATTTACCTCTATAGAAAATTTTGTCAACATTTTATTTGTATAGAAAATTTTGTCAAAATTTTATTTGTTGATTTTTTTATTGCAGCTTAAAACCATACATTGACTAAACTACAATTGTAGCTTAACCAACAGAGGAAAAAAAAAATTTTATTTGTATAAAAAATTTTGTTAAAATTTTATTTCTATAAAAAATGTTGTCAACATTTTATTTCTATAGAAAATTTCCTAAAAAAAAATTTTCTCTCTAGAAAATTTTGTCACAATTTTATTTGTATAGAAAACATTGGCAACATTTTATTTCTATAGAAAATTTTTATTTCTATGGAAAATTTTGTCAACATTTTATTTCTATGGAAAATTTTGTCAAAATTTTATTTTTATATGAAATTTTGTCAAAATTTTATTTCTATAGAAAATTTTGTCAAAATTTTATTTCTATGGAAAATGTTGTCAAAATTTTATTTCTATGAAAATTTTGTCAAAATTTTATTTTTGTATGAAATTTTGTCAAAATTTTATTTCTATAGAAAATTTTGTCATAATTTTATTTCTATGGAAAATTTTGTCAAATATTTGTTTGTATAGAAAATTTTCTAAAAGTCTTATTACTACAGAAAAATTTCTAAAAATTTAATTTCCTTAGAAAATTTTGTCAATATTTTATTTTTAAAGAAAATTTTCTAAACAGTTTTTCAAAATTTACCTCTATAGAAAATTTTGTCAACATTTTATTTTTATATGAAATTTTGTCAAAATTTGATTTCTATGAAAATTTTGTCAAAATTTTATTTTTATATGAAATTTTGTCAAAATTTTATTTCTATAGAAAATTTTGTCATAATTTTATTTCTATGGAAAATTTTGTCAAAAATTTGTTTGTATAGAAAATTTTCTAAAAGTCTTATTACTACAGAAAATTTTATAAAAATTTTATTTCCTTAGAAGATTTTGTCAATATTTTATTTTTAAAGAAGATTTTCTAAACTGTTTTTCAAAATTTTATTTCTATAAAAAATTTTGTCAAAATTTTATTTCTATAGAAAATTTTCTAAAAGAAAATATTTCTCTCTAGAAAATTTTGTCAAAATTTTATTTTTATATGAAATTTTGTCAAAATTTTATTTCTATGGAAAATTTTGTCAAAATTTTTATTTCCATAGAAAATTTTGTCTTAATTTTATTTCTATAGAAAATTTCTAAAAAATTTATTTCCATAGAAAATTTTGTCAAAATGTTATTTCTTTAGAATATTTTGTCAAAATTTTATTTCTATGGAACATTTTGTCAAAATTTTATTTCTATAGAAAATTTTCAAAATTGTAGTCTCTCTAGAAAATATTCTCTCTTAGACAATTTTCTAAAAAATTTATTTCTATTCAAAATTTTATTTTTATAGAAAATTTTCTATTTCCTTATATAGAAAAATTTTCTATTTCGTTATATAGAATATTTTGTCAAAATTTTATTTGTATAAAAAATTTTGTCAAAATTTTATTTCTATAGAAAATTTTCTAAAAAAAAATATTTCTCTCTAGAAAATTTTGTCAAAATTGTATTTCTATAGAAAATTTTCTAAAAAAATAATATTTATCTCTAGAAAATTTTGTTAAAATTTTATTTCTATGGAAAATTTTGTCAAAATTTTATTTCTATGAAAAATTTTGTCAAAATTTTTTTCTATGGAAAATTTTGTCAAAATGCTAACCACCATGGTGCAATGGTTAGCATGCCCGCCTTGCATACACAAGGTCGTGGGTTCGATTCCTGCTTCGACCGAACACCAAAAAGTTTTTCAGCGGTGGATTATACCACTTCAGTAATGCTGGCGACATTTCTGAGGGGTTTAAAACTTCTCTAAGTGGTTTTACTGCAATGTGCAACGCCGCTCGGACTCGGCTATAAAAAGGAGGTCCCTTGTCATTGAGCTTAACATGGAATCGGGCAACACTCAGTGATAAAAGAGAAGTTCACCAATGTGATATCAGAATGGACTGAATAGTCTAAGTGAGCCTGATACATCGGGCTGCCACCTAACCTAACCTATTTCTATGGAAAATTTTATCAAAATTTTATTTTTATATGAAATTTTGTCAAAATTTTATTTCTATAGAAAATTTTCTAAAAATTTTATTTCTATAGAAAATATTCTAAAAATTTTATTACTATGGAAAATTTTGTCAACATTTCATTTCTATGGAAAATTTGGTCAAAATTTTATTTTTATATGAAATTTTGTCAAAATTTTATTTCTATGGGAAATTTTGTCAAAATTTTATTTCTATGGAAAATTTTGTCAAAAGTTGATTTCTATGAAAATTTTGTCAAAATTTTATTTTGATATGAAATTTTGTCAAAATTTTATTTCTATAGAAAGTTTTGTCATAATTTTATTTCTATGTAAAATTTTGTCAAAATTTTGTTTGTATAGAAAATTTTCTAAAAATTTAATTTCCTTAGAAAATTTTGTCAATATTTTATTTTTAAAGAAAATTTTCTAAAAAGTTTTTCAAAATTTATCTCTATAGAAAATTTTGTCAAAATTTACCTCTAGAAGAAAATTTATCAAAATTTTATTTCATATTTGTTGATTTGATTTCAGCTTTAAAACCATTGTGTTGACTAAACTACAAGAGTAGCTTAACCAACAGAGGAAAAGAATGTTTGTCAAATTTATTTGGACAAAGTCCTATAGACTGCATGATGGTTGAATGGACGACGCTTCGGAATTACCACATTCCTCTTCAGCATCATCTACTTGCAGCAAAACTATTAACCAATTATCAGAATAAATTCAGGCAGTTTATTAAACCCAACAATGAATCACACTTGAACCTTCCGACAAAAAGGTTTTACATTGATAGCCGGCTTTTGCCGAAATAAATTCAAACAAACATTTCACTTTTCCTTTGCCACCATCAAATCATCGATTTGAGTGCAGTCGGCTGGGTTTATTTTGAGCGTGCTTCCTCTTACTTCATTCGTGTTTTGGTTTTTATTGTTGGTTTGTACTTCAATCATATTTGTTGTTTTGATTGAAGTACAAACCAACCAAATAAAAAAACAAAACACGAAAATTTTATTTCTATAAAAAATTTGGTCACATTGTTATTTCAGAAATTTTCGGAAAATTTTGTCAAAATTTTATTTCTATAAAAAAAAATTCTAAAATGTTTTTTTTTTATAGAATATTTTGGCAAAATTTTATTTCTATAGAATTTTTTTTTCAAAATTTTATTTCTACTCTTAAAAGCACCATAATCTAGCACCATAAAAAGAGACTAATTTGAAAGAGGAAATGAAATCCGATTCAAAAAAAAAAAATGATATAGAATAAAATCCATTAATTTGTGTTCCAGGTTAACACCCATTATAATTGTTCGTTGGTGGTGATAAAAACTTATAGAATTACAGAATAGTATAAGAAAATCGAAATACAACAATAAATAGGGGGTTTGTGACGTCCGTCTGTCCGTCCGTCCGTGTGTTCGTCCGTCCGTCTGTCAGTCTATATCATACCTACCATATCAGATAACCTGACACAATTTTCTGTGGTTTCTATTCACTACCCCTCCCTCCTCTCAATCAACCAAATGCAACAGTAGTTCTCATAGAATGATATGATTTCTGCTATTATGCCCCTCTACTCCTCCCCTTCCAGGTTAGGTTAACAAATCTAATCTTTCCGGTAAAATAAGCCATAAATCTTGTGATACCACCTCATCATCATCATCATCGTTATAGGTGTTATTATGATGGACTGAATTGCAGCAGTATGTCTTGCATTATCAATCTGTCAAAAAATACAAAAATAAAATAAAATAAACTGGGCTAGGGGCTATATGGCTTGATTTCTTCATTCTTTCCGGTGGCCACAGAGTAACTTTCTCCATATCTTCAGTTAGATTAAATTCTTTACCTTGTTGATAATATATAAAATTTTTTTTGTTTGGACTTCACTTTAAATTGCTTAATAAATAAATAAATAAATTTATATAAAGGCTGTGAGTACACAGTTGTCAATCAGTGGCCTTTGGGTCATTATTTGAATGAATTTCTTCTACGATTATCAGTATGAAAGGGGGCAAACATGTATGACATTTTTATTATCTTCTCTATCGACATTTTGGAAATATCAAACAAATATGCTATGAACTTTGATAACATCCATAGAAAGACAGAGAATGATAAAAATATTGGAAATAATTTAGATTTATTCTACCTGGTATTTAAATATGGATGGCTTAGAACCAGGTTGCCACTGATGCCAAAAATAATCTACCAAAAAACCAAATTAAAACAAAAACATATTTTAAAATTTTTGTGGTTAGTATAAGAAAATGTTTTTCTCAAAAAAAAAATATATATATATGTATAGAAAATGTTTAAGGAAATTTTTGTTAAAATTTTATTTCTATAGAAAACTCTGCCAAAATTTATTTCTAAGGAAAATTTTGTCAAAATTTAATTTCTATAGAAAATTTTGTCAAAATTTTATTTCTATAGAAAATTTTGTCAAATTTTTATATCTATAGTAAATCTTAACAAAATTTTATTTCTAAAGAAAATTGCCAAAATGTTATAAATTTTATGTCTATAGAAATCTTTTCAAAATTTTATTTCAAAATTCGTTAAAAATTTTATTAAATTTTGTGAAAATTTTATGTCTGTTGCAAATCTAGTCAACATGTTATTTTTTAAGAAAATTTTTTTTAAAAATTTATTTTTATAGAAAATTAAAAAAAAAAAACAAGTAAGTAAAGTCTAAAGTCGGGCGGGGCCGACTATATTATACCCTGCACCACTTTGTAGATCTAAATTTTCGATACCATATCACATCTGTCAAATGTGGTGGGGGCTATATATAGAAAGGTTTGTCCCAAATACATACATTTAAATATCACTCGATCTGAACAGAATTTGATAGACTTCTACAAAATCTATAGACTCAAATTTTAAGTCGGCTAATGCACTAGGGTGGAACACAATGTTAGTAAAAAACAAGTAAGCAAAGTCTAAAGTCGTGCGGGGCCGACTATATTATACCCTGCACAACTTTGTAGATCTAAATTTTCGATACCATATCACATCCGTCAAATGTGTTGGGGGCTATATATAAAAGTTTGTCCCAAATACATACATTTAAATATTACTTGTGGCGATTTTACAAGGAAAATGTTGGTATTTTGACCATTTTTGCCGAAATCAGAAAAGCATATATATGGGAGCTATATCTAAATCTGAACCGATTTCAACCAAATTTGGCACGCATAGCAAGAATGCTAATTTTACTCCCTGTGAAAAATTTCAACTAAATCGGAGTTAAAAATTGGCCTCTGTGGTCATATGAGTGTAAATCGGGCGAAAGCTACATTATGGGGGATATATCTAAATCTGAACCGATTTTAACCAAATTTGGCACGCATAGCTACAATGCTAATTCTACTCCCTGTGCACAATTTCAACTAAATCGGAGCAAGAAATTGGCCTCTGTGGTCATAGGAGTGTAAATCGGGTGAACGATATATATGGGAGGTATATCTAAATCTGAACCGATTTCAACCAAATTTGGCACACATACCTACAATGCTAATTCTACTCGCTGTGCACAATTTCAACCAAATTGGTTTAAAACTCTGGCTTCTGGGACCGTATTAGTCCATATCGGGCGAAAGATATATATGGGAGCTATATCTAAATCTGAACCGATTTCAACCAAATTTGGCACGCATAGCTACAATGCTAATTCTACTCCGTGTGCAAAATTTCAACTAAATCGGAGCAAAAAAATTGGCCTCTGTGGTCATATGAGTGTAAATCGGGCGAACGATATATGTGGGAGCTATATCTAAATCTGCACCGATTTCAACCAAATTTGGCTCGCATAGCAACAATGCTAATTCTACTCCCTGTGCAAAATTTCAACTAAATCGGAGTTAAAAGTTGGCCTCTGTGGTCATATGAGTGTAAATCGGGCGAAAGCTATATATGGGAGCTATATCTAAATCTGCACCGATTTCAACCAAATTTGGCACGCATAGCTACAATGCTAATTCTACTCCCTGTGCAAAATTTCAACCAAATTGGGGTAAAACTCTGGCTTCTGGGACGTATTAGTCCATATCGGGCGAAAGATATATATGGGAGCTATATCTAAATTTGAACCGATTTCAATAAAATTTGGCACACTTGACTATAGTACTAATTGTTCTTCTTGTGCAAAATTTTAAGCAAATTAGGGTAAAACTCTGGCTTCTGGGGCCATATAAGTCAATATCGGGCGAAATATATATATGGGAGCTGTATCTAAATCTGAACCGATTTCTTTTGGCTCTTCTGAGCAAAAACACATACTTGTGCCAAATTTGAAGTCGATTGGACTAAAACTGCGACCTAGACTTTGATTAGAAAAATGTGTTCACGGACAGACGGACAGACGGACATGGCTATATCGACTCAGGAGCCCACCCTGAGCATTTTTGCCAAAGACACCATGTGTCTATCTCGTCTCCTTCTGGGTGTTGCAAACATATGCACTAACTTAGGTTAGGTTAGGTTAAGGTGGCAGCCCGATTAAGATTCAGGCTCACTTAGACTATTCAGTCCATTGTGATACCACATTAACTAAAAGTACCTATTACATATGGGCACTTCTAGTTTTAACCGCTGAACCTTCTTGATTATTTTTCTTTGTTGAACCAACCAGATTGTTCCAAAAACAGTAGCAGACTGCTTAAGTTAACGTTTTCCAGATCCGCCAGTAATCTGAAGCTATATGCTCCTAAAAGTTGCTTGCGCTTTACACAAAATGCAGGACACTCACACAAGAGGTGTTTAATTGATTCTTTTTCCTCCGCATCATGACAGCTCATACAATAGTCATTATACTTCGCGCCAATAGTTTTTGCAAAATCGCCTATCAGGCAGCGACCCGTTATAGCAGATATCAGGAGTGATATCTGACGTCTCGAGAACATTAGCATATCTAGTGTGCGGTTTAAGTTGAAATGGGGCCATATTTGCTTGGTGTCGTTACAACCCTTGCAATTCTCCCATCGAACATTTGCCATCATAACAGCCTTCTCACGCAGCATGAGCTTGCAGGTAGCTAGGGGCATACCAACAAATTCTAGTTCCCCTGGAATATGTAAGGTAGACCCTAGCCTTGCCAACTTATCCGCTTCGCAGTTCCCCGGTATGTTCCTATGGCCAGGCACCCATATTAGGTGAATATTGTACTGCTCAGCCATCTCATTGAGAGATTTGCGGCAGTCGATGGCCGTTTTCGAGTTGAGGAACACAGAGTCCAAGGATTTTATTGCAGGTTGACTGTCTGAGTATATATTAATGCCCAAATTTTTTGGAACATTACTTCTCAGCCAATTCGCCACCTCTCTTATTGCTAATATTTCAGCCTGAAAAACACTACAGTGATTAGGTAATCTTTTCGTTATTCGAAGTTCCAGATCATTAGAATATACTCCGAACCCCACTTGTCCATCCAATTTGGAGCCATCAGTGTAGAAATCTATATATTCTTTATTCCCCTGGGTCTGTGTGCACCACGCCTCACTGTTGGGGATTAGAGTCTCAAACTTTTTGTCGAAAAGTGGACTCGCCAAAGTGTAATCCACTACGTTAGGCACATCTGGCATTATTTTGAGGACAGAACTGTGACCGTAACCTTTTTCCGACCACAGCGATAGTTCGCGCAACCGCACAGCCGTTGTTGCAGCTGACTGTTTGGCCAAAATGTCTAAAGGCAATAGATGCAGCACGACATTAAGGCAATTTGTTCCTGTCTTGCTGAATGCGCCTGAAATACACAAACACGCCATACGCTGAACTTTATCTAAACAAGTCGGTTTCTGAAGTGCCGGCCACCAGACTACAACACCATATAGCATTATAGGTCTAACCACTGCCGTGTATAGCCAATGCACAATTTTTGGTTTCAGTCCCCACTTTTTTCCTATTGCCTTTTTGCACGAGTACAAAGCTACAGTTGCCTTTCTCGCCCTTTCTTCAATATTAAGCTTAAAGTTCAGCTTCCTGTCCAAAATAACCCCAAGGTATTTTGCACATTCACCAAAGGGAATTTCAATACCCCCTAAGGAAATAGGCCTAACCGTGGGAGTTTTGCGATCGTTGCAGTACATGACTAATTCTGTCTTTGCAGGATTTACCCCAAGACCATTGTCTTTCGCCATTTCTCAGTCATCCGGAGGGCCCTCTGAATAATATCTCTGATTGTGGATGGGAATTTTCCCCTGACTGCCAGAGCCACATCATCTGCGTATGCCACCACTTTTATCCTTTCTTTTTCTAGAGTAACCAGAAGGCTATTTATAGCAACATTCCAAAGAAGAGGTGATAGAACTCCTCCTTGGGGAGTGCCTCTGTTCACATACCTTTGTATGTTTGCTTGTCCTAGTGTGGCTGAAATACGTCTCTTCATTAGCAGTTCGTCTAACAGCCTGAGTATACATGGATCAACATTCAGAGTTGTCAGTCCATTTAATATCGAGCTCGGATGGACATTATTGAACGCCCCTTCGATGTCTAGAAACGCCACGATTGTGTATTCTTTGACAGATAGTGAGCTTTCAATAAAGCTGACTAGTTCATGTAGTGCGGTCTCAGTAGACCTGCCCTTCGAGTATGCATGCTGTCCTTTCGAGAACAACCTTGAATCGATTCTAATTCTAAGATAAATATCTATCATCCTCTCCAGAGTCTTAAGTAGGAATGAGGATAAGCTGATTGGTCGGAAATCCTTCGCCCTCGAGTGAGAGGCTTTTCCCGCTTTAGGTATGAAAACGACTTTTGTTTCCCTCCACTTTCCTGGGATATATGATAAGTTGATACATCCTTTATATATCACTGACAACCAGGGGATAATTTTGTCAGTTACAGCTTGTAACTCCGCCGGAGTAATTCCATCAGGTCCGGGGGATTTGAATGGTCCAAAGCTATTTAGCGCCCATCTTATTCTAGTTTCCGATACAATTTCCTCGACAGGAAACGACCGCTAAGCAACTGTGGCACCGCCAGTACATGGTTCAACCGTCTGATTCCCAGGAAAATGTGTGTCCAATAGCACCTCCAGCGTCTCCTCACTGGACGTTGTCCAATTTCCCTCCGATGTTTTAATGAAACCTGGAGCGGAGTTGGTGGATGCTAGAACCTTCCGTAGTCTGGAAGCCTCGGACGTATTCTCAATACTGCTGCAGTAGTCATTCCAAGAGTTATGCTGAGCCTTTCTCAGTTCTCGCTTGTATCCTCTCAGATTCCTCTTGTAAGCGTCCCAGTCCTCAGGGGCTCTGGTGGACTTTGCCTTGTTAAAGAGCTTCCTGCAGGATTTCCTCATATTACTTAATTCCGTAGACCACCATGGTGGTCGATGTTTTCCCCTTGGCTTTCCTCTAGGGCATGCAGCTTTCAGTGAGATGTTGAAGGCCTTAGTAATCCGCTCCACTGCGTGTTCGATATCTTGCACATTTCTCATATTTGTCTCTGTTATTTCCGGTATCATCATATTGAACGATTCCCTATACCTATTCCAGTCAGCTTTCCTAACATTTGGCGAAAATATGGTCTTGGTGATATGAACATCAAATTTGAAACTGATGTAGCGATGATCTGAGAAGCTGTGTTCACTTAAAACATGCCACTCAGATATCATTTCATTCAGTTCTTGCGAGGCCAAGGTGATGTCCAAAACCTCTTGCCTGTTTTTAGTGACAAAGGTTGGGGCATCTCCCTTGTTGCAAACTACCAGATTAGTACGCAAAATAAACTCTATTAGCGACTCTCCCCTTGCATTAGTATCACTGCTTCCCCATATACTATGATGCGCATTCGCATCGCATCCCATAATGAGTTTCGTCTTTGTTTTCAGTGACTCCTCAACTAAGGTCTTAACGGCACATGGAGGCATCTCCCTGTCATGTCCCATATAGACCGAAGATACCCAATATTTGCATTTGGCTATTTCTAAATTGGCAACGACAGTGTCTGCATTGCACATTGAAGGAAGCAGAAACAAGTTAAGCTCGTTTTTAGCAATTATACAGGCTCGAATTACATCATTACCAGTATACTGCAATAGTTTGAACCCCGGAGTACTTAATTCACATATTTTGTTTCTATAAACATATGGTTCTTGAATAAGAACTATGTCTATGTCCCCTTTCATCAGGAGAACTTTTAAGGCAGCACATGCAGCCTTACAATGATGAAGATTTATCTGGAGGATCCGTAGGACCATCGAGATTTTCAACAACCGTCACATCAGCCGCTTCAATCGAGTCATCAAGAATGTCCTCTTCAGAGATATCGGTGACTCTCGCAATAACCATAGGTTCGACTTTGGTGAGTTCTGAGGCAATAGAAGCCTCCTCACGCATACGGTATCTATCCATGTCTTCAACTTTGGTATCTCCCTCGACTTCGCAAGAGGATCCGCTTACTTCTGATTCAGACAGAGGCTTGTCCATTTCTGAATCCTTTAGCTGATCGTTTTTATACACCTTCATTTGGATATAATGAAAGCCATAACATACACGGCCCTGGGACTTTGCCAGATGTGGCAAAGACTGAGTGTTCAATATAAACACTGCATGCCGTCTTGGTCCATCCACTTCATCCAAACGGCCAACCTTCCAATCAGCTGTTGGAAGATCTGGATTGCATCGTTTCAGTCTATTTAAAATAGATTCAGGGTCAGAAGGGTTTGCAGGTATCCAGGCATGTGCTCTAGGTCTAGCCGGTATGTCTTTCTTCTCGACTAACTCTAGAGCAGCTCCTTCCCAAACTTCACCAATTAGTATCAGAGCAGCTTTAAAACATTCTATAGACCTCTGGTCCTCAAATGCGACTAGCTTAAATCGTCCTTGATACCAACCAGCCTCTTGGTGTCGAGGATCTGGGCCGGGAAACTTTTCCAGCACCTGTGAGTAGACGACAGACAGAGCATTCTCAATTTCCCCCCATTTTTGCTTTGGAACCATACCGTCCAATGCTCCTTTATTAATGATAGCCATCACAAGGCTATCTTTAGCAACTGAGGCAAACGATCTTTGATCCCTTTTGGAGGATGGCAGCTCATCCGGCGATCGTTCCCTTTTTCCAGTCTCAAGAATTCCTTGAGCCCATTTTAAGGAATCGCTTTGTTTAGCCGACAGCGTGCTTGGGTCGACTGATCCTAACTTCTTTAGGATAAACAAAGCATTTCTGCGTTCCTTGAATCTCTTTCGTGAGGGATTACCTCCTTTTGATGTCGTTACCTTAGAAAAAGTTCGACTTGTCAGAGTGTCGCCACCTGTCGACCCGTCTACAGGTCGACTAATTGGGCCTAACTCTTGGTCATTGCCCAGATTTATAACTCCAGTCGATACCCGTCCACTGGGCCCTGAAGTTAGCAACCCAGTGGATGACTTGGAATTTCGCTGCATGGTGGCTTAATATCCCACCACTTCTTGAAATTCGTAGTGCACTAACTTATAATACCCTGTTCCACATTGTGGCGCAGGGTATAACAATATTATTTCTGTAGACAATTTTATAAAAATCTTATTTCTATAGAAAATTTCGTCAAAATTTTGGCAAAATTTTATTTCTTTAGAAAATTGCCAAAATTTTATTTCTATAGACAATTTTGTCAAAATATTATTTCTATAGACAATTTTGTCTAAATTTTATTTCTACAGAAAATTTTGTCCAAATTTTATTTCTACAGAAAATTTTGTCCAAATTTTATTTCTATAAAAAATGTTGTCAAAATTTTATTTCTATAAAAAATGTTGTCAAAATTTTATTTCTATAAAAAATGTTGTCAAAATTTTATTTCTATGGAAAATTTTGTCAAAATTTTATTTCTTTGAAAATTTTGTCAAAATTTTATTTTCATAGAAAATTATGTCAAAATTTTATCTCAATAGAAAATTTTGTCAAAATTTTATGTCTTTGGAAATTTTGTCACAATTTTATTTCTATAGAAAATTTTGTCAAAATTTTATTTCAATAGAAAATTTTGTCAAAACTTTATTTCTGTAGAAAATTTTGTCAAAATTATATTTCTAAAGAAAATTTTGACTAATTTTTATTTCTATAGAAAAGTTTGTCAAAACTTTATTTCTAACGAAAATTTCGTCAAAATTTTATGTCTTTGGAAAAACTCGTCAATTTTTTTTTTTTTTAATTTTGTCAATTTTTTTTTTTTATAAAAAAATGTTGTCAAAATTTTATTTTTATAGAAGACTAGCGTAACCCGGCCCGCTTCGCTGCGCCTTCCGAAGCGTATTTGGAGGAACATTTTGCGTTAACTTAGTCAACTATGTCATTCGTGCTGAAAACAAATTCGAAAAGATTTGAATTCTTTTAAACAAATCGGACAACTTGATTTTTCGTTTATAGGTACAAATAGGGCGGGAGAGGGTGTACCCTTTCCTCCAAATTTTTTTAATAGTGTTCTGTATTCAAGTAGTTGGACAATCTTCTATATTTCTTGTGAATTTTAAGTGTGGTTTGGCAAGGAAATGTATCCTTTTCCTCAACATATCTGAAAATTAAGCACTATATTATCCAATAAATCGGAAAAAGCAAAAGTAGTAAAAAATTTTACCACATTAACATTTGCTAAAATGTTGGAAAATGATGCACGCTCTACGTTGGCTACCAATTTCATGTAAATTTAAGTTCTTTACTAAAAAGAAGTCTGGCAGAAGCCTGTGCAAAAATCATAAAATTATGTACCGAGTTCCCATTTACGGACAACCCTCTACTTTCAATTTAAGAAAAAAAAAACGGACAAAAGGGAACCCTCTCCCCACCTTCGCACCACTCCGACCTGATATCGGACTATCACGTACCCTATATTAATTTCGCAACTACTCAATGGTCCCTATAAATTCTATCGATGTAAATCGATCCCCTTCACCAACCACATATCGAAAAATCATATACTAATTTAAAAATCATGTATAAATTTAATCACCTCCTCCCACGTTCCCTGTAAATTTCAAGTAGATCGGCGATGTTTAAATTTTGCTCTATTTTTTTAAAGGGACGTCACTTTCCCCGATACAATATCGACAAACACCGTAGTGAATAGCACCCCTAACCTTCCCTGAAATTTTTTAAAACTTTCCTTCAAGTGTGGGGCAAGGAAAGTTGCCTCTTCGTTCATAACCTTCCCGCACTGCTTTTGTAAATTTCAAGAAAACTTAATTTTTTTTGCAGTTTTAAAGGAGGACCTCCTCCCCGAGCAAATATCCAAAAGTGATGTAGCGTATCTTTTGTAAACGTCCCAGAAAATGTCAAGCAAATTATAAGCCTAAAGAGGCGGCCTCTCTTCCGTCCAAATATCACAAAATCAGGTATCAACTATTAATATCGTAACCTCTCCCCAGTCCTCAAGTAACTCGGTAAAGTTTAATTGTTTCTCTGTATGTACTTAAGAGAAGCGGATGTCTCCTTATGCCCTTTTATTTTTATTAAAAAATCAGGAACCTGATATAAATTTCATAACCCATTTCTTCCGTAAAATTTCAGTCGGGGGAGTTTAGTTTTGTTTGTACTTTCAAAAAAAAAAATGGTAAAGGGGAGGTCCCCCTCCCCGACCAAACACCGAAAAATAATGTAGCGGATATTTGTCTAGATGCCAACCCCAACATTCAATGAAAATTTCAAGCAAATCGCATAATTTTGTTCCAAGTTTCAAAAAGTAGGGCAAGGGGGAGGTCCCCCTCCCCATCCACATATGAAATCATGAGGTTAATTCCATAACCTCACCACATGTTCTCTGTAAATCTCAGATAATTTAGAGAATTTTAGTTTTTTCACTGTACTTTAAAAAAGTCGAACAAAGGGGATGGCCCCCTCCGCCACCAAATATCGAAATAAAAAGTAGCGGATCTTTGTCTAGATGCCAACCCCACTCTTCAATGAAAATTTCAAGCAAATCGGTCAACTTTGGTCCAATTTTCAAAAAGTCCGACAAAGGGGAGGTCCCCCTCCGCGATCAGGTGTCAAAAAATTAGGTACCCTATTTTCACCACATGGACGCCCCCTACGATCTCTGAAAGTTTCAAGTAAATCGGTTCAGCCGTTTCGGAGCCAACTCGGAACATACAAACATACAAACAAATAAACAAACATAGATTGAATTTTATATATATATATAGATTGTCCAACTACTTGAATACAGAACACTATTAAAAAAATTTGGAGGAAAGGGCACACCCTCTCCCGCCGTATTTGTACCTATAAACGAAAAATCAAGTAGTCCGATTTGTTTAAAAGAATTCAAATCTTTTCGAATTTGTTTTCAGCACGAAGGATATAGTTGACTAAGTTAACGCAAAATGTTCCTCCAAATACGCTTCGGAAGGCGCAGCGAAGCGGGCCGGGTTACGCTAGTTTTCTATAAAAATAAAATTTTGAAAAAATTTTCTATGGAAATAAAATTTTTAGAAAATTTTCTATAAAAAAAAAAATATGCAAAATTTTCTATAGAAATAAAATTATGACAAAATTTTCTATAGAAATAAAATTTTCAAAAATTTTCTATAGAAATAAATTTTTGACAAAAAATTTTTTATATAAATAAAATTTTTAAAAAATGTTCGTTAGAAATAAAATTGTGACAAAATTCTCTATAGAAATAAAATTTTGCAAAAATTTTCTATAGAAATAAAATTTTGGAAAAATTTTATATAGAAATAAAATTTTGCAAAAATTTTCTATAGAAATAAAATTTTGCAAAAATTTTCTATAGAAATAAAATTTTGACAAAATTTTCTATGGAAGTAAAATTTTACAAAAATTTTCTATAGAAATAAAATTTTGAGAAAAATTTCTATAGTTAATTTAATTTCTATTGAATTAATTTCAAGCAAATTAATTGAGTTATATTACACAACAGTGTTATTGTCTTTCATTCAATCTCCAAGAATTTAAAGCAATTTAATTTGACACATATATATGTATCTTCATATTCTCACAGTTTTGAGGGGAACAAAGCGTTTGTGAAGAAAACATTTTTTTATACTGAGTCATCATCAGCAGCAGCAGCAGCAACATCATCATCATCACGTCGTCGACTTCGTCATAGGAAGATCAATTTTTTGTATTTTTTTTTATCGGATTCAAGTTCCATGATTGAGAGGTGGTAAGATCATACAGTAAATAGAATTAATAAACCCCTGATTACCTATTCATTCATCCATTGAGACAATGCTATAGATGGTACACTCAAAGAAAAAAATATACAAACATTTATTTTATACTTTTGGTTAAGTAAAAAATTTTTATATCAGAGAAAATCGTCTTGTATGATAAACAAAAATCAGATTCGTATTTTATGGGTAAAAGATCTATGGCCTTACGACAAAAATTTTGTTCAGTGTGTCATCAGCTTTATTAGCGGCGGCAATTGACTATTTAATGATTTTAAATCTTGCGATAATCATTTCCACATTTTTTCTCTTGGGGATCTCTGATGAAACGACAAAAAAGAAAAAAACAAATAAACAGAAATGTCTTCTCAAATCAGGAACAAACAAAAAAAAAAAGATCGAAGATCTCAACGATCATAAGATCATTTAGAAATGGGTATGGTTTAAGGCTATGGCATATTTTAGCCAAACAAATACCAATCAATAAATGATCCTCATCCATTTTGCTTGTTTTGTCTGTCCATAGGGTACCTGCCCGTTTTTTTCTTTTTCTTTTTTTCTGCAAAGTCATATCCTCTTCTCTCAATATTTCATTTATGATTGGCTTTGATTTCAGTTTTTTTGTTTGTATTTCGAATATTAGCCGCCTCACATTGTCGTAATGGCATGATGATATAGCCATTGCAATGTTTCCCAGATTTTATTCACTCGTCGTTATCGTCATCATCATCTCTATTGTAACCTGATTCCTGATGGTTGTATAGGCAACTGAGTCAGACATAGCTATTTTGTTTTTTGTTTGGTCTGGTATCAGTAGTGTTTTCTATAAAAATAAAATTTTGCCAAAATTTTCTATAGAAATAAAATTTTGAGAAAATTTTCTATAAAAATAAAATTTTGAGAAAATTTTCTATAAAAATAAAATTTTGAGAAAATTTTCTATAAAAATAAAATTTTGCCAAAATTTTCTATAGAAATAAAATTTTGAGAACATTTTCTATAAAAATAAAATTTTGCCAAAATTTCTATAGAAATGAAATTTTGACAAAATTTTCTATAGAAATGAAATTTTGACAAAATTTTCTATAGAAATGAAATTTTGACAAAATTTAAAAAATCATGTCCGGTCATTAGGGGGAATTTGACAAAATTTTCTATAGAAATAAAATTTTGAGAAAATTTTCTATAGAAATAAAATTTGGATAAAATTTTCTAGAGAAATAACATTTTGAGAAAATTTTCTAAAGAAATAAAATGTTGACAAAATCTACAAAATCATGTCCGGTCATTAGAGGGAATTTGACAAAATTTTCTAGAGAAATAAAATATTGACAAAATTTTCTAGAGAAATAAAATGTTGACAAAATTTTCAAGAGAAATAAAATTTTGACAAAATTTTCTAGAGAAATAAAATTTTGACAAAATTTTCTAGAGAAATAAAATTTTGACAAAATTTTCTATAGAAATAAAATTTTGACAAAATTTAAAAAATCAAGTCCGGTCATTAGAGGGGATTTATTGCCCCCTACGTCATTGTACCCATATCGACAAATTGCCATAATCATCATCATCCTCATCATGAACCCATGGCATCACTACACAGACACACCTCTTTAATTCTTCATGCACTTTTTTATATCAATAATATTTGTCATTGAAATAAAAAAAACCTCAACAACAACTTGGAAATACTTTCATAATGACAGCTTGATTGGTTCTTGAGGTTGGGTCTTCTATTGCTCTGCTTGATGATGAACACAAAAAAAAAACAAAAGAGAGGCGATACATTAACCTAAAGATGACACCAACAGAAAAAACGTAATCTTTATTGATGAAGAGACTTGTGTTAATTGGCTGCTTGTTGTAAGTCCAGTAAATGCTGCCGGGCATTTTCATTGATGCGTTGCATTAGAAAAACTAAGAAAATATAACCATGAATGAAAAATCCAAGTAATAAAGCAGGTGATAAAAATTCGCTTGTTGTTTTTTTTTGTTCATTGTCAAGACAAGACATTTTTCATGAGCTCAATGAATTGCATATAGAATTGATGAGAGTCATGATACAAGAGAGTATTGATGACAGGCAAAAGCAAAGAATGGATGCTAATACACATGTCACATAATTGAGCTGTGATTTTTTCATAGGCGATCTACAAAACCATTTATATATACATAAAGACATATATATTAATCCATATACAAAACGACATTTTCTGTAGATATGTATGGCGAATCGCTTCCAAATTTTCCAAATGATTAAGTTTTAGTGGAGAAACACGCTCTTCTTTTGTATTAACTGTATTGCGTTAGTTTGTGACATGTTGTGTGCGTGTTGTGTTTGCCTTTAGTTATGCTGCCATGTGGAAGTAAGTTTGAGAGTCATCGGCAGAGCATTTAGAAAAAGAGAGTGAGCTAGCGAAGGCAATGAGAATAATGGGAATGTATACAGTATAGGCAAACTCTTGTAATTGCAATAGAAAGGGTGAAAATTAGTAGAAGGTAATTGGTTATTGGAGGTTTTAAATTTTAAAAGAATCGAGCACGATAATATTCATTTCTTAATTTATTTTAAGGTTTTGTAAAATAAAGATTATTTCCTTAAAAAAAATTAAAACAATAAATTTTGTATATTAATTTGTAAATGGCAAAATTTTGTCAAAATTTTATTTCTGTAGAAAAATTTACTTCAGTAGAAAATTTTGTAAGGATTTCACGAAAAAAATCTTATTATACTCACGAAATATTCTTCAACAATTTCCTAAGAAGATTAACATACCTGAAACGAAAAAGAAAACGAGAATATACATCACATTAAATAAC
This sequence comes from Haematobia irritans, assembly GCF_050003625.1. Taxonomy (NCBI): domain Eukaryota; kingdom Metazoa; phylum Arthropoda; class Insecta; order Diptera; family Muscidae; genus Haematobia; species Haematobia irritans. The sequence goes on along the minus strand of NC_134400.1, from coordinate 33,778,906 downwards.
ATTAAATTGATTTTTTTTTATATTTCTATAGAAATAACGCTATGAGAAAATTTTTTATAAAAATAAAATTTTGAGAAAATTTTCTATAAAAATAAAACTTTGACAAAATTCGCTATAAAAAAAAAACTTTGACAAAATTTTGTGTAAAAATAAAATTTTGATAAAATTTTCTATAGAAATAAAATTTTGACAAAATATTCTATAGAAATAAAATTTTGAGAAAATTTACTATACAAATAAAATTTTGACAAAAATTTCTATAGAAATAAAATTTTGAGAAAATTTTCTGAAAAATAAAATTTTGGCTAAATTTTCTATAGATATAAAATTTTGGCAAATTTTTCTAAAGAAATAAAATTTTGGCAAAATTTTCTATAGAAATAAAATTTTGAGAAAATTTTCTATAGAAATAAAATGTTGGCAACATTTTCTATAGAAATAAAATTTTGACAAAAATTTCTATAGAAATAAAATTTTGGCTAAATTTTCTATAGAAATAAAATGTTGAGAAATTTTTCTATAGAAATAAAATTTTGACAAAATTTTCTATAGAAATAAAATTTTGACAAAAATTTCTATAGAAATAAAATTTTGGCAAAATTTTCTATAGAAATAAAATTTTGACAAAAATTACTATAGAAATAAAATTTTGAGAAAATTTTCTATAGAAATAAAAATTTGACAAAAATTTCTATAGAAATAAAATTTTGAGAAAATTTTCTATAGAAATAAAATTTTGAGAAAATTTCCTATAGAAATAAAATTTTGACAACATTTTCTATAGAAATAAAATTTTGACAAAATTTCCTATAGAAATAAAATTTTGTCAAAATTTTCTGTAAAAATAAAATTTTGGCAAAATTTTTTTATAGAAATAAAATTTTGAGAAAATTTTCTATAGAAATAAAATTTTGACAAAAATTTCTATAGAAATAAAATTTTGGCAAAACTTTCTATAGAAATAAAATTTTGAGAAAATTTTCTATAGAAAAAAGTTTTGACAAAATTTTTTTAAAGAAATAAAATTATGAGAAAATTTTCTATAGAAATAAAATTTTGACAAAATTTTCTGTAAATATAAAATTTTGGCAAAATTTTCTATAGAAATAAAATTTTGACAAAATTTTCTATAGAAATAAAATTTTGACAAAATTTTCTGTAAATATAAAATTTTGGCAATTTTATTTTCCATAGAAATAAAATTTTGAGAAAATTTTCTATAGAAATAAAATTTTGAGAAAATTTTCTATAGAAATAAAATTTTGACCAAATTTTCTATAGAAATAAAATTTTGAGAAAATTTTCTATAGAAATAAAATTTTGACAAAATTTTCTGCAAAAATAAAATTTTGGCAAAATTTTTTATAGAAATAAAATTTTGAGAAAATTTTCTATAGAAATAAAATTTTGACAAAATTTTCTGTAAATATAAAATTTTGGCAAAATTTTCTATAGAAATAAAATTTTGACAAAATTTTCTATAGAAATAATATTTTGGCAAACATTTTTATAGATATAAAATTTTGAGAAAATTTTCTATAGAAATAAAATATTGACAAAATTTTCTATAGAAAAAAAAAACTTTCTATAGAAATAAAATTTTGACAAAAATTTCTATAGAAATAAAATTTTGGCAAAACTTTCTATAGAAATAACATTTTGAGAAAATTTTCTATAAAAATAAAGTTTTGACAAATATTTCTATAGAAATAAAATTTTGACAAAAATTTCTATAGAAATAAAATTTTGGCAAAACTTTCTATAGAAATAAAATTTTGACAAAAATTTCTATAGAAATAAAATTTTGGCAAAACTTTCTATAGAAATTAAATTTTGACAAAATTTTCTATAGAAATAAAATTTTGACAAAATTTTCTGTAAAAATAAAATTGTGGCAAAATTTTCTATAGAAATAAAATTTTGAGAAAATTTTCTGTAAAAATAAAATTTTGGCAAAATTTTCTATAGAAATAAATTTTTGAGAAAATTTTCTATAGAAATAAAATTTTGACAAATATTTCTATAGAAATAAAATTTTGAGAAAATTTTCTATAGAAATAAAATTTTGAGAAAATTTTCTGTAAAAATAAAATTCTGTAAAAATAAAATTTTGACAAAATTTTCTATACAAATAAAATTTTGACAAAATTTTCTATAGAAATAAAATTTTGACAAATATTTCTATAGAAATAAAATTTTGACAAAATTTTCTATAGAAATAAAATTTTGAAAAAAATTTTCTATAGAAATAAAATTTTGAGAAAGTTTTCGGAATGGAAAGTTGAAAAACTTTCAAAATATTTTCCCTAAAGCAATTAAGATTTAGGAAAATTATTAAAAGTATTTTTCTATTTCCCCTCCACTTATATTTATTCAGATTTTGGAGGATAGAGAATTCTCCCATAAATCAAGGCCCCTTCAACCACATCATAGAGTAATTTTGATAACTTGTTAAATAACAGTTTTTGCGATAGTCTCACATTTATAATTTTTGTCACCCATGTTTGTTTTGTGCCATAAGTTTCAAGAAAATAGAAAAAAAAATATTTCGAAAGACTCAAAAAGTGTGCGTAGGTTGTTTGGTTGAATATTTGATTATTTTTCATACGATTAATGAGATCTGGTTGTGTACGAAATGCTTCGACTCATAAGTATGGCAGAGGGGTATATAGATGATTTTATTTAAAAAAAAAATTTGTTTATAAAAAATTAAGCAAAAAAAAACACAAAAGAATTCAATTAGTTTCATCTCAAGATTAGTTGATGACATGTAGCACGAGGTGTTGGTTGACATTGCCAGGGAACCTAATGAATGAAATGAATTACGAAATTTTAGAGACAAACAAGTAAGGAAAGAATAAAGTCGGCGGGGCCGACTATATTATACCCTGCACCACTTTGTAGATCTAAATTTTCGATACCATATAACATCCGTCAAATGTGTTGGGGGCTATATATAAAGGTTTGTCCCAAATACATACATTTAAATATCACTCGATCTGAACAGAATTTGATAGACTTCTACAAAATCTATAGACTCAAAATTTAAGTCGGCTAATGCACTAGGGTGGAACACAATGTTAGTAAAAAAAATATGGGAACATTTAAATCTTAAGCAATTTTAAGGAAACTTCGCAAAAGTTTATTTATGATTTATTGCTCGATATATATGTATTAGAAGTTTAGGAAAATTAGAGTCATTTTTACAACTTTTCGACTAAGCAGTTGCGATTTAACAAGGAAGATGTTGGTATTTTGACCATTTTTGTCGAAATCAGAAAAACATATATATGGGAGCTATATCTAAATCTGAACCGATTTCAACCAAATTTGGCACGCATAGCTACAATGCTAATTATACTCCCTGTGCAAAATTTCAACTAAATCGGAGCAAAAAATTGCCCACTGTGGTCATATAAGTGTAAATCGGGCGAAAGCTATATATGGGAGCTATATCTAAATCTGAACCGATTTCAACCAAATTTGGCACACATAGCTACAATGCTAATTATACTCCCTGTGCAAAATTTCAACCTAATTGGGGTAAAACTCTGGCTTCTGGGACCGTATTAGTCCATATAGGGCGAAAGATATATATGGGAGCTATATCTAAATCTGAACCGATTTCTTCCAACATCAATAGGGTTCTATTCTGAGCCAAAACACATACTTGTGCCAAATTTGAAGTCGATTGGACTAAAACTGCGACTTAGACTTTGATTACAAAAATGTGTTCACGGACAGACGGACATCGCTATATCGACTCAGGAACCCACCCTGAGCATTTTTGCCAAAGACACCATGTGTCTATCTCGTCTCCTTCTGGGTTTTGCAAACATATACACTAACTTATAATACCCTGTTCCACAGTATGGCGCAGGGTATAAAAACGCACATTCGTTGTGGGGAGGAAATAAATAAATAAAAATAATAAAAACAAACTAAATTATTTATTATATTTTATTAAGGAATTTATACTAAGGCTTACATTGTCTAATAAGTGATAATGTAAGCAAACATTTTATTTCGGTAGAAATTTTTGTTAAATTGTTATATAATTTTATTTCTAAAGAAAAATTTTGTCCAAATTTTATTTCTAAAGAAAAATTTTGTCCAAATTTTATTTCCAATGAAAATTTTGTCCAAATTTTATTTCCAATGAAAATTTTGTGAAAATTTTATTTCCATAGAATTTTTTGTTTTAATTTTATTTCAATATAAAATGTTGTCAATTTCAATAGAAAATTTTCTCAATTTTTATTTCTATAGAAAATTTTTTTAAACTTTTATTTCTATAGAAAATTTTTTCAAACTTTTATTTCTATAGAAAATTTTGTTAAAATTTTATTTCTATAGAAAATTTTCTTAAAATTTTATTTCTAAAAAAATTTTGTCAAAATTTTATTTCTATAGACAATGTTTTTTCTATACAAAATTTTGTCAAAATTTTATTTATATAGAAAACTTTGTCAAAATTTTATTTCTATAGAAAATTTTGTCACAATTTTTTTTCTATAGAAAATTTTGTCACAATTTTTTTTCTATAGAAAATTTTGTCACAATTTTTTTTCTATAGAAAATTTTGTCACAATATTTTTTTTTATAGAAAATTTTGTCACAATTTTTTTCTATAGAAAATTTTGTCAAAATTTTATTTCTATAGACAATGTTTTTTCTATACAAAATTTTATTTCTATGGAAAATTTTTTATTCCTACAGAAAACTTTGTCAAAATTTTATTTCTATAGAAAATTTTGTCACAATTTTATTTATATAGAAAATTTTGTCACAATTTTTTTTTCTATAGAAAATTTTGTCACATTTTTTTTTTTCGATAGAAAATTTTGTCAAAATTTTATTTCTATAGAAAATTTTGTCAAAATTTTATTTCTATAGACAATGTTTTTTCTATACAAAATTTTATTTCTATGGAAAATTTTTTATTCCTATAGAAAACTTTTGCAAAATTTTATTTCTATAGAAAACTTATGCAACATTTTATTTCTATAGAAAATTTTGTTAAAATTTTATTTCTATAGAAAATTTTGTCACAATTTTTTTTTCTATAGAAAATTTTGTCACAATTTTTTTTCTATAGAAAATTTTGTCACAATTTTTTTTGTCTATAGAAAATTTTGTCACAATTTTTTTTTCGATAGAAAATTTTGTCAAAATTTTATTTCTATAGAAAATTTTGTCAAAATTTTATTTCTATAGACAATGTTTTTTCTATACAAAATTTTATTTCTATGGAAAATTTTTTATTCCTATAGAAAACTTTTGCAAAATTTTATTTCTATAGAAAACTTTTGCAAAATTTTATTTCTATAGAAAAGTTTTGTCACAATTTTTTTTCTATAGAAAATTTTGTCACAATTTTTTTTTTCTATAGAAAATTTTGTCACAATTTTTTTTTCTATAGAAAACTTTGTCAAAATTTTATTTCTATAGAAAGTTTTGTCAAACTTTTATTTCTATAGAAAAGTTTGTCAAAATTTATTTCTATAGAAAATTTTGTAAAAAAATGTATATCTATAGAAAATTTTTAAAAAAAAATACTATTTCTAAAATGTTATTTCTATAGAAAATCTTATCAAAATTTTATTTCTAGAATTCAACCAACTGTGGTAACCATTCTCATAACCCGTCCGTGGTGGTAGCCCTCCCCTCCTAGTCTGTGTACAGACAAAAGCATAAATTTTTCATGTCAACGCGTCCATCTTAACCTTTCTTCGCACAATCGACAATACTGTCTAAGAATCTATCCCTCTTCTCTCGAGACTAGAACTTCGTATGTCGGCCTTTCTTTGCACAATGGACGATCCGTCTATAAGCCCATCCTGTACTCTCGGGGTACGATTTCCACATTGGGACCTCACTCGCATTGGTTGGAGGTGGATCTTATCACGATCCGTGACCATCCTCTCTTAGTCTGCGTTCAGACTAAAGCTTCAATTTCTCCTGTCGACGCGTCCATGTCAACTTTTCTTCTCACAATCAAAGATACCGCCTTAAAAACCCATCCCACTTCTTCAGGGTATGATTTCCACCTCGGAACCGTGTTCTCATTACTTCAAGGTGGACCCCTTCGAGGACCGAGACCATCTCCTTTTAATCAGTGTCCAGACTAAAGCTACAATTTCTCATGATGACGCGTTCATGACAACGTTGTTTGTGCGGAGAACATGAACGGAAAATTGCCTCACAGTCTCCCAGTTTCCCTCACTTTGCAACATCTTGTGGAATATATTTCTCGGGGAGATATGAGCAATTTCATGTGTAAGCCCTCTTCGACGTTCTGTCAACCGATTACATCTTAAGAATGTGTGCTCCGTATTTTTCGTGACCTCGTCTTCTTCGTAAATACAGTTTTCTGACCTACATTTCCACATACGATGCAGACACTTTCGAAAGTAGCGGTGATCATAGATCATCTGAGTCATGTAATACGGAACTTCTCCATATCTTCTCTTTCGTCATAATTGTATGTTGGTTATAAGTCGGTGTGTCTATATGCCCTTTGTCTCTCTCCTCCATCGTTCCTGCATTTTGTCTTTAGTCTCTTGACGGATGTTCGATATCAAGTCTGTCACGCCTTGTGGTTCGGTTTCGAAAATCTTTTGCCGCTCAATCGTCTGGAGGTCTATTGGGATCGTTCCTGCTATTTCTAAACCGGCTTCCCCTGATAGTGTGCGGTATTCTAAAGTGATTCTCAGAGCTGCCGTTCTCTTCCCCATATATTCTCTCTCGCCATAATTGTATGTCAGTTATGAGTCGGTGTGACCATTTGTCCTTAATTAATCTCTGGTCTCTTGATGGATGTTCGGTATCAAGTTTGTCGCACCTTGTTGTTTGGCTTCGAAAACCTTTGGCCGCTCAATCGTCTGGAGGTCTATTGGGATCGTTCCGGCTATTACTAACGCGGCTCCCCTAATATTGTGCGGTATGCTTAAGTAATTCTCAGAGCTGTCGTTCTCTGTACTGAAAGCAGCTTTTTCGCTCTAGTTTGTCTCCGTAGTGTCGACGCCCAGATCTCACATCCATAGAGGAATATACGGAAACACATCTTCATGAGTATCCTTCTTCTGCTTGGAAGAGAGCCCCCTATGTTTGCCATTAGCCTGCTCAGTGATGACATTATCATAGCAGCTTATTCCGTTGCTTACTCTATCTGCCTGGAGTACGTTAGTTTTGAGTCCAGTCTTGGTCCCTTGAGGACTTTATTGACTGGTTTGTTGGGATCATCATGTCGTCTATAGGCATCTCTATTTCTAGAGGCAGATGCCGTCTCGTTGGTAGTAGCAGTTCGGTCTTTTGCATGACTAGTTGTAAGCCATGGGTATCGGAACAGCCTTTAACGCGTATCATGGTTTGGCAAAGTTTGCGTTGAGCATCTCTTTCTTTTGTCACAGCGGCTATGTTATCCGCATAGCCAATAAGGAATGTATTGTCCGCCATGGGTATATTCAGTATCTCGTCGTATATTGATCCGATGATTGAGCCTTGATTGGCATGGGTATTTTCAGTATTTCGTCATATATTCCAGAGACCTGGTCCGAGGATTGAGCCTCGATGGAGACACCTGAGGTTACTTCCATTCTTCTTAGGCCTTGTATAGTGTCATATATCAAAACTCAGTGCTTGAGATAGTCTTTCAGTAGCCACATTAAGTACTTCGGTATGTGAAATATCATCTCTAGGATGTATATTACGTCCGCCCACTTTAGGCTATTGAAAGCGTTCTTAATATCTAGCATCGCCAGTAGAATTATAGATCTCAAAGCGTGTTTGCTCTCTTAAGTTGCCTGGACGGCATCTGATATTGCCTTAAGGACATCTATTGTCGATTTTCCATGCCTAAATCTTGTGATGTTTTGACATACTACACTTCTGTCCTTGTTTCCTCTTCTAGGATATTCTTAAAAACTTTGTTAATATTACAAAGTTTTTTTTTTGAGGAGTTAGAGTTTTGAGATTTCAATAACATTTCCTTTCATTATCTACGGAATCTCGTAAATTTAAATTTCTAAAATAGAAATTAGGTAAAAAAGGAGTAAAGACTCTTTAGAAATAGGTTTGGTTTTTATCAAACAAAAAATCAACACATCTTTAATGCATTTAACCAAAAAACGAAGAAAAAGAAGAAGTGAAAAAAGGGAACAAGAGAACTGCAGTAATACAAACCTTTGGGTTCGGTTCTTTGTCTACATTTTTTAGTCGTTGGTTTGTCCGTCGTCTCTTCTACGATGTTTGGCAAGGATAATGACAAGTCTGAATAATGGAGATATACATACTAAACGTATGTGCATGCATTCTTTTTAAAATCCTATTCGTATGGTATAAGGATGCAGCGGTTATATTTTGGTTGGTTTTTTGTTTTGTCCTTTCCTTGGCAAAACAATGTGAAAACACCAACAACAAATATGTCATTATCCTTTCCCCAAGATTTATAGGGAAATCTTGGAAGACTATTCTCAAAATAAATAAAGAAGCAAATGCAGACATATTCTCCTTGTTCTACGTCGAAGAACAATTCTTAAGGTGTCTTTGCAAGGACTAAAATGTCTTTTGGATGGTGTCTATCTTGTGGTTGATGGCTTGCAATGCAAGCAAGGTGCAAAATCCAAAAGGACATTTATAGTAGAACACCCGCAAAAGGCACACAGGCATGATTGTGATGTAGAAGAAGCATTAAATATACCTGAGTACTTTTTATGTTGTCGATTGTGGGTTTCTTTCTTTATCCTTTACGGCAATCATGTATAGTGCTAATCATTCAAGGATTTTAGAGTTTTCTATTTTCGGTTTGGAATGTTGGTGATGGTTAAAAAGGTCCTACATCCGTTTTTTTCTTATTTTCTATGACTAAATTTACCTTTTGTTATTGAACTTTTGCCAAAGTCATTCAGAATTTTTCACTCCTGGTTGCATTGCATTGTTCTTGTCGAAGATGACAATGAGTTTATAAAATCAAAAAATCAATTTACACCATTTGTGGAAATAGAATTGGCTTCTCATCTCTAATAGAGTGTAACTGTGCCAATCAATTAGGCTACGATCATTATGAAAATACTGCGTCTCGATTGAGGAGACTAATGGCAAGCATTGAAGTCCCTTTTTTGAGCCGACAAAGGATACTCATGGTTATGAGTTACGAAATCCTCCTTTTTGGATGTGAAATCTAGGCGTCGAACTTACAGAGACAAACTACAGAACAGTAGCTCTGGGAATCACTTCACTCATTATCACTGGAAGCTGCTTTATTATTAGCAGGAACGATCCCAATAGACCTTCAGGCAATTAAGTAGAAAAAAGTAATCGAGGTCAAACAACAAGGTGCGAAAATCCAGGAATAAAAGAAACCAGGAATAAAAGGCAAGAAATATGAAGGTACCATACAAAGGACATATGGACACACCGACTTATAACCAATACAAAATTATGGGGTGAATGAAGACAAAGTGAAGTAGCATACTACATAATGATCTCTGATCATGGCAAATCTCTCTGAAGTGTACAGGGCCCAAGGATACAGAGAGTATCCTCAAGTGCCTCAATCAAGGTTCATTTATCGGACTAGATCTCTAGAATGCAACATACGACGAGATACTGAAGATACCCATGCCAGACAATATATTCCTTATTGACCACGCTGATGACATAGCCGCTGTGACAAAAGCAAGAAATACTGAATAGGCTCAACGCTAAACTCGCCATACCATGATACGCGCGAACGACTGGTTAGATACGTATGGCTTATAATTAGCCATGCAAAAGACCGAACTTCAACTATTAAAGAGACGGCAGCTGCCTCTAGAAATGGAGATGCACGTAGGAGACATGGACAAGGACTAAGACTGGACTCCAAACTAACGCACTCCAGCTTTTTTGCTCTACTTCTGCATCTCTGTAGACTGGACTCCAAACTAACGCACTTCAGGCATATAGAGTACGCAACGGAAAAAAAGTGCTTTGATAACGTCACAACTGAGCAGGTTAATGACAAACAAGCAGAAGAATGAGATTACTAACAGTATACTCCTGTATGAATGTGAGATATCGGCGTCGATCCTACAGAGATGCAGAAGTAGAGCAAAAAAGCTGATTTTAGTACAGAGAATGGTAGCTTTGAGAATTACTTCAGTATATCGCACAGTATCAGGAGAAGCCGCTTTAGTAATAGCAGGAACGAACACCTCCACGCGATTGAGGGGCAAACTATTTTCGAAGCCAAACCACAAGGCGCAAAAGACTTAATACCGAAAATCCAACAAGAGACCAGAGAAAAATGGCAGCAACGATGGAGGGACCAGACTAAGGGCAGAAGGAAGGAAGGGAGCCACCGTGGTGCAATGGTTAGCATGCCCGCCTTGCATACACAAGGTCGTGGGTTCGATTCCTGCTTCGACCGAACACCAAAAAGTTTTTCAGCGGTGGATTAGCCCACCTCAGTAATGCTGGTGACATTTCTGAGGGTTTCAAAACTTCTCTAAGTGGTTTCACTGCAAAAAGGAGGTCCCTTGTCATTGAGCTTAACATGGAATCGGGCAGCACTCAGTGATAAGAGAGAAGTTCACCAATGTGGTATCACAGTGATACCACATTGGTGATACATCGGGCTGCCACCTAACCTATACCTAAACCTAAGGGCAGAAGGACACATTAACAAATATTTATTAATAAAACACAATCATTTACAATCCATCTTATTTCAACGACTCATAACCGACACAATTTTGACGAGGAAGAATATATGGGAAAAAGAACGTCACCTCAGCCTAGAATCACTTCAGCATACCGCTCTGTATCAGGAGAAGCCGCGTTGGTAATAGCAGGAAGGATCACAATAGAACTCCGGACGATTGAGCGACAAAAGGTTTTCCAGGCCAAATCACAAGGCGCGATACACTTCATACCGAATATCCGACAAGAGATCGGAGATAGCATAATTGGCAGGAAGGATGGAGAAACCAGACTAAGGGCAGATGGACACATCGACTCATAACCGACACAATTTTGACGAGGAAGAAGATATGGGGAAGAGAACGGCAGCAATGATACTGACCTCCAGGCGAATGGGAGGCAAAAGTTTTTAGAGCCCAAACAACAAGGCGCGACAAAATTGACACCGAACATTCAACAAGAGATCAGTGATAAATTGAACCAAGAACCATGGATGAACGAGACAAAGAGCAATTGGACACGCCGACCTATAACTGACATACAATTATGGCGAGAGAGAGAGAGAATATATGGGACAGTGACGTATTACATGACTCAGATGCTCTCTGATTACGGCTACTTTCGACGGTATCTCTGCATTGCATTGCATGGGGAAATCCAGATCAGAAAACTATCTTTACGAAGAAGAAGAGGCCACGGATGATGTCGAACATACATTCTTTAGATGTAGCCGGTGGGAAGAACGTCGGAGAAGGGTGACACATGAAATTGGACTTGTCTCTACGGGAAATATAATCCACAAGATGGTACAAAATGAGAGGAACTGAGAGGCTATAAGGCATTATGTAGAACACATTCTTCGCAAGAAAAATGTAGACATGAACGCGACCGCGACCGAACATCTAACAAGAGATCAAAGATAAATGGCAGGATCGATGAAGGAATGAGACAGAGGCCAGAAGGACACACCGACCTATAACTGACATACAATTATGGTGCGAGCGAAGATATGGGGAAGTGACGAATTAGATGACTCACATGCTCTTCGGTCACGGCTACTTTCGAAAGTATCTGCATTAGAGATGTGCGCGTGACACGAAATACCCGTGACACGCGTGAATCACGTGAGTCGTGAATGGAACTAAAATAAATGGCGTGCGTGAGCGTGCGTGAGAAATAAAATCGGCTCGCGAATGTGCATGAATAAAATTTCTGCCAAATCACGCTCCAGGTCAAAAACCTATATTTACGAAGAAGAAAAGGGGTAGCGGTAGAATGAATGAACAAAACCGGTGGATGAAAAACGATCCACCGGTTTTGCTTACTCTAGTACTAGTTCGATAGGTTTCACTTATTCCGACTTATTTTCTCAAATGTTTTCTTAAATTTCTATACCATACTCCTATTGATAGAAAAATTCCCTGGCCGATTTGGACAAATGGAAAAACTAACAATCGACTACACACACAGAGTCAGTAACACAATGGCGCTAAACTATGTAACGTAACAATTCGACAACAAATTCCATCTATGATGCAATGTTGGATTTACTGGGTCTTGATAAGAGCTAAAGCAATAAAATAAAACAAATGTACACAGAAAACATCTGCTGAATAAGGCCGAGGATCTATGTTCATAATAAACCGTGCACAATTATCCTGTTTTTGCTAAACAAGTTATCACTTGGGAATTTCAAAAGAAAATAAACTCTGTGTACCTGTGGCCTTCCCAACCAAAAAAAAAGTAAACCAACAATCTTTGGTAGCCACAAGAGGTAAAGTGGAAAAACAGGTAAATGTTCACCATGGCGGCAAAATATCAAAAGAATCTCTTTTTTTTATTTTTGCTTTTTGATAAGTGTTAGAATTTTATGGGATTTGTTTTCTGTTTTGAGTTTCTCTTTATACTCTAAGGCCACTTTTGAATTGACCGTTTGACTTCCTGGTAAATGGTTTTGTATTAATGAAATTTCTTATGGATAATATTTAATTTAATTCAGGACTGAAGAGTATAACTAATTCAGATTTGTTTTACAATAGAATTATTATTTCAGATTTTAAAACGATTTCAATTCAGAATAGAAAGTAATGTGACGAAGCTTATAAGTCCTCCACGTCTGTATATAAGCCTAAAAATAAATTTACATTAAATTTCATTTAATTAAGTTTAGTTTTAATTTAATTTGAATTTAATTTGAATTTAATTTGAATTTAATTTGAATTTAATTTTAATTTAATTTGAATTTAATTTTAATTTAATTTTAATTTAATTTTAATTTAATTTTAATTTTAATTTAATTTGAATTTAATTTGAATTTAATTTGAATTTAATTTGAATTTAATTTGAATTTAATTTGAATTTAATTTGAATTTAATTTGAATTTAATTTGAATTTAATTTGAATATAATTTGAATTTAGTTTGAACTTAATTTGAATTTAATTTGAATTTAATTTGAATTTAATTTAATTTAATTTAATTTAATTTAATTTAATTTAATTTAATTTAATTTAATTTAATTTAATTTAATTTAATTTAATTTAATTTAATTTAATTTAATTTAATTTAATTTAATTTAATTTAATTTAATTTAATTTAATTTAATTTAATTTAATTTAATTTAATTTAATTTAATTTAATTTAATTTAATTTAATTTAATTTAATTTAATTTAATTTAATTTAATTTAATTTAATTTAATTTAATTTAATTTAATTTAATTTAATTTAATTTAATTTAATTTAATTTAATTTAATTTAATTTAATTTAATTTAATTTAATTTAATTTAATTTAATTTAATTTAATTTAATTTAATTTAATTTAATTTAATTTAATTTAATTTAATTTAATTTAATTTAATTTAATTTAATTTAATTTAATTTAATTTAATTTAATTTAATTTAATTTAATTTAATTTAATTTAATTTAATTTAATTTAATTTAATTTAATTTAATTTAATTTAATTTAATTTAATTTAATTTAATTTAATTTAATTTAATTTAATTTAATTTAATTTAATTTAATTTAATTTAATTTAATTTAATTTAATTTAATTTAATTTAATTTAATTTAATTTAATTTAATTTAATTTAATTTAATTTAATTTAATTTAATTTAATTTAATTTAATTTAATTTAATTTAATTTAATTTAATTTAATTTAATTTAATTTAATTTAATTTAATTTAATTTAATTTAATTTAATTTAATTTAATTTAATTTAATTTAATTTAATTTAATTTAATTTAATTTAATTTAATTTAATTTAATTTAATTTAATTTAATTTAATTTAATTTAATTTAATTTAATTTAATTTAATTTAATTTAATTTAATTTAATTTAATTTAATTTAATTTAATTTAATTTAATTTAATTTAATTTAATTTAATTTAATTTAATTTAATTTAATTTAATTTAATTTAATTTAATTTAATTTAATTTAATTTAATTTAATTTAATTTAATTTAATTTAATTTAATTTAATTTAATTTAATTTAATTTAATTTAATTTAATTTAATTTAATTTAATTTAATTTAATTTAATTTAATTTAATTTAATTTAATTTAATTTAATTTAATTTAATTTAATTTAATTTAATTTAATTTAATTTGAATTTAATTTAATTTCATTCCGAAAACCTCAGTCATTTTCTTTGGGAAGTCTTTAGATTTGACTTCATCTCTATTGACGATAAGAAATTTAACGCCGTCATAGTTCCCAAAGATAACGGCTTAGAGATGTCGCCTTTACAGGTGTATCTTCAATGTTGTTAGGAGTTACAAAGTGAAGCTCTTCTCTTTGTTGTTGTTGTGGGAATAGATGGTCGGTTTGTTCTCTTTGTTTATGAGAATATGTGTAGTAATCATTTAACCTTTTCGGTTTGTTGTTGCCGTTGTTTTTGTTTTAATAAAGTTCACGTAGGTTTTTAATGGAGAGAACAAACCAAAAACAGTAAGACCAACACCAACAACAAAACCTTATCAAGCATCAAGCGGTAGATGATAAATAACACAAACGTTTTGTACCAAGCGGCATCAGTGTCCGTCCATGGTTTAGCCACATCAGTTGCAGTTCACAAGGCGCCGCCACCAATGATAATTTTTTTTATGACCTACCATTCCATGGAGTATGTTCATTTTCTTGTCTTAACAGATTTGCACGAACAAAAAGAAATCATGATTTGTTTCGTCTGATGTTCTTCTTCCCTGCATAAGCTGTGATTTGATGTGATTTCGTCCTTTTTCTTGTTTTTTATGCTTTCTTTACTCGCCCTCCCGAAACAAGAAAGACATTTTGTCTGGCATTTAACAACACAATGCCATAAATCATTGCCATTCATCACATATTCCCGCTGTATTTTGCATTTCTGTCAAGACCTCGAAAAAGCCAAGCCAAGCCGAGATTGCTTCTATTTGTCTAAAGGGGGGAAATTCATTAAATGGTGACAACTCGAAAACGATCATCATAAGGATTTGACAATTCTATGGGACCAATTGTTGGTGTAGGTTTTTGGTTTAAAACAGCTGTTGCCAAATGATCAGTGTTGCCAATATGATAGCATTTTTTCGTTAGCTTTCTAGTGGAAAAAATAGAACTTAAAAATGTTTAAATATTATTTAACCCTTAAATGTGCCTGTATCTTTTAAGATATTGTCAAAATATTATTTCTATAGAAAATTTTGTCAAAATATTATTTCTATAGAAAATTTTGTCAAAATTTTATTTCTATAGAAAATTTTGTCAAAATTTTATTTCTATAGAAAATTTTGTCAAACTTTTATTTCTATAGAAAATTTTGTCAAAATTTTATTTCTATAGAAAATTTTGTCAAAATTTTATTTCTATAGAAAATTTTGTCAAAATTTTATTTCTATAGAAAATTTTGTCAAAATTTTATTTCTATAGAAAATTTTGTCAAAATTTTATTTCTATAGAAAAATTTGTCACATGTTATTTCTACAGAAAATTTTGTCAAAATTTTATTTCTATAGAAAATTTTGTCAAAATTTTATTTCTATAGAAAATTTTGTAAAAATTTTATTTCTATAGAAAATTTTGTCAAAATTTTATTTCTATAGAAAATTTTGTCAAAATTTTATTTCTATAGAAAATTTTGTCAAAATTTTATTTCTATAGAAAATTTTGTCAAAATTTTATTTCTATAGAAAATTTTGTCAAAATTTTATTTCTATAGAAAATTTTGTCAAAATTTTATTTCTATAGAAAATTTTGTCAAAATTTTATTTCTATAGAAAATTTTGTCAAAATTTTATTTCTATAGAAAAATTTGTCACATTTTATTTCTACAGAAAATTTTGTCAAAATTTTATTTCTATAGAAAATTTTGTCAAAATTTTATTTCTATAGAAAATTCTGTCAAAATTTTATTTCCATAGAAAATTTTGTCAACATTTTATTTCTATAGAAAATTTTTGTCAAAATTTTATTTCTATAGAAAATTTTGTCAACATTTTATTTCTATAGAAAATTTTGTCAACATTTTATTTCTAAAGAAAACTTTGTCAAAATTTCATTTCTATAGAAAATTTTTTCAAAGTTTTATACTGTAGAAAATTTTGTCAAAATTTGTTGTTGTTGTTTTGTCAAAATTTCATTTCTATAGAAAATTTTTTCAAAGTTTTATACTGTAGAAAATTTTGTCAAAATTTGTTGTTGTTGTTTTGTCAAAATTTTATTTCTATAGAAAATTTTGTCAAAATTTTATTTCTGTAGAAAATTTTGTCAACATTTTATTTCTAAAGAAAACTTTGTCAAAATTTCATTTCTATAGAAAAATTTTTCAAAATTTTATACTGTAGAAAATTTTGTCAAAATTTGTTATTGTTGTTTTGTCAAAATTTTATTTCTATAGACAAGTTTGTCAAAATTTTATTTCTAAAGAAAATTTTGTCAAAATTTTATTTTTATAGAAAATTTTGTCAAAATTTTATTTCTATAAAAAAATTTGTCAAAATTTTATTTCTATAGAAAATTTTGCCAAAATTGTATTTCTATAGAAAATTTTGTCAAAATTTTATTTCTATAGAAAATTTTGTCAAAATTTTATTTCTATAGAAAATTTTGTCAAAATTTTATACTGTAGAAAATTTTCTCAAAATTTTATTTCTATAGAAAATTTTGTCAAAATTTCATTTCTATAGAAATTTTTTTCAAAATTTAATGCTGTAGAAAATTTTGTCAAAATTTGTTGTTGTTGGTTTGTCAACATTTTATTTCTATAGACAATTTTGTAAAAATTTTATTTCTATAGAAAATTTTGTCAAAATTTTATTTCTATAGAAAACTTTGTCAAAATTTCATTTCTGTAGAAAATTTTTTCAAAATTTTATACTGTAGAAAATTTTGTCAAAATTTGTTGTTGTTGTTGTTTTGTCAAAATTTTATTTCTATAGACAATTTTGTCAAAATTTTATTTCTATAGAAAATTTTGTCAAAATTTTATTTCTATAGAAAATTTTATCAAAATTTTATTTCTATAGAAAATGTTGTCAAAATTTTATTTCTATAGACAATTTTGTCAAAATTTTATTTCTATAGAAAATTTTGTCAAAATTTTATTTCTATAGAAAATTTTGTCAAAATTTTATTTCTATAGAAAATTTTGTCAAAATTTTATTTCTATAGAAAATTTTGTCAAAATTTCATTTCTATAGAAAATTTTGTCAAAATTTTATTTCTATAGAAAATTTTGTCAAAATTGTATTTCTATAGAAAATTTTGTCAAAATTTTATTTCTATAGAAAATTTTGTCAAAATTGTATTTCTAAAGAAAATTTTGTCAACATTTTATTTCTACAAAAAATTTAGTCGAAATTTTATTTCTATAGAAAATTTTATCAAAATTTTATTTCAAAGTTTTTACGTAAAAGGTTTATTCTGGTTGTTTTTTTGCCAAATTTTATTTCTATAGAAAATTTTGTCAAAATTTTATTTCTATAGAAAATTTTGTCCAAATTTTATTTCTATAGAAAATTTTGTCAAAATTTTATTTCTATCGAAAATTTTGTCAACATTTTATTTTTACAAAAAATTTTGTCAACATTTTATTTCTATAGAAAATTTTGTCAACATTTTATTTCTATAGAAAACTTTGTCAAAATTTCATTTCTGTAGAAAATTTTTTCAAAATTTTATACTGTAGAAAATTTTGTCAAAATTTGTTGTTGTTGTTGTTTTGTCAAAATTTTATTTCTATAGACAATTTTGTCAAAATTTTATTTCTATAGAAAATTTTGTCAAAAGTTTATTTCTATAGACAATTTTATCAAAATTTTATTTCTATAGAAAATTTTGTCAAAATTTTATTTCTATAGAAAATGTTGTCAAAATTTTATTTCTATAGAAAATTTTGTCAAAATTTTATTTCTATAGAAAATTTTGTCAAAATTTCATTTCTATAGAAAATTTTGTCAAAATTTCATTTCTATAGAAAATTGTGTCAAAATTTTATTTCTATAGAAAATTTTGTCAAAATTGTATTTCTATAGAAAATTTTGTCAAAATTTTATTTCTATAGAAAATTTTGTCAAAATTGTATTTCTAAAGAAAATTTTGTCAACATTTTATTTCTACAAAAAATTTTGTCGAAATTTTATTTCTATAGAAAATTTTATCAAAATTTTATTTCAAAGTTTTTACGTCAAAGTTTTATTCTGTTTGTTGTTTTGCCAAATTTTATTTCTATAGAAAATTTTGTCAAAATTTTATTTCTATAGAAAATTTTGTCCAAATTTTATTTCTATAGAAAATTTTGTCAAAATTTTATTTCTATCGAAAATTTTGTCAACATTTTATTTTTACAAAAAATTTTGTCAACATTTTATTTCTATAGAAAATTTTGTCAACATTTTATTTCTATAGAAAACTTTGTCAAAATTTTATTTCTATAGAAAATTTTGTCAAAATTTGTTGTTGTTGGTTTGTCAAAATTTTATTTCTATAGACAATTTTGTCAAAATTTTATTTCTATAGAAAATTTTGTCAAAATTTTATTTCTATAGAAAATTTTATCAAAATTGTATTTCTATAGAAAATTTTGTCAAAATTTTATTTCTATAGAAAATTTTGTCAAAATTTTATTTCTATAGAAAATTTTGTCAAAATTTTATTTCTATAGATAATTTTGTCAAAATTTTATTTCTATAGAAAATTTTGTCAAAATTTTATTTCTAAAGAAAATTTTGTCAACATTTGATTTCTACAAAAAATTTTGTCGAAAGTTTATTTCTATAGAAAATTTTATCAAAATTTTATTTCAAAGTTTTTACGTCAAAGTTTTATTCTGTTTGTTGTTATTGTTTTGTCAAAATTTTATTTCTATTCAAAATTTTGCCACAATTTTATTTCTAAAAAAAATTTTGTCAACATTTTATTTCTGCAGAAAATTTTGTCAAAATTTTATTCCTGTAGAAAATTTTGTCAAAATTTTATTTCTATAGAAAATTTTGTCAAAATTTTATTTCTATAGAAAATTTTGTCAAAATTATATTATAATTTTCCATACAAATTTTGACACAGGACACAGGAAAAGAGGACATTTTTGCCGAAAAGGATTTTTGTAGTGGATTTATTTGTAACGGAGAAATGTTTCGTTTACCGCATATCGCTAGATGTCGTGATAATCAGTCGCCTATTTAGGGTTTCCCATTAAAAATAGAACTAAACAAGAGTTCGCGTAACGCCTATCGCTATCATTGTGCTTGCTCACTAAAACATTTTGCCAAATACGAATTACAAAAAAACACTTGGGTTGATGGATATATTACCACAAATCTTAATAATAATAATAATAATATTAGTTTTTAATGCCGACATTAAAAAGCTTTGAAATAATTTGTTAAAAAATTTAATTAAATTCATTAAAAATATTTAAAATTTTCATTTCTTCTTTTACTTGTGTAAATCATCTAAATGATGGCCCATTATAAATTCAACCGCAACACGAACTTTTCTAATTTGGAATTAATAACAAAATCTGTGAAGACAAAAGCCAAAAAACGAAAAAGAAAACTCCAACTACTAAGGAAACGTAAAACAACAAAATTAATAATACCAAAAAAAGTTAATTCTTTTTAAACAGAAGTTTATAACTGAGCCAGAAAAGTCAAAACCCCTTGTCATTCCAAGCTGACAATCGCTCATCATATCATGTCATTCGTCAGTCAAAGTAAACCTCAACGTATTGTAATTTTGTGGTTTGATTAAACAAAAGAAAAAAGTTCAAGCTAAGGTGAAAAAGAAATCTGAGAAGCTATGAAATGTGTAGGAAAAAACACTAGTCTACAAAAATTAATTGGGTGGGTTAACTTTAAGCATCATTAATATTTTCGGAAAAACAAACAAATCTCATTTTGCAAAATTTTATTTGTATAGAAAATTTTCTCTCTTAATTTTACAGCAAATATTTCTACAGAAAATTTTCTCAAAATTTTATTTCTATAGGAATTTTCTCAAAATTTCATTTCTAAAGAAATTTTTCTCAAAATTTTATTTTTATTGAAAATTTTCTCAAAATTTTATTTCTATAGAAAATTTCTCAAAAATTTATTTCTATAGAAAATTTTCTCAAAATTTTATTTCTATAGAAAATTTTCTCAAAATTTTATTTCTATAGAAAATTTTCTCAAAATTTTATTTCTACAGAAAATTTTCTCAAAATTTTATTTCTACGGAAAATTTTCTCAAAATTTTATTTCTATAGAAATTTTCTTAAAATTTTATTTCTACAGAAAATTTTCTCAAAATTTTATTTTTATTGAAAATTTTCTCAAAATTTTATTTCTATAGAAAATTTTCTCAAAATTTTATTTCTATAGAAAATTTTCTACAAATTTTATTTCTATAGAAATTTTACGCCAAAGTTTTATTTTGTTTGTTGTTGTTGTTTTGTCAAAATTTTATTTCTATAGAAAATTTTGTCAAAATATTTTTACTGTAGAAAATGTTGTCACAATTTTATTTCTAAAGAAAAATTTGTCACAATTTTATTTCTAAAGAAAATCTTGTCAACATTTTATTTCTATAGAAAATTTTGTCAAAATTAAAAAAAAAAAAATTAGAAAATTTTCTCAAAACTTTATTTCTATCGAAAATTCTCTCCAAATTTTATTTCTGTAGAAAATTTTCGCAAAATTTTATTTCTATAGAAAATTTTCGTAAAATTTTATTTCTATTGAACATTTCCTAAAAATTTTATTTCTATAGAAAATTCTCTCAAAATTTTATTTCTGTAGAAAATTTTGTCAACATTTTATTTCTATAAAAATTTTCGCGAAATTTTATTTCTATAGTAGATTTTCGCAAAATTTTATTTCTATAGAGAATTTTCTCAAAATTTCATTTCTACAGAAATTTTCCTCAAAATTTTATTTCTATAGAAAATTTTCTCAAAATTTTATTTCTACAGAAAATTTTCTCAAAATTTTATTTCTACAGAAAATTTTCTCAAAATTTTATTTCTATAGAAATTGTCTCAAAATTTTATTTCTACAGAAATTTTTCTCAAAATTTTATTTTTATTGAAAATTTTCTCAAAATTTTATTTCTATAGAAACTTTACGTCAAAGTTTTATTTTGTTTGTTGTTGTTGTTTTGCCAAAATTTTATTTCTATAGAAAATTTTGTCAAAATTTTATTACTGTAGAAACACACAATTCTCACAATTTTATTTCTAAAGAAAAATTTGTCACAATTTTATTTCTAAAGAACATTTTGTCAACATTTTATTTCTATAGAAATTTTGTCAAAATTTTTTTCTACAGAAAATTTTGTCAAAATTAAAAAAAAAATAGAAAATTTTCTCAAAACTTTATTTCTATCGTAAATTCTCTCAAAATTTTATTTCTATAGAAAATTTTCTCAAAACTTTATTTCTATAGAAAATTTTCTCAAAGTTTTATTTCTATTGAACATTTTCTCAAAATTTTATTTCTATAGAAATTTTTCTCAACATTTTATTTCTATAGAAAATTTTCTCAAAATTTTATTTCTATAGAAAATTTTCTCAAAACTTTATTTCTATAGAAAATTTTCTCAAAATTTTATTTCTATAGAAAATTTTCTCAAAACTTTATTTCTATAGAAAATTTTCTCAAAATTTTATTTCTATAGAAAATTTTGTAAAAATTTTATTTCTATATAAATTTTGGTAAAAATTTTATTTCTATAAAAAATTTTGTCAAAATTTTATTTCTATAAAAATTTTTCTCAACATTTTATTACTACAGAAAATTTTAATTTTACAGAAAATATTTCTACAGAAAATTTTCTCAAAATTTTATTTCTACAGAAATTTTTCTCAAAATTTTCTTTTTATTGAAAATTTTCTCAAAATTTTATTTCTATTGAACATTTCCTCAAAATTTTATTTCTATAGAAAATTTTCTCAAAATTTTATTTCTATAGAAAATTTTCTAAAAAATTTTATTTCTATAGAAAATTTTCTCAAAATTTTATTTCTATAGAAATTTTACGTCAAAGTTTTATTTTGTTTGTTGTTGTTGTTTTGTCAAAATTTTATTTCTATAGAAAATTTTCTCAAAATTTTATTTCTATAGAAATTGTCTCAAAATTTTATTTCTACAGAAATTTTTCTCAAAATTTTATTTTTATTGAAAATTTTCTCAAAATTTTATTTCTATAGAAATTTTACGTCAAAGTTTTATTTTGTTTGTTGTTGTTGTTTTGTCAAAATTTTATTTCTATAGAAAATTTTGTCAACATTTTATTTCTATAGAAATTTTTCAAAATTTTTTCTACAGAAAATTTTGTTAAAATTTAAAAAAAAATAGAAAATTTCCTCAAAACTTTATTTCTATCGAAAATTCTCTCCAAATTTTATTTCTATAGAAAATTTTCGTAAAATTTTATTATATTACATGTTAGCCTGATACCGAAACAGGCAATTGACGTCCAAATGCATTATATCTAATTATACAATTATTTTTCGAGCTTTATGGACAGATATAGATTAAGGAACATGGTTAAAAAGCCATTGAAAAGAATCTGGCGTTTTCTTTTCAATGGCTCTATTAACCATGTTCCTTAATCTATATCTGTCCATAAAGCTCGAAAAATAATTGTATAATTAGAGTAAAATTTTATTTCTATTGAACATTTTCTCAAAATTTTATTTCTATAGAAAATTTTCTCAAAATTTTATTTCTATAGAAATTTTACGTCAAAGTTTTATTTTGTTTGTTGTTGTTGTTTTGTCAAAATTTCATTTCTATAGAAAATTTTGTCAAAATTTTATTTCTATAAAAATTTTGTCAAAATTTTATTTCTATAGAAATTTTGTCAAAATTTTTTTCTACAGAAAATTTTGTCAACATTTTATTTCTATAGAAGTTTTTCAAAATTTTTTCTACAGAAAATTTTGTCAAAATTTAAAAAAAATAGAAAATTTCCTCAAAACTTTATTTCTATCGAAAATTCTCTCCAAATTTTATTTCTATAGAAAATTTTCGTAAAATTTTATTTCTATTGAACATTTTCTCAAAATTTTATTTCTATAGAAATTTTCGCGAAATTTTATTTCTATAGTAAATTTTCGCAAAATTTTATTTCTATAGAGAATTTTATTAAAATTTTATTTCTATAAAAAATTTTGTTAAAATTTTATTTCTATAGAAAATTCTCTCAAAATTTTATTTCTATAGAAAAGTTTCTCAAAATGTTATTTGTATAGAAAATTTTCTCAAAATTTTATTTCTTTAGAAAATTTTCTTAAAATTTAATTTCTGTAGAAAATTTTCTCAAAATGTTATTTCTTTAGAAAATTTTTTTGCTATAGAAAATTTTCTATAGAAATAAAATTTTGAGAAAATTTTGGCAAAATTTTATTTCTATAGAAAATTTTCGCAAAATTTTACTTCTATAGAAAATTTTACTTTTATAGAAATTTTGTCAAAATTGTATTTCTATAGAAATTTTGCCAAAATTTTATTTCTATAAATTTGGATTGTAACATATCCCAGCTTGCCATGGATTTTGTTTATTAGTGTCAAAAGCATTATAAAAATGCCTCCTTCTCATGCAAGATCATTTGGTGGCCACTATTCGTGCGGTTAGTGTTTTTTGATGGCAATTGGCACAATGGACATGTGGCACCACCGTACATTGACGATAACATAAGAAGAAGAGGATAAAGTTTTTTTGCATTTAGTTTTTTTGCATTTCCGTAATTTTTGCATTTAGCTTAATTCTCCATTTTGTTGTTTTTTTTTTTAAGATAAATGTCCAATACTCTGATATGTAATGAACCTTGACTGCTTGTGCACTTGGCCATACCTAAAAAAAAAAAAATAAAAAAAAACCAACAAATCTTGTATATCCACAAAGCTTTTATGGTTTTTAGTTTCTTGGTCATGGGAAGTTTCATTATTATATCCCATCAAACCATCATTCTTCATTCATGTCCATTTAAGTCCATTCATGATTTCGTTTACTGCTTCTCGGCTATATCAAGGCATACGTCTTTTACATTTTGGCAAAAATATTTTCCACCATTGCATTGTTGCAAAAGTTTTCGTTTCGTATTTTTTAATTTACAGACAAAATGTTATCAAAAATTTCGAAACATTTTCTCACACCATAATGGTGAGGTATTAGGCCAGATCTCCTTGTTATTGGCCATGAGATGTGGTGACTTTTACTTTGATTTAAAATTCTTTTGCGTAAACAAAAAACAAATCCGAAAATAGGTTAAATATTTCAAAACAAAAATGTATTATGAAAAACAAGTCAAAAGTCAAAAAAATAATTTAATTAAAATATTTAATTAAAAAATTTATTTTTTAAGTATTTAAATTGAATATTTTCAATTAATTAATTTTAATTTTAATTTTTAATTTTTAATTGTTTTAATTGTGAGCGGGAATAATTAAAATAATTTAATTAAAATATTTAATTAAAAAATTTATTTTTTAAGTATTCAAATTGAATATTTTCAATTAATTAATTTTAAATTTAATTTTTAATTTTAATTTTTTTTATTTTAATTTTAATTATGAATTTAATTTTAAATTGTAATTAAATTAAATTTAAAAAAATATATATAAAATTAATTTCAATACTTCATCCCATTTTCATTTGTTAATATCACCTTTATCTTTTTTTGCCATTTATCCTTTATTGTCTACATTGACACGTATTTAATATTCTCATCGCATCATCACTTTAGCCTCCCTCTCTGGGTGCATAATTAGGCAAACTTTCCCTTTGGCTCAGCATTCATCTTTTATTCATGGGCATTGTACACAACATAACAACAGTAAATCCTTTTTTGTGTGCTAATCACAAACTAAAAAAAATTACATTAGGTTCTTTAACACAACAAAGCATGGGATGGATTTCCTCTTTAAGGATCATTACTCGTCACTGTTGTCATTTTAAGCCTTTGCATATCCCATCAGCCTAACATGGCTCCAGGTTTTGTAAAAACTCACCTCACCTACACTAAAAATAAAGTATTTGTCTACACATCATTTCAATCCCTTATATATACTCTCCCTCTCTCTCTCTCTCTCTTATTGATGTGTCTCTATGGATTACGATTTCTGCATAGGCATTTCTTTATTATTCCTGAACAGTGATAAAAGAGTACCGAAGCAATTAGTTTTAAGCCATTGGATTTTCTATTTTGTATGCAAACTATGGAAAACTAATAAACACTAAGAGAGGTAAGAGAGATTGTCATTATTTGTCAATGAGAGTGTATGTGGGTTGTGGCCTACGGCGAAAATTTAATGAACCATAGTAATGTAAATTATTCTGTATAAACCGTTACATTAGAGGTAATACCAAGAAATTGTCTACCCTAAATGAAGATGGAGATGTCAGAGGAGGACAAAGTGGTATAAACCCAACAATGATTTTATCTCCATTTCATTGAAAATAAAACCATGAAATTAGCAGTTCATGAGAGATTGTCGGTTTGTCTGCCACAGAAAAATGTCTTTACATACTTTCAGGTGTCATAACTCTATGAAATATCGGTTAGTTGCTCCTTAAGTCTAATGCAAAAAAAAAAATACACCCTGTGACAAATTTATAAATATCCCGCTCTTCTTGTACTGTCGTAAAAATTTGTTCCATATTCCAAATCCAACAAATTTAGCCTAATTAAGGCTTAAATGTAAACGACCGGTATGGTGGTGGTGAGTACTTCAATAAATCGTAATAATTACGTCTAATGAACTCAACTTTGGAAAATTTTGAATGAAAATCAAAACAAAAAACTAAGGAGTTCACCATAATGATTTTGTATTTGTTATTCCATAGAAATGAATAAATGTGTAAGAAAAACACAAACAAAAAAATCAAGCATTTTTAATAGATTTTGTTAGGTATAATTTTCAATTAGTCATGGGACGAGAAGACGAAAAAGAGCCTTAAGGAAATAGAAGAAAAATGGGTGAATAGGAAAAAAAAAATATGACTGGAAAAAGATCAACCACTACAAGTTACAACTTTATGGAATCGAAGGAGAAAGCAATTAAACCATTCCAGTGTGGCTGATATGTAATGCAATCAATTTCAGGTTTGTATCATTTCTATACACCTTCTCTGACAGATTGTTTAAAAAAAAATCCACAATAATTTTAATTTCGTTCAAAATTCACATGGCAACACTGCTGCTACACGGTCATTTCGAGGTATTTGCTTATGTTGTTGTTTGTTTATTTGAAGATTCTGGCTAAGCGTACGTATGTATGTGTATGTGTGTGGTCTTTTGAGATCACCACACCACACCAGAAACTAAAGAGAGGAATTCTTCAGCTATGTCATTGTAATGAAAACACGTCTAGAATGTTTAACCATTTTAAGTGGTGGTTGATGAATGCTGTCTTGGTGGCTTTTCATCCATACTTTGGACAATCTCTACTATCTCTATATGGACCACAGCAACCATGATGATCAATATTTGTATTTATAACTGCAAGCATGATCATGCATAGTTTTGACCATATTTGTTAATACTTATAATTTGATGTTTTTTCCTTCCTTTTTTTGTTCGTTGTTGTTGTAGTGCTATATCATGCCACCATAGCATAAAAAAGACTGAATTCTTGGTATAACAATAATACACAGTGGGACAAAAGTTTCCAAATTAAAAAAAATGGGAACAATTATTAGGAGATTCGATTAAGAGAATCCGGGAGTGTCCAGAAGATTTAAAACAAAGTATAATTTTATTTCTATAGAATATTTTTGCAAAATTTTATTGCTAGAGAAAATTTTGTCAAAATATTATTTTAACAGAAAATTTTTATCAAAATTTTATTTCTAAAGAAAATTTTTGCAAAATTTAATTTCTAGAGAAATTTTTTTAAAAAATTTTATTTCTATAGAAAATTTTTGTCAAAATTTTATTTCTAAAGAAAATTTTGTCAAAATTTTATTTCCATAGAAAATTTTGTCAAAATTTTATTTCTATAGAAAATTTTTGTCAAAATTTTATTTCTATAGAAAATTTTTGTCAAAATTTTATTTCTATAGAAAATTTTTGTCAAAATTTTATTTCTATAGAAAATTTTTGTCAAAATTTTATTTCTAAAGAAAATTTTGTCAAAATTTTATTTCTATAGAAAATTTTTGTCAAAATTTTATTTCTATGGAAAATTTTTGCAAAATTTTATTTCTATAGAAAATTTTTGCAAAATTTTATTTCTATAGAACATTTTTTTAAAAATTTTATTTCTAAAGAAAATTTTGTCAAAATTTTATTTCTATAGAAAATTTTTGTCAAAATTTTATTTCTATAGAAAATTTTTGTCATAATTTTATTTCTATAGAAAATTTTTGCAAAATGTTATTTCTATAGAAAATTTTTGCAAAATTTTATTTCTATAGAAAATTTTTGTCAAAATTTTATTTCTATAAAAAAATTTTGCAAAATTTTAATTTTATAGAAAATATTTGTCAAAATTTTATTTCTACAGAAAATTTTTGTCAAAATTTTATTTCTATAGAAAATTTTTGTCAAAATTTTATTTCTATAGAAATTTTTTTTAAAAATTTTATTTCATAAGAAATTTTATTTCCATAGAAGCTTTTGTCAAAATTTTATTTCTATAGAATATTTTTGCAAAATTTTATTTCTATTGAAAATTTTTGCAAAATTTTATTTCTATAGAAAATTTATTCAAAATTTTATTTCTATTGAAAATTTTTGCAAAATTTTATTTCTATAGAAAATTTTCATCAAAATTTTATTTCTATTGAAAATTTTTGCAAAATTTTATTTCTATAGAAAATTTTCATCAAAATTTTATTTCTATAGAAAATTTTGTCAAAATGTTATTTCTGTACAACATTTTGCCCAAATTTTATTTCTATAGAAAATTTTGTCAAAATTATTTTCTATCTATGAATTAGCTCTTAGTTGGAGAGGAATGTTTTGCAAAATCTACCAAAATATTAAAAGTTCTACGAAACAGTAAAAAATCTACCATTTTTGGTAGAATTCTACCAACTGTGACAACCGTGGTTACATTACGTGTCTCTTTCTCTCTCTTTTGATGGTCTCTCATTGTCTCTTAAATCGATTAGCTTCTTCTGGATTCTACAGGCAACTAAGATCTCTCTCTTCTCCCGTCTCATTAATAAAATCTCAAGTGCTCATTTGTTATTCTCTCGTCTACATAGTTATGTATATTAGGTGTAGGTATGTGACATATCTCCATTGGGGCCTAAGATTCTCTTCTATTGAGATTTGTCGTTGATTTGTGTATCTCTTAGATCAGCATTTTTCTAATCTAAGCGCAATCTTGAACAAGAAAAATCTCAATAATCAAATTAAACATTGGCTTTTGCGTTTATTTTATCTAAACTTTATTTTAGGGCATCAAACTATTTTACAATATTGAGGACAATTTTCCTTTTTTTAATTAAATTAGAGTATATATGATTTTTCATTAAATTCCAGGATTCCTGTATTCATATCCCCCAAGGACATATGAAAGCAACAAATTTCATCTCACTGTGCCGTGAGTATTGAACCAAACCAAAACCAAGGTATCGGTTACTATATACTTATCTCTATCTGGTTTTTTTTGTTTTCAAATCATTACATGCACGCAATATTAATAGTTTTTCCATTTAATACAATTCTTGTTTTTTCTTCTTCTTTATCCATCACCTACTTCAACGGCCATTGGCATAGTATCCATCTACCATGAGTTATTCTGAATACTCTTAGAGATGTGGTGGCATTTTTAAAATAAGTCAACAAGACATGAATGGTATCGTAAATGAATTGAGTATTTTTAACACCTTCATCTTTAACACGAACTAAGTGACACATAAATGGCACAATGTCAGATTATGAAATGTCGATCTCTTTTATTCGTAGTCTTGGCGATTATTTTTTAATGTTATTTGCCTTCGATTTTAGTCTTCTGATTTTATAATATCAATAGTCCCCACAAATATCCTAGTCTCGAGTATTCAATGCATCTTGCATAGTCTTTGGTTGATTCCAGAGTGCTTGAGAGTGATAAAAAACTGAAACTATTGAGAGAGCAAAAGACAAAGTGCTATCATTTGTATGTTATGTGAGCGATTACCATAAGCGATTTAACATGACACCAATGAGAGCACGAATGTTATTATTTACAATGACAAATACCATTGTAAATAATCCCGAGCATAGCTATGAGTATTTAACATGAATGATCTGTGGGAAATACAATTTAACATAAACCTGTAAATGCAAAATGTATGCGTAAAAAAAGGTAATGATGAGTGACATTAGCATTTAACATAATTATTCTTTGAGAACTTCAATTTAACACAGACATAAGTACATACAAAATAAATGTTTGTGTTAAATGTGTAAATGCTAATTCTAAATTAATACAAAATATATTAATTTAAATTACACTATTTTTAAATTAAATGGAATTAGTGTCTCCTATGGTCAATAATCACTAGCATAACCATGACTACTTAACATTCCAATCAGTATTTAACTATTTAACATTAGAAACAACTTTACATAAATCTGTAAATGTAAAATAAATGTACGCTTTAAATAAGGAAATGATGATTGTGACCAAATGGTGCATTTTGATCACCGTTGCCATTCGTGGCAATGGTAACCTACCAAAATATTAAGAAAATTTTACCAAAAATCTACCAAATTAAAAAAATCTTATTTTGAAATTTTTGACTTTGGTCAATGAACTTAGATAATTTGAATTTTATTTCTATAGAAAATTTTGTAAACATTTTTGCAAAATCTTATTTTTATAGAAAATTTTGTCAAAATTTTATTTCTATAGAACATTTTGTCAAAATTTTATCTCTATAGAAAATTTTGTCAAAATTTTATCTCTACAGAAAATTGTGTCAAAATTTTAGTTTTTTAGAAAATTTTGTCACATTTTTTTTTCTATAGGAAATTATTACCAAAATTTTATTTCTATAGAAAATTTGGTCAATTTTAGTTTTTTATGGAAAATATGTCAAAATTTTATTTCTATAGAAAATTTTTCACAAATTTTATTTCTATAGATAATTTTCGCAATAATTTCATTTCTAAAGAAAATTTTTGCACAATTTTATTTCTATAAAAAATTTTGTCAGAATTTTATTTCTATAGACTATTGTCTCAATATTTTTTTTGTATAGAAATAAGATTTTTGTAAAAATTTTCTATAGAAATAAAATTTTGTTAAAAATTTTCTATAGAAAAAAATATTTTGTTAAAAAATTTCTATAGAAAATTTTCTCAAAATTTTTTAAACAAGATTTTCTCAAAATTTTATTTCTATAGAAAATTTTGCCCAAATTTTATTGATATAGAAAATTTTGTCAAAATTTTATTTCTATAGAAAATTTTGTCATAATGTTATTTCTATAGAAAATTTTGTCAAAATTTTATTTCTTTAGAAAATTTTGCCCAAATTTTATTTCTATAGAAAATTTTGTTAAAATTTCATTTCTATGGAAAATGTTGTCAAAGTTTTACTTCTATAGAAAATTTTGTCAAAATTTTATTTCTATAGAAAATTTTGCCCAAATTTTATTTCTATAGAAAATTTTGTCAAAATTTTATTTCTTTAGAAAATTTTGTCATAATGTTATTTCTATAGAAAATTTTGTAAAAAAAAAATTATATCTATAGAAAATTTTATTTTTCTACTTCATTAGCTCTTAAACTCTTTTTGTGATATTTCCGGTTTATGTATGTGTAGTTATAGACCAAAACTTACCTCGAAAACAAGTGGAAAATATAACAAAACTAAATATTTAAATAACAATTAAAAATGCCCAGTGAAGCCTTCAAAAGACAAAAAAAAAAAAAACAATACAATATTCCAAAACACCAGCCATGTTCATATTTTCCCATGCCCATACAAGAGCCAAATCAGGGCATTAAGAAGGTAGAAAGTAAGCGAGTCAACAAATTAATTGTTTGTGTGAATATTGAAAGAAGGGAGGAGAATAAGTTAATGGACCATAGGCCCAAGCATAAACTACATTTTAACCCATTGACCGCCGGTAGCCATCACAAAAGGGCATGCATTTTAAAACTGCTGGGTGGGGGAACCTTTTCTATAATTTTATAGAAATAAAATTTTGACAAATTTTTCTATAGAAATAAAATTTTTACAAAATTTTCTATAGAAAAAAAATTTGCAAAAATTTTCGGTAGAAAAATTTGCAAACATTTTCTAAAGAAATAACATTTTGCCAAATGCTTAGAAAAATTTCTATATAAATAAAATTTTGAGAAAATTTTCTATAGAAATAAAATTTTGTATAGAAATAAGATTTTGGTAAAAAATTTCTATAGAAAAAAATTTTTATAGAAAAAAAAAATTGTTAAAAAATTTTCTATAGAAATAAAATTTTGACAAAATTTTCTATAGAAATAAAATTTTGACACAATTTGCTATAGAAATAAAATTTTGTTAAAAAATTTTCTATAGAAAAAAAATTTTCTATAGAAAAAAAATTTTGTTAAAAAATTTTCTATAGAAATAAAATTTTGACAAAATTTTCTATACAAATAAAATTTTGACACAATTTGCTATAGAAATAAAATTTTGTTAAAAAATTTTCTATAGAAAAAAAATTTTCTATAGAAAAAAAATTTTGTTAAAAAATTTTCTATAGAAATAAAATTTTGACAAAATTTTCTATACAAATAAAATTTTGTTAAAAAATTTTCTATAGAAATAAAATTTTGACAAAATTTTCTATACAAATAAAATTTTGTTAAAAAAATTTCTATAGAAATAAAATTTTGACAAAATTTTCTATAGAAATAAAATTTTTACAACATTTTCTATAGAAATAAAATTTTGACAAAATTTTCTATAGAAATAAAATTTTGACAAAATTTTCTATAGAAAAAAAATTTTGTTAAAAAATTTTCTATAGAAAAAAAATTTTCTATAGAAATAAAATTTTCTATAGAAATAAAATTTTGACAAAATTTTCTATACAAATAAAATTTTGACAAAATTTTCTATACAAATAAAATTTTGTTAAAAAATGTTCTATAGAAATAAAATTTTGACAAAATTTTCTATAGAAATAAAATTTTGACAAAATTTTCTATAGAAATAAAATGTTGACAAAATTTTCTATAGAAATAAAATGTTGACAAAATTTTCTATAGAAATAAAATGTTTACAAAATTTTCTATAGAAATAAAATTTTGACAAAATTTTCTATAGAAAAAAAAATTGTTAAAAAATTTTCTATAGAAATAAAATTTTGACAAAATTTTCTATACAAATAAAATTTTGTTAAAAAATTTTCTATAGAAATAAAATTTTGACAACATTTTCTATAGAAATAAAATTTTGACAAAATTTTCTATAGAAATAAAATTTTGTTAAAAAATTTTCTATAGAAAAAAAAAATTTTGTTAAAAAATTTTCTATAGAAAAAAAATTTGACAAAATTTTCTATAGAAATAAAATTTTGACAAAATTTTCTATAGAAATAAAATTTTGGCAAAATTTTCTATACAAATAAAATTTTGTTAAAAAAAATTTTCTATACAAATAAAATTTTGACAAAATTTTCTATAGAAATAAAATTTTGACAAAATTTTCTATAGAAATAAAATTTTGACAAAATTTTCTATAGAAAAAAAAAATTTGTTAAAAAATTTTCTATAGAAATAAAATTTTGACAAAATTTTCTATAGAAATAAAATGTTGACAAAATTTTCTATAGAAATAAAATTTTGTTAAAAAAAATTTCTATAGAAATAAAATTTTGTTAAAAAAATTTCTATAGAAAAAAAATTTTGTTAAAAAATTTTCTGTAGAAATAAAATGTTGACACAATTTTCTATAGAAATAAAATTTTTACAAAATTTTCTATAGAAATAAAATTTTGTTAAAAAAATTTTTGTTAAAAAAATTTCTATAGAAAAAAAATTTTGTTAAAAAATTTTCTATAGAAATAAAATGTTGACACAATTTTCTATAGAAATAAAATTTTTACAAAATTTTTACAAAATTTTCTATAGAAATAAAATTTTTACAAAATTTGAATTAACTTCATATTTCCCTTCTTTTTGTTTCCTTGGCTGTGCTCATCGCGGCAATGATACCAATCCATAGAGAATCCATACGAGACGTGTACATAATATTGGCGCTTACAAACATTTACATAATGGTAGCTTCTTTAGCAAAATAAAAAATAATCAATCCTACCATGGGCATCCTTGTTTCAATTCGCGTGCGTGTATAGCAAGCCGTTTTGGATGGCATTCCCTCTGTACATACATATTCATACATTACTTACATTCTTAAATAGGAAATACCATAGGAAAATACAAAAACAAAAAAAAAAAAACAAAACAAAAACCAACCTGAAGTTGTCATACACATGGAAAATCCAAATATGCCCACGACACCAAACCAGGCCAAGTATTCAAAGTGAAAGAACATGAAGTTAATAAAAAAGCATACGCACACACATCGAATATACTCTACAATTGAAGGAAATTTCATTAAAATTTAGTCAAAGAATTTTTTTCTTTAAGATAAAACGAACTACATTCTGTTTAACAATATTAAAAAATATTTTTTTTCTCTATTTAGTTCACGATTGGAATTTGTTATTTTAATGTGTAGAAAACTTTTTATCTTCTAGAGAAATTTTGAATAAAATTATAGCATACTTTCAGGCGATATTTTGTTACTACAGAAATGTTTAACATTTAAGCATTTTCAAAATCGCTTAATTTTCTTTACAATAAGAAACGCACAACTCATTCAAGGAATATTAAAAAAAATAAAACTATTTAATCTACGATTGGAATTTGTAATTTTAATATGTAGAAACCTTTTTGTCTTCTAGAGAAAATTTGACTAAAATAATAGCATACTTTTAGGCGATATTTTGTTACTACAAAAGTAGTTTTTTTAACCTTTTCAAAGTTACTTAATTTTTTTTGCAATAACCAACGAACAAATTTCCCATCTCATTCAAGTTTGCCTCCTTTTTCAGGGATAGTGTGCAAAATGAAGAATGTTGTACCAAACCCAAGAAGTACATGGCTGATTCATGGAGTCGAGCTCCGTGAGAACGTAAACGAAACTTAAAAGCAACAACAACAAGAAAATTTGTTTTGGTTTAAGGAATGCAATGAATACCAAAAAGATTGAGGCCAGGTTTCTTTTTTAATCACCAAGGCAATGGTCTTCTTCATGAGACATGGTTGAAGCTAAAACGCAAGAGCCAAAGAGGGTGAAGTAACACTACAACAGTGGTGAAGTAACACCCGCTAAGGGCATACGATTTGGTGGTTCATCTTGGCTCACATGTCCAGTTTTTTTTTTTTTTTGATTTTGGATTCACGCAACCTGGCCATCATAGAGGCCCCCTAGGCAATGACTCTCTCTCACTCTCTCTGACCCAGCAGAATCTTGAGATTCTGCCTCAGCATCATGAATGGAATGTGGTTTCGTCTACCGAAGGAATACTGAAAACGGAAGAAGACTAGAGTTTTGGCTTCTTGGGATTGGAGAAGTATGTTAAGCGTGAAACTGCTGCTGATTCTTTTCAAGCATCCTCAACAGCAGCGTTGAGGCAGGCAGGCAGCAGACCCAAACATGAAATCAGTTTCACCATCATCTTCCACCATGAGATGCTTGTGTTTTCTGTTTTTTTTTTTTTTTTCATTTTAATGGAGGTAGTTACCATGGCATTAAAGCCCTAATGCTGGCGATGGCGATGATACCCAAAGCCCTCGTCGACTTCATCATCTTTTGTTTCGCTAAGGAATGCACCGTTTTCATTACTCACAGACACATGCGATGATTAATGACAAAGCCTGGCTAAAGTGTTCCGAATTTCGTTTCCACCACGGTCGTCTTCGGCCAGATGAATATGTATTGTGGTCGACCACTTTTGCTGGAAATGGGCAATATTTAAAATGTGATCTCGAAAGGCAATTGTTCTACACGGCCAAACCAAAAGCGTGTTTAATATTCCGATTGAATATCCAATTGTTGATTCAAAGATAAGGATTCAATGTTCAATGTGATATAAAATTGATAATGGACACCAAGATAGAGGGAAAAAATCAAAAAAAGAGAGAGAATGGAGTTGTGTTTTTTTTTATTTTGGTTTGTTCATGGGAAGTAGTTTCATGGTTGTTGCTAAGTCATAAGGATTTCATATCAAGTTATTCAAAGACCATATTTAACACTCTGAATTATCGTTTATATATGGGCGAAAAATATTTCTTTGGTAATATGGGAAATGATGGTACTATTAGGATTGCAGAAAAATGAAATTTTAAGCAAGACATCAAATACTAATTTTTCAAATTCGAATTAAAATTTTCTCTTTTGACACTAGAAGTTTTTGAATGGAATTTAATAGAAATGATGCTAAAACACTATAATCCGAAAAAAAACATTGCAAAAGTATTTTTTAACAGGCCCAATACCACTCATAATTTACTTTAAAAAAAAGAACTTAATTCTCGCATATATTCATTTTGCATTTACACATATATGTTGTTTCTAATGTTAAATTACATTAACAGCGATCAATTATGTTAAATACTCATTACTGTGTTAAGTTAACATTGATATTTGAAATGTAACTCTCTTGCTCTCATTAATCGTTATTAAATCGCTTATTTTCTTTATTAATTTTGCATTTATGCATATGTTAACTTGTTTCTAATGTTAAATTTCATTAACAGAGATCATCTATGTTAAATACTCATTACAGAGTTAAGTTACCATTAATATCTGACATTTAACTCTCTTGCTCTCATTAAATCGCTAATGGCTGTAATCAATTGTATATGACACCCATGATAACTGCTAACTCTCACTTGTATTCGATTTTATATCACTCTATAGTGATCTCATCATAATGTAATGCGTACACACAAAAAAAAACTTTTTCTGATTCAATCACGAAATTAATTGATCCAATTAATTTTTAATTGAAATGTCTTCAATCACAGAAATGATAGTATCAATTAAAAAATTAATTGAAGGTCAATTAAAAAGTTAATTGATCCAATTAAAAAATTAATTGATACTATTATTTTTGTGATTGATTTTTGTTTTAATTAAAAAAATTTGTTGAATCAATTAAATTTTTAATTGAATATTTTTTAAAACTCAATTAAAATTTTAATTGGAAAAATTTTCGTGAAATTTTTTTGTGTGTATTTATTACATTATGATGAGATCACTATGGAAGATGCATTAAGCATTTATTAGAAATAAAGCATATACAGTGAGCAAAAAAAAAAGTTGTACACTAATATGAAATAAATTGTTAAACGATATGGAAAATATGAAGTAAATATATATTTATTACAACTTAAATTAAAGTTTGCAATGCGAGCTTTAATTGAAGGTAAAATATTCACTTCATGTTTTGCATATCGTTTCACAATTTATTTCATAATTGATTTCTGCGGCACTTTACATTAATTCTTTAATTGAGTGTATTAAAAATGTAATTGATTTCCATCACAAAAACTCAATATTCTGAGGCTTTCAATTATTTATGGAGTTTTCAATAATACAATTTTTGAAAAAAAATCTATAGAAATAAATTTTTACAACAATTTTCTATATAAATAAAATTTTGCAAACACTTTCTATTTAAATAAAATTTGTCAAAAACTTTCTATTGAAATAAAATTTACAAGAATTTTCTATAGAAATAAAATTTTACAAAAATTGTCTATAGAAACAAAATTTTGGTAAAAATTTTCTATAGAAAAAAAAACTTTCGACAAAAGTTTCTATAAAAAAATTTTTAGGGAAAATTTCTGTAGAAATAAAATGAATAAAATTTTGCAAAAATTGTATATAGACATATAATTTTGAAAACATTTTCTATAAAAATAAAATTTTACAAAAATTTCCAATGGAAATAAAATTTTACAAAAATTGTCTATTGAAAAAAATGTTTGACAAAATTTTCTATATGATTTTTGTTTTACAAAATTTTCTATAGGTATAAAATTTTGACAAAAAATTTCTATATAGAAATAATATTTTGACAATTTTTATATAGATATAAAAGTTTGACAAAATTTTATTTAGAAATAAAATGTTGACAAAATTTTCTATTTCAATAGAAAATTTTCTATAGAAATAAATTTTTTGAAAAAAATTTCTATAGAAATAAAAATTTGACAAAATTTTCTATTGAAATAAAATGTTGGTAAAAATTTTCTATAGAAATAAAATTTTTGAAAAAATTTTCTATAGAAGTAAAAAAATAAAATTTTGAGAAAATTTTCTATAGAATTAAACTTTGACAAAATTTTCTATAGAAATAAAATTTTGACAAAAATTTCTTTAGAAATAAAATTTTTATTGTTGTTTTTGATTTCTGATTAAAACCATGCAATGACTAAACTACAAATGTAGCTTAACCAACAGAGGAAAAGTATGCTTGTCAAATTTATTTGGGCAAAGCCCTATAGACTGCAATGATGGTTGGATGTACAGCTGTTTCGGAATTGCCACATTCCTCATCAGCAACCTCTATTTCTGATAATTGGTTGATAGCTTTGCTGCAAGTATATAGACAATTTTTAGCAAAATTTTATTCCTACAGAAAATTTTGTCCACATTTTATTCCTTTAGAAAATTTATGTCAAAATTTTATTTCCATATAAAATGTTCTCAAAATTTTATTTCTATAGAAAATTTTGTCAAAATGTTATTTCTATAGAAAATTTTGTCCAAATGTTATTTCTATAGAAAATTTTGCCAAAATTTTATTTCTGTAGAAAATTTTGTCAAAATTTTATTTCTATAGAAAATTTTGTCAAAATTGTATTGCTATAAAAAAAATTTTCACAATTTTAATTCTTGTAGAATCCTTTTAAAAAAATTTTTGCACAATTTTATTTCTATAGAGAATTTTTTCGATAGAAAATTTTGTCAAAATTTTATTTCCATATAAAATTTTCTCAAAATTTTATTTCTATAGAAAGTTTTGTCAAAATTTTATTTCTGTAGAAAATTTTGTCCAAATGTTATTTCTATAGACAATTTAGTCAAAATTTTATTTCTGTATAAACGGACCCCCAAATTTGTCTTGCGAGGCCTCCAAGAGAAGCAAATTTCATCGGATCCGGCTGAAATTTGGTACATGGTGTTAGTATATGGTCTCTAACAACCATGCAAAAATTGGTCCACATCGGTCCATAATTATATATAGCCCCCATATAAACCGATCCCCCTATTTGGCTTGCGAGGCCTCTAAGAGAAGCAAATTTCATCCGATCCGGCTGGAATTTGGTACATGGTGCTAGTATATGGTCTCTAACAACCATGCAAAAATTGGTCCACATCGGTCTATAATTATATATAGGCCCCATATAAACCGATCCCCCGATTTGGCTTGCGAGGCCTCTAAGAGAAGCAAATTTCATCCGATCCGGCTGAAATTTGGTACATAGTGTTAGTATATGGTCTCTAACAACCATGCAAAAATTGGTCCACATCGGTCAATAATTATATTTAGGCCCTATATAAACCGATCCCCCGATTTGGTTTGCGAGGCCTCTAAGAGAAGCAAATTTCATCCGATCCGGCTGAAATTTGGTACATGATGTTAGTATATGGTCTCTAACAACCATGCAAACATTGGTCCACATCGGTCAATAATTATATATAGGCCCCATATAAACCGATCACCAGATTTGACCTCCGGAGCCTCTTGGAAGACCAAAATTCATATGATTCAGTTGAAATTTGGTACGTGGTGTTAATATATGGCCTCAAACTCCCATGCAAAAATTGGTCGATATCGGTCCATAATTATATATAGGCCCCATATGAATCGATCCCCAGATTTGACCTCCAGAGCCCCTTGGAAGAGCAAAATTCTTCCCATTCGGTTGAAATTTGGTATGTGATGTTAGTATATGGTATCCAACAACCATGCATGAATTGGTTCCTACACCCATAGAAAAAATCATGAACGGCGTGGTCATTTTGAAACGATCCGTTCATGAAGGTGAATCAACACACATGTGTTGTCAAACTGAGAACAGATGGGGACAATCTGACAACGTAAAAAAGACACCATACGTTTTCAAAACAACAACCAGCGTTCATGATCTGAAAACGTAATGGTTACGAATTTATAAACAAAATTAAAAAAAGATTTCCCATACCGTGACTCGAACCTGTGTTGCCTGCACGATACACGTTAACAGTCGCCTTAGCACATTGCACCAACGGCGGAGTTACCATAACAACGTCTAACGATTATTTTAAGACTTTTCATGACCAAAGAAAAACGAATGCCGTTCATGAAATCGTGAACGCCCGTGGACGAAATCGTGAACATTCCGTTTTGATTTTGTGTGAACGTTTCCGTTTCATTTTGACAACATCCGTTCACGATTGTGAAACGCAATTTTTTCTATTACTGTATCGGTCCATAATTATATATAGCTCCCATATAAACCGATCCTCAGATTTGACCTCCGATGCCTTTTGGAGAAGCAAAATTCATCCGATCTGCTTGAAATTTGGTACGTGGTGGTAGTATATGATATTTAACAACCATGCCAAAAGTGGTCCATATCAGTCCATAATCATACATAGCCCCATATAAACCGATCCCGAGATTTGGTTTTGGAGCCTTATGGAGGAGCAAATTTCATCCGAGTGAGTTGAAATTTGGTACATTGTGCTAGTATATGGTCGTTAACAACCATGCCTAACTAGGTCCATGTCGGTCTATAGTTATATATGGCCCTCAGATAAATCGATCCCCAGTCACACAAAAATTGGTCCATATCAAGTTCATAATTGTATATAGACCCATATAAGCGACCCCCATATTTCAATGCTGGATACCTTGCCACCGGTATCCATGGTGGAGGGTACATAAGATTCGGCCTGGCCGAACTTACGGCCGTATATACTTGTTTAAGTATAATTAGTATTATTTAGTAACTA
The DNA here is from genome assembly GCF_050003625.1 of Haematobia irritans. Taxonomy (NCBI): domain Eukaryota; kingdom Metazoa; phylum Arthropoda; class Insecta; order Diptera; family Muscidae; genus Haematobia; species Haematobia irritans. Next base: position 33,738,758 of record NC_134400.1, on the reverse strand, counting down.
ATGGTCGTAAATATCCATAATTTGAAAAAAATCATTACAAATATTATTAAAAATTTTATAACAGGCCCAATACGTCTCATCATTTTCCTTTATACCATCTTTATTTCTCACATATATTCATTTTGCATGTACACATTTATGTTAATTTGTTTCTAATGTAAAATTACATTAACAGAGATCACGTTCATGTTAAATATTCATTACAGTGTTAAGTAGACATTGATATATATCATTTACCATAAAAAATCTTTAACTCTCTTGCTCTCATTAAATCATTACTGTTAACTCTCAATTTTATTTGTTTTTATAGCACTCTCAAATAGTCACGACATTGTGATGAGATCACTATGCAAGATGCATTGAGAAAAAAAAAAACGATCAACAAATTTCAAATTAGAAAGTTTCCAACCTTTAATAAACTAACAAACTATTATTATACGTATATATATATATATATATATATATATATATATATATATATATATATATATATATATATATATATATATATATATATATATATATATATATATATATATATATATATATATATATATATATATATATATATATATATATATATATATAT